>NC_134676.1:20427999-21702999 GCF_030463565.1 Pelecanus crispus
GAAGAGAAGAGAAGAGAAGAGAAGAGAAGAGAAGAGAAGCAATTACGTTTAATGCATTTCAAAGGGAGACTACACTCAGGCAAATATTTGCAGGCATCCATCTTATATGGTATATACTTACTCAAAATACAGTTCTTCTAATCACAGTTGCCAGCTGGCAGATGTTTACATGCACTAGCTCATGCTTGTCTTCACATGTAATCTTGGACCAATCAGTGGATTTAAAGTGTAAAAATTAAAGCATTATGTTGAAGTTTCATATGAACTGCCAAAGTACTATTGGTAGCCATGAGGTGACAGCAATTAGCAGTAATAGACAACTTAATCTTCAAAATCCAATGCAACTATCCTCTGGGAAGTGAAAGGAATACTTCAAACATGGAAGTGAAGATTGCAGCTAAAAACCAAGAAGGAACAGAAGTGCAAGGTTATAATGAGCAGATAAAGTAGAAATGGATGTGCTATCCCTGACCCCATCACAACTACAACATGGCAAAAGCCTGTTTTAAAAAAAAAAAAAAACAACCACCCAACGTCTCCCCCATAGTTCAGGTGAGCAATGTAAACCACTGCCCATTTCTGCTGGCATTAGCATCAACTAAAACTGACACTGGTTTATATTAATAGGTGAGGCTGTAACCTGTGGGGCTGAGGAGCCTATGAAAATCCCACTGGGCAGTCCCTCAGGGGGAGAAAGAGGCTAAGTGTGATCAGAGGCCCAGGGAGCACAGCTAAGGGCAGTAACCATTTCAGGCTGGCCAAATCTGCTCACAAGGGTGCAATAGCCCAAAGAAGCATGTTGTATACTTAGTGCATGAGACTTCACAGGTCTGCAGCAGTAAGGAGCAGGAAGGCTCTCCCTTAAGTCCCTCCCTTAAATCTCCCGTAAGTTAATTCACACCTGCCCTTAAATTCATACCTGCTTGCTTACTCAGAGGAGATAACAGATAAGTGTGCAGACCCATCCACACATGCATTTAGGCGTTTATGCCTGGTAGTAAACACCAGCTGGTAAAATCCTGTACTGTAAATATATTTAGGAAATGCTCCTTGTATAAAACATGAAACAAGATCTGAAAGGGCTGCATTTCACGTTTGGGTTTCTCACAGGGAAAATGTCCTAGGGAGATGATAAATAAAAAAAATTACACACAGATGTGGTGAGGAAAAGAAATCGTAAAAGAAATCAGCACACTCCCCTAGCAACTAGCCAATATTATTTGGAATAAGATGGAAACTGTATTCTATGCTTGGAGCTAGAAGCCAAAGTAAATTATTACAATGGATTAAAAAATACATGTAATGGAAGAAAACAATATGAACAGATAGAGGTCTGGCTTATACATGAGTATCATGGAGGAAATAATGATACTATGTTCTTCCACAGTGTCCACCGATTAAGTAGTGAAATAAATCCAATGTCACTCCCTTTGATTTTAATGTTTCTTTGTTGTTTTACCTGTCAAATCCATTAAGCTTTTCTTTCCAATGAACAGCTTGATCCTGTAAAGCCCTGAACTAAGCTCTCCCTTGAAAACTGGTGCAACAGGAATTAATGAAGCTTCCCCCACTATCAACAGCAGAAAATCTGGCACCATCATTTAACTTGTGGTATAAATATACTTTGAATGTGGAAGATATTCTGGATCGGATCAGATCAGATCAGTGCTAATTTTTTTTTTCCAAATTTACAGTATAAATTGTCTTGGTGCCAGTTTACATCATAATTACATCACCATATATAATGCTTGACATTCCTTCTAGAAGGAGAAAAGGTTCCAACCCTTAGGTTCCACACTTTACAGGGAACTGAGCAATCACTGGTTTAGTATCTGTGAGCTGTGAACTGTGTTTCCAGTTGAATACATCAGAGCATGAATTTTCTAGTCCTTTGCAAATAATCCATTTCTCAAAGCACCTTGCATGGGGCCCTTGAGGTTGTATTTATGCCCTCTGAAAAGTTTGACCCCACCTGTTAAAGATGCCCATGAAATTACATACGTCATGAAACATGATTAATCTGTACTGATACACAGGAGCAGTCTATTCATTAGGCTTTGCTCATTTTACTCTTTAGATAGAGTATCATTCACTTTAATTCTTCTGAACTTAGGCATTCTGGCCACTGTCATTATCCATTCTTTTGAACATGTAAAGTCAGGATAAGCAGGAAGCATTAATATCTCTTAAAACATAGGAAAAGGTTTAATGCATGACCCTTGTTGCTCATTTCCAAAAGGCAGTCCCTAAACTAAAAATACATTACCGTACATTCCTGAATGATCCAACCTTTTCCCAGGCTTCCTTTACAAAAAAGCCATAAGCACAATGCTATACGAGAAGCAAAGATTCAAAGGGAAACACCGAAAGGAAGCTGAGCTGCAAAGTCCAAAATGAAAAGCCAGAAATAGGAAGTAAAAGATAAGAATCAGGAAAGTGAGATAGCGGCAAGGACTCCCCTTTGTACGATTTCTTTTCTTGTATCTTTTCAATGAATTGCTAATTACTCTTTGTTTCAACTGTAACATGGCAACTCAACTTCATTCTGGTAAAAATAGATGCTTTGGGACATTTCCTACTTGCTGAAGACAAGAGGTGTTTACATCCTTTCTCCAGGCAGACCAGGTGCTACACAGAGAACTGCGTAGGCTGGCTACCTATACACAGACTTCAGGAGCTACTGTAGAAATGACTGGATATGGTGGGGTTATCTGCAGAGAGCCCCAGCAACTAGAGCCATAGCTTGTTCCGAGCATATTAAAAATATACTTGCCTGTAACTCCACATACAAATACGTGGCATGTCCAGCCTGGGAGCTGGAAGCCAAACTGACTGCACATAACTTCTGCTCTGAGTTTCTCCCTCAGATCTACGGCCATACACATGCAGCTGGGCACCTTTCAGGTCTGTGCTACTGAGTCCACCGTGGTGCAGTCCTGTTCCTTGGATGAGTTACGGTCATGGCCTGGCTCTGATTAAAGGATCTCTGCACTGTGTCATTCCTGCACCGTGTGGCTACTCCCAGTGATTTTACAACTACTGCAATGATCTGCATAGCAGAAATCACTGGCTTTCCCTCAATTAATTAATGAATCGAGTCAAATAATTCCACTGTGCTTGGAGAACTTGTTCAAGAGACAAAAAACATCACAGAGTAGTGGAAAAGTTCTACTACATGGCAACAGGGGTCAGCTTACTCCAAGGGAGGCAAGTTTGGGTTTGTCACACACAATAAATAGGTAGTTGATATAAGTGGGGTAAAATGATGAAAAAATAGGTTGTGATTCTGTTATGAAGTCTTTTTTTTTACTACTTTCAAATCATCTACATTTCCAGAGGAAGAAAGGGGTTTCAGTGCCTCTAAGATCTATATTAGAGAGTTTCTTAAAAGTACAAGAGTCACATACCTTTCCTGTACTTCAGAAAATTTACTTCTCTGAATACAATACTAAACTTGACTGAGCACTCATAACCTTCACACACACACCCCACCTTATCAATAGTTTTGTCAGCAGCTGTTTCTTTTGTGAGACCTCTTGGTCCTAGGAATCTAAATCACCCTGATTAAGCCATATGTCCACCTAGGAAAAAAAGCCTTTCCACATAGAAAAATACCTCCACTATTTTTCACAGTTATTGATTTTCAACCATTAAAAAAAAAAAAGACTTGGGAATGATCTTCAAATGTTCAGTTTCTTTATCAATAAAAGAAAACAAGATGTGAGTGATGGTTCTTCACATGTTCTACTTAGGTGCTCAGGTGCATATATTCTGTCCATATGGTATGCAGCTTTAATGCTGAGATAATGTGAAAGATATTTTGTCTCTCACTATTTGACATAATTAACTGATGTAGGAATACACACTCATTTCTCTGTTGCCAAGCAGCTTATGTTCTCAGTAGTTCTCTGCAGAACTAGAATAAAACATTTAAGACTGCATCAAGCATTTTCATTAGTTTTGTTGTGACGTAAACAATAACACAACAGTCAATAAAATGACAAATATTGTGAATTTTATCCTTGCCCTACTCAATGTGAACAGTAATTGTACTCTGACTCTTATCAGTTCCTGATAACTAAGCCAAATTCCCATTTGAGAAATGTTTGTTCTGCACCTGTGCAGAATCTCAAAGTGCACCACCTGGTTTTCAAACCCGAGGTATAAATTTTAGAATCAAATATTTTAGGATTGGTGGGGAATATCCTTTTACTTGTGACTCAAGCTGATTTTGATCTGTGCTCTTTAAGGAAAAAAGGTGACATGTCTATAGACACTTATGGGAATAGAACCATATCTTAAGTATTAGTGTGATTTCTACTTTTCTGTACTAAAACATGTTTTTTAAAACCTTGTTGCAATTAGGCAGTGCTATTGTCTTACAATATTTCTGCAAAAGTTTTAGCTATGCTTTATATATAGTTTAGACTTGACTAAGCTGCTATTTCCTGTAATGAATAACAAAGCTATTAAAAGCTCAGCTCTTGTACTCCATGGGTTGCTTACAAGAAAATCTGTGGTTATATGCGTGAAATGTTGAGTTGTTTGAGTTTGGGTTAGGTGTCTTCATGAGCTAACATTTCCATGTATTCTTTGCAATATTGCCAGGATAATAACCTTTCCATTGGCAGAGGAAAAACAATTTGAACTAATTCATTTAGATAAGCAAAATTATCAAATTTATATCAATCATCATCTTTCTTTAAGAAGAAATCTCTCTTCCTTTTCATAAGTACCCATCTTCAAAGCATAAACACTTTCCAGAATAATTAGATGATCCCAGAAAGGCCATAAGAGGACTTTTGCATCTCCTAGGTAATAAAACTTCAGGGAAGAGCCAGCCAAAGGCTGAAAGGAGTAAAGACACCGATGGGAATTATTAAAGAATTTTCTGCATTGTTACACACACTTTCTTTCCTTAGGATGAGTGGCTGTTTTATCCTGGCTTCTCTCTGCCACACAATCTCTCCAGCTCACCCTTAGTCCTCATTATTCAGAGATGACATTTTAATCTCTTTATTTAAATGTCTTCTCTCTCTCTCTGATTTATATGCACCTTTATTCTTTGCAAGTCTACTTACACCATACACAAAACACACCCTAAAAGTAAGAGTGGAATAAGACTGCCCAAACAGCCCATCTTTATTGCTTTCTCTTGTTCACAGTCCTCAAACTCTGTCCATCTTGTCTATCCAGACTGAAGCCTCTTTGAGACTTTGGGCTAACTGTTGCAGAGTCTTTTTCAAGGAGACTTTTGACAGTCGGTCTTCAGCCACTTCCATGCTATATGCAATTGGTATCTACTTCAGTGAACAGGTTTGGACACGAATTAATATCTTGGCTTCCATGAAAAGAGACACCAGTCAAGGTCTCCCAGAACAATGCACTTGGAGGGATCTAGGACATGTCCATTTGTTTCCCCAGGGCATCAACAGGATTTTCATGCATGCACATGCTTCCTACATCCTTTGTCCTTTGCCTCATCAATCATATGGCTGCATTTTCAAATATTTGAAATATTTTTCTTTTCCTGGGGTACACATAATGTGGGTGAACGCCAAGCCCAATGACATAAATGCTTTGCCCCTCATTTCAGTGGGGCCAGGATTTCAGGCAATTCTTTCAATGTGTTATGGTCTTCTTTGCTGTAAAGAAACCAAAGCCAGTTCAGAGCTTTTTGTGTGTGTTTTTCACTCAAAGTAAGGAAAAGACTGTTTGCAAACAAGCTCTAATTAGAAAGCAATGAGGAGTAACAGCTGCATATTGCCTGTGATAAGTTTGTGTTTCATTAAGTGAAAAAAACTGCCAGAAATCTTAGAATTATAAGCCATAAACCTAAAACCAGCATTTATATCCGTTCAGCATATTTGAGAGAATGAAATAAAATCTGATGAGTTGTGTTGCTTTTTTATTTTATTCATTGATCAACCTTAATTATTTGATCAAAAGCTTGATGTTAATTTTCAGTCATTTATTCAAATCCCCAGAAGCTTAATCCTCTAAGACAAATGCCTGAAAAAAATTTGAGTAAATGATTCAAAGCTGCAGCTATTTTCCCAAATTATGAATCTGACAGACTGAATGTGCGGTTTCTCCATACCGGCATATTCTTCTTCTCTTTATCTTCTGAATTGCCATAGACTGACCATGAGTTATTTTAGATATTTCCTGTCCCTAATAGAATAAACTATTTAAGCAAGCAGAATTTCTGAAATAGTTCACAATCAGATATACTTTCTTAGATGATTTAATTAAAATCAGATAGTTGCTGCTCAGCCCCCAATCCTATGTTCTACTTGCACCCCATGCTGCATTATGGATCCTCTTCACTGTGCCAGGAGTTGGCCTATAACGTTATAGACTACGAATGCTGGATGGGTGCTGGGTAAGTAACTCATCCTGCCTGTCAAGAAGCTGCAAAGGGGACCAAGAGGAAGGTCAGCTACAGAAGGTTGTTGACAGTAGGAAGCTGCCCCCAAAGCTGTGTTACATGAGATATTCCCTCGTGGATCCCAGGATGCCAGTTGGGCCAGAATTGGGCAATAGTGTCTTCAGTTCTGGCGTTAGTGGCTTTTTCTGTTTTATAAAATGAAAAATGTTTTTTCATTTTATAAAGCATTGGTAGTAAACAAGTCCATTTTCTACAACCATCATAGAGGGAAAGGATTTTTTTGTTTGTGTATTGCCCAAGATAAGTGCCTGAAACAGGACTTGAGAACCACTCACTGGCTGTGCCCATTGAAATCCATCCAGAGTCACCAGCAAAGTTTGACTAGGCAGATGAGTACTGCCTGGGATGGCTATGCTGGAATCAAGCATCAGAAGGGAAAAACCCAACACAATACAGCTGGTGGAATAACAAACCCTTCTGAAAACCACTGTCCCAAATATGAATATCAAAATCTGGTAACTATTACCATGACTCTGACTTCAGTAACTGGGTGCAGGACAAATAAAGGGAGGGAAAGAGGCCTGGAAGAGAACTGAGTCTATTTCTTGTATTATCTTATCACCAACTGTGCTCCTACCTCATGCAGATACTCTCAATATTTCTGCATAATGAGGCCAAGACCACCCAAAAAGATCAACACCATCAACACCAATAAGACAGAATACACAAATTGACTTTGTTTAATAATTCAGGGCTCTGATGTTCAGTCCCTGTCAAATCTCAGTGTGGCACTACCTGGCTGATTGCTGCTGCAGCAGAATCTCATTTCACAGCTCCACAAACTAATTCACAGGGCAGCAAGTTAACTCAAACCACCCATTTCCGCTCCTGGAGGAGCACAAATGCCACTCCCTTCCAGCTACTGAGATGATAACTTCTGAAGTTGGTATAGCTTGAATCATGAGCACCATAGTCCCCTATATCACACTTTTAAGCACACTCATGTTCTCACGTACTCACGTTTTAGTGTAGAGCATCACCAAGAAAACTTGCACTTAGAACCCATCCCTTTGAAATATTGCAGGAAGAAAATTACGCAGCAGCAGCAAGTTTGTCTTCTGTCCCTGTGTGAGAACTTTAGTGCTGCAAGTAGAGTTGCTGCCTCCACATTATTCTTTTCATTATGATGTGGATTGCACATAGTAGGAATTCATTGACAAGATCTGGCTGGACCGCCTTGAAAGATGGGGCCTCTCATGATCCCCAGTGAAAGGAAGCAGTGCAGGTTTCTCCACAGTGCTCCAGCAGCATGCCCAAAGCCTCAGTTCAGAGAATAATTGTGTGCTCAGTGTGACCACTTGTTACTTGAACTCTGCCAAGACCAGTGCTAGGACAGGACTGTGGCATTTGGCACAGGATGTGCACGCCCCAGAGTTTAATCAGCGAAAGCCACACATTGTTGGTGTGGTCCATTGCCATTTGAAAGTATCAAGGGTTTTGCAAACACACTAGTCCAGAGCTCCCCCTTCTTTTCATGCAGCTACTTTTATCTGGTATCAAGGGGGCTGAAAAGATGTGTGATGCAGCTTTGGTTATGAGAGCTTGAGACAGGGGTGTTACAAGAAATCTGGACGCTACGTCCAATGTCCCCTACATGGTTTCAAGATAACCTAAACCAACAACCACATGCCATATATTCATTTAAATGGAAATGTTTAACTGAATACTCATTAGTAATATTTTTTATGACAGCAGTGATTAAGAGTCATTACAGTAACTTTTTTTTCTTCATTTACTGATCACAGAATCATAGAATCACAGAATGCTTTGGGTTGGAAGGGACCTTGAGAGATCATCGAGCCCAACTCCCCTGCAGTAAGCAGGGATTGAACCTGTGAACTTGGCATTATTAGCACCATGCTCTAACCAACTGAGCTAACCCAGATGTTCTCACTGTTTTAATTATTGCTTATCCTAATTTTCTATGTGGCTGCAGAGAGGTTTAATATTTTATCAAAATAAAGGTTTTGTGAGAGTGTGTTAATAGGGCAAATTTTCCTGCTTTTTACAAACAAATGTATGTAAGAATGAACCCCGTGAAACTCCATTGCTTATACATTGAATCTAATCTGTGCCTTTGGAAGTAGCTAAGATCTGTAAGTTTCTATTCTATTTTTCATTAAAATAAGGACTTTTTTTTGCTCATCTTTCTGTGGTTTCCTCTTTGTCATGACAAGGATGTGGGTCTTGGTACAGCTTTTAGACTCGATGACTTTTTGTGAAATTAGTGGCTAACTTTCAATGCACATTTCACAGCTGATTTCAAGGGCTTTGAAGCAACCCGTGCCACCTTGAATTGAATTACAGTTAAATTTAATATACTTGCAATCTGCTAGGTATTGATTATTAAACATTATTAATAAATCCAAACAGTGCTTCATCAGATGATTGTGGGGTTGTAAACATACTGGGATGGAGGTGTCTGAACCATCTGCTAGATCATCAATGAGATGAGGATCAATTTTGGAAACTGGTAAATCATAATTAAAAGATGTAACAGACACATTAAAAGAACTTGCTGTAATTTGTCTGACTATGGTGAACTGACCTATTCAGACTTCTAAAGAGTCTTCTGAGTTTATCTTTATTTCTCTTTGGCAAGTAACCAAGAAAATTATCTTGAAAATCTGATGGCTTGCTTTGTTTTAATTCTGTTTTCTAAATGTTTCTTCCTGATGCCAGATTGAATTGCCCAAAAGGAAGGTTACTTTTACAGCTTGCTAGATGGAAGGCAGTTCTGTAGTCAGAAGATAAAACAAAGACTTTGACTAGGATCTGTGGAGGCAATCCATGCTCCAAACATATCACCGCACTTTCAGGAAACAACCATGGCTGACAATAGATACTGCCACCATCTGTACGGAGAGCTAGAAGTTTGTTTAAAAAAAAAAGATTCCTACATTGAACATACAGTGCATTAGATGTACAGCCAAAACAAGTACAAAACATCAGCGACTACTGCCCAGTACAAGCGCAGAACGTAAGGACTAAAGCTAACTGGTATCTGTATCCCTGTGTGATGTGCGAATACAAGTTGCCAGCCCCCTCTATTGGATAGAGAGCCATCACCCGTATGTCAGCACCGTACACTCTACGTCACCATCATACATCACATGTCAGTGCCATGTGTCATGTCTTTGCATGGCATGGTCAACCTTACGGGCTGCTCTCTATGCCCAAATATGACTATGTGACAGGCGATGAGCAAGTCATACTTCTCAGCAAATAATCCTTAAGAAATATCATTTACCTGGAAGACCTCAGTAAAAACAGAGATAGATGCAAATGTCTGACAGAGAAGTCAGCTCAGCAGAGACCAAGCTGCAAAGAGCAAGAGTAGATAGGAGCCCCGCCCTGGCCAAGGGCAGAAGGATTACTGGAGCAGGACTCCTTTAATCCACTCAGAAATTTCCAGTAAGGATAAAAACAGATAGTATGAGACAGCTGGTCTGGTACAAGAAGCCAGTATTTGGAAACTGGGAGGTAACGTGCAAGGGGACACCTCACAGGCACCTAGAGATTAGTGTTGAGGTGTGACAGGTTAGAAGAGACAAGACTAGATTTCTCTTACTGAAGGAAAGTGGAATTGCAAATGCTGTGCTGGAAACAACTGGAATCTATAGTAAACTCTGCCACAAGCTGCTGAATATGAGGTCCTCTCAGTCTAGTGAGAATTTGTTTCTGTCTTAATTTTGTCAGGCTTTGTGGGTGTCTGTTCTTGTTATGTTACATGAATGTTATACATTCAAAAATGTACCTGGAGCTACTCTCTGTGGCTTTCCTGTTTTCAGCTCAGTTCTGAGAATGAGCCCAGCAGTGGTTTCAGCAGCGAGTGACACCAGTGGTCACCTTGTTTAGCCACACTCACCCTCTCACCCTTTCCTGGACCTTTGCCTAACCCCGGCTGCAGAACCAGTCATCCTTCCACCATGGGCTTTAATGGGTGCTAATAAAATGTGGAATTGCGGGGCATTTTGCAGCCCTGCTGCAAAACTCCTACCAGGCTCCCTGGCCCATACTGCCCCTCACCCAGAGGGACAGGTGGGCAGGCACTCTCTCAAGACACAGGGATTTCAACGCTAGCAAAGACTTCCCTCCTGTTGCATGTGGAGGGAATAAAGGTTCTGCTCGCCCCAGGGTGGACAGAAAATGAGTCAAGGTTACTGCTCAGCTCGCTGCTCCTGCACCTCCCCGGGGACAGGCCAAGGCCAGGCCGGGACGTCGGCCTGTGGGTAGGCCCAGCTCAGCAGGGCCCATGGCGGGGCAGGGCCAGGCTGAGGAGAGCTGGAGACCGGCCCTGCTGCGGTGTTGCTGGGGCAGGGGCTGGTGGCCCCGGGGGCTGACATGGGTCCTGGGCCGTGGGTGGGTGGGTGGAGGAGCCCCAGGGGCTGGGCAGGGGCAGTCGGGCCTGGGGGTGCCCTGGGGGCCTGGCAGTAATGCCTTTCCGCCTGCTATGACACCCGTAAAAGAAAAAAAATTGCTGTAAATTACGTAAACTCATTACAGGAGATCACACATGCGCACACACACAAAGCCCAATATCTGAACTGGAATTAACTTGCTGGGTTATGGTTTCCAGATTCTATCACTCATTATTTCCCATCAGTGACTGAGATACGGCCACTGTTCACATGAACAGAGCACATGAAGTCTTTGCCTCTGAGAGGATAAACACCAATTAGTTGTTACTGGCCTGCAGGGTGTGAAAAATCTCCTGTGGGATGGGTGGAAGGATATCCTTGATGTCATTTACTTTACAAAGGTGAAAGGGACTAATTTGTGTTTGCAAAATCCTCTGAGACCCCCAGCTCAAAAGTGTTAACAGCGGTATATTATTCTTCCCACTTTGATAATGCTTCCCCTTTTTTTTCCCAGTTTCTGTCTGCGTTCCATGCCTGAGCCAATTCTCACTGGCATCTCTTAAGATCTTCCCATGACCTTCAGTGAGAATTGGATCAAGCCCCATACATCACGTCGGCAGGTTTTATTGCACTGTGGCCGACTACCAACCCAGCTTTGCGGTGCCCATTTGCTACTTTTATCTGCATAGCCTTTATGAGACAGGGCTTGCTCTGCTCAGCACAGTGGCACGGCTGCTGGTCAATAATCAAGGCCAGTATGTTGATGCATTGGAGTTATTTATTCATGCCTCTGCAACAGCCCAAAGTTTACAGTATTTGGTACATATTAATGCAATAAGCAAAGAAGCAGAGAAAAAATGCAGATGGTTACTTCTAGACTGTTGGCAAAAAAAGACCTTGAGAGTATTTGGAAGATAATGAAAATACACCACGCTAACCACAGGCTTCTTCAGAAACACAGCAGGTCCTTCCATTAGTAGAACTCTGTTGAAATCCATAGCAAAATTCCTGTTTGTTTTGACAGATGTTAGATAGGCACCATGTTAGAGAAGTATAATTACTCCCACTAAAATCAGTATTTATACTTTTTTCAACAGACCATTCACTGAAAGGGTAAGAGCATGAACCAAGCTGTAGGAAGAGATGATTTTGTTGATTTGATAACCAAAAAAAAAAAAAAAAAAAAATTTCTCTCATAATGGAAGATTAATTGGAAAAATGTTTATCTGTTTAATACTTTAACTCTTTGAAAATTAATTTAGTTAAGTATTTAGTAATGGAGAATTGAAGTATTTGGGTTTGAGTAACGTCACAGCAAAATATTTGAACACTTAAGGCTTTCATTCTTTCTCATTCAGCAGACATCTAATTCACTATCAGTCTGAAATTGAATTTTTCTGCAAGCACACATTCAAAAATGTTGCCTCATCCTGGGCACAATGAATAAGGTGAGCAGTACTTTCCCATCACACTAAGATGTAGGGTGAAGTCCAATAGAAATTGTGTTATCCAAGAGGCAATTTCCAACTAAAGATAAATAAACATGTTATCTGTACAAAGGGGAATATTTTGAACTGTTCTTACAAAGCTGTGGTGGTGTTAGTAAAACTGTGAAGCTGGGAGGTACTTCTTAAAGGTGGCGCACTAGAGCAGCAGCATCTAGTTCTAATGCACAGCAACAGTATTTATTGAAACTGTCTTGCCTGTCTCATGGATCTCCGTAAAGGGAAATTATTTTTTTTATCCAGTTAATATATGTTTCAGTCAGTCGTGTATAAACTCCAGGCATGTCTCCAGGCATGCCTCTGTTTCCACATCTTCTTCCAAAAGAAACAATCCCACTGTATTGACTGGCACAGATTAATGGTCCACCTGAATCTCCCTAGAACGCAAAATAGAAGTAACTATCAGTATGTGTTCGTTGCTCTCTAGAGGAGCATGCAGTGCCACCTGCAGTGCATAAGCATGTTTGAAAGTTGCTTCTAATTTGTTCCAACCCATGAAATGGATCAGTTGGCTTACGTCACTTCATGGGAGTTGGGTGGGGTATAAGGAGCAGTTGCTTTTAAAGCCTGAGGAGCCTTTGATGTAAATGTTGTAGACCAGCACAGTGCTATCATAATTCTATTTCAAAAGGTATTTTTTTATTGTTGGTATAAATTGATTCTCACTGCTTTAGCAACTGGCCCTTCTGGACTCACACAGAAGAGAAGAAACGCAAGATCCAAACAGCACTTTTGAGTGTACAGTTAATTCTGTACTATTCAGATGTTCACATCTGGAAAGGATCAGATGATTCAGACCCTGAAAGCTCTTTGTTTTCTCTGATAACTACAGGTGGTGACTAAGGAGAGTGCCTTAGCTAAAGAAATGCACCTGAAGTTAACTGAGATAATCCCGGACTCAAAGTCCCATACTTGCAATCTTGTTGTGTACATTGACCTAAACCACTCAAAGTTATAATGCTTCTTTTTCACAGCAATAAAGTTTCTTGCAAATGTGGTTAAAATCACTGTGAATCTGATCAGCCTCATTAAGTGTCCAGCACTGCTTTGTTCCCAGTGAAAAGGAAACCATTGTTAAAAGCACATCCCCTCCTCTTTGTAACTTTGCTTCTTACCTGGCAAGTATCACTATGTTTCCCTACAGCACACAACATGTTGCTGGTTATTTTTGTGTAATTTTTATACTTCCTCTCACAGAGTTTTCTATCAAAAATTTTAAGAGTTGTTTCCCGAAGATATTTTGATCGCCTTTCTGGAGACATGAGTCCCCAGCCAGCCACCTGGCACGTTGTGCCAGGTTTGATATCTTCACAAGAGTCAGGCAGAGGCAAAAGTTGCACGTCTTTATTCAGCTTTGCAATACCATTCAGCTGGAAGAAAGAAGAAAAAAAAAATGCTTTCTCATGCAGAAAGGAAGAAAAGTATAATCTAATTTCAATTGGCATTTAGTCTCATTTTACTAATATTTTCCTTATAAATCACTTTTCAATACTGAGGAGCTGATCCTGAGCTTAACTGCCCCTTTGCAAATCCAAAATAATTTCCCTGATGTCTGCACAGCAATTCCCTATCTACAGCAGCAGTAGTAGGTTCATTGATTACAGTAGGAAATTAAAAACCAGCACAGTAGTTACGCTGTTGGACCTATATTCTATTTGAGAACCTAACTTGCCACTGGACTTCTGTGTTGAAATCAGACTCTGGTGCTTGACTAGCACACAGAAAGGTCTCAAAACGTGGTGCAATGTACCCAGTAACAAAGATGGAAAAAAAAGCTGTAACCAATTAGACATGACAGTAGCAACATAACTGGGGAAAAATGAGGTCTTGACTCAGACTACCAAGTTTTCGCTCTGAGAGATTCAAAAGGGCTTACATGATCCAAACCGTCTGTGTTTTGTTGGCCTTTACCTGACAGATTCATACTTCAGCAGAGGCCAATTTAAGTCTGTAAGTGAAAACATAGCAAAACAATAACACATATCCTCAATGTGCTTGGTAAGGACTCACAGCTACTGCACGGACATTTTCTGTTTTACACACAATCACCACACCGTGATCCATTTCACAGGTGGCTGGCTATACGTGTTGCTGAATGGTTGCCAGTTAAACGATTCTGGGTTTATACCTTTTAAAAAAGCCACTCCAACAAACCACAAGTTTACCTAAAAAATCCTTATGGTTTATTATCACTAGGGCTGGTGGAAATTTCCAAAGATGGAAGGTTTATCCCAAGTCACTTAGTACTGCATTACAGCAGAACTGTAGAGATGAGAGGTGAGCCCTGGCACTAACACTATCCCTGCTCCTGTGTCAAATTCAGGCAAAGGATTTCATGGTATCCATGTCATTCTGGAACAGAGTTGTAACTTTCAGCTCTAGAAATACTAATTCCTAGCAATTCATTTTGGTACTGTGTTTACAAATAACCTAGTGCTCCTGAGAAGTTGCTCATGGCCATAGGAGAAGCCAGTGAAATGAACCTGTCTGCCTTTGCAATGAAGCAGATGGAGAATGCTCACTAACATCTGGGGAAAGGAACTTCTCACACTTGGGCAGTGATAATTTGCTGGGGGTACAGTTTGTAAATGCTCCAGCTAGTTCCAGAAAGGGACACTGCTAGTTTCCTCACTGTGTCATTGTCATACTAAAATGGTGATACCATCGAAATATTAGAAATCAGGTTCAAGTCATTACTTCCTTTTCCATACAGTTCCACCAATTATTTCAGAAGTGTGGTAATATTCATAATATAATGTAGCTAGGTAATTATTTTAAATATACATACTGATCTTTCACATAAAACTATTTCTTCATTATCACAGGTGTAACACTAAAGCATAGCCTGAATAAAGATCCATCCAAGATTTCTTAGGCATTGTACTGAAGTCATGACGTTTCTAAAGGTATAGGCAAGATGACGTACAAGTCTTAAATTTCTCAGGGACTTTGGATCAGCACTGAAACTGCTGGTAACGGGAAGGCAGTCCTCCAGAACCATTTGACCATCTACACGTTTCCTGCATGGAGACTGCCCTCTCCCTATTCAAAACACCCCTGGCTTCCTCCATGTCAGTCTCTGTGCTGGATTAAGACTTGTTAATGCAGGGACATGTGAGGCATGAGCCAGGCTGAGCAGGAGCTCGTATCCTAGTCTAGTCTAGTCTAGCTGGTATCCTGGTCTAGTCTACCCTTGATTGGCTTAGAGTAGACTTGGTAGTGTAGGTTAATGGTTGGACTGGATGATCTTAAAGGTCTTTTCCAACCTAAACGATTCTATGGTTCTATGATTCCTAGAAATTCTTACAGCCCTGCCCCACTTTGGCATCCAGGATGATGATGATGTTGGCGAGGACATCTTTCCATGCTTCAATCTGCAGTGTCCTGAGCCTCCTTCACTATGTTACCACTCTGTGCTCCTAGACCTGAATTCGTCTATGTCCTGTATTATCCATACTTTTACTTTAGGTGGTTACCCCAAATAATTAACAGTAAGTTTCATCCTCTTTTTTGCTTAGTCCAGCACAAGGTATCCCTTTGGGATACAGCTGTAACCCAGACTCCATTGTATACCTCACTTCAGCACTGCCTTTGAAAAATTACTGAAGAATGTGTTTTGGGGTTTTGGAGAGGTTGCTACAGGGAGTGGTTAAAGGGAGTTTGGGCTTCAAATGTCATCCGTGCTCACAGTGCCAGTCTTCCCGTAACTTTATCTAGATTAGTACAACCAAAAGCAGGGTGTTCTGTGATATTGTTAAGCTATCTAAACAATGTACAATTCAATATCAAAGAATAGCCAAAGCGATCATCAGCAAAAATCCTTTTATAATAATACAACAGTAATTGACACAATACCTTGAGGAGCATTATATCATTTTCCTTGGAAGACGTGTCAAACTGAGGATTAGGAAAGTAGTGCGTAACCTTAAATATCTGTTGTTCTTTTTCAGCCACGGATGCTTGATGGGCTCCAAGAACAACTCTAAGTTTTTTTTTGTTTGAACTGTAATTTAAAGAAAGTACAGGGACAGAAGGTCACTACTGGAACTGAGCAACATCTCAAGATAATCAAAAGCCATGTAACATCATACTCACATTTTACAACAACATGATTAAAACATAGGGAAGAATATTGTTCATTTTGATCTTTTGACGTGAGCTTGTAGTTTCCTCTACAAAGTAACATTTCTTTACTGTAAATCTAGTTTGGCAAAATAATGGTGTGATAGCTGACCTTCAGGGATTTCCACAGTTTGGAATTAATTTCATGAAAAAGCCTACTGCCTTTTAAGGAGAGTCCCATGCACAAGGACTGCTGGTGCTGATGCCTTTCATTAATCTTTTAATGGTCTCCTTTGGACTTATGACCTAACCCTGCAAAGGACTGAAACATGCCTGATTAATAGTATGTAGGTTGTCTTACTGACATCAGTGGGGTGTCAGTACACACATCGATACTCAATACTCATTCAGAGTATTATGCATACAGGTAAGTGCTCTACTAAAGTGGACATCTTTAATATTAATAAGAGTTTTGTCCTTAACTTCACTACATACAGGATTCGGCCCATTAAGGAAGAAGGATGGGTGTTGCCTAACTCAAGACATGCCTAGAGTGAATATTAAGAAGGGAGACTGCCAAAACCCAAAGAGAGTTATACTCCAATTCCTGCTAATAAACAGTAAGAGTTAAACAACTCGTAAATCCCCACTCTTCCCCAAGATCTCTGAGTATCATCAGAAATGTATTTATTAGAGTATGTCTGCTGTTTCAGACTAACTGATGGAAGAAGGCTGGTCAAGCTGCCCACACTGTGTTTGAGGAGGTCAGGTTTGCACAGGTTTATTGTAATTGGTTTGCTTTCAGTTACTTAAAATACAGAAAAAATATTAGAGAACTAAAATACAATTTAGAGAATATTTTAGCAAAACCACAGGCATTTTATTTTCTAACCTGAGCAACAGATGTCCTCTTTACCCTAAGCCAGCTGTTCAACAGCTGTGCCAGCCTTGGGGTATCCCACCTGGGGAAGGGGTGCTTGTGCTCACATCTGACTTGTCAAAAGGACAAGCTCCGTGTCATAGTCATGACTGATATTCAGCCTTTGTGAGCCCAGGTTGCTTAAAATGGGAGGAATAGTGTTTCCATCTGATTCAACTTTGTCTCTCAGGGTGGTTTGAGGCTTAGTCCCAGGCACACAGGTAAGATTTGTTTAAAGCACTTTGGAATATATCCCCATCTCTAAGACTTTGCTGTTTCAGATGCATAAATAATGAACTGGGTCTTTTATCAGCACAGTCTGTATCCTGTAACATTGGCAGGATCTGACTAATGAAGCTAACTGCACATAGTGCAGATCAGTAGTTAACAAAAAAACTTAGATGACAAGTTCATAGATCAGTTTAGTGAGAGAACTGCAGCTTTTAACAATTCTTAAGGAATCAATAACCACTTCTCTTTACTTACAGGCTTGCACACCATGCCCCACTTCAATAAAGAGTTAAAATTGCCCCAGTATAAGATACTTACTTACAATGTGCTGCTGTCAAAACCCATTGCTTTTCCACAAGAACTCCTCCACACACAGTTGAATTATTTGTCTGGATAGCAGCCATAAATGGCCAGGAATGAGGACGCACGACATGTCCTCCAATAATGTCCGTGCAGCCATCTGAAATACAACATAAATGCAATTATGTTACGTGTTATCCAGAGGAAGAGGGAATTTGGGTATTTTTATCCTTAGAGGAGTACTTACATCTCGGGGGCAGGATAACAGCAATTAGAGAGAGCAGGAAACCTAACAGGTGGCTTGCCATAGCTGCTGCAATTTACTGACAAGAACACTGTAAATTACAACACAGTCTTTTCTATTTAAAGGTCCCCTACCGGAAATGGTGGTTGAAAAATTTTATTAATAGCTCCCTCTCTTGAGGTTTCCCTTTACATCATTGATATTGTATTATTTTAACTGCAGCTTGGTTTCTTTAATTTCTTTCTTCAGGTTTCTTTAAAACCTGCCTGTTTCTTGAATCCCCAATGTATGTCAGTATTACTTGGTCCAAGTCTTACACGAACTTCAGCAGCCCTTCAGCACAGGTATTATATTAGAAAACAACCACATAAGAAAACTCCTGAGCATTACATGGGATGAATGTATAATAAAACCTAAGTGTCTGAGAGAATTCAACACTCTTTCAACTTTAAAGAAAAAAAAAAAAAGGAAATATGTGAGAAGAATGAAACTGGCCATCTTCAAGCAGGTAAACAAAAGGGAGAACAAATACAAGGGCCACCTGAAAAGGCTTCAAAAAACACCAGTGAGAGGGAAAACTCAGGGCATGTAGAGTACAAAAGACATTCCCAAACTGTGGACCAAGATACAGCAGGAGCCAGCAAATATTCTGCAGAATTATACTGCACAGGTAACATTTTCAGTTGAAAGACTGAAAAAGATTCATTCATGAGGTTTATGAGAGCCACTGGGAATTGGCAGGCATTTGTTGTCTCATAAGTTTAGGAACACCTGACACAAAAGACAAGCTACACACATGGAAGGCAGAGCAATTTGTATTTTCTTGGCAATAATTTCTGAAGGTGCAGGATTCAGATGCAGAAAATCCCAGACTGTGCAAGTGTCAAATGCAAACAAAGTATCTCATCAGTGTTCACCAGAAAAATATAAAAAGACACAGGATAGGAGAGACATTTCTGTATTGCAAACCTCTGTGTCTGCACCCATGTTTTGCATGTCTTGCTGGTAAACCACTACAAAAAACCAGCATGCCCTTGTGTGAAGAACTTAAAAAGCCTGCTATTATTGTAAGTACCTTTAGAAAGAATCAGAAATATAACTTGCCCAATATAGCTAGCTCTCATTTTTATTGAAGGCTTGGAGAACAGCAGCTCTCCAGACAGTTGAATGAGATTATAGCATTGAAATGCTTATTTCTATGGCACAGAATCTTACTGGTTATAACCCAGTTTGAAAACATGTACACAATGCAACGTAATATAACACACTTCCTATTTCAGAAGACTCTTCCAAAGCTCTTTTAAAAGAAAACATATGACTCTTAATATTCATCAGCTCATAAAAGAGCCAGCTCTAGTTATCCCGAAATCACTCTCCATCCTCCAGCTAATCCCGGGATTATTCACCCACCGGAGGTTATCTCTGCGAAGAGCGTCCTAAAGGCATAATTATGTACGAGTCCTTTATAGCTTTGCCCTCCCACTAAGTGTCTAGCTTAGGAAGTGGCTGTCCTGGTTGCAGCTGGGATAGAGTTAATTTTCTTCCTAGTATCTGGCATAGTGCTGTGTTTTGGGTTTAGTATGAGAATAATGCTGATAACACACTGATGTTTTAGTTGTTGCTAGGTAGTGCTTACACTAGTCAAGGACTTTTTCAGTTTCCCATGCTCTGCCAGGTGCACAAGAAACTGGGAGGGGGCACAGCCAGAATAGTTGATCCAAACTGACCAAAGGGCTATTCCATACCATATGGCATCATGCTCAGTATATAAGCCACGGGCAGTTGGCCGGGCAGCAGTGACCGCTGCTCGGGAACTGTCTGGGTATCGGTCGGTGGGTGGTGAGCAATTGCATTGTGCATCATTTGCTTTGTGTATTATTATTACTATTATTATTATTATATTGTTGTTATTATCATTACTATTTTACTCTATTTCAATTACTAAACTGTTCTTATCTCAACCCAGGAGTTTTCTCACTCTTACTCCTCCAATTCTCTTCCCCATCCCACCGGGGCAGGGGAGTGAGCAAGCGGCTGTGTGGTGCTTAGCTGCTGGCTGGGGCTAAACCACGACAGCAGCATAAGAGACAAAATGGGCAACAGACCAGACAGGAGAAGGCTTGTGTTTCCAGAGCATAATAACTAACGCGGGATTCTTTCTGCCAAGTACATTCAACTTCACAGAAGTAACACTGATTCGCTACAAGGCTTTGAGGACTCTCCAAGTTAACTACATCTACTTGTATTTCTGTGTTACTACATTTTTCTTTGATATCACACAGTAAATAGGTGAAAATAGGGAAGCTGAGCAAATAGCTGAGGCAGAAAAGACAACAGGTAAATATCATGAGACACTGGCATCAGAGAAGAAAGTAAAATAGGCATCCCAGGCATACGTCCTGTCCCTTCCCCAGTGAGTCCCTGGGACTGTGTCCCCCAGCTACTGAGGGATGTGTCCAGGGAAACACACTGGAGTGGGGTTGCGGATGGGGCAGCCCAGGGAGGAGACAGAGGAGGCACCCCAGGTCTGCCTTGCTGTGCTCCTGGCAGCTGCCCACTCTGCACCACTCTTCTGCCCTCCCCTCCTCAGCCCCAGGTGCCAGCCCTGTGGCTGAGCTAAGATGCTGCCTTAAATAGGGCACCCAGTGGCTCTGGAAGGTTTAGAGCTGTGGTTTAAATTGGTCTCCTGAATCGGTCTCCTAAAAACCACACCTGATGTTCACCTTTAGCACCACAGAAAGCAGCATGAAGGAAAAAGGAGCATAGTCACTGAAGAAGCAAAATGATCAAAACAACTGAGTATGAGGTAAGAGAGAGACATGTTTGACACAGTACAGAACAGAGCTGAAGGTGATCCACTGACCCACAGGCTTAGTGCCCATGGGAAATTTCCTTAAAGGCAAAGGCTAGATATAGAAGCTGGGTAGACTTGTTGTTCTTTTACTCAGACAGTGGTTTCTGCTGAGGGAGTGCCTGTGCCTCATGGGCACTGCAGTGGAAATGATGGAGCATTTTGCTTACATAGGATCCTTTACTAAGGATGAGGAAAAGGCTGAGGTACTTAATGCCTTCTCTGCCTCTGTCTTTAATAGCCACACCAGTCATCCCCAGGGTACTCAGCCCCCTGAGCTGGAAGACAGGGATGGGGACCGGAATGGAGCCCTCATAGTCCAGCAGGAAGCAGTTAATGACCTGCTATGCCACCTGGACGCTCACAAGTCTATGGGGCCAGATGGGATCCACCTGAGAGCACTGAGGGAGCTGGCAGAGGAGCTTGCCAAGCCACTTTCCATCATCTATCAACAATCCTGGTTACAGGGGAGGTCCCTGATGACTGGAGGCTTGCCAATGTGACGCCCATCCACCAGAAGGGCCAGAAGGAGGACTCGGGGAACTACAGGCCTTTCAGCCTGACCTCAGTGCCGGGAAAGATTATGGAGCGGTTCATCTTGAGTGAACTCAACAGGCAAGTGCAGGTCAACCAGGGGATCAGGCCCAGCCAGCATGTGTTCATGAAAGGCAGGTCCTGCTTGACCAACCTGATCTCCTTTTATGACCTGGTGACCCGCCTGGTGGGTGAAGGAAAGGCTGTGGACGTCATCTACCTGGACTTCAGCAAAGCCTTTGACACAGTCTCCCATAGCATTCTCCTTGGGAAGCTGGCAGCTCATGGCTTGGATGGGTGTACTCTTCACTGGGTAAAAAACTGGTTGGGTGGCCGAGCCCAGAGAGTAGTGGTGAATGGAGTGAAGTCCAGTTGGCAGCCAGTTACAAGCGGTGTTCCCCAGGGCTCTGATTTGGGGCCAGCCTTGTTTAATATCTTTATCAATGATCTGGATGAGGGGATTGAGTGCACCCTCAGTAAGTTTGCAGATGACACCAAGCTGGGTGGGAGTGTCAATCTGCTGGAGGGTAGGATGGCCCTGCAGAGGGACCTGGACAGGCTGGACCGATGGGCCAAGGCCAACTGGATGAGGTTTAACAAGGCCAAGTGCCGGGTCCTGCACTTCGGTCACAACAACCCCATGCAACGCTACAGGCTTGGGGAAGAGTGGCTGGAAAGCTGCCTGGCCAAAAAGGACCTGGGGGTGCTGGTTGACAGCCAGCTGAACATGAGCCAGCAGTGTGCCCAGGTGGCCAAGAAGGCCAACAGCATCCTGGCTTGTATCAGGAATAGTGTGGCCAGCAGGAGCAAGGAGGTGATTGTCCCCCTGTACTCGGCGCTGGTGAGGCCGCACCTGGAATACTGCGTCCAGTTTTGGGACCCTCAACACAAGAAGGACATTGAGGTGCTGGAATGTGTTCAGAAAAGGGCAACGAAGCTGGTGAAGGGTCTGGAGCACAGGTCTTATGAGGAGCGGCTGAGGGAACTGGGGTTGTTTAGTCTGGAGAAGAGGAGGCTGAGAGGAGACCTTATCGCTCTCTACAACTCCCTGAAAGGAGGTTGTAGTGACGTGGGTGTTGGTCTCTTCTCCCAAGTAGCTAGCAATAGGACGAGAGGAAATGGGCTCAAGCTGTGCCAGGGGAGGTTTAGATTGGAAATTAGGAAAAATTTCTTCATGGAAAGGGTAGTCAAGCATTGGAACAGGCTGCCCAGAGAGATGGTGGAGTCACCATCCCTGGAAGCGTTCAAAAAATGGGTAGACGTGGCACTTGGGGACATGGTTTAGTGGACATGGTGGTGTTGGGTTGATGATTGGAATGATGATCTTAGAGATCCTTTCCAATCTTAATGATTCCTAGTTTTCACTTTCATTATAAATAATCCATCCACAAAGCCAGGAAACATGACATTATTACTCTACCCTTAACTGGTTTAGCGGTGGATTTGGTAATGTTAGGTTAATGGTTGGACTGGATGATCTTAAAGGTCTTTTCCAACCTAAATGATTCTGTGATTCTATGATTCTATTATACGTCAGTCCTCTTGAAGACCAATTGCTTATGTAGGAGAGGAGCTAATAAAAGAATGTGACAATGCACTCAAACAGAGAAGGAAGTTTTGCTTTGAGGCTTCCCTTTACTTGCAAAAGGCTAATAAAATATAACTTGACCATAAATTAACTTATTGCCATAACCAAAGGAGCCCAGGCCAACTTGTTGCACACCCTAAAATTTGATGTCAGTATTTCAGCCGCATCTACATAAGTTATAAGCTGAAGAGGACACTGACAAAAGCATTTGGGTACAAAACTAGAGGCTGATTATGTGCATATCAATCTGATCTTTAATACCTGTGCAATCAATCTTAGGACTACATCATAATCGGAGCTGTTGCTGAGAAGGAGCTTGCGCAGCAAGCGATGAGTTGTTATCAAACAGTATTTTAGACTGCATATTCCTAATTCTAACTATCAATGCAAAAGGGATCTCTCAGGATTAGAGGGCATCTTTTAAAAGGCATAGATATGCCAATATTTATGGAGTTACAGAAAAACATCTTCAGAACAAAGTAGGATTTAGAAGTAAATAGGAGTGCATCTAGATATTGAAAAAAATATAAACAGGCTCTAGAAGATTTGGGTTTAGATGGTAGGCATAGATTTATCTTAGTTGCCTGAAAAACATCTAGGAACATTTGCTAATGCTTTATTCTGTGTCTTCCAAATAGGTTTTTCTTGAAAATAGATCAGGTAAACATAGGATGATACATACCAAACCTCTTTTCTTTAGACATGGCACCTCATATAGGAATATCCAAGGATGAGCCATTATAGTACTTTGAGTTTAAGCAGGTCTCAGTGTACAGGATTTTTGCTCACAAGTGCTCATCCTAATCATGTCTGTGGACAGTCGAGAGAAGCAACAGCTTCAATATGGTAAGACTGCTAATTAAAATGTCATCAAATCAGACTTTGGCAACTATTTATAAGTGATAAATGAAAGAAAGGTACCTATGATACCTGGTGATACCATGTTCGGAAGAACATTGAAAAAAAAGGATGCCAGTGCTACAAACTGCTGATAGTTACAGGAAATGTGCAGGTAATGAGGAGAAAAATGAAAGAAAATTAAAAGCTTGGTGTGGTTTTGCAGTGCATGGAGCTGTCACCATGTCACATAGGTGACAATGTCTCTGATGAGCCACAGCAGTGACAAAGAATTCTGCTATCTCTAAAAATAGCTCCACATCTGCCTTCTTCAGAGAAATCACCAACAATTACCCTCTGTCCCAGAAGGGAGGGCAATGCCAAATTTGAGCCAGCTGTCTGTACAAGGTCTTCTACAGGTAAAACTCACATCAGGCTGGACCAACTGAGCTCAAAGATGTGACATCGCCAGAATGCAGAAGGTTTCTGCAGGATGACTGTGGAGCTCAAGTCTTCAAGCAACCTTCCAGGCTGTGCAGTAGTGACACTTCACCAAATGTACCTAGTTAGTTAATAGAATATTTGATATTCCAAATTATTTAATACTGATGGAAGTTATTTCTATTATTTGGGTATATGTTTAGAAGTGAGGAACTGTGCCTTTACAAGGCTCAATAAGATTTATTCAGTTTTCAGGACTCAATTCAGTTGCCTAAAACGAGGCATTTAGTGACATTTGAGATGTCCTGGGTTTCCCAGACATGGGCACAGGACTGGCAAATCTGACATAGCATCTACAGAAGACCCATGGTCTTCTGCACCAGGAGGCAGATCTAAGACACCTTAAGACACTTTAAATGGCATTATACCCTTAGCTCTAGGCCACTGAACCACAGTCAGTGCTATATAAATGCTCATGCAGTGCAAAGCTAATGAGGTAGGATCAGATGCTGAAAGGAGCAAACATGAGATTCCTTGGCCCTGAGGGGCTCCTGAACAGCACAGATAACCCTCTAATGGGGAATGGCCTGTGATTCATCTCTGACCTGGAGGCCACCTGGGGTGTCTAGAATGAAACTATATACCTTTATGTGGGCAACTGAATCAAGCCTAAATTTATGTGAGCTGAGTCCCACGGTGTAATTGTACACATAGTGGCTTGCAGGGTTTCACCGCAGTACTCATAATCAGCTCTCTGCAAATGCTACAGCGAGAACATGAAGGGGGGGCAGATCCTGTCTTCACACCACAACAGATGACGCAATTTCTCACGAACACGTCTGCTGTAAGCTACATTGTTGGCGAGGTTTTTTTTTTCCTTTCTCACAGTTACAAATGTCAAATATCCTTAAGAGGAAAGACAAAACCCACATCCTTTTCATTTAGATATATATGTTAAACAGTGAATAACGGGGAACACCAGACAGAAATCATGGGAGCTTTCCTCACTTTGTCCACCTCTGCTGCTGTCATTCTCCTGGTAATTCGTGGAGGTAAGTGCCCCGTTTGATCCTTTTGAAGGTAAATGCTGAACCTACAGAGTTTTAGTTAAGTCACCATGTATTAATGTAAAGGAAGTAGTCAGAATTATTGAGTTCTTATTGCTAGCTCTTTTCCACTGTCTGCATGTGTTTCATCTTTCATACAAACAAAATAATTTCTGAATGGGTAACATTAATTTAAGCTGCACAGAGGACAGACTATTTGGAAGAGTTCAGAGGAGTTAACATAATAAATATCTGGCCTTTCTTTCCAGAGGCACAGAATAGATTAATCTCTTGATTTTTTGTTTTTCTAAAAAACAGGTTCATGTAATGTGACTTACATTATATAGCCCAGTTTCCATAAGTCACATATTGTACAACATTTATCATGTGGCAGATCTGAGGTTGTTACTCACAATGAAAGCTAAGAAATTAACCATAGGAGTGAAATTCAGGAAAAGAAATCTGTGCAAGAGTAACAATACTTTGGTGGTTTTCCTGTCAAAGCTCACCCAACTGATCTAATTTTGGTCCCATTGAAACACAGAATCAGGGAATCATAGAATGGTTTGGGTTGGAAGGGACCTTAAATATCATCTAGTTCCAATGCCCCTGCCATGGGCAGGGATACCTTCCACAAGATCAGGTTGCTCAAAGCCTTATCCAACCTGGCCTTGAACCCTTCCAGGGATGAGACATCCACAACTTCTCTAGGCAGCCAGTGCCTCACCACCCTCACAGTGAAGAATTCCTTCCTTACATCTAGACTAAATCTACCCTCTTTCAGTCTACAGCCAGTACCCCTTGTCCTATTACTACATGCCACTCTAAAAAGTCCCTCTACAGCTTTCTTGTAGGCTCCCTTCAGGTACTGGAAGGCTGCTACAAGGTCTTCCTGGAGCCTTCTCTTCTCCAGGCTGATCCCCAACTCTCTCAGCCTGTCTTCATAGGGGAGGTGCTCCGGCCCTCTGATCATCTTCGTGACCCTCCTCTGGACTTGCTCCAGCAGCTCCAAACATACAGAAATAGTACTGCTGAGCAATTTTAAAAGTATACCCTGAAGACCAGCATTGTGACATATGTACATATTTGTGTGTCTGTGTACTTTGTAATTACATTAACTGTTCTTTCTAAGAGACTTTGAGTGTCTTACAGTATTTTTTAGCCCAGCTGTGTGTACTGTGGTTTATTTTTATTTTTAGGTTTGTGTGTGGATATTATTGGAGGAAATGAAGTAGCACCACACTCGAGACCATTTATGGCCCTAATCAATGGAGCAAAAGGAAAACCTGTTTGTGGGGGAGCTTTGATCAAGGAAAACTGGGTATTAACAGCTGCCCACTGTAATGTGTAAGTTCTTACCCTGATTCAGAGATTGTCCTTATATCTGGTGTCTCTGTTCAAGAAGAAGAGATAATATCCCTGGTGGTTTTATGCATTTAGCATGAGAATGATCATGTTCTGATTACTGTGTTTTATAATTTATATTGACAAATGTGCTTCAGTGATTAAAAATAATATAAAAAGGTATATTGATCTTCACTGTTTCTGAAGTAGTATTTTACAAGCTTCTAGCTCCATGCAAGCACAGAATAGCAACACTGAAGTAGTGGATTTGGGGGAAAGGTTTATCCCTGTTTTCTCAGTCAACAAATGCACTAGGCCAGAGGACTGGCCAGTCTAAATAACTGCTCAGAAAACAGAAATAAATTGTTGTCATTTTATTCTGTAGAAGATATGCAGTTCACCACAGAAACAGCATGCAGGTTTCCAGGAGCAAAAATCCTCCAGACAGATGACAGGAGACACAGACATCTCTGCTCTACTGGATACGTTGGTTTGTCAGCCAACCTTTCTTTTTCCTGTCTGACTCAAGACATAAATGGATATTTGGCCCCACAGAGTCCCTCAGCAAGGCAAGATGTGAGGTTTAAATGACATGTCCTACCCCTTGCCTTTGGAGGGAGGACTGGAGCTGGTGCTGAGCCAAACCTCAGAAAGGCTCTGTCAATGCCTGCCCAGGACCAGTGTATCACTGGACTCTGAAGACATCAGAGAAATGTATCTCTCTCTCCTGCCCCTTTCCAAACAGGGAGATATATGGGACCTACTGCAAAGAGAGTATAGGACACAAAAGCCATCTTATTAACATAAGGTAAAGAGTGTTTCCAAACAAGATCACATTTACAAGAAAATACAATAAATAATTAACCTAACGTTGCTCAGTCAACAGTCAGACAGCTCTTAACAGCTGAAGGAAAGGAGCAATCACTTCCTCAGGGTTCTGTTTGCTGCAGTAAGTTACAAATGAGGACCAGCCAACACATCTGCTCAACGAATCCTCTCCCATTCAGCTGTAACATACATTGTTCTCCCACAAACAGCTCTACCCATGGTCTGACATAAAGGTCTGCTTGGACTGCTTGACCAAGGAGTGCTAGACTCCTGGTTTCTACACCAGAGAGCCCCAGCAGGCACAACTTCACAAGTGGTGACCCACTTCAGTATCTAGTAAGTATATGAAGTTGCAGAACAAGGGAGAGAAAGGGAATGACCTATGTCTCACATGGACTCAGAAAATGGTGTTGAAATGGTGTTAGGGCAAAGCAATGGTACAATTCAGTCCACTTGTGATGATCTCTGAACTAACAGTGCTGCAAGATATTCTCCTAAATTTTCAGCACAAATTGCAGAGGGCACAGTTGGTGAGACCACTACCAACAGCAAAGCATATGCATCCACCCCTCGTTCAGTTCCCAAAGGGAAACAATAGGTGTAGGTTCAGAGTCAAGTACCTGAACCCTGTCTATGCTCCTGGGAAGCTGAAAATAGGATAGCATTAATTTTGATTCACTGAGTCAATTTTTTTTAACTACTTGTAAAAAAAGGTAATCTTTTATACTTTTCTAAATTACTTTTGCTTTTCAGGCATGAGAAAAGAGACCCTCTAGCAGCTTGGACATTATAGCACCACATTTAACAGCAAAGAATTACGGAATTACAGCAAGTTAATCCCACTAACCATGTTGTCTCTCTTCTCAGGGAAAGAGGCAAAGTTATTCTTGGAGCTCATTCGCAGACAGCAAAAGAAAAGGAAAAACAAGTTTTTCGGATTGCAAAACAAATTCGCTACCCATGCTACTGTCGCAGTTGTAAGGAATATGACATTATGCTGCTGCAGGTATAGACTTACACATCACTTATGGAATATGCATCTCCTACGATGTACCCGTTTCTTCCCTCTTGTGAGGGAGATGAGCCAAGGCAGTTTCTGGTGACTTTTTTTCTGGGTGATACAGTCTGGTCTGGTAATCCAGCAGACTGGGGAACTGGGGATGCACTGGGTACTAAGGCAATCAATAATTCCTATAATGTATGCCAATGCTAGAAGTAGAAAAATTCTGGAGCTTGGCCAAGATATTTCAATTTCTGGCTTTTCAGTGAAAGAATAAAGATTGCCCACAACAGAAGCATATTTCACAGGTAGAAATAATTTGGTTAAGAACCCTAATGTTCTATCTGAAAAACAGTTCTACTTAAAAAGTTCTGACTTCTCCAATTCTCAGTTTTGCCAGCTTCAGTGATTATTCTTATTTTGTCCTCCCAATGGTTTGAGAGCCAGAGAAGTAAAATAGGGTGTTTTTTAGAGCTAATATTTCAGCAGAAGTTTTTGTGAGACAAAGAATACTCATTTTCCTCATTCTTACACTGATTACATAAATTCTGTCTCAAAGAACTGAGGAATCTCAGGAAGGGGTTGCAGTAATCCCACATTACCATAATGGAAAAGATCCAACGGTTAACATGCAGGTGCCTCTGTTAGGCTCTGCCTTGTAATAACTATTTTCCATATCTTCTACAGCTTCACAAAAGAGCAAAACTTAACAAAGCTGTGCAACTCATTCCCCTGCCTACCTCAGATGATGATCCCAAACCGGGAACAACTTGCGCAGTAGCAGGATGGGGACAAACTCACAATCAACACAGACAGCTTTCTGACACCCTGAGGGAGGTCAATATCACTGTCATCAGTAGGCAAATCTGCAATGACAACAATCACTATAAAAACAACCCTGTTATAACAGACAACATGATATGTGCAGGCGCTAAGAATGGAGGAAAGGACTCATGTTCTGTAAGTATATTTACTGTCTATATCCACATAGATTGGATTAAAAATAAGATATAAAGTACTAACTTTTACACATTTATAATTTCTGCGTCTCTTCAGTTCAATGAAGAATTTTACTAAAAATGAGTAAATTTACCTAGGCTTGTTCTTCTAAGCCTTAAAATCAAGGCTCCAAACTTAAAAATTCTGATTGATAAATTCACCTTCACAGACTTTGGATACTGTGGTTTTACCCAAGCATGGCACATAGCTATTCTCCTCTTCAATAAAATGCTTTTTAATAGAAAAATCTCCACAAAAGAGCTTATGAGCCCATACTCAAGAACCTAAACTCAGTGGAACAACTTCTCTGATGTCAGAAGGTTTTGAAATAGATTTTGATGATAAAAATCATTTTGACTGGGCCCCAAGTCAAATGCACAACTGTGTAAGTACTACCATGTTTTGAAAGGTTTAAATATTGAATTAATGAAGTTACAAAAAAGGTATGACTTTCTAGAGACTTTCTGCTTTTCAAGAGGAAAGTTTCCAGCTTTTTCCTTTCATATTCAAAACACTAACTATTCCTTAGCCCTGAGCTAGATTCATTCCCCATTACTGACACCTGAATTAAAGTCTTTTTTTCTTTTTTGCTAATGAAAATCCTACCTTCCAAGGATGAAAAAAAGGAAATCCACAATAGCACTGTCTACATTATTATTTCCTCCATGCAAATGGTGCAAATTTTATTTTAAAGAAGCATTTTTTAGCTTTTGTAAAGTTGAATGACTTTTTTTTCCCCTTTTTTTCCAGGGGGATTCTGGCGGACCTTTAAGATGCAATAATGTGATGAGAGGCATCACTGCTTTTGGGAAGGCAAACAAGTGTGGTGCTGTTGATGGCCCTGGGGTCTACACTCGACTCACAACGCAATACCTTCAGTGGATAAGGAAAACCATAGGGGGAGACTAATAGATTGGGTTTTGACCAAGTGATTTCCTACTTCCTTACTTGTGTAACAATATCTAATTTGAAATACGCTTTTAAAAATAGCTTCATTACACTGGTAAAATAGGTATTCCCATGCTGAGTTTTAGCAGCTTGATGTCCTTATTGATGAAAATACGTATGTCTGTTTTCAGGGCAGGTGTGATCTTAACAGGGCCAGAACACAGTGCTCTGCTACAACAGCATTTGTAGCTTACACGCTCAGCCATGGAGTCCTTAGATGGGTATTTGTGATACAGGTTTCCAGCATTCTTGCATTGCACATTCAGACAGAGCTCTACACAGATGAGTATTTCTGACCAAGAATCTAATCCAGCTGTTTGTATCCTCACTGCATGCTGTGTATATACTGCACTCTTCTGTATCTGGACTTCTACAAATAACCCTGAAAGTTAGTGAGGTGCTAGGTACAACTCCAGACACCTGAAAAATTTGGTAGTTTCTCCACAGCAGAGCAGGAGCAGATTTCACAGGTGTAGGGGACAGCTGAGCTTCAGAAGATTAAGTTTGACCAACTGCATTTGATTGTGGGACATAATAAGTGTGCATTCCCTAACTATTTGTAACCTCTAGATTTCATCCCTTTATGTACTTTGCGTTTAATAAAGATATGGCAATAAAAATCTACTGCTTGCAGCTGTCAATTTATGTGGAAAGCTCCATCTGTTGCAGTACAGATAGTCTGTGTACATAATGTTTTGGATGTGCAATATGTTTGCAGAATGCAGCAAGATCTAACATTATGTTAAAAAATCAGCTGAAAACCCATCCTCCAGAGAAATGACAGAATGTGTCTCAGCTGGAGTATCAGTACATAAAGTGCTGTTCATAACATAAAACAATCTTAATTTTATGATGCCACTACTGCTGTTTCAGATATGCAGTGAAATTTTTAAGTGTTTTGACAACCACTTGTCAAACAGCAAACAGACCTATTGCGAAAAATGCTTCTGCCCATCTCTGTATTAACAGTCTTGGGCACTTTCAATGCCATGAACACCTCAAACAGGCCTTGATTTTATTTCTACAGAAATAATGAAGGGTGAAGGAAGGACAAGGGGACAAGGCCTGAACTACAGGGGTCTTTACTGAAAGTTTTGATGCTGAACATCTTTTATGTTTCCTGTCCTTTAAAAATGTTACACAGTCAGAACTTTTCACATTCCTTACTCTTCTTCCTAAAATGTTTGTTCTGACTCTTGGGCTGAACACACAAACAAGCACACACACACAGACACAGAGGCACACACAAACACAGAAGCAAAGCAAGAGCAGAGAGAATTCTCAGCCAAGTAAGACTGCATCAGTGAAACTGAGAGGAGAATTTGGCCCACTGACTGGTACTGACACCCAAAGTGTTGACTTTGATTCTGTCTTTAATCACACAGGAAACAAGTAAGACAAGTCCAGACTTTTTCTATTCTTGCAAACTACCAAACCCTTGCTTAGGAAAGAACCGATTCTAAAAACATTTGGAGAACAAAAATATCCTTGTCAATCTAGTGAAAAACCTGTAGCTGATCTTCAAGACAACTGATCACCTAGGGCTATTTCACTCTTCCCATACATTAGTCGTACTTAATTTCTTTCCTCTTTGCCCATTTTTTCACTGTCGCTCTTTCATCCTGCTATAGTATTTTTATCATGTTACTGCTTCTTCTTTTGTCTGCTTCTTCCTCTTCCCTGGAAGTCACAGGCAGCATCCTTGTCAGTGCAAAATCCCACACAAAGCCTATCATTCGGTATTTCTCCATTTTTCAGACACAGTTCTGACCCAAGTGGGGTCAGAAGGAAGGAGAGGTTCTGACCAAGGAGAAGTTTACAATGCATGAAGAAATGTGCAAGAACAAATGTGCAGCCTTCCTCCTGTAACTTGAAATTTAGGATCTACCCCAACATACTTTAAAAACTTGGGTTTTTACATGACTGTTACTTAGTGAATAGTGCAAAATGAGGCAGTGGAACTGGACTTACATGGTAAACAAAAAATTCAAGCCTCTGTCACCACTGCCAGTAGCAGAAACCTGGGGAAAAAAGCAGAAGCAAGGAGATGGAACTGAATTTTCATCAAGGCTGGGACTTTCTCTGATCAAGAGGCATGAACCCATTCCCAATACAGCTCCACCACTATGGAATGGAGCCCATGCAAGTTTATGTACTAGCTAAGAAAAATGGTATGATCATTCAACGTCATTTTGACATCTAGAATGTAACAATTCCTTCTCCCCATGGGTATATGTCATGGTTTAACCCTAGTCAGTAACTAAGCACCACACAGCAGCTCACTCACCCACCCTCTCCCCAGTGGGATGGGGGAGAAAATTGGAAGGAAAAAAAAAAACCCTGTGGGTTGAGATAAAGGCAGTTTAATAGGACAGCAGAGGAAGACAAAATAATAATAATAATGATAAAAGAATACACAAAGCAAGTGATACACAATGCAATTGCTCACCACCCGCAGACCGATGCCCAGACAGTCCCTGAGCAGCGATCGCTGCTCCCCAGCCAACTCCCCCCAGTTTATATACTGAGCATGACGTCATATGGTATGGAATAGCCCTTTGGTCGGTTTGGATCAACTATTCCGGCTGTGCCCCCTCCCAGATTCTTGTGCACCTGGCAGAGGATTGGAAGCTGGAAAGTCCTTGACTAGTGTAAGCACTGCTTAGCAACAACTAAAACATCAGCATGTTATCAGCATTATTTTCACACTAAATCCAAAACACAGCACTATGCCAGCTACTAGGAAGTACCTATTAACTCTATCCCAGCAAAAACCAGGACTGTATACGAGATAACTGGGAGAAATGAAAAGGTATAAACTGTATTACACAAACTAATGCAACATTTTTGTAGGTAGCATCAAGTCAGATAACACAGTGGCTGAAGAACAGTGGACTGTCTGCTAGAGACTATTTAGTGCATGTATGTGCAGAAACAAAAGGATTTCCCAGCCTGAGTTTCTTTAATCCATTTCATTGCATTACAGAGACAATCACTTTGTCATATTGGTCTACCTGGGAAGATACATGCCCTGTATGGGCAATAAAGTTTTTCCTCTTATAAAAATTATTTTTCTCCTGAAGTTTCGGATTCCATGTGTTGTACAGTGCTTGACCTTGGACAGGATTGTAGAGATGCGGGCCTGAATTTAGGCAACTTAAATTTTACTTAATCCTGTGTGCCACATGTGGAGACTCAGCCTTTAGTGAGTACAGACCACAGGTCCAAACAAGCTGACCTCTTAGAAATGGGTTCTGATTTCTGTCTCAGTCTGGGCCTGAATGATATACCAGGCATGTAAGAGGCAATGAGCTAAAAATATGCCATATTATACAGGGAGGAAGTCAGGATTTTGCATTTTGCCCAAGACTTCATATGTTAAGACCTTTGCACTGGCAGAATGAGGCAGCTATGCAAGAACAATCATCTACTTTCAGCAACTGCACACTCTATACCTGCAAGTATTCAGCAACATTACCTGCAAAAGATTAGTGAAGCAGAATCGTGCTGCTTACTGAAGTCCTCAGATTCCTATTACAGAAAGATATTTGCCATGTGAAAGAAACTGATAGTAAAGGAGTCTATCTAGAAAAGAAGCACATCCAGAAAAGTCACCCTAGTATATGTTTAATTTCACTCTAGATTAGTCACAGTCTGGAATTTAAATGCATGCTTAAGTGCTTTCTCAGACATTGCCACAGAATACAGTTACAGGTCACACATACAAGATTCTCTCATATTTATGGGCTGTTGGTTGGTTCTGCTGAAATCAGTGATTTCTCCCACTTTTAGATAGTACGTTAAAATACTTCTGGGGCAATACAGCTTGACCACTCAATAATGAACAAGCATAATTAACTAAGAAATGAGCACTTCAGTCTGAAAGAAATATATTTTCTTATTTTGACAGTTGAGCATCCAGCAAAATATGCTTAGCTTCAATATTGACCACCTCTTTCCCCACCACAGCCCCCCACCCTGTGTTATACATCTCTTCCTGTATTTGGCAAACCAATAGCATTTAGGTACTGTCAAAGGAAAGAGAGAGAATTTCTGGGAGAATCTAAAAAATATATGAGTAAAGAGACTAATTCCAGCACTTTTTTTCCCATTCAAAAGAGAAAAGATGTTTTTAACATTTTAAAAAAAACTTTTAAATTATTTAAAATACTATTTTAAGTATTTAAATCAGTTTCTAAATGTTTGGTAAAATCTGCTGCAACAAACACACTCATATGAGAAGACAGGCACAGTATTAAGTTATTGCCCATTCTTAGACATAAGCTTCTTGGCAGTCATTTCTCAATTGATAATCAACGTTCCCATTTTCTAACCTGTTTTGAACACCACAAGAGATGACGTCAGTAACCAGCAGTTTAGTGGCAGATTTATTGCAAATTAACATCTTACTAGGTTAGAAAGATAAGTGGTCTCAACCTCGCAGACCTAAAGTTAGCAACCACATGATTTATGAACAGCAGAAGATGAGGTTTTAAAAATCCTGAGAACTAAAGACATGACAGTTTCACATTCATTTCCAGAGATAACTTGTGCCCCTGTTAACTTCGCCTCTCTCTTTTCATGCATTTGATCACAGCTTAATTTTCCATGGCCTGACACTGCTCTACTGTCCTAATCTCCCATTCTTCCCCAGCTACAGAAAATATTCTAAATAAATTTCAAGAGGTAAAAAAATAAAATCCAAACCATATGAATTTCTGAGCTCACAGGGTTTTTAATATACAAATGCAGGAGCGAATCCTTACCCCGTGCCTCTTTTCATTCCTAATAATGAAAGCAAAGCTCTGAAAATATCTGTGGATAGAACATGTTTCAAATAGCACTACTGAGCTGCATCTGAATAGCATCTGAAGACCAATACTGACATCCTTAGTTAGCTGTTGACAGTGTATATATTTTACACGGGCAAACTTCTGTTAAAGTCGAAGAGGTTTGGTCCTTTTAAGCACTAAACAAAATTCATAAGAGGGTGACAGCTGCCAGGTTTGCTGACACCCAGAATTAAACTGGTACCCTTAAGGAATGAATGAACTGACTGTTGTGTTTGATCCAAACAACGTGCTTCTTTGACTATGTCCATCTGGCTTATTAACCAGTTGGTTACATAATTATGCATAATAATAGCATTATTATGCAAATATTTATTTTTTAATCATTGTCACACATAGTAGGTGGGTTTAAGGAAAGGAAATAATTCAAAATCCAATAAAAACAGTTTTCTAATTAAGCTAGTTATCATTACCCCTACAAAAACAATAAAGAATTCACAAGAAATCATTTACATTTAGTTACAGTTATATATTTAAGCTAGATCTCTAGAAATATTTAGACAGATTCTGTACCATGATCTGTATGATATATAGAACAATACAGTCCCCTGGACTGGTCTCTGCTGATCCTAGCCTTTGAATGATTCAAGGCAATTTACACAAATTGGCATGTGGTTCCCAATGGGGACGCTAAGATGATGTAAAATTACTTACAAGAATCACAGCTAAAAGCAGGACCTAAGACTTTATGCTGGCACTTGACACAAGGTGGATTCCATCCATGCTTGCTAGTTTAATGAAAATAAATATGGTGTTATTCTTCAGAGTTAGAATATTTTTCTAACTAAAAGTAAGAAAGACAAGCTACTAACATTTCACATGATGGACTGATGTGGAAAATTGCTTTCTCTTGAAAAAATTGTACTATCTTTTGCCATGTTTCCATTGGAAGGAACACACATATTTTGAATTATTGAATGGGCTAAATACATCTAATCACTTGCTTTCAAGGAAAAGAAGTCACAAGAATGAGCTCAAATAACCATTAGAAAAAGCCTTGCTGCTGTGCTTGCTCTCCCCAGACTCATGGCATTTCCACAGACAAGCTATCCCATCGGCCGCAACAGAAAAGAGCCTGCTCTCATCTGGGCTCAGGGCTATATGCAGGACTCTCCCTTTATGACCTGTAAAATAAATATATACAAAAAAAGGAAAGATACATCACAATTCTACACTGATTATGCCAGTCACTTTCACCACCCCCACTGACATTACGGCTTGTTCCACTTTTACTGTACCAGCAAAACATGCTGTACCAGCAAAACATGCTGCATACAATGTGGAAAGCTAGCATCATCCATAGAATATTTCCACATTAAGAAAGAGCTGAAGGCAGTATTTTCTTATGAGGGACCAGGCTTTAACTGCCAGGACTGCACCACATTGAGAAGACATTTCTGTCAAAGGAGAACATTGAACCTGAACACATTTACAACATCAGTCTCAACTGTGTTTGGTAACATGTCTCACTGCTGAGCATTCCCATCTGGCTGCACACTCCTTGCAGACAGTTTGCAGCTGATCCAACAATAATGAGATAGTGTCTCCAGCTGCTCAGTTATTACTGTTAAGGAGATCTTCTAACAGTGATCCCATTAAATAATTTATTGGAATTGCATATTGAGTTTGTCCGCAGTTGTAGAAAACTTCGGGAGTTGTAGTAAACTTAGTAAACACTGAAGGCCAGAAGTTACCTCAGTCTAGCAGCACAAAGAACGTACAAAACCTGGCTATACAAGAATCTCCCTCAGTAGAAGCAACTGAATTTGAACTGAAGGCAGAAGGAGTCTGGTACTAATCTGAGACTGTTGAGACCTGTATTTACCTCACTGCTCTGCCACAGACCTCCTGTATCATCTAGCACAGTGTCAATGCTAAGCAAACCCATGAGGTTTTTAGGCAGGGCGTGAGAAATTAGAAGGCTTTTTACTCTAAGTTACTGGCCATTAGCTTCTCTGGTTGGGTGAGTTACTGACAATCATATAGCTGAGCAAGTCACCCAAGGGTCAAAAAGAAACTTCTGAGACATAGTGTATCTCATCTAAAACAGACCAGATGAACCACATCCTAAAAGTGTGAAGGTATGAAGGAAGTCTTGGGTGACAAACTTCAATGAATGTAGGTGACCTATGTCCTCTCATCATCTGTACCTGAGTTCTCCATAAACACAAGGGGATACCACTTCTCTAGCTCAAAATAATTTTATGAGGATAAACATGTGAGGAACTGTAAAGGCCTCTGAAACTGTGGTACTTATCACAACGGTACCTGATGAAGATCCACAGGGCTGTTGCAGACGGACAGTCTGTCCTCACTTTGCAAAGCTGCTACAATGGCTCTCTGGAGCCACTGTGACTAAAAGCAAATATCTACTGTCCTGGTGCTGAGTTACATGTGACTTTCTGACTACAATTTTGACAACACCACTAAATTATTTCAGCAGAGATTAATTTTCAGGTTCTGCTCCTTCTTAAGTTATTGAAGTGTACATGATCTTTGTCAATACTTAAGACCATGAGTTTACAACTCAGTGAATTCTTTACATTGTCTCTGTTCAGTGTCTGTAACAACTCTGAAGGAAGAGCTGGGATTGTTGTATTTGGAGGCATTCAAAAATATCCACAACACTGACTGAAATTTGATTAATAATTTCAGTCAAAAGGAAGTGAAGGGGAATGGGGAGAAACCAGAATAGTTTAAATTATTAATTTCCATGTTTTCTGAGCAGAGTCTTCTGGTTTTATTTCTCTGTTTCAAGATCACATTCAGATATTTTTTAAAGCAATTATGTATTTTGTTTGCTTATATGTTTTCTTTGATCTACCACTTTTCTAAGGGGAGGGCATTTACATCCATCATTTTTTTCTAGTAAATTACTCAATAGCTCTACCAGAAGTATCTCAAAAATGGACTCACTGCTATAAAAAGGTTACCAGCTTTCAGTCATTATTCTGTTCTGAATATGCTCAGTAATAGGCAACCTCACATTACTGAAGTACTCAACAGTAGCTGACTGCTTCATGCTGAGGTCTTCAGCATCTTGCAGGAGGATTAAACAATGAGATTCAGTTATGATTTATCTTCATTTCTCTGGGTGTAAAATCTGTGTGGTTAAGGGTGTCTGAGGCTGACTTAGAACCATCTCACAATCATCCATCACAGTATTTTTTCTGAACATATTTTGATACATTGACAATTTCTTCAAACATTCAATTGCTTATAGTAAGGTATTAAGAGTCTTCATAAGCAGGAATATATATGTGTAACAATCACCTGGTCTTTTTGTTCATGAAAATTAGTTTCTCTTGCAGATAAGTAAACTGAATAGGAAACAGGATGACAAGCAACCCTCCAGCTTCACCAAATTACCAATGCATTTGACTAATATGGTAAATGTTTCACACCATACATTATTCTCAAAGGTAAGGTTAAATCTAGGTTTCATTTCGAATAGTATATTTAAGACTTAGAAAGATTTGAGAAACGTCAAGCTACAGTAGTTAAGACTAATGATCATGTCACTTTCCAGACCGTTTCTCAGAACATCACACATCATTACCTTAAGAGCTGTACATAAATGAGTAGGGATAAGGAAGGACAGGCAACACAGACAAGCAGCATCACACAAGGATAATGTGTAACCAGATCCACATAATGTCTCTGCTGTCCTCGCTCTTCTGTCCATCTTTGTTTTGACTCTCCTGTGCTTTTCTCTTACTCTTTCCTAGTGTCGAAGCCAAGTCCCTGGTTCCACCCAAGTCCCTGGTTCCAAGGGCAGCATCCCAGTATAGCTGGGATTTAATAAATCAGGAATTTAATAAATGCCTTCAAATGTAGCAATAGGGTACAAAATGTATTTGTAAATCTAAGTTGTCAGGTTAAAAATGAAAACTTCTTCGGCCATATCTTGTCAGTGAGTGTGAAAAAACAACCATACTTGGGAAAATGCAGCCAGTGCACAAATAATTTGTTATTTTCCTTTAACTTCAGATACTTCTATTGAATCACTTCAGTTAACAAGTGAAACAAGTAAAACTTAATGGATAGGAGTGACAGCAAGGACCAGAAACAAGAAGGCTTAATAGCAAGGAACAACTTTCATGTGTAGCGTAGCCCTACAGCGCCATGGAGCAATACAGAGCTGCAACGAGACTCCAGTTTCCTCTAGCTGTCAGCATGGTACAAGGGAAACATGCTGCACCACCTTGCTTCACCGCCAGAATCATTCATTAAAACCCAGACAGCTCTAAATAACACATGGAGACTTATTTCAAACATAATTTGGAATCTGTTTCAGAATCCTTCCATGATGAGCTGCAAAATCGAAGAGCTGCATCTACTTTGTGTCATCTAGAAGGCCGTCAGCCTAGAATATATTGGAAGCAACCTGACATTAGTACACTCACTCTAGGCCTAGTAAGCTTTAGGGGAAAGTGGAAATCCACATCCTGCACCTGGAATGGCCTTGGCAATTATAGGAGAGAATCCCATCATTAAAACCAAGGAATTTACAGAAGCAGCTTATACTATTATCTTAATAAGTCAACCTTTACAATCCCATGAATCAGGATTGTGCATATGAATGCATGTGTGCAGGCAAAGGGAGAATGTGTAGGTGACTGCTCTTTTAATTCTCTTTTTACATAAATGCATAAGGTATGCACTTGCAAAAACATAATTAGACAGATAGTTAACTGAAATAGTTAAAACTATTCACTGAAATACTTGCCATAGAGTTCTGATGAATTGGTAAGCATGGGATACTTCCATATTTTCATCTGATTTCCAGGAAGGCCTTGTCCAGTCATCAATTCACTGGTTTTGGGTAACCAGAGCAAGGAACAAATCTATTGTAATTTAAAATTCTCCTTTAGTTTTCAGAAAGGGTCAACATACACCATTCAGTAGATTTGAAATGTTATCTACAATGTTCAACAAGCTCCTGAGAAATAGTCCCAGCAGAATATTTACTTATTTAGAAGGATCGTTTCATTCCTTAAAACACTTCAAAGTATAGTTGCCTTATTGTCCTATCTAAATGTGGTAACAGCCTATCAGTATAAAACCAAAGCCCTTCAAACACATCCTCGGCTAAGCTGTAATAGCTCCAGAAAAATCAACATCTATGCTGCTTTACTCCAGCTGAGATCTGTTCTTCTGTCTCCTAATATTCGAACTCCAGAGACAGATGTTTGCCCTCTGACTCTTACACCTCTTCTCACCCCAGCACTCTGGGAATTTTCCCTTCCCCTCAACATTCTCTCCACATCAAGAGCTTTGGCCAAAACTATTATTGCCAGTAAGGACAAGATGATGAGAAGTGTCTGGCTCCAAGACCACCTCCTCTTCAATCACTTCTGTGTGGAGACAGAAGTGGTGAATGAGAAAAAACAAACTGCTTCTGAGTCCAATCACACAGTGCAGTGCCGAATGTAGCACAATTGCACATCCAGAGAAAATCCTGCTGTTCATCTAACCGCAGAGCCACCCTCAAAGTCAGTGGGAGTTTGCCAGATGAACACAGCTATACAAGGAGAGCATAGCCTAAGTATGCAGACATTTCATCATTTCACCTGAGAATCTGTAGCTGCACTTTGGATGATTTTCTCACGATTTATGTCCCAGACACGCAAAATCCCATCTTTCATTCCACCCCCTGTAGCAAGGACTTTGGACTGCCAAGGACACCAGTTCATAGCCTAAAAAAAAAAGAAAAAAGATGCCAGAACAGACTAGGAGGTTAGCTGCAAAAGCAGAGTAGTTTTTGCTTAAAATCCTACTTGGGAAAATGAACTGCAACAAGCACCCAGAATGTACACACACAGCAATGTAGGATCCCAAAACTCCAAATGCTGTTTCCCTTGCCATTGCCTCACAGCAGCCTACACTGTCCCACATATATGCATAAAACTCCAGCTTCTCTGCTTACCCTTCACAGGCCACAGACTCACACCTCAGTACCAGAAGAACCCAGCAGGATAGAGTCTTACTGCCTAAGCCAAGCCATCACAGAAGCCTAACCAATGTGACTTACAGGGCTTAGAAGAGACCTGGTTTCTTCTGAGGTATTTCCAGGATATGCCTAAGGCCCAGACTCTACGTGAAGAAAAGCTTCTAAGAACTCAGTTCCACCTGTTTCAATAAACTCCTCTGACCCTTTAACCCCAGCACTTCAGGATAGCCTCAGGCTCTTTCGGGAGGATAAGCAGCTTATAAATGCTGGACTCCCCTGCCTCTTATTGGTAATACCGGGCCTCTCTCCTGAACACAGTGGGACTTCAAAAAGATGAAGAATCTTAAATTGTCTCATTTCCAGTTTCCTACTTCAGATTATTTGCTACCAGCAATGACATGAAAATATGGGCAGAAAGGCAAAAGAAACCTCGTATTTAAATGAATTGCAGCAGAGAGAATTTTCCAAAACTCCAAAAATTGGAAGACCTTGTTTGTTAACTTGGAAGTATTGTGCCACCAAATTTTTCTGTGCAAGGCAGAGAGATAGAGGAGAAGGCTGTAAATTTTATTTCTATTTGGCATTATATTTACAAAGGCCTACTAATACAGTAAAATTTCCTAATCAAAGCCCTAGCAAAGTTATCTGTGACTTGGAACGAGGAGAACTGGTCTTAAAATTAACTGCATCTCAGACAGGGAGAAGAAACTAATAGATATCAATGAGATAATTTGAAAAATTCCCTAACTGTCCACATCCACAATGTGATTTCATGAGAGCAAATACAGAAAAGCAGACATCCCTTCTCCGTATACCTTAACTGCTGAGGAATGAGGTATGGTTTTCAGTGGCTGTGACTGCAATTTCACACCAGGGTCAGTAGCCCAGATATTCAATACACCATCACTAGACCCACTTGCCAGCAACTGGTTGGTTAGTGACCATTTCAGGCTGCAAATACTTTCTTTGTTTTGGCAAAGAGTCCCAACATGGTGCTGAGCAACCCGAACATCATGGTGATGAATAGATCCTAGTCGTGAACCACTGTAGATAAGAAAAGACAGCATGGGTTTAATGCTAAAGAAGACAAGCTGTATTATCACACTGATGTTTCTTCAGCGGTTTCCGAAGCAAACCACATCAGAGTGAAACGTGTCTGCACAACAACAGTATTTCAGTAAAAGGAAACACAAACCATCTATCAGAAGCACACCCTGACTGCAGACGTGGCTGACAGCAGAAAGGAGCTAAGCAGCTGCTCGGTTCAAGCCAGGCAGAATACCTGTTCTCTCTCATGGTTTTAATTTCCCTGAAGCTATGTTGCATTGTATGCCACTAATCTGTACTCTGTTCAACTGTCAAGCTATTTAATGTAAAATATTTCCTGTTCTTCATGAAAAAACATTTTGCAAGATGATTTTTGCCAAGGCCAGATACGACTCCATGCCCAACAAAGAGGCAGTGTAAAACTGCATTGCTCTGGGAGAGGACTTACTAGCGACTAAGCATGTTCTTTCATTCTGTCCCTTCCCTTGTCTCCTTTCTCCCTCCCACTTCCAGGCTTAAAGAAAATCTGCACAGCTTGACGCTGTTGCACTAATTGCCTGTTAGGAAATGTATGCATGGTTCTACAGCCAGCATCATCAGTCTACCAAAGGAAGGAAAAAAAACCCTGCCTGGAAGCACAACTACTGTTAGAGCTTTGCTCCCAGATATGGGTTTTACACATCAATAGTAGAGTTGAACTGAAAATACTGAAAATACCTTGCAGTATATTTTCTTTTCCCACCTTTCTAACGACATTGCCTACATTAAACCTATCACAAAACAGAAGAGCTTCCTGCTGGAATTCACACTTCCAACTATTATGGTAACACTGAAAAATCAACAAGTTCAATACCATCTTTCTGGGTATCTGAGAAACTGAGAAAAGCTATCTGACATTACTGCAGTAGACTAATTCAAGGCAATAATGACTGGAGACTTTTCCATACTGCAATCAGTCAGTTTTGTGTGTGCACTTTTAGAGCTTCCAAATCACTCAACTTGCATCTGAAAAAGCTTTGAGAGCCAGTGTGGAAAAGTCTCCAGCATCAAGGCTGTCTCTCCAACATTCTCCCCTCACCAGTAGGCTGGGCATGGACAAGATCTTGGGAGGGGACATAGCCAGGACAGCTGACCCAACCTGACCAAAGGGATATTCCACACCCTATGACATCTGCCCAGCAATAAAAGCTAAGAGAAGGGGGAGGGGCATTCGTTATTACGACATTTTTTTTCCAGAACAACTGCTATGCGTACTGAAGCCCTGCTTCCCTGGAAGTGGCTGGTCACGGCCTGCTGATAGGAAGTAGAGAATAAATCTTTGGTTTTTCTTGCTTCCACATGTGGCCTTTGCTTTTGCTTTATTAAACTGCCTTTATCTTGACCCCACGAGGTCTTTTTTCCATCTTATCTTCTCTCCCTCCCCATCCTGCTGAGGAGAGGAGTGATAGAGCAGCTTGGTGGGCACCTGATGCCCAGCCAAGGTCAACCCACCACACCAAGAGAAACAGAATTCAGTTGCCAGCATTGGCTTTATTAAGGTTTTCAGTAATTCTAGTGGTATGAGTGGGAAAGAACTAAGCTCCTAAGAATCCTGGCTGAAAGGACACTTCTCCACTTGGCATCCAAAGAAATCAGAATTATTTGCTTTTGACATGGAAGATGGCATTTGCTAAAGACAAAGAGAAGCCAACAAAATTTTTATGACAGATTAATTTATGGTACTGAAATTTATTTACAGGTTCATGATAATGTGGTGTTGGACCATTTTTAACCACAGAAATTAGTATATAATGCCCAAGTATCAATTGTCCACAGTGAAGTTTACTGTAAGAATGCTGCTCTTATTTTAGTAACAATGAATATTAACTCCACATCTGTTTTTCTACTTATACAGATATTTTAACTCTGCCAGAATGAACTGGTTAGTTTCAAACCTAGCAAGAGAAGTAAATGCTATCTCAACCTAATCTGTCAACCATAACTGTAGTTCACAGGTTCATGCTGAATTTTATCATCAGTTTCTACTCAGAGAGATCTGTAATTTAAGCTTCTGTTCTTTTCACTCCTTTGGCCAAGCTGAAATGCAAATTAAAACTAATGCTCACTGTAATAGGGTTATGCCACTTGGCACTGGCAGGATGTTCTAGCTGCATCCTTTTAACTTAACCCACCCAGCGTACCTACCTACTCCAGCAACAGCATTTTATTAATCAGTTGTTTATTTGGTATCCTTGTACCTCATTCCACCCAGCAGACCTAATACAATCAAAAGCCACAGCATCTTGTGAAATCAAAATAAAACTACCTCTAGTGTTCCTATCCAAAGATATTAGTTTCATTTTGAGTTTAACAGTAAAGTCAGTCCACCCTTGCTGTTATTTCTGCATTTAAGTAAAACAGAGGACTATCACATCATTTTAATATCGTAGAAGCATCCATCATAAACAAGTCTGCCCTCAGCCCCTTCAAGTCTGAGTCAAAGATCTGAAACAGAAAGTGGGAGGAAAAAAACACAAAAGCATACACTTGATCTTTCTCATCTGAGTCACCATATTGAAATGATTCCTAAATACAAAATATTCACCAGCTAGTGTAAAATTCACCCTTGGCAATGCAAAGGTCAACCACTTCAGTCCTCCTTGGGTTGTGGATAACAACGAGCTGGCCTTCCCTGGTAGATATTCAGCTAGAGAGGTGCGCAACTGTAACAGCTCTGTTTCACTGTGCCTCTGAAAAGCGAGATGCAGTCTTGCTATTAATGGAGGGGTAGTCTAAACTACATGCCCTCTCCCCAGCACCAGGCAGGCTATGATTTTTGGAATCCAGACACACTGGAGACAACACCATTGCAAGCTCAGGCTTTGCATAAAACCAGAGCCACAGCCTCCACATCCTAGTGAAATTCTGCAAGCGGTGACAGCTTTCTGGAAGGAGAGTAAGAAACAGAGACTAAAAAGGCAGGCCAAATCTCCTTTGGCTGCTTTCCTGCCACACAGTAAATCTATGATTTCTGAGATGGACGATAAGTAGAGGGACTGGATAAATCACCTTTGAGCAAAGCCAATGAAAAGAGTTAAAATGAGTGGGACATTTTTCCAAGTAAAAGCAGCAGAAGTCTTTCTGGGAATATACTATACCACTCACCTGCTCAGAATATAATGATTCCAGCTCAGAGCTCCAACTACAGACAGGTGACCAAACATATTTCTTAACCTCTTTTTGGTTTCAATGTCCCACAGCTGCCGATCCAAAATATACAAGAAATACAAACTTAACAACAACTTTCCAAAAAGGAAAAATATGTTTTTCTCTTCATTTGTTTGCAAGTAAGCCACTGCCCCGTTCTGATCTGGCATATGGACAACCTCAAAGCTCATTTACTTCACAATTAAGACAAGAAGGAGTATTACCAAATTTTGGCACCTATATCAGTGATGCTGAAGTCAGACAGGATTGAAGGGAATGCACATCTCTGAGTTTAAAGCTATTTATTTGCATGTCAGTATTTGGAAGTCATACTTGAATGCACTGGCCTTCAGTACCTTCAGATTGCTGACTCAGGACTGCAGCAGGTAGGTCCCATATTATCTAGCATCTCAGCCAAGGTCCCACAAAAATCTATAACAGCAGGCTGAGAGGTATGTGTATAATCAGACTGAAGTCAATTTCTCATGTATGAATCCGTAAGAAGAGTTTTTGCTTGAGTTCTCAAGGCATTGATCACTAGAGTGGTCTTATCAAGAGAGAGACAAGAAAAAATAGCCTGTGCTGAGCAAAATAATTTAATGGAAGAGTTCCTCTTATTGGTGGAAAAAAAAATCTGATTGTCTCTGGACAACTGAATCATTAATTCAGTCATCGGCTTTTTAGTGGCTTCAGAGGCTCCATTACATATAGATAACACTGGGTATCACTAAGCCATTCAGGAAGGTGCAGCATGATACAGGGAAGTGCTTATATTGTCTCCAGCAGAGTTCTTCTGTAGTTTAGTCAATCTTTTTAATTTGCTTCCTGAAAAAAAAAATCAGTATCAAATTGTCTTGTGGCCACTTCAGCTAAAAATGAAGAAAGACTAAAAAAGTAAATTATCTAGTACTTGCACTTCTCCATCACTGGTGCCAATTGCAAGGCAAGTTCCTTCTTTTATCCAAGCCAGAGATGAAATGTATTTGGAACTGGAATTCAAATCAATGCTTTCAACGGCTTGAAGAGTTCCTCCATTCCAGATGTGTGCAGCAGGTCCTACAGCAATAGCAATGAGATTTTCAAGGCTCCAGTCCAGTATGTTTAGATCTGGAAGAAAGCTACTAAAAATTACTGAAAAAAAAGTTGTAGGTAATTGCATGGGGAGAGGGGGAGTATGGTTTGGTGGAGAGACGCTTTTTGTTTTTTAGTAGCTATGGAAAAACTTCAAGGGAATGCTTCTGTGAAACCATTAATAGCATATATTCCTTCTACATGAAGGAGAGTATCTTTAATAAGCCAAGGTCTTCATAAGGCTAATCTCCAGACTCATATGTTTGCACAGCAGGATCTGACTTACAGCTTCCTGACTAGAATTTTTTAATCTATCACCCTGTATTTTGGATTGCCACATCACTCACTCTAATTTCTATCACCAGAAATGAGGCTCCTCCACCAACAGCTACAGTTCCAAAAACACCCTTGTTCCAAGGTAATTCTTGTTATTGAGAAAGACATAGGAGGGAGTCTATATGCTACAGTCTGTCCTGCACCCTCAGGGTAATGATAACATTCACCCTGCACAAGACAGGAAAAACAAATGCAGAAAGGAATTAGGGAAATTCTGCTCCTCACCTTCAGAGCTTGCTCAGCAATCATATGATGGAAATACTGTTTTCCACCGTCCCTGTTGCTCTGTGCATTGCACTTGCAGATCCTGGCAAAGCAAGTCACTACAGCAATTAGCCTCAGAATAGCCTGCTGTGTCAGGTAGGCCAGAAGAAGCTGGTACACAACATTTAATATCAACCCAGGGCATTTCCCCATGTCAAGGAAAATCCTCAGCTGTCCATTTAGGGCAGCTTAAAAGTAATTTTGTATGACACCTGCAGCACAGAAGATTATTACCATAGGCTGAGTTCTGACATCATATTTCGGTAACTAAAATCACTCTGAAGAACAGCTGAATCTGTCAGTCAGCTGTTTGCCTACAGTCCTGGTTGTTGCAGCCAGAAATAAGTATTAAGAAATCACTTCCAAAGACTTCTGTTAGTGCTGTTAGTCTTGGGACATACCTTGTGCACAATCAGTGTAAATCATACAAACAAACCTTTGTCCTGTTCATAGATATAAATGAACACTTGTAAGGATATGTTGAAAAACCCTCCACAGTGACAAGTCGGAACACTTGCACATACGGAGTTGTTCGTTACATCTTACAAAGTGTTAAAACATGTATTTGCTGCTGTAGAACAGAGATCCATGCATGTTCATGTGTAACTTGTGCATTTTTAATTTTTGCCTGTGCACCACCAAAGACGTGAAGAATTTAGTTCAGAAGGTATCTATCATCCAAATCATAAACAACATCACTGATGTCTCCCAAAATAAGAGAATTCAAAGTCTGCTCAATAAAGTTGCTGCTGTGTTGACCGGCTGCTAGATATCGAAGGCTGATAGCTGCAACATTTAACTTAATTAAGCAGAGGTAAATATATTGGTTTGATTTGAAAGTTACATTGAGATCTATAGCTGAAGGAAACTGCATGAGAGTTAGGTAGTATTGATTCTAGGGTTTGATCAGTTATGTCTCCATCCTGGGACAGGCATTTTTCAAAGATGCATCCTTATAAGAAGAATGACATCATGCATATGTCCTGCAGAGCTTCTGTTTTATGTGAAGGGGACACACCTTCATCATCCTTCTTGAAACATACATAAGAATTCCCAATCTCTGCAAAAACCACCACAAAGGAGAAATTAACTTACAGTAATCATTGCGCAAGCCAGTAATATGAAGCCTCACGTCTGGCTCCAACGGTATGGAAGGCTTCATGATGGTAACAGCTCTGAACTCATTCTGGGTCCCCCCTTGGCATCCTGTATTTGAAGATTCATCACAAACAAATCAGTAATGCAAAACACCACCAGTTTTTCTCAGGCCTAAGCCTTTCACATTCTCACTATATTTGTCTTTCCATGGTCCAGAAGAGGCCAGAAGGGTCTAATTTATCCTGGGTAGGCCCAAAACACTAGACACACTAAACTAGGTGAAAGCCACCTTTTACCACATCTTTCAAACCTCCACAGATTTACTCAGCTAGAACGGAGAATAGGATCCACTACATTTTGTTTAATTTGTACCACAGCTTAGTACAGAACATGCGGGTTTCGTCTTTTTCACCTTATTTTTCTGTCAAAAGCTGTTAGTAGCAGAACGTTTCATATGTGCTCTCCCACTTCAAACCCCCCCTCATACAGCAATTAATTTTTTTTCTTTCTGGTGTTAATTTCCCACCAAAAGGTCTCCCCCATCAATACCGAACCACAGGAAAAGGTTTTTAAAGCACATGCACTTTGATCACAGCACACTAAGCTTATGACAACAGATAAGCAAGAAACAAAAGCAAATACAAGTATGAGCAAGCAGAAGAGTCATCCTTTGTGGTCATTGGCTACATCATGCTGCAAGGACCCCCGAACATCATAGAAAAAAGCCAAATCATTAGCACTATGAATCATTTAATGATAGATTTTTATGTGTACAAAATTATCTTCCTGTAACGTGCAGAGCAGAAAGCTGGAGATTCACATTTCTGTACTTTTCTCTGTTCTTTTTCCTTTTTGAGTTATTCTCCAGAGAGGAGTATTTAGAACGAATATCAAAAGTTTCAGGGGCAGAAGATATTACTTACCTCTACAATTAACCTTCTCTGTTCAAAAAAAATTCAACACTGACAAAGTTTTTGTACTCTGTAACTGAAATACACACATAAACATCCTATATGGAAGTCCAATGACAAATTGTGGAGAACTTACTTCACACAGTCCTTCCCTACCCTGTCTTCAATCTTCTCCCCTAATCCAAAATTTGTTTCTGCCAGACAACAAATGTTTCCCCTCTCAGCTGTGGTACCCCCTCTCTCTCCAAATAAAAGACTGAAGATGAGCAAGAAGGCAGCCATAGTGATTTTCTTCTGTATCTAAAATGTTGTGGAGTTAAACAATTGAGCAGGCTTGCAGGAACGACCTTCCCAGACCTGCCCAATGGGATATGTAACACTGCATTTCAACACTAAAAAGGTCTAATATCACTGAAATGAGATTTCTCTGCATAGAAAAATCTGTATTTCTAATATCTAGATTTTTGGTTATTTTTTGAAAACTTTCCCAAACCTTTCTGAACCCAGCCAACTAAGATAATTCAGGAAACCTAAGGCACTTAATTTTAAGAATTGGATGAATGTCGACACTTCTGAAACACTCTGAAAATGTTTTTCTTCTTTAACATTGGTAGCTGGTATTGAGCAGTGAGATACAAAGGATGAAATCATCCCTGTAACTCATCTCAGATTTCTCTTCTCTTATGAGTAATTCATCTACCCCAAATTCATACTGATCATGCTTTCAGCTCTATTCATGTACTTCATAGACACATGAATGTACATAACAGGCTTTCTGATTAGTGGAAATTAATCTTCATTACACCATTTTGTGCTATTTTGCTTGAGTACTAGCAGATCTCACTGACTTTTGATAGGATTTTGGCTCTCACATGCTTGTGTCACTTCTCAAAATGAGACTCAGGAAGTGGTAAGCGGTCAGTACTGTCACACCAGACCACTTGATCAACAAGTAGGTGGGTGGAATAAAAACCAGTATTCCTGATACTTGTATTCATTTGCCATCAAGAAAAAAAACCACTGTGACTAATCCCTATACCGTTGCTATTGACTGCTCTGAAATGAGTCTTATTTGCATGGAGAGGAGCAACAAAGGAATATATAAATCTATCACATAGCCGAAAACTTCTTCTACAGGGGCTGAACTCCAGATTCATAAAGAAGCTGTTTCTCACTGTTTTCACATGAGCATGAATCAGGCCCTGACTGGCAAGAACCTGTCATACACAGAAATAGCCAGACCACCACAACAAATCATCTGTCTAAGACAGAACACAATAAAATATTGGTCTGATATTTAATGAACTGCCTCATACTCAAATAACTCTGGGAATAACTGTATTATTTCACAGGTTAGCTCGTCACATCCCACCTGTTTTCCAGTTGCCTGATCATTCACACTCCCTTATGCTCATTCATTCCTAGGATATCTTTTGGAGCAAATTAACCAACTCCCCCACAGAAGAAACCAGAGGCAGTGGTAGGGGCAGTCTAGTCCAGCTACCTTTCCCTACAGGTAGGAGCAACAAGACCCCACCATATCTTCATGCCTTGTGCTCTCACGTACCCAACAGTCTATATGATACATATCCTGTGCCCATTCTACAGCACAACCCCACGTTATTTGCAGGGTTCTGAAACTGAAAATCCAAAAGGAAATTAATGTTTTAGGGCCACCAATGCATCAGATGGGGCCCAAGGGAGAGACAGGTAAAATAGCAGGGGTTAACCACACTGGAATAAGTGGAATATTATCTCTTCACAGGCAGTGGGAACTCTAGAAGTAGCCCCGAGCAGCACAGATCTCAGCCACTTTGTATTATTCTGTAACACTTGCTGGAACAGGTAGATGCACTTGCTTGTCCAGTAAAGATGCAGCCTGCTGTATCTTGCTGTTCAGTGTGCATGAGAATATTTGCTATATTGGAACATACCTTTCCAGATGCAATTGGTATTTTCACAGACCTTCATGTCACCACTTTCTGCAATGCTACACCCAACCTCCTGGACCGCTGGAAGCTGAGAAGGACGTTTCTGCCAATACATTGAAGTGAAAACATGACTGAATGAAGAAATCTGTCAAAAAACGTCTTTAAGCATCACGGATAACACAATTCCCATCAAAGGGCTCAACACTCATTACATAAAGACTTCAAAACAGTTTGGCTCTTAATGGAAGATCAGTAACAAATACAGAATACCAGTGTCCAAACCATGTGGTCTAACTTTAGCCACCATCCTTCCTTCCATAAAACACCAATTAACTGCTAATGATCACACAAACTTTTAAACAAAGCTGTTTGAATAAGGCCATCTTACCAGTGGAAGAGGTCCCAGGCCCTCTACATCTGTAGGCACTACCACAGGTCACCTGCCAAACCTTAGTGCCCTCTTGTCCTCTTCTGAATTGGCATTTGGGCTAATTTTACCAGCATACAATGCCATGTTTTCTGCACACAGAAAGTAAGTCTGATGCCTCAGGCTTGCTCTATGAGGGGAGATCAGTTTTGTGGTGCATACACTGCAGGGCCATTGATTCCAACATGTGACCTACTGGATGTCAGAGTCCTCTCTCAAACCAGGGTCCCAGAGCCTGGACTCCATGATCCCATTCCTTAAACCAGTATTACAATATGAAACTGAAAATATATACAAGGTGTCTCGGAGGAATAATATTTGTTTAAATTAATTACATTATCATTTCCTTGGGTGTCAAAGAAACAGATGATTCAGCAGACAAAGATAAGAAAAGGGAGATCTGAATTGTTATTGGAACTTTTTTCAAAAAAAAATTAGCTTAGGGCTTTAGCCAAGATTCAGGCAAAGGCTCAGATCAGCTCACACAGGATATGAATGTCTTCACCAATCCTAGCAATATGCATTTCTTCACAATGTTGAGTTGAATGCTCTGATGCCAGTTGTCTGTTTGAACTGTAATTATTTACAGTCAGGTGGAAATGCAGCTGATGTTTTTACCAGCCACTTAAGATTAGTATGTTCTTCCTCCAATGTCTGTGAAACCTATCCTTCCAAGCACACTCAGTGTTACTCTTCTTCAAAACCCCATTGCAATCACAATAAGAAATGTCTTACAAAAACATAGCTAGAGAAAAAAGTGTTCCTCCTTTATATATCACAGCTGTTCTACAGCAGGCTTTCAGCTTTGAGAGGCACTTTCTGTATGATTTATATAGACAACTTGGCAGAATGCTAATCAGATTGCTTGGATCTGTGTCCCGCTAAAACAAGTGCAGACATTTCTGTGGAAAACCGATTGTGCATACAAGGAAGTAATCTTTTGGCCCACAAAGAGACCACACATATTCACTGGAATGTGAGAAGATTTTCTTTCCAGTGCATCCCATCCCTTTATGCTACCAGGCAGCACAAATTAAATAGTCATTAATTACTGTATCTGAGAAGATTAATAGACTTTCACATGGTTTTAACCAAGACTGACTTCCAAATTTTTTTAGGAAGAACTTGGGTTTTGGTCATCCCACAATGTTATCTCAAAGACCCCCACATCACACTTGCAGGAATGGTTGTGGTCCTTCATGTAGAACTCTGAATATCTTAGTTCTAACTCAGCTCCTGCTTGTAAATTACAGTGTGATCTAGGTAAGTCTCTTCACTGTAGAGACGAAAGGCTGACACATGGAAGACTGACCGCTGGTTCATATTGGGACCAGTACTGTTTAGTATCTTCATCAATTATATAGACAGTGGGATCGAGCGCACTCTCAGCAAATTTGCAGACGACACCAAACTGAGTGGTGTGGTTGACATGTTAAGGGATGGGATGCCATTCAGATGGACCTGGACAAGCTCGAGAAGTGGGCCCATGTGAACCTGATGAGGTTCAACAAGGCCAAGTGCAAGGTCCTGCACCTTGCAGGTGCCCTGATATCAGGGCAACCCCCGATATCAGTACAGGCTGGGGGTGAAGGTATTGAGAGCAGCCCTGCGGAGAAGGACTTGGGGGTACTGGTGGATGAAAAGCTGGACATGAGCCAACAATGTGCACTCACAGCCCAGAAAGCCAACTGAATCCTGGGCTGCATCAAAAGAAGGGTGTCCAGCAGGTCAAGGGAGGTGATTCTGCCCCTCTACTCTGCTCTGGTGAGACCTCACCTGGAGCACTGCATCCAGCTCTGGAGCCCTCAGCACAAGAAGGACATGGACCTACTGGAGCAGGTCCAGAGGAGGACCACAAAAATGACCAGAGGGCTGGAGCACCTCTCTTATGAGGAAAGGCTAAGAGAGTTGGGGTTGTTCAGCCTGGAGAAGAGAAGGCTGCAGGGTGACCTTATTGCGGCCTTTCAGTACTTAAAGGGGGCTTATAAGAAAGATAGGGACAGACTTAGCGGGGACTGTTGCAATAGGACAGGGGGTAATGGTTTTAAACTAAAAGACGGTAGATTCAGACTAGACATAAGGAAGACATTTTTTACAATGAGGGTAGTGAAACACTGGAATAGGTTGCCCAGAGAGGTTGCAGATGCCCCAGTCCCTGGAAAGACAGAGCTCTGAGCAATGTGATCTAGTTGAAGATGTCCCTGCTCACTGCAGGGGTTTTGGAGTAGATGACCTTTAAAGGTGTCTTCCAACCCAAACCATTCTATGACTCTATGACTAAGAGTGAAGACAATGACATGTACTAATCTTTTAAAAGATGTTACATTTTAAGGAAGGAAGAATGTTGTACATACATTATTTTGTAGAAAGTTCTTATCGTCTCACAAAAAAGTTTTATTAAATTTCTATGTGGCGTAGATTCAACTAAGATTACTAAACCCATTGAGTTGTGTATTTTAACAATTCCAAAATTCAGACTCTCCAATCAGACAATGGAGGGGAGCAGGAAGGAAGAAAGCACTGTTGTTGAAAGGAGGATTTTACAGACTGTTTTGCTTATTCAGAAAGGAAAGTGATTGCCCAAGGACTAGGTTTCCTAGAATGATGTAAAACCATGGTCTTTTTCCAACATCCAATGACCTTCAAGACTACAATAATTACAACATACCAATCAACAAGCCTGTTAGCCCACCTGTTCTGACACTACCTCCTTTTCTTAGAAGTTGAGCTTGATACCCTCACAGAAACTTCTCAATAATATTAATTAAGGATTATAAACCACTATAAGCAAGGACATTGAGTATGCATCTCTGAAGCATCCTTACTCAACAGTTATGGCCAAAACAGTAATCACATGAAAACAGCTATCAGCATCTTCGGTACTGGCCTTGCAACTGGTGCAATCAAGGAAAGGCAAGCACAAGAAAAAGCATGGTCACTGACTAAAAGTTTACAACTTAATATAGGAACAGTCACAATTAGATAGCACTAAAATAGAGAGGTGATTTTGACTGTAATGTTATAGCAATAACTTTACTAATACAGACAAGTATCACCATGCTTCACATGAGAAGTCAATTTTCAAGAAGTTAGTGAACAGAAACAGGTGGATGGCTGGAGCAGAGATTTATTTAAGATGACCAAAGAGCAATGAATAATTCCTAAAAAGAAAAAAAAAAATTGGTGTGTCAGTGTCCGCTAGGAAAAATAAAGGAATAAAGTGTACAGCAATAGAAAACAACACCTAAATGGGAAGTGATCTGAAATCTTTGTTTCACATGTTAGGCAGATTCCATGTGTTCTTTCATCCTTGGCCAAGAATCTGACCTTCTATTGTCATGACAAAAAACTTTATTCTCCGAAAGCTACTTTGTGGCAAATTTGTCATAGCACTTTGTTCCGTCAACGTGACAAAATGAACAGTTACTTCCTGCACAACTGAAGAAATCATCTTCTTCACACATAGTGGTTATTAAGGCAAGTAGAAAACTGAGTCATTCATGCTTTTCATGCCTATTTTTGACAATATACGTTTTCCCTCAGAGGTAACAAATGTATCTTGAGGGCTCTGTTAGCTCAGTTTCAAATTTAGTTTGCAGAATGATAGCCTGGAGGAAGGGGAGAGAAGCTGAATCAAATAAATGACAAAGCAATTGCTCCTGACATTTCTCTAGCAAACACTTCTTAAACGGACCTCCTCTTGTTACTGTTCTCAATGTCAGTAAGGTACTATCCGGGTAACAGATTCCAGGCCAAAGATAAGGTAAAAAAACACATCAGGAAAGCAAATATCCTACCTGTGCATTTGAATGTCACATTACTCACCTGTTTCTCTTCCATTTCAGCTCTCCTGTTATTCCTCCCTTCCAGACCTGCTGCAGCATGACTGCTAGGTACAGTCACAACAGTTTTCATGATGGAGAGTTTCTTAGGCACCTGAGGTGTCACTGGAAAAACAACTTTAATGGAAACAATACCTTTAAAAAACATACACAGAGATATTTGTCAAGTACGTTTCAGAATAGCACTGATTTTGTAATAACAATACTCTAACAGCAGATCTGACACACTAAGTGGGACAATGCAAATACCAACATTTGAACCAGTCACCCTGCTTTTCTTTTGTCACTGAAGAGAAAGAGACATTTCTACAGCATTATTCATCTTATCCTGAAAGAGATGTCTAAAAAAGGTCAGATTGATCATTCCCTTTGTAAAGTGCCTGTTTACTACTGCAGCTCATATCCAGCCTTAGATTATTGACCTGATCCTACCCCACAGGAAATCAATATCTGATTTCCCAGAGCCATACAGGCTTTCACCACTGGTAGTAGAGCATGCAGGAGTTTCTGAAGTAGGGAAGACTTCACCTTGGCTTAGAACCTGAGCATCCTAGAGCTGGGCATGTGTTATTGAACAGTTCTGCTATTCCTCTTAGCAGAAGACAGAATTGCACTTTGTGCCCAACAGCCATGTCATTGTAGGAACACATCCTCAACACCAAACAGCATCTTTTATTTGCTCTCTAAAGATTTCAATTATTAATCAAGGACTGAGCCTTGTTTAGTTCCCTAGATCTTCCAGGAAGCTGCTCTTGTACATGTAGCATGTAAACCCTTCCCCACTTTCCTCTAGCACAGCTGGAAGTAGGAGTCAGTGAATTCAAAGGCTCGTTTAACCTTTCCTCAGCTCCCTGTGTTGTTGATGGAGAGAAACAGCCTCCCCTAGAGTCAGTTCCTCTCCAGACCAAGTCAGAGTACTGAAAGTCTGACCTGTGCTCTGAATGGCCCTCAGGTAAGTCTCTCCCAAAGGTGAGTGTGAGTGTCCCTTGGCTGCTGTCCCTTTGTCAATACCTGAAGCCTTAGGCATTGGAGGAGAGACAGTAACACAGGACAAGCTTCTCCTTCAGTGAGCATACGTTATACCACATCCAGGCATGCAGACCGGTCCAGGTTCTGCAGTCATGGCCAGGTCTGCAGTAGCTGTGTGTAAGGCAAAGGAGAAGCAGAAGGAAGGGGAGAGGCCTGTATGAATTCTCCTGCCCTCCTGTCAGTTACTGTTAACTATTCCAGATATGAAGATGCAGCAACAAACTCTCCGCACTGTTACAGCCCAGTGCAACTTAAACCCAGCCCAATACAGACCCCATCATAGAGGAAAAAAAGATTGGTCTGCATTGCTTGGCTGGGGATGAGACTTTATTTTCTCTCTCTCCTTTCACCCCCCCCCCCAGCCTTGATGTCAGCTGTCTGTATGACCTGCTGTCCTAGGCTGTCTGTGCGCTGCTAACAGGAACCTTGGGCCCAGCTTTCCTCTCACAACAGCAGTGTACTCCTGCTGAGAGGATGCTGGCCCTGAGCTTGCTCTGCCTGTGAAGGTCTGCACAGACTGCTGCTGCTGCACGCTGCCATAGCCAGAGCCCCCGACAACTGGGACACAGGGGAACACCAACCCACACCTTACACTGATTCCCCACTCTGGGTTATTTAGAAGTCCCTGCACGAGGCCATCCTCTATAGGAAAATGTTCCTTTGCATGCTGCCTGACCTGGAGCCTTCCCAGGTGTGCTGATGAGCCGCCCCGCGCCGGTGGCCCCGAGCCCCGCCGGGCAGCGGGCCCTCCGCCGCCCCTCCGCGCCGCCTGCCGCGTGCCGCTGCTGCCATCTTGTGACAAGAGGGCTGCTCGCCACCGGAGCGCGGGCCGCCAGCTTCCTCCTAATGGAGCTCTCAAACCTGGAGTAGGCCGTTCTTTCGGAGTCGGGGACCTGCACAAGTGAAAGGAGACAAAACACCACAGTTAGCCATGCCTTAATATCATAACGTCCCTTCACGCTGTTTCAAGTTTTCCGCTGCCACGCTGTCGTGGTTTAGCCCCAGCCAGCAACTCAGCACCACGCAGCCGCTCGCTCACTCCCCCTACCCCGATGGGATGGGGGAGAGAATCGGAGGAGTAAGAGTGAGAAACACTCCTGGGTTGAGATAAGAACAGTTTCATAATTGAAATAAAGTAAAATAGTAATGCTAATAGTAACAGTATAATAATGATAATAATAATAATGATACACGAAGCAAGTGATGCACAATGCAATTGCTCACCACCCGCTGACCGATACCCAGACAGTTCCCGAGCAGCGATCGCTGCTCCCCGGCCAACCCCCCCCCCAGTTTATATACTGAGCATGATGTCATATGGTATGGAATAGCCCTTTGGCCAGTTTGGATCAACTATTCTGGCTGTGCCCCCTCCCAGTTTCTTGTGCCCCTGGCAGAGCATGGGAAGCTGAAAAAGTCCTTGACTAGCATAAGCAGTACTCAGCAACAACTAAAAACATCAGCATGTTATCAACATTCTTCTCCTACTAAATCCAAAACACAGCACTATGCCTGCTGCTAGGAAGAAAATTAACTCTATCCCAGCCGAAACCAGGACAGTATCCACCCCTTATTCTATACCATCTACGTCATGCACAGGCCCTCCCCTTTCCAATGTGTTCTAATTAATCACCACCGCTTTCCCTATCTTGATATACACACAGATATCATTCCCTTCGTCTATGGCCCATCCCTCTAAAATGTCCATTGAGTTCATTTAGCCCATGACTTTGGGTTCCATCTGTCATCACAGTCTTTCAGAGCAGGAGAGGTGGTGTGCAGTGTTGGACTGTTCCATGCTGAAGTCAGTTCTCATTCCAACATGGTTTCATCAAAGTTCATTTTCATTAAGCTGGGCAATTCTTACTGCAATACCATTGATGCGGCATATAGCAATCATAATATACAGTATTATATACTTAATATTAACCTACTATATTATTATATTAACATGCAGTTAAGAGATAACATATGGTTAAGAGATAACATACAGTATTATAAAGCAATTAATATTATACAATTCAGTTCATTGGCTATTTTCACCCAAAATCAAATTCCCTTGAGGTACACATTGGGCTTCCCCATCCTTTCGCATCACCCACTAAGTGCACCCAGGTCCTTGAGCAAAAGCAATCCCACGAATGGGTTTGCCTTTGCCAGAGGGGGAAGTAACCCAGACTGTCTTCCCCAACATATTTTTCATGTGCACTACAGGAACTTTATCTCCTTCTACAGTACGTAAAAGTTTTGATTGGGCAGGGCCAGCTCGATTGGCAGATCCCCTGGTGTTGACTAACCAGGTGGCTTTTGCTAAATGCGTATCCCAATGTTTAAACGTCCCAGCACCCATTGCTCTCAGGGTAGTCTTTAACAATCCATTGTATCGCTCAATTTTCCCGGAGGCTGGTGCATGGTAAGGGATGTGATACACCCACTCAATGCCGTGCTCTTTGGCCCAGGTGTCTATGAGGTTGTTTCGGAAATGAGTCCCGTTGTCTGACTCAATTCTTTCTGGGGTGCCATGTCGCCACAGGACTTGCTTTTCAAGGCCCAGGATGGTGTTCCGGGCGGTGGCATGGGGCACGGGATATGTTTCCAACCATCCAGTGGTTGCTTCCACCATGGTGAGCACATAGCGCTTGCCTTGGCGGGTCTGTGGGAGCGTGATGTAATCAATCTGCCAGGCCTCCCCATATTTATATTTCAGCCGTCGTTCACTATACCCGAGGGGCTTGAACTGCTTGGCTTGCTTGATTGCAGCGCATGTTTCACACTCATGAATAACCTGTGCAATACTGTCCATAGTTAAGTCCACCCCTCGATCACGAGCCCATTTATACGTTGCATCCCTTCCTTGATGGCCTGAAGCGTCATGGGCCCACCGAGCTATAAATAATTCACCCTTATGTTGCCAGTCCAAATCCACCTGAGCCACTTCAATCTTAGCAGCCTGATCTACTTGCTGGTTGTTTTGATGTTCTTCAGTGGCCCGACTCTTAGGTACATGAGCATCTACATGACAAACTTTTACAACCAGGTTCTCTACCCGGGCAGCAATATCTTGCCACAATGCGGCAGCCCAGATTGGTTTGCCTCTGCGCTGCCAGTTGCTCTGCTTCCATTGCTGCAGCCACCCCCACAGGGCATTTGCCACCATCCATGAGTCAGTATAGAGATAAAGGACTGGCCACTTTTCTCTTTCAGCAATATCTAAAGCCAGCTGGATGGCTTTCACCTCTGCAAACTGACTCGACTCCCCTTCTCCTTCAGCAGTTTCTGCGACTTGTCGTATAGGACTCCATACAGCAGCTTTCCACCTCCGATGCTTTCCCATGAGACGACAGGACCCATCAGTGAACAGGGCATATTGCTTTTCATTTTCTGGCAATTTATTATACAGTGGGGCCTCTTCAGCACGTGTCACCTCCTCCTCTGGTGATATTCTAAGGTTTTTTCCTTCTGGCCAGTCCATGATCACTTCCAAGATTCCTGGGCGACTGGGGTTTCCTATTCGAGCCCGTTGTGTGATCAATGCAACCCACTTACTCCATGTAGCATCAGTTGCATGATGTGTAGAGGGGACCCTCCCTTTGAACATCCAGCCCAACACCGGCAGTCGGGGTGCCAGCAGGAGCTGTGCTTCAGTACCAGCCACTTCTGAAGCAGCTTGAACCCCTTCATATGCTGCTAGTATCTCCTTCTCAGTTGGAGTATAGCGGGCTTCGGATCCTCTGTATCCCCGACTCCAAAACCCTAGGGGTCGACCTCGAGTCTCCCCTGGTGCTTTCTGCCAGAGGCTCCAGGTAGGGCCATTCTCCCCGGCTGCAGTGTAGAGCACATTTTTAATATCCTGCCCTGCCCGGACTGGCCCAAGGGCTACTGCATGAACTATCTCACGTTTAATTTGTTCAAAGGCTTGTTGTTGCTCAGGGCCCTATTTGAATTCGTTCTTCTTCCGGGTCACTTGATAGAGAGGGCTTACGATCTGGCTGTAATTTGGAATATGCATTCTCCAAAACCCCACAACGCCTAAGAAAGCTTGTGTTTCCTTTTTGCTAGTTGGTGGGGACATAGCTGTTATTTTGTTGATCACATCCATTGGGATCTGACGACGTCCATCTTGCCATTTTATTCCTAAAAACTGGATCTCCTGTGCAGGTCCCTTGACCTTACTCTGTTTTATAGCAAAACCAGCCTTCAGAAGGATTTGGACTATTTTCTTTCCCTTCTCAAAAACTTCTTCTGCTGTGTTGCCCCACACAATGATGTCATCAATGTACTGCAGATGTTCTGGAGCTTCACCCTGTTCCAGTGCTGTCTGGATCAGTCCATGGCAAATGGTGGGGCTGTGCTTCCACCCCTGGGGCAGTCGGTTCCAGGTGTACTGAACACCCCTCCAGGTAAAAGCAAACTGGGGTCTGCACTCTGCTGCCAAAGGGATGGAGAAAAATGCATTAGCAATATCAATTGTGGCATACCACTTAGCTGCCTTTGACTCCAGTTCATATTGGAGTTCTGGCATGTCTGGCACGGCAGCACTCAGCAGCGGTGTAACTTCGTTCAGGCCACGATAGTCCACTGTTAGTCTCCACTCCCCATTAGACTTTTGCACTGGCCATATGGGACTGTTAAAGGGTGAGCGAGTCTTGCTGATCACTCCCTGGCTCTCCAGTCGACGAATCAGGTTATGGATGGGAATCAGGGAGTCTCGGTTGGTGCGATATTGCCACCTGTGCACAGTTGTGGTAGCAATCGGCACCTGTTGTTCCTCAACCTTCAGCAACCCTACAATCGAAGGGTCCTCTGAGAGACCGGGCAAGGTGGACAACTGTTTAATTTCCTCTGTCTCCAAAGCAGCTATACCAAAAGCCCACCGGTACCCTTTTGGGTCCTTGAAATACCCTCTCCTGAGGTAGTCTATGCCAAGGATGCACGGAGCATCTGGGCCAGTCACAATGGGGTGCTTTTGCCACTCATTCCCAGTTAGGCTCACTTCAGCTTCCAGTACAGTTAGCTGTTGGGATCCCCCTGTCACTCCAGAAATACAAATGGGTTCTGCCCCTCTATAGTTTGATGGCATTAGCGTGCACTGTGCACCAGTGTCCACTAGAGCCTTATACTCCTGTGGGTCTGACGTTCCAGACCATCGAATCCACACAGTCCAGTAAACCCGGTTGTCCCTTTCCTCCACCTGGCTGGAGGCAGGGCCCCTCTAACACTGGTCACAGTATTTGCTGTTTACTTCCTGTAAATGTGAATCAAAAGTCCCCTGATCAAGGTCGGAAGTAAAATTAGCCCTCTTACTCTGTCTCGGGAACTGCTCACTGGAAACTGAAGCTGCAATTTTCCTGGGAGAACCGCCTTTTCTAATAGTTTTTCCTTGCAACTCACGCACCCGTGCCTCTAAGGTTGAGGTGGGTTTTCCATCCCACTTTCTCATGTCCTCTCCATAATCACGCAGGTAAAACCACAGGGTGCCCCGTGGTGTGTATCCTCTATATCCTCTCTCTTGAGCATAGGGACGTTGACTCCTAATGGCTGAGACACTGGTCCGTGTAGGTGGGGAGTAGGACAGATCCTCTCTGAGTTGTTGAAACTCTTGGCACAGTTTTTCCACAGCCGAGACACAGGCCCGTAGGGAGGAAGAGAGCTTTTCTTCATAGTCCCGGAGTTGTCTAGCCACTTCATCCACCGTTGGTGCCTCGTCGTCTTTCCAGGCTAGTATTGCCAACGAGTTGGAATACGATGCTGGTGCGCTCCGTACCACCTTCCGCCACATGGATTGTGTGCACCTGACTTCATCTGGGTCTTTGGTTAACTGTTCATCATTCAGGTCACTGTAAATCACCTCCAGCACGCCTAATTCCCTCAGGTACTGGATACCTTTCTCTACGGTGGTCCATTTGCTTGGGCGGTATAAAACATCCTCCTTGAAGGGATACCTTTCCTTCACGCTTGACAGAAGTCGCCTCCAGAGGCTGAGCGGTTTTGCCCCTTTTCCAATTGCTTTGTCAATGCCCCCTTCCCTGGAAAGGGATCCCAGCTGCTTGGCTTCCCTACCCTCTAAATCCAGGCTACTGGCCCCGTTATCCCAGCATCGGAGCAGCCAGGTGATGATGTGCTCGCCTGGATGACGACCGAAATCTTTTCGCATATCTCGCAGCTCACTCAGGGATAGGGATCGGGTGGTCACCGTCTCATTTATGGGTTCTTCCTCCTCTGGTTCTCGTGATGGCCCTGGTTCATCTTCATCCCTTACTAAACGAACTGATTTCCTCGTGTATTTTTTCTTCTGTATAGGGGCAACTGATACCGGCGCAGGTTGGTTCTCTGGTTTAGCCGCAGTGTCTGTCACTGGGGTTTGAGTAGCCGCAGTGCCCATGGCTGTGGTTTGAGTAGCCGCAGTGCTCATGGCTGTGGCTGGAGTAGCCACAGTGCCTGGGGCAGGGGTTTGAGTAGCTGCAAGGCCTGTAGTGGGGGTTGGAGTAGCCGCAGGGCCTGTAGTGGGGGTTTGAGTAGCCACAGTGCTTGTTGTTTTGTCATCAGATCCAGAGACCTTCTCTTTCTTTTGAGGGTACTGATTAGTGTTGACCACGGCTCGATAGGCATGGGCCAGTCCCCAGCATGTTGCAATGAGTTGTGTCTCTCTGGAGCTACCAGGGTGACAACATACTTCTTCCAAATACTTTACTAATTCTTCAGGATTCTGCACTTGTTCAGGGGTGAAGTTCCAAAACACTGGAGGTCCCCACTGCCCTAGGTACTTGCGCATACGATCCCACACACCCTGCCACTCATAAGCCTTGGGGTAGATCTCTGGATTGTATTTTTAAACTGCTTACTGACCTTTATCAAAACGGAAACAACATTCCCAAGAATTATCAATAGAAGTATCTTAACTGCCCAGGGGTGTTCAAGATACTGGAAAGTTGTTGTAATGAAGGAGGAAACATCATAGAAGAAAGCAGCAAAGGTGCCATTCTGTATTTCCTCCACAACAAGCCTCTCAGAGTAAGAAGTATAATTGCTAACTCTCTCTATGAGGTAGTACCCGAAGTACAGTAGTGACTTCTGTATGAAACCCAAATACCAAAGAATGCTCAAGGTCAGGGTTTTGATAAGGAGCCTCCCAAGCAAAAGATCATGAATCACTGCAGAGCATAGCACACTACACAAACTGACAACAAGCTTTAACGCGTGCTGCAAAAAAAAGAACATGGTGCAGACCAGATGAACTAATATCGTGACCGGCAACTGTTAACAGACTCCTTAATACACTCTGGTTAATCTGTTGTTATCTCAAACCCTTCGTGCCCCACGTTGGGCGCCAAAAAGGACTGTCGTGGTTTAGCCCCAGCCAGCAACTAAGCACCACGCAGCCGCTCGCTCACTCCCCCTACCCCGATGGGATGGGGGAGAGAATCGGAGGAGTAAGAGTGAGAAACACTCCTGGGTTGAGATAAGAACAGTTTCATAATTGAAATAAAGTAAAATAGTAATGCTAATAGTAACAGTATAATAATGATAATAATAATAATGATACACGAAGCAAGTGATGCACAATGCAATTGCTCACCACCCGCTGACCGATACCCAGACAGTTCCCGAGCAGTGATCGCTGCTCCCCGGCCAACCCCCCCCAGTTTATATACTGAGCATGACGTCATATGGTATGGAATAGCCCTTTGGTCAGTTTGGATCAACTATTCTGGCTGTGCCCCCTCCCAGTTTCTTGTGCCCCTGGCAGAGCATGGGAAGCTGAAAAAGTCCTTGACTAGCATAAGCAGTACTCAGCAACAACTAAAAACATCAGCATGTTATCAACATCCTTCTCCTACTAAATCCAAAACACAGCACTATGCCTGCTGCTAGGAAGAAAATTAACTCTATCCCAGCCGAAACCAGGACACACGCCACGTGGGCTCAGCCCACCTCAGAGCAGCAGGCCACGGGCATAGATAGTGGGCTAAGGACGGCTCCAGCAGCCAGTCACCTGGGTGGAGAAAGAGTGAGGAGATAAAAAAACAGGAAGAAGCAAATGTTTCTGGCCAGGTAAGTACCCCTGAATCAACTGGCACACAGAAAGCCTGTGGCAGAGAAGAAAACTGAATTGGTGTCGTTCATGCACTAGGCCACAGCACTGGCCTTTGAACGACCCAAGGCCTCTTCAGACATTTAGCATAAGATCCTGGGTCTGGTCTTCCCTGAGAGATGGGCATTTGGGCAAACCCACGTGCTGGCTGTCTGGAACCAGGTTGGCTTTCTGATCTTCACCCAAAGAAGGACTTAGCTCACTTCTGATTTCTACATCCTCTCATCACTGCTGTGGCTTGCTCATGTTATTATTTTGTACGTTATCTTACACTTTTTAATACATTAAGGTATAGTAAATGAAGAATAAATGAAGATTTATATTTCTTACTTTCAAATTCATTCACTGAGCAATTTGTGTCAGAAAAATGTAAGAATGTATCAAAATTTGAAATGTAAGAGCCTAGATAACATTGAATACAAGATTTTATTTTTCAGGCAGTTTTAAAGCAATGTTTTAGGGAAAACAGTGAAAGTAAGAACAGTAAGGAACCACAGCCAGTATAATAGACTTCTGGATCATTATTAGGTACTCCAGTAAATATTTATAACATATTAAGTCTTGTAATTTTTTTTTATTTTATTTCTGAAATAATATTAGATGCAAATTACAAGCTGTTGAGTCGTAACTTAGACACCAGGATTTTGCATGGATTTTCTGAAATCAAACATACTCAAAATGCTTTTAAAGTCAGTATTAGTCACCTGCATTTGCTTGTTGAGTACAGCTTTGTTCATTTCAGCACAGAAGCCTGTACCTTTTCTGTCCCCACCACCAAAACACCACACTCACAGGCCTCACTGCCAGGCAGAGATCAAGCCTTACATGTCCCTCAGATCACAGGAAACACCCATGCAAATACTGAAATTTCACAGTATTTCCCAAGCATCTCTCCGTTACATAGAACTGCATGAAACTCTCTAGTCTTGTTAAACAAGATGAACATGGACCTTATCTATTAGAGAACATTATAGAAATGGTTGAACATACCACTGTGATCTTGTACAAATCAGGGATAGTTGAGGTGACATCAAAGTCACTGAAAAGCAACAGACCCCTAGATTCCAGGTTTCACCTTCAGAAAGTGCCATTCTATTTTCATCCTTTAAAATGCAGCTTCTAAGTACAGCAAAAAAAAATCAAGAGTCATAAGAAAAACCACTGAGACAGAAATCACTCTTCAGTGGTGGTTTGGACTGGGAGGAAAAGAAAGTTAGAAGAGACTGACAAGCAACGTGGGCTGAAAGTCAACTAATAGAAAAGCCCAAGAACAGAAATGTGATGAGGACAAAACAAAATCCTGAAAGCTGAGAGGAAGAGAGGGAATAGCAAATGGACAGAAAGAAAGAGGGAAGAAATGACCAAGGGAAGACATGAAAAAAAGACGGACAAAATTTTATTTTTTCCATAACTGAGTTGTAACCACTGCATGTTGATGTGCCTTCAGAAACCAAAAGCAACAGGCAAATACCTTTAAAATATAAACCAATAAAAATTAAGACAGATAAGACACCAGACCTGCATGGCTCTAAAGTTCAGAGTGCCCTTCGCAATTGCCTCGGCAAAACACCACTGGAGCTGCCTGGCTTGGACCTGAGATGCTTAGCTAACTCATTCTTCTCTTCCATCTTCTCATGTCAGCACAGCTAGTTGCCAGTTAGCCGGTAGCAATAAAAATAGCAACCTATTTTCCTGCATCAGCTGCCCCTCCCATTACAAAAAAAAAAAAAATAAATTGTTTTCTTCCCTTATGCCAGCCTATAAACCAGGAGTTTTTCTCTGCCCCACATGCTGTAAAAGAGTTTTGCAAACAAAGCTGCCTGTGATCCCACAGCAGGTGATGAGAGGCAGGACAGAGGCTGTAAACTGGATGGCTTCTGCCATATTGCCCTCCTTTTACCTCAACAGCTGGCCCCAAACTGCTTCTCCAGGTCTGTCTGATAGCATAGGTGCCTGCTGCTGAACTCTGCCAGGGACACCCAAGGGGCCCAGGGGATGTGCGAGAGCTGCACTACAGACCCACAAAAGAGGCCCCTCTCAAGACAGTGTGCAAACACTGGAGTATCCCACACAGGTCAGTTAAACAGAGCAATCAGCATCCTTAGGTGATGGGTATACACTTTTCATATATGCCTTTCTTTCTTTCCCAGCCAGAGAGGTTTCTGTGCTTCACCCAAGAGCTCTGAAGCCCAGCAGAAGCACTGTGAAATGAAACAGCCGCTTCTGCAACAGGGAATTCTTTCCAGCCCAAGCACGGAGTTTCATATTTCAACTCCTCCTTCACATTCCAGGCCTGCCCAGGCTCCTCTCCAAAGATTTCGAAAATGGAGCCTCTCACAACTACTTACCCTCTGAAATACTCAGTGCCCAAAGCCAGGGTCTTTGTTGTCTTTCTGTCGATGGTTTTGTGTACTGCCATTCTCTGCCTGCTGCAAGTCAGATTTTTTAAACCTAAAATCAAAGATTTTTATTCTTTCGAAGTCAAGGATTCACGAGGAAGGATCGTTTCCTTGGAGAAGTACAGAGGGAAAGTAAGTTGCAACTTCATTATATCTTTGTGTTGAATCCTCACTGAAAAACAGGTCTCCATTTGTAAGTTAACAAAAAGTTTGGTTATGGGACTTTTCAGCAGAGATTTGTGCTAAATTCCTGTTTTTCAAACAGTAAGCTGGAGAGAAATTTATTGTATCTAGGCCTGCTCCAGGAAGTAAGTATTAGATGTAGTAAATAAAGAAAAATGGGTTTTCATATTCTTTATTGTAAATCAATATAGCCTAACAACACAATTTGTGCATTTTAATCTTAGTTAAGAATGGTAGCATGTTGTGTTGAATTCTGGAAGTTGATCTAGTAAATATGATTTTAGTGCCTGTCCTAAATATCTGCTTTTTTACATGCTTATATTTAAACAAAGCTGTAAGTGTATCCATTTATTGGATTTTTAAAACAGGTTGTCTGAAAGTAAGTATCTGAAGCTGCTATCATCCTTATCTGTTTAATCAAATTATGATCAGACATTAAATTTAGCCTTCAGGCAGGAGCGATTGTGGTAGTGGGAGATGCCATTTTAAGACTAAATTGTAATCACTATGCCATCTCTAGTTTTTTCTCTTACTCTTATAACTTTATTTCTCTGAAGGCAACTTTGGTTGTAAACGTGGCCAGTTACTGCCAACACACAGACAAAAATTACATCGCACTGCAAGAGCTACACAGAGAATTTGGTCCCTCCCACTTCACTGTGCTGGCTTTTCCCTGCAACCAGTTCGGAGAATCAGAGCCTAGTTCAAGCCAGGAAATAGAATCTTTTGCCAAAGGAAACTATGGAGTAACCTTCCCTGTTTTCCACAAAATCAAGATCCTAGGATCAGAAGCAGAGCCTGCCTTTAAATTTCTAATAGGTAACTATTTTCTTTTATATATCAAGCTGCCTGTAACCACGGTATTCTCCCTAAATTCCAGCCTGAGTTTGTTTGTCAGCAAAGAGTCTTCATAGTCTATGTAGAAAAAGAGGCATTCAGCATACAATTCATCTTGTTTCAATGTGGATATCAAAAATATGGTCAGAAGAGTTGTAGCCTGAAAGCATCCATTTCTTCCCAGTGATTATAAAAACAGCCTACTGTGACCAGCCCAGCTAGAAACATCCATTTTGTGGATGTATAAACTTGAGCACAAAGACTCCCACCTACAAAATCCCGTTTCAAATTATGTGACTTTTGTTGAAAAACAACTTTGCTCAAGGACAAAAATTTACCTATGGGGGTCTTAAAATTACTGGAAGATTTTACATAAACACATACAGATGAGAAGATTCCTGTTTTAGCAGAGTTGTATGTCCACCTTTATGTAAACTGTTTTGTAAAGCAGGATTATATATACTGCAGTTATATATAACCACTGCTTTGCATTAAATTGTCTTGTGAACTTCAGGGCCCAGCTGCAAAACCCACTCACATGAATGCTCCTATTACAGTAAGCATTTACTGACTTAGAGCCTCATACTCTCACAAGCAAAATGAAACTCTCTTCAGTTGACCAAAGAGCCTACAGACCCAAAGCCAACTTAAAAAGCCTCTCTGAATTTTCCTGAGCTTTGGCCAGGTCTTTGACCCATACTAAACACTGATATGTGAAAGAAAGGGTAATTAGAACATAACCCTTTTCTATCACATCATTTTAACTAGAAAACAAGGTAGGAGAAAGCCCAAACCTGTATTCCACGTCCCTGCCCCAAGATAGGATCACATTTACCCAAATCAGTACTGCACGTGTTTCTCCAGACTATTACAGTATGAGAGATTCCAAACCCTCCCAGTCTATTCCAGTTCTTCACAGCTCCTCTTGTCAGAAAGGTATTTCTGACATCTAAATGAAATCTTACACCACTTGAGTCTGTTGCTTCTTGCCATATCCTCTGTGATACCTCTTACGTATTTGAAAATTATTATCACTTTGGAGTCATTTAAGTGGTCACCATTGTCACTGTAACTGTGTTTCTTCCTACCTCCCCTTAGGCATATCACCAAAGACCTCAGGTAAAGCCTCGTTGCTCTGAGTTGCCTGATGCTCAGTGGAATTACTGAATGCACTCTGGAGGTGCCTCTCAGTTCATTGTAGAGGAGACTAGAGCATGTAGGTACCAGCTGGGTGGGATGAATCCAGATTCTAACTACCAGTGCAATCAGTATCAGACATTAATGCCTACACAGAAACAGAACAGCCATATTCACTCAGTCGGTTCTTATTTGACATGCTGGTCACCCACAAGGAGAAAGAGCCTGTGGTACTTAAATATTTTGAAATAAGGTCTTTCTTTTCCCCACATTCCTCTGTTTCACATGAGATTACTGGGCATCTTCAATTAAAGAAGCACCTGTTTTCTTCATGTAGCTGTCTTGAAAATCAGAAGGTTGAACATCTTCACGCTACACCCCCTTGTGACTGTGAATGCTAGCTACAATTTGTCCAGCACTGTCAGATAGTCTAGTGCAAAAAGAATCCATGGGCAGCATCAACATGGTGCCAAGACCTTTCTTTACACAACTGCTTCTTGTTGCTTTCATAGCAGTATAGCATTTTGTTGGGCCAGTGCAAGGTTTGTGGCCTCACCTTTCCTCAAATAATGTCCACTTCGTATGTGTTTGTACTTTGTAGGAGTTACCCATATGCATTAAGGAACCCTGGAAGAACATTCAGAGATGGTGTTATCATGGAATCATAGAATCGTTTAGATTGGAAAAGACCTTTAAGATCATCCAGTCCAACCATTAACCTAGCATTACCAAGTCCACCACTAAACCAGTTAAGGGTAGAGAAGCAATTCCATGTTTCCTGGCTTGGTGGCTGGATTATTTATAATGAAAGTAAAAACTGGGAATCAATAAGGTTGGAAAGGATCTCTAAGATCATCAGTCCAACCATCAACCCAACACCACCATGTCCACTAAACCATGTCCCAAAGTGCCACGTCTACCCATTTTTTGAACACTTCCAGGGATGGTGACTCCACCACCTCTCTGGGCAGCCTGTTCCAATGCTCGACCACCCTTTCCGTGAAGAAATTTTTCCTAATATCCAATCTAAATCTCCCCTGGCGCAGCTTGAGCCCATGTTGTATGTTATTTCAAGACCGATTCTAGATACAACGACTCACCAAATATATAATTGCTAGCAGGGCCAGAGCCTCCATGACATGAGCTTTACCGTACCCATTTGCTTGCCATGGTGTCCCCCTTACAGTCATGACATTATAAATGTAGTCCAATGGCAAAATTCAACCCATTGCTTCCAACAATCAGTGTAGGGTTCAGCACTGTTCCCCACTGGACACCTGTTCCCCAGTCAAAATCTCCTGGAGTTTTCTTTTAGTTCTTCTCTAAAAAGTGATTTCCCTCTAAACCTGTGAGGCTCTCCAAGGACAAAGCCAGACTCAAAAAACTGCTTCTGCCTCCTCTAGGAGCCACAGAGTTTGTTCATGGCCCCTTGATCTCGGAAATTATCTTGCCAGGTACACATCATAGCAAAGACACAGGTAAGGTTTGCCTCATGGGATGAAAGGAGCTGAATTAAGCCATCACCAGTATGACTTCCTGCTCCCATTTCACTTCCCCTAAACCGACAAAAAACTGGAGATTCCCCAAATGATTATGCAGCCCTCATATCCTCCTCCCTAGAAAGCAGAGCATAGTAAAAGTAAGAACTCTTAAAACAGTTTCACAAAAAGGGGAGAGCATCATTCACTTCCCACTTTTCAGATCATTAACACCAACCAGTAAATCCATGCCCAGACTACTAGCAAAGAACAAAGTGGGACTGCTTCAGCATAAATAGTTGAAGAATCACTGCAGGGTAATGAAACAATGATAAGTGTAATCACTAAAACAATCTGATGCCATTCTTACAGATTCTTCAAAGAAAGAGCCTCGATGGAATTTCTGGAAGTACCTTGTCAGCCCTGAAGGTAAAGTTGTGAAATTCTGGAGACCTGAAGAGCCCATAGAAAGTATCAAGCCAGAAGTAGCATCATTAATCAGGCAGATTATCATGAAAAAAAGAGAAGACCTCTGAAAAAGCCATTCACGCTGGCAATCCATTCAACAGCATGGGTACACAGCCTTACTACATTCCTGGGAAATGCTGCTAGAAGCTAAACCATCAGGTGATTTTACTTCTCTTTGGCGTTAGTATTTTCAGCTACACTATGTCTATTAATGTTGGACTGGCTCCTGCAACAGCCTTGAGATCCACTGAGGTTACTGAGAATGGCAAGGCACTCGGTACCTTGGAGGGCTGGACCTTCAATTTGCATAAAGTTCCTGAATGTTTCTGTAAATTGCTGACAATAGCTAATCACAACTGTCACAAACAGGGAGACAGCTAAAAAGAAGAGGATTTGTTGATAAAATACTTTGTATTTCCACAGAAGTATTTTGTTTCCCATCTACCATCAACAAATAGATTTTGATATTCCATTAACACATAATGGCCCTGACTGAAAGACATGGGGCCCAGAGGCATCATACCAGGGTTTTTAGAGACAAATACCACTGAAGATACCAGCTTTGCGATATCTTCTCAAGGAAGAATGAATTGTGAAGCTGTCAACTTAGTTGTAAAAAAACTGTACATAGAAAATAAAACTATCAAAAGAAAAATTGTAAAACTGTTTCGTTGCCTGCTTTGTATTTTGATTAATTTTACATTTTTAATACATTAATTTTACATGTCACTTTACAGCAACACCTTTAACCTCTTTAGCCTTCCCCATACATTTGCACTGCAGTACAGTGCCTCTGCTGTGAGCTCGTCTCCTGCTGTATCACCAGTCTTCTGACCTGGATGAAGGTAGGGCCTGTGTGAATATGCATGCTTGCTTACAGCAGGACTCAAGGGGCAATAAAAATCAACAGCCTGGCACTGTAACAGACTTCTTTGTGAGACAGTCCAAGACAATGCTCCCCAGCCATCTACCTCACATCTCTGGAATAAAACAACAGTCTTCAAGTAGAGGTAGAAGAAGGGGATGAAGGTTCATGCCTTAAGCCCCACTCTTCTCCCCTTGCAACGTCCCGTCCTGCATGTAACTGCAAATTCATTTCCAGTTCTGTTCCACTGCTCTATTTCAAACTGTCAAGTGTTTTGATTTATCTGTTTGATGAAGGGAGACAGTAAATTGGAATAAGGAACCTCATTCCAGCTGTCCAAGTCTTAAAGGAGGGCTGAGAGAATAGAAGTGAGAGAAAACAGTGTCTCAGAAGAGTTTTTTATATGAAAAATGACTGGTAGCAGTTCTCTTGTAAGACTAACAGTGACTGAAAATACCTGAAGTGCTTCAAAACATTTTCCAATAAAGATAGCCAATTAACTGTATTAAAAAGGTGAGAAATTCAAAAGCAATTTTAAAAAAATATATTTTTTATTCATCTATGGAATTCATTGAGAATTTCACAGAAAACCCCTGAAGGATAAGGACATAAAAAGATTTTAAAAGACTGAGTGATGAGACCGATGTGGAGGATTAAACAAAATCACCATCAATAATGACAACCATCATTTTGGAAGGGATGTCAAACCTATGCATGACAATTTTAGCCACTCTTAACTTTCAGAGATCAGTTAAGGCCCATGTTAGGGTCTAGTTAGTCCAAATGTGCCTACTGCTGGTGTTTTAGACCAGCCTCTGAGCTGTTTGCCATTAGCCCACAAGATTCCACATCCAATCCATCCAGACAGTTCCTGTTCTTATGCTGAGGTCCTTTGTTTTAATCATAGGATCGTTTGGGTTGGAAGGGGCCTTTAAAGGTCACCTAGTCCAGCCCCCTGCAATGAGCAGGCACATCTTCGACTAGATCAGGTTGCTCAGACCCCCGTCCCACCTGACCTTGAATGCTTCCAGGGATGGGGCATCTACAGCCTCTCTGGGCAACCTGTTCCAGTCTCCTCGTACATGTACAGTTCCAGCCCTGGGAACATTTGGCAGAACACATCAGGTAATTTTTGTCACATGTCCCTGATGCTTGATGGAGCAGGAAGGGAACTGAGATATGGATCTTCTCCCCTCACAGGGAGTAGTCTAGGTTCCACAGAACTCAGTGGCAGGACACAATGTTCTTCCCATAAATGGTGGATTATATCTTTATTTGAAAATGTACATGACTAAAACATGCATGTCCATTCATGTGTACTGCTATAGCTCCCTGCTTTTTGTATCCCTGAATAAAATAGGGTAGGTATAAAGAAATGTTGGGTGCTGTTAGTGGAACACCAGTGGGAAGAAAAGAAAAAAAAAAAAAAAAATCTATTTTAGTCCTGGTATTGCCTGAGAGTTACTCAGCATATGGGAAGTTTCACTCAAGTTCTTTAAATACCCTATGAAAGATAAACAGTGCAGTATCATCTTCTAGTTTGGAAGGGATCACGAGGGAAGGGAGTGTGCACACCTGGCTTGTGATTCACTCACTAAAGATCATACTCTGTTTTTCACAGGATAATCTTAAATAACCTAATGCCAGCACTAAGATCAAATATCTTTCCTGGTATTCAGAAATACCATGGGATATTAGCAAATGAGTGGACAGAATTATTTAACTCACTGTTTCCTGAATTACTTTTACTTCAGATTCCTAGAAAAAGGAGGTTTTGCCTGAGAAAACGGTCACTGAATTTCTTATTTCACCATTTGGTCACAATCCACTACAACCATCTTCTGTAGAAATTTGAATATAGGTACCATTCAGTCCTGAATCTACACAGAGTTTAAGTTTTTCAAAGTTTACTCTTAATTAACATTCCTCCAGAAACTCAGTTTGTTTGTATTACTTATTCTTCATGGGACATACCAGCTCTTCCAATGTACTATTTAGGGCAGATCACTGATACACGAATCACTTCTTTCTTAAAACCAAGTCACCAGTTATCCAGGGTGAAAATAAAGCCTCTTTAACTGCCAAATCTACACAGACTTGGAAAAGCAAATAAATAAAATGAAACTTAGAACAGTTATACAAGCACACACTTATCTGTAGTCAAAAGCCAAAGTAATACAAATACATGTTTGTAAAAATATCCCCTTACAGTTTATGTAGGATATAGCATATTAAAAAAATACTAAACTACAAATGCTATAAACAGATTAAAACCTATTTCTCAGATTCTTAAATAATCCCACCTATTTAAGATAAAACTGCCCTCTTAAGAATGTTAATGGAGTTCAGTCCATGAGTGTTGAAGTTTCTTCAACTCTATTTGAGCATAACCCAATGCATCCTTCATCCTAGCACTTCCTTCATTCCTACCTCATGCTTCCCTCATTCCTTAGGTCTGACATATCCAACAGATACCATTTAACGGTCAGCTCCTCTTTCCAAAAAATTGCCTGGAAGCGCAAGTATTCTAAATCGGTTTCAGTCGCCGGCTGGACATGTCCCTGTTAATCTACGCATTATCAGAAAATACTTGTTTGCTGAGCCCACTCATCAATGCTCCTGTAAACATTTAGTGGTGTGAGAGAAACATATTCACATAGGGCTCAAACCTGAAACTCTTACTTAATGCTTACATAATTTAGTAAATTCTTTAGAAATGAGTTGGATTAGCTGTCTAAATGTGTCAAACACAGTTACACTTATTTTTATATCCTATGTTCACTCAGTTTGCATAACCTAGCATAGCTCCTTTCAGTCAGGGCAACTAGGCAGGCATTGGGCCCCATACCAGCTAAGGATCTGATGGGGTATTTCTAATAACAGTGTTTATATTCTTGTCTCAACAGTGATGTGTTAATGTGGCAGTGTAGTCAGTTGCTGGTGTATGAAGAACAGCTAACTAACAATACACTGCCTAATCACCACACACAACACTAGGATCACCCTAATTCTGCAGACCATCACAAACATTGACGTCATTTCTCTTCCTAGGAGACCTTCAGTTTGCAATGCACATACAGCACCACCCAAATAAAGCAAGTAATTACAAAGAGTTTCTTTTGCATTCTGTAAGTGCCTCAAGTGCCAGGATGAGGACAGAGGTAATATTCCGTTGCCTGTTGCAGTATTTTTAATAGAAGCTTCCAGTGCAACATGAATCAAAAGGATCAGCATGCTTCCAGCCTTTATTCTTCTGAAGTACAATATTATGTTCTATTCAAATTGTGTCTCCTGGTTGGTAAGACTATGTGCAGTTGTTTTAAGGTATTGCTGTTCACAAATTAAGTTATTCTGAGAAGCAAGGGGAGAAGAAAAACTCTGAAGTTTACTTTTTTTAATAGAATGGAAAGGCAATTATTTTTCAGATACAGCATTCAGGCAGTTAGTGAAAGTGATTTTAAGCCTTTCCAGCATCTAATTACTCAGTTTAAAAAAAAAAAAACAAAAACCAACCACACACCACCACCCCCAAAACCAAAAAACTTGCATTTGCCAAATACCATTCTAAAAATTTAAAATCAAACTTTAAAACTCATGTGATTTTTTAAACTGTGCTTCTTTTGCTTTAAGAAAACTTCCAGAGCTTAAAATTGTTTGAAATGTTTTAATTATTTACCTGTTTCAAGTATTTAAAAACTTTCTGTTACCTTGGTACCTAAAAGCAGATGAAAACCAGAGTCTAAATCAAACAAAAATTCTAACAATTCTTTGGATAATAGTGGGTAATGGAAATACAAAATACCGCTATAATACCAAAAACTAGCCTGACAGTCAAAAAAAGCAATAATCAGGTGGACCCAAAAGATTCCTTATACAGAAGTAGTAGCTCTCCAATTTGATGATCAAGGTATGTGGAAAAGGATAGCAACTGCATGTTAGCTGATGTCAGAATTTCAACCAGCTAACATACACTGCCATCCCATCACACACAGATGCAGCACCTGCATTCCTGGAAATTAGAACCCTAGCACTTTCCGAAGGAACTGCCTTTAAACAGCGATGATCTGGCCCTGCAGCAGGTGACAGTGCAGTAGGGACTGCTACATTCAGATACAGCAGCCAGCTAGCAGTACACTGCCTACCAGACACAGAGTCCATGCATAAAGAGGTGTCTCATGAAATAAGACACCTGGAAATATCTCTTATTTTCTACCTAAATTCAGCACTGCTCACCTGGTTTGAGGTTCATATTTTATATATGTATATATATGAGTTTAAGCAGTAAATACTGTCATGAAATAAATGGCACAGACAAGTTTCTGATTCAGCAAGACCCGAATTAAAGTAATACTATAAAACCTATGTGGAGTATGATGAGAATCAGAACCCAGACTGTCCAAAAGAAACTGGATAGTGTTGCAAACAGTTTCTTGCCTTAGTTGTATAGGCACTGGTATAGTGTGTTATCTCCACAAGTTAATTAGTATCATACACGCTTACTTCAGTCCTTTTGACCTTGGGCATCCATTCACAGTCACTCTTGGAACCCAGCCCTTAGCCTAGATGAGCCCAGAGTCTAACTCAGTAGAGTCAATTTTAGGTTATTTTGAAATTAGAATTATCGTTGGTTACTCCATAGTGCAACTGAACTTTAGGTGATGAGCCACACTGTACCTCCATTTACAGCCACGTAATGGAGGATGCAAAAAGATGCCAAGATTCAAGCTTAAGGATTGGGGCAGGATGGAGGTAAAATTTTACCTACAACATCCATTTTGATGGAAAGCCCGTTGAAGCAGACACTGAGTTACATGCTTTGTATAAACGTCAATGAATACCAAATTTGAAGCCTTCCTTTTGCTTCTTAATACTGGTCTTAAATCACTCAGATTAAGCTCAATACAAAACAAAACACAAAAACATTTACTTGCCTGAATGCTGCTGTTAGCAGCCACAGAAAAGCATTGGCTAATTGACTTCTGCTTATTCCACAGCAAGACAGGCCACCTCTGAGTTTTCCACGATGGGGTGCTTTTGAATGAAACAATACGGAGTGCAGCTAGCAGCTGTTGACACATCAGAGACAACAGCCAGCTAACATGCACTGCCAGACTGTTACATTCTGTTGAGTTTTGGCCAGTAGCTCCCCCTCACCCCCCAACCGAATTTTCTTCTCCTAGAGCCCAGTCATTGCTCAATTTAACAACATGGCTTTTCCCATGGGTTCACTTATATGAAATATTTATGTTGGAGCAACATTCTCAGCATGCTGGTGGCTACAGTTCTGTACCGTCATTGTACGTAAGGGCACACTGCTCATCTCCTGCTTCAGTATTTTCAGTATGGTGAATTCCTACTATGCCTTCACCTCCCACTCCACCAGATTACGTATTGCAGTCTCAACAGGTTTGTGATTTATGTCAACTCCTTAAGGCTCAAGCTGCCTGTATTTTGCCTCTTGCTTACTGTCAAGCATATTGTTGGAGACTAATGAGTTTTCCACCTATGTTCACACTGTATATGCAAGTTCGTTATCGTCCCTTTTATCTCTACCACCCTCTAAATGTGGACAAGTCAGCTTGCAGTGCCAAAAAAAAAAAAAAAAAAAAAAACCAACCCCAAAAAACCCAGCTCTGCAAATCCATACAGCCCTCCAATCAGGTCAAGTACCTTTTCCTTTTAAACAGCAAGCAGTCCCTCTAGTGCCAAAGGAGAGATCAGCCCACAGGTGTTTCTGATTCCTCCCCTCAACATATGTCACTTTACCATAACTTGTGTTTTTCTGACATTTCAGGTGCTACAGTTAAGAAAGTTTGATAAGGATTAATAGGAAAGGAAAAAAAAACCCATAATTTGTTTTTTCAAAATCACTTATTTTCAACAGTTTCCTCCTCTCCCTCCCCCAGAAAAGTAAAGAGGGGAGCTCTTTAGTGCAGTGCATATAGAGGAGTGCAAATGCCTGTGCCTGCCCTTACCGCTTTCTGCAGGCTATGCTCTCTGCTCCGCTTCAGGTCTTTTCCACGTGTTCTCACCATCTCCTCCTTGAAAGAATCAGAGGCACAACTCTTAGCAAACGGGTTGACTGGGTTTCTTCACCCTAAACCACCCTCCGCCCAGCCGTGCTGCTTGCAAGGCTTCGCTGGGAGCCACGGCCGCCGGGACGAGGCAGAGCCGCCGGACGGGCCGGGAAGGTGCCCGCCGGCCCAGCTCCTCGGCCGCGACCCTCCCCAAAGCGGCGACAGCCCCCCACATCCCCGCAGGGCACCGTCACCCGTCGCAAAGCCCCATCCCTCCCGCTCCCGCTCCCGCTCCCGCTCCGGGCGGTTTTTGCTAATTCCCACTCCACCTCCGCCGGGGCTGGCCGAACCCGCCGCCGCCTCAGGCGAGGCGACCGGACCTCGAGGTGGGTCCCTGCGGGCGAGGCGGCCCATAACGGGGTGAACGGATGGGCAGGGCCGGAGCGCGGCAGGCCGCCTGCACGCACCAGCCTACAGGGACGGCACCTTACAGCCCAGCCAGCCCTCGGGGCGCCAGTGCCCGCTGCACGGAGGCGCTGCCAGCGCCTCCGCCGCGCACCCCGCACCGCTCCCCGGCGGCCGCCGGCGCCCTTTAAGCAGCCCTCAGGCGCGGCCGGCGAGGCGGGAACCCGCGGGGGGCGAGGCGGCCCGGCCCAGCCCGGCCCGGCCCGGCCCGCCGGCGGGACGCAGCGCGCCCGGGCTGCGGCGGCGGGCGGCAAAGGAGCGCGGCGCGGCGGGGACGGGGAGGCGGGGGAGGGCGGCGGCGGCGGCGGCGGCGGCTGGTGCCAAACGGCCCGGGCTCGTCCCCGGGGACGGGCCGGCTGCCAGGCCGGCACCCCGGCCGGCCGCTGTCTGCGCCCGCCGTGGCCATGCCGGGCCCTCGGGGTGCCGCCGCCTCGGCCCCTGCCTGGGGAACGGGGCGAGGGCGGCCTCGGTGCGCCCCGCAGGCAAACGCCCTCACGTCGCTTTGCTTCTCCCTGAGTTTTTTGCAGGCTGCGAGGAGCCGGGCACAACCGTGCAGCAGCAGCCTCGGGGCGAGGCCTGGGGAGCGGTGCCTCGCTGAGGCGTTCGGGCCTGGCTGTCCGAAACGGAGCTGGAGCAGGGCCCTAACGTGGGGCACGGCACCTCTGTGCGCCCTGTGACCAGCCCTGTGCCCGAACTCCAGCTGAGGTCCCCAAAACCACAAGTGAGCAAAACCTAACCCCCGCCATGAACAGCCAGACCCATAGAAATAACCTGCAACCCTTTGCTTTCACGTGACAGGCAAAGGCAGAAGTTGTAGGAGAAAGTCTGAGGAACCATTTTGTCCCAGCAGATGAGTCGCTTATGCAGGTGTTTTATGGAGCGCAGGTGACGGGGATTGTACGCACCCTTAGGCACTCACTCACCTGAGAAAACCTGAGCACAGATTTGGTAGGAAAGAAGTCAAACATGGTTTCGTTGGAAGATAGGTTTTAGTTAAATCCAAAGAGATAGAAAGGGAAGAGTTACCACTATGTATGCTGTCCATTTTTTTTTTTTTCAAAATAAGTTCAGAAGAGTCCTTTTTCAGCCCTTCCTACAGTTCCAAAATTCGGAGTGATGCCACTTGGGTTTTCAACCAACAAAAGCTGAGACACACAGCATGTAAAAGAGTCCACTTTTCCTCTTCCTAGCTTTTGGTTCTGGGAATCAACATTAAAAGTGTTATTTTCTAAGAGTGAGAAACAGAGTGCCACTTTTAAAAATGCACGCCAAGTTTTCTTCACTTTCTTACGGTTTCACTTTTTTCCCCCTGAAAAACAGGAGAGATTTTTCTAAGTTTTCAGTTGGAAGAGTATTATTTGAATAAAAAAAAAATTCTGCAAACATCTTCTCACATGAAGTCCCATTTCCCACCCAGTTCTATTTCTGTAGCTGCACAAGTCACATCTGCAAAAGCACATCATGTAAGCAAGAAAATGGAGGAGAATATTTTTATTGATGTCTGTGTTATAGGCAATACTTAAATATCAGATGATAGAGCTGTTTTGCCAAATCAAAGGAAAACCATTTCAAAACTGCCATTTTAGTATCTCACTTTGTATTGGTAAGGACACAGCTTAGGATTTTTTATCTCACTTTGTATTGGTAAGCACACCCAGGGTACAAAGTGGCTGGGTCACTCAACACCATTTTAATGCTTTCTGTAAAACAAACAACACACAAGGCATTGCTAGAGTGCCATCACAAAGGATTGTTTGCAATGCATCAGTTGTTCGTTTAACTGAACGTGAGCTCTTCCTTCAAGACTAACAGTCAGCAAGCATAGCCAACCAGCATTACCCTGCCTAACAGCAGCCAGCTCACTTTAATACTGAACGAATCAGCAACACACAGGTGAAGTGTATTGAGCTGTTACCTATCAGATCAGGGTTTGGGCCTCTAATGAAGCTTCTGCTCACACTGAAAAGTTTCTTTTAGATGAGCAAACCTGTAACCATGCAGTTGGTTTGATAGTGGGAGGAAAGAGGTCACAGCCTGAGAGCTATGTGGTTGTAAACTGGAATATAAGCCAAAAGTCTTTCAAAGTCAACAAGGTTTTGTTTCAGTGAGTTAGAATTAGAATGAATTAATGCAGAGCAAGGCATTAAAGAGTAAATAATACGATCCACTGCAATTGGAGTGACAAGCCATGATTCCTGCCCATGAACCTTCAACTCTTGCATACACGCACCATGAACAAGTTACGACAAAAGATTTGGAGGTTTTTCTGTAAAAGCTCCTTCCGAACACTGATTAGCAAGCAGAAAACATGCCAAGATATTATGTTTGCTAGTAGCCTTAAAATAACTAAATCCTGAAATGAAGTCAGTGGTAAATAAAACCCAGAAATAAGCTGAAGTGCCATGGGGAAATCTGAATTGATTTGTGTTTGTTGAGAAGCATGCATTGGATTGTTAGGCAGGTATTGTAACACCAAAGATATCCTTAAAACTCACTTCTTCACTTGAAGCGCCTGGTATTTTGGAAATGGTGTGGTACATAAAAGCTCTGTTGTCACTCAGAAACTGTAACTGAATTTTAAACAAAGGAATTTTGTTTTAAGTTGTCCACAGCTAAGCGTATGGCTTCTGAAATGCTTCCAGCATCTCACTAACGTATCTTCAAAGTGAAATGAAAAGGTCGTCTTGGTTGTCTTCATTTCTTCCTCACTGTGGACTCATTTTAGGCTCTTCATTATGGAACTTATGCAACCAACTGCTCAATTATTTCACTTATGTACTAGAAACGTGGGTGGGTTTTTGTAGCTCACTCTAAAAATATTCCCAAGCCAGGATGTAGAAACCGTGTAGTTTGTCCCCGCTGGCAGCAGATGGTGCTGATATGTTGTTGCTTGGTACATGCTTGAAAGCCAGTATGCAGGTTCTCATCCCATAGTAACTTTTTTTTCTCATCCATTGTCCTTAAGGTCTTTTCATACTAATTTGTCATCATCATCAGACTGCAGAATTTATCAAGATAAAATACGAGTCTATAGTTTGAAGGTGAGATTTGGACATCAAAAGCAAGCCTCACAACGTCGTCAGAGAATTAAGCGCTGACAGAAATGACACATTTCAGTGTTGGATTCATCACATCCAGACTGCTGAACAAGTGTCACTAATACTTGTATGGCCCAGGTATCTCACGACATGATAATGAAGGTGCTCCTTGACAAGTGATTGCTGACAAGAGGTGATACTAGCTTATACCAAATTCTGGCAAGTAAAAAGATCACAAGAGCTGGTCATAGAAAATTGTCTTAAAAGCAGTAGATCACAGGTTGTCTCCATTTCAGTGAAAGAGAGAGGTAAGCAAAACTGCTCTTTATATAAATTTCTAGATCAGGAAACTCTTGCTTATACCAAAGGCCTGGTTAGGGAAACCTTCTTGGCTAAGGAGCACAGGGCCCTGACATCGAGGGCATATGGACTCACCAGTTTTCCAGAGAGGATGTAGTCACTGTCTGTGATATCCAGTTGGATAAACTAAGAAAGGTGTAACAAATTATGTTAAGAAAAAAACGACCCTTTTGGAAGCTGAAGGATCTGAATAAGATTTACCACGGTTTGAGCTGCTATTTGAAATAAGTGGGAAAAAATTGTTAAACATATTTTGATGAAAATTTGTTTCCAATTTGCAGTTGCAAAGTGATGAGAGTTTTCTGGAAACTGAGGCCTCTAACCTCCTGCCAGAGAGAAAATGATGTCCCAGCTTTGTTAGGTGAGATCTTGAGGTACAGAAACGCCTTAATTTTTCTTCCTGTATTTCTTCACTGTTCTTTCTAGCTTTTCAGCCAGTATCCCAGAAGGATCCCAATCTTGTTGCCTGCTCAGTTGTATCATCTGTTCTGAGTGGGTTAGAGGAACGGTTCTCACAGTGGTACAGGGAAAACCATGGGGCCTCTCTAAATGCCTGACAATAGTAGTAGATCGTGGTTCCCATTTATAAAATGGAGCTTTGACTCTCAAGTGTTTCTAACTGCAATGGAAGACAGAGAAAGGATGGGGAAGGAAGGAATCAGGAAAGTGAAGGGGCTCAGTTCACATGGCTAGTCTTTTCACATCATTTCACACTGCAATGAGGAACCATTGTTTATACTCCAGTATGAAATATTGTTGACCAGGCAACTGGAATATTCTGGCAGTGAACCCACAGCTTCATTTTAGCTGTACAAAGCACAGGTTATTAAGATGTCCTTCAGAGGATGAGGGGGCAAAAAGTTCCTGCTTCTTTGCTGGGATTTACCTTAAGCCATGCACTTAACATCTCATTCCAGTAGTCTGCTCATTAGACATCTCCCATTTCATTTATCTTTGCCAGCACAGTAAAAGTGGCTGTGAACATGTGGGGTGTGAGCTCTGGAAATGGCTGTCCCCTGTTCCTCCTCAGATGAACCTAAACACCTCAAACATTAAGGAAAATCACATCTCCTACACAAACAAGCAAGAAAATAAAAAAAAAAAAAAACCTGAACCTGTTCCTTATGTTGCTGCGTGCTGTTGCTGCAAGTATGCTGCATTATCTGGATAGAATGACACATGCAAGATGGAGTACTATCTTTATATTTTTCTGGCTTTTGTCCACTTCTACCATACCTTCCCCAGTGCTTACCTTCCTTTTATTTCCAATGTTAAATTTAGCAATAATGACGAGCCTGGTTGGCAAGTGCGCATAAGTAGACTAAGGACTTCTAGCTCAGGGAGGAATTTGTGTCAGCTGTCAGTTTCTGTCTTATGAAAGATTTTTATTGGTTTAAAAACAAGAAAAAAACCCAACAAAACAAATGCACCAAGGGATAAGTGCATTTTAATTAATTATATGACTTTTCATGTAACATACTGTTGAGTCCCAAGATTGTGAGTTTTAACGTGACCTTTAGCTTTCATAAAACAATACAATTCACAACTGATTTCTTCAGCAACGTACTATAGTAATTGCCTGGTTTTGCTGCTCAGTGGGCAGGTCAAGAACTGCCACATCATCCATCCCAGCCCTTTCTTCTAAGTTTCTCTCTTCACTGTGTATTCCCTTTTTCTGTGCACATTAAGAATCCATTTCAGCATGCCACTGCTACAAAGACTATCTCAGTTAAGACTTCCAACATGCTGGAATCCCATGCTGGCTTTGGGGACTGCACACAACATACAACTACATTTTGTTTACCTTGGCTAAACTCCAGCCCAACAACAGAACCTCTGGGTTTGTTGCCAGCTGCCAACTGTGTGCCTAAATAACATTTCATCCTGGAATCCTGAGAGTCTGGATTAACAGACTGCCAAAATGCCACTCGGATGTCGTTCTTTCCAAAGCTTCTTTAGCAACTTCTGTTGTTAGCATGGTACTTGTTACTACATTATTGGTACCAAACTGCTATAAGTTATTGTAAAATTAAGTTATGCAAAAGGTAATTATGGCTTTGAATAATTACGAGTTGTAACTATATCCAAGGCTTCAGGCACCTGTTGAAGATGATGCCTCTCAAGTGGTCTTGGAGACAGGGCAAGGTTTCTAACATTCTTTCCTGGATAAGGACAATTAAATATACACCTTAAAAAGCAACTGTCATCTCTCTTTGCAAACTTGTTTCAATCAAGTAATTGCTGACAGGTTCAGCTCCATCAGCTGTGAGTTACTGAAATCCTGTTGCATCTCCATACCGTTTCCTGTGGAAACAAGTATCTGGTTTCACTTCAAAAAACTAATATTCTGAGAATCGGGTCAGACTATATTTTCAATATAGTTGAACCTATAAGCTAAGTTTTCAATTAGAATTTATTTTTGGGTTTAGTTTTTTTTTTTTTTTTTTCTGTTGGGTACTACACTCTTTGAAAACAGTTGTTACAATCAGGTAATATCACTCACTATTGAGATACCGACTTCAGCAAACCAATGGTTTAGTTATACAATTTCTAGATGTCATAGGTTAATTCATATCCTAAGACTGTGTTCTTAGAATTAAGTACTTTAAAAACTTAATGTCTTGAAGATATGTAGTTTGTACCTAACTCCATAGTAGATGTTCATCTATTTCAACTCTTCCACCTTTTTAAGTTTCTAAAAACCCTTTCTTGATATTCAGGATATAGGTATATAAATCACCTCTGTCCACCCACAATATACAAAATTCTCTCCCCTCACAGCAGACAGAAGTCCATTCCAGCTCCTCTCAGAGGCAGTGTGAGTCGCCAGTCCTGCAAAGATCTTGGAACCGCTGGATTCCTGAGCCCACTCAAAGGCCCACTGAGACAAAGGGGACTCTGAATTTCACCAGGAGATACAAACTTGATAATAAAAGAGGGGAATACAATACAAACACATGTACAAATGGAGCTATGTTGGGGACTATCAGACCAAACAAGTACAAAATGGCAGAAAACATATGTCAATAAATATGTCTGTAGCTGTTTTATTAGTAACACCTTTCACACAAAGAACCCAGTGTAAGAGATTCACCTATTATTTTTAGCCTTATCTCTTCCTTTCCTCTTCATTTCTTTGAAATGCACTTGCTCTGCATTGCACACCCCAGAACATCCTGGATTACATGTTGCCCATTCATTTTTTTTGCCTATGGCAAAAAACACTAATAAGAGACAACTGTATGAGTCAAATGCAGTGTTTTGGTAATGCCTTTCAACTCTGAGAAAGCAGTCTAAAGCCTGAAGAGAAGAGGTGGCTCCATACACTGGCAGTCACATGCAGTTCTACCCACACTTGGAGCAGCACCCCTTTCACCACCTGAGCCAGGATGCTGTTGGGAGGGCCTGCCAGTACTGAACAGCCATACACCAACACGTCTGAAAAGCTACAGACCACTCCTGCCATCTCGGGAGCACCAGTGGAGCCAGGGGTTGACTTTCTACCCCTTGCTGAGTACCCACACTGTTATGCATTTAGATTGCCTATGCAGAGCCAGAGCAGGGAGAAAGAAGGGCATTTCAGAGTAGATACAAAGCCAAGAAAACCTCCACACTAATCTGCCTGAAGGGTGCATTAAACACAGGGGGGTTACCCCAGCACCTCAGCACCTACCTTGAAACAGCCACTTCTAAATACACAAGATGGAGGATCAAGACCCTTCCCCTTGATCTCTTACAGCTATTTCTTGCAAAAGCTGAGAAAGACTTGCTCTGTCCTGTTTTAGCAAAGCCAAAGTTGGTGTGGTGCTGCTTTCCACTACGTACCTTTTAGACAGGGGCCTCACGGTTAAAGCACTTCCTCACAAACTGGTAGGTCCAGGAGTCCTGCATCCCAAACTGAGACGTTGCAATGCCTCAACCTCCGCTGAGTTGTTACCTCCCCATGTAACGTTGACACTTGGACACTGTTTGTCAGGTGTGTGGTTGTGTTTTGGAGCATGAATTGCTGTGATCAAATCTCTTTCCCAGTGGATCTGTGAAAGCAGTTGTGAGCAGTTACCATCTCTATTTATTATAATGGAAATACAACCATGTGTGCTACTGATTACTATCTCATTTGCTTCTAACTTCTGCCTTCACCTTTTTTACCTTGACTGTAAGTACTACTGCTATATTTCTTGCTTGTGTGTCATCTCTCTTTGCTACTTATTTTTTGTTCCATAATTTTAATATTTTCTTATTGAAAAATCTTGAATATGAGCATTAAAGCCAGTGCACATCCCTCAGTACTTTTCTCCACATCCTAGTTTGTTTCACTCTTGATTCTCACTGAAGAACTTTTCCTTGCTGTCAAAATAACTTCTAAATCTAGCCCTTGTGTATTTACTGAAGTGTAAACATAATTGACAAACATTCATTATCTTGAAATTATGACCTACTTGCTAATTTGCACTGTACTGAATGCTAGTAAAATGCCCCCTTGGTTACACAGGTATATTTGCTTTGTGATAAAGCATACGTGGAAGTGTTTTGTTTAAACAAAGTGATTTGATTACATTGTGGGGCAGTTTTGCAGTTTTCAAAAGCATCTGACACCCCTAATATTAATTTGATTCACTAATTCTTTCCATACATTGCTTTGGCTTGGAAGAAGAAGCATCCTGTGAAACAGAAAACCTCACTCATTGATCTGGAAGAAGAATATAGGTAATTCCACAGATCGCAATGGAGTTTCACATGTTTACAACCAAGACACCTTCGGTAATAGCAGATGGGTGAGGACTTAGGCCAACAAGCAGGCAAAATTCAGGACTAAAACCCATTTATAGTTCCTCTTTAGATGGATCCCCTAGTTAGCGGCAAAAATTCAGGTCTGATATATGTTTGCTGGCCCTTGTTTATTTTATTAAAGTCAGACCAACGTGTTTGTTGGGTTGTGTGCATGTGTATGCAGAAGAGAAGGAAGGTCTACACAAATGTTCAAACTGGCTGTGGTGCATCTCCATTTTCCAGTTCCTTGCAGCTTCATGCATTACGGTGAGTTCTGTCACTCATGTATTTGGTTACTTGCACCCCTGAAAACATCATGTTGGCTTTTCTGGTATTCTTTGACACTTTCCTGGGAGATACGTCACCAGCACAATAGTGATAATCTTGTTTTGCTGTCACAACTGTACTACTATGACCAGTAGAAGTTAACACACAATATATGGGATTCCCCCATCTTCTACAATATGTGCTCCAGGTTGCACAGAGTGGCCTTACCTGTGTCTGCAGTAGTTAGGAGTGAGGAGTGGCATGAGTGGACCTGGGAAACGAAACAGCTGATGCTAAGATCCAGGGTCCACTCTGCGCATGCTTGAGGGGAGAACTGGCTCTAGCCCAGGTATCTGGACTAAATGCCCATTGGTAGTTGAGGTAAATTAGATGAGCTCCTGGAGGGCATATTTTGTTTCATTTCTTCTGAAAGGAATCCAGTTGACAAGCTTCAAGACTACTGTGCAATATGAAACCAAGGTGGGGAAGATGGGATCAAGCATGAAATTTGCTTCAAACACACATTCTTCATCTGAACTAAAATGATACTGTTGCTGTAGCCCTTATACAGCTGAACACTGTCTATGAAGAGCTTTTGAAGTGCCATCATCTCCTGCACAGCTGCCCATCTTCCCCAGATAGGTCCCCCTCAGACTGAAACAGAGGAGACAGCAGAGGAGGCAAAACAGAGTCCAGCTTTAGGTATTTCTGATTTTCTACTCGTACAAGTTAGACCTTCATGCAGATAAGCTACTGAGTATCAGTGAATAAGGACCCACCACTTCTTCCCTATGCTTCAATGGGCTGGAGCCAAAATCAACAGAGAATCTCCCCCGTCAAGTTTTATTTTGTTCCCCTAAGTGATTTTGATACACTCACTCTCAGGAAAAAAAAAAAAATCAGAGAAAACAAGATCAAAATCACAAGAAACAAATGCCCACCATAGTTGTCTTCAACAGCTCATGGAAAGTTGTTTAATCAGTATAACCAAGGAAAACAGCCTGGTATACTCGAGAAGTTCATGCCTTCCCATCCTGTGTAGCCTGATTCAAAGCCCACAGAAGGCAGTGACAGTCCCATTTATTGTTTTGAAGGGGCATAGCAAATATGAATGAGCCAGGAAGAATACTAGAGAACTTCCAGAGAGATTCAACTGGACCATGGAGATTTCCAAGATAATATCTTAGTAACTAATGAGGAAATAAACAATTGAGACATTAATTATTTCATAATCTTCAGGCTTAACCTCAGACGCTGAATGTGTACTGAAGTGTGTTAAAGAATTCTTGTAGGAGGTCAGAACTTGCTCGTTTGCACAATAATTAGGAAAGCCTTTCTAAATATCCACAACTCTAGTTCTTCTGCCCCAGTTGTTTGTTAAACTCTTCTGTGAGAGTTTGGTTGGGATCAGTGCTCCTTGCACCTGTGTCTTGGCCATGTTAGAAGTTCACCAAGTACTAGAAAAAAAATGAGAAAAATGCTTAAAAACTGTTACAAAGGAAAAGAATGCATTAAGAAGAAAAATCATATTTAATACAGTTAGCTGCATTAAAACACCTCCTTTTCCTCCTTTAAATGTTTGACCGTGAAATTCTGTGAGTTTTCTGTCACCAGAAGAGCCACACAGGATAAGCCAAAAGGATGCACACTTTCAAAAATGTCTTTGGGCAGAGACTCTGGATTTACAGAGCATGCAGCACAACAGGACTCTGCTTTCATGTCTCTGGGCACTTCTGAATTACCAACTGTATTGGCTTTGCGTGGCAAGGAGCAAGGGGGGCTACAGGGCTGGCTTCTGTGAGAAGCTTCCCCCATGTCTGATAGAGCCAATGCCAGCTGGCTCCAAGATGGGCCCACTGCTGGCCAAGGCTGAGCCCATCAGTGACAGTGGTAGCGCCTCTCAGATAACATATTTAAGGGGGAAAAAAAAAAAAAAAAAAACAGGACACAAACTGCACCTGGAGTGAGGAGTGAGAATATGTGAGAGGAACGACTCTGTAGACACCAGGGTCAGTGAAGAAGGAGGGGGAGGAGGTGCTGCAGGCACCGGAGCAGAGATTCCCCTGCAGCCCCTGGTGCAGCCCATGGTGAGGCAGCTGTGCCCCTGCAGCCCAGGGAGGTCCATGGTGGAGCAGATCTCCACCTGCACCCGGGGAGGACCCCAAGCCGGAGCAGGGGGATGTGCCCAAAGGAGGCTGTGACCCCATGGGAAGCTCGTGCTGCAGCAGGCTCCTGGCAGGACCTGTGGAGAGAGAGGAGCCCACACTGGAGCAGGTTTGCTGGCAGGACTTGTGACCCCGTGGGGGACCCAGGCTGGAGCAGTCTGCTCCTGAAGGGCTGCACCCCGTGGAAGGGACCCACGCTGGAGCAGTTTGTGAAGAACTGCAGCCCGTGGGAAGGACCCACGTTGGAGAAGTTCATGGAGGACTGTTTCCCGTGGGAGGGACCCCACGCTGGAGCAGGGGAAGAGTGTGAGGAGTCCTCCCCTGAGGAGGAAGGAGCAGCAGAGACAACATGTGATGAACTGACCACAACCCCCATTCCCCGTCCCCCTGCACTGCTCAGGGGGAGGAGGTAGAGAAAATCAGGAGTGAAGTTGAGCCTGGTGTCCTGGTTTCGGCTGGGATAGAGTTAATTTTCTTCCTAGCAGCAGGCATAGTGCTGTGTTTTGGATTTAGTAGGAGAAGGATGTTGATAACATGCTGATGTTTTTAGTTGTTGCTGAGTACTGCTTATGCTAGTCAAGGACTTTTCAGCTTCCCATGCTCTGCCAGGCGCACAAGAAACTGGGAGGGGGCACAGCCAGAATAGTTGACCCAAACTGACCAAAGGGCTGTTCCATACCATATGACGTCATGCTCAGTATATAAACTGGGGGGGTTGGCCGGGGAGCAGCAATTGCTGCTCGGGAACTGTCTGGGTATCGGTCGTCGGGTGGTGAGCAATTGCATTGTGCATCACTTGCTTTGTATATCATTATTATTATTATCATTATTATACTGTTACTATTAGCATTACTATTTTACTTTATTTCAATTATGAAACTGTTCTTATCTCAACCCAGGAGTGTTTCTCACTCTTACTCCTCCGATTCTCTCCCCCATCCCACCGGGGTAGGGGGAGTGAGCGAGCAGCTGCGTGGTGCTGAGTTGCTGGCTGGGGCTAAACCACGACACCTGGGAAGAAGGGAGGGGTGGGGGGAAAAGGTGTTTTAAGATTTGGTTTTATTTTTCATTACCGTACTCAGTTTTGTTTGGTAATAAATTAAACTGATTTTCCTCAAGTTGAGTCTGTTTTGCCCGTGATGGTAATTGCTGAGTGATCTCCCTGTCCTTATCTCAACCCATGAGGCTTTTCGTTACATTTTCTCTCCCCTGTCCATTTGAGAAGGGGGGTGATAGAGCAGCTTTGGTGGTCACCTGGCATCCAGCCAGGGTCAACCCACCACACCAACATAGTACAAGGCAACTAAACAAGCAGACTTTAAGAAGGGGAAGGATAAATATGTTACCAAGCAATTTTTTGTGTAGTTTAGTTTGAACTTAATGTATGTGCTGACTGGTGGTAACACTGTTTCATGTATTTTGCAACTGGGGACTTAATAAACCGAATTCAAGTTCACCTCTAATTCAATATGTGTTTGTAAAGCTGTATCTCTGTGTCTGGACTACTGTGTAGTACCCATCACCATCATAATGCTCTCAAAAAGTTACATTTACCCTCCTATCCCCTCCCTTCTTGTTGAAAAGAGACAAGTTTATGGCCATCATCCTTGTCAGAGCACAGCTGGGAGGGAGGAAGTCTAAATAAAGAGATGGATTCCACACTTAGTTCTGAAAGTCGCACAGGCAATACTTGTGCTTTTACTGCCTAAATCCATGACCCAATTTGCCTCCATTAATGGTTTTGTCCTCATGGATCCCCCTTCAGTGAGATGACAATTTCCTTCTTCCTCTGGAAAGCCGTTTTCATGGGAAACTACAGTGGCAGACAGAGAAATAGTATCTTGGGACATAAAGATTATTTCTAATCAGGCTTTCTAAATGATGAAAAAAACAGTGAGTGAGGTGCATGTTCAATGGAAATCCTGTGCAGAGAGATACCGTTCTGGGAGATTTGGTGGTTGTTTTCTGGTCAAGCTGAATCATTTTCAAAATTGCAGTAAATGAGACTAAACTTACAAATATAGGGCCAGATACCAGATGTACAGTGAGGGGCGGTTTGGGGTTTTTGCCAACATGCCAGGGCAGTCTGTGATCCAGCTGATCCCAGGCCTGGAGCCCAGTCTAAGGTACAGAAGGGAACACCTGTATGTGGATGAGGCTGTGATTCACCCATTTTTCTAGAATTTTTGTCCCCTGTCAGAGACAAAGGCCATGCTTTTGAAGTTTTCATGTTTTTAATTTTGCAAAATTTTGGTGGTACAAATCAAAATGGAACAGAGTGATTCTACATTTGATTCTAGCCTTTCTTTGAAGTGCTTATGTTTCATCCAGGAAGAAAACCATACATGAGTGAGATGAACTTTACTTATTTGATAACTCCACACATGCCAGAAGCTGCCAGTTAAACTTCATAACTTTGATTGCGTGTCTGTCCTTTTTGGACATTTGTTCAAATCCATTCATAAGCTCTCAGGGTCTGTGTTGTAAACACTGACTGAAAATAGAGTAACAATATACTGAGGTGTGTCTTTGGTACAATAAACAGGTTAATCTGGCTAAATCTTTTGTTAACATGGAAAGAGTTTAGGGCTGTAATGATTTTATATTGCTTTATTTAAACAGCTGTATACTGTTCAATAAATTGTAAGGAATGCTTTTGCACTGAGGTTTAGTTTTGACATATTAAACATATTTTCTTACAGTAAAAAAAAAATCACCTTACATAACTTTAATGATTAATATACCTTACAGATCTTTGACTACATGAAACTACAGCTCAGTCATCTATTGCAACCACTCAAAGTATCATGACAGTAGTGGAAATTGATTTCAGTTTCCCATGTCTGCTCCACCTGAGCTAAAAGAAGGTGAATCACGGGAGTGAATTTGCTAAATCATGTTGTACTTGTTGCCAGAATACTAGACAACTGAGCATCTGAAAAGGAAAAAAACAATTCCCAAAGGAGCTATGATTCAAAGTAGAATTGTTTGGACAACTTCCAGCGGAAAGTAATCAGTCATACAGAGGCTACGATATGTCAGAGCACATGCTAATAAAATAAATATAAATTATGATAATCCTTCTAGTTCTGAGCATTTACAAAAATAAACAAACATTTCCAGACAGCTCTTTTTCTGATGACTTATTCATATACTCAACCTTTTTCTTCCTAAATCAAGGTTGTGTAAGAGTTCATACAAAAGTAACAGCATAATATTCATAAATGCTTTCTGCAGTTTCATAGTTGTTCTTGTAGGTGTTGATTTTGGCCTTAACCCAAAACCCCAAAACGAGAAGTAAAAAGATTTAATTTTGAGGATGTTGAATCCCTTGCTGATGGGGAATTCTACTCATGGTAAATATTTAGTGTAAAACAGATACTTAGCTGCAGATCTTGATTCCAGCTGCTCTGAGTTTTATTCAAATTTAAATGGGATTTTTCCATGTTATGTGAAGAATGGGACATGTCATTCTATTTAATCATTTCAAGAGGCAGCACTGAACTTCAGGGGCTAAAAGTATAATTATAATTGTACACTGCCTCAGTTTTAACACCATGTAACCCATACCGAAAACACTGGAAAGCTTTACAGTTCACAGATATTTCACTCATTTTTTAATTTCCCTCCTTTGTTGTTTTGTTTGTTGGGGTTTTTTTTCCACAACAATTGACTTTACCACCATGCTGGGGTTGTAAGATTTGGAGGGAGGGGGAAAGAGCTGAATATGGGGTTACAGTGTCTGACCCACCAGCTCTGGGTCTGTTCTGGGCCCTGGTGTAAGAACACAACAGGACGAGATGACCAAGGAGCGGGTGGAGTAGGCTGCCTGAGACTAACCGCTAGCACAAAGGGACTGAAAGCCCAGACATAAAGAGAAAAGCTTTCCAACAAAATTTCCATGATGGTTGGCAAATGAAATATGTTGTGAAGTTTTTTAGTGATAGTGTAAAGTCACCTGCCTGATATCTTTCATTCAGAAAATCATTCATTTAAAAATGTGGTTTATTATTCACAGTGCTGTGAACCCGAAGGTCACTGATGACCAATTTGGAGTATAGCACAACAGAAACTTAAAACAAACAAACAAGCAGCAGCAACAACAACAACAAAAAAACCCAAGCTGCAAGGGATTCCTTATAAATACCTTTATTTTTTACTAGAGTACTGAACATATTCATGAACATAAATGCCTTTTTCTGGAAGAGTTCAGCGATTTGAATTATGGTTTTAATGTGCAGATCCTGACCAACTTCTAAAGCCTTTTCAACAAAAATAGATTTGCTACAAAACCTACAGTTTGGCTTGCAACATTCTTCCTTTCCTACTTCTTCTACACATGCCTCTCCTTACCCCTAGCTGCAATATTGGTTAGTTACAGTCCTCCAAGAGGCAGGATGAGTTCAGGGCACAGAGAAGAGACAATACATGGTTATGAAGAACAACCTGAGCAGGTCGCAGATCTCTTATTTTGTCACAGGCACATGCAGTGGCCTATGCCAAGTCATGTTACATGTCTGTGCCTCAGCTTCCCAACTGTAACCAGGGTATAAGATGCTTCCTTTTGTATCACACCTGTCTTTTTGGAATCAAGGAGTCTCCAGGCTATCTTTTACTCTCTGCACATGCAGGGCACCATGGCCCCTGTGTGCTATTGCAGCACAGCTTGAAAAGAACAGCCATCCCATTAGGTTAGAGGAGAAAAGTGTCTCTGGCTGGGAGCTCACCTGATGTCAGGGACAATTCAGCTGTCACCACAAATCCCCAAGCAGTAACTGTTAATCTTTCACACTGCAAAGTGCTGGGAAAAGGGCTGAATTTTAAGATACCAAACCAGCTGTACACATGACTACAGAAAGGCTTAAAACAGAGGACATTTCTCCTGTTTAAGGATATAGAAGAGAGAGTTAGAATTGTTAATATTTATTTGCATTAAATGCCTGCAAATGTGGTCAACCAGGGTTGAGATTTCCCAGCAATTCCTCCAGGGTGTGGAGGCTCTCTGCTGAGTCAGTGTGCCATCCGTGTCCACCCCTCAGATTCAGGGATTCAGGGAGATCCCTGGTACATGGGCTAAAGCTGTTTGAAACTGTAAAGCATCAGCTGAGGCAATCTTTGTGCAAATAGAAATATGAGATTCAATACAGAAGTCACTGCCTGAAACCCTGAGACCTGGGCCAAACAGGAGATCAGAGCACAAAATGTAACCATCTTTTGCATGCTTGGTGTCTGTCAGCCTATGACAGGGAGACTTACATGGAGGATGTCTGGGACATACCCTCATGGGCCATTGCAACAACAATTTACTGGGTGAAAAAGGCAATAAGCCTCAAAATTTCCAACTACCCTATTTTAACAAGTGAGTTCTAATTGTAACTGCATTACACTCGCAAGAAATCCGGAGACTTTACCAAAAGTGATCACATGTGAATAACCTTGAAGACACTTATTAATTTGGGGTTTTTCATAGTATTTCATTGAAAAGTGTAAAGTAAATATTGAACATAAATAGTCACTTGCTATCAGAGTTTGAACAGGTGCTAGGTGCAAGGCAGACTTTAAGACTGTTTCTGATACACCTATAAAATTGTTGTGCCAAAGCAAACTACAGCCTCTTTTGACCTCATTAACTTTACTTGTTTGTTAAGACTGTGCAATGTGAAAATGTAAATAATGGCTGCTGACCAGAAGTAAGTCAATGTTTAGAAAAGATGAAGAGGGCTGCTGCTGTCATATAAAACTGACTGCAAAATGCTTGTCTTTTCCCTGAAGTTAGACATAGGGGTAATTTTCTTTAGAGAAATATTCAGGAAAAGAAGGGGAGAAAATTTGGTGAAATTCCATTTCCCTGCAATCACTGAACAGAAGAGCCAAAAACCAATAGGAGCAGTTTAGCATGGCTGCTACAGCACCATAGCCACATTACGGTCTGGTCTCTACACAATTACCAAGCGCCCAAGCCACCTCGGTGCCTGCCTGCTGCCACCCAGGGTCTGTGGCAAACCGGCAGGAGCACCAGCTGCATCTTCCTCATGGATGTTTGCTTTGTATGAATGTAGGAACCCATGTGCTTAAAAAATGGTAGTTGGGCCAATTAAATGACACCAAATGTGTGTCTGTGTTTATGTACAAGTTGATATGAATACCAAAGCAAGAGCATTTCTATTACGAACACATGGAGAGTAGCTCAGATGCATAAATGGGCAATAAATGGGCAATGTCTTCTCTTTTTGACCCATTGAACAACCTTGGCAACCCCCACAGGAAAATGTCATGACGACGCTCAGCTTTGGGTATTGCCTTTAGACCAGGGAACAGGCAATATTGCTGATAAAAAACGCTTTCGCAAGTTGTAATAGTATCAAAAGCCCTATGCGATTTCTAAATACCTCCATCCAGGTCCCTTTTGCCCTTGCCATCCTGAAGAGACCTAAAATTACTGACTTAATATGCACCTATTTACTAAAAGACAGTTCCTTTTTCTAGTACTTCGGTTTAATCAAGCTGTACCTTGAGGTCTGGTGTCATTTTTTAATTAAAACCTGAAGATTTTATCCAATGATAAATATATGATATATATAACACTATGTTTATAGCATAACACTATGAACACACCATGCTGCATACCCAAGACCTTTTACTTTTACCAGTTACATATCTGTATGTCTGGTGATGCTCCTGTGAGTCTCAGTGAGAAGCACCTTGGTCTGATTAACCAATTTTCAGCCTTTCCAATTAACAGGGATTAAAATGAAATAAATTTTTAAAAGACGTCTATGATAATTTTCTATTACTTTAGATCACAACTCAAAATTAATCGAGGATACATTTAACATAGAAACACTGAGTAAAAGTAATCAGTGGAAACTCTATAGCAGGTTAACTGCAAAATTAAGTGGGTAAATGTGTATTTGTAATTCTGAAAAGACCTGAAGTAGCAGCAAGAACAACACTAGTGACAATCCAACAGGGTGGTTATTTTATTGTTGCATCCTACAAGAAGTCTACAGTCCTAATGTGTCACTGTGCTTCTGAGGAATTAATATGGTTATGAGCATTACAAAGTTGTACACACTATACATTTTATGTTTAACTTCATAAAACACATAGAATCATAGAATCATAGAATCGTTTATGTTGGAAAAGACCTTTAAGATCATCCAGCCCAACCATTAACCTACACTACCAAGTCCACACTAAACCAATCAAGGGCAGACTAGACTAAACCATGTCCTGAAGTGCCACATCTACCCATTTTTTGAATGCTTCCAGGGATGGTGACTCTACCACCTCTCTGGGCAGCCTGTTCCAATTCTTGACCACCCTTTCCGTAAGGAAATTTTTCCTAATTTCCAACCTAAACCTCCCCTGGTGCAGCTTGAGCCCATTTTCTCTTGTCCTATTGCTAGCTACTTGGGAGAAGAGACCAACACCCACCTCACTACAACCTCCTTTCAGGGAGTTGGAGAGAGCGATAAGGTCTCCCCTCAGCCTCCTCTTCTCCAGACTAAACAACCCCAGTTCCCTCAGCTGCTCCTCATAACGCCTGTGCTCCAGACCCTTCACCAGCTTTGTTGCCCTTCTCTGAACACATTCCAGCACCTCAATGTCTTTCTTGTAGTGAGGGGCCCAAAACTGGACACAGTATTCCAGGTGCGGCCTCACCAGCGCCGAGTACAGGGGAACAATCACCTCCCTGCTCCTGCTGGCCATACTATTCCTGATACAAGCCAGGATGCTGTTGGCCTTCTTGGCCACCTGGGCACACTGCTGGCTCATGTTCAGCCGGCTGTCGACCAACACCCCCAGGTCCTTTTTGGCCAGGCAGCTTTCCAGCCACTCCTCCCCAAGCCTGTAGCACTGCATGGGGTTGTTGTGACCAAAGTGCAGGACCTGGCACTTGGCCTTGTTGAACCTCATAGAGTTGGCCTCGGCCCATCGATCCAGCCTGTCCAGGTCCCTCTGCAGGGCCATCCTACCCTCCAGCAGATCGACACTCCCACCCAGTTTGGTGTCATCTGCAAACTTACTGAGGGTGCACTCAATCCCCTCACCTAGATTGTTGATAAAGATATTAAACAAGGCTGGCCCCAAAACAGAGCCTTGGGGAACACCGCTCATGACCATGGAGAGGAACTGTAGATATCTATACAAGCTGCCTTTTGTTACCAGTTTATTCCCTGCTGAATTCAGTGCAGTTGGGCAGGTTTTGTCTCTCCTGTCTGCTGCCAAACCAGAGCTTGCATACAGCATTTTGGCCAAGGTGGCAATGGTCTCCTGAAACGTGAACGTCTCTGGAGTCGTCCCAGGGTTGAGCCCTTGGCATCCCAGACAGGGCTTCAGCACTGCCCCCCCCCCCCCCCCCCCCAGAACACGTCGGTGCTGCGGACATGAAGGACCACAGAACAGAAGGTCCACCTATGCAGTCTACTAGGAGCCATGTAACTACATGTCATGCTGTCGACAAGAAATGTTCTCCTTCCTAATACAGTCTCTGCTTGCCAAAAGCACAACACTACGTGCAGGGTTGTAGCTCCCCTAAGAAATCTACTGTGACGATGACATGGTGCTGTCACTTTAACTGTTACATGAGCCTGTTACAGTTGGGTTGCTGTGCATGGACCCATGCAAGAATACTGGAAAATCTGAGTATTGAAAAGCAGAAAAACTGATAACTTCACAGAGAGAAAAATCTCTATCCTGAGTAGAGCACAGTACCTTCATTCACTTATGTGCCACAGAAAAATAAACTTTGGGTACCATTTCACATGTGCTGCCAGTGGTTCAGCTTTCAGACCAGCGGGTGCAAGTGGAATGTATCGATTCGGAACAATTTAATGCTACTCACGTTTCTCTTTGCTTGTGATAATGTCACTGAATGTTAACAGCAGCATGTTTTATTCTAAAATTTTGTGAAAACTTTGTGTAGATGCTCAGCTTTCTGTTATCTTTGCTCTAATGAAAGCAAATATGCACAGCTGATGCAAAAAACAGTGTTTATATTAAATCAGTACAACTAAATGGCAATTTTAAGCACTATTTAATCATCACACCGAGTGCAAATATACACCTACAGTTGCACACGTGAACAACATGAGTGCAATTTGTAAACATCGTGGATGTAAAATTCCGTGATGGGGAAGGCATGTCGTGTTCAAACCACTCGGTGCGGCCCATCCGTTTTCACGCTGGCCAGCTGCAGTCACTGTCCCCTAAGTGACATTTTTCTGCCCAACCGAGTAAAATCTCCGGGTAAAACCGGGCAGACCTCCATTTAATCTCTACATTCATTGCGCTCATTAGCAAACTACCGAGGGCGAGTTGCCCACCCGACAGCCACAGCCCAGCGCAAAGCCCGGCCACCGCTGCCGCGGCGCGCCCGAGCATCGCCGCGCTCGCCCCTCCGCCTCTCCAGCCCCCAGCGGCGAGGGGGGCAGCGCAAACACCCGTTTTCGACCAGAAAAAGGGGAGCGTGCCGCCGGGCGGGGGTGCCCTGCCAGCCTCGGGCTGCGGCAGGCCCCGCTCCGCCTTGCCCGGGACACGCGTGGCCGGGTCGCGGGGCTCCGGGGGGTCTCAGCGCGGCACCCAGCGGAAGCGGTACCCGCCGCCGGCCGTGCGGAGGGTGAAGGCGTTGCCCTGCGGGAAGGCCAGGGTGCGGATGCCGCCCGCCTGCCCCAGCGCGGCCCGCAGGCTGCCGCCCCCCTCCAGCCCCCCCGCCGCCCGGGCGCGGCGCGGCGCCGCCGGTGCGCAGCCCGCGGAAGGCGCCGTGCAGGCGCGGAGCCGGCCGCGGGCGCTTGGCCGTGGGGCTGCCCCCCGGGCTGCCCCCCGGAGCGGGGCTGCCCCCCGGAGCGGGGCTGCCCCCCAGGCTGCGCAGGGCAGCGCGGCACTTCTCCGACACCTCCCGCAGCATGGCGTCCACGCCCGACGCCTCCTCCCACGGCTCCGGCCGCCCGCGACCGCACCAGACCCCGGCCGGGGCGGCGGCGGCGGCCGCGGGAGGAGGAGGTGGAGGGTGAAGAGGAGGAGGAGGAGGAGGAGGAAGGGCCGCCCCGTCGGCGCGCTGCGGGAGCATCAGTGTCTGCGGGGGGGAGAGAGAGAGAGACTTCCGCGGGCTGCGCCGCACCGCGCATCTCCGCACCGCCCGGCCCCGCACCGCCCGACTCTGCACCGCCCGGCTCCGCACCGCCCGACTCTGCACCGCGCATCCCCGCACCGCCCGACTCTGCACCGCGCATCCCCGCACCGCCCGACTCTGCACCGCCCGACTCCGCACCCCGCATCCCCGCACCGCCCGGCCCCGCACCGCCCGGCTCCGCACCGCCCGGCTCCGCACCGCGCATCCCCGCACCCCGCATCCCCGCGCCGCCCGACTCCGCACCGCCCGACTCCGCACTGCGCATCCCCTCACCACCTGACTCCGCACCGCCCGACTCCGCACTGCCCAACTCCGCACCGCGCATCCCCGCACCGCCTGACTCTGCACTGCCCAACTCTGCACCGCGCATCCCCGCACCGCCTGACTCTGCACTGCCCGACTCCACACTGCGCATCCCCGCACCGCCCGGCTCCGCACCGCGCATCCCCGCACCCCGCATCCCCGCACCGCGCATCCCCACACCGCCCGACTCCGCACTGCGCATCCCCGCACCCCGCATCCCCGCACCGCCCGACTCCGCACCGCCCGACTCCACACTGCGCATCCCCGCACCGCCTGACTCTGCACTGCCCGACTCCACACTGCACATCCCCGCACCGCCCGGCCCCGCACCACCCGGCTCCGCACCACCCGACTCCGCACCGCCCAACTCCGCACCGCGCATCCCCGCACCGCCCGGCCCCGCAGCACATATCCCCGCACCATCCCGCGCTACCCCACCCTGCACCACCCTGCCCTGTACCAGGCTGTCCCCCGCTGCCCCACTCCGCCCCGCCCTGTGTTACCCCACACCACACCAACCCATCCCGCCCCGCCTTGCCCTGCCCGCCCCCCTGTCCCGCACCACCTCACCTCCCCCCCCGCACACTGCCCTGCCCTGCCCCACACCGCCCCATGCTGCGCCACCCAAACCCGACCCACACCTCCTCACCCCCCGACCCCCCGCCAGTAGCCCTGTCCCACCCCGCGCTCCTGGGCCTCACCCCGCACCCTGTCCCCCCCCGCACTGCCCCGCACTGTCCCCAGGGCCCAGCTGGGCCGTGGGGCGGCCGGGCCGGCAGCACGCACGTCAAGGACGGCGGCCAGCTGCCGGGCCTGGCTCGCCAGCTCCTTCAGCTGCGCGTTGCTCTCCCGCAGCGTCGCCAGCTCTTCCTGCCTCTGCGTCAGGGTCCCCCGCAGCTGCGAAGGACACGGGGGGACAGGGCGGTCGGGACAGCCCCACCGCCCAGGGGCTGGGGGATGCTGCACCCCAGGGCCACGCAGCCGCCTCAGCAGGATGCGAGGGAGAGAAACCCAGCGCAGGACCCTCGGGGGTCCCTACCTGGCTGTTTGCCTCCAGGGCATCTCCCAGCGCTTTCTGGTGCTGGTCCGCCAGGTCCCTCCAGCACGGCTCGGGGGAAGGCAGGCACTGCGGGGGCAGCTGCGGCAGCGCGCCGCTCTCCGGCTGCGGGGTGCAGGGGCTGAAGGCCACCTCCTCGCCCAGAGAGAAATCAAAGTCGGTGCAGCCCAGTGGCGGTGGCATTGAGGTGGATGCATCTGGAGGGAATAGCCACACACGTTAAGACAGAGAGGGTTTTCATGTCCTCACCTTCCCTCAACTCCAGCACACCATCCCAGTTCTGAGCATCCCTCCGGTATCTCCCAACATGCTTTACTGCGGTAGCTGTGCACCCTAAGCCTGTTTGGATTTCATTTCTCTCCTGTGGGAGAAAGCTCAGTGCCAGCCCAGGCCCCTCTAAGGGGGTGTGCAGGGATGCACTTGCCTTACAGACTGTCACAGGGTGGGATGAGCGTGCAGTGAGTGGGCATCCAAAAAACCCAAAACAAAGCACAAAAAGAGGAGACTGAACACAGCGTGACTGCTGATGTGCACACACAGCCATGTTTGACTCAGGTAAGGAAAAATATCTACTTGCCAGATATAAAATCATCAACAGCATCTCTGAACTCCTGGAAATCAAACTCCAGTCCATCCTGGAAGCAGGGACCCTGGGAGGGGTGAAGGAAATGTGCCAGTAAGCAGGGCCCAGAGGTCAGACCTACCCACGCTGCCCACTGCTGCCCACGCTGCTCCGGCACTGACTGCTGCCCGTGATCAGCACCTTCCCACAGCCCCGGCACCCCTGGTGCCTGTCCTCTCCCCTGCTCTTGCCACTAACCCATCTAAAGCGTGGGACACGACGCTGTCGTCCACTGTGCCCATTTCACAGGTGGGAAGCCTGAGGCTGTGGGGGACGGGGGCCGCCAGCACCCATCATCTTGAGCGGGCCACCCCCGTGGGTGCCCTGTGCTGGGGGTGGCCAAGCCTGCCTCAGGCCAGGGTGGGGGTTACCTGCTGCAGGGTCACAGGGCCGGCCGGGGTGGTGGGAAGGATGGGGGCACAGGCTGCCAAATCCTGCCAGTCGATGGTGGTGAGCGCTGGGGACAGCGAGAGACAGCGGTGAGGAGCCCGGGCAGGGGTGAGCAAAGCCGGGGGGACACAGCAAAGCGGGAAGCACGGCTGGGGAGGCATCCTCGAGGGGCACGGCTGGGGGATACGGGGCTGGGGAGCACCGGGGGGGGACACAGTGAGGGGCATGGAGAGGGGGACACGGCCGGGGGGGACACGGCGGAGGGCATGGTGGGGGCGTCACGGCCGGGGGGATGCAGGGCTGGGGAGCGCGGTGGGGGCAGCGGGGGGCGCGGTGGGAGGCGCGGGGAGGGGGCCAGGGCCGGGGGGGCCGGGGCAGACTCACCGAGGGCGGGCGCGGCGGGGGCCGGCGGGGCGCTGCTGCGGCGCGGGCGGGGCGGGGGCGCTCGGGGGCCCGGGGCGGCCGGGGGGGTCCCCGCCGCCGCCCCCCCGCCGGGCCGGGCCGGCTTCTTGGCGAGGCGGGCGGGCGGACCCTGGACCCTGTTGGGGCAGATGCTGCCGAAGGCCCGGCGGCGGCCGCCCTGCTCCATGCTGCCGCCGCGGCCCCGGCCCCGCTCCCGGCCCCGCTCCCGGTCCCGGCCACGGCCCCGGCGGGCGCCCTCCGCCCCGCGCCCCGCTCGGCGCCGCCCCGCGGGCAGGGAGCGGGCAGGAGCGGGCAGGGAGCGGGCAGGAGCGGGCAGGAGCGGGCAGGAGCGGGCAGGGAGCGGGCAGGGCGGCGGGGGGCCGGGGCCAGGCCGGGGGCTGCCCGCCCGCCTTCCCTCCGCCGGGGCGCGGAAACCTCCCGCCGCCTCCCGGGCCGCGCCGGCGGCTCCCGCGCCCGCGGAGCCCTTCCCCGCGCCCGCGGAGCCGCGGCGGGCCGAGGGGGCTGCCCCGGAGGGGAACCCGAGGCGAGGCGCTGCCCGCCCCGCTGCCGCCCCCCGCCGCGCCCCGCTGCCCCGGCCCCCCCGGGCCCTGCCGGGCGGCGTGCGGGCGTCAGCCTGCGGGCTGGGCGCGTTTTTAGAAGGATTTTTGTTAAATGCCGGGGCGAGGCGCCGTCAGCCTTGACGGCATACGGCGGGGGCAGGAGAAAAAAAACAAGAAACCGGCCCGCTGCATCTGGACTTCGGCGAGGCCGGCAGCGGCAGAGGGTCCCCCAGCGCTGCGACGCCGGGCCCAGCTGAAATCAGCGAGGGGGTGGCGGAGGATAAACGCACCCGTAGCCGCTTGCGATGGGCTCTCATGCGCTTTCTGCCGCAGCAGCCGGGACAAGTTTTGCTCGTTCTGCCTGCGCGCCGGACGGCGGGCAGGGCTCCGAGCGCGGCCCGGCCGGCGGTGCACCCCCCTTCCCGGCTGCCCGGAAAGGCGAGCACCCCCCAGGGCAGCTTCAGATGTGTATGGGCTCTCTTAGCATATCACTTCTGTGCACGGAGGCAATAGAATGAAGAAAATAAATTATTTTACAACGCTGCGACTGTTTTCCTCCCGAGTGTTTCCCGTGCTACAGTGCCAGCTTGGTTAGGAGTATGCACCCGGATTACAGACCCGCTGGAAAAAACAATAACCAGCTGCTTTATTATTTAACGGGGCTTTTTTCCTACAGGGCGTCTAATTTTTTTTTTTTTTTTTTTTTTCCCCGAGCCATGACCCAAGCGTGTCGGTTTGACACGGGGAATGACACCATCGGGCATAATTATTTTGTGGGTGCTGGAGTTAACTTGTTGGGGTGAACTGGTTCTGTGCCAACGTGCTTCCCCTCCCCGCCTGTGCACGCACACCGCCAGCAAATAAACGAGTACAGGTGACAAGTAGAAAAGAGTTTATTCAACGTTCCTTTGGTCCTTCCACCGTCCATCTTTACGGACCATCCCCCAAATAAATAATACCAGTACTTGAGATTCTGTGTAGGGTTTACACGCTGGGTTTTATGAAAGCGGCGACGGGACAGTGCGGCCGACGCACAGGAGCATCTTGTGCAAAACGCGGTCTCGTTTTCCAAGCTCCGGAGGCGCTGGCGGCCGCTGGGTCAGACCCTGCCCCGACCCCGCGGAGCACGGCAGAGGAGCCGGCACCGAGCCCCCCCGGGCCGGGGCCGGGGCCGCGGTGGCTAGAGGCACCAGCGGCGGCTGCCCTCGCCGTCGCCGCCCCGCAGCCAGGGGCACTTCTGGGCCACCTCCGGCGGCAGGAGGAGCGGCAGGGAGTGCCCGTTCAGGGACACCAGGAGCTGCAGCTGGTCCATGCAGTCCCGCAGCAGCCCCTCCGGGTAGCCGCTGACCCGCAGGTCCAGGGGGCTGCGGTGGCGCAGCAGCCGGTCCGCCAGCCCCAGGCTGCCGGCGGCCAGCAGGGACGGGGCGTATTTGGTGAAGGCGTAGTCGGCCAGGCTGAGCTCGGCTACGCCCCCCGCCAGGCTCCTGGCGTCCGCCGCCTCCCCCGCGTCGGCCCCCCGCGCCTCCAGCCGCACCTGGCTGAAGTGCTCCAGGAAGAAGCTGACGGTGGGCGCCGCCAGGTCGAAGCCCAGGCGGTGCAGGACGATGCACTCCAGGTTGCGGAGCTGCTGGCGGGTGAAGGCGCCGCAGCAGAGGGCGAGGAGCTCCTTCACGCTGGGGGGGTGCACCTCCACCTGCGAGGGGGGACAGGGGTGGGGATGCTTGCGGCCGGGGCAGCGGGGGGAAAGGGTGCGGAGCCCGGCCCGGCAGACCCCGCAGGTGCCGCGCAGATCCCGCCGTCGGGGCAGCCGGCGCTCCGGGGCCGCCCTACCTGCTTGCAGGCGATGAGCAGCGCCGTCACCCCCAGGAGCTGGAAGCAGTCGGCGGCCACGGGGGTGGTGGCGAGGAAGCGGTCGAGGGTGTTGACGGCCAGGCAGAGCGCCTCGAAGGAGAGCCCGAAGTGCCGGTGCACGGGGATGAGCCAGCTGACCAGCTTGCAGCGCGCCTCCGCCGTCACCTGCGGCACCGGGGGTCAGGCGGGGGGCCGGCACCGGGCCACCCCCGCCCGCCCCCCGCCGTCCCCGCTGCCCCCACCTGCGGCTGCCGGGCGAGCGGCTCCCGCGGCTGGAAGCGGCTCTCCAGCCCTTTGCGGGAGCGGTACCAGCTCTCCCCGTAGTCGCGGAAAGCCTGCAGCTCCTGCGGGCTTTCCCCCGCCGCCGTGCCGCTCCCGCTCCCCGGCCCCGGCCGCCGCCGCCGTGCCGGGCGCCGAGGGCAGCGGCCGGGGGAGCCGCCGGGACCCCGCCTGGGCGGGCTGCTGCCGCCTCGCCGCCCGCTCGCCGCCGTCACCATGGCGGGGGGCGGCCGTGCCGGCTCCGCTGCCGGCGGCCCGTATTTGAGCGGCGGGGCGGGGCGGGGGGGTGCCCGGGGAGGCGGTGCCGCCTCCCCGGGCACCCCCCCGCCCCGCCCCGCCCGCCGCGGGAGTCCGGCTGGGCAGGGCCGGGAGCGACGTCTCCAAAACAAAATCCACAGCCGGGATACCGAAACGCCTGGCTCTCCCCTGCGGCTTTCCAGCGGTCACGGAGGGGAAAGCGGGCGGATGTGTTGGGACCGGCGCCGTTTAACATCTTTGTGGGTGACACGGGCCATGGGCCAGCAAAGCCAACCACATCCTGGGCTGCATCAAAAGCAGCGTGGCCAGCAGGTCGAGGGAGGTGATTCTGCCCCTCTACTCTGCTCTGGTGAGACCCCACCTGGAGCACTGCGTCCAGCTCTGGGGCCCCTCAGCACAAGAAGGACATGGACCTGCTGGAGCGGGTCCAGAGGAGGGCCACCAAAACGATCCGAGGGCTGGAGCACCTCTCCTATGAGGCCAGGCTGAGAGAGTTGGGGTTGTTCAGCCTGGAGAAGGCTCCCAGGAGACCTCATTGCCGCCTTCCAGTACTTAGAGGGGGCTTCTGAGAAAGATGGGGACAGACTTTTTAGCAGGACCTGTAGCAACAGGACAAAGGGTAATGGTTTTCAACTGCAAGAGGGTGGATTTAGACTAGATACAAGGAAGAAATTCTTCACTGTGAGGGTGGTGAGGCAGGTTGCCCAGAGAGGTTGTGGATGCCCACTCCCTAGAAGGGTTCAAGGCCAGGTTGGACAGGCCTTTTGAGCAACCTGGTCTCATGGAAGGCGTCCCTGCCCATGGCAGGGGGATTGCAACTAGATGGTCTTCAAGGTGCCTTCCAACCCAAACCTATGGTTTTATGAAAACCAGTCATGGCAGAGCCTGAACCGAGCCAGGTGAAGTTGCTGCATCTTGCATTTTGCCCCTACCAAAATAAATGTCTCTCCAGCTCCTAACATTTTAACTCAGAACCCAGCAAGCTTTAACAGCTACAGGTTGCTCCACGTAAGTAACACTTTAATTTGAAGTCACAGGGAAATGTAGCACAAACATACCAGGAGAGATACTGGGAACTCCGGAGTTCTCTGGGAGGTTTGGGTCTCAGTTCTGCCTCCATCCACAGATGACTTATGTAACAGAGCATAATTTCAAAGAGCCAAATGAAGGGAAATAAAAATGTTTCTGCACTGCGACCACTGGTTTACAGGAGCAGAGCTGAGGCCAGACATGACTAATTTATTGGGTATGACTTGGTTATCTGATCCATTGATCAAGTCTGCTATAGATGAGGAAAGGCTTGTAGAAGGAAAAAGAAAACCTCTCCTGGGTCAAGTGATGGGGAAGATGTCAATGGGAAATGCAGAGCTTCAAGCAGTCTATAACCCCAGCAGCAAAAGAGAGGAGGAGGTGGGAATTCTGCAGCTTGCATGGCAGGAGCAGGAAATCCTCTCCAAGGAGCAGATACAGAGAGCCATAGGACATGCTGCCTTAAAAAAAAAAAAAAAAAGTACACCCTGAAGAGCCCCGTTGTGACTACTGTGAGAAAGATCCATTGATACTGGTCTTGTGTCTGACAAATGCTTTGAGGAAAGTAACACAACAGTGTTAACAGAAATATTTATTAAACAAATGGAACAAAAGAGAAAGTTCATCCGCCCAAAAGAGCACAGGCACAAAAGTTGCTCATGTACACTGCAGAAGCAGAAAGCCACTGTAGTCTTTGTTTGGTTTTAATTTAACTGTGCTTATCTGTACACCACCGTGTGAGCTGTTTCGTTTGTTTTGCAGAAAACTGTTGCTCACTCAGGAGAGTGTGCGATTTCCTAGCTATTACAATATATCCCCTTAATAACAACTGAAAGCAGCTATTTCTTTGAAAGATTACAAAGCAGGGCATGCTACAGAACACCAAGAATGCCTCTGAATTTCAACATTATCGTACATAAATGGAACAAAACCTCTCTATTCATCACAGTTAAATAAGGGAGAAGAACTCAAGGACAATTAACACTTTAATTAAGTTTTAGCCATTTAAAACCAACACCTGATATGCAAAATTCAAATCCAAAAGAAACAGGAGCTTGTTAGTCCTTGAATTACTGAAGTGTGTTTCTAATTCATGTTTCCAAAGGATACAGATAAAAGACCTCAACTAGAACAAAATCTAGGAAATTGTTCAGGGTGCAGATTTAATTTTTATCTTTAAGGAATGTAGCTTGCAGGTTTTTATTTCTATGCCTCTGACACAAAAGAATAATGTGTCTGGGAATACAGAGTACAAAACTTAGGTCTTAAGATCGAAATTTAACAGTTTAAATGCTTCCTTGCCTAAGTGTTGTATACTTTGGAATTAAAAAAAAAACCCAAACCAAAACCACGTCCTGGCTCTTGCAGGAAACCAGGACTACCACTAGTTTATCACAATTCATAAAAGGATAACAGATGTGATCACTTTTCCCCTCAGAGTTCTTAGCAAACTACTAGGAGAACCTGCCTCTTCCAGAACTGAGTGAGAGTAACATGCATAAGCTGGTTTACTTTCAGCTTATAGTTTCTCTCTTAGCACACCAGTACCAGTTCTGCTATGATAATTTAACTGAATAGCTCCATGTATTTTGCATTTTCACATGCTTTCCTCAGTGCTCTTTCTGTACACTATTAACCTCTGCTGTATGAAATCGTATTTTTCATACTAAAAAAAATATCTTCCACACTATGCCTCTGCCTGTACATACAGAGTTCCTACTTGACTGCAGTTGTTTAATGCCCTCCCCCCCAAAAATATTCATCATTCTTGAAAGCAGAGTTAGTGATCTAAAATTTCACTTCCATAATTGTAAATGGCGTGGATAGGTGGAATGTTAAGAGCACCTGGTTCATGAAGTTATCTGGTTAAGGAGTATTCAGTATAAAAGAAATAAGAAACAAAGGAACACACAGACACACATTAAGGAGCAAGAGCTAAGGGAGAATAATGAAGATGAGAAGGCTTCAGCCACTGATTGATGAGCCATTAAAAGAACTGCTCTGGTATAGCCTTGAAGAGAGTCAACCCGAACTTTGATCAATAAAGGAGGAAAAACATGATGATGATGATCATCATCATTTGAGGGGGCTTGCAGGACTGGGCAAAACTTAGCATATGAAAGGGACAGCAAAACTTACTACAGTAGCAGGGAGAGACAAGGATCAGGGTGAACAGGGAGGAACAAGTGTGAGAAAAGGCAGAAGATGGGGATGGGCTGCTGGTCAGTACACTTGTCTAGCTGAGCACCTGATCACAGCAGTCCATACTACCTTTTGTAAAGCAACTTCTTAACGTAAACCATACAGAAAAATGAAGCATCTATAGGATGTATTGCTTTAATACTGTAAATTCATAGATCAAAAAAAGTTACCACTTAGGAAACCCACGTAAGAAACGTTTGTCTTCTCTTTGCACACATCTAATGGAATTCTACTCAGCTGAGATTCAGGACCCAATCTTTAATCTTTACTACAGTCTGCACCACCAGTGATGGTATGATTAGTACACTAAACAAGCAAAAAAAAAAAAAAGATGAATTGGCCAGAGCCATTTTTATATTGAAAAGAAACTGCTTCCATCCATCATTCATACTGTCAGACAAATGGCACCAAGTGTATTGCAAAGGCTAAACATATTCAGTGTTCATTTTTAAAAATGATATACAGAAAGGTAAATTCTATGCAAAATCATGCAGTCTTTCCACATCACGGCTGGTATCAACCACGCTAAGCATTTAAATACTTTCTGTTAACGTTGGAGTGCGTATTTCCCCTGCCATTACTGAAGCTCTGGTTTGTTACTGATTTCTGGTTTCAGTTACCACTCTCTGTTTTTATCAGTTCTTTGATGATGTGTAAGACCTTGTCATCTAGGAAAGAAAACAAAACACAGTGAGTGGAAAACAGTGAGCTTAAAAATTGATACCCAAACCCCAAGAAAATCAGAAGACAAGTCTAGCTCTCAGCAACTTGAAATCTTACAGTCTGGCATAGCCTAAAACATTGAAGCAAGACACAACACACAATTCCCATTTGTGAAGCAAAAAGGCAAACAGTATGTCCACAGTACATCATTGGAAAATTCATAAAATTACTCAATGAGCTGGTTGTGGCCATTTCAGTATTTCACAAAAGAGGCTGAGAAGGCGATAGGTTAACTACAAATACATTAGCATACAGGAACTCCCTTTCTTCCTCCCCACCTACAATATTCTTCTGAACACCCAGTGCTGAAAGTTTATATCGTGCTCCTCTATCCCTTACTTTGGCGGCCATCATTAACCTACATTGGGAGACAACACGCATAACACTTAAAATTCATCCATGCCTGAAGTTCATCACACACAATCTTACTTGTGTTTTGAGACGCATACCTCACCATTACTACCACTACCTTGAATGTTATCATCAAGGACATTTAAAACAGCAGTTGTGCAGAACTTCATACATCTGGGGTGAGCCACACAATATATGTAGGATTAAGAATGACTTTTTGGATGTCTCTCAAGATCATAGGATATTCACTAACCCTGTTGGGTGAGGATGCAGTGTACTAATGCTTCCTTAGATTTCCCACAAGGTCCATTTAACAAATAGTAATGTCAACGATGCAGTAATAAAGTTACCTTCAAGTGACATTTTAGGATTTTCAAGCTTCTTCTTTAAAACAGACTCAATGAGAACTCTCAGCTGTTTGAAAATTACTGCTATCTTTACAGGTGCCTATAAAGAACAGAGAAGACAAACATTTGCATTACTTAGACATTTTATACCAAAATATAGATTAAAAGATTACCTCACATATAAATAGAAGTTTGTAACAAGATTCCTGCAAACATGATGCTTATACATAATTTTAAGCATATGGGTAGTGTACTCATGAAATGACTGGGCTTGCATCATGCCCTCTCATCCTTAGGCACCTGTCGTTTGTAGCATCACAGCTTAAAGAACAGCAGCTCAGAAGGGTAACTCAGAACACATTCCCACACACATCATGAACAACCACCATATGGTGAAATTATTAATTTGTCAATAGCCTACTCATTCCGATCGCTTTTTTCTGAGGTATAAAAGTACAAATTAATTTATACCTGAAATAAAATATCTACACATCTCTCTCTCAGGAGGTCTGCCTGGCCTCCTGAGAAAGCAATTACAAACCTCTCTTAAATCTCACTAGGAATTTGGATATCTAAAGCTGAAGCCTTTTCCAGAAATCTTTCATTTTGTCCCTCTCTCCCTATTCCAGTCTTTATTTCATTTATATACTGTCTGCGGTACAATAAGTAGCTATTATGGAAAAAACACAAAATGCAATATATTCTGCTTAGCATCTCAGTAGAAAAATAGAAATTCTGCAATACACTACAAGATGTAATTGGCCCAGCAACCATACAACCTGTAGCCACCCAGGGACCATAAAAAAATTCTCCAACAAACCCACAAGGGAACTGCTTTTTAAAATTTCACGTTCATGATAACCAGTGAATTCAATTAGATGGTTGCTTGCTTGCATCAGCAGAGTGCAAAACACTAAAATCTTTTGTAGCTTATAGTCTTCCTTCAGTGTAACATAGGGCCCACAGGAGCACAGAAAAATTGTAACCAAGTAGCTGGTATGCCAGCAAAAGCCAATGTTTTCCATTTAACAGAATTTAGAGAGGATTTTGGCATGTCACCTGTTCTAATTTTGTCTGCAAGAATACGCTAAGAAAATACACTCAGTTTTCCCATTCCCAAATGGGCTGGTTTTGGCTGGGATAGAGTTAATTTTCTTTGTAGTAGCCAGTATGGGGCTGTTTTCAATTTCTGCTGAAAACAGTGTTGATAATGCAGGGATGTTTTCATTACTGCTGAGCAGTGCTTACACAGAGTCAAGGCCTTTTCTGCCTCTCACCCCACCCCACCAGAGAGTAGGCTGAGGGTGCACAAGAAGTCGGGAGGGGACACAGCCGGGACAGCTGACCCCAACTGACCAAAGGGATATTCCATGCTGCCTATGACGTCAGGCTCAGCATATAAAGCTGGGGGAAGAAGAAGGAAGGGAGGACGTTCAGAGTTATGGTGCTTGTCTTCCAAAGTAACCATTACGTGTGATGGGGCCCTGCTATCCTGGAGATGGCTGAACCCCTGCCTGTCGGTGGGAAGGAGTGAATGAATTCCTTGTTTTGCTTTGTTTGCATGCATGGCTCTTGCTTCACCTATTAAACTGTCTTTATCTCAATCTGTGAGTTTTCTCACTTTTGCCCTTCCGATTCTCTCCCACATCCCACCGCCGGGGGGAGTGAGCGAGCGGCTGTGTGGTGGTTCGTTGCTGGCTGGGGTTAAACCATGACACCAAATAAAACCTCTTTACCTGGAAAGAAAAAAAACCCAAACCCAAGCAAATAGGTATTTTCCATTTGGATTTTTTCTTTCCCAAATAATCCCGTTTGGGCTATAAAGCAAAGTAAGCAGTATTTTAAAGATAAATACGTACTTACATAATTAGAAGATTGTAGGAAAGGGTAATACAAAATAGCACACTCATCTGTTTTCAGTACCAGCTCTATAAACCAAGGTTTAGTCTATATCAGTTCCAATACCTTTTCTGAAAGAACACAAGCTTTCTTCATGAAGAGAGAGAACTGATTTGTTACAAGCCGCATATTACAAGCCTATCTTTCGAGTGTTATTTGCTCAGGTTGCATAATATGTATATAAAATTTCCCATAATTTCTTTTCATTCTTTCTTTCCTTCTTCCCTCTTATCTTCACCCCACATATAGAGTGTTCTGAATTAAGCTTGTGCATCATTTGTGTAATACAAAAGCCCATGGAACCACAAAAGGTTGTTACCACTCGAACACACCTGAAAATGGATCCAGCCATCAACTGTCAGGAGACGCTCCCGATGCTGGACTTCTATATCCCCACCAAAAAGCAAAATGGGAAAGGGGGATATTAAAGTAGTCTCTCTCAAATAGACCTTAGTGTACCTCACCTGCATATAAACAAACACAAGCATTAAAACCAACAACAAAAACCTCAAACCACATAAAATCTATTAACACCAAAATTAGATTGCTACTTTTAAAAGCAAAAGTTACACTTCTTTCCTTTTCAGATCCAATCAACACAAGTCATTGTACACAGGACAACCAATGGCAATTTGTCTGCCCTAGACCACATAAAATACACCACCTCTAAGTAAGTGACAGGCTTATATGTTACCAGGGAATTAGCTAAAGCCACAGTTTTCTTGTTAAAATTCAAACAGAAAGATAATGTTAGCCTAGTGCTGTTCAGAGAAGAGACATCAAAATTAATAAACCTACTGAAGTAAAAGGCAGGTAAACCTCTTCCGTTGTACATTATTCTTAGCAGCAGCGGGTTTGTCAGTCTATCTATATCTACATATGCACATACATACATGCTTAAATGCAGATGTGTGTAGACACATACACAGAGTAAACTATGGGGCTCAGCATATGCTACTTCTGGCTTTGGAGCCTCTCACAGATAAAGACGAAATGGGAAGGACTTGTAGTGGGAGGAAAGGAAACAGAAAGAGTGCGTCTTCGCACAGAAACACAGGTTTTTTTTCTGCTGTTCATGGAATAACTTACCTACCTTAGCTGCTGTCTTGCCCTTACACTACAAGGTTCTTCTGGGCAGGAAATATTTTCAGCTCTCCAAAAAATACTATCACTTCATATGCATTAAGAAGGCTAATGTAATTTCCTGCTTCCCTACAGTAAAGCTGGCCATCAAGCAATGGCTGTCAAGGTTTTGTTGTACCATAAGTGTAGCTAAATACAAACACTTAAATTTAGCAAATCACTGACAAAATTTTCAGTTGTGAGGACGAAGAAAGTGACAGGGGGAAAAAAAAAAAAGCAATTCACTTAGGAAGTTCAGCAGTCAATTACAACATTGGGGATATGCGAGGTCTGCACCAAGTTTCAAAAGCTCAGAGTCTGCTTAGAACAGTAAAAAAGAAAAAGCACACTTCCAAGTGTTACTATTACATATTACTGCTTGAAGTGGTCGTACTAAAATCAACAGAACTGTATTAAAAAAGCCAATGATACTACTAAGTTAAGTGACACACAGCAAGGTACTTTCATTTATAGCTACAAATTTTGCCATGAACAGATTTGTTCATGATGTCCAGCCTTAACTTCTCTTTCTTCAGCACCCAGTTAACTCATTTTTATGGACTTGTCAGACCCACAGGAGTATAAGGCTCTGGTGGACAACTGTTTAATCTCCTCTGTCTCCAAAGCAGCTATACCATATCAAGACAAGATAGGGAAACCGGTGGTGATTAATTAGAATTGGAGAGGGAAGGGCCTGTGCATGACGTAGATGGTATAGAATAAGGGGTGGATACTGTCCTGGTTTTGGCTGGGATAGAGTTAATTTTCTTCCTAGCAGCAGGCACAGTGCTGTGTTTTGGATTTAATAGGAGAAGAATGCTGATAACACGCTGATGTTTTTAGTTGTTGCTGAGTACTGCTTATGCTAGTCAAGGACTTTTCAGCTTCCCATGCTCTGCCAGGGGCACAAGAAACTGGGAGGGGGCACAGCCAGAATAGTTGATCCAAACTGACCAAAGGGCTATTCCATACCATATGACGTCATGCTCAGCATATAAACTGGGGGGGGGCTGGCCAGGGAGCAGCAATTGCTGCTCGGGAACTGTCTGGGTATCGGTCGGCGGGTGGTGAGCAATTGCATTGTGCATCACTTGCTTGGTATATTATTATTACATTGTTATTATTATTATTTTACTTTATTTTATTTCAATTATTAAACTGTTCTTATCTCAACCCAGGAGTGTTTCTCACTCTTACTCCTCCGATTCTCTCCCCCATCCCATCGGGGTAGGGGGAGCGAGCGAGCGGCTGCGTGGTGCTGAGTTGCTGGCTGGGGCTAAACCACAACAGTCCTTCAGGATCATTAGGTACTAAAGACTCTTAAGATGAACAAGACATTCAGATATACTTTACACTGGTGTATGTTATTTAGTGTCAGAGACATAACTCCATCTTTACACAAACTATCAACTACATTCACTATTTTCACTTACCTTCTCCTGGTAAAGAAGCCATCCGTATGTCTGTAAGTCTCTGTTTACAGAGGAGGGATGCACTTGCGCTTTACCCTGAGCAGTTTCTACCATGCAAGCCAGCTTCTCTGTAATATCCACAGACTTTGTATATATTATTTTTCCTACGCTGTCATACAGCCCTGCAGTCAACACAGCTTTAAGAAGAGCTATTTCGTGAAGAGAAAGGGATTGTGTAGCTCCATGTCCATCCCATCCACGTTGCGCTGCAGATGCTGTGAACCCTGCTGCTCTGACGACCCTTATGAGTTCTTGCTTCACATCCTGAAATTAGTAAGGTATTTTATTAATAAAGCTCTGAATTTAAACAAGTACACACTGCAGTACATCAGCGGGCAATGACACTCCATCCCAAATATTCATGATCTCCAGGGGAAAATCTACTACATAAACCACTTGTATTTTATGCAACCACTTTGGAATGCTGCCTGTTTCTACAAGAAAAACATTATCTGGAATACAGGATTACATATATGGTACTAGATACACTGCAAATACTAAATCTCTCACCTGAGGTTAAAATAAAAAGGTGTATTTGTACCAAAGATCCACTTCTGCTTAGGACAGCTCAGTCACACAAACTTAAATAGGAAGACCAATTAAAACATTTTCTCACCAAAAATAAAAGGCCATTTACATAAGTCTGTGGCTCATATTTCAAACTAATTGTTAACAAACCTGTTCTTCGATATCGGGAATAACACAACCTAAGTATTTCAGTTCATGTTTTGATTCTCTGGTGGAAGTAAGGACTAGCTTCTCCAATGGCAGTGACTGCCAAGATGTATACCAACAAACTGTGAGTATTAAAACGCAAATGCAGACACAGCTTCCCTGATTGAGGGTGTGCATTTTATCAGTCCCTAGCACTCCACTTGTTTTTGTCTTGTCTAAATAGTAATTGTGATATACCACCTCTTTAAAAGGGCTTGACATTTTCAGAGGGAAATTTCAACAAATAACATTTGAGTGCAGAGCATAATTATTTAGTTTACCTCCAGAGTTAACAGTGAAGTCCTATTAAGGAAATTCCTTCTGCAGTAAGTCATCTCAGCACGATACCCCCCTTCTTGTCGAGCCCTTTTCCACCTAAGGAAAAATTCTGTCTTACTACAGCAAAAAGTATCACATCAAGAGTATAACAATATGAAAGTGGTAGTAAGTTAAAAGGCAATGCTGTGTTTTGGTCAGCATTCTCCACTCAAAACTAGAACTAAGTGGCACTAATGAAGATGAATGCCTCTGGTCTAAGAGCACTGTGGAGAACACACCTGTAGCATAAATTTGACAGACACTAACAAAAATACCAGGTAATCTTCACTCAAAAACTACACATTTCTGTCTGTCTTGACAGTTGAAACAAAATTCAGGTGTGGTTTTTGAGCCTTAAGTGATAATATCCTAAAAAGAAAAATATATGTATGTCATTTTAAAATATATACATTTGTACTTCTTCTAAAACACAAAATATTCAGGTCAGCATACTGCAAACAGCAAACAAAATACTTTAAACACTAGGATAAACAGACACAGTATACCTCTGTACGTATGCGACCACAGTTAAAAGGAGTTAAAGGATAAGGTACTAAGCAAGCTCTCCTTTTGTGTTACAGTATTTGGCAATCTATTGTTATTCTGAAGAGAAAAACTTCAGGTGCAAGCAATTCAAGAGATACTTATTAAGGATTCTTTACAGAACTACATTACTTAAGTGTTATCTGCATCTAGCTATAAGCACAGGAGAATTTTCATTTACCCCAGATAAGCATTGTAGATTGTTATATGGTCTGAAACTGCCATTGCTAGAGATGATTTTGCAAGATCCGCTTCATCTTTTCGACCAATTGGTGTAGTAAATGGGGATTTTTCTGTCATAACAGCAGCCAGAGTTGCCTGCAATTAGTAAAGTACACATCATTTCAGAGTATTTTATAAGCTTACAGGTTTATCGTATGAATAGCTTTACATTTTCTTTTACAGTAATATTTAACAATACTTTATTTTCTCTTCTACTAAGTCTCAAGAAAAACTTACGACCATAGGAATTTCCTACATAGAATTCAGAACTTGAAGACATTGCTTACGTAGTGCCTTGTATACTGATAAAAAATATTAAATCTCAAAACTCACATGAAATGATTTGTCAAATGGCAGAGCAATACCTGATATGATACAGTGAAGGTCAGATTAAACAACTGCTTTAGATTAAACCACATTAACAGGAGATATTGAGAGAACAAAGAATTTTAACTTTCAGTTTTCAGCAACTAACATACCCAATGCTTCCTCCTAATTGGCAGTCAATTAAATGGATTAGGTGAAGGTGTAAACTATGCCACAGTATTCATATAAGAAGTTACCACATCAGTTCATTTGCAGTAACTTTACATCAGCACATTCTTGACCCACAAACTGTGGGGTAATCCAGATTGCTCTAACCCACATGTAAGAGGGCTTTTTCTGTAAGTGTCATACTCACTGGGATCGTAACAGACAGAACTGGAGACCAAGTCTGACTATCCCCTTGTGAATAGTACCTAGGAGTTTTGAATCATAGAATCATTTAGGTTGGAAAAGACCTTTAAGATCAAGTCCAACCATAAAGAACACTTAGATTGTTCCACTCTATGATGTCCAGGTGCCCTCACCTTAAAATAAACATTTCCACTTTTTTGCATCATCCTTTCAAAATACCATGTTGCAAGAAATCAGAGTAATTGTAAAGGGTTAACCATTTCTGTACTTTTTTTAAAATGTAGATACAATTTTTTTCTTCCCCCCACTCACCACAGGATCCAAGCAGCCGAATATAGCACCAAATATGAGCATTTTGCCAATCTTTACATTGACAGGGAGGGCTGCAAGGTGCTGGCCCAATGGAGTCAGCTTAGGTTCATTTAACAGGCAAGCTCCAATCTTCCTCAACAGGTTCATTGCATTACCAATTACTTGCTGCTGCGGTGGGTCTAATGCTCTTGAAAGGAAATCTTCAGGAGAGCCAAGATTGCATTTCTGTGGAGTAAACAGGCACATATTTCAATATAAAAATTTATTATAACAAACCATTATAGTAGCTACAAAGGAAACTGGAAAGCTCTTCTTGCAATCAAAAGCCCACATTCCCTCCCCTCTAAACCAGGCTCTTGGTTCCCAGAACACAGGCACACCCCACATTAGGTTAACAAAACTTCACTGTTTGGAAGGACTTCGTATGGCATGACCACTGATCAGAGACGCATATTACCAATGGTTACAGATGAGCAGGAGACTCTCAAACCTGATGAGATGCAGTTCAACCTGGTGCTAATTTGCCAGGTTGCTAGTTTTCCATGCATATCCTACTCACTCAGGATGGGGAGAGAGGGAATAGAATTGCTTCCTTACGCAGAAATCAGTCTGAAGGCTGTTTAACTAAGTTTGAATTGTCACTCTGAGGTAAACGGGAATAGTACAGCATGCTATTCTCACTCAGCAGTATGCTCTGGATTTCCCAACACACAGGTATTGGGCTCCCCCCTGCCCTGGTGGGAGAAGCCCCACTAACCACAGGGGATTAGGGCTGTCCTAGCAAACCTTTTTAGCTAACAAGGTCAGTAATTAAAAAAAACAAAACCACACAACAGTATGAAGCTGCAATTCCTCTAAAGGCATATGTAATGTTTTTAGCTAACAAAGTCAGTAATTCTAAAACCAAAACCATACCATAATGTGAAGGCATAATTCCTCCAAAGGCACACGCAGTATTTCTGGAACAGAATATTCCATGAAACTTTCAAACCTGCAACATCATAAAAACAGAATCACAGATATTCAATTTAATGTTTGAATTCAACTTATAAACTCAGGTTTCATATGCTCATTCTTTGATGTTCTTTTAAGGGGCAAGGGGTTGGAATGGCACAGTGGATAAAACCATTCATCCTTTGAATTAAGGCATGTGTGGTAGCTTGGAAAGCAAGAGCTTCAGTGAAAGAGAGGGAAAGGCAGTAAGACCCCAATTTTCAAAACGAGTTCTTAAAATGCATTGCTCTCAAACTGAAAGACTTACATGTGGCTAAAATGCACACTTCATTGGTTATTTCAGAATACTTTTACCTTAACTGTTTCTCAGATGAAAGTTGCTTCAGACTTTCAGACAAGCAGGGAAAAAGGTTATTCCACTGCAGTAACAGAAACTAATTCTGCAGTGCTGTATAATCTGGTATTTTCCCAATCTCTTACCCATAGAGATACCACTTCAGAAACCTACAGATTTGTCTGATAAAAAAATTCAAAGTTCTGTAGGTAAGGTTTGCGTATATTTGATGCAGGGCAGTAGATGTTGTTAAGAACTGATCTACAATTCCTTGGTGCTGCACTTTTCCTTTAATTATGAAATTCTTTTTCAAAACATTTACATTATAGAGAAGCTAAGAATAAAACTAACTTTAAAATTGTGAAACAAAAAGACTACTATAACACTTTATTCATATGATAGTCAAATTCTCTGTTTTTTACAGTTTAATCTTTCCCATTTGCAGTAATTAAAGTGAATTTCAACAAGACTTCTTGTTTTTGCATAGAAAAAAAGACAAAGATATCTATGTGATTTACAAAAGCGTGCTAACTAAGTTTACAGTACCTGTCTCTTGTGTACATTCGGAAGCAGAATCCATCCCTTACACGCCCAGCTCTTCCTTGTCGCTGTAGAGCACTAGCTTTACTAACAAAGGTCTCCTCCAGGGAACTCATCTGACTACTTTCATGATACCTTAAAAATTGTAAAGCAAGTGCCCATTCAGGTTTCAGAATTAAAAGTTTGATGTATACTTAAATACCAGCATATTGATAATATATCTAATGATAATATATCTAAATACTATTTGTTTGAAAATATTATATTTAGTTTTGAAAACTAAGCATACATGGGGGAAACTGTACATCATATAACCCTGGCTACAACTCACTAATGAAAGTGTAAAAATTGGAAAATGAAAGAGCTATTGTACTATTTAATCTCCCTGTCAATTCAGAATTGTTCTTCCTAACACATTCTGTAGGACTTATCACATTTAAGATGGACAAAAAGTAACTTCTAAAAACTGAGATAATATAAAAAGGGTCTACTTTATTTTTAAACCAGTACTTAATCATGATTCTCTGTATCTATGAACAACTCCCCTGGTTGTTCTTCACACCATTTGAAAATCCAAAGATTCATTCCAAACTTGTACCTAAGCTGCAAGCTGTTCAGTGAGCTCAGCACGTTTTTTTTTGGTCCAGAACTGCAGTTTAATAAGGATACTATAAAATTCTTGCAGTACTAGCCTCCAAATATTTACATTAATCACAGTATGAATGATGAAATAAAAAACTCTCACCTATTTTCTTTTGTTCTCCCAGTATCAATTACAAAGACAACATCTGGTATTGTAATACCTGTCTCTGCTATATTGGTTGCCAAAACAATCTGAAAAAGTAATGTAACATAAATAAAGGAATTACGGTATGCGTAACAGTTTTCATCCTTTTAATCAATATTATAGAATAAGTTAGGTTGAAGTTTTTCTACCCAGAAATGTTTCCTTAAATAAACGGACAAGCATTAAAAGCTACATGACATGGAAAATGGTTTAGCCTTCCCCAATTACCGAGGAATCAAAAGTTAAGTGAGAATTGCACATTCACTTTTTGTTTTATAGTTTATCAAAATTACTGGTTAGTACCTGACAAAATTGGTCAACTTTTAATTAAATAGTTTGGCAGCAAGTAAAATATTATTTTCCTTGACAAAAGCTATAGTCACTGGTTAACAATAGTTAAAAAACAGGAAAGCAACAATTAAAGAAGCTCTTGGAAAAATACCAGGTGTAAGAAATTTTCTGATTACTGTCAAGGTTTTCACAGCATTCTATGTCTTACAAAGCACCAAATTAGAAGAATTGTTTCTTTGCAGCAAGAAAATTCCAGGAATAACTGGTTGTTGTGTAATTCTACATGATTTGATTTTAAAACAATTCAGAGTTGCACCCACAGAAAGTTTCTCCTTTCAGTGCTGGACTTCACCTTTCTAAATATTTCATACCTTTCTAATACCAAGAGGAGGTATTGTAAATGCAGCTGCTTGATCTTGAGTTGAAAGAACAGAATGCAAAGCTATCAACCTGTGCCTAGAACAAGAAATTACATTAATCAATCAATATACACTTATCAAATCAAGATACAGTAAAAAAAAAAAAAAAAAAAAGAAAAGAGACCAGAATGCTGACAACAGTTTGGAGAAAGCAACTATAATGGACACTTGAAACAGTAAAACTTGGTATGATTAGGTATGAAACTCTGCTTCAGTGTTTTACAATATCAAAAAAGGGTAACTCCATGTTCTCCTATTTGGTAATAATGCAGGAAAAATACTACTACTACTACAGAACTCTAGGTTAATTTACACCAATAGCCTAGCAAAAAAGGGAAGTAGGTGTCCATGAACCCGCATTCTTTACATTGTGCTTCCAAGACAAGGACCATTATTGAAACTTTGCACAGAACTATGAAGACATGCAACTTTCAGCCTGAGTAAGGAAGGCCTTCAGAGGTGAGACAGCCCCACAGAGATTTGTACTTTCCTTCTCGTCTAGACCCTGACATCTCAGTCCATCTATGAATCTTTATTCTGCAAATATTCTTTTTATGCCATCATGTTGCTAACTTTTAGTTACCCACAAAAGAAATTTCAAAGCTGTCACTAGAACCCTATGCTATTTCTTGTTAGATTACTGTCTCTGGATCTCTTCTCATAAAGTAGTCACTTCCATGTAAACAATAAGCCACAGAAAGCTATATCCCAGATATGTCAGCTTCCATACCCTAAGAAGTGGGAAAGAAGTAGTCAAGTGCTTTGTGATTAAGTTTGTTGAAAACTAAAATAAAAATAACAAAGTTATTACCGTACCATTCCTAAGCACTGTCATTTTTGCTTGTATCATTTTTAAATAATAAAAGTACATTAGTAGCACAAATGGCTCAGAGGTATAACTCCTAGTTTCCATTTTCAAGAATAGCAGAGCTTAAAACCCAAACATATTCGTTAAGTTAAACTACTAATTTTATAGAAAATATCTGCATTACCTGTCACGCAAGTTAAATCTTCTGTCAGTTGAAATGAGATCATACAGCTGTTGGATATGGGCAAGGCCTGGTAAAAAGATCAGCACAGCACCCTCAATGTTCTTGAACTGGGGACTTCTATCTGGAAAGTTACAGTACAGGCCTATAGTTAAACATGCATTTGTGAACAGTTTCACTTGAGAACAGGAACTAATTCTGGGCCCTGCAGAAAACACTTTTTAGGATGTTTCATGTAAGAATGAAGTAAAGTACTACATTATCAGTAGAAAGCACTGGAAAAATAAGTCCAAAGGACAGCCCCAAGTATATAAACTTCTTCAGAAGTAGACTGTACCTAAGTACGCAAGCAACTCCAAAATAAGTTCAAGGTTGATCTTGTAAGGGTTCATATAGAAGATAGCCTGCTGTGTACGACTGCTATACTTTGCATAGTAAGGAGCCAAATCGATACCAGATCCAGACTGGATTGGGACATACTCCTAAAACAGAAGAGCAGGGGGAAAAAAAAAAAAATATCATACACTCAGTGTTTTAGAAGAAGGTAAAAGAGCAGAAGATCAATTTGTCATTCATTTAGTTTTCTTAAAACAGAGATTGAGATAAGACACATTTAATTTTCCCACCAAAATCAGTGTGAGTTAGATTAAGTCACAGCCACCTACATAACCTGTGTATAGGTATCTACTACTGTTAAACAACATCCCAGATTTAAAAAAAAAAAAAAAAAAGGGACTAAGAATTAAAGTCTGTGACAGTCTGTTTTACAAATGAAAACAGTTCCCAGGTCCGTATCTGGCATGCAATTGGTATCAATTCAAAATGGGATAACAGGGTGGCTACTCTTCTTTCAAAACTCCTATTTTGGGGTATAAGGAACCAGTCTCCCCTTTCTCCCCTCCCTCACCTCACCCTTCTCAACTAATGGTTGCAATGAAAGTTAAGAGTCAATTAGGTGACAACTCCTGCAGTGTTTTGTAGCAGTAGGAAAAGGGGAGGAAAGGAGAGTTATCAGAACATACAGACATTTAAATTGTTTACAAACATCTTACAGATATGTACTTAGCATAAGGCTTATGTTAAGTGGCACTACTGTAAACTATCTCACTGTTAATCAATGCATTTAAAGAAGCCTGCCACCACATACCCTTCTGTACTGAAGGCTCAACAGAAATAAACCCAAAGATGGAGGAGCACTTGGGCTTCAACTATAGGATGCTGTTGTGATGTATGGGGTAACTACCACTCAGGGAGAGGCGGGGGGAAGGAAGCAGCAGAGCACATGACAGCATATTTTTCAATATATGCATCAGTGTTTGATCACACCAAGCTAAATGGTCCTGCAGAGATTTTGGCAGAGCAAGTCAGAGCAGACAGGTATCTACCCAAAATACACACAGGCTAGATGAACAGCCTAAGTTGCCTAAAGTCAGATGGCATTCATACACTCTTCCCTTCAAGAATTTTGATCCAAAAGCACATATGGCTGTCACTGCAGAGTACCTACAGGATTAACCACAGCCTGTTAAACCAAAAAGCTCTACACAATAATCTCATGTAAATCATCTCATCTAGCATGCCAAGTTAGAGGGTCTTGGGAGTTTTTCAGCTAAGAAGGATATGGCCTTGCCTCTTCTGTTCTTAGGTTCACTACTTAGGAGAATTCTTTGGGAGAAAAAAAACTTAAAAAAAAAACTGCTTTCCCCAGCTGCTGCTTATAGATCTAGAGCTGGGAACCTGTACAAGAGAACTCAATGTCAAATACAGCAAAATCAAGGCACCTATAAAGGAGCTGGAGAGACAAACATAAGGGTGCAGCATTAATACTTGATTTCCACTGTAGCAGTGCCATTGTGTCTGTCTTATCAACTGAAAGAATATTTGATATTATACAATCCAATCCCATTTAATAAGAGGAACTAAAATAATAAAAAAGCAGCAAAATTTCCAAGCCAAAACTAAAAATGCCTATTTTACCTGATACTTTGTAGTGCCTCCTCCTTTGCTAGTAACATTAATTGTTACTTCCTCCTCCTCTTCCAAGAACTTCTGACAATATTCTGAGTCTTTCTCCAGAACATAGCCAGTTGCTTCAATTACATCTTCAACATGGAAAATCTTTAGTGAAAATTCACAGAAGAAATACATGGCATGTCAAACAGTAATCAGCACGTTTTTCATTTTTTAAAGCTTACATACAAAGCTGAACAGGGCACACCCTTCTCTTTTAACATTGTAATAGATCTTGCAAATTTCAATTTAATCTTTCTTATGATTTTTCAAAACCTAAACTTAGAGCTGCTATGAGTTTGTTAATGGGCCTCTCCACATGATCATTAACATTACCTTTACCCTAGCCTATATAACATGTATGAGAAACATACGTTAAGGGTATAGTGACAAAGCTGCATCGTGGGTGGGCGGAGTTCTTTATTGCCTTCCTTTCTACCTAGATTCAACAGAGGAAAATGGAAGTGTCACGGATGGACTGATTTTAATCAATAATAAATCCATCAGAAAAAATGGTACAACCCTGTACTTCAAAGCACTGAAGCTATTTTATATTTTCAAAAAGGAAAAGTGTTACCAGTCCTTGAAACACATATTTAAGATATGTATTTTTGGTAAGAAAAGAAGTGATATCGGTGTATTTCCTATAGACACTAACGAGGCAAACACTGTATACGTGCATACAAAGTGTCTTGCACAACCAAAGAAACTTTTACCTACCTCAACAGGGTAACTCCTCCCAGAGATCCTTAAAATGGGACAGTGTGAGAAATAGCTGGAAAACTTCTCACTGTCTACAGTAGCACTCATTAAAATCAGATGCAGGTCTGAACGCTTATGCAAGATCTCCTTCAGAATAACTAGCAAGAAATCAGACTGGACACTCCTTTCATGTACCTAGAATTAGAAAAACTATCTATAGTAAGGCTTTAGTACAAGTCAAGGCCCAGAATAACTACAGTTACGCAGAATAGTAAGAGCTGATAACCTCATCTACAATAACATGAGATATACTTGAAAGAAGACCATCTTCTTGAAGTTTCCGAAGCAGGACACCTGTTGTACAGTACAGTAGTCTGGTGGCTTCTCCTGTTCTTGATTCCATACGAATTTGATATCCACACAGGGAATTCTTTAAAAAAAAAAAAAAAGAAAAAAGATAGCAATAATTTAAAATAGTACACAAGCTAGAGACATTCAAAGTGAAGTGAAATTTAAGCACTGTTAGAGTCAGACACTGCACAAGTGGCTAATTAAATAGTATGAAGGACTACCACACTGTTTTTTCATACACACACTTTCTTTTGTTAAGAAAGGGAAAATACACCAAAATCTGCAAATAAGTTTCTCCAGAGTAGCCAAGAGCTGGTAAACTCAGTGTTCTTTTCAGGGTTCTTTGCAGTCCTCAAGCAAAAATATTTTTGCACAAGTATACTACCATAAAACATACAGGACCTTGGTTTTCTTCAAATAACAAAATAACTTCTGTCGGAAGGGGCCCCTCTCAAAGCAGGGCCTCACTCAAGGCCAGACTGCATTGCTCAGAGATTTATTCAGGGGAGTTTTCTCCATCCATAATGACAGAGATGCCACAGTTGCTGCGCAATCTGATCCAATGTTTGACCATCCCTGCTACAAAACACTCTTGCTCTTCATCACCCTCTAAAGATTTTAGAAATCATATATGGATACCCAGAGGTTCACAGGTGACAATTTGGAAAGAAACAGCTGACATAGCAAGAAGCCCTTTTCAAGAGAAAATAACATCTAGTTATATGGTTGTGTAAGAAATAATGTTTTCACTTTGTACCAGCAATTCAGGCCCCGGTATTTGATCAAGACTAGAAAAAGGAATTCAGACACATCTTACTTTTCCTCCCGGTCCCGATTCGCAGCCGAGCTCTTCACAAACCCTGGTTGCCAGACTCACTGCTGAGATTCTTCGGGGTTGTGTGCAAACAATATTACATTTATGTGATCCTTCATCTAGCAACAAGTCTTCTAACAAGAAATGGGGCACCTGGGTACTCTTCCCACTGCCTGTTTCACCAGCCACAACAACTACCCGATGTTTTTTAAGAGTTTCTACAATCGAGTATCTGTGCTTAAACACAGGTAACTCTTGTCTCTCCCTCAGAAGCCTCTGGTATCTGGAGGAACTTTGCAGCTTTTTGAACAAAATCCTTGAAGGTTCCAAATTATCTGTGTCTGAGGTCTCAGGAGAGAGACTGCTGAAGTCCTCATCAGAAACTAAGTTTTCCCAGGAATCTTCAGGACCCTCGGATACTTTTGGTTCGTTTTCAGATTGCAGCTGTTGTTGTTGTTTGAGTTTGTTTAATAATCTAGCAATAAAGTTATCACGAGGTTTGTTGGTTTCTATCTTGTTTTCTTCTTCCTTTTTCTTTTCAATATCCCTCCACTCTAGCCAGACATCTCGGTAGGTAGGAGGCAGTAGCTGATGAACTGACTTCAGGTGGAAAAAGCAGAAAAAAAATACTTTATGTACTACTTTGTAGTATCACTAACACTTTATGTGTAAATGAACTTGAGTGGCAAAAGATACGACAAGTCATGAAATAGGAAGCTATTCTAAATACAGAAACTATGAAAACTGTAATATAAACATCAACAATACACTTCTTATTTTCAACTGGCTTGCATTCTTTACAACACTGAAAGAACAGTTTTACTATCAAAAAAATTCATCCCCGTATGCTGCAACACATATGCCTGATTGTAGATAAAAGCCAATGAACATATAATACAAGCAAAGAATTTAACAGGAAACACTTCATTAAACTGTTTTTAGAATTTAACTATAGATATTATAACTAACAAGTGCAAAGGCACATTCCAGGCTAAAAACAGTAATACTGGTGAAAATCTTACTTGTCCTTTGGTTAAATGATAGAGTGCCAAAGTAGCAGCTAGATGTTGTGCTTGCATACTATCTTCTGTTACGATTGTAGGACACATAGCCATTACATCATCTGGCGATTTGGTAATCCTGACCCTTAAAGACAAATTCACACATGGATTTCTCTTAATTTGTTACCTATATAAATAGCTCACCTGTTAATGTTTTTGTTTAAAACATAAGAGTGAAATTCAAATAGAGAAATTAAGCAAAATAAACTTAATAATACTCAATAATATTTTGTAAACAGAAACAGCTGATAAAGTTTGACTGAATAGCAGAAAATTTTCAGCAACAGATTCCAGCAGTGAATTTGTGATTTTTTTTTTTCCTCTTAACAAATGTCTTCATTTTCTTCAAAGCAGAAGTATTTATACCCATACAGATCACCATTAAGGTTGGTTGCCCTGGAAGAAGGACTAAATATTTGTTTATGTGCTTGTAACTACTTAGCATAGATCGAAATGACAGTTAATGATCTACTGAGATGCAAACATCTGTTTAACAGATATATGCCAGTCAGACCAGCAGCCAAATTTCTCAAATTCTTAGGGGGACAGTATACTAGCAGCTTTTAACTTGAGCAAGAAGACAGGTGCTTTTACTTGGTTCCTTCAACAAGCATTACTCCTTTGTAAAGCTGTGTTCACTTTATTTGTACGTGATGATAATTCTACTTTATACCACTACATTATAGATTCGTTTTCTAAAAGAAATTTAAAAATCACTGATACCGCACTGTTTTGGTTACAAACTTACGGTAGCTTTCATACTAATTTCTAACTTCCACTTTACTTTAAACAATCCCCAAAGAGGCTTTGATATTCATCTGCTTAAACCCTATGATTTAATATATTATTTTGAATGAGAATACCAGAAGTTAATTGTCCAAATTTATCTCACAGGTTTGCTTCAGAACCTTTCACTCAGCAGTACAGAATTAAAAAAACAATGCCTTCTTTATGGGATCATTCACTAGAACCTGATTTTTGTGATAGTGTCCAGTCAAAGCATTACTTTTGCAGAACTGTCCAGAGTGAAGTATCTGCCTGGTGGACTTAAAAAAAAAGAGTTTGGGCTAAATGTACTTTATTAATATAAATCTGGAGCAACATGACAAGACAGAAGTAGCTAGCATTTTTATTTTTAAATGAACCAAAAGGAAAAAGTAAAGTTTATAGGAAATACATACCTACATTTCCAATATTTTCCAACTTGGACCTTTTCAAAAGAAGGATTTGGGCTCTTGGGAAAATTCTTCCTGCACCAGTCAATCAAAAATTGTTTTGGAGATTTACCAGTCCAGCTTCGAGCGCTATAATCAAAGTTTCTTACATCTAGTGGTTCTTTCTTTTTCACTAGAAGAGCAGAAAGACAGATTTTAAAGTCTCCTAAAATTGATTTTACATTCCTTTGATAGCCAAGAATTTTTTTAATCATTTCTTCAAAGGTACTTTTACTAGAGAGCAGTATTTTCTGAAATGTTTTGCAGAAATACTAGTACTGATACATGACAAATTCTTGCTTTTCCCACAAAAGTATGTAGCAGGAAATTAATTACAATATTTTGTTTGCCACCTTGGACCACCCTATAATTTAAGAACTTTAGTGAAAGTCTGGTTATCAGAAAATAATGTACAATGAAGGTTTCCAAGGTTTACAATGAAAATAGTTTAAAAAGATAAGAGGGTGATAATAGGAACAGTAACTAGCTCTAAAATTGGAAAAAAAAAAAAAACCAACCTCACAATTTTAGACACGAGAGTATGGCAAAAATAGCTTTCAACATCATCTGCTAAACCAAATACAGATCCTTCAAAGTCAGCTTGGTCAGTGAGGTAGCCCACCTGCCTTTCCTACAATCAGAGCTTGATGACTCAGGACTGCAATGCAATACAACCCAGAAAACCAAGAACTAACACTGGAAATTTAATACTGGAAATTCATGGTACACTTCAAGCTTGTACTGAACCATTTCCAACACACCTTTGTCTTCCTTTGCAGCACCTTCGGGTTTTTCAAGCAAGCTCAAATTCAAAGTCGTTTCTTGAGGCTGAGGAGTTTTTTTCTTTTCATTTTGTTGTTGATTTGAAATCTTTATAGCCGGATTAAATACCGGATGTTCTTCAAGTACTGTCATTTCTGTCAGAGAGAGAATACAACTTACACCCACCAACTGCTGGACATTTATTCTTTAAAAAAGAAAAGATCAATTATATCAATTCATACTGAGCACCCAAAACCAGAAGTAGTGAAATGTTACTGACATTTTCTTATTTGCCTAACAAATACGCAGGCCACAAAATAAAACACAGGTAATTTGCATAGCTCTACCTTGTTGAATTCTTCGTATTTTCTCCTGTGCTACCTTCTGGCCTTGCTTGTCTTTGTCTTGCTTGGAGATGCTTGCTTGTTCTTTTGCTTCAGAGAGCTTCGCAGCCAGATGTACATACCTTTCATTCTATTTCAAACAGAATTATTAATTACAAGTTGACTATTGTATGCTTGTCACTTTTAATGAACTTCACAAAAAAAAGTTGGCTTTTTTTTGTCCTTTATACCAAGCTTACACAAAGGAGGAACAATTAGTTTTTATGTAACCAACAGTCAAAACCTCAAAAAAGTGACAGTCCCTTTCCTAATCTCACTGAGATGTGTTTCAAGAATTTTTCCTTTCCAGCACAAAGCATTCGGTATTTTGAGCCCAACACAAAAAAATAGGAAGGAAAAACAACTTAGGAAAGCAGAAGTTTCAACACATTTCCCCTTCAGTAGTCTGCAAATGTAAAAATAGATAATGTAAAAAAAAAAGTATTCAATCCTCAATTTTTAACAAATAGACCCACCACTTGCAGATGTACCAGACATATCAGTTTTGGAAGACTTTCATGAAGTGTTTATTCTATCTTACTGGGTCAAACTTTTCTTCATCTGTCTCTTTCACAGACTCATTCTTCTCTTCATCACTCTGTTGCTCGGCATATCGCAAAATCCATTCCTTCATACTCACTTCTTTCTCTTTCCCCACATTCGTCTCCTAGGAAGAGTAACAAAAATGAGAAGTAATGATAACAGTTAAGTGAAAACACCAGTGCTTTTCTCTGTCAGTATTTAGGAACCACTGATGAAGATTTTATATATAAACAAAGTTATAAGACATAAATAACACAAAAAAACATGGAGCAAACTTCTCCAATGAGGGCAAACATCTCACAATATACTTACATAGACCTTAACACTTGAACAATTATAACTGCTGTAAGAAAAAACCCACTTTTGCAAGAAATCTTTCCTATTTCTAGGTTTAAGATTCAATAACCACAGAAATCAAAACCCTGCAAGTACACAGACAAACTTAAACCACACAAGTACGCAGAGAGTGCCACCTGTAAATAAACAGAATGAACACATTCCAGGAGAATATTAAGCTATGCTTTACCACAAAAATGAACAATGAAGAGCCTTCTAGACTTCACATGAAAAAATTTTACCTTCAAATGACCATTCCACTGAAGTTAAAATACTGCGGGTGACAATTATTAAGCATACCATATTTTCAGAAGTTTTTCACATGCAAATTCTGTATTTTAGAAAACTTCATCCTCTCTTCCCCCCAGTAAATACAAATTAATTTCTCAGATTACCTTAGTTTCAGGGTCATTTTCCTTTTTTCTGTTATCTACTAAGCGAGGTGGTGGTTCACGCTGTGACACAGGAGAACAAAATTTTGCTCTAGGTTTCTGCTGCTGTTCTTCAAACTGCTGGCTAAAACCTTCAGGCAAGGCATCTTCAAAATAAAAAATCCGTGTCACAGAGTATGTCAGTAATAATTACTGAAAATCTTTTAAAGTGTTTTGAGAGCCAAATAGAAGAACATAAACCAAAACCAGCATGCCTGAAATAAAATCAGGCTTTAGCATTTAGATAAGCCAGCATTTGTTTGCTGGACTTCCATAAAACTCTAAGACTAGGAACAAGAGCTCTACAAGACTTTATACACTAATAAAATATCCCAGAACCAGTCAGCAGCGCATCTTGGAAAGGAACTCTGTGATGACTACCAGTCTTAGTGAAACAATACAATTAATTACCACTATGAAGCATTCCCATACCAGAGCAGGTCCTACCACTCTTCTGTTAAAAACTGTAGTCAATTCCTTGTCACCATACTCACCATCAGGAAGGTTTAAACAAAGCCAATCAAGTGCAGAGTGAAGATCACCACCATATAAAAGTGTATTTTTCATTGCTTCCTCAATGTGCTCAGTCTTAAAAGAGAATCTTTGTAAAGCCATGTATACATCCTATACATAGAAAAGTTCAAAAATATTAGGATTTAATATAGCAATCTAATATAGGCTTGTAAACTCCTATTTCCGACATATCAGATAACTAGCATTGAACGGAGGTAAACAGCACAAATTAATACATCAGAAAGCTGAATAGAAAATCCTGTTTTGCACACAGAGCTTATAATAATTTTATTGTCAATATGTACACATAAGTAAATCTACATTCCAGCCTCTGTACAGAACATATTTTCCAGTTAGAAAGATGAACCTACAATTTTCCAGCTATACAGAATGAAAAGTAGGAAACAAAACATTGAGATTAAGTGCTATCCTGTCTGAAGACTCCAATTTTAGTTACTGAATGCACAAAGCACAAAGACATCTCTCCTAATAAGCACACTTGTCGATTCTACTGACTAATCATTAATTTAACTACTGGAAAGCACGCTACACTGGCTTGTACTACACAGAAGTGTAGTATGACATGATATGAATGACAAAAAAGAAACTGCTTATTCTAAATAAACAATGTTTGGAGAACAACACTTTAAACTCTACCTGTAATTTCTTAGCAGTAAGTCTTCTGGAAATCATCCCTTTGTCATCATTTTGTTTTTTATGGTCATTGATTATATCAATAATCCTTTTCTCCAAATTACCATTTATCATTACCTGCACAGAGAAAATTAGTTGATACAAAGCAAAACATTTACAAATTTTTATGACATATCAATGGTCTTCATGGCTAAGGAAAGAAGGATGCAGAAATATCTCTGCCATTCAAATCCCAACTTTTCCAGCTTTCCATAAGTGTGGTAAACATTTCTTACAAAAAGGACACTTTTTTCTTTTTACTCTTGCAAGCTATACACTTTTACTTGAAATAGAAGAGTTCAATCCTTACTACAGAGAAGGCCCATTTTAATATTCAAGGAAATTCATTAAGTCAAGGGAAATACTGTAAGGAAATAAAAAAAAATTTCTACCACAAAGAACAAGGCCTTTCTCCTCCACTTACAAGAACTGGTATAAAATAACTTGATCATCAAGATACAATCTATGACACTCTCCTCCCTATCTGGCTTAAAAAATCATTTTAGTAAAAGAATAATTTTAGTGTTTTTAACACTTCTAAAACAGGAACCAAGCTTTGGTTGTTACTGAAGTGGTTGTCTAAAATCTGTATTCTTCCTCTGACAGGAAGAAGAATCCATATGCACAGCAGAAGTCCAAACATAGCTCTCAGCAGTCCTGCATGAAATTGATATTCTCTTGCCCTGTTAGTTTACCCCTATTTCTTAAAGCACACTCAAAATCCCAAACGCATCAAGCTCAAGAAGGTCAATGTCTAATAAACAAATGTAGTTTACCTGCACAAAATAATACTGAAGAAGAGCTGGAAAAATATTTACTCAGCTAAGAGAGTACTACGAAAACCAAAGTTGTTTTACCTAAAGAAGATACTCGCCTTAAGAACAGATTTATCTAGATTTGCAGCAGCACTGGAATCTGTTGTTGAGCTAAAACTGTAAGTTTTTGGACCTGCAAATTGCAAATAACCACCAATTACATAAGCAGAACACAGAGAACATTGTTTACAGTAGATAAGCAGACCAAACATAATGCAGGTTAGTGCAAGCAAATACTACACTAATTTGCCAGAAACATGTAGGTACATAACAACAATAAGAATAATCAATGGTACAGAAAGGCCCTCGAGCAAGGAATAGTGAAGAAGGGTATGACTCTTAGCAGACAAAATATAAAATTCCAAGTGGCACAATGAGAGGAAATGGGATTGACCGTTCACTCTCTCTCAACACTGGAACAAGGAGTGCCAAATAGAGAAGCTAATGGCAGGTTCAAAACAAGTAAGACTGTTGAGGGTTTTTTTTAATTGCAAAGTGCACAGCTACATAACAGAACTCTTTGCCACTAACGCTGTGGGTATTGGATGTTTACCGAACTCCAAGGGCAGACAGAAAAGCTTTGTAGTAAAGAAATCAATCAGTTCTGGAGGGCATTGAAAAAACATTGCTTCTGGCTCAGGAAGACCCTAAACCACAACTAGGGAGGATGTAAGAGTACCCTATGGACTACATCACTGTATGTCCGACCTATTCTTACCCAGGTACCTGCTTTTAGTCCCTATTTAGGAGAGGGCACTGAGTTACAGAGGCCTTTGGTCTGATCTGCTATGGTCATTCTTAAATAGTTTTCGTTTAGCAGCCGTTAGAAAAATATTAATTCACAAAGCTATTTATTGTCATTAGAATGGTTTGGCTTCTCACAACACACAGTTTGATGCTGGATTCCACTGTTTTTAGAACACACATACTGCTTCTGCTACTGCACAGCTTTCACCACCCCTCGAGGCTGTGTGCCACCCTAGAAGGAGCAGCCCTGTGCTCCAAGAGGCACTGCTACCTCCCAGCTCCTCCACCTGCCAGCGGGCAGGTTGGACAGCTCGTCTGTGCTGGGCTGCCTGCAGAGAGGCTCTAGGAAAGCCCATTTTTAGATCAGGACTGAGCATATGTAACAGCATTTCAGAAAAAAAGTGATCACCCCTGGTCAGGAGCTACAAAGAGCAGTTAGCACTCACGAGCTAATCACTGACCCTTACTGTGCAACTACACAGTATTTAGACTATACTAACTTATTTTTCACTTATACTAACTTATTTTTCACCGCAGCAGACAACCTGGAAGAGAAGCAGGATAGTTTCTGAAGACGACTGAGCATCATGGTATTGGAGGAGTGGGAAACACAAGAAATACATTTAGCAGAGCCCAAATTTGTAAAAGCAGAGTACACAAACAGGTTCAGGAAGTTTAAGCTAATGGATTGCACGACTTTGTGTTAACAAGTTGGAATCTCAAGTGGCCTGGCCGTTGCATGATTTGCTTATGGTCTGCAACACATGCTGTTACTGATGTTATAAGGTATCTGAGCCACTTCTGGCAAGGCTGGTTTATTGAAAACAGACATCTCACTGTGCTGCAGAATACTAGTTTTTCAGGCTGCACCCAGAACAGTCATCCCTCAGCTCATATAACACTGCTGAAGTGCCCCCAGCCCTGGAACTACTCTGGACTTTTTTTCATGACACGCAAAAAAAGAAATAACCCAAATCGACATTGCATTGGTTTTGAGCCCATATGGAATGAACATCTGCAAGAGAAGCTCATTACTGGGCAAGTGCCACACCAACACTTGTTCCACGAGAGCTACCAATAATCTAACAACAGACCTTTTGTAACTAACTCAACTCATCAGTGTCAAGAAGGCTCATCTGCTCAGGGAATCCCCGGAAGTGAGACGGGCTAAAGCCAGGACTGACCAACCCCGCGTCGGAGCCATTTAAGGTGCCTCTCTCGACGCTCAATAACGCTAAGCCTTCAGCAGGCCTCTTCCCGTAACACCGATGCCCCCAGGCAGATGCAGGCCAAGCCCTCGGGGGTCCCTGGCGAAGCGGCTCCTCCGTGCGCTCCCGGCCAGCCGGGGCACCCCTCGGCCGCCTGGACCCTGCACCCCTCCTCCCGGCACAGCCGCCCCTGAGGCTCCCTGGCCGGGGCCGCCTCACGCCGCGGGACCCGGTACCTTGCTTGACACGCGGCTCCTTGGAGGCGGGCGGCGGCCGCGGCGCCGCTCGGCTGCCCGCCTCCGCAGCAGAGGCGGAGGCGGCGGCAGCGCCGGCCTCGGCAGCGGCTCGGGCCCGAGCAGCGGCAGTGGCGGCGGAGGCGGTATGGGCCGCGCTGCCCGCCCGCTGCTTCTTGTTGCGACCACCCATGGCACCCCTTGCCCGCGGCGGAACCGGGCCTCCCCCTAGATCCGGGCACCGCGCTCGGCACCGCCCGCCGCTCTCCATTGGTCCCTGCCGCCCGCTTGGTACCGCCCCCCGCCTCCCATTGGTCAGCGCCGGAGAGAGCGCACCTCGCCGCCGCCAGGCCTCCTCGGCCCGGCGTAAAGCAAGTTCCGGGGCAAGGGTCACCGCCGGCCGCGGGGGGTTGTGGGAAGGGCTTGCCCGGAGGGCGGGAGGGCGCTGAAGGGAGGCCTACGGTGCCCCAGTGCTGGCGGGGTGGGATCGGGGTCGGGCCGCACGTGGGGCGCCCGGTGCCGGGGGAAGGCGTGGGGCTCTGTTTCTCCTCGGGGCGCAGCTCCGGGGTAGGGGCGGGAGGGATCCGGGGGGTGGGGGTGGGGGTGGGGGGGGCTGTCCCGCGCGAGGCATTGTGGGGCCGGTGGGGAAGATGGCGGACGCGTTCGGGGACGAGCTCTTCAGCGTGTTTGAGGAGGACTCGGCCGCCACCGCCTCCGGCGCCAAGAAGACCAAAGTGGGCGCCACCGAGGTCGCCAGGAGACCGGGGTGAGGGCGCGGTGGGGGGCTGGGGGAGCGGGGCCGGGCGTGCTCTGGCGGCTGAGGCTCGGGCCGCATTGCTGGGCCCGGCTCCTGCCAGCATGCTTTAGCTACTGAACCCCCTCGGAGCGGGGAGCCTGTGCAGCCTGAAGGGGCACGCTTTCCTGGGATCCCTGGCCCACAGCTATAGCCAGCCCGGGCGCAGTGGGCGATTGGGGAGAGCGGAGACCTGGGGCCAAGCTCATCCGGGAAAGTGGTTTGAAAACCCACGGCGCTTTTCGTGAGTGGAGTTCCCCGGGTTGTGCTGTGAATACAATGTGATCGCTGTTGCCTGTAGAACACATGATTTCTTTTCAGAAAAGACATACGTAAAAAAGAGGCAAACTTTAAACTTCTTGTCTGTTTATGTTGCAGAAAACGATCGGAGGAAAAATCTTCTGTAGCTGCGACAGGGAAGCCCAAAAGGGAAGTTGAGGTGGATAGTACTGAAGATGCTGTTCTGGGAAAGAAGCCAAAATTGGAAGATGTTGTATCAGAAGATGCTAAGTAAGTGCCCAGCTTAACATGTAAGGAAGTCATAGCAAGACATGTTGGTTAGCTATGTGCCAGTTGTGAATTGTCGATGTAAGTAGTGTTGCAGTGTTTTCATATAAAGATGAATTTGCATATGAAGTTGATTTGCCATTGTCTAGGTAAGTAAGGATGTGCCGGTAGTACAGCTTCAGCAGTGACGAGCATTGGGTGTATTTAAAATAATGTTGCAGACAGATAGGCAACTGCAGTATGAAATGTTCATGTATTTGTGGTTACTGCATATGGACTAGTGGATCTTGCTCAAAGCTATCACGCTGATTTCAGGCATATAGCAAGAGATAAGCAGTGAGGTACATGGGAGGAGGCAGGCTTGCTGTGTACCACACCACTGAAAGACATAATTGGCTTGGGATACAGGAAGAAAAATTTGACCAAGGAGGCAGAAACAAAGTTTTTGAGGCATGTAGGATTATAACTGCAGCAAATATTTGGAATCTTGAGTACAGACATGCTTTGAAATTTGAGCACAGATGGCAGGTATTTGATGTGGAGAGGGGTGTACTTGGACATGTTGACAGCTGGGGAGATAAGGCAGCTGAAGGGAAGCCAAAGTGACATTTCTGTGTTTTAGGATGGACATGTCTCTCCCTCTTTTCTTTCCAGAAATTCATGACAGGTATTGTGAGGGGTTTTGAAAACAGATTGAAGGGACAGTGCGGACACTTTTTCAGCTTGGTGTGTCTTAAGAGATTCTTGGGAACTTCAGAGTTTATGTTGATTCAGAAAATGATTAGGAGGATTCATGGAATAAAAATTAATCCAAATGCCGGTGTGTATCTCCTAGCTCAAGAGGCAGAAAACTTTACTACAGAAATAAAAATTATGTGCTTGCTGTGTTCTTATACTTTTCTCTGGGTGGTGTATTACTGACTTCTGTCAGACAGAATTCTGGTCTGGATTGTTATTTGGTCTTACCTTGTGATATGTCATAAGTTCAAGGTAAGATTTTCTGTGAGAAAATCATAAGAAGACTTCTGACACCACTGTAAACAAAGGGTACCGGTATAGAAGCAAAACAGGACCAGAGTCAACATTTTAAGTCAGTTGCTGTGTTAGTGGTCTCAGTAGAACATATAGTTGCCCACAGTAGCTTACTAAGTGTGTTAAAACCATCAGAAAAAACCCACTGTTTTACGTAGTGAGACACTAGCCATGTGTGGCCATGAGAGAAGGGACTGGTAAAGAAAAGAGGGGTCTCATCTTCAGGCAGCTGCTTGGGATGCTTCAGGTTGCTGTTATTCGGTGTCATGACTAGTAGCAGGAATACACGTCTTGAATTTTGCTTTGTTGTGTACGGGAAAAAAGTCCCCATTTAATCAGAAATTTCATGTGAACAAATGTGATCCAAGTGCTGTTTTGTGGTGCAAGTTTTTAAGGCATTACAAATCCCAAAGCAGTAGCTAAAGTTAATTTGTACAGTAGCAAAATCTTAACACTTACAGGTATTCTTAGTCCTGGTAGTAGCCTCTGCCAACTGTCTGTTTCAAGTTTGTGCGTCCTTCTTTTAATGTTGCAGTTAAAGTAGAGGTGAAGTTCAACATTTTCACCTTTAGAAAGGAAACAGGATTTTTAAATACCTTTTTGGCAATCCTAACTCATGTGTTTTTAGCCTGGCAGACCTGATGCCTCAAGTAAAGGTGCAAGCTGTGGAAACTATTGAAGGTTGTACACATGAGGTGAGTGCCATGAAAATGCCTCTGAAAAGTGTAGGCTTGTTTCACCAAATTGCATGTATTACTGCCAGTATAATAATACCGTTTATTGCACTTGTACTTGTTATATCATAGAATCATTTAGGTTGGAAAAGACCTTTAAGATCATTGAGTCCTACCATAAACCTAACACTGTGAAGTCCACCACTAAACCATGGCCCTAAACACCACGTCTAAATGTCTTTTAAATACCTCCAGGGATGGTGAGTCAACCACTTCCCTGGGCAGCCCATTCCAATGCTTGACAACCCTTTTGGTGAAGAAATTTTTCCTAATACCCAATCTAAATCTCCCCTGGTGCAACTTGAGGCCATTTGTTCTTGTCCTATCACTTGTTACTTGGCAGAAGAGACCGACACCTGCCTTGCTATAACCTCCTTTCAGGTAGTTGTAGAGAGCAATAAGGTCTCCCCTCAGCCTCCTTTTCTTCATGCTAAACAGTCCCAGTTCCTTTAGCTGCTCCTTGTAGGACTTGTGCTCTAGACCCTTCACCAGCTTCGTTGCCCTTCTCTGAACATGCTCCAGCACCTCAATGTCTTTCTTGTGGTGAGGGGCCCAAAACTGGACACAGTATTCCAGGTGCAGCCTCACCAGTGCCAAGTACAGGAGGACGATCACTTCCCTGCTCCTGCTGGCCACACTATTCCTGATACAAGCCAGGATGCTGTTGGCCTTCTTGGCCACCTGGGCACACTGCCAGCTCATTGTCAGCTGGCAGTCGACCAACACCCCCAGGTCCTTCTCTGCTGGGCACTCTTCCAGCCACTCCTCCCCAAGCCTGTAGCATTGCATGAGGTTGTTGTGACCCAGGTGCAGGGTGCAGCACTTAGCCTTAGCCCATCAATCCAGCCTGTCCAGATCCCTCTTGCAGAGCCTTTCTACCCTCAAGCAGATATATTATTTCACATTATATTTAAGGTGGAGCAGGGTTGTAAAGAGTTTGAGGTCTGTGTCTGGCATTCAGCGTGCACAAAATGCTCTTGGAAAAATTAATAGGGTACCTTATCAGAAGCAGTTTGTATGATACTTGCAATAAAATGAGTGATTGTGAAGGTCTCGATGACAATGTTGATAGGTTTCCGTATTTGAAAGGTACCAAGCACATTGTGAGTACTGTTGTTGAGGAAAACCTACTGGTTGTTAAAATAGGTGTGTGTTCGTGGTGCAATTTAAGTGTGCAGCAGTGCATTGGAATATTTTGCTATTCTGGTTCAAGAATGAAAGGCTTTCTTGTAAGGGTGATTACTGTTGAAAATTACTTTTTCGCAAAAAGGGAAAAAGGTCATGTTTTATGTATAAGCAAAATAATAAAAACTATCCATTTTCAAATTGTGTTAAAAAACATAAATACAATTTAAAATATGAAAAATCAGAAGTATTAATGCTGATTTTTTTTTTCAATCCTTCATCCAAAGATGATTGTCAGAGGATTTTCTATGAGAATTAAATATGTAAACTTTAACTTCCTTGTACTTCTATGCTCATTTTCTTTTCTGTGCTGTCTTCCAGAACTAGCTCAAGTTAATTACTTAGGGTCACATTCCAGGACCCTGTATGATTAGACCTTTGTAATGAAGGAACGGTGAATACAATTGATGATACAGATTTTAAAGCCCATGCATCTGTGCAGTCTTTGTTATCTTGAGATGTCTAGTAGAGTAACTGAAGAGAACTTAAATATTTAGGATTAATGAATGTTAGATATTGGCAGGAACAGGAACTTTTCCTGTGTAAATACATTGTCCTTGGAAAGGGAGTGTTATCCATGTGAGCTGAGTAATTGCTTCTGATGTCCATTGGCCAGAAGCCATGACTGTGTCTTGGCCTGAAGAGCTAATGTTCCAAGGTAGGTGAAGCAGAAATCTTTCACACAAGACGGTGTGAAAGAGGGAGCATTATTGGGGCAGGAGGGTAGAGATATTGGTTGAAAAACTCTGAGAGGAAAGAAGGAAGCCTTGACACATGAGCTTATAGAAACAGGATAACAGAAATTTGAATTAGTTTTTGTGCATATTACATTTCTTGCCCTGGCTCTTCATAGCTTGCCATGTCACTGGAGTGGACACTGAGAATTCTGCAACTGTTTTTATTTAAAATGTATTTTACAGGTTGCACTTCCAGCAGATGAAGACTTCACAGGTCTGAAGGCAAGAACTGGAAAACCTGCAAAAGTATGTGATAAGATTGCATTTATTTTTCTTTGCTTTAGACAGATGATGAGGGTAGAGGGAAAAATGATGTACTTTGTTAGTGAGGCTTGGAAGAGAGTATCTTGAAAAGATGGCCTATTGTAGGTAAGATTGGTGTTTCTGTATTTTAAATTTGGTGGAGTAAAATGATGTGGTTGAATGGGGTGGATAGGCTCTTGTGATTTCAATTCTATTCTACAACATCAGGTGGTGGCTTCAGTTGTACCCAGTAGTTTCTCTTCCTAAATTAGTATGTTAGAGAAAACGTGAGTCATCGTGGCAAGATTTTCATTTGATATGACAACAAGACATAGGCAAAGATCTTAAATGTGGTATTAGTTAAAATTATTTAAATACAAAGTCATTGCAAAATACTGGATTAAGATCAATTGAAGTTACAAATATCTACAGGATTTCATTTTTGCCTGTAATTTGCACACTAGGTCAATCACAAAATTAATTAACTGTGAGTAACAGTCTGTGTTAAAAATATATGATGTTTTTGCTTTCTTTCTTTTTAGGAATATCCATTTATTCTTGATGCCTTTCAGAGAAAAGCTATTCTCTGTGTAGATAATAACCAGTCTGTGTTAGTGTCGGCTCATACATCAGCTGGCAAAACTGTTTGTGCAGAGTAAGTAATTTTCTGACAGGCTCTAATAAGAGAATGTTGTGATGTTTGTCGTGTCATTTTGTTGAATCATCAGTAGCTGTTGTGTCTCAATTTCTTGATACAAAGTTTGGACCATCAGTGTTAGAATTGAATTGACTGCTCTTGAATATAAAAATTACTTCTTTCATCTTGTTTAGTGGGTAGTGAAAGGGTTCATTTGTGTTTAAGCTTGCCTTTTATTTTTAAGCAATCTGTTTTTGTTGAGATGTTATTGTGTAGATTGAAAAGAAAGTTTCTGCAATGCAGATTTGCATGAATTTAGAAGAAAATACCTTTCTTTTCTAGCCCTTGACTATAACTAATAAGGAGTTTCTTGTGTGTTTTCTTTGTTTTGTCAGAAGCACTGGTTTGATTTAATTTGCAACTTGGTGTTTATCAGGCAAGATAGGTTTAAAAGATAGTGTTTGTTTTTTGTCAGGGTTTGGTCTGACAGTGGAGTGCCTTTGCTGAACGGAGGGGAGAAGTGAGATGTACATGGAGATATGTTAGAGCATGGGTTCAAATAATAAAACTTTGTCATGAGACAGTGACAATTAGATTTTTAAATTAAACTAGGTGTGCTCTGATGTCCATAAAAATCAGTTAACTTGTCAATGATTTGTCGCTCTCCAAAGAGGCATACGTAGTTAAGATTGCACTGAACTTAATAATCTAGATATAAAATGCTTCATATCTTTCTACTGCTGTTCTGAATTGCTTTTTTTTTAAAGCAGAAAATTAGAGGAAAGAAATAGGCTCTGAATGTCTTCCTGACAGCTTTAATATATACGATGTTTGAATACAGGTATGCAATTGCCCTGGCTTTGAGGGAGAAACAGCGTGTGATATTTACAAGTCCAATTAAAGCTTTGAGTAATCAGAAGTACCGTGAGATGTATGAAGAATTTCAGGATGTTGGTTTGATGACTGGGGATGTCACCATTAATCCTACGGCTTCTTGTCTGGTAATGACAACCGAGGTAAGATCAGACATTAATTCTTGATCTGTCTGTGTTTTCTTCTACCCTTTTTTTGACTGAGAAGGTGTGATATTAAAAGATTAAAAGATTAAAAGTTCTTGCAATAAGCTCGATTAGGGTAGAAAATGTTAGAAAGTTCGTTATGTCTCCCTTTAATGTTTTAACTTTTGGTTATTGAAAAAGTTAGGTAAATCTCTGTAAATTCATGTTTTTGGACTATCAGTCAGGAACTTTCATTCTCACGTGGAGAAAGGCTTAAAAAAACTTAATTTTCTGAATGCTCAAGACACTGAGTTGTCTTTGGATAGATGCGAAGTACTCAAAGTCAGTCAGACTTACTGAATGCTGTATGGGCAGTATTTTGTTCTACAGAAGCAAAACAGGGAGAGGCAAATCATTGAGTGATAGTCGAGTGTTTCATGCTCGATGCTAGTACTCCAGGAATATACAGCTTTTCACCTTTGGTAACAAAGTAGTGTTGGCACAGTTTTGTTGTATTTCTGTTGTAGAAATCTGTCCAGCCATGAGTTGGAATTTTCCTCTTTTTGTCTTTACCTTGGAAGAGTGAAGAGTCTTAACGGAGAAAATGCTTGTAGGGAAAGACTGGGATGGAGAGACAGGATGACTTGATTTCTGACAAAAGATTTTGTCTTAATCACAGAGAGGTTATCTGTTAGGATGAGGGGAGAAGGCGGCTTGGCAGAAGTAGATCTGTAGACCTGCAACAAATGTGCTGCCATCTAGAGGCTGGGAGAAAAACAATGTTTTTTCTTTCATGTTCCTTCACTGTTCTTGCAGGGAAACCAGTTCATCTCATATTGTGAGGTTTGTTAGATTGGAATCAACTTGGAAGGCATCTCACAGCCAATCTTTAAATGCTTTTAAGTTTTGTGCAAAATAAGATTTAATATTGCCAAGTAAATGTGAACCAAAAATTCCGGCAGTTTCTTACTGACATCTCTGTAACATGTGACTTGTTATTTCATGTGATGGATCTCATTTTTTTTTTTTCCTTTTCTAGATTTTGAGAAGTATGCTCTACAGAGGTTCTGAGGTTATGCGAGAAGTTGCATGGGTTATTTTTGATGAAATCCACTACATGAGAGATTCAGGTATCCTATATCTACAATTTTTCTTTTCAAGAAATCTTTTTTTCCCCCCCAAGAAGAAGTTTTTTTCCTTTTGAAGATTTAAGTCATTATTCTCTCTCTTAAAATAAGTCATCTTTGTGCATAAATCATTCAGAATTTGTTTTCTACTGAACGTATATAATTACTGTGTGGTACGGTCTGCATTTTCTTTGCCAAGGCAAAAGCCACTTTAAGGGCATTTGATGTACGCCATTTTTTAGTTTTTGTTTTATTTTGTCTTTAAGCATGCTGTTCTTTGGTTTTAATCACATAAATTTCCCATGTGACTTTTCCATTTTCAGAACGTGGTGTTGTTTGGGAAGAGACAATTATTTTGCTTCCTGACAATGTTCATTATGTGTTCCTTTCTGCAACTATTCCAAATGCCCGTCAGTTTGCTGAATGGATCTGCCATCTTCACAAACAGGTGATGTTTTTTATGTACTATACCTCCGTCCTTATTGTCTTGTGGCATAATACTGTTTCTTTGGTTGATGAGAACTGAACCTTTGAGCACCTTTTTAGTCATCTTCTCATTGCTTATAAATGACGATATAGATCACTACTGGCTTATCTGGTTGTACTCCTAGCTTTTGCAGCTATAGTGCCTGTTGGTTCTACATAGCGACATTAAAGCTGTTTCTTTAAAGCTTATTTTCCACACTTACTTAGACACCAGCTTGATTTCAACAAACATTCTGAATTATGAGACACAATGAATGTACTGTTATTTTCAGAGGGGTGATAGACAAGGTTATTTGAAGAATTTGTTTGAAGAGCTCTGTAAAAAGGCCATGCAGAAATCAAAAGTAAATCATAAATTGATAGGAAATACTATATATGCATGCAAACAAAGTGAGAAAAGAGAAATATAAGAAATCTATGCTGTCCTGTAACCATTAGGCTTATTTTATTCTGTTTTTTTGAGAGATGCTTTTGCAGCAAAGAATATGGGAATTAGAATCAGGGAAATTAATATTATATCTTGTGGATAAAGAGGTTGTTTTGATTTTAAAAATACCCCAGAGACTGATGCTTATGTTGTTAGTGACAAAAGGAGTGTAGAATAAGAGATGTCTATTTAAGTTTGGCACAAAACCTTGACTTTGTTTTGCAGAACATGAGACTCTGATTTTTTTTTTAAAGCAGATTTACGTAATATTTAATATGTTAAAGGAAGTGTTTTGTTTATTTTTTTCCTAAACAAGCTTTCTCCATGCATTAAAACCTTAAATGTTTTTAAAAGTCTACTGTGTGCCTTTTTTAGGTGGTGTAAGAAATACTGCAGGCTTTTTTACAAAATGGAAATTAACAGTTTTTCCTTTGGTTTTAAAAGGTGTTAAGATTTTGAGTCTGTGTAATAATACAGATGGAAATATTACCTGTCCTTACTGATTGTGCTCTTGAGAAATAATTTTTGTGGCCAACTTTTTTTCTTCTAAAGGATTTGCAAACTTTCATTTTCTTAAGCAACATTAGTACAAAATCCATATTCAGAAAAGGAGATCTGTTCTCTTAGTTTCTGTGAGTCTTACTTTCTGGCTTTTAGAAAGATGTATTTTAATAGTAATGTATTGGATTTTCCATCAAGCAAGTGTTTTTACAATGCAATTAGAAACATTAAATATTTATGTGTATGCTGTTCTTTCTTTATAGCCTTGCCATGTGATTTACACTGACTATCGACCCACTCCACTGCAGCATTATATATTCCCAGCAGGAGGAGATGGACTCCATCTGGTGGTTGATGAAAATGTAAGGAATATTCAGTTTGTTGGGAAGATCTTTTTCCTTACATACCAGTCATGAGCTTGGCCTCTTGCAAAATTTGGATTGGCTATACAAAGGATGTTTGTGTTAAAATGAAGTACAAATGGGTAACAGTGATCTCTGAATTGCTATTAGATTTTTGGAGTCTTATATGATTAGTTTTGTTATCTAATGTCATGTAGTCAGCTGAGTAATACTTTGCTGAGATGTCTTAAGTGCCCTCATCCTTGCTTTGTTTTCTAAAGTGCATGCTGCTTTCTGTAAATCTGCAAAGTAGCCTGTGTTTCTTGTTCTGTTTCTCACTCAAAAGAAAACATCATAGCATTTAAATTTTACTTAGGTTGAGGGGGCAAAATGTTTTTGTGTCTTTAGGTGATTTTGAAGTAACGACTTGTTTGAAATTCATCATCAGCTTGCAAAGCAGTAGCTAATGCCATAAACAGTAGTACTGCACCTGAAGCTAGGTCTTCGCTGGGCAGTGTAGTTTCATGTAGACATTCCGAAAAGTCAGCTTTGGTATTGTGTCATTCAGCAGGTCTAGCGTCGTTGTTGGTGTGGTGATAAAACAATGAGCCATAACTTCAGAGACACCAATGTAATTCTGAGCTGTGCCACTGACCTAGTAAACTCACTTGCCAGCTTATGTATTGTTTTTATCCTGCCTGAAAATAGGGGTAATGGTACTGGCTATGCAAAGCACTAAGTATTTTTAAGTGGGCTGCGTAAGAAGTAATCGCTTACAAAGGTTGTGTTTTATATCTAGGGAGATTTCAGAGAAGATAATTTTAACACAGCCATGCAGGTGCTTAGAGATGCAGGAGACTTAGCAAAAGGGGACCAGAAAGGCAGGAAAGGAGGAACGAAAGGTGAGTTTGAATCCCATTTAAAGTAAATTTTTGTATAATACAACAAAGTTATATGGAAATTGTGCTTGTGTCTCAATTTTTCCATAAGATACTTTTTTGCTAAAATTACATATACATTAATGTAATCTCTCTGCAGGTCCTTCAAATGTTTTTAAGATTGTGAAGATGATCATGGAAAGGAATTTCCAACCTGTGATTATTTTCAGCTTCAGTAAGAAAGACTGCGAAGCCTATGCGCTTCAGATGACAAAGTTAGATTTCAATACAGGTACAGATAAATAAAACATAGTTCTATTCACAATTGTAGTTTGATGTGAAATGTTACTCTGGTTAGATATTTCTGTTTCCTTTAGGGCTTTGTGTAAAAACAAATGAAAAATACATGTTGCTTTTTCATTTACTATGCTGGTACATCAGGCTATTTTCAGTAGGAAACTGTTGGTGCACAAAGAGTACTTGGTCATCACAATGTTGAATTGTTCCTCTATTTTAAACTTTATTTCTTTCTCCAAAATACTGTTCACTGTAATAATAGCACAAGAGTTCCCAGAAAATTCTATCTATAATGGGAGAAGACTGATCATAACAAATGTATTTCCCAAAATTTTCATGTTATGTCCCTTAGAAAAAAGAGTGTTCTCTCAAAGTCAAAACAACTGTTTAACAAATCACTAGACTGTTCTTTCTCAACTGTTCAATCCAGTTTGCTTTCTTTCCTTCCTCCCCCTTCTTCTCAAAGAAAAACCCTCAAGGTAAACAAAGAAGATTTTTTCATTTTGGATTAAGACCAAGCTTGGAAAATAAGCTTAAGTTCATCGCTTCTTGGAAATGTTAAGAGTTGTAACAAAAATAAGGAATTTCATGTTTGTGAACTGTTCAGGGTTCTTGCTTGCTTACTTGCTCTAATGTTTGCACGTTCTGGTTCAGTGTTGCAAAATAATGCAGCCATCTGTGTCAGAAAATGAAAAATATGCGTGAGTGCAGAGATGCATTTTTATATGTTTTCTTCAGTCACACCTTTGAATATATATTCTAGATATGTGTACTACTTAAGTAGAAAGGGTGTAAACTTTGGGAACTAATGGGGAAGAGGAAGAGCCTCTATGTCCATGCAGACAGGGCCTGGTAGGTAGAAGAGAAATGGGGAGGTTTATGAAATAGGCAGAAAGTACATAAAACCAAGAAATCCTACGTTTGTCCTGTTTTTCTTTTCCCTGAGCACCTACTTCTGTTACTGTTAGGCTCTTTCAGGCTCACATTCAAGTCTTGCTCGTCTGACCCTATGTGGGTGGTTCTGCGTAGACTTCACAATTTTCCGCACTATTTTTATTGTAAACTTTTGTAAATATTAGAATGTGGTAATGCTTTATTTACATATGGTATTAGCCTTCCAGATTCTGTAATAACTTACAAATTGCCTTCTTAGATGAAGAAAAAAAGATGGTTGAAGAAGTGTTCAATAATGCAATTGATTGTCTGTCAGATGAAGACAAAAAGCTTCCTCAGGTGAGTGGAGACTGAATAGGGGTAGCTACTGCTCTCCTGTTTTCTGGAACTTTTGAGGCTGTGGGTCTTCTGTAATGGGTACAGAAATCATAAACTGGATATTCTCATTCATCTCACCCGGTTTTGATCTCTCTTGCGTTGTTCCTTGGCCTTGTGAAACAGGACTCGGTGATTAGTATTCCTTCCAGTTGTGATTCCAGCAAATGACATATGCCCAAATTAACCATGGAGTTCCTACCCTGTGTTTTCTTTTTTTTCTAATTATGTTTTTAAGTAAACATAAGGGCTTATAAAGAGATATATCTGGGTTAAAACTGTCTGGGAATAGTTCAAATGACAGTGCAGTATGCACTTCATCAGGTATTGACTGCTGAGCCTTTCAAAAAGCTGAATTGATGCATCTGCATTCTAATCTATTGTATAATGACTAATCATAGTGACTACCTTTACAGTGGAAAAATATACATGCTTCTAAATGGACAGAATATTACAGGATTCAGTACGTTTGTAACAAATACTAAAGCTATAATTTTTTTCTAGTCCCCTCTTTATTTGTGTCCATCATTTGTTAATGTAGTGATCTTTATTGTGAGCATGGCAGTTCTCCTTGAAAAAAACAACCATTTAATTTTTGGCCGTGCCTACTTGCTTTGGGTTCCACATACCTGTTTTGTTCATGAGCTTGAGAAAAACAGAAAATAGGAATCCAATATGCAAGGTGTTACGTGCTGGGTTTTTTTGTAAGCTTGTAACAGTGGCATTATATCCAACTAATCTGGTTTGGTCTCTGTGGACAATGATATCGCAAAAGTATTCTCTGAATTAGGTTTGGTGTGGTAACTAAGAGTTAATAGATCGTTAATGAGAATCTTTGTTTTCAAAGAAGAAAACAGAGACAAAGCTAAGTTTATGTAGGTATTTGTTCAAAGTATAATGTTTTTAGAATTGAAGAGATTAATTCAGTCATTTACAGCCTGAATTTCCTTGTATGGTTCTCATAGCTACTGACTTTATCAGTAAGTGAAATCACTGCAACCAATATTGAAACAGAATATCTCATGCATACCAGGGTCACTATTTTGAAAAATTATTTTAAATGAGATAGGTTTTTTTAATAGACGCAAATTTAAATACCAACTGCATGCGTAAATTAGGGCATAACTTCACAGTTGACCTAACCCAATTTAAGACTAGTTACTGAAAAGATTGGCCTCTGGCTTTACCCTTCCTATCATGCCTAGTTCTAACTGGAAAATAATACTGAAGCGGTATTTATTGTATTTAAAATTGGGGAATAGTGGATTACATGAACACTAAGGGCAGTGTTGAGGTTTTCCATACAGGTTTTATTTTTTAGTAACAAATACTAAAATTTGTTTGCTGGTATTTATATTTCTTCCCAGGTTGAGCATGTACTTCCTCTTCTGAAGCGAGGAATTGGTATCCATCATGGCGGTCTGCTTCCTATCTTAAAAGAAACCATAGAAATTCTTTTCTCTGAGGGCCTAATAAAGGTATCTATTTCATGTCCATATTTAGGTTTCTCTCTGTTGTGAATACACAGTCAGTAATCCTGAAAAAACAAGAAGTATGTCTTAGCTCAGAATGTATGCTAACATTATAGTGGAGATGTGCTTCTTAACTGAAAAAGGTGGAAGGCTTATTGCACATGCCAAACTGAAAAATGCTTTGTGTTATAAATGTGGTTCTATGCAGGAAGCATAAGGCTTGGTACTTAAGAAAAACTTGTTTTGAACGTTGTGTGGACCAGTAAGTAGGCAATTTTCAAAGAGCTACACATACATGAAGGGAAGGGCTCCATTCTGTGGATCTATATGTGGGGTTCTACAAGTGCACACAGCAGCTCTGGAAGGAAGCCTGTAAGGTGTTCCAGTGGCATGGGTTAATTGGTGTAATTGGTTGCAGCTCCCTTCCCTTGAGAAATGCAAATATTTGCATAAATGCCTCCATCTTTATCTGAAAAAACAATTCTTGAAGCTGGTGGTTTTTTTTTTTTCCCCCTCTGTCTATATGGAAAAGTTTGTAGTCTTCATTACGTTGCCTTAGATGTTTTATGTTAGTGCACAATTGCAGCACTAGCTTTAAGTGTTCCAGATTTTATTCTGAAGTACTTAAACTTACATTGTCTAACTTTAACATTCTCTTCAACTATTTTATGATATATTTTGCTCTTATAAATGACTGCAGACGTTTACCAAGCTTTTTGTTGGTTGCTCTAAGGGACATATATTCAGAAAAATCTGACCTTAGATGAAAGTCGTGGGGTTTTTTTGGGTAGCTAACTGCTATTTTCTTCTTGCAAACTTTAAATGTGGAAATTAACTATTATTTTTCATTAATATAATTTGCATCCCCTTGTGTTTTCTTTTGGAGTCTTTCACATGGTCCCATCTAACTAGTTTCATGTTTTTCCAGAGGAAATAAGGGAAGGTGGAAAGAATGTTTTTGGTTTTGGAATGGTCCAGTTTTAAAATATTGAATGTGCCTATGTTGACTGTACATAAGGAGTAAAAACTGGAGTGATTTTGTGTAGCAATCTCTGACTATTTGCACGTTTGCTTAAGAGCCTTTGTTTTTGCTTACTTAACTTTAGTCTGTTTATTTAGGCCTTATTTGCAACAGAGACTTTTGCAATGGGAATTAATATGCCAGCCAGGACTGTGCTATTTACAAGTGCCAGCAAATTTGATGGAAAAGATTTCCGATGGGTAAGTGAAAAACAGGTTCTGTAGAATAACTGAACTGCATTACTTAAACCTCATTAGGATTAAAGTTCCTTTTGACATACCGACTTCAATGTAGTAGAAATTTTTTTTTTTCTTTCAAAAATCTTTCTTTGTTCACTAATCTATTTATAATTAGTGTACAAATTCCTGAAGACGAGATTCCTCAGATTATGCATGGAATTATATATTTTAATGGATACAGCAGAAGGGCATCAAACACAAGTTAGTGGTGGACACTGCATTAGACTAAGACTTCTGCACAACTTGTCCAAAACTGTGAGACCCAAGTGTTTTCTTCTGTGTCAGAGGAATCTGGAGAATAAGTGGGCTCAGTATGTTATTGTAATGATCACTAAATTTAGGTTTTGACAGACCCAAGAGAAGGGATTATTTACCTCAGGAGAGTATTGATTGTTCTGTTATAGCAGAGTATTTTGGGTAGCCCAAAGAAAGACAGAAACATGCAGAGGAAGAGACAGCTTCTTCAACAGCTGGAAAACAAATAATTTAAAAGTTTTAAACATTAAAACCAAGTATGTGATTCACATGTAAATAATAATAAGGCTGTACAAGTCATCACAGCAGAACTTTATAAATAAGTGTCATGTTCATCTTTCAGAGATGGGAAAATTACAGTAAACAGGACAAGTGACGTGACGTGTTATGAAGTAACATGTCTTCAGTCTTAGTTTGGGCTGTTCAGTTTCACAATTTGTTCAGTCTGATTGCATGTCCTTAAGATATATGGGAGAATTAGCTACCTTTGAGGTATCAGATATGTGGAGCTCGTGCTTTTAAAATGATTTAGCAGTTTCCTTTAAGTAGTTTTTGGGATCTGACTTAAAGTGAAACTCAGGAAGTTGTTGGGAATGCAAGTTCCACAGATGACAAAAAAAACCCCTGGTTTATAGCTTACTGAGACATAGGGAACCAGTTATAGCTGGCTTGTGTCCATGTCCCAGTTCTTTATAACCTCTTCGGTTTCACAGTTAGTAGGCATAGAAATACTGCCCTTGCTAGGTATCAGTATTTTAGTGTTACAATTGGATCATTTGAATGAAATGATACATTATTTGAAGATGGTGAAGATGCATTATCAGTATGTTGAAGATGTATTATATTTTAATAATCTCTACCATGCCCAGCAACCTTCCATCACGTAAGACACTAGTAAAATGTTTTTTGTGCTTATTAAAATGATGTACCATGTTATGGAAATCACTGTAGCTATGGGACCATTAGTTAGCTTACCCTGCTGACATACATTATTTATAGTCATGGATTTATATCTTAGTACCTTAGTGATCAATTACGAATAATTAATTCAATCTGTGAAAAATGTGTGTCTTAGATAACTCTCCTTTGCTAATTTTTATACATCATGGTCATTTACTGTATAATTGTAAATAGCACTTTATATGTTCTTGCTATTTTTCTAATGTTTGTTACTTTTTTTTTTCTTTTTCTCATGTTGACCTAGATATCTTCAGGTGAATACATTCAAATGTCAGGTCGTGCAGGACGCCGAGGTATGGATGACAGAGGAATAGTGATTCTTATGGTGGATGAAAAAATGAGTCCAACAATTGGCAAGCAACTTTTAAAGGTAGGAGAGAAGTTAACTTTTTTTTTTTAAAAATCCTCCCCACTAAGGTTATTCTCATTTGAATAATGTAACATGTAAAATGATACACCCCGAACAAAAAGTATGTAGATCATACAGGTAGGAGATGACAAATCCTAAAAGGAGTATGGGCTTTCACTGAATTCTTATTAAAGTGGGAGTTTCTATTGTAAAACAAAATTAGAAGACTAGTAGTATCCTTCTCTGTATAAAAGGGATCTCAGGCAGGAGAGGTAGAATTGTATCCTATTTTCAAGTGTTATCATTACTACTGCAGTATTCTGTTTGTTTCTTTCTGACCACAGTCAGTTCAAGGATATTGCTGAACTAGAAAAGGTTTGCTGAGCTTTCACAAGAATTATTAAAGGCTTGGTTCTGTGGTGAAATAAAAATTTCTTGATGGACTTTTCAGCATAAGAGACAAACGGGACAAAGTCATTAAAAAATGAGGTACATACGATAAGAAGAGTGAGATGGCTGTCAGTGAGCTAAAATTAACAATGGAGAAATTGATAGTGCTTATAGGAAACTTTGAGGTTTGGAAATCAAGAGGTTGAAAAAAACACTCATGTGGTTGAGATGGGTATTAGACTATAGGGCTTCCCCAAACTGTAAAGGAAGTTGTCATAGATTATTACAATAATACCCTCTTGCTTTGTAATTTGAATGTGAAACATTACAGTCATTACACTTCTATTTAAATTCCATGGCAAAGTCACCATAATGAAGCATAATATTCTGTTTGTGTTGCCTGTCTTAGTCTGCTTACATTAATTGTGCACACATGTTAAAGCTGAAAATTCGGGAGTTACTCTGCACTCTATTCAGGAGCTTGTAGCCTTGATGTGAATAGCAGGTTATTTGTGTTAAAATGGCACTTACAGTAGTAGTAGAGTTTGTATAAATTGTGGGAATCATCTTAAGTCAGCATCAGGGTATGTTAATAAAAAGCATATATTTGTTGCCAAAAAAAATCAGATGCCAATATTTCTATATTTTGTTCAGACAAATGAAGAACAATGAGAGGAATATGTACGTGGCTGCTGTTAAGTTACGCAGACATGGATTCTTTGTTGTGTATCTCGCCCTGTCAGTGCAACCTGTTAACTCATAATAAATGCATATATTAGATCACTGTTACACACAGGTAGTGTTCACCTTCTTAAGGTCAAAATTTTCATGAATACTACATTATGGCTAACTAACCAGAAATTAGCAAAATAAGAAATTTTCAAAAATACTGGAACTCATTCGTGAATGGTAGCATTAGGTTTTGAATTAATTTATCAGTCTTGATTTGATTTGTGTTTTCTCAGTGGAGTGGACATATATTTGTTTACGTACACATTTAATGCATATGTACATCTCTAAGATGTATGAAGACTTAAGCATTTTAACTGGATTGTTATGAGTTTTTAGGACTATTTAAAAAAACAGATGTAATTTTGTGGCATACTCACTTAAAGGCTTTATACCCTTGTACTTCCACAGCTGAAAAATTAAAACACCAGGAGATACAAAACGAGACAAGAACAAAACACTCCATATAAATAGCATTAATTTTGTGTACTTGTAATCTGTAGTTTATAAAGGATATCCCCCAAAAGTTAATTTATATGAAACAATTGTAATTAGCTTAAGAAAAATTGATATTTCCATTATTTATCTTCAGTCTTTATGAGATTACTCTGTAAGTTCAACCATTCAGAAGGTGGTTTTTTTGTTTGTAAGTTCAGTAGTTTAAGAACTATAGAATTCCATCTGCATGAATTAAGATGAAAAAAGGAAATAGTAGATCACTTTTTTTTATACTATCTATTTTTTTGTCTAGATTTTAAGTAAACAGTAAAGAATATTTCCTTTATTGAAACTGTAAGTCCTTTGATTTTTTGTTTTCCCCTTTTGAATTATAAGGAAACGAAAGGGAAAAATAATGGCAACTTTTTAGCTTTCTGTATTATCTCTTGGTGGTTCTCCACTGATCTAAATAAGTTCCTGTATTACATTAATCTTTCACACTACTTCACTTGTGAGCAAGGACTGAATTTAAGATTTCTTTGAAGAAGATCAGAAGGGGCTCTAATGAAGGTATTAATGCTTCTGTAGCTTCTGTAACTATGCAGCCAACTGCTGAAAAGGCAGTAAAAGTAATCTTTTATGAGATGAGCAGTACAACATAAAAAATACTTCTTATTTTCCTTTTTAAATACAAAACACTTAGAGGAAATCTCTTGTCAAAACAGGCCAAGAGTGCATACAGACTAACTTTTCTTCAGTATTCACATTTTGTATTCATCGTTAAGCGTGTCTGAATTAGGTTTTACTTACTGACTGACAGTGTTTGTCCATAGTAAGATCACAATCATGTCTTGCAGTAGTATTTTTGCTGCCACATCAAGTATGGTAGATTTGCTCCAGGACAAGCTAAAGATTTATAGGGAAAACTTTAGAAGAAAGAAATGAGCCATATTGAGAATGATAGGACACTTACATAGGACATTTTTATTGTAACTCTTCAACCCCAATGCATGTCTGATCCAAACCATTTCCTGAATAGTAGAGCAAAATGTCTAGGAATAATGTTATCAGCTGCCTAACACTGTGATCAGTGAAGTGAGAGCTTGGAGCGTGTTTCAGTACCAGCAGTATTGCTGCAGCTGTGCTGTTTGGCTGTGGCACTTGTTTCTTGCGACATTGTGTACAGTACTTCAAACTTAAATTCAAAGTTCAAATCTTAGATGGATTTCTTAGGAGGGATATTTGTAAATATTTCTTAAACTCAGTAACCTACATTTGTCTTCTCAGTGTAACTAGGTTTTTTTGTTTATCCTTAGCATTTGTTTGACAACTGAGTATTTAGTAAACTGGTGACTTGCACAAATCTATAGAACTAAATGCCTATGACACTGTTGGATAGCTTTCTGAAGACAGTAAATTATAGTTTTACATTTGCATAACACTAAGAAATATTTGATGGGAATTTTTTTTTTTGTTTCCTTAATTATAATCTTTAGCTACATTATGTTAGTTTAGGTAGGAAGTGGAAAGCTTCTCCTTGACGCTAGATGGCCTTTGAAACCAGAGCAGCATCTCTCTAGTTGGAATTTGGCCATGCTACAAGCATGTATTCCTACAGAGACAATTGAGTTATTGAACAGTGGTAATCTGTTATGTCTCTAAAAGACAAAAATCTTCAGCTAATTACATTATGGAAATGGACGATTGTATAATGAAAGAAAATGTGCTAGTGTAAGGAGGTTTTTGAGTCCTGAATTTGCATATATCAATTTGTTGCATCTACTTATTCCTTCACAGGAAAAGTTAGATGGACTGAAAAATCTAAAGAAAACATCCATCTAGCCAGATAAAATATACAGTATTATGCTTTCCTTGTCATTTGCATATGGAACATGAAGTGCCCCAATGCCAAGCTGTAGGAGATATTCCACTAGCTACATCTGGCTCTTTGGCAGGGCCTTCATTTATAGAGTTGGCAGTACTGTGCTTATTTGGCCTGTATGCTGCTATTGGAAATCTGTCTGGTCTTTTTGTATTTTATTTTGACTCTTATGTTGTTTTATTGTACTAGGCAAATGAAAGGGATAGCAATTCAGACAGTTTAATACCTTTCTCTTTAACTTCCTGCCTGTTTGCACAGCTCTCTCATATGACCATTGTGCAGTTGTTGGAAAGTTTCTTAATTTTGAAAGAGCAAATCGTCATTGTCTTGTAATTGAGGCAGCATCATTAGATATTTTGTGTTTTATTCGTCTGCTATGTATCACATATGGCTGTTCCTTTCAGACACCCAAGTACAAAGAAAATTCTATTTAGCGTGAAAAGCAATATTTACATAAAAGTAAATCTATGCTAATTGGGAATAAATGTAAGATTGGAAATGGTGAGGAGGTGATGAGAAGCTTCAATTGCTAGAAGAGGAGGTTTGTGGAACAGGAGCTATCTGATGAAATTGCTGGAAGTTAGTACTTTTGCATAAGCTACCTGCTTTTGCATTTGCTACCTGTCTGCAAAAGGAATCAATAATAAGCCTTGGGCGCCAGTGTAATTTTGTGTGGATTTCTAACATAAAAAGTGTATAACAAGCAACTAAAACTCTTGCCTGGGTTGTGAGAAATGCCATAGTTACGTAATACTACACAAAACTATTAAATCAGAATTCAGGAAAAACAATGGTTAATGTGTAGGAAAGAAATGCTGTTTTATGCAGAAGTACTTAATCTGTGAGGTTGGTTGTTCCTTCTTTTGGCTTGTCTGGTATTGACTGATAGCCATGGGTCTGCTCCTGTATTGGTCTTTCTGTGTTTTAAAATAAATATGAGTGCATATGCCTTGAATTGAGTTGAAAAATAGTAAAACTTAAAAAATTACCCAATGTAAAAGTATAGATTCTGTTGTTTGAGTGGTTGGGGTTTTGGGTGCTTTTTTGTTGTTGTTGTTAACTAGGTAAATTTAGGACAGTCCAAAACTGTTGTTAGTCTTTGTTACTCTTTAAAATACCCATATACATTAACATCATACTCTTGAAATTATTACTGTGGTTTTGTTCAAATGATCTCCTTTGACTACTATGTAGAAAACCCTTCCAGTGAGTGGGAATTTTTTTTTTCAGGTGGTAAGATTTATTCTGTTGCATTGAGTTCTTATTTTGCTCTTACAAACTGTACTGAATTTTTACTCTATGATCAGGCAAGAAGCACAGGATTAGAGCATCAACAGAGGTCCTTTTTGCAAATTAAATGCTTAGCGCTGTCTGAAGTAATGAAGTGGAAGTTGTTAGCTATGCATGGCTGCCACAGAAGGCAAAAACAGGGTGCTGCTGACAATCTCTATCAGGAAGCTCAAGGTACAATGAGATGCAGGCTAGGGCGTAGCAGTTGTTCAGCACAATGTTTGACAAAATTATAGCACAAGCTTCTTTGGCAAGAGGATATCCTGGTACAATGTCTATGAATAATGGTTTTTTTGAACAAAATGTGGTGGCCTGTATTGAAAATGGTATGGAATGATATGGCTTACTACTTCACTTTTATGATAAAGACTCTGCAGAATCTTTAGTACTGCTGGTTGTGCACCCCTTTGAAAACTGTACTGTGTGCAGATTTTCCACTTACTTCTCCCCAAATGCTTTAAAGATTTTTCTAGAGAAGCAAGCTGGTGTTTCAGTTCATTTCCCATAACTTGTGAGTGGGTAGTAAGTAACAGCTTTCCATTTAATCTTGGTGTTTGGGACTATGCATAAGACGGCAGGTGAAGCCTTCTAGTGAGACTGTCTTTCATCAGCATTCAGTGCCTCTGCAAACATCAGCTTAACATGCCAGCTTAATTATACTATTGTACTTTGGTTTGACTTAAAGCTTACTTATATGGAAAAAAAAAATGCCTCAGGATCTGAGAAATTTACTAAAGCTTAGTTTAGACTTCATCTGGAGGTTGGCACTAACACTTGTTGGAAAAGCCATTGCAAAATCTAAAGAAATAGATTGTCACTAGTGGTTTGAGGACAGCGTGATGTTTTTTCTAATCTAAAGTTGTGACATAGGTGTGAATCTCAATGAAACAAACATTTTGGATACTTTATCAAAATTTAGAGAAAAATAATTTTAATGTGAAATTTTTATTTTTATTGTAAACTGCCAGACTTTTCTTGTTCTTATGAAGCTTGCACTGTAGAAGTTTTCCAGGCTTCAATTCGGGAAGGTACTTAACTTCTAACATGAATTTAAAATCTGCTTAAAGTCAACAAGATTTTAGCATGAAATCATGGAGAGAATTCAGCTATTTTAAGGGAAACAGATATTCAAATGCCATCATGAACAGGGTCACAGTTTTGTAGATAATTATGCCAGCCAGCAGATAGAAGACAACAGTAAATAGTTGTTCTTCCTGATGTTTGCAACCAAAATACAAGAGGATTGAGTGCATCAGATGGCGTGTAAAATGGTTAGTCACTCTTGAACTTCACCTCAGGCTTTTCCAGAGCCAGTAGGACTAAGCTAACTGGTATTATTTATTAATTGTGGTTGCTGCTTGTTAATACCACAAGTTACTTAAGCTTTATTAGGTCAGTCTGTGGAAAGCAGTTTCCCCCCAGCTAACAGATTTTTGGGAAATTTTCTTCTACTTTGGTAAACTCATCACTACAAATGTAAATGCTTTTTGATTGATTAAGCTAGATTTTTTTTCTTTGCCTTCTTATTCTTAAAACAAGAAAGGTAAGAGTGAGATAAACAGAAGACAAAGTTCCTTTTTTAATTTATTTTTATGTTAACTTTTTGTAGAAGTATATAGTCCTTGCTAGGGCACACATCTCCTTTAAGTTAAAACATACTGCACGTTTACTGAAGTTGTAAATTGTCACATCATTGACCTGATACCTGTAGCAGCAAGTCAAACCAATGAGTGTTGAGGATCTCAGCTTCTGAGTGCAGATACAGATACCATTTGGGTTTTTCCATTTCACCTTTCTTTGACTTTATCCAACTTTGGAGGAGCAAAATTATTCTCTCAAATGTATTATATAAACACGGTTCTAGAGCGATCAGACCAGCTTAGATCCAAAAGAATCATTGCACAGTATGGTGTTGAACACATGTTAAATTACCTTTCCCCCTGCTGTCCATTTGTGTTCTGTGCAGAGCATTTCATGTAGCAATGCTACATGGTTTGGGGAGGGCCAATTTTTAAATTTTTAAGTTAGGGTATGATATTTGTGTTGTATATAGTATTTGTACTTTTAAATATTTGCTTGAGAGTTTTAAGTATTGCTTTGTTAAATTGGGAAACTTTGGTACAAGTGTGTAGGGTTTTTTGTATATTTTTCTGTGTTCAGTTTAGAAACAAGATGAAAGACTTAGGGGAAGAACAGAACTTGGAGTTACCAGCCTGAGATAAAACTAAGGATAATTATGATGGTAGGAGCTACTGTATTAGAGAGGGTAAACGAAAAGTTCAGTCATTCAGAACTAACTTCAGACAGTGGTAGTGACATGCAAGAGAAATCAAGATACGTTTTTTTCCTTTTAAGTCTCTTATTACAACTGGAGCATTTGTGGAACCCAAGCCTGACGTATTTTCATGGGCAAAGCCTGCTGAAGCAGTCTTTTGCCACCCACAGTGGCTTCTGTTTTTGTTGGTGCAACTGGTTTTGGGGCAAAGCAGTGAGCCGGATTGGTAATAAATTTGTGCTTAAAATAGCTGCTTACATTGTCTGATAAAAATAACCCAGCAGAAGGGGTTTATCAGTTTTGCAGTCATGCTGATGTAGCTCAGGATGATCCTGTTGTCAGTATAACACCACAGTCTTTTTTGGTATTTCTGAGAGAGAGGTGGTAATTCATGTGGTAACTATATCATCGATATGTGGAAAAAATGTGTGCTGTTAATTAATATTTCACTAAAGGTATTTCCTACAGATGTATCAAGCAGTCACTTGCATTTTTATTTAATGAGGTTTTTCATAGAAGCTGATAATGGTGACTGTCACAGACAGCTAAGTGTACTTGTTTCTACTTCATGAGGGAAAAAAGCGAGAGACCTTTTAAATATTGTCAATGTGTTCTGTTCTTTGCTCTTTTTGCAAAGTGGTTCTGTTTCCTTTTTGGAAACTCCTTCATTCAGCTTATTTCTGGAAACACCGATAAGCAAAGGAAACTGTCAGTGGATCAAATGGCATAAAATATGTCTTGTAGTGTATCTGATTTGTGTCATTATGAAAGATAGTTTATTGTTGCTTTGCAAGTTGCCTCTTTCATCTTTGTTAGCTCATACTGTCACTGTGAGTTAGGTTCAGACAGTATTTGCCATCTTATGTTCTCTGTGAAAGCTTTGTACATGTTTTCTGTGAAAGGCTGGAGAGCAAGGAAGTTACGTGCAGTAGTTGTTCCTCTCTCTGCATGGGAACAGTTTTGAAAAAGTAAATATTTTTCTCCCGCTATAAGAGAGAACAGAGAGAGAGTAACCCTTACCAAATGTACGTCTTGCTCAACACCACGTGCCATAATGCAGCAGTGACAGCTCTCACATCTCTGGTTAGACAAGGCTTCCAAGTTTTAACAATAATTAAAAAAAAAAAAAAGTGGAAAAAACCCTGTGACTATCAATTCCAGACACTAATCTTCTTCTTCCCCAATCTTTAGATCTTTCTAGTTTATGTGGGCAAGAAATGGTAGGACCAGAAGTGCTGAATGCTCTGTCGGATGATTTGATTGTGTTAAGAAGAGACTCTGTTCTGAAATTGTTGGCAGTTAAACAGGGCACAGTGCATAGCGATAGTTCTTGACTCTGTAGTGAATTGTTTATAGTCATGTTCTTGATTTTTAACATTTATCAGCTTGAACCAATCATTCTTTTGCAACCCAAATCTTCAAAAACTTGATAGGGTGCTACAGGTGAGTAGGCTTAAATTTTTTCAAGAAGTGAAGTGCTTGCAAGTGCATGAAGTAGTTCATTAACTTATGAGAACTTCAGTTGATATATCCAGGCTCTTCTCATGTATGCAGGCAATTCTCATCTAGAGGGATAAAAAAGCTTGCAAAATCGTTCTTTTTTTTTTTTTTTTTTTTTTAAATATTCAGAAATAAATCTGCTGCTGCTGTCTGTTGAAGATTTGGGGTGGGGGGACTGCCCTCTTTGAAGGGGTGAGGAGGAGGATTACTTGCAGAAAGGAGGCCCGAGAACTGGGATGGTAGTTCTCCAACAACAGTAAAGTCATGGGCGCAGTGTGTGTTTGAAAGTGACTTCTTGATGCCTGTTCAAGGCAGTCTTTTCACATCAACTTTTGTTGCAGCTCTGATCAGTTAGGTTTTTGCCCGATCTTCTGCATGAGTGGTTGGTGGTTCTTCCTTTCTATAATATGGAGCTTTTACTCTGGAGATAAGGGAGAGGCTTCCTCAGAGACTGAGAGCTTGAGGCAGATGATGCATACCCTACCTTGTCGAAGAGAAGGTTGATGAGTTGTGACAGGAGGACCTATGGTAGAGGGTGAGCTAAATGTCATGCACATACTTCACAATGTTTTTAAGAAAGAAAGAAAGAAAAGTAATCAATCTGAGAGCCGGTGGCACAGGGCTTGGGCAGAGAAAGGGATTGCAAGAGGAGCAAACCATCATGAAGAAAATGTAAGTTAAACTGATTTGCCTCATTATATCTTAGCAGAAAGCAAAATCCAGGATAGTTGAACACTTTATACTGTATACTGTAGGCTGTTTGAGAGCAAGTAAGGAAAGGAAGGCCCACTTTTTCCATTTTCCTGTCAGTAATATATCCCATCTTCCCTCCCCTGCTGTTCTTCCCTTCCCTCCACCATATGTGTCCAACAAGTGTCTTTAGGTAACCACTAATTGCCTCTTCAATGATCATGCCAATCTTTATAATTTGCCAGAAAAGGCTGATTGTGTACTCATGTTTTGTGTGTACTTAGTATAGAAGAACAACTGTATTTTGCTATAAGGTTTCCTAGTGTAGCTGCAAAATCCATATGTTGCTACTAGGTAAATGAAGCAAGGACATCCAGGTGATTGCTGCCTGCTAGATGTGAGTCTGTTGATAGCCCAGGGTAGTCAGTAGAGACTAATGCATGCTGCAGAATTCACTGGCTGTGATGAAGGTGTAATACAATAAAGCTACTATAGTTATATTTAATTTGGAGGAGTAACAGTTCCAGTTTTCAGAAAAAATAAGCTGCTCAGAACTTTGATTTCGAAAATGTAATACTGCCTAGAGAACAACACGGAGAAAAAAGGAATTTCTGAAACTTGGAGAAGGATGTATTTATGAGATGAGGGAACAGGAACAATTCAGTTTTTGCCAAAAGGGGATTCGTGTTTTAACTGCTTTGTCTTAATAGAATGATCTTATTTTCAAATTGTAAAATGCTGATCATGTGTTTAAAATAAAAAGTGCCACATCAGCAACTGGCTCAAATGCTGCCTTTCAAATAAGTCTGCTTTATATAATCTTCAAAATAGCTGGGTTTTTTAGTTTGTTCTTGAATCACTCCTTCTTCACAGTTGAACTGTGCTGATTTTAAAAAGGCATTTAAAGTGAATCTGTAGGAATTGTTTGGTCTTTGTTGGCATGTTCTGTGCTTATATTATAGTTGTATAAAGTTCATTGTTTTCTTACTTCATGATAGCATTTAAGTGAGAGTGTGACACGTGGTTTTATTCTTTCAAATAGTTGATAATCTTGCAAGCACACAGCTAAGTTATGCCTTAAAGCTATGTAACATTGTCAGGAATGGAAAGAGGGATTCATAGTGTGATCGGAGCGGTCACAGCAGGATTTTGCCAGATCTCTGCTGGTCTGTAGTTACACTGGTGGCTGTAGGCAGCGGGTGGGTGTATTCCAGCTGCTTTAGTTGATGCCTGGCTACAGCAGTTGATGTTGCTGTAGGAAAGAATCTGACCCACTGTTAGCTGACACTAGCGTAATTGCTGTGCTGTTCTTCAGTAAATGCCATTCTTTAAATGGCATTCTCTGTTGTAGAGAAGCAAGCTTTTTAGGGAGTGGTAATTTCTTTTTCCTAGAATAACTGATATATTTAGAAAAAATAGACAAGAGCTTGGCTACATAATCCTTTTATCAGGTCTGAGGAAAAAGCTGTGTTATATGTTGGTTGGCATCAGCAACAGAAGTTCTCTCATCTTTCTTTGGTGTATCAGACCAGAGACATCTGTAGAAACTTGAGCTTTCCTCTGCACACTGCAGCTCAGCTGTTGATGTTGTACTTATTGACACATTTCTGTTAGAAACCTATTTGTGGTAATTTCAGAACTCGTGGTGTTAGTTTAAATACTCATTTTGTGATCTAATTTAAGAGGTATTTCTGTTCTGTGGTGCATCACTTGAGGTGAAAACCTGTGTATTTATGATCTCACAGATACAAACTAGAATGACTGAATGAGTCTCTGGCCATAGAAAGCAAAACATTAGGCTATATGATTTATCTTAAACTTGTTCTACATGTATTCATGTTTGTCCTTTCTGAGTATAAACATATGCTGAAGGCTTCTCTGTAGCAGCTGGATTTTCTTCCGAGATGAAATAATCATGCAGTGAGTAGGATTCTGGCAGTTGTAACGTAGTCTCATATGGCTCTATATTTCACATAAAGCAAACGGGATTACAGTATTCTTAAATATCCTACATGTGAAGGAGTCTCAGATTCAAACTGTCTGTTACTAGATCTGGCATCAGTGTGTCAATGGATGTAGTATCAGAATTCCTGCTGGTACATATAAAATTGACAGAAAAATGTGTATATTGTGGTAATGTCATTTAAAATCCATTAGACTTAACTTCATCTAGGAGAGCACTTGATCTGAATTTCAGCATTTGCATATATAAACTAATCATCAGTTGTTTTTTTAATAGCCTATGCTTTTTTTATTATGTATGATGAGGGAATATCTCTGCTAGATACCTTACTGTATAGCAAAAGGCAAAGAAATTAGTTGCAAGAGGATACATTATAATTGGTTTTAGGTAAAGCAAATCTTGAACTTAAAGTGCAGAGGAGCATGTTTCCCAGTGTCAGCCCTCTCTGAGCTTCTAAAATGTCTGATAGAATATGTTGAACTTTCAGCAACGATGTTGTTGCATGAAAAATATGTCTTGAAACATCCTCATTTTCTTGTTCTCTGTTTTAGTTGTTATTGATTTAAAATGTTTAATCATGACTGAATTTACTCATACGCCTTATTGAAATGACACTTGTTTAGTAAATCTCTTTCATTTCATGCATAGGTCACTCTTTAATGAGCAGTAAATACTAAACCGTTGCAAATAGTTGCATTTCATCTTCTTAAATATACTTTCAGATTAAATTTCACTTGCCATTTTAGTCCTCATCATGCAACTCTGTGGGTTGCTGGTGTCTTCAGTGATCTAGTAGCATTTTTAGCAGACCTCGCTATTTTTCTCTTTATGCCTTTTCTAGATTTCTTGTAAGTCCAGACCTCTGAGTCTCCACTGTGAAATTTTGTTTCGAAAAAATACCAGATTGCACTGTTTTTCTGTTAGTAATTCACACAAGTTTGGTTTTCTTAAATCCCTTAAAAGATTTAATTACATTAGTTTGGGGGTAGGGAGTGTGTTGTCATAAGCTTTTCAGGAACCAAGGAGAAATGATAATCCATGTACTTGTTAACACCTTCAAAGAGCTCTGAAAGATTTGTGGGATCTAACTTGGTTTTATATAAAGTCTATTTATGCTGCTGTTCTGCTGTGTTCTATCCAGCTGTCTGTTGCTTCTGGTTTCCACTCCTTTTGTTGCACAGAAATTGTAATTTTCTGCTTCAAAACTCCTGGATTTCCCTTGGATCCTTTCTGAAGAACTGTCAGGCACCTGTTCCTTTGAGACCAGTGCTACTTTAGATGAAAGGTTATGCGCCGCAGGCAATTTCATACATCAGAAGTTTTGGGTCTTTGTCATCTGGTTGCAGTGACTTCTTATTTGGTTTATCAAGATGGTTGCCTGTGCTGGCACTTTAGTTAGAGGCAGTTTCTCAAGTTTGCACTTTACTTGGAGAGGCTGTAGTGTTAAGGTCTTCTAGATCTTCCTTGGACACTGTTTAACTGTTCCGTGTGTTCTTTGAGTAGCTGGTTGTTTTAATGTATATCAATTAAAAGTTTGCTGTTATGATAATGAGGGCTTCCACTTGGGTAAGAACGTAATAACAGCCATGGTGAATCAGGCCAAAGGTGCATCTACCTACTCCAGTACCCTTTTTTGACAGAGGACAGTAGTAGATGTTCTTAGAAAGTAAGAATGGGGAAAGAAGTTAGTGATGTGGTATTTTCCCATAATGCTTTCCCAACATCCTTTCTTCTTGGGTTATTCAGAATACATGTAAATACCACCTTGTAAAAAAAATTGAACTTCACAGAATCCCAGAATGGTTGAGGTTGTAAGGGACCTTTGGAAGTCATCTTGTCCAAGCCCCCTGCTCAAGCAGGGTCATCTAGAGCAGGCTGCCCAAGACCATGTCCAGATGTGGAGAGTCCACAACCTCTCTTGGGCAACCTGCAAAGTAAACTAATTTTATAATGAGACATTACTTAAGTTAAAGAAGTTGTAGACTACTTGTTTTTGAACAGACTTTCCAAGACACCTCTGTGATCAGTAAGTCTTAAGAAAAAAGGTGTGCAAATAAGTTTTTCCAGAGTGTTAAAATAATGGATTGCTTTAAATAGTTAAACAAGTATTCTTTTCAAGTTAAAATAATGGAATCCAAGTAATAGGTTTTAAGAAACATCTAAGTTTTTCACTTGAACTTCTCATTTCATTCAGATCTAATTTATAATATTGTAGTATCTAGATATGATGAGGCATACAAATACTGTTACATGTTCAGCATTATAAAATTGCTTAGGATTTGATGAGACACATGATCTAAATTCAGGACAAGTTGTGCTACTCATTGAAGCAGCTCCTCATTTAAAATACTGCATCATGATTTATTTGGTATGTTCTTATATGCTGCCATTAATATTTTTTTAACTGGACAGTGTTCTTGGATCTTTTTCAGGGTTCAGCTGATCCTTTAAACAGCGCATTCCACCTGACATACAACATGGTATTGAACTTGCTTCGAGTAGAGGAAATTAACCCTGAATACATGTTAGAAAAATCCTTCTATCAGTTCCAACATTACAGAACTATTCCAGAAATAGTAGAAAGTAAGTATTACTGTATGTTGTACTCACAAGAGTCAGTATAAAAGATGCTGCACTGTGAGGTTGGGTAGTTACACTTTATTACGTTTATGAGAGTTTATACCTGTGCAGTTCTTGTCTTCCCTGCCAACAGTTGCCACTGCACCATTTGCTGTTATGTTATAGTTTCAGGAAGAGTAATTTTCTCTTGTTCTTAGGACCTATACTGTCAATCTATGAAGCGAGCGTCCTCTCTGAGTCAGGCAAGAATGGTTGTCACATTGCTAAACTGTAGGACAGGAAAAAGGAAAAACAATTTAAAATTTCTTGCAGCTTGTTAGAGGTGCAGAGAAGAAAAGTGTTATTCCTTTTTGATATGCATAACTTAGCTAAAAGAAATGTAATTTTAGTATCTCATTACAATCTCTAAAAAGAACTGAGGCACACTGCATTCAGAGTAGTATAGGAAAAAATGTTCAATTAAAATACAAAGCAAAATTCAGAGAGGACTGAGATGTTATTTGCACTCCACTGAGTAACTAAATTTTGAGCCATGATCTTTAAATAGTGTGTTTTCATGAGCCAAAGTCAGTTTCCAAAGGTCTCAGCCAGTGTTTAAGAGTGAGGCCTCTTTCAAAACTTGACCCAGAAGAATCTTAAGAACATGAGAGGTAACTACTTCCTTTGCCACTGATGCATGAGCAGTTCATCTGTTCATTTGTTAATTGAATATTAAGAGAGAGAGAGAGTCTCTCTCTCTCTCTCTCTGTGTGTGACAGACTCTGTGTGTGTGTGTGTGACTCTGTGTGTGTGTGTGTAGCTTTGTGTGTGTGTGTGTGTGTGTAGCTTTGTGTGTGTGTAGCTTTGATAGACATGCAGGGGGCGGGGTTCGATTCCCTTTTCAGAGTGTCGGTTAGTTTGCAGGTGCGGTATTTAAGACAGTAGTATTTAAGACAGTAGTAGTCAAATATAGTATGTATTTCCTGAGAACCATCCTGTTCCAGTTGGCATGCCTAGATCTTCATTCTGGCATTCCTGTATTGCTCTTTAAATAGAGAAATGGAGCTGGAGAACATTTTTCATATTTCTTGGACATTTTTTGTTTAGGCACCATACTGGGTGTTAGAATTTTGTAATTGCTTCAGCTGCAATTAAAAACACACAAGAGAGAAATGGTTGTTTAGAGCAAGGAAGAAATTATGCCATGAGTATGCATTGCTAGCTTTTTTCTTTAAAAAGTTGGCACCTAAAAATAGGGAGCGCTTCCCTGAGCTGTCTCTCAAGTTCCAGTGAAGTGGGATTTCTGAGTCACCCATATGCATTCAAATAACATGCAAGAGTGTGAGTTAGTAGAGAGGAAGAGATCTTTATAATGTGCCCTTTGTTTATGTTTACTAGTAGTATTACCAGTGTGAGAGAATGAAGCATGTTGCTTATAATAAAAACTGATTTGCCTAAATAAGGTGTAAAAATGTTCGAGGAAGAAGATACTCATTTCCAACTGATGCAATCAGAGCCTAAAACAGGTTAGGAGGAACATCTTCTAACAACATCCTTCTTGTTGAAGACATGTTGTTAGAAGATGTCTTTGAGCAATCTTATTTTCATAGGAGGAGGTAGAAGAGCGCTGGTAGGCAATGAATACCCTCCTTCACTGCAAGTTTTTGTGGGACTTCTGTGCAACCATAAATCAGTGATTCCTGGACAATTGGTGGTCCAGCCTTCTGTGTTCTCTCAAGCTTGTTTATTGTTAAAAAAAAAATGGGGTTTTGTATTAATATTTAATTTCCTATAAATGAAATTTAGTGGACACATTTACAGATTTCTAGCTTTCCAGAGAATGGATTACTGTAAATAGAAAATGAATGCCAAAAATGGTGACAAAATACTAGTTAAGTAGATCTGGAAGTGAAACATTGATTTCTAAATCTGTGAAGTTATTAATTTCCATGGGATTTTACTTTTTATTACAGGAGTGAATAATTTGGAAGGACAGTACAACAAAATAGCAATTCCCAATGAAGAAAATGTGGTCATATACTACAAAATCCGACAGCAGCTTGCAAAACTGGGTAAAGAGATTGAAGAATATATTCACAAACCAAAGTATTGTTTGCCCTTTCTACAGCCAGGAAGATTGGTAAAGGTAATTTGATTTTTCTTTTGTTTTGTTTTTATTTCAGATCTCTACCTATCCGTGAAATCTGCAAGGTTCACTTGTGTCTGCCAATTTGCCATCTTGAAAAATGACATGAATCAGTTTTTACTTTCGTTATGTTTCTTTGTTAAACATTCAACAATGAATTAAAAGAGATAGTGTTTCCATGATGAATAATAGTCCATGACTGCTATTGTAAATATCAGAAATACAAAAAGATATGCTTGGTAGGATGTGATTATACATGGGTTATGTTATAACATCTTATAATATTTTCAGGTGAAGAACGAAGGTGATGACTTTGGATGGGGAGTGGTTGTTAATTTCTCTAAGAAATCCAATGTTAAGGTAAAATATACATTCTCTGCATTAGAAAAATATATACCTTACTGCTTTTTATGAAAATAAGATAAAACTGCTCTTTTCTTTCTAGTTTTCAAAGGCAAGAAAATTTTCCTCTCACCCCAAATTTACAAAAAGCTCAGGCCTTCCCGAAGTGAAAATGTAAAGAAAAAAACTATGGGTGGTGGGACAAACCCTGAGTCTTGTGTTAATTTTTTAACTTTTGGCATATTTATGGAGGAAATGCTTGCTTGTGTCTGAGATAAGTAGTTCAAAAGTGCACTTGGCACTACAAAGGTTTAGTTTCTGAGACATCCCCAGCAGCGCTACACTAAGCAGTTCATAGGAAAGATACTATGTTACCTACTCTCAGAAAATCTATAGAAGCTGTAGGTGAGGGTTGAGAGGGTGGGGAGACTGACATTTGTTTGTATGTAGAAGGTTATTTTAAACTGGGGAATTGTGTCTTGAGTCCTAAGCTAGTGCATGAGATACGGGATTGCTTGTCCTCTGAGGCATTGCTGTAGAGTTGAGGGTTGGGAAGTTACAATACAAAGAGAGCAAAACAACAGAAATGGATTCAGGGAAATGTGGAAGAAAATACAGAGGGCAGTGATGCAATAGAAGTGAGATTTGTTTTTCTTTCCAAAAATGCATTTTATAGTTGGTCTCCGCAATAACCCCAGTGATGACGTTTTGGTCTCCCTTTCAGAAATGTTTTGACAGGCTACTCTGCTGGCTAAATTAAAACCTAAGTTTAAAGTGTATTTTTCTGTGATAGCACTTTTGCTGTAATATTGGCAGGAGAGCATTGGCATTAATTACTAGGTCTAAATGAGAAGTTGTCTTTGTCAAGTTCCGGTGGCGCCTGTACATTGTGGCACCTTTTGGTGCTTCTCTAACGTATAATCATTAAAGAGGAAATGAGAAAAATGTGTGCATTCAGAACTTATTAAAAGAGATTTTGTTTTGGTTTTCCGTCTTCCTTTTGAAAGTCACATTTCTTTCTTTTTCAAGTTGGAAAACTGGACTGTTACTGCTATTGCTTAAACTTTTGCTTCTAGACTGCTTTTTTCATAGAGCCACGTGAACAGTAAAAAAGATTTCCCCCTCATCCCAGCCTTCTATGTAAAATCGCCAACTTCTGTGTCACTGGAGGCATTTCTTCTATCTGTGCCATATTTTATCCACATATGTATTTGCCTTCCCTATCTGGCCTGTCTCACAGTTGTATAAAGCCTTTAAGTTTGAATGTTAGCTTTGAAATTACTGTCTGTTCTGCAGGAGATGGCTCTGGCTCCAGCAGCACTTTTTTTCATTAAGTCATTCTAGCAGCTGGGTTGAATTTTTCCTTCTGAGTTCTGTGGAAAGAATGACAATAGGTACTGAAAATTATGGAACAGACTTAAAGCCATGTAACTTTTAAAATCAGTATGGAAAGACTAGTTTCTATGAGCAGAGGCAAAACAAATGACTTAAAGAAGCTGTTATTTACCTGTTTCAATGTGTCTATTCAATGCATTTTTGTCCTGGGATACAGATGTATTTCCCCATTACTGTTTAATGCAGTAGTGTACTTCGTTAGTATTGGAAATATATCACTATTATGCCATGTCTTTAAACCTTTATCCACTTCTAAGTTGTGACAGTTCTTTAGATTTGCTTTTAGAAATGGTGTTGAATTCATTCTATATTACTAGTTTTTCTTTAGTTGTAAATTTTTCTTCACTGTATCATAGTTCCTAATGAAGTCCTTTTTCTAGTGAGGAATACATGGAATTAAGATGGACATTTGGGGTTACAGTATGTCTGTGTTTCACTAAGTAATTCTCTTTGTTCATTGCAATGTGAAAGCAAAAGCATGAGTCATTGTCAGTTATGTTTATTTATATATATTTATAATTATATCTAGATGTTTTTGCAGCATAATTTTACGATGCATTGTTCCACAAAATCGTGAATGCAAATAGCACTTTGTTCTGAATTACAGTAGACAGAAGAATTTATTTCAAGCAGTGGTGCTTGCTATATGTTGTACAGTATAGTAGGCAGCAATAAAACAACCCCAGTATTTTTGAGTAAGAAATTTTATTTCCACTAGATTGTGCCAGCAGTATGCTAGTTTTATTGTTGTGCTGTTCATAGTCCATATTGTCATCTGATCCCTGATTCTAGACATCAAATTTTTGTGTGTTAACAGTTAGTGTTATTAAAATTCGAGATGCTGAACTTTGGTCTTCCTTATTTAGATGATTATAATCCTTGTATTTTAAACTCAAATTTACATACTTATCTGTTCACATTTATTTATAAAGTTTACTACATAAACATTGTTTTTAGTGCTGTGTCATGGTCATTGAATTTTCAGTGAGTCTGATGTTATTAATCTGGGAATCTGAATTGGTTATCTGTGCCATATTTCTTGATTTGCAGGTATGATCAGCTCTCTTACCTTGTTTTGTTTACAGGCATATGAAGTAATAGATGATTCAGGGCAAATCTAAAATCCTTGGAATATACAGGCAATATTCCTCCAGAGAAGGCAGAATTTTGTCCTTGAAGCATCTGAATTGGTGCTGCATTAATCAAAGGATCATTCAAACTTGATATGACAGAGATGTCTGTGACTAACAAATTTTTACAGGGTGTTCTAGCCTCCTTTTACTCTTGCATACAACAAAAATGGTAGTTCCTGTTCAAGGGTTTAGTACCTAAAATGTTGTAAGAAACCCATTGAAAGGAACAGTACACATTCAAAAAGCAGTTCTGGATTAAGTCATGTCTGGTCAGCATTGTGTAAAAGCCCTTGGTATATGTAAACTGATAGTGATATTAACAGCAAATGTTAGTGACATTAATACTTCGGCTTTATTAGTAGGTTTACAGTACAGTTACTGATAGAAGTATTTTTTTCCTCACAATTTTCTAGACTTCTCCAATTCTAGTATTTTCTGTAGCATATATATGCAGCTATGAGTTTAGTCTCTTCTTTGACGTAGTATCAACAAATGAGGAGAAGGCTGAGCATCTCAACAACTTTTTTGCCTCAGTCTTCACTGGCAGCCTCTCTCCTCACCCCAGCCAAATCGATTGACTACAAGATGGGGAGCAGGGGAATAAAGCTCCTCCCACTGTAAGGGAAGATGAGGCTCAAGACCATCTGAGGAACCTGAATGTACATAAGTCTGTGGGACCTGATAAGATGCATCCCAGAGTCCTGAGGGAATTGGCTGATGTAGTTGCCAAGCCATTCTCCATGATATTTGAAAAGTCATGGCAGTCAGGTGAAGTCCCTGCTGACTGGAAAGAGGGGAATGCTGTGCCCATTTTTAAAAAGGGAAGAAAGGAGGACCCTAGGAACTACCGACCTGTCAGCCTCACCTCTGTGCCTGGGAAGATCATGGCACAGATCCTCCTAGAAGCCATGCTCAAGCACATGGAGGACAGGGAGGTGATTCAAGACAGCCAGCATGGATTCACCAAGGGCAAGTCCTGCCTGACCAACCTAGTGGCTTTCTATGAAGGAGTGACTGCATCAGTGGACAAGGGAAAAGCAATAGATGTCATCTATCTGGACTTCTGTAAAGCCTTTGACACAGTCCCCCACAACATCTTTCTCTCTAGATTGGGGAGATACGGACTTGATGGGGTGGACTGTTCGGTGGATAAGGAGTTGGCTGGATGGTTGCATCCAGAGGGTAGTGGTCAACAGCTCAATGTCCAAATGGAGACTGCTGACAAGTGGAGTCCCTCAGGGGTCTATACTGGGACCAGTGCTGTTTAATATCTTCATCAGTGACACAGACAGTGGGATCGAGTGCACCCTCAGCAAGTCTGCAGATGACACCCAGCTGAGTGGTGCAGCTGACATGCCAGAAGGACGAGATGTCATCCAGAGGGACCTGGACAAGCTGGGTGGGCCTGTGTGAACCTCATGAGGTTCAACAAGGCCAAGTGCAAGGTCCTGCACCTGGGACGGGGCAACCCCTGATATCAATACAGCCTAGAGGATGAAGAGATTGAGAACAGCCCTGCGGAGAAGGACTTGGGGGTATTGGTGGATGAAAAGCTGGACATGAGACAACAATGTGCGCTTGCAGCCCAGAAAGCCAACCGTATCCTGGGCTGCATCAAAAGCAGCGTGGCCAGCAGGTCGAGGGAGGTGATTCTGCCCCTCTACTCTGCTCTGGTGAGACCCCACCTGGAGCACTGCATCCAGCTCTGGAGCCCTCAGCACAAGAAGGACATGGACCTGCTGGAGCGGGTCCAGAAGAGGGCCCCCCAAAATGATCCAGGGGCTGGAGCACCTCTCCTGTGAGGACAGGCTGAGAGAGTTGGGGTTGTTCAGCCTGGAGAAGAGAAGGGAGAAGGCTGCGGGGAGACCTTATTGTGGCCTTTCAGTACTTAAAGGGGGCCTATAGAAAAGATGGGCACAATCTTTTTAGCAAGGTTTGTTGTGACAGGACAAGGCGTAATAGTTTTAAACTAAAGTAGAGTAGATTTAGACTGGCTATAAGGAAGAAATTTTTTATGCTGAGGGTGGTGAAGCACTGGCACAGGTTGCCCAGAGAGGCAGTGGAGGCCCCATCCCTGGCAACATTCCGGGTCAGGTTGGACGGGGCTCTGAGCACCCTGATCTGGTTAAAGCTGTCCCTGCTCACTGCAGGGGGTTGGGCTGGATGACCTCTAAAGGTCCCTTCCAGCCCACAGCATTCTGTGATTCTGTGATGATTCTTCGTTCAAGTCAGCATTGTGCTTTCCATGGCTTTGGCTGGATACTGATTTGGTATATGTGGATATTATTTTAAAATTCTAATTCAGAGAACAGCAGTGATATGAGTCCTGTACATTGCTGTGAGTGCTTTCTGCAAATGTAGGATAGAATTCAGAGGAACAGTTTCTTCCCCAGCAAGTAATTGCATTTCTTGAAAAAATTACATACCTTGTAGAACAGGATAACCCTGTTTTTCTGTTCAGTTTACTGTGGCAGTTTCCCATAGTACTTCTGAGAATCTTTGAGAAATGCTAGCTGGCTCCACCCTACTTTGCATGCAGTGAAAGAAAATAGTATATTGTAGATTTGTAATGAAAAATACTGAACTGAGTTAACCTGGGATTTTGAAAAGACTGTTCTCTCTTTCTTTCTCTCGTATTTGGAAGCATAGAAACTTGCACATAGTATTTTAAAAGATGATGTCTGCCTTCAGCATTAGGCCTATAACTTAGTTCTATTTGAAGTCATAAAAATATTTGCTTATTATAGGAGTGTATTTGAGCAACCTCAGTGCATATTGATCCAGTCAAATAACTGACATCAGGTTTTTTTAAAGCAGTGTATAAGAAAGGTTATGGCTTTGTGAACAATAGTCTTTAACCACCATATCTGCATGTTTGTGGTCTTTAAATGAGTGTCAGATGTTACATGTGCAGTTTGGGGTGTATGAAGATGTGGCCTGCAAGATGCAGCTTCTTATTTGCTGCAGATACAAGCTCTTACGCTTTAAAGATTTTTCTGTGGTCTTTATTGTGGGGAAAAACTTGAACTTGAAAACCTGAAAATGAAAGCGATCCACCAGATTTTGTTTCTTTTTTTTTAAAAAAAAGCAAAGTTCAGTATTGCTAGCATGATGCAAATATTTTGCATTACAATTACAAAAGATGTTGGCTTACTTTGAAAGAGGTATGTCTAGAAGAAAAGGCAGAAGCATCTAAAGCTGCAAGTAGACTTTAGGCTACACTGGTGAGGGAAGATGGGGAAGGGGTAATTTTTTCAAGTGTTTTTTTCTGTGTGAGGGATCTTTCAATCAATACCGATACTGTAGTCTTTAGAATATACTGCATCACTGAGCTGATACTCTGTGAAGAGCAGTAACTCATTTCATACCTTTAATATTGAATAAAATCAAGCTTTTTCCTTCCATTCTTGCTGGTGTTTTAAAATAACTGTTATGGACCTGTTTTTTCTGTGCCCCTAACAGCCAAATTCTGGTGAACTGGACCCATTATATGTAGTTGAAGTGCTACTGCACTGCAGCAAAGAGAGTTTGAAAAATTCTGCTACTGAGGCTGCAAAGCCAGCCAGACCTGATGAGAAAGGAGAGATGCAGGTTTGTTACACGTTTATTCTCAATAGTTTCGTATAAACGTTCTCAAAGATTCTATTTCCAAAGCATTTGCAAACTGTGGTAAAAGAGGGATTGATGCATTAAGGAAGAGAAAGGAGCTGTACACCTAACTCTGCTTTCTTAAACAGTTGCTGATTTCACTGAAGAGGAAAGTTTCAGGTGTGAACAATATACTTGAGTGAATTTGTTACCATATATGAAGTGCTTTGAAACTTAGTTACTGTTGTGTTATAGATTTCAAATTAGTAGATGAAAGACAATAGCAGTAATGTAAACAAAGTTATGAAAATGACCTACATATGTGATAAAATCTGCAGATAAGCAAATGTCTGTAAGTTGTTTTTTTCTTGGAAACTTGTGCAGCATTTTGTGGGTAATGTGCATTTGCTCTACTAGATTTGAGAATTCAGTTAGAATTTTTATAATCCTTGAGTAATAAATTTTAGCAATGCTGCTGGCAGGTAGTTTTCTTAGCAGTATTTTCTGTCTCTGAGAAGAGAATTCTTTTTTTTATTTCTTTCTCTTTTTCAGACCCCTTCAGCTTTGCAAGGCTATCTCATTCTAAAATTAACTTGAAATTTTTAGTAAAAGCATTTGCATTATTTAAAATTTTCAATTTGAAACCCTATATCAAGACAAACAATTATAATTTTCAGAGACAGTTGTTTAATTTGTCCATGTTTTTTTTTCACAAAGTCCATTTAAAGCTTGAGTTACAATATTGATTCTTCATTATGTCTTCATGGTGTCAACACTTAGGAATGTGTATTTGCTGATCTGATGTTCTCTATTGTTAGCATTCCTAGTTAAGTATATGACGATTTGTCTGGTCTGAATCATAAGAGTTATTCCAGTAGACAATTGGCAATAGAAAAACTGGAAATTTTTTTTTCCCACTTGTAGCCTCTCTCCAGCGTCAACTGAATACAGAATTTTCCCATTTGGACAAACTTACTTTTCTTCTTTGTTAATACTTTATCTCATTACTCACATTTTTGTGCTTCCTGATATTCCTTCACCTGCTGCTGTGTCCTTGTGTACTCAGTTTTCCTTTTTAAAGTTTTGCTATGGAACAGTAATAATATCTTTTTTTACTGATTTATCAGTTACTGTACTCGTTTTCATAGGTTGTTCCTGTTTTGGTACATCTTCTCTCAGCTATCAGCAGTGTCCGACTTTACATACCGAAAGACCTGAGGCCTATTGACAACAGGCAAAGTGTGTTAAAATCTATACAAGTAAGTTCCACTAGGCTGTGTAAGCTCTTTGCTCTGATTAGTGAGGTACTCTTGAACCCAAGGCAACTTGTTCTGCAGAAATTTGTCTAAAGCTTGTGTCACATCTTCAGCCTTATTCTTAAAAGGGGTTGAAAGCCACAATGTGTGTTAATTGTTTCTCCTTGTCAACAGTCATTTTAAACTGACTTTGAAAATTGCTGAAACATTACATAACAAACTTACACTACTGCCTTCTGTGTCCCTATAGTTGTGCCAGCTGATGTGTAGAAGTATAGTTCATTTTACTGTTACTAATCTGACTAAAAATAATTTTTTTTTCCATTTAGGAAGTACAGAAGCGATTTCCTGATGGAGTACCATTACTAGACCCTATTGATGACATGGGTATCAAAGATCAAGGACTGAAAAAAGTAATCCAAAAAGTAGAGGCGTTTGAGCACAGGATGTATTCACATCCTCTTCACAATGATCCCAACTTGGAAACCGTATACAAACTTTGTGAAAAAAAAGCACAGGTAAAAACAAAAAAAAACCCCACTTCATCTATATTTAGCTGAAGAGAGAGACAGTAATAGTTCCCTTCTTACTTGCTTTTCTTTTTATTTGCAAAGCCTGAATAATCCTTTTTAAATTAATAAGCCCAAATAATACTTTTTAAACACAGTAACGTTACTGAATCTCACTAACAGATTGGCTGAGTCAGTGGTATGCCCTTGATTGGTACAGATAGGAAGTACATCTGAAAAGAAGACTCTTCAGAAAAAGTCATTAGGGGTTAGAAGGTCACAGAGATGCCATTAGAGTCTTTCACTGAATAGGCATAGCACAGTACAGTGGGGTAAAGTCTTCACAGATAATTGGAACTGATCATTTTTAATATGCTGCGCAGAGCTAAGTTGAATTGATAGGGCTTATGAGCTTGGGGAGTGTACCATACAAATCATTGTGCTGCTGCTTCCTGAGCTGACTCCCAGCCTGGAAGCAATACACTTACTTATTTTGTATGGAGTCGTACCCTGCTACCCTGAAACTGGTTGTGCACAAAAACAGCTCTCGTGTTTCTATGCTGCTCCAGAAAACAGGTTCTCCAGGAGTCTCTTCACAGAAGTGAGGTAGTTCTGGTATGGGCAGCACAAAGTTGCATGTGGTAAGACCTGATGGACCAAGCAGACTTCTGCGAGGGCGTCTGCACTGTACACCCCGCCATCAGGATGTTGACAGTGACTGTGATAAACTACAAGACACTGGAGAAGCTCTAATAGCAGGCAATAATGCCTTTGGGTTACATTTGATGGAATAGTTGGTTAGCTGAGACTTAGTACAGGTCTCGGAAAACAAGTGCTTGTTCTCAACCAAAGATTTCTACTGTGTTTTTTTGGTATGGGCTGGTTGGGTTTTTTTCCCCGCTCTGGGTAAATAGCTTAACTTTCCAACGTGCCAGAGTTTCCTGTGGGTGAATGGAGCTGATTTTTTGTTTTGTTTTGTTTAAATTTGTTTTAGACCTTCCTCTTAGTAGAGTTAGATGAGTCAATGTCAACTAGTATGTCCGTATACCATTGAGGCCTTTATGTAAATTAAACAATGTCTTTAAAACAGTTGCATCTTTTAAACCAGCAACATGTAATTTCTCTCCCTCTGACCCCCCAGATTGCTATGGATATTAAAGTAGCAAAGCGAGAACTGAAAAAAGCCAGAACTGTCTTACAAATGGATGAACTCAAATGCCGCAAGCGTGTTTTGAGAAGACTGGGGTTTGCCACATCTTCAGATGTTATTGAGATGAAAGGACGGGTTGCTTGTGAAATCAGCAGGTAATTGGTTTCTGTGCGAAGTGATTATTGTCATGAATACACACTTTACTGTCCTCGCTGAAATTAGTATGTTATGTTTATATTTTAAAGTTCTGAGACCATTAGAAGAAAGATTCTTCAGAGACTATGTGATCTGTGTCATAAAGGGAATATCCTGATTGAAGCAGTAAAGATAGCAACTTAAGGACAAATACAATAGATTTTAAAACTAAAATGTGGACATGGAAATGCCAAAACAATGGCTATTTTCTTACACAGCTTAGGCAATAGTGTGTGTTTTCATTTAATATTGTACATTACATGAAAGGATGGTCTCAGTTTCTATGGTTCCACTTCCCAGGACTCTTAGTACAGAGTCACTCGCAAACAAGGGTGTAACAGTGATTGTCAGCAATTACCAAGTCGCTGACAAGTTTGGAATACAGCTTAATTGCTTCCATAGGGTTGTTGGAACAAATCTATAAAAGTGATGCATTTTATTGTAGTACATTTAGCAGGGGTATATATTTTGAAACATACTGTAAAGATTCCACAGAAACTGATGAATGAGACTTTAATATATCAGAGTGTAACTCAGATTTTGGTAGAATTGTGTATTTTTAAAAGTTACGGTGATGCTATACCCCTTGCCTTACAGATAGTTTGAAAGATGCTACCTATATTTGTTCGATATCTAATAACTTTTTTCTCCTGCAGAATTTGATAGCAAATGGGGAAGCTCAATCAGAATTTTATCAACTTCCTGACTTTCAGCAACTGTTTGCTGATGAGTTACACTTTTCTTTGTAAAAAAATCTACTTTTTTCCCCCCATCCTATGCAATTGTCTGATAAACTGCAAAATTAAGGGTGTACTCTTGTCAACAATTTGATGTTTTATCCAAATAGTATGTTTGGATTTTGTATCCACAGCATGCACTTCCTTTTATAATTCATTATTAAGTCTTTATTCTACAAGTAAATCGAAGCAAGTTTGTTCCTCTTTTCAGTATCTTGGAAATAATCCAGTAGAATATTTTTTGAGCAGCAGCGGTACCAATTTTAGTCCCTTTCATGAGTTGCCTAACTCTCTGGTTTTTTTCAATCTCTTGATGTCCTGTCTGATAAAAACTGACTAAAGCAACTGTTAATACTAACTGTTGAACTATCAGGAGAGATTCTTTGTAGTTCAGTAAGAGCTTTTAGTTTCTTTAAAATACTGTCTCACACTCTTACTAATTAGCATCTCCCTTAAAAATCTAATATATTAGTGTTTGGTGTTCCCATAAGAAAAATTAAGAAGCTGTTTCTTATCTACATCCAGTTGCTTCACAAAACAGATTAATAGTACTTCATTTAGAAGTTACATTTCAGTAAGTCTTTTCCCTAAGCTTCCTTCTCTTTCTCTTTTTTTTAGTGCTGATGAACTACTCCTGACAGAAATGATGTTCAGTGGTCTCTTCAATGACTTATCTGCAGAACAGGCAACTGCACTACTAAGCTGTTTTGTGTTTCAAGAGAATGTGAGTTACTTCTTCAATTCATGAATTCTAGACATTCCTGTCTACCAACACTATTGTTTACAATTCAGTTCCAGAAATTGGTCATAACAGTACAAGCCATTGCACATTTTGTATCCTTTCCTAAGGAGTTTCACATGAACTTCCACTGAACTTACCAAAAGCATTGCAGCTTCAGTGCTGAAGTATCTTTCCTCCTGAGTGACATGCCAAAGGTGGTATAAAATTGGCAGTCCTTGTAATGAATCTACAACTGTTACCTCCTTATGCAGTGAAGCAATATTAATAGATTCTCAACATAAGTGCTTGTATATGTATGTATACACACACATCCTTATAATTTAAAATGTATACTGATTACTTCAAAAAAGAGGCTTAAGAATATCTGCTCCTGCACTATGGGGTGAGGTTATCTTTAATTCTGAGACATGCCCATGTTATGTTATTTGGACAGTACCCTTGACCTATTGATGGAAATGGCAGTACCAGGCGGCATTGATACCAAGAGAGCTGTTAAAAACAGACTGTGTGTTATTAAAAGCAAACACATTTAATACCAGATGCTGCTGTTTTCCCACCTACAAGCTGTATAGAAGTTTAGCATCACCAGGAAAACACAGTAAAAATAAACTTCTGTATGAAATATTACTGCAGATAGTAGCAAGATGTATCACTCAGGTTGATTCTAAATGAAGCACATTAGCAGCAGATGCTAATGAATTATTTTAGTTAGTAGAAGGGATGCCAAGGCAAGCCATTGTTAGTTAGAATGTTGTGGTTCGCTCAACAGTAGTACTTGGGTGTAACAGGTAGGACGTAAAAATGTTGCTGTATTTGAATAGCCATATTTTCATACATAACCACGGATGTTTAAGTTATTAAAAGCATTTGCTTTTTTTGTTCTTAAAGAAAAGCTTGTTAACAGTTAAAGTAGTAAATGATGAGCATTTTGGCAGTTCAAAACTATGGAACAGCTAAATACAGGGAATTTTGGAAGTACTCAGGAAGCAGGTGCTTTTTTTCATACTGTTGGCATACTGTACAGAAAGATTTTGTTTTCTGATTTAGTTTTAAGGAACAAGTACTTGGGGAATTCAGTAAATTTTAGTGTTTGATAACAGGGTTGAGAAGTCATTGGAATAATTTAGGATGGGACTCGCACACATTGAACTTCTATTTTTGCATTTAATTTGGTGCAGAGCAAATGTATGGGAGCGCATGAGATTATTTAATGTCTTCTTTTTCAGTCCAGTGAAATGCCAAAATTGACAGAGCAGTTGGCAGGACCACTTCGGCAAATGCAGGTAATCTGCCCGTTAGAAATCTTGTCTGAGCTCAGGGTTAATGTTAACATGAGTGAAGTGTATGAGCAAAGTATAGTAAGTGCACAGTGAAGACTTGATTTTGGATCATCAGTGAATTTGGCTGGCACTACATGTGGTTTTGCAGTGTGTAAGAAGCGGTTATCTTGTTTGCAAGAAATCTTTATGCTAATTTAGAACATGCCTTCAAAAACTTTTATAAGCTTGTTTACTACACTGTAAGTTGTTAGTGCAGGCGGACTTAGTGGTTTACTTTCTGATTCACACTAAAAAGGAAACCTCATCCTGTGTGCACTACCTAATAATAGGCAAGTCTTTCTGTTGGTTAAACACTTAATCTGTTTAGGCATATTATAAATTTAAACTATTTTTTATTTTAAAGGAGTGTGCAAAAAGAATCACCAAGGTGTCAGCAGAAGCAAAACTGGAAATTGATGAAGAAAATTACTTAAATTCTTTCAGACCCAACCTAATGGATGTGGTGTATACATGGGCAAATGGAGCTAACTTCGCTCATATCTGCAAAATGACTGATGTCTTTGAAGGTATGTTAACCAGTTCTTCTTTAGGAGGTGTGAGATGGTAATTCCATAACATGGAATGGTAATTCTGAATAGCCTTATAATAGATCACAAAATTTATTAACTCGGATGTATTCAAGTATCTGCATGGCTGAAACTAAGTGGGGAAAAATTGTTTGCTATATATGTTATAGTTACACTGTTGATAATTTAGAATCTATAGAAGACTTTTTAAAAGGGATATCTCTACATTTTAAAAACTTTATGTAAAACTCAGAAATCCTAAGTATTGCAACAAAAGGTAACACTTACCTTTGCTAGTTAAAGGAAAAAGTATGTTCCAAATGCTTGCCATTAAGAAGTACAGCCCTTGAGCTTGTCCTCATTACAGTTAAGTGTTTTATTATTTGGTAATACTGAAGGTTCCTCCTGCTGTCTTACTGGTGGCAGAAGTGAGAGGTGGTAACCAAGTCTCTGTTTTGGGTTGTTCATCACAGCAGTGCAGTGCGGATATTTGAAAAGCCTAGGTGTAACCGGTCACCTGGATTACTTTGGTTCCTAAAGTTGGAGTACTAGAAACTGCTCCTTGAGAAAGAATACTTAGTTTTCATTATTTTAAAAGTAGGGTGATGTAAAGCCCAAATACTTTGTAAAAAGACAAACCATCCACCTGAAGGTCAAACCAGAATGAAAAACCTAATTTCATCTTTTACCAGCTATGTTGAAAGTTGTGAAAAACAGTAGGGTGGGTGGACCAGTCTGAGAAGACTGTGTGTAATGACTGATACTTGAAAATCCTTTTTTGCAGTTGTTACTGTCACCATTGTCTTGCCTTCCTCAAATGCTGTTTTCTTGCTTGTACATACTCAGTTGCAAATGGGAGCCCTTAAAACAAAGGAATTCGTGCACTTCTAGAATCCAATGCATAGACCCAGGAACTTTAAAGCAGGTTGCCTCTGAGCAACAGGAATCCTGGCATTCTTTGATTCTGCATTCAGCAGGTTCCTCCAAGTGCAATGATGTTTGAGCCTTACATCTGTTGTAGAGGCACCCTGAGTAAGGGGAGCACAAAAGGAGAAGCAGTAGCTGGCTTATGTTTTTATGTCGGCGCTTGACTGTTCAGAATACACAGGACAGTGACGTTTTCCATTTACTGTATTTGGGGTAAGGCTAGTTGGTCAGCTTTGTTCTAGTCAACAGTGCAAGCTCCCTCAAAACTAGATCTTAATGGGCCTGTTTTGAGAAGTCCAGCTCTTGTGGCAGGGGTTGACACATGATTGTTCCCTTAACTTTTAGTAGGCTGGTTTTCTGTGCATTGTCCAAAAGGAAGGAAAGCATTTCAGACATCTGCTGTCAGTCAGGCTTACCCTAAATGCAGTGTAGTGTTGCTAAATCCCAGGGGAGTTTGCCCTGGTGAGCCAAGTCACTATAGTGATTTCAAAGAAATTAAAAACCAGAATACAGGAAAAAAAAACCCCAAAACACACAAAACAACAAAGCACAAACAAAAAACCACAGTGTCCTTATTTTGATCTTAAGTAGAAATTTTCGTTTCAGGCATTAGTGCTTCCTATCTTAATTGTGATAGAGGTTGTTACCGTGAGGTACAGCATGATAGCTTATTAAAGCTGTAGGAGGTATATTTTCCTCTTTGCTTTTTGGGCAATGTGGAATTAGCAATAATCAGTTGCTGCGATTACAGGGAGTCCCAGCTTCACTGTTGTGCACCAGTTTTAGTAAGGAGACAGAAAATTGTCCAGCCATTAGAGAGTGTATTGGAAGCCACCACTTTTTTTAAACTAGTTTTTCATCACTCCCCTCCAGACATGCTCTTCATGAGTGAGCAATTAATGTTTGCTTTTGTGCTGCCATCCAGGCTAACAGGCACAACCAGAACTTTTCTAGACAGAAATCCTGAGTCGATGGCATGCTTCTGCTCTCACAAGCCTAAAGATAGATGGTGTTCTGCTGTTGTATTAGTATTGACGGTCAAGTGTCTGAAACCCCTTTGGGTCCACTTATGAGTAGTGTGAAGACTTGTAGCTGTGTAAGTAAATGACTGCCTTTTCAGGTTGCACCGTAAGCCTGGGTGCTCCAAGAGCAAGCGTGCTTGCCACAGACGGGAGCAGTGATTGGCTAATGAAAATGAGTTGTCATTAAGCTGAAATGTGTGTGTTTGGGAGAAATGGAAATTAGAGAAGCTTTTTAAAGGTGTAGGGAAGAATGGTAAACTGAGCTACATACTTTATTAATCAACTGCAGGTTGACTGTTTTGTTTTGTGGAAGTATAGAAAACAGTCATTTATTCAAAAAATGGAATTTTTTTCCTCACACAAAAAAAAGTATGTCTGCAGCAAGCCCAGCTATGCTGCCTGTGAATGAGTACTCCCTGGAACAGTTGTCACGGTTGCCTTGTAAATGGAGACGAGCAGTATCTTTGAGAGCCGAGCCGGGACCTGCCAGAACACAGTGTGGGCATGCTCAGGGGAGCTGCCCACAGTTCACTTGCTTTGGCTTTGTGTCCAGTAGACTACGTATGGGGTATTTTCATGTCATTGCAATAGGTTTTAGGTTGTGTGAGGGCAGCAGTCTCTATTCTTACTGTAGAAACTGACATGGCCTACTGGTGCCATATGAATGTTTTTTAGAAGTGTTACTTTACTGTTCTTAACTTCTCACTTTCCCAGCAGCTTTGTAGAATGTTCTTTTCATAGGGACAGTTTTTTTCTCCAGATACTATGCCTTGTCTAGAGCTAGTATTTCATTGAACTGTAGAAAGGTCATCCAGCCCAACCCCCCCGCCCCTGCAGTGAGCAGGGACAGCTTTAACCAGATCAGGTTGCTCAGAGCCCCGTCCAACCTGACCTGGAATGTTGCCAGGGATGGGGCATCTGCCACCTCTCTGGGCAACCTGTTCCAGTACCTCACCACCCTCACAGTTGAGAATTTCTTCCTCGTATCTAGTCTAAATCTAACCCCTTTCAGTGTAGAAGCATTACCCCTGTCCTATTGCTACAGGCCCTACTAAAAAGTCTGTCCCCTCCAAGTACTGAAAGACCTCAATAGGGTCTCCCTGCAGCCTTCTCTTCTCCAGGCTGAACAACCCCAACTCTCTCAGCCTGTCCTCGTAGCAGAGGTGCTCCAGCCCTCGGATCATTTTTGTGGCCCTCCTCTGGACCCACTCCACCAGGTCCATGTCCTTCTTGTGCTGAGGGCTCCAGAGCTGGACGCAGTGCTCCAGGTGGGGTCTCACCAGAGCAGAGTAGAGGGGCAGAATCACCTCCCTCGACCTGCTGGCCACGCTGCTTTTGATGCAGCCCAGGATACGGTTGGCTTTCTGGGCTGTGAGCACACGTTGTTGGCTCATGTCCGGCTTTTCATCCACCAGTACTCCCAAGTCCTTCTCCGCAGGGCTGCTCTCAATCCCTTCATCCCATATTTACCCTATGACAGTTATTTTGCATACAGTAATTTTGACTGTAGGTGTGAGATGATGCTGGAGGAAGTGACCAAACAGCGTACCATTTGTATGCTGCTAGAAGAGCATAAACATTGGGGTCATTATGTGAAACTTGTTACAGTGACTTGGGCTGAGCTGAGAAGTAAGTTAAAAGAGGAGATGCATACATAACAAGCTACAGTGGGTATAAGGTTGCAGTGTAGGAGCTATGCCAAGACTGAGCTTGTATGCATTAGTGTAAGCATGCAGTTGAGTCATAGAGTGGTCCATAGACTCTTGAGTGGCACAGAGTAGACTACTTACTAAAGAACTGAGGGCTATCAAAAAAGAAAACCAAACCCAAAACCAACCCACCACCCACCTAAACCTATGTGTGGTGGTTCTTGAAGCAGCAAACTTGTGAATCCCCCAAACCTGTATGGTTTCTGAAGGAAGTCTTAACAAATACTTGAAAGAAAAATCCATTAGGAATTGCTAAACAGCCCTGGAAGTCCTCTGACTAGGTATTAGTCACAGGCTGTGACAACAGTAGAAGAAAACAAGAACAGAACCAGCATTTGGACACAGCTTCAAGGAAACGGCCGATAGAGAAATTTACTGTTAAACAGAAACCAAGCTTAAGACATATGGCTATTCTTACTACTGGCTTCTAGATAAATTGAACAGGGTTGGAGAAGGAACTACTGCTTTGATCCAAAGTGGGCTCAAGCAACTGAATTATTCAGTGACATGGTGTGGCAGGGGATACAAGGTTTTCCCTTACTCTTTTTATACAGGTAGCATAATTCGTTGCATGAGAAGGCTAGAAGAATTGCTTCGGCAGATGTGCCAGGCTGCAAAAGCCATTGGAAATACAGAATTGGAAAATAAGTTTGCAGAGGGTATGTATTTCACTTCCACAGTATAAGAAGTAATTCTAGAAAGCATATGAAAGGAGGGAGTGAGGGGGGCAGGGCATGGGTAAAAGATTTGGGAATATAAGCTTTTGGTGTTGACTTCATGGTAAACAGCATCATTGCTCTCTTTCCAGATAACATCTATGTTTTAAGTCAAACTTTCTAAGAGGTAGTGTTTGATGCATAGTGACAGTTTAACCAAGTTTGTGACTGAAAATGGATGTACAATGACTTCCACTTAAGACTTGCAACACTTTCTCTACGGCAAAGTCTTACATTCCTGTAACTGCATTTAAAATAGTGATTGTGTCAGTTATGAATGCTGGATATTAATACAATTTTCCTTTTTAATAGGGATTACAAAAATCAAGAGGGATATTGTGTTTGCTGCAAGCCTTTACCTGTAACAGAAGGTATCTTCTAATCATCTAATAATCTACTAGATTCACATTATGGAACAAGTTTGTCTCAAGTCATTGTTTCTTTTAATGGTGTGTATTTAAACCACAGTTGTTTCAACAAGGCATGTACAAACAGCAGTGTATGTAATGTAACTGTTACCATGTTTTCAATAAAAATTTACAGTTTGAATAGCTTTTTTTTTTTTGTCTTTTAAGGAAGAGCTTAAACCAACAGGAATTTAAAGTTTAGATATACAATAACTGTGGTAGATGTTACTATATACAGGTAAAGTGAGCATCCAAGAGCAGCAGCAGTCCCTTAAAGGCATTTACTTATATTACATAGTTAGACTTGTGAAAGAGCAAGACGGGTGGGGTAGGTCATTCTTCATGGTTGATGATTGCTGCCAAAGTGATTTCCATTTGTTGGAGTCTCATGTAGGGTTGTATGGGAATCCTCTTTCGGTTGAAATGTACATCCTCTCACTTTGAAGAAGTCAGACACGTACACAACCTAAGTGAACAAATTAGTGTTAAGCTCCTGCATTTGCAAGTCTTTCAAACACAGGGTAAATGCTTTTACAGAAGGTAATTCCATGATCAAAACTAATACAAAGTTTAAACAGATTAAAACATTAGAAAATTTTAGAAAATTATTAGAAATTAGGGTTGCCCAGGGAGGTAGTGGAGGCCCCATCCCTGGCAACATTCCAGGTCAGGTTGGACGGGGCTCTGAGCACCCTGATCTGGTTAAAGCTGTCCCTGCTCACTGCAGGGGGGGTCCCTTCCAGCCCACAGCATTCTATGATTCTGTGAAAATTGTTAGGAAGTCTTGTGTAAAATTCTGGCATCTGTTCTTTCACTAGCTTTTTCTCCAGCTATTACTCTGCCTCCCACCAACCACTTAGCCACTGATGGTTTAAGCCAAATTCAATGCTTGTATGCTAACTGCTCCAACTGCATTATCAGGTACTGCTTCATTACAATAGCCATAGTCTCAATAACTAAATGAAGGAGCAAGACACCCTTGCTGAGGGCCCACATCACACATACAGTTAAATTTAGTAGTTTATTTAGAACAGGATGGAGAACTTGTGCTTTAGCTGAGGAAGAGGGTTCATTCAATAGTAACTATTATTCTCTGGAGTGTCACTCTCCCTTGCGTTTCTTTAAAAGCTGGTTAAACTAAGCTTGGATTCCTCTCTTTGGCAAGGTTCACAGGAGCTCCCTCCCCAGTACATGTGTCTCACCTGCAGCTCCAGCAGCTGCAAGGCTAACTACCTATGTTATCCTTTCCTTCAAAAATACCACCTCACTTCCTTCACAGCTACAACTATGAGACAGGTGTCTGGATCCAGTTCTGCAGCTTGCTCTCTTCCCGCTGCCCACTTCACCAAGTTCTCTAGTAGGCATGCTGGGTACAGTGCTGCATGAAGTGCGATAAATGAGAAGCCTTCTCTCATGATTTCTTCCCTTCCTACATCACCTATTCCCCTCCCACTCTGAACCTGAGAACTGCAGAACACAGTTTAGCATAGCAGAAGAAACCATCTTCCACACTGAGGGCTGGCTGATGACCCAGCATGCTGCTTCAGCTGCATACCAGATAAGTTTCAGCTTCCACTTAATGCTAAACTCGCTCAACTCAATTTAGCACTCCATTTGCAGTTGCTGCCCCAGCATGCTCTCACCTCAGCTTTCCATTTCTGGAGGTCAACTCTTCAGTTCTTTCAGGTAAGGGTTTTCTTTGGGGTTTTTTATTTTTAAAAGTAATTTCCTCACTTTTCAACTCTGATCACTGTAATGCCACCTTCTACTCATTCTTATATTACCAGGCATCTCTTAAGATACCCTCTCAGTCATCCAACACCCTTCACTAAACTTGTTTTCCTAATAAAAGTGCCCTCAGCTCTTCAATCCTTGATATTTCTCATTCCCTGCACTCCTTTTCTTAGAAAATGAGACTGTACAAAAACAAGGGGTAAAATTATGTTTTAGTCAACATGCAGCCATTTAATAGCAGCTAATGCAGTATGTAGGGTTTCCTGAGATTTGTTTTGATGACTGACTGCAATAAGTGAACAAAGCTTTGTCTTGAAATGAACCATACCCTTCTGACTTCCAGCTGAGGAAGCAGAAAATCTTGGAGGCGGTTCTTCCAGGTGAGCCTCAGTTCTTGGTCACTGAATTCTTCAGTATGACCTCAGTTAGCTCACGTCTCTGAACCAGAAGTCTCCCTGATCTGTCCCTTCCCATGGATTAATCAACTGTGGCACTCTGGTGACAGCCAGCACAACTGCTGCCACTAAGTCAACCAGGCCTGCAGCTCCAGGTTTAGCTGATTCTCTGTTCTACAGGATAGCTTTTCACTCATCAGTACAGCCAAGCTTCACAGGGTGGTTGTTGTGAACACCCTTTTGGCACTCAAAATGCAGACAAGAAGTAGTGAAGGATTTTAGTTTCCCTTCAGACTGAAAAAACACAGGCTGTATAAACTGGCAGAGGCAGACACTTCCACACTGTCCTTGCCCTTTAAAGGCCTTTCCCCCCCCCCCCCCCCCCCGCTTACCTCATACACCATTCTCCTCTGCTACTGTACTTGAGATTTAGAGTTTGGCTGGAAGCAAAAGGTATGGCTATATAGAGGTCCACACAGTTTTGCAGTGGACTGTTTTCATCTATTTGTTATTTAATCTATTGGTTGAAAAGCTCTTGGGCAGGGACAATTTCATATTGTCTAATAGCTAAAACAGCCACTTGTCTCAGCACTGGCCCAGAGTCTGCCTCACTCCCCAAAGTACTGGTGCTACCCCCAGTTCAAGGAGTTGTTTCCCCTCTCCAGCAGTTCCAGAGCATCAGGAAGACAGGTCGGCTTTCCTCTGAACACAGCCTGCAATTCTAAGGTGCTGTTTATAGAAGCAGGGTTTACACCCCCCCGCCCCCATCAGGAATGACTTACAATGAGCACAGCCACCACCGCTCCCTGGATGAGTCCTGTTAAAACATCACTCCAGTGGTGCTTGTAATCAGAAACACGCGAGAGACCCACATAGATAGATGCAGCAATAAGACCAAACTGTATAGTAGGACGTACAAGTCTTGCCCAGTCTCCTTTCATTCTGGCCTGAAGGTAAAGCTAGAAGGAAAAAAAAATCATCATAAAATGCAGCAAATACAGAAGCAGTAATCATGTAAAATTGTGTTGTGCCTGTTAAAAGAGTTGACACTCATGTTCAGACACATGATAACGTCCACAAATGTTCCAAGTGCTATACTCTCACAAGTATGCTAAGGCGGAGTTTGATAGTGGGTGTTGGTCTTTATGTTTTATATAAACTACATAACACCATCATATAGATACTTGCTGTATTTGTACCAATGTGACAAATTACTGTTTTCAGGATAAAGGTACTGGTAATACCAGACCCGTTTAAGGCTTAGACAGAATCCAGTGGAAGTCAAACCAGTATTTTATTCCTGTATTAACTACAGGTAAGTCTTATACAAAAAAAAAAAGCTGGCAACCATCCAGATTTACAGTCCTCCAAATACAGGGAGCCCCACCTTGCTCTGAGCAGGAAGACCACTAGCATCTTTAGTGAAATTTACACATACTATAGATAGAGCTGACAAGTTTTTAACTTTATTCTCAATTCCAGTCACCTTTAGTGTTACCAACTTTTAGCATAATACTGCAGCTGTAGTTAAGCATTACAAGAAGTAACTTGATAACATCTAGAATCACATTCCTCAGTTGTCACTGGTATATTTCACAGAGCTCCATCTGTTCCTCATCCTTTTTAGCTGCATATTAACCATGTTACCACTCTGGCAAGCAAGTGGATATGTGCAGTTCCCATGCTTTTTCTCTCCCCTCCACTCTATGTTGTGTATATCTATGCTTTTGATGTGTTATCTCAAATTCACAGTATTTAACTCTATTACTTTCCCATCTAATCTAAGACCCTGCTTTTGACTGCTTCTCTGGTCTGTCTAGGACAGAGACCTCTTCTTTCAGCTGTAAGAGGAGCTTCTCCAAAGCCACCCTCTAAACATCATTAAAAGTATTCTGGAACTTGATCCTGTCACCAAAAAAGGCACCATAGTTACCATACTTAACAGAGAAGAACAATACAGTTGGAAGTTATATTTAACATTTCAAGTATATCTTTTCAGTAACACCTAGGAACTTCAGGTCGAGTACAAAACCTTAACTGACAGTCTTGTGAAATCGTAGAAGCTAACTACAACACAGGCTTTCAGGCACTAAGACAGCACACTACTGGTAAATCCCTCCATTGCCAATTTCAAAAGCCATGGCTACCTTTTAGAAGCATTACATTTACAATGTAAATACAGGCATAGAGCATGCACTGTAGATGCAAAGGTGCTACTTTCCAAAGTTAAACATTTGGGGAATGTTTGGGTGGTTTCTCTGAGTAACTTACATCATAATTTTGGCATTTTGGCTGACTTCTTCAGCTATAAATGGATCACCAAAGAGATCAACCCTATCCATAACTGCTTTTCTTTCATAGCAAGGGTGAAGTTGGACTCTGAAGATGCTACAGCTAAGCCTGAACTGGAAAATAATTTTTCTCCCCTCAAGCGGTGGACATGGTGTATTTCTGGGGACCTTAATTTCACCACTAGGGAAAATACTGTTTAGCCACTTCAAAAATTAGCTGTCACACAGTTCTTTTAACAAAAGGTGTTTAATGGTCTTACATTAATACTCCTTCTGGATGTACCAACAGCAGACCAGACCACTCACTACCTGAGTGCCAAATGGAGCAGAGGTGGGTCCAAGGAGCACATGCTGGTAGCCTAAAAAGCGCTGGCTGATGATTCGATACTGCTGTAATGAAGTTTTTTCCACATAAGCATTTCTGGTAGTTGGCAAAGGTGTGTGGTTGTATTAGAAAGAAAAAGGGTTACGCAACCGCGGATAGGTGGGAAACCCGTATTACTTCTGAACAGAGGAAGAAAATGAGGCAAGCCTCACAAAAAGCAAGCTTGGAAACATGCCAGCCCACAACACCGAATGACCAATAAAACAGCCTTTGAATCTCCCTCACACAGCATGTATTCAGATTTTCTTTCTGCTTCACAAAGCATCAAACAAGAAACTTGGATTTAACATCTACGTGAAGACAATTTCTGTACTGGGAGAGAAGACCTGGAGTTGCTTTACCATCTGCAGAACACATGCAGTTGGCTACAGGCTTCATCAGTTCTAGGTGCTTCTTCATACCACCAACTCCAGTAGCTGTACAGGAAATGCCCAAAGCCCTTCTTGCACCTTCTACCGGCAGATGGATTTATATTATTCTAAAACTAGGTATAAGAAGGGTGAGAAATCATACCACAGGTAAGTGTCAGTGACTGATCACTGCTGTGTTTAATTCCAGAAGTAGCAGCTGTTTTTCTGGTTACTATTGCTTTTTGCTGTTATATTTTTGTTCAGTTGAGAGTAATTGCTTATTAACCAACTGCTGCACTGGTAAATTCCATGTTATTTTTAAGCAGGTAACTTCAAACTGAGACTGCTTTTAATAGGCCCAGGCAGTCATACTGCCCTGCAGAGATTCTTCCTACTACCACAACTCACTCTTAGACAGTGACATGTCTGAGCCAAAACAGCCCAGCAGGGACCACACGGGAAAATAAAGCATCCAAAGGGAAGATGGAGCTTTTGTCTTATAGTTCCATTAAATATAGTTCCATTCATATAAACCAAGGTTGATACCAGAAGTATGCCCAGGAGTCCCTTATATAGTATTAGTCTTTATATAGCATTATATGCACAATATAAAGATGTCCTGGCATTATGCTGTATTAACACTTACTACTATTTTGACCCTGTTGACTAACAGAGGGCAATGACTTCAGACTGTTTACAGAACCCCTCCCGATACGCATGCCTCAGGTTCTTTTGCTCCTCTTTGAAGTCATTTACAGCACAGGCTCTAAAGGGAAACAGAAGCAAATCCCTGCCTGCCTCCCCACCCAAGTCTCTTTGCTATAAAGGAATAAGCTTTACAAGTAAAACTTGAACCTACAGAAGTAGCAGGAACTTTAGGTTCTTTAGATTAAGATCCAGGATTTTTAAGATTTAGGAACTTTAGATTAACGTCTAGTTAATACTACTGTAATGCCCCTCACCAGCATTTCACTTGTTGCTGAGAAATACATTTGTGAGCCTATGGACACAGTAGGAGCATCTAGAACAGTTCTGGGAGCAACGCACTCCGATCAGTGACAGCTATTTGACCATGCTAGCTTCCCTGCTATCCTGTTTCTGAGCATCTGTCTGATGATTCAGTAATATCAATGATCTAGTTCTTTTCAGTCCTCCATCCTACTTTTTTTTAGTCCTCCATCCTACTTTTCTCATGTTTGTTTTCTTCATTCTTTTTAAAGGTGCACAAATAGATTCATAGAAAGTTTCTTGTAATGGGATTAAATGATCTCCCAACTTTTTTGCCCTACTAGCTAATGCTTACTGTATAATGAAAATATGTTCTCTATGCCACACACATCCTGAACACAAGTTTCTTCTTAATCTATGGTCTAGTACTTCATTTCTAAAAATACACACAGGAATGAAGAGAAACTCACAGCCACTTTGTGGCTTCTTGCAAGAAGCCACAGACATGAACAGAAGGGTCCCTGCAACTGGAGAATTATTTGCTACTCTTAATGTTTCTAGCATAGCTTTCAAGTATTTGCTCTTCCACCAAAGCAGTATTAATATATATATACATATGCCTGCCTACCTAATTTTAAAGTACAGCAACTTTTATTTCCTGTTTGGAGGTGTAACCATGAGGCTTCACAAGAAATTTTTGTAACAGCTAACGTCTCACATCCCCACTTTAAGGGCACAAAATTCTTTTAAATCTACCAAAATGTACTCACTACACTAACCAAGGTTATATTTCAGATACTTAATGTCAATACTTAAAACTCCTCAGTCATTTTTCATTCAATACCTTCTCAGCTTTTTTCCAAAATACTATTACACAAAAGTTCTGTACTGCAAAATGTTTTGCCTATTAAGGTATGGGATATCCTCCTGCACTCGCAGTCCTCCTTCAAGAATGGAGGTCAAAAAGGAAGAAAGTTTTGGGGGGTTTTCCCCCCACCCAAGAAGTTTTACTTGTACCAATTGATTTGTTCTGTCAGTTTTCAAAAATGGATTTTCTTCAATGGGATTTTATGTTTCCTGGTATCAAAAGGCCCTAGTAATTGCATTTCCTACAGGTGTCCTGTTCTGTCCTAAGGAACAGAAGCACTTTCCCTTTGGACATGTAACTATTTTCCCTCTTATTTTTGTCTCCTCAATCCAAAAATACTCACAGCATCATGAACTTAATAGCTAAACAGAGAAAGAATATGGTTTTCCTAGAGAGAAAACTCCCCTGTGACACAGGGAAATGAGAACACTTCTCAATTTGTCCGAGTACAAGTAGTAATAGTCTGGCAGAGAAACAAAGGTGCAGAAAGTCAGTTTACTTATGAAATAAGCCCTACTTTGAGAAACCATAGTAGTCAATAGAAGTGTTGGGAGAGAGCAAGTAAATGGCATTTATTTGCTTTACTTAGCTTAGCATTTACCATTAGTCATGTTTAACTTTGGTTTCACGATATCTGCCTGAGCATTAAGAAAAAGCCCGGTGGCATTACTGTTTTGCTCTTAACAGGCACAAGATCCTACTGCAGTTATAATTAGTATTTGGATCCATTATTGACTACAGTTAGAAAAGCTCATACTTCGAAGCAAGTCTGCTGACCCAAAAGTCCCAAGAGCCACAAACAATAATCAGTGCTGTGGAAACCCACCGTAAGGATTCTTCCCAAACCAAGAAGCTCTGAAACAGTAATGCATAAGCCACCTCAACTGTGTGTACACGTGTATGTGGTTGGCTTGGGGACCTGTGTGGTGGAGGGAGGGGATATGAAGGTACTGTGTTTTGGTGGTTTTGTTAATGAAGCAGGGGTGGAAGCAAGAAAGCAAAGCACAGTAGGCACCACTGTTTGAAAGTTTTCAGAAAAAACAGCCTCAGAGTAAGTAATATGATAAAAGATGGGGCAAAATTCTCCAGGAGACCTGTGGCTGAGAATCCAGGCACATTTGTAGGTCAGGCAAATTTCATTTCTATGGATATCCCAAGGACATCCTTACAGCACACAATCCCCGCACTACAAAGACTGAAGTCTTCCATTAGGAAGCTGAGTAGATGCACAGAGTGCCAAAGTAACTATCGACCCTCCACCTCCATCAGTAAATATCATTGCCTTTCTGTGAGGAGAGGGGACTCTGGTAACCACAGTACTACACACAGTTGTACAAGACACAGGTTGCACCTGAGCATCTTTGATACAAGCAGTTATTCAAACAAGATCCTCCAAGAGAATGAAAGAGCTGAGGACATTCACCCTGGATTCTTGCATAACACTATAAAGCGACATAAAACAAACAGTTAGACAGATGGATGACCTGCCATCTCCCTGTTCCAGTCCTGCTCAACAATCCAGCAGTACAGACCAAGACACCTCTGCCCTGCTCAGGGTAGGCAACAGGGGAGGAAAAAAGCCTCCTTCAGAGATCTTCCAAGCTTTCTACTTCTGTTTAGGTTTGCAAAATAGCGCTTCCCCTTCCTGCATGTTACAGGAAACTTTAGAGATTCCTTTGTATAAAAGCTAGTCTGTATAAAAGCTATTAAGTAATAGCTTTGTATAAAAGCTATTAATCATATTTCCACTAGCACAAACTCTGAAATTCAAGGAAGTGTAAGAAATCCAGGAAAAAGTTTAAAAATTGCAGTTCTGAGCACAAAACAGTGGTCAAGAGCCACAAGATGTGCAGAGAAATAACCTGTCACATACAATCTTGTGTTTATGCAAACATTACATACAAGTGCAACAGCTTGTTTTATACCTGTAAGCACAGTATCTATGAATAAACACAGAGCTCTAGGCATCAACCAACAAGACACTGCCTGCAAACCAGAAGTCAGTGTGCAGTTTGTTTCATGTGAAGCTTGATGTTAATATGGATAATGCCTATCCCATGTAATTTTAAACACAACAGGCTCACATCCAAAGAGAAAAGTGTATTATAAAAGCACTACAGAGATGTAGCAGAATTCATGAGCCACTCATAAGCTGGAGTTCTTAAAAAGAAAGGAAGAAAAAAGCAACTTAGACTTCAACGAGCCTTTTTAATGAGATGTCCTTTTCTTAACAAATATGTATTTATGATCCCTGGGGTATCTGCAATATTACGTGGTCTTTAGTTTTATTTTGATTGGGCAGAAAACAAAGGAAAAAAGCAACATTTCAGAATTAATTTTCCAGTTAAGGAAAAGGATATAGGTCTGCAGTTACTTCAAGGTGGAGGTGTATATAGGCTGCTGTTCAAAGGGATGGTCTATCCCTTTCACTCTAACCATGTATTCCTGCTGACTCCGCTGTGCCAGCTCTGATGTTTGAATAACCCTATGGTGAGCTAGTATAGGGAACTGATCCATTGGACAGCTGAATTAGGGGAAAAAATCCAACCGGACTAGGGAGAAAAGGCAGAATATGTACTAGTGTGGCCTCTAAGATAGCTGCATGCTGCTGCCAGAAGGCAATTGATGTGCAAGAGCTGCCTCCTATACAATGGGAAAAAATCCTGTCTGTTATAGTGATAGCCCAACTCTCCATTCAATATCAAAAGTACAATCAATCTATTCTGTACAGACATTTCCCACTGGACAAGTAATGTTTTTTGGGTTTTTAATCCTCCAGCCTCAACTTGGCTGTACATTGCAGAAATAATTGTTTATTGGCATCATTTTACCATAAAGCAGGATAAACAACAACATTTTATTCCATTGCAAATGCTAACACTTGGCTCTTTTCTGATGAGAAAAAAATCTAAATGTGTTCCTTCTACTTGGAGTAAGTATTTTTCTGTTGTGTCTACCAACTTAAAGAATCCTTTGCTAGAAGAACATAAGCACTGCAAGGCATCACTTTCAGCTCAGTCCTACAGGAGCCAATTCACAATAATCTCATCAGTACTGACATGCAAACAGACATACCTAAAATACTGTGTTAAAGGCTCCCAGGCTCTTATTTGGGTATTGTTTCACTCAACCTCTAATCCCAACATAAACAATTAAAGTAAGAGATTTCAAGAGCAAAGCTTGATTGGCACATCCAGAACCATGAGTACAAAAAGCAGCCTAAACCCTGCTTTCACTTGTGTTTAGCCTATGATCTCTCTGCAAAAGAAGCCTGTCAGCCCAGGTCACTGAAATACCAGTCACCCTCCCCTTCCCTTCTCATCTGTAATTCCCTGTGTCCTTGGACACACAAGATGTTCTTTCCCAATGAACTGTGTGAAAGCCTGAGAGCCACTCAAGTTACATCGTGCAAAGATTCATCATCCCCTTTTGTCCCAAGTCTAAGCAACACAAACACGTTGCCATCCCCAGAATAGCAGGGCAGCTTGGCTGGGTTTCTGCAGGCTTGCTCTTCATCCCTGGTTAGGTGCAGGCAGGGAAGTGCCCAGGCCAGCTACAGCCAAGACCGACTCCATTACAGCAACCTGATCCTCAGGGCCCCACTAATTTCTGCCAACTGCAACAGTTGCAGTGGGGTCATTCTCACTACTGAAGACAGCATGCAATGAACATTTTAATTTACAATAGCTTTCAGACATAAGTTTAAAAAAAAAGTTGAAGCAAAAACTTATCATTAACTGCAGTGTCTCCCTGTCTAGTGCTAGCTTGGTCATGTGGACACTGCTAGAAGAGGTGTTCAACTACAGTCACCCTCCCATTCTCCAAGCCAAGATAAAATGGTTTTGTTGATACAAGAGAGGTCATGCCAGCTGTTTAACTATGAAAGGAGAGGAGCAGGAGGGGGATGGGATGACAGAGACAATTTGGGATCCAGCATCTGTTTGTTATTAGGTCACTGGGTTCCCACAGACTGTTGCAGCTCAAACTCACTCTAGTTTCCACATGAAGCTGTTGGCAAAAGCATCCCAGAGATAACGGCTCCGTCTGGACCCACACTGACCCACCTAGCTCTGCCAAATGAATCTCAAAATACATTCTCCACCACAACTTCCTGCCCTGACAGTCTGCAAGCAGGTTTTATCTCTGGTTTCACTCATTCCATATACCAATGAGTTAGGAACTAGAAGAAACAGTTGTAAGTCTAACCTGGAAGCAGGGTGAAAACCCAGGCCTTAACCTGGGTTTTCAGCTAGACACAGCAGCTTTTTTTACAGGTACACGGCAACATAACATCCAGTTAAAAATGCAGCACAATCTCTGTGCTGTAAGAACAGTAAGTGATACACACTACTGCTTATTTAAATTGGTAGATTATAAAATAAAGCTTGAATTTAAAAGAGCTAAAGAAACATGAAAGAATATTAACACCACATGAACTGTGGAAAATGAATAGTCTAAGCAAGCACATATCTGGGAATTTGAAGCATTTAGATTATAGATTATATAAACTATTTAACATTCCCTAAAGATATTCAAACCCCACACATTTCTACCGTACCATTACTCTTTTAGAACTTCTTAGGTAAGTGTTGTATGAAACAGAATTAATGCATTCTTCTTACTCTGCAGATGAGCAAACTTCCTTTCTCACTGGCAGGTGCCACAGTGATTTGCAGTGCCAAACTTTGGCAAACAAGCAGCAACTGCCCTTGCTTCTGTTTTAATCCCAGGCAGTCCCATACAGCAAGCTACATGATACCAGTTCAAGTAGAGATTTTGCACGTGAGCACACTGACAATTCAAATATGGCAACAAAATGTAGTTTCATTACAGTTTGCCATAAAATTATTTAATTAGGGACTAGCTTAATGAAGCTGCTCTCAATTATGGAAGTATATAATTTGATATGGTATCACAGACTCATTCCTTTTATTTAGATAACCTTTAAAAGCTTGACTCCCACACACATGGAAGGTTCCTTGCTGCTCCTGGAAGGAACTTAAGAAAGACAATATTAAGTAACTGTAAATGCTGGGGAATAAAGGTTATTTGTGTCCTCCCAGAAAGGCATGAGCCCAAATTAAATATCAAGTAAGTATTTCCATTCCTGAAGTTAAAATTTAAGTTCTGCTCTCCAATGCTGTCCCACAAACCAGAAGACAAACTAAGGAGAAATGCTTCAAATTCCCAGATATGCGCTTGCTTAGACTATTCATTTTCAACAGTTCATGTGGCGTTAATATTCCTTCATGTTTCTTTAGCTCTTTTTAAATTCAAGTTTTACATTTTAAATTTGGAATTTTAAACTTTTCAGCTTCTATTCTTCCTTCTGAACTAAATCACATGTTTGCTTCTATATGCTCCTGGAATAAGGAAATGAGAGACAAAATCTAGACAGCATCCCTGCTTTCAGGGTAATGAAGCCCCCAGAATATGAAGACAAAGTCACAACAACCCTAAGAAATGAATTTTAAAAAAACCCACCCACTCAGCAGCACCTACAGCTTACAGTTTTTGTCAACAACTTCCTTCACATTAAATATAAAGCCTAAGCTGTCAGGTGTTTCCATGTACTGCCCTCACTATGAGGTTGGACATACAGCACAGGATTATGTTCAAAATTGCAATTTTTCCTCCCAACACCAGCGCAGCCATGCAGTCAGATACCACAGTTCCCACTGAGACTTGTGGAATTTCTCATGTCACCAAAGCTTTAAAACACCTAAAATATTCGAAAATGCTGATGAATCATCTCAAGTTTGTTTTTAATCCAGCAGGTACAAGTGCACAGAACAGGAAAAAGCTACAATTAACTTGTCTGTAATTCAGCAATTCTGCTTTAAGTAACTGAAGCTGCAGAAGTATTTCACTACTTTGCCTAGTATGTTGCAAAGGAGCTTTATTTAAGCCACATGCTTCAAGCATCTCTCATTTCACAGTTGCAGTGTTTGTGCTGTTGGTGGCAGAGACGATTTCCCCTTTGATTCCCCAAAAATGTTTCCTCATTTTTGAAATGCATAACCTGACACAGTACATGTGTTCAGCAAGTACCATTTAACGCTATGCTTTCTACCGTATGCACACATGGCAGGCTCCTCCAGTCTCTCCAGAAACCAGCATGCTAGTGTCTGGTTATGATTAATACTGCCTATGAGTAATGCCACATGTTAACAATTCTGTCCTGCTCATGACTCAGTCTGCAGCTGGAGTAAGTGTACAAAGAGCAGATGAAGCTAGCATCAGACTTTGGTTAACGAACAGGTTATCAAGTGCCACGGGTTTGGTTTAGAGCCAGTGGCAACACTCTGCTTTGCCACGTGGGCAAGGGTGAGGGTTAGAAAGCAGTTTTCCTCACTTTCCTGTGGTAGCTGACTGCTTGAAGACATCTGTACTTTTTTTTAAACAAAGGTTGGTATGCAGTAATACTGTGTTAACCAGCAAAGTAAAAACATCCTGCACAGGAGTCATTAACCTTCCTCAGATGTCCCTGTGAAGGCCTCCCAACAGTTTCTGGATGAATAATCTTATTACAGGACAGAAGAAAGTAGAAGTCTAATCTTCACAAAGCCTCTTAAGGCTCCACTTGGAGCAGGTACTCCCCAAGGGACTACAGTCTGTGGCTAAATCCAAGAGCAGGGGCAAGGGGAGGAGTTCATTGCAATGTTAAACCCGATGGTCTGGGGTGAAGAGATTGTAATGGAAATACCTTTAAATTGTTGTAACCTGAGATTTGAGTTGCATGTTACAGGAATTACTATAGCAGGAACCCCTTGTTGCTAGCCAGGCAAGGAGAAGGGGAGGAGTTCATTGCAATGTTAAACCCTATAACCTGGCCAAAAGGGACCAGGGGTGGAGATTGTAATGAAAATACCTTTAAATTCTTGTAACCCCTGATTTGAGTTGCATGTTATAGGAATTACAATAGCAGGAACCACCTGAACCAATGGAGGACAAGCCTTACAAGAAGCAGCAGAAGTGCATCAGTGACCTGACCTGAGCTGGCTGTGGTGCCCAGTAACTCCATGCAACACACCTCTCCTGTCCTGAGTGACCACCATAACATATGGAGCCCAAAGTTATGGACTAAGTGAACTCAATGGACATTCTGTGGACATTTTTACTGATGTTTTATAGGGGTGCTCCATAGACTAAAGGAATGATACCTGTGTTACTGTATCAAAGTATGGGAAGGGCAGGGGGGTGGGGGAGGTGGTTAATGAAGTTGTATTGGATAGTGTGGGACCTAGGCATGATGTAAATTGTACGAAATAAGGGGTGGAGAATGTGCTGGTTTTGGCCAGGGTAGAGTTAGTTTTCTTCATAGTAGCTAGTATGGGTTAAATTTTGGATTTGCACTGGAAACAGTGTTGATAACACAGGGATGTTTCAGTTACTGCCCAGCAGTGCTTACCCAGAGTCAAGGCCTTTTCTGCTCCTCACCCCACCAGTGAGTAGGCTGGAGGTGCACAAGAAGTTGGGAGGGGACACAGCTGGGACAGCTGATCCCAACTGACCAAACGGGTATCCCACACCATATGATGTCATGCTCAACATATAAAGCTGGGGGAAGTAGGAAGGAGGGGATGTTTGGAGTGATGGCATTTGGCTTCCCAAATAACTGTTCCACATGACGGAGCCCTGCTTTCCTGGAGATGGCTGAACACCAAAAAGAAAATCCTTGTTTTGCTTTGTTTGCATGTGCAGCTTTTGTTTTACCTATTAGAATCATAGAATCATTTAGGTTGGAAAAGACCTTTAAGATCATCCAGTCCAACCATTAACCTACACTACCAAGTCCACACTAAACCAATCAAGGGTAGACTAGACTAAACCATGTCCCGAAGTGCCACATCTACACATTTTTTTTAACACCTCCAGGGATGGTGACTCCCCCACCTGTCTTTATAAACTGTCTTTATCTCAACCCATGAGTTTTCTCACTTTTACTCTTCCAATTCTCTCCCCTATCCCACTGGGGGAGAGTGAGCAAGCACCTGTGTGGTGCTTACTTGCCAGCTGGGGTTAAACCACAGTGTACTGGGCAATAGCTCAGCCAGAAACAAGAGACTGGGGTGCAGGAAAAGATGAAGAATGCCTTCTCTTCCAGCCAGAGTTCTGGCTACTCATTGACAAGTTTACTAGGCAACAAACTGATCTCCAGTAAAACACTTACTCTAACTTAACATCTGTTAAAGACATTCATACCCTTCTAGTTTAAGGGAGCTAGGTAAAGCCATGTTGTCTTGCAGTTACTACAGAACTGAATGAACACAAGGGCAGTTTCTGTAGCAGCAGGCTGAGCCACAGCAAGTTTTGTATGATTGTGAACCAGGAATGACACAAGCTCTGGATTTACAGCATTTCAAAGTGGCATACAGGGGATGGATTTGGCTTCCACCATCCCACCTCTCCTCTAGGCAGGAAGTTGCTATAGAGTGAAGCTCACACACACACAGAGCCCCAAGACAGTTAAGGTTTATAGCTGCCTGTTCAGGAACTCTCCACACAAGCTCCTTTGCATGGATTCAAAAAGCCATGCCACAGGCAACTACAGAAAGAATTATTCAAACCACATGAAGTTAGTATCTTCAAAATAAAGAATTCTTTACTTTCTTGCCAAAGGCTGCGTTTTTTCAAATCCTAGTAGGTTAAACAAACAAGGTCTGAAGTCCAAGCTGTTCAGCACATCCTGATATTACATTATATTCAACTAAAGACAGCCTCAGTATTGCAGCAAGGGGGCACGGGGAGAAGCAGCTGGGGCATACACAGGTTTTAATTAACCAATGCAAGGTTTGAAAATAGCAACTCCTTTCTCAGCCTGTAGCAGCTGAGAAGTCCTCCTGACCACCACCATTTCCCCAGGCTGCAGCAAGCAGAACTCTCCTTACACATACAGATGACAGAGGTAAGAATTCAGACAGATTCAGATCCCAGCCAACTGACTGTAGTCCAGTCAGTACAAATTATAAACCATACTCATTGCCACACCTAGGAAGTTTGTGCTTCTGAGAGGTGGTCATCTCACATTCACATCCTGCTCAACAAAACCATGCACAGAGAAGCTGGATCAGAAGGTTATGGCTGAACCCAATGGGGCAAATCAGTATCAGGTGGCTATATAGCAGTAATTGCTACACTGTACTACAGACATATGGTGTTGGAATCATATCACAAGTGGACCTATATAATTTTGGAGACTGCCAGTCATAATGAGCAAGACTTTTTTTTTAAAAAAACAGTTGACAGATAGGAAGTTGCACTACATTCTAGTCAAACCCAGGACATAATACTTTTAGGAATTCTGTGTTTACATTAGATAAAGACAGGGAAGAAAAGGGAGAAGAACTAAATAGGTTTAGCCATAAACAAACTGTAATGACAGATCCAAACTGACCACTGAGCTTCTAAAAAAGCTTTAATTTAAAATAAAGTTGAAAAAGACCTATGGCATACTGAACAGCCACCCCTTTCTGTATGTGGTTGTGAGGTTTTTAGTTTATTTTGAATAATCTGTTCACCTGCTATGGATGTTATACTGTTGCCAAGACACAGTGAAAAAATTAAAAGTGCAATCAAGATCAGAAAGCAAATTGAATCTGAGCTCTGTGAAGATCCTGGCATGTATATGTGTATTATGTTAGCAATGTATATCCAGAACTAGAGCTTTATTTTACAACTACATTAAAAACAAAATTGCACAGTTGTTCAGTACCTTCTGTGTTACAGATTAGCAAGGGGAGAACAACCAAATCAGTCTTTCAGTGTTATAAAACTTATCCTAGGAGTGCAGATAGCTTGCCCTAGTTGACTTGGAACAATTTGAACTGAAATGTATTAGGCTCCAATTGAAGCATTAGTGAATTGATCTTATCATTAGTATTTACTTCTACAGACAGATCTGTCCCCTCGCTTCCCTTACTCTCCCTTCCTGCCCCTAAAAGATAGGAGAAAATTAAAAGAAATTTAAAAATCCAAGTTCATCTGCTGTTTTGTGCTTATGTGCCCACCCACATTTGATCACAGTTTCATTAACATTTCATTAAGTCAGACATATCTTATTATATATTTTTATATGGCTTACAATACTTTCAATATAACTAAATTTAAGTAGCAGCATATTTTCCAAACCCACTGTCACCAGGTTCAGTTTAGACAAGACATGCAAGCCATGTACCATATTAAGTATTTTTAGGCATATCGAACCTAATTCTACTTCTTTTCCCAGTATGAATGGTGTTCCCTTACAACTCCTACTGAGAAATCTTCAATTATGTCAGACAAGCATCCTACAAAAGCAGTGTCCCTTGAACAAAGCAGACAAGTAAATATTTCAGTTTTGTACTAGGTAACTAACAGGCTTTTTGTTCCCATTTAGATGGAAAGAGCATACTTACTGCGAGGAAGAGCATGCAGTACATGGAGAACGAAGAATGGCCAGAGTAAAATGATAGTCTGGAAGAGAAGAGAGCAGACATCTCATTATTTTTCTTTTGCAACACTCAGTCTACAGTGATATTAATTAATATTACACAAGTGAACAGGTAAAATGCGAACACCTCCATACTTTTTCTTCAAGGAGGCTATCCAGGCACAACAGCCGTCACTCATGTCCAACAACAGCTTCTGAACAAACAGCACAGACTTCAATACTCAGCAGCTATCCTATTCCAGCATTAAGCTGACCTCCACATCAGGTAATAACTACTAGCCCTTTAACTGAAGTTTGAAGAGCAAGTAAACACATCCTCAAAGCTAGAAACAAAGTGTCCTTTAAAACAGTATATTTGTTTCATCTTCTTGACAAATACTGGAATACTGTAACTATTACAAATTTTAATAATTACTTATCTGATAGTCACAGTATGTATATGAGAACAAATAACACATCAACAACCCCAAATCAATTAGTTGTATTTGGTCACAATCAAGAGGCAGTAGTCAACAACTCCTATCTAGATGTTTATACCACATATACATTTGTTAAATGTAACAATTCATACAGACCACGATCATCTATCATTGAAGGGTAGCAGGGGAAGGCAGGAAGGCAGTTCATTAACCAGCCAACTGCAAAAGATGATACCTCATCTAACATTTGTAGAAACAGCTTCATACTCGGCTATCTCATTTAAAGACCGTCAACATTGCCTTCAACTTGTAAAGGCTTCTAGTGGGTCCAGACTGAAGGCTTCTAGTGGGTCCAGACTGAAGGGACTTGGCAGTTGATGGTGACAGTCCAGGGCACCTTTGGCAAGGTCTTCCCCTGCAGAGGTAGTTTCTGCAAGGAGCCGAGTATCACAGCAGTAAAACAAAACTCACATACTTCATCAAGAAAAGAAGGCAAAACAGAAGGACATTTCCAATTCAGTCTTAAGTGGAGAGACGAAAGAAACTGTACTTAAACTATTTTTTCTATTTTATGTGCAGAGCCTTGTAACAGTGCTGCTTCACCGGCTATCAGCTAGGTCTCAGCCAGGCTTCTGTGCAGTTTAGCTACATAACACAGCACTCCTCACTTAAGAGTTTGGCATACACAAACAAGGCCAACTTAATAAAAAATTCACAGCTCTCCAGGCTGTCCTCCACCATATCCAGCAGGTCCCTGTTTTGGTGCCTCAGCCAGGCAGAGAGCCGGAGGCCAAGGAAATTCCTGGTCTAGGAAACATTTCTACTCTTTGGACCAAGAGTAATGAAGGCAGCTCTGGCATGCAGCAAGATAATTGGGTTACATTCACTACTCAAATACCACAAAGGCAGCAATAAAGCAATCTTGTGCATAAGTGAAACTGCAAAATTTCCAGCATTAATTTGCAAGTATAACACTAAGAAACTGCATCAGACATCAGAAAAAAAACCCACATAAGTTTCCTCCATAGGTTTTAGAGTTCTTGGTTTATATTTGATTGAAAGCACTGCCGACAGCTTTCAGTTTCAGAGATATTAAATAAGCAATCTTGAAAAGAGTAAGATTACTTGCGTGTGTGAATATATATTTTTTTTTCACTCACACCTCCACAGATATTTTTCAATTCAGCTCTTAAACAGAAAAACTACATTGACAATGTGTTATCTTCAGATGTGTAAAATTCCAAAACATTAAGATTACATTTTAGCTAGACATCACTTCTCTATTTTAGTACTCTAACTCTTCACCAGTTAAAACCTCTGTGACAGAGTCCACTATGAAAACAAATACAACAAGCATTTTCAAGAGCTCTGTCTTTCAGAGAAACACGTCATCTGAGCCACAAAAGCAAAGCATGCTGTTCTACAGAACAGAAGATACAGAATAAGGAATTCCTGGCTCCTATATGCCAACATTTTATCCACTGACTCTGGGGTTATTCCTGTTGTCCATAAGATGAATTTCCTAGAATTCCTGAAGGCAACCTATTGCCAACTGAAGGAATTCAGAATAAGTGAGACAAGGAATAAATACAATTCTTTATTTTGTAATTCCTATACCATTTTAAAGGTGGTGTTGACTACCAGCATTCCTAGGTTTAGGAATGTATTAGCCCAATGTAACATTAAGAATGCCTTGTTCCAAGTTGAAGATTACAAAATTTGAATGCATTCTCATCAGGCATAGATAAGTATGCTGTACATGATTGAAAATGTTGTGCTTAGCACATGAAGTATTGCCAGAAATACAACTGGGACAAAGTATTGATCCAGCTTGTATGTTGTGCAACCCCAGTGAAATTTCTTTGGCAATACTGCTGTCTCTAGACTTCTTTAAAAAACATACATATTTAAAAAAAACAACCCACAACTTAAAACCCTTTCAAACACTAAGTTTGACAATGGAAAAGTTTCCCAACAATTCCTCAGCACGCAAACAACATCCTCCCAAAGCCAGGAGAACATCCTGTCTATCAAACCAGCCAAGCGGCTGCACAGCCCAGGCTTCTTTGTGATCATACGGCAAGTGCTGGCTTGCCATGAGCCAACATTTCAAAAATAAATACATTTTTAATTAAAAAAACAACCAGTATTTACTAGTCCCAAGAATGCAGAAGTATTAGTTGAAAAGACATTTATAAATAAAATGGTACAGACAACCCTCAAAACCTCTACCTTTCGCTAATGAAGAAAAGGCTAGATTATCTCAGTAGGAGTTCACACGTCAGATTTCAGGACATCTTTTTCAAATTAATATTAGAACAGTATCAAGTGAAACTGTAATGTCATGAAATAGAGTTGGTAAGTGCAAAGTCTTGTTTTGATTCTTTCCAAAATGGCAGAGTCTGACATCAAAAGAACAGCTTTGCAGAGATCCATGCCTTTTACTCCATCAATAGCTACTTCACAGATGACTTCTGATGTGAGGAATAAGGCTTCATTTTAACAGGAAAAAGCATAAGCTGTAATTATTTCTACTTGGGCAATATATTACTATCAAGTTAGAAGAATGCCTTAATTAGTAACATTAAACCAGTTTCAGGTCTCAGTTGAGGTCTAAAGTATACTCTCAGTTTCCAATGTATACAGTACAGTTGGACATCTCAAAAAGGTCTTAATGTAATTTAAGGGCTGTTTAGCTTTCTTAAAATTTAGTTTTGCAACAAATTTCACATGGTTTATGATAAAGACAAAAGCAAAGACACTAATTTTTTAAAAAGGTTGCCACAAGACTGATTACAATTAGTCACTACAGTTTGTTATTGTAAGTCTGCATTTTTAAAGATTACCTGGAAAAATTGCAATAAAGAGCATGTTTTTAGTAAGATCTGCCTGGCAATATTTTGTAAAGTACATTATTTCATAAATGAATTACTGAACACTGGAGCTCAGTAAACAAGCTTGATGTCATGTCTCCATATAATGTGTTTGTAGGGACACCTGAATAATGAGAAACATTAAGCAAAATGCAGGAGTGTGACAGGGAAGTAAATAGCCTTAATGAAACACAAGACTAGGAAATAGCTAAATACATATGGCACAGTGGAGCATTAAATGATGAGAAACTGAAGCCTTAGAAATGACAGTAGAAGGGGATAAACCAGAAGAAAGTGTATCTTGTGGTGCCACAATAAACCTGGCAGAGATTGAATGATAAGGCAATCTTCCCAATATAACTATTGAATTATGGAATGATGCCCTAGAGAAAACAGGAGGCCCAGCAAAACATTATGCAAATTCCAACATCAAAGCAAATAAAACCACCCACTGGATTAGCCAGCAAGTCCTTTCAATCCCAAAGTTCTCTGGATTCTCCAAGTTTGACTCAAAGCTTCCACTGACATCCATGTTACCCATTCCACTGATCTGGAGGGAGCAAGTGCCAGACAGAGCTGCAGCTCAGGATGTCTGTGTGGAGCAAGCCAGAAAGCTCCACATGCTTGTTAGGGAATTACTCCTAGAGGACGTGGTTTAATAAAGTGCTAGTCCTATGCTTAAACTGAAGCACCATATTCTTTAAAGTCAATTTTCTCTGCATTCAGCAATCAGCATGTTTTCACAGCACCCACTCTTTCCTCAAGTGCTGGACTTGCACGAGGACAACTTTCAAGACCAGTGGGGGTTGAAAGATTTGAGAAGTCTGAAATTAAGCACTTCTGTGAATGTTGCAAAGAAATGTTTAAGTAAACACACAAGCAGTTCATCTATTTTAACAATACCAGCAACTACTCAGAAACCCATTTTCAAAAGACAGTATTCCCAGTTTCTCCACTTTGTTCCTTCTCTGCCAGTAGTTAAACCCACGCTTAAGTACAAAGCCTTACACTTACATAGAGGAAAAAGCTGCCAGTCTTTCCAATTCAGCAATCCTCATCTGGACAACTGTTTCGACAAAGGTGTTTTGACATGAGACTTAATTATAAGTGTCTTGCACAATTCCATAATCATGTGGGACAAGGGGTAGATCCCCCTAGCTCTACTTTAATTAGTGGCAGATCATGACAAAACTCTGCAAATACTGACACTTAATACACAAGACTATGCCCAGTTTTTTGCAGTTAAGTACACATTTTTGCTTTTACAGGCTGTCTTACACAAATGAAAGTTGCCAGCTTATCCTACTGACATAAAATAGATCTAGCAGGTTCTAGGAAGAAATAGACAGTCTTTTTCTAATTTCTAACTACCTTCCCCACAACCACCCTTTTGAAACAAGCCCTGCATACAGTGCAAGAAACAGGGGTATAAAGTAACCTTTTCCTGAACTCAGTATCAACATGAAGTGGTTTTATTCAATTATGAGTACTAGAAGGCTTGTCTTCACTGCTATGTTGACCAGATTTTGAATTGTTTTAAAAAACTTCTTCTGCTGGCATGATTTGTTGGGGGTTTTTTCCCCCCACCTCCTTGAGAACTGAAAAATATCTCACAATACATACAAGCATGCAGGTATCAAGTAAGTTTTATTTAAACAGACATATTACACACTGATGGAACAATCCAATTGGGCAATGACTATTTAGCTAGCTATTCTGCATCTATCAGCAGCAGTTTGTACCAGCAGCTACTAAAAGAATAAACTTCACTGGAAGGTAACTAGTAAGCAAAAATCTCATCCCCATACTACCTTTCCATTTTCAAATGAGCACCAGTCAACCTGCACCTTTAACTTACAAATATTTCAAAGTTTTATCTAGGGAGCAAGAAGTTACCAACTCCTGGCATTGGTACCCCACATAAACATGTACGTTCTGAGCTCTTGATATTGAAAGTCCAACCAAGTGGCATGCTGCAATGGCATTCCACATGCACATTGCAAAAGCACCACAAAGCAAGTTGTCTTTTCATAGAATCATAGAATGCTGTGGGTTGGAAGGGACCTTTAGAGGTCATCAGCCCAACCCCCCTGCAGTGAGCAGGGACAGCTTTAACCAGATCAGGGTGCTCAGAGCCCCGTCCAACCTGACCTTGAATGTTGCCAGGGATGGGGCCTCCACTACCTCTCTTGGCAACCTGTTCCAGTGCTTCACCACCCTCAGCATAAAAAAACTCTTATGTCTAGTCTAAATCTATTCTTTAGTTTAAATCAGTTTTGTCAGTTTTGACTTTGTCACTCAATTTAACTCAACACACAAAAGAAAAGTAACTTTCCACTAAATTTCTAGTTAGCACCCCTACCACCAACACAAAAAAAAAAAATCAGGACTTTTCTTCTCTTTCCTAGTAATCCCCTCTCAGGAGAGAGTAAAAGTGAAAATAGCAGCAACAAGGTCTCAGACCAACATTTCTAAAGACTAACAGTTTGTTCTCATGTGCATTAGATTACAGGCTTCTGTTCCATGAACCATGTCTGTACAAGTTATCCACATAATACTGTTCTGACTCACAGGAGTGTTATTATAATTTTACATAAAGGGAATGAGAACAAAAAAGATAATCCCTGTTAAACCAGGGATTTGATTCTTATTCCCTCCAAGAAATGGCTTCGGGCATGAAGCACTTGGCAAGTGTGCAGAACCCTTCCCCCAACAGATTTTTGTAATCTTCAAAGGGGGAAAAAAAGGAAGGGAGGCAGCAGGAGAACCATCAGCATTAAAGGATTTCAGTTCCTATGGTAGTGTTTGAGCAATACACAGTTATACACATGTCCAAAGTTTTATCTTGGAGACTTCTCCCTTCTGTTGACTCGGACACAAGCTGTGCAAATCAGTGAAATTCTCTCAAGAATGAGAAGATGCATCTACCTGCTTCATTAGCCATGGCGAATATGGCTTCCAAACAATTTTCAGGGTATACTGAACAAAAGCTACAAATTATGAATTCTAATGAACTTAAGCCTGATAAGATACTGAAATAGCAGACAGACTGCAAACATTTTTTTTCTGAAAACCATTGAAGGGTGAAGAGTTTTATTTTCAGTTATGAAAATGAATAGCATTCATCACCAATGGGAAGGACCAATTCATATTAGGGCAAAGGAGATGTAAGATCCAGACTGCAGATCTGCATCTCAATTGGTTACAGCATGTTCACCTTTCAGATTTGATTCTCCCTACTGCCAGTCAATTTCTATTGCAAAGGCAACTCTATGCTTCTAGATCAAGTACAGCCCCATTTCATCACCCACTGTAGCCCAGAATCTTCTAAAGCTTAAGTATTTAAAGACTCTTGTTCACTACCGTATTTCAGCTTTTTCCTTCCATGTAAAATTAAGTGTAGGTGCCCTGACTAACTCCAAGTCTCAGAAGTGGTAAATAATTTCATTAGGACTGGAAGTGTTCCCAAATCAGCCATGTTACATCTTGAATAACAGTAGCGACAGAAGGGTGAGAAGTAATGTTTAGGGAAAAAGTTGCACCATCTGAATAATAGTACACATATGTGACCTTCCATTTATCCCTTTCAACTGCTTTGGTATCCCAAGCTCCTTGAGATTTTTTTGCATATATATTTTCAGAAGTGAAAACTACTAAATTAGTCTCTGATGAAAACTCCTGAATATGTAGTGTATTGAACATGAACATTTCAGTACTACAAAGCACTTCATAGGTCAAAAGCTCTGTAACAGAAATAATCAGAATACTATACACAACACACCAGCATGCCCCTAGCAAACATGCAGTTAATAAGTCTGTAGCAGCTTTAGAGACATTTCTGATTGATGATGCTGTTAAACTGCCAGATTAGATAAGTAATCCATTTAGTTATGCTTGAATCATTAAATGCAGTTTGACTTTTGACAAAGCTTTAAGAAGTTTCAAAACAAAATATTGGGACACTTCATAGAAGCTAAGTTATTTTAATGCAAATTAGTTCATCATCATAGAAATACTCCCAGTACTGACAGACAGGTGGGGGGGTGAGGAGAGGAAGAAGAAGAGGGAGACACAGGAGTGATTGTTTAATAGACATGAGTTAACTTGAAGCAAGTATCCAGCCTCTTTACTTGGGTTTAAAAACACTGAAGCAAACCAATTACAAAGGCTACCTAATGAAACAAGAGCAAACAAATGTATTAATTAAAATGGAAGTAATGTATGAAGTTGAGTTGTTCTTTTTTTAAACACACTTACAGTTTTGAAGGTGTACATAGGACAGACAACACAAGAGTTTCAAATGTTTGGTTGAACTTCAGAATGAAATTATGCAGGTTAGCCCCATACCAGCGTCTGGCACAGGTGCCTAGCTAATGGGAACTGCTCTGAGTGACTTAATCACACTCATCTGCATACATGAGCACAACCTATGAAAGAGTTCTAAACAAAGCCAAAATAAAATTCCTAGCAAATGACTGGTAAAGGGCACCACCTTGGCAATTGTGTTGAAATAAATTAAGGCTGACTATTTTGACCTTTATAATTTCCTAAAGACTTCTTTGGAGATTAAATTTTGAGTTTGCAATGGCAGACTACACACAGCTTGTTTTGAGTGCAGTCCACATGGGAGCAATATATCAAGTGAAGTAGGGAACTGTTTTTTCCTTTAGACTTCCGAGTTGCAATATGAATCAGTACATTAATAATAAAATTATAATTATGAAACTTAATTTGTTATCTGTCACCATGCTGTGGTTTAACCCCAGTTGGCAACTAAGCACCACACAGCTGCTTGCTCACCCTCCCCCTCCCTGAGTGGGATGGGGGAGACAATCAGGGGAAAAAAAGTAAAACCCATGGGTTGAGACAAAGGCAGTTTAATAGGACAGCAGAGGAAGACAAAATAGTAATAATAATAATAATAAAAACATACAAAATGAGTGATGCACCACCTGCTGACTGATGCCCAGCCAGGCCCCGAGCAGCAATTGCTGCCCCCTGGCCAACTCCTCCCAGTTTATATACTGAGCATGATGCCATATGGTATGGAATGGCCCTTTGTCCAGTTTGGGTCAGCTGTCCTGGCTGTGCTCCCTCCCAGTTCCTTGTGCACCTGGCAGAGCACAGGAGGCTGAAGAGTCCTTGACCAGTATAACACTACTGAGCAACAACTAAAACATCGGTGTGTTATCAGCATTATTCTCATCCTAAATACAAAACACAGCACTATACCAGCCACTAAGAAATTAACTCTATCCCAGCTGAAAGCAGGACACACCACAAGCAGACAAATGAAGTGACCAACTGAAATTAGAGACCTTCAACTATCCAAAGTTAAACTCAACTTCAGAGAAAGTGTTTCGCACACATATACGTATCCCGGCTAGTTGCGCAAGTCTGCTTTGGAGCCTAACAGAGTTCAGACTGCACAGAATGCCTCTGAAGAAGCTAGACTTGTACAACAGTGCTTTATACTTACCTCTTTGCATTCAAAGTTTCACTTATGTATGTGCTTAGTGAGCTGATGAATAGAACAGAAAGGACAGCTTCTTGGATCTCCCTCATCACTGGGTTTTCAGTGTTCCTCCAAACCCAGAACTCTGAACTTTCAGGTCCTACCCCAACATCCATGCTCAGTAAAAAAAGCTAAAAAGTGGTATCTAACAAAAATATTTAGAAGTCAATGATTGCATTATTGTGACAAACCTGTGCTACTCAGCTAAAAATGCAATAAATACTGCATCCTAGAAATATCTTTAGTAAACTCAGGAAGCCGGAGCAGGTAGATGAACAGCCACACACCCAGGAAAAGTTACACATAGAAAAACACTTCACACTGTACAAGAATGTGTGCTGATCAGAACTAGTTTAATCAGTGTTAAAGCAATAGAATAAATCAGCAAACTGTACTGCACACTGCAACCAAATTTAGCATGACTACAAGAGAAGGGCATTAGCAGCCTAAATGAACATGCTGGCATCCAGTTCATCTTCTGAACACCTGTACCACTGTTCTATTCCTCCTTTTTCATATTCAACTGTCCTGTTAAAGGGAGAACATGGGTTTTGGGAACAATTAATAAAAAATGATTTTGTTCTAATTTGATTCTAAAGCACTGAAAAATTAAAGCATGCCCTCAGAACTGATTTACAACATGACTCACGCTTCAGCAAAAAAAATTTTAGCAGCAAATTCCTTTTAGTATATGATATGGAAAAGAATTAAGGCAACCACTTTAAGTACATCCACTGTCAGTACTCATTTGTGGATCACCTGCATCACCTTCTATTTGCTCAGAAACAGAGGTTGTGCAAGACATGGTGTATATGCACATGCATCATACAGACACTCTTTATTGATTAGTTATAAACCTGCTATCATAGCCCTTTAAGCAAATAATTTTAGCTAATCTGTCAAAAGACTGTATAGACTTATCTTCTCACATCCTTCTCTGGAAAAGCTCTGAACCCCTCCTTTCTACTCCTGAGTTAGCAGTGTGTTAATCAAGGAAAAACATGTTATGCCTCTGCCTTCCCATCTGCAACTGTTCTGTGTCTCATAGCAGCAGCATGATAATTAAGCACTTTACATCCCTGGAAAGAAAAAAGCTGTTTTGTTTACCTGAAGATTATAGAATACTGCTACATATGTGTAATATCACCGCTATTTCTGTTTTGAAGAACATGAAAAAAGTGGAGGGTGAGATGTTTCCTGTACGCATTTTTTTATTGCTCTAATGAATCCTGCCCCCTCCACTTTCAGAAACCTGAACTGTCTCCTTGTACAACACTGAAACTGCTTTGTTATGGAACTAGTGGCAATATTTCAGTTTCAAAAATGTGAAAGAGTTTTGAAATGTATTAATGAAGACTTCTAAATCAAAAAAAAAGCTGGACCCAGCAATTACCCAGATTTGAAATTCAATCCAGATTTGTCAGTTGCAGTCCAAAAGGACAATAAAATTCCATCACAAAGGGACACATCTGGCATTTATGAAATCCAGTTTGGAGCAGATCTTACACATGAACAAGACAAAGAGCCCTCATATCTATGTCTCAACAGAAGAACAAAAACAAGCCAGCAATACCTCAACAGTAGATGTTTTAAGAGACAGGAAGACTGGAACACCTCCAAATCTGCACCTTAAATGAGAGCTCAATAAATAAGCTCCAGAGTAAAAGTTAGTGAATTGAAGGGTTCAAGGAATTAAACCATATGTTGACCCTTCTCCTTTTAACTCACCATAAGGTACAGCTGGAGATGCATAAAAAGGAAATGCAAAGTCATTAGAGAAGCTCAGCAAGGAGGAAGCTTACATAGATGTTTGGAAGCCAGGATTCAAGTCTTGCCCAAGGCTGAACAATACAAAGAATTGCTAAGTCTTCTTTTCAGACTTAGTAAGTAATTGTCGTACACAAAAAGGGGCGGGGGGACAACAACCACAAGATATGTTAGAATCCACTAGTTAGACTTGGCATCTCTAACACTGAAGTACAGATTAAAATTTCTACAGATCAGAGGTATAGGAACTCAGGCATTTCATATCCAGAAAGGCTTCTCCAAGGGAAATTCAGCTGCCTCAAAATCTGCTGGAAGGGCAACATTGCAGGGTGCAAGCAATTCAACAGCTTTCTTTTTTGACACTGCTGTTGGACAGGTGTAACAGGAAAACTGCTGTCTGCTAATCTGTTACTCAGGAGCAAAGATGAACTAGTTGGACATGTCAGCAACAGCCTTGGTTGCAGTAACCATGAGATGGTAGGATTTCAGGGACAACCTCAGAGCACAAAGATATTCCATCCCCTTGTGGAAGAAAACAAGCAGGAATAACAAGAGGCACCTTGATTCAGTGAGCAAAACCTGACTAAGTTTAGATACAAAAAAAAATCATGAGAGGTAGAAATAGACTGCCTAACAAGGATAAGTACTGAAGCATCACCCAAGCATGCAAAGAAGGAATTAGGAAGGCCAAGACTGGACCTGGTGAGGGACATAAAGGGCAATGTGAAGGTGTTCATCTAGTAGGTCAACAGCAAAACAGACACAAGGATAACACAGGCCCATCACTGAACAGGGTGGGCTATGCTGTGACAAAGGGAATAGAAAAGCTAAAAGGTACCCAATACCTTCTTTGCCTCAGGTTTTGAAGTCTTTTCCAACAAGATCTTTTCAGCCTCCCAGGTCTTCATCCCTAGTAGTAAAGTTTAGAGGAGAGTAGTACTACCTAGTCAAGGAAGACCTAACCGTGATTACTTAAAGCTGGACTTGCAAGTCCATGAGACTGGATGGCTTGCCTCCAGTGGTGCTGAAGGTAGATGACGCCATGACGAGGTTGTTCAGATATCTTTAAGAAGCCATGCTTAGGAGGCAGGAGGTCCCTCTGATGCCTAGAAAAAGGGCAAGAAGGACTCGAAGGACTAGATTTTCCACAGCCTGTTGGGAATTCCCTGTTGGGAATCTCCAGCTCCAGAGCTCTTGAACAAATCACAATGCACAGGGCTTTGTCAAAACTCTACAGTTACCTCCACTTTAAACTGGATGTTGGATTAGATGACCTCCAGACGTTCCCTCCTGTATGTACACAAAAGCTTCCTTAGCATTCAGCCACATACCAGAAGTATTTAAAGCCATTCTTGCTAGACATTGTAACAAGGTCTCGACAGTCTTCAAGATGATATGGACAACAACAATACTGGGTGGGGGGAAGAAATCAGTTCAGCAGGGAGAAGAGGTTTGATGAAAATTCCAGAAGACAGAGATCCAGAATTTTATAAGATATCTCTAAGGTATACTCAAAAGGGCTTTAAGAGAAGCCAGCATGTTTATTTTCTGAAATGTTTTAATACTGTTTCTGGTGACATTTTAGAAAGGTTTTTCTTAAAAATAGCTTTCACCATCATCTGCAGGTAACAATCATCCTAAAATACAGTATTAAAAATACAGATTTATGTGAATTCAAAACTATGAAGAATAACTCATAACCCAATTGCGAAGTATCTGAATTGAGTCTTAAACTTTTATCCACTAAATTGATTGGTCCCAAGTAGTTTCTGTTTCAGAGACTTTTGTGGCCACTATGGCATAACAAGCAAATCAGGTACACTGAACATGGGAGAAGAACACATTAATTAAAAACCTTTTGCTTTCTAAGGTTTTAAGTTCAACACAGCATTAGCAACAGTTGTGTTCCACATTCCTTACTGAGTACTGATACTACAAACCTACTTTTTTTCTACATTATCACTGCAGGAAGTGATTCTAAAACCAGAAAATTTAAAGGAAGTATGCTTTAAAGTTCTGAAGTTTCAGGGAGGCACATTTGCACCAGCAGTAACTAGAACTTTTCTATTTCCACCCTAAATTATTATTTTCCCTGTGAAATTATTCAGCAGACACTGACTAATAATACTGCATACTTCATGCTACAAAATTTATTCTAACATTCTGTGGATAAATTGTACGTTTAAATTGTATCAGATTCAATATACCTGACCTTTACACAAGGCTTTAATGTGCTGTTTGTGCTGCCAAGTTTATAACATGATATATATACAAAAGTGACAGCACAATCCTAAATTAAGTTCTAAAAATACTGTAAGCTGTATATAGCACCTGCTACATTGTTTGAGAATTAAAAAAAAGACTCTTATTCAAGTGTTCTTTCAATTACACACAACTCTTCAATACCAGAAGCTTGGTTTGTGGGGGTTCTTTCCTGTTGTTTTAGGGGGAGGTTTTGTTCAGTTTTGGGTGGGTTTTGTTGGTGGGGCTTGGGGTTTTTTGTTTGTTTTTTAGTTTTTACCTGCTTGTAGAAAGAATTTTATAACACTGGAGAGAAAAGCCTATCACCATTACTAAGTCCCCATCCTCCTCAAAAAAAAATATTGACAGAACCTTTATTTAAGCCACATATACTGTCCTTGAGATTAGATTTTACAAGCAATAAGAAATATCCTTTCTTTGCTTAAGATGACACTCTTAAATTTACAGACACAGTTAAGATTGACCTTTTCCAGGTTCAGACTGGCCTGGTCAAGCATGTGTCCTGGATTCCAGATCCTGCTACCTAGGGATTACGAATGCTTGCCACCACAAAGGCAATCAAGGTAGAATTAACAACTCTTGACTACCAAAATCAGTTGGGAGCAACCAGTTAACATCACCACACAATATATTAGTACAGTCTAACAATAGCGTTAGAAGGCACCCCATCACCATCTTGTAGTCCTGAAATACAATACATTGAAGTGTAACTAAACAAATAGCTTTTAAAGTTGCCTTTTTCCCCCACTACCAGAAGCCTAAAAAATTTTTCCAGACTGATCAAGTGTTAAGATACACTAACAACACAGGCTTTGAGAGTGTTGAAGACTCATCCCACAATTCATATACCAGAGGAAAATAGAAGCTCTTGATGTTCTACTTTGTTACTCTACCAGACATTCAAGCTTCACTCTTTACAAACTCATTTCAGACAGACAACCAGCAACTACAGCAAAGTACACTCACAGAGGAACAGTAAAATATGAATTCACAGCTCCTGCTGCTGAACATATGTGGTTTCTATCAACTCTTGGATGCAACAAAGCTAACAAACAGGATGCGCAATCTGCCATGGACTGGCTAGAGCGGACAGGTTTGGGAAGTATACCTTAGCTACAAATAAGGAATGCAGAAGTCATCACCCGTCCTTTTGGTGTCCTCTCTGCCTATTCTTCTTTGAGGAATTTGGGTATCTTGCCAAGCAACTCAAAGCCAGGCAGAGATAAAGAGTAGCAAGCCAAAAGAGAAGAACTGAACAAGAATGGGAGCTGCAAAAGCCAGAGAGATCAGTAGAGACTGCTCATTCACATCTGCACTCTATCAGGGTTATAAGCCTAGCACACCTACCTATTTTACTGAGCCCTACTTTCCCAATTTGAAAAAGGAAACAGCCATTTGGCAAGTCATTATCTTTGTAGGTGCTAAAGAAAGTACCTTAAAGGCAATCCAGTAGCATTAAAGTATACACTGGTATATTAAAAAAGTGACATGCTAACTGCTAGCACCAGTGACAGGAGGATGCCCTGGCTTTGATCTCTCTTCACTCTACAGACACTAAAACTTGTGCTTGTATATGAAACTTACTTTTCTAAAACACTAAAACAAGACAGTCTCCTAGTAAAGAAACTATGGTATGAAGTTCCATACCCTTCTGCCCAGTGCAACTACATTTTAAAAATATGTATCTTACCCAACTGTCTTATGTGCTTTAAGAACAACTTTGCCATTTGATACTCAAAAGAAAAATCACCTTCATGGGTCAAGCACCTTTATTGAGTTAATATATTGAGTTAATAATACTCTTAATATGTATTTAAAAGGAATATTACAAAGCTCTACACACAACTAGTTGGCATCAAACCTAACACCTTCATAAAAGCTTGAATGCAGTTCTGTGTAAGTCATTCAGCCTCAGAAAACTGCCATGAAGTAGCTAATACCAAGCTTCTGTGTCTAGCTTAAATTAAATGCCAAAGACTGCCGGAAGAAAGGGTTGTGTTACAAAGAAGAAGAGTACAGTTTCTAATGCTAATACTTAATTTAACTAGCAATTTTTAATATAACCAGCAATTTCCATGTATATTTTAGAGATCTGTAAGTGCTACATACTTTCAAGTAATATATGCCAACTCTTACATGCATCTTTCAACAAGTATCAATGAGATTTACTAAGCACACAACTGTGATTGTGATCCTCAGCTTAGTTTAACCACCAGCAGGACTGAAAGTGCAAACACTATAAAAGTTGTCAAGGAGAACCTAAGCTATCTAAAACTGAAGAGGACTGTTTTCAGCATGATACAGAGCAAACAAGATACTTAAGTCAGCAAGAACTAGCTTATCAAGCTCAGGTTAGAAAGTAAAACCTTACTGAAACTAAACAAAACCCACAGGCACTTTATTAATTTAGACAACCAAGCATAAGTCCATTGGTTTATATTCATGATAAAGCATATGTTTTTTAGCATGTATTTTAATAGTTACTGATGAACAATAAAGACTAATTATTATCTTTCCCCTATGTCCCCATGTTATAACACAGCAGACATATGCAAAGAGTTGCAAACATCAGATTTACATAAAACAGTACTGGAACAAAATATGCAACAATACTTGCCCAAAACACTCTGAGCCTCTAACCATAACTTACAGGCTTCCAGAAACATAGGTTGTTTTTTTGGGTTTATTCTTCAAGAAGTTTACTCAAACTGTTTTTAGAACCCACCTATAAACTTATCCCACCACTGCAAAGAGTTCCACAGTTTACTTCATCTTCTTAATCTTCATGTAGGAAAACAATAAAAATAAGAAACTACTTCAGTGTTTTGCTTTCCAGTTTTACTATTAGGAGGAAATGGGAACACTTGTTCATTACTTAACTTCTGTACCACTTCTAAAGTATCCTTCAGAGACTTCCATCTTACACCCATCTCTTTAACACACACCCACTTACTCTATTTCAGACCCAGAGCTCTGGTCTGCTCAGGGATGCTGCATACCAAAACTATTTTACACTTTTGGTAAGTATAAAATTACGAGAAGGGATTATAAGGGATGAAAAGGGAGGAGAGAACAAAACAGAAGAGTACAATATGCACAGTGGAAGCACACAATGGATTTTTATACTCTGAGCATTGTTTTCCTGCTATGAATTAAGAAATAGTAAGCAGATCTTATATTTGGTTTTTTGACTGTATAACTGAGCACGAATCTCTAAAACTACTGAAAAACAACCTCAAGTTCTACTACTACACAGGAATAATAGGTTCAATTCAGAACATACAATTCTGTATGCAACACTATGATTGTTCTGTCTTCCTTCTTTCTTGGCATTTCTACCTGCATATGTATTTTATGCAAGTGAGGGTAGATGGTAGTAAGTTTGCTGCTAATAATTTTGTCAACTGAGCCAGAAATTCACCTCTGGGTTAGACTGAGAGCCTACTGACCTCCTCCAACTTGCTGCAAAACTCACTGCAATCAAACTCCCTCCTCCTAGTGGCTTATTAACTGTAAGGTATGTAGGCACATGACCTAAGATCGTTGAAACCACCCTTTCAGATGTAGGGCCCAATTTCCATAAGAAACTCAGAATGATTTACTGGGTCACTGCATCCATGACATGCACCTGTACAGGACAGTGTCCCACTTTCATCTACCCATCTTTGACTACTATCTTACTTTTTGTTTACAGCTTCCTGTGCATGGAAAAGCCTCAGCTGAGAGCAGAAGCACCACACATGAGGTCACACTGAAGTCACCAAGGCGAGCTTTGAGCAAAAAGGAGTGCCCTCTTACATAATTTTCTAGGAAGCAATAAGGCCAAACAGGGAAACAAAAAAGGGAACAAAACAGTAGCTGGGAATACAAACCTAGCAGCTCATCAGTTAAGAGATGACAGACAAATCTTGCTTCCAATATGGAAGTCCGAGATTTCAAAGCACAAGTTGCACAGGGAATAGCAAAAGTTAAGTGATCACTATGCCGTTATTCCCCCATATTATTCTCAAACAAAAATCTGTTTCCTTGTTTGAGGATAAGCTAACTCTCCAGCATCCCAAAACCCAGAAAATTTTATTTCAGGACCATTTTAGACACTACAGTCAATTCAAATTTTCTCCTTTTCCCCCTTTACATTTGAGAAGCATTTTTAGACTTATGCAAAACTTCAACTGAAGACTCGGAGCAATGCCTGAGTTGAATGTTGACTCCACAATTTCATGCTGAAAGCCACACAATTCTGTTTCACAAAGCACCTGAAGATGTGCAATTTTGTTTAAAGACTCATTCCATTTTAAACTTAGACAAGTATCTTTTCACATAGTAGCAGAATAATGGAAATACCACTTTTAGTGAGTTGAAGCAAAAAAAGTCAAAACATTTTGCCCCTGCCACAATGTAATATACAAAAAACCCTGTATTTCTCCCCTCTTGTTTTATAAGTTACCATTTTATCTTCTTTTAAACTCTAAAGAGCTAGTTTCTCAATTATTTCTGCTAACTCACCACACTAAAATTTGCAAAGCTGACAAGACAAAGACAATTTGTTATCTTGGGGGACATAGCATCTCCTTTATTTCAATTAAAATTGTTCTACTAGAAGTCAGATCTTTGAAAAGTCAGTAACATTTAGAAGTCTGACAAACATGCTGTTTAGAAATTCTTTGTTTTCTGTATTTCATGAAAATCCTCCTTCGTTTACATTGCCTTTTTCCAAACTGAAGTTGACAGTCATATAGAAAGTGACCATTACAAGCCTTCAGAAGTACATCACATATTTGCTGGAACAGAGATAAAAGTTATACCTTGCTAGTGGATATTCTGACTCTACAGGGCTACTCAAAGGCAAGGAAGTCCATCCAATAACTGGTGTCTAGAATAGCTTAGAATAAACAAATAGAAGTCTTCTAAGCACAGTTATGGGCATTAGTAATACCAAAAAGCTGCACATGAAGCACACTCCTCTACTTTAATCTCTCAAAGAACAAACTCCAATTTGTCTGTTTACTACCTGCATGAAGTTCTGCACATTATAGGATTATTTGCTATACTGCCTATCTATCATCACACGCTTGCTCCTCTACTACCAACAGCCATTCAAAATACAAACTACTCAATGCCTATCTATCATCACACACTTGCTCCTCTACCACCAACAGCCATTCAAAATACAAAGTGCTCCTGGCACCTTTGAACAGCTGCTGTGCATGACTTGGAGCTGGACCTGGTCCCCCACCGCATCAGTATGCGACATCTTCCTGCGGCTGCTGAGGAATACCATGCATGCTACTGGAAGATCCATAGGGATACATGCTAGAAGAGCAAATGAGCACAGAGGACAGTGAGCAAAACCTACAAACATGCACTTAAAAACCACATATGCAGAAGAGTTCTAACTAAGAGGGTTATATAGGTCTTGTGGAAAAAGAATAGCAAGGAGTTTCTCTAAAGCTAAGCTTCCAGAGAGCTCAAGCAACTCCAATACCAGAAATTATTCTGAACATACTTTAACATTTCCAATAGCATTCAAACACTGCTGTTTATAACACAGTGACAAAACTCCAATGTGTCAGATGCTTCATTTTTGTTTCCCTGTTATCTTGCTGCAATTGAACTGGCAGGTAAGTCTTTAAGGTAATGAAATGTCTAATGAAAAAAACAAGTGTTTCTTTTATGAGTCCTCCATAATTTTGTATGGATACATCCAGTTTTTATTTGCTTTCATTCCAAATCCAAACTGTTTTCCTTGCTATTCCACATCCAATTTTGAAGGCAGATTTCAAATTCGTCTCTTCATTGGGATACGCAGACATTTTAGAAACATAAATAGAAGCCAATCAAAACTGAACATCACCCACATTTTGTAAAAAAGCAGAAATGAATACACAATAATTATGCATTATTCTGTACATTAATAAAACAAGTTTCTACAAATTAGGAAAAAATCCCAGTGTCTAGACAGGGCTCAAAATTTGAAATTCATTACAAGAAATTCTCTAGGAGAAGCACAGGAAATGCAGTACTGATACCAATCTCATCATCTCAAGTTATGAAACAGGTCTTACAACGAAGTATACAAGGGTAGTCAGACTCACCTTCCCTCATTGATTTTTGCTTTGTCTCCTTGACAAGAGAAGTTCTCAATGTAACCTAGACTGCAGTTGATTCGTGTCCAGTCGGGCTGGCACACAGCAAGGAAGTGAGGACGCAGTCTACCTATGGAGTACTTGGCAATGTCTGTCAACGACTGGCTAGCAGCGGCTCCGAAAATGAAGGTCCCAATGGCTTTGTAAATAGTGGCTATGTAGTTATTTCTGACAAATGAATTTGAGTGCAAGTGATTATAAAAGACAGAGAGAGTCTCTCCTAGGATTATCTGAAAGAGAAATAAGGATAACAGTTAAAGATATTACTATGGTTAATACGCAGACATGTCATTTCAGAAATTAGTTTTTTATAAACAGTAAGCTGCAAATTTAAATTTGCCAAGAGTCAGCAGTAACCATGCCCAAAGTTTAAACACTTATGTAGAAGAAAAATTTTTACCTTACCCTGCTTCATGTTGAACTTAATATTATTGATTTTCAGAATATTTATTAAACCACAGCCTTCTCAGAGTAACATCTATCCATATTATTTGGCATGGCCCTAATTAGAAACATTTTCTCCAGTATCACATTTTATTCTACATAGACCCTTCTTCAGATAAACTTCTGCTGAGCAAAATTTTTCTATTTTATCATAAAGTTGCTTGGTTTTTTGTGAAGCCAAAGACTCTTCTGAAGGGTCTAGACTTCATTTCTGGATGCATAAGGCCAGTTATTTAAACAGAGAAATTTCTCATTCCTCAGGAAAATTAAATCTTTAGGGGAGATAACTAACAAAAGTAGGGAAAGACAGGCATTAGTGAGGTCTTTCCAAGTATTTTTCACCTTGCAAGTCCAAGGTATATGCATCAAGCATGTTGACACAAAAGCAGATTTAATTTTGTTGTCCTGCAACTATCTTTTGCAGAAAGTTTTTCCTTAAACCAAGTACAAAACTTCATCCCAGACAAGTTGGATATTAAACCAGATGGTCCCATTTTGTACAGAAAGGCTCAACTCATACAGATGATCAGATGGGTGGGGGACCGTATGCATATAGGTAAAGTGATCTTTAAAAATCCTGTAAAGAATAAATGATGGCTCCATCTGTCACTTGAGAGTGACAAGTCCAGGATCCCAGCAAAGCACAGCTTTGGTGAATTAAGCTGTTAGACACTCTGACACCTGGGTAGCAAAGTAGCTGTCAGCAGCTTTGCACATTAAGGCAAACAGACAATCCCATCAGATGCATGACATTGAAGTTTTATACTCTGCACCATACTGAAACATGGACTGAAGCAGAGAAACACCAGAACATGGACTAAAGCTGAGAAAGTTTTCAGTAAAGTAGACATTGGTAAGCTCTTACACAGAATCTCCCTATCCCAGAGAGTAACCTCTTAACGAAGACAGTTGAGCAGAAATATTGCCACTGTGACTGGTAAATAATGAATCCTTTTTAAAGAACACTGTTGCAAAACCCTTAAGGTCACTTATCTCAGTTGAGGTGACAAAAATTAGCTTATGTCAATGCAGCTACTTCACTGGACACAAAGAGTATTCATCTCCAATAATCTGACCAAGCACTGAGTAAAGGGCACCAACATCTGCTTTTACCATATGACTTTAAAGCAATCTTGACAGAAAAGCCTGCTTTCACTACTAAAATATGGTCCCTGATGTTACAAAGGTAATTTTCTTATCTAAATGTTCATATAGGCTCAGATAGAGACTGAATAAATTCAAAGGAAATACATCCATTAAAAATTACTATATTCACTGAAGCCTTTTCTGACTCAGCAAGTCCCTGAGCTGCAAATGGCTGGTTGCAAGGCACTTACGGCAAAACATCGATCTTTGTTTCTTGTGTTCTTCCTCACTCACCTGTTTTAACCACTGCTAGAAATGAGGTAACAAGCTAGATAGACTTCAGTTTTGACCAAGTACTGCTGCTCTTAGGTAGTACTGAGTACCAACAGTAGTAACAGGGTGAAAAAAAAATAGTTCTATCTTAAAAGGCAGGATCTTTTAACATAAACCACTTGCCAGTTAATAGAACAGAAAAAACACAAAAAAGTTTTATCTGCTCCAGAAATATTTTTGGAAGCAGTTTTTCCATGAAAGAAAACTAGGTCAGTCACAGTTTTGATTCCCAGCCCCACATTTCTACAGTTACAAAAAAAAAATCCACCCAAGAGCAAACATAAGCCAACAAGTTGACCTTTATGTTGGGACCTAGATAAAAATCCATGCAGTCCTTATGCAAGGAGGAGTTAGATTGCCATAATATCCCTCCTGATTTTAACCCATTAGCCCACAGAAACAGCTGGCCAATACTGAGGTTTACATTTAGCTACTGCTTTTCCAGCTTTGATTCCTAAAATATACTTGGATAAATATTTATACACCTAAAAATCTTATTTGGCATACAAGAGTGTTAACTCTGATGCTCAAAGTATAGCTCTGATGAGCTTGGATGTCACCTAACACAGAGCCATGAGTGGAGTCTGAAGCTTTTTAGCACACCTGGACAGGGATCTTGAAGCCCCTTGTGAAGGGCCATTGTGGAACTAAAGTGCAGTCCTATGAGACTTAGGGCACAAAATGGTTAACTGAAGAGGTCCAGCTCTCCCCTCTACCCATGCCCAAGGGCATGCCCCCAACCACTTTTTACCCCAGCACTGATACTGTATTCTTCCAGGAGCCATTTCACTCAACCTAGCTCAAAGAAAGCTGCTGTTTTCTGCCAGGTTAAGGAATTTCACTGGCTTATCTTGGTTCAGACAAGCCACCAGAGGTGGCAAAAGACACGGTAATAGCGGGATCTCACCTTTAGTCCATAGTAAGCTATTAGGTTAGCTCAGCTGACAGCATGTAATTAAATCTTAAGGATATAGAGTCACCGTATGCTTGAGCCAGTTCAACTGAGCTAGGAGCTGTGGTCAAAGAGGGAGATCCCAGACTGGCAGCTGCAGAGGCAATCTCTCCAGCTCACTGATCTGGTGTGAAGAGGAGGGAAGGAGAACAGTACCCCATTTTCAACCAGGTTAAGTGCAGCATGAAAGTGAGCCCTAGTGTTAACTCAAACACAAATGTGTTTTATCCTGACCTTTGAGGAAATATCTAGGAATAAACTCCCCGGCTATTTACTCTTTTTATTCTAGTTATGCTTTTGATAAGTTCTGACTGGAAGCCATAATATTTTTCTATTAAAGAACTCTATATTTGTTGTTACACTTCCACACACAGAAGTATTTCCAATGACTGTGCAGCAGATAAAAATGCTGACTTAATAGGTCATGCAAACTCGTATTCTGAAAGTAGCAGCTCCCAAAATAGAAAAGCTTTAGACAGGCATTTAAAATACATTAGGGTTATTCTTAACTGATATGTTAAGGGAGGAAGTTTTTATCTCTCAGACTATAGAATTAAGCCACTATAGTTCTAAGATATTCTTTTTCTATAATTCTAGTTGTTTGACCTCAATTAAAAAAAAACATTTTAGTTATTCTTGCCAGAATACCATTTCTACTGCTTTAGCATCTGGTCTAAGGACATTATTTTAAAGTTGAGAAATCCTACAGAATACAGCTTTAGAAGTCTGTATCAACAGATAGCCCCTCCTCCCTCTTCCCCACCCCCATTGAAATGAAATGCAATGAAGAAAAGTTTAACTTACAACAATTATACTGAAAGGAATAATTATTCCTGCTAACAACTTATAAGAAATGGTGTCCTCTTTGTATGGATACCGGATGGATTCATCACTACAGAAAACTCCTCTCTGGAAGGGGATACGTCTTGAACTGAGAATTGCAAAAGGCAAGCCAGCTAGCAAAAAGGAATAAAAAATACATTACAAAAGCAACACAAACTCTGGTGATGATTATACCCCCGCATTTCCAAAGAGAAGTGCATAAAGAGGAACAGGCATGCAGCAAGTCAGGTTACGCACTTTCTTTGGCCAATGACTACTGCCTTGTCTTTGCAGCTCACAGGAAGGACTGTTGAATGAAGGAAAGCAGGACAGGATTCCTCTCACCTTTGCATTTGTGGCATGTCAAGTATGGAAGCATGCCAAAACCATGATTGAGTGAACAATTCAGTGACAACCACTGAGTTGCTCAATCTGCTGCTACTGCCACAATTATTGACTATTCCTTTATATTCCAGTGAGCAAGTTCCCCCTTTATACATTCTCTGGACAACTTTACAAGTCAGAAGAACATAAATTGCATTTCATGAAAGCAGAAAAGGGGTGCTCCTCAGGGACTGCAAATGCAGAGGGAGTTTTCAGGTAGAGATATGGAAAAAAGGAAAAATTACACATGCGTGCAATCCCCTCACTTCCACACATGCTGGATAGTTCCCTGGAACAATGTGGTCACTGCACAAGCCCTACAACCACAGGGCATGGAGATTTTATCCCCCGCTCCTCCACAGAAGAGGAAGCCTTTGGCTCATCCTAAACTCAGAAGATTAAGGCGCACAGTGTTTTGTACTATTGCACCAAGAGACCTGCAACACTAACCAAACCCAGTCATTTCAACCGTAAAGTTTAAAAAAGCTCAAAATAGGATACAAATTACTACAAACTAACAGAATCACATTTTTAAACCCCGATCCCTCCATCCTTGACACACATAGAGCACCTGTACAATCTGTTTGTGTACAGGGATGAATACCCTTAGAAAGAAATGGCTGCATGGAAAAAAGAAGTGGGGACTACCAAGAATGTTCAACATAACAATAAATAATTGTCTTTAACTTAGGGATGTACAGCCTAGTGGCAAAGTGCTTAAAAGTCCTTGATTTTGTGCTCAAAATTTAGCAGTATTGTACATAAAATGCATACCAATTTAGAGTTAAGACAACAAAAATCATCTGGGTGGAGACATTCCTGATCTACCAGTAAGGTATCAGAAGGCTGAAAAACAGCTTCCTTCCTTCCCACCAGAGAAAGGTGTTGCTGTAGTCTCAGTTCTCTCCTCAGGACCTCTGTGTCAAGGCATAGCCCACCTCTTCCTTTCCATATGTACAGCTACCCCCAAATAAGCTTACAAAAGTAAACACACAAAGAACAGGCAAAAAAAAAAAGGATAAAAGAAGGACACCAACCAAGCAGTAAGAAAACTGTTAGGGAAGAAAAGAGAAACACTAAGTTACACAGTCAGGATTTACAAGAGGGAAAAAAAGGAAAGAAAAAGACTTGGGATGCTTTTCTACCTTTTCCTCTCTTTAACCTCCATCCATGAAGTCCTTTCAACTAATCCTGACTCCTGGGCCCATCATGAATACTGTGGTTTCACCAATGATTTGCTATCAATTTTGTTCTTTACAGTGTAAAGTGACTGCTTAAAAGAATGCTTCAGTTTGAAAACAGACACAGAGGAAAAAATAACAAACTAATGGCTCATAAGGTGAAAATTTCCTTGAAGTGACCTCTGACAAATGACACACAGCTTTGTTCCATGACTAAGCAGTTACAGGCTTATCATAGTGCCCCTGTATTCCAGCTAAGCCCATTGCAAAGAATCAAGTATCTTCTGTACTGCTACAGTCATAAAATCAATACCATGCAAAACCTCTCCTCTGAAAGTTGCAGAAAAACATGGTGATTGTGAAGAGTGGTTGTTTCCAGTCCTACGCCAGCAGGACTACAACTGACCTAGCTCTGGAAGCTGTCCAAGAACACCAACAAAGCAGAAGGACAGCAGGATGGGCTAAGAGCCAAGCCAGAGCCTTGCCAAAACACTGAACCATTCAGACACCAGCCAGCACAGAGCCCTGGAGCTGGACTCTGCAGTACAGCACAAAAACATAGCCTTTCCTAGCAGGAAAAAAAAACCCTCCCCCTTTCTAATAGTAAGGATATCAGGGTTTTGAAAAATGCTGCAGCCCAGAACTCATTTCTGCCATCCCCTTGTGTTGGTATTGTGACAGCATGTCACAATATGTCATCAGTTGTTTAGTATTTAGCTAACTTGTGCAAGGGAGGAGGCAGAATGAATGTGCAGTCATGGTGAGGGAAGTTGAGTTGTCAAAATAATGCTGTGGTGTGTTTCCAGCACCATTTATTCTATAAAATATGTATGGAATGAAAACTTTGTCCTTTGCCCTGCACACATACTAACACCAAGATTCAAGACTGTGTATTTGAGAAAAGTATGGGGTTTAGATCTCCAGAACTGGAGAATGAGGCATACACAAGTAAGAGTTTCTTGATTATTTAGAGGTTTGCCTCTGTAGAGCAGGTAGTTTTAATCATCATGGTAAAGCAGTTGCTTTAAAAAATTAAGTTCAGCCTAGAAAAACCTTATCACAGCTTCAGCACACTGCCACAAATACTTGCGATCATAGTTAGGTGATGTCACTGACACCACATCACCAGCTCTGCATCATCCTTTTTAAAGACCTGCTCTATGAATAATGGTGTCATGGTGGCTTACTCCTTATTTCCTCCTACCCATACCTAAATGTTTCAGCTTCTCAATTTCTCTGGGAAATTTAAAATTTTCAGAGTGCTGGGGTTATTCAGGTGTTTTGGGGGGGGCTTTTTTTTTTTAATGTAATTACCTGCTGCTAAATCAGAAATGGAAAGCAATGGTATGTGGATCGTGGGAATGAAGTCCCTCATGCAGTGATGACATGTGCTTTTCCATGCAGAGAGAAGCTGCTCAAGATGTGTGCTCACTGTTTAGCAATATTGAGATTATGATGTAATTAGTCTGTAATTGCTTGCAGCACCTTCCTTTATTAAAAGCATGCAAACAAAATACCTAACAACTCAGTTTCTGTTTTGCTTTTTAAGCAAACAAGAACCAGCTAAAGTTATTGAAATGCCTTCTCTTTAATAATTTCTTTCCACCTCTTTTATTCTATCTGAAACCAGTCCCACTTCACTAATTAAGAAAGAAAACTTTATAAATAGTTTCCTGAAGTCATAACCAGCAAAATTTATGTAAAACAGTATGAGTCTTAAAATTCCAGGCATCTACCTGGTTTGAAGTAACAATTAATTGGAAGAGCTGTACACTGAAATACAATACTGCTAAACAGGCTTATATAGTAAACTTCATTAAGTCTTCTTCAGTTTCCCCCAACTGTATAACAGATTTTAAAAAGTAATTCTACCAGTCATTTGTCTTATTGCTGTTCTCAGCAATTTCAGCACTGAAAGGAGGCATGTTCCATGAAAGCTTGAGATGAAAGTTTTAATTTCTAAAACCAGATTATGGTAAGACTGATCAGATTGATTTAACATTCTTAAACTGAAAACTAAAGTCACAGAACTACATCTGTAATTTACCTTTTGCTCAATCCAAAGCAGTTGTTAGCCTGAAAAACCATGCCAGTACTGGCTTTTTAGGTCTTTTTGGTTAAAAGTACTCTCCAATGCCAATACCTACTCCCTCAGAACATGCTCCATAGAGCAGGTTTAATTCACTTCTTTTAAACACACATGGAGTGGCTTCACTATTAGCTGGTGGGAGCCGGGAGAAAATTAGAAGTCAAACCAGAGCGGCAGCAACTCCTACTGTTTCTGGCAAGTGAAGCCATTAAGAAAAACCTCTCACAATACTTAGGGGCTTTGTTCTGTTTTAAATGAAGCAGCAAAGTCTGTTTTTGTGGGATTTTGATTTTTTTTAAAAAAAAACCCCAAACAAACTTAATTTCTAAAAAATCAAAGTTATTTCAAATATATGGCTTAAGTACTTTCTGCAGTGCAAGTTTCTCCCTTGAAGACAATGCAGAGACGGGAAAAATAGTTTGGCTTTTTCATTAGTACAAGCAGAACAAACAAGCAGAAGAACTGGTATAAGTGATGAAAGAGGCAAAGCCTCTTACTATAGCAAGTACAACAGTAGGGTTTCCCTGTAGTTGTGATAGACATGTCACTTTTTCACCCTGAGAGATATCATATTTCAGAAGACAGGAGTAAGTTTTTGCATCACTTGCAATTTCCTAGGGATAAAACCTCCTGGCACAGGAGGACTGAATATGACTGAAAATACCAAATTATATTTGTCTTCATAATGGTACAACTATTGTTAGTGTCAATTTCTTTGGCTTCCCAGATACACCTGAAGAACAGATTTTAATAGTAGTATAGTAGGTGGTTTACTTCCTTGCCTGAAGATTTATCCACATAAAAGTCTTCCTTGAGAAACTACTTTAAAGCAGCAAAGATTCAACAGCAGATTACTGGGAAAAGAAGTCCTGCTCATCTGCCATAGTCACATGTTGCCACAGTAAAAGAAAGGCCCTGCTTTTTCTACAAATACCCATTTCCCCCCCTAAAAAAAGGTACAATTTCTAAGGGCAGGGTTTGGCACATTAAAAAGGAAAATTAGTAAAAATTAATTGGGCTCAGTTTTACATGAAAGTTGAAGAAATGGGGGTTTAAGTACTGCTTTTAAGTAAGGAGTGGAGATGGCAGAGGGTCATTAAAGGCTCTCTACTGAATACTTCCCATATGACAATACCAAAAAGCATCCCTGATGTATACTTCATTTTCCAAGTCAATGGTAACACAGTGAAAAAATTGCCTAAAGGGAAGATTACAAAAGGTATGTTAAGAGGAATTATAAGGTTGGGAAGAGTTTACCAATAGGGTAATCTCAATGATAAAGCCACCAAGCTGGTGTTATGCAGTGCATATGCCAGGATCATTAATGATTAAAGATGTACTGCTGACAGAGCTGACAATTCTTTGATACAGTGGAAGGTCAAGGTCAGCCAGTTCAGCCTGCAAAACAACTCTTACAGACTGAAGCAAGAGAACAGATGGAGATTTGTGCAGTAACGACTTCAGAGTCATGCACTTGGAAGGTTAAACAACTCTGGTGAGCCGGGAGCTTGTTAGTTCAAAATATGAGGGGAAAATAATGTCTGCTTCCTGTGGTTGGTGTACATCAATATAATAGTGTGACCATTAGACAAGTCCTCCCAAAGGCATTAACTCTTTTAGCCACCCAACAAGAATTTCTTCTGAAACAGCATTCAATCAGAATTTGCAAACATGTTTGGTTGTAATAATCTGTCTTAAACGCAGACAGAGAAAGACTGATAATGTACATTCCTCATTATCTCAAAAACTAGAAAAGTTGGGGTTTGCACAGTTCAGCAGAACCTTAAGAGCTGTAAATCAGCTAATTGCATAGGCAGTAGATATCAGAAAAAAGAGCAATACTGATCCAACAACAACCAAGAATTAAAGGAGCTACAAATACAGTTGGCAATATAGATATTCATAGCAAGGGAGATATATAGGCCTCTGAAACAGCCTTTCAGTTGGAACAGAAAGAGGTAGAAACACAAGTAGCTTGACTGATAAGACTAAATATTTGACACAATTATAGTACCCTTGTCCAATAGTCTGACTCGGAATATAATGGATTAGATTTCCTGAGAAGCTGAAGTGATTTCTAACTGATTATGTTGGGGTTTTTCCCATAAATATTCTGCATAACACAGGTCTATTTCTTTCCAAGTTTCTAGTCTTGATGAAGTTTCTTCACTGTTACTGGGCATGAAGTTGACCTCTCCACAGAACTCAAACCTGATCATTACCATGCTGGTGAAGAGAGAGAACATCGCATTACATGGTGCCCTCAAGTCGTCCTTTCCACTCTCCTCAGGAAGGACATCACTTGACATTTATCCATGCTGTATTTCACCAGCCGTGTTATCGCCATCTTTTGTATTTACTCCTCCAAGTACCCTACTCTGCTGCCTCCCTGCACACACTCCCCCCTCCAGGGCATTTATGACTATACTGAACAGGGCAGACTCCTGGAGAGCTCTACTTAGTACCTTCCTCCCTTGTGAAGGCCAGAGGGCACTTACTCCTACTGCCCACTTCTCACATTTCAATGAATTATTTACATACTTAAGGATTCTTCATCTAATCCCATGATTATTTAGTTTAAGATTTTGGTGAAGTAAGCATTTAAATGTACTGATTTAAATAATGAGGGGTTTTTGTTTTTTTTTTTTTTTTTAAATGCTGCCTTTAGCCTGAGTACCTCATCCTCCTGGTGTATTAAAGGGATTAGGAAGAGAATGGATGTGATTGACATCAGGAAACAGTGGATATGTTTCCTACAAAACAGCTTTAAACATCTGTGCTTAAGTAGCAGGTAACAAGTCTTTCTCCAGACTTCAGAAATGAAACAAATATAAAAGATTTTATTGTCTTTTCTCCCAGCACTTCAACAAAAGCCACCACCACTTTCATGCTATTATCTAATGCCAACTTCATTAGTGGAGCTTTAAACCAGAAGTGACACCTAGACTTCTTATTAAAAAAAAGCCTCAGTAGTACTTTGAGGTTTAAGTCTCCTTATACCAGAAATGAAGACAGAAAGCACAAGTTAACATTTCCCCTGAATATGCTGTAGAGATTTCATTACTAATTGCATCTGCAAAAGCATCCATAGTATTCATTTCTACAACACTAGAATCATAGAATCATAGAATTGTTTAGGTTGGAAAAGACCTTTAAGATCATCCAGCCCAACCATTAACCTACACTGCCAAGTCCACACTAAACCAATCAAGGGCAGACTAGACTAAACCATGTCCCAAAGTGCCACATCTACTCGTTTTTTGAGTGTTTCCAGGGATAGTGACTCCACCACCTCTCTGGGGAGCCTGTTCCAATGCTTGACTACCCTTTCCATTAATAAATTTTTCCTAATATCCAATCTAAACCTCCCCTGGCACAGCTTGAGCCCATTTCCTCTCATCCTATCACTAACTACTTGGAAGAAAAGACCAACACCCACCTCACTACAACCTCCTTTCAGGTAGTTGTAGAGAGCAATAAGGTCTCCCCTCAGCCTCCTCTTCTCCAGACTAAACAACCCCAGTTCCCTCAGCCACTCCTCATAAGGCCTGTGCTCCAGACCCTTCACCAGCTTTGTTGCCCTTCTCTGGACACGCTCCAGCACCTCAATGTCTTCCTTCTAGTGAGGGGCCCAAAACTGGACACAGTATTCCAGGTGCAGCCTCACCAGCACCGAGTACAGGGGGACAATCACCTCCCTGCTCCTGCTGGCCATACTATTCCTGATACAGGCCAGGATGCTGTTGGCCTTCTTGGCCACCTGGGCACACTGCTGGCTCATCATCAGCCAGCTGTCAACCAGCACCCCCAGGTCCTTTTTGGCCAGGCAGCTTTCCAGCCACTCTTCCCCAAGCCTGTAGCGCTGCATGGGGTTGTTGTGACTGAAGTGCAGGACCCGGCACTTGGCCTTGTTAAACCTCATCCAGTTGGCCTTGGCCCATCGATCCAGCCTGTCCAGGTCCCTCTGCAGGGCCATCCTACCCTCCAGCAGATCGACACTCCCACCCAGCTTGGTGTCATCTGCAAACTTACTGAGGGTGCACTCAATCCCCTCATCCAGATCATCGATAAAGATATTAAACAAGGCTGGCCCCAAAACAGAGCCCTGGGGAACACCGCTTGTGACCAGCTGCCAACTGGACTTAACTCCATTTACCACAACTCTCTGGGATCAGCCACCCAACCAGTTTTTTTACCCAGTGAAGAGTACACCCATCCAAGTCATGAGCTGCCAGCTTCCCAAGGAGAATGCTATGGGAGATGGTGTCAAAAGCCTTGCTAAAGTCCAGGTAAATGACATCCACAGCCTTTCCTTCACCCACCAGGCGGGTCACCAGGTCATAAAAGGAGACCAGGTTGGTCAAGCAGGACCTGCCTTTCATGAACACATGCTGGCTGGGCCTGATCCCCTGGTTGACCTGCACTTGCCTGTTGAGTTCACTCAATATGAACCACTCCATAATCTTTCCCGGCACTGAGGTCAGGCTGACAGGCCTGTAGTTTCCCGAGTCCTCCTTCTGGCCCTTCTGGTAGATGGGAATCACATTGGCAAGTCTCCGGCCATCAGGGACCTACTCTGTTAACCAGGACTGCTGATAGACAATGGAAAGTGGCTTGGTGAGCTCCTCTGCCAGCTCCCTCAGTACTCTCGGGTGGATCCCATCTGGCCCCATAGACTTGTGAGCATCCAGGCGGCATAGCAGGTCATTAACTGCTTCCTCCTGGACTATGAGGGCTCCATTCTGGTCCCTGTCTTCCAGCTCAGGGGGCTGAGTACCCTAGGGATGACCGGTCTGGCTGTTAAACACAGAGGCAAAGAAGGCATTACGTACCTCAGCGACAATGTTCCCCTCCACATCCAGCAAAGGATGTGAGATCCTCCTTGGCTCTCCTTTTATTGCTAATGTACTTGCAAAAACATTTTTTATTATCTTTTACAGCATTGGCCAGATTGAGTTCTAGCTGGGCTTTTGCCTTTCTAATTTCCTCCCTGCAGGACCTAACAAGATCCCTGTACTCCTCCTGAGTTGCCCACCCCTTCTTCCAAAGGTGGTAGACTCTTTTTTTCCCTGAGTCCCCGCAAAAGTTCTGCCTGGGAAAACATGTGTTTTGTGAAAGCTTGGTTAAAACATTTGAGTTGATTATTACTCTGTATAACTGCTCACATTCTGTGGGGATTGGTTATGGTATCATACAGCTCTTTGCAGATGAAGTTAAGACTTTGACTTCTCCTCAGTACCAATACTTTCCATTTCTTAAAAAGAGCTTTAGAATTCAGGAGGGCACTTAGAAAGAAATGTGCTTATACCATCAGTCCACAGTTCATCAAGGTCAACTGCTGCACTTTGTCATTCAGCCTTCTCCACCCATCTCTCCACATGAGCATTTTACTGCTCAAGGCAGAACAGAAAGAGGTACAATGGGGTGAGCTGGAGGAAGGGAAACGGAAGGTACAGCACAAAAAGGAACTTCCCCCTCTTTCATTCACTTTCCCTGCATCTCTGGTTTCTGGTGCAGTCCCTTCCCTTTTTCACCACCCCCTTGAGTCTCTGGTCTAAGTCCTGGATGTCAATAGCAAGTTATTAATAACTAGGTATGAATGAGACTTGAAACAAGGAAAAAATCTGCACCACAGAATGGATTTTTTGCTTAAATGACAAGACTTGAAATATTTAAGTTGCAACTCCCTCTCCCTACATTTCTCCCTATTCCGTTTTACCCTTTTGTATACTCTACTAAAGAATACCTTCAAAAACAACTCCAAAACACTGTGACTGCTTGGCTTTCTCATAGTTACAACCGAGCTTCACTCAGCATTTTAAAAGCCCTTGTCTGGGGTTCCTTCCACTGTCAGGCTGCCAACTATTTTACTCAGTTTCATACACTGCATGCGTTCTTCACCACTGTATTAACAAATATACCCAAATGATTGAAAAATGTACAGTATCAAGTCCACAGACTTAACAAGCAAGTCACTGAAATGTATTTATTTAAAATGAACTGTATCTGGTAAGAGTAATCCATACCAGTACCAAACAGGAAGTGGTGCTCCTCAGATCTTTCCTCACCTCATTTCAAACTGAGCCCACCAGAACGCCCTCACCATGGACAGGGCAGAAGTGAGGCCCAAAGCTGGATGCAGTGACTGCCATTTCTCAGGCTCTGTCCCCCACAATGCTGATCTCACACAGGAGTTACTCATCAATTGAACCAAATTGCATCACCCTGCACATTAATCCTTCACATAGTATAAACACAGGTTGTTATTATTATGTTGGCTTTAAACAGAGTTTGAACAAACACAAATTAACAGTTTATTCCTCAGAATAAGCTTGGGTTCAGAGATGACACTCATCTGTAGTACTACACAATAAACAGTTACTATCAAGTAGGACTCATGCCAGATTATGAAAGCAAGCAGCACTGCCCAACAACATTTCTAGTGCCATGAATACACCAAAAAAACATGAAGATGAAACATTACCCTGCTTTTCAAAAAGCTTAGCAAATAAGAGGCAAAGTCTTGTTCAGAGCATAATAAAATTATTAATAAGTAACCTGGAAATTAAGTTAAAGGATGCAGAAGTCCACTCTAGCGTCAAACAGCAAGTTTAATTTCAGTTAGTCACAAAACTATCAACAGTGGGCCATAAAGCTTTGATACAGCAGCAAAAAATGAACTGCACATCTACCAATCTAACAGTCTTCAACAGGTTTCATTCCAGTCCCCTGTTTTATCAGTCTCTACCACAGCAGTAGCTACATTTGTGCCTCAAGAAACGTATGAATTGGCCCAGTGAGTGCTTACGTTGTTAATCAAATAGGTGCTTTCAGTAAGTTTCCCTGCAAATGTATCCCTTTCACAAACAGAGCATAAAAAGACGACTAGTGTCTTTTGCCAGAAAAAAAATCAGTTGATTGCCTCCAAAGTATGGCTGTGCTAATCTGGAGGAAAGAAAAGTTACAGTCAGAACATTGATACACATGGTAGAAGGAGACACTTTTGAAAACATTAAGCTTAATGCCTAATAGGTTAAAGCTGACACAGGAGCAAAGCTATGTAGGTCCCTTTTGGGAAGGCATCACAATACTGAAGACATTAGCCTTTGCCAAACCAAGCTAAGAATGTTTTGGGTTTGTTTTTTGAAGTAGAAGACAGCACGACCTGACCACCTAAATATCTTTTGGATCTGTTCAAGGTAGAGAAATTAAGTCCTGCAAGCCCATGGCATTCCTTTCTCTCAAAGTCCCAAATAGCAGAGCCCATCCTGGAGAAGTGACTTACTCAAAACCTTGTTTACTACTGAACACTTGCCCTGTCAGTTACATCGGCATTTGCATTACCTGTTCTAGTAGCAACAGTTGTGGCAAACTACTTTGTTTGCCAGAAACTCAGTGCGGCACTTTGGCCGAGTTAAAAGAACTGAACTCTTGCCCTCTCATGAATCAGTCCATTATATAGAAACTCACCAGTGGGTTGTGTCCCCTCAGCTCCTGAACAGAGCAGCCAGGCAAAGCTTTGGCAAGGAGCTACAGAAACCCTGCTCAGAACTTAACATGGGGAACAGATGAAACTCAGCAACTCTTGAGTTGCTCTGTTCGTCTGCTCCTTTGGTGAGAAGGATGCTTCAAGAGGCCTCCTTTGCTCTGTGCTTCTCCTTCCCCCAATCACACCTACCCTTAGATCTAACAGAAGCTGTCTGAGTGTCACTGAAGACAGCGGTTGTAAGAAGCAAGATGACTGGACAAAGAGAAGATTGATTTGGAGGTGAAGTCACCAGAAAAGACCAGCTGAATAGAGCACATGCAAATAGGCATGGTTGGACCTCACTGCAAGAGAAAGACACCGACATTAATTTGCCATTTATACTTGGAAGGGCTGATCTCAGACAGCTAAAGACCAAAAATGCCAGACCAAGTACATCTTCTCAGACATTAATTTAAAAATATTTCTAGAGTTACAATCTATAGATACTACCCCCTAACTAGTCATGGCTTTTAGACTATTCAGAATTACTTTCTGAACACCTCTAAAAAGACCTGGGAAGATGAAGTTATTGGAAGGATCTTCTGGGATTCTTGAAATATCAGTCATCATGGATGTGTGCTGCTCCAGACACTAGCCTGGACATCTGAACAGATTCATTTTTCCAGAGCAGTACCAAGGCTTGTTTGATCCCAAGTCTCCAAAAATTCTAATGCAAAAATTGTGCTTTCCATCCAGACACAGAGAACAATTTGGAAAACTGAGAAGTATCGTACTATGAAGTGGCACTTGGAAAAGAATAATGAGTTTCTTTCCCAAAGTCTCTTTCCTGATAAAAGATGGCAATGGGAACAGAAAGAGTTCAGAGCTATAAATGGAACTGTGAATTCTAAGAGGTTTTGTTTGTTTGTTTTTTTAAAGAAGATCCCTGAGAGTTTCTAACACATCTTGTAAATCTTCATAAAATGTTCTGAAGACAAATCAATGTTCAGGCAGCCCTGTTTCTTTTACACACAAAGAGACTTCTTAACAATGAAATATCTATGCCTTACTCATTACTGCAGGTTTTGGGGTTTGTTTGTTTCCCTTTGAAATTGTTTTATATTCCACTATGGGCCTACCCCAATAACTGAACCAGACAAGATCTTTTATTGTTATACAGCAAGACGTTCAGGCCATTTCTTACTGCACTCTGAAGACAAGCAAGCTGTTAGCGCAGCAACGGGCATATGCATAACAGTATTTCAAGCATTTCTGCTTGGATTCCATGAGGCTCTGCTTTAGGGACTAAGGACTGAATAACTGGATCAGCAATACCTGTACGTTGTTGAATGGTAAGGGGAAGGGCTATAACCACTCTATTACTCAGTTAAACATGGTTTTTTTTCCACATTGCAGATATAGTTCTTTTTACTTCCCTTAGCTTCCTAACACAAGTTCTTCTTTCTATTTTGTGATGTGACAAAGCTGAGGTATAAGTCCTACTTAGGAACAAGTATCCTATTTGATGTAGTCTTTGATCAGGGAAGAAAAGTTTGAACAAAAGTGCAGTTTATCAACTCTTACTTGCATAGTATTAGACCCAGTTTTTACCGTCAATTTCTTCATTGAGGAGCCTGTTCCTTTCTCAGAAAGTCTCATGTCAGGATAACATTTTTGACTAGATGCGGGATAATCAGCATTACTGCCCAATAAGCTTTCATAAGCCAGCTGTGTCCCTGCTGAGGCTAGACTCTGGAACATACTACTTCAAAAAAATTTAAGCTGCCTTGGAAAAAGTCTCAAGCCGCCACTGAGACAGTCCAAAACAAAAAGCAGTCTGAATGTCAGATCCTCCTACTCCCAGACTGCTCTACTTTCCTCATCTATTTTGAATAAAGGCAAGCTTGAAGCTAGAAAGCATTCAGCTGGAACCTACTTTCAGCTCAGTATGTTGTAATAACACAGGTATCATAGTCCCTAGCTCTACAGCTCACCCTAGCTCTAAGTTTTCAGTAGCCATAAATGATTTTTCACTTCTTGCATGAGGCTAAAGAACTCCCTAAATCTAAAATTGAGACTAAGAAAGCCAGTTTAGGTTAACATGTTAACTACACAGAGCAGTAATATACACATGACAGTGACTATCCTCTCACTAGATTCCAGAAAACCTATGTTGCTTTAAGGTTTGCAAAATATTCAGACTGAAGAAAACTGATCTGGATAGCCTGTATTGTTACAGAACTACAATTGCTTTAGAATTTTTTCTTTTTTGATAAACCTCTCAGCATGGAGGCCAGAAGTGATTGTTCCAATCGTATACTCCAATGCCCTGCACAAAGACAGGCAGTAAGAATTCAATCTTTGAATCTTACAAAAGTATCATAGAAGATGACTGGAATCACTGACAAGTCTAATTCTAAGTTATAATTTTAGATACCTCAGCAGTTAAAGTTACAATAGCTGTCCATACCACTCCTTAGATGTTTACACCTTTAAGTAAGTTAGCTGTAAGTCAGATGTTTCTCTACTGCTTTAGAGACAGAAAAAAAAAATGCACTCAATTGGCCTTCTATTACAGGAACAACATCTTCAATCTAAAAGTGGAAGATAAAAAAAATCAAGCAATTCAACAGATTATCTAACTGCAACTGAACTGCCTCTTTAGGAAGACCAAAATGGCATAGAGCTGCTATTTCTAGTTCACCTGTGCACATATCAATTAAGGTACATATGAACCCCTCTGGAAAAGAAATTTTCCTGAAGTTGTGCTGAAGATCTATGTCAGTACATAAATCTTCAAATGACAATTTGAAGATTTATCTATATCTATCAATATATCTATCAAAATGAATATATCCAAGTAGAAATGACAAACTTCAGACTATTTTCCTCAAAAGCAGACTATTTTCCTCAAAAGTGAAACCATACTAATGATAGCAACTCTTGTCTACCTTCTATTTACCACATAAGACTAATGCAAGCTTTAATAAATAAGTATTTAAGAGAAAACTAGAATAATGCATGTAGAGGTTCTGCAGATTTCTGTTTACTTGTTTTAAATGACTGCTTCCATCCTTAATCCAGTTTAATATATACTTCTTATGGATTAATTTAGCATATACATTTATCAGAAGACCAAAGTTTATGACCATCTCTAATATGGTTTGGTCAACCTCTGCAGGCAGAAACAAGATATAGTTTCAGGTTCAAGACTATTCTGAACAGTTAAATTTTGGTTCTCTAAACTAGTTCAAGCCTTACTAAAAACTTGGATACAATCAGGTTTAAAATATTATTAGAAAAACCTATCGATGAGTTAAATAGTTTGTTGTAAAAATCATGTGGTCTTGAAAACACTGAGCCTCTTTACAAGCAATAGATTTTTAGCCTCTGTATCCCATTTGGAAGGGTTTAAAGAGTCATCACAATTTTTTAAACTTAAGAAAACCCACTGAGTCCAAATTAGACTTATTTCTGTACAAAGTATATGGAAGCAACAGCCACTAGCTGTAGGTTTGTGCACTCCACTACAGTGCAAGCTTTAACATCACAAGTGTTTAAGTTAGATTAACCCATTCTGAACAGATGTATTTATTCCATAGCATTTTAGAAGCCTGGAATATTTTTCTGCCCAATGATAAAAGCCTAGACTAAGTAATAAAGTTTAAATCATCATCTCATTTTTTTTCTGCTCCTGAATCAAATTAGATTAGCAATACTAGCAGCCAGAGATTAGTTCCAGATTTTCTGTGCAAACAGAAAGTAGCAACGACACCTTTCACATGCATATGACTATACATATATGGGATTTTGCCTATATAGACTGTCTTCAACTCACAGTCACAGTGCTGAACTCTTGGAAGGCATACATTTTACTCCCATCACCAAAGCTCCCTATATATTAGCTACTTACAGAGAAAATGGGCAGGGTGAACCCCACTGTGTAGAGGACAGTGGATGTGATGGTACTGTCATGGAACGGATACTTGATGCTGTCATCATTACAGAAAAAGCCTCTCTGATACGGTTTTATTTTGGCCAAGTTTAGAACACCAAGGGGTAAGCCAGCTGTTGGGGGAAGGAAAACAAAAAACAAAAACAAGAAATACATGTTGTTAAATCAAAAAAAAAAATCATTTTTAAACATGCATGGAGGAAGCTACTAAACATGCAAAACTCAAATTTCCTAAATATCATGCAATGCACACACTTACCAAATCCTGTTTATAGAAATTTATCTTTTCTAGAAGTGTACTTCAGAAGGACTCTGAGGTTGCCCACCAGATACAGGAGTTAAGTATAGAGTTTCAAGTCCTTTCATCAGTAAGGTGAGTTGTCACACACTGAACCGAGATTACTCTTAAGAAAAGCATTTGCCACTCACATGACTGAATAGTTGAGTGAGGGCAGGCTGCCTTTTGTGCCCCCTCCTTCACCACCACCCCACAACATTGGCATGGGCTTGTATCTGAATTACCAGCCTTGTTCTACACACTATAATCTGGCCAGTGTTTACAGAGTACAAAACAAACATACATACAGATTTTGTCTTAGTTAGGGAGTTAAAGATTTCATGCAAGTGGTTTTCATGCAGGTGAGGGAAACAAGAGAACTGCAGAGACACCAACAGGAAATATGGACACTCCAAATGGACTGCATCTCAAGGTAATAAGATCTCATAGAATCACAGAATGCTTTGGGTTGGAAGGGACCTTGAGAGATCATCGAGCCCAACCCCCCTGCAGTGAGCAGGGATTGAACCTGTGAACTTGGTGTTATTAGCACCACTCTAACAACTGAGCTAACCCGGTTTGTATTTTAACATCTGCATTTACACAGCTTTTGTAAACTTTGGAAGATTTCTGCATGAAAATAAGTTATTAACATGGAAACTAAGACTCAGGTACAAATGATAGCTCTCTGAACTTACACTGTGTGACATATTACCTATTCCTCTCTTACAAGTTCACTTCCGCTGTACTGGCAGTCATGCCAAAGAAGCCATCAAGACCTCCGACAATTACATCCAGGCCTAACTATCTCTGACAAGAAGAATCAGCTACAGAATAGACATTTGCAGGAGCAAAGACCTCAGGAAACCCAAGTTTGTCATTTTATTCTACTTTCTCATCCCTGTCCCCACCCCACCCTCCTTCCTTTGGTCCCCTGAGCAAGTAATAGATCAGCAGTGGATAAATTAGGCAATGCTTTAAGAATTGCAAAAATCCACAAACAAAAAAGTAGATTTTGGTTTAAAGCAAGGTAAAAAAGGGCAAACTAAATTTTTTATTTTTCCCCAACGTCCATGTAATATGCAGTTCTGCACATAGCCATTTGATACATAAGGTAGATGGTAAGTGCAATTATTGAAGCAGAAAAGACTACTTATGATATAAACAAACGGTTGTACTGAGAACCAAAGACATTTCAAAGAAGTTCATGTGATGAGAGATTGCTTTGATTTCTGATGACACCTGTCAAGATGGCTATCAGATAAGTCACTTAAAGGGGTTTTAAATAAGGTTACTCCTATATAGTTCATTAGAAGAAAAGATATCAGGAGTGAAACAGTAGGAATAGAGTGATAAATCCTGGACATTTCTTTGGGCTGCTAAGTCACAGCGCAAAAGCTTGTGAAGCGCATATTGAAGCTGTCTGTGTACTTGGTAATACCCCAGCTCCCAAATCCTCTAAGAAAATTGTTATGGTCACACAAGGCAGCCTGGGAGGAATTTAAAGCCTCCTATGGAGCAGCAAGGAATTTTTTCCACAAAACATCTGAAATCCTAAGAACTGCCCACACTTAGCTTTAACAACTGGGGATGCTGATGCAGCAAAGCACTTCAGCAGGTGCTTACTATCCCCTATAGCAAAACTGAATAAAAATGCAGATGACACTACGCTTGTTCAACTTTAAGCACAAAGTTTTTCATGAACTAGGATGATATATCTTCAAAGCAACTGTATCTCAAAGGTCTCTCCTGCGAGCTCAGTTTTCATTAAACAAAGAGGAAAGGAACTCAAGATTAAATTTAAGCTTTCTTTTCTTCCCATTAGTCTTCTTTATGTGAGATTTGTTTGTAAGAACTTTTATGTAACCAGCAGTTATCCAAGTTTTTCTGGTGCCTATACATTTAAACATTGCTTTGTACATTTTTGTTCCTTTCTACATCTGTTTCATTGAAAGGAAGTTATGCACCTTTTTGTTAAATCAGATTGATTTGACTACATTATGCAGTACTTAAAGTACTTTAAAAGTATGTAATTTAGAGTTGGAATTAAGAAACATGTTTTTACTATCAACCATGAGATTCTGGGAAGGGGGGAAAAGGAAAAGCAGTGAATAAAGGGGTCAGACAAGGACACTTTCACCAAAGCGACTGCAAAATTCATTTGTATACTCCATAGTAAAACAATGCGAGAAATTTGAACTTGGTTACACATCTTACATTACTGTTAGAATTCCTACTGCAATCTAAATAAGGCACTGCTTTCCAGCAGTAGAGTAGAAGACTTTGAAATGGTGTTTAGTTGAACATTAACCTACCCCAAATAAGTAGCACCATTTTTACTATTGCTCATTTTACAGGGAGAGAAGACAACAACTTGTACATGTAAGCAAATGGTCCTGAAGTTTTCACTATAAGAAAGAAAAAACCCAACCACTAACATACACAACAGGCCCATATTGCCATCAGAAGTGCCAAGCATCTCCAGGACCTTTAAGCAGGCTGACTGTACAGTGAGAAATGCATGTATATTCAGTATCATTAGCTTCTACAAACTGGAAGAAAGGGTGACTAAGATCTAGTGCAAGATTAGAAGTCTAAAAGGCAATCTCATGGATCAGCTCTCATGCCTTGTCCGCTTCACAGTGTACCTCCTCCTCCTTTTCACCTAGCCAGTACAAGCAGTAACCTCTGAGGGTGCTCTTCTGATCAAGGTAACTTTGTACCTTAGGGGATTGTAACGCTCAGTTGTTATTCATATCCTCTAAAGCATAACTGTCAGCTGTAAAAAAAAGACTGTTCCTTGAAGTTGCCCATGCTTCAGACTCAGAATTGGAGTTCCTCTATTTTCTGTCAATATTCTTCTAGCCAATCTTGTCAAGGACTAATGACCAACAGGTTCTAGGCTGTTTTGCTATGTAGTAGCAAGAAACAGACAGCAGTCCTCTGATCTGGTTTCTCTCCCCTTTAATTATACAGACAAAACAACCTGATCACTCAAGTGATCTGGAACTGGCCCATCCAAGACTTCTGTAAAAGACTGGGAGGCACTTCTGCTGCAATGCTCACACAAACAAACTGGCTAACCCTGAAAGCTACAGCAGTAGTAACAAAGTTGAACAGGAAAAGAGACTGCAGAGATTTGAAGACTTCACCTGTGAAAGAAAGGTGAAAAAGCTTCATTCACATGGACAAGAATAAAAGCACACAGGACTGATTTTTTGAATTCCTGAGCAGGGGTTGCAGGGAAGAAACAGCCTTAAGGTTTTGGACAGAACTGTAAGAGCAGGGCAACACACATTTGTACAGAGTGAAGCTAAGCTAGTTGAAATAGTCACACAGGGCTATTGCTGAGTTCACAAGGAGTTTGCAACTCAAATTTGTAGGTTCAAGCCAGTAGTGTAGTTTACATTGAAAACCTATAGATAATTCACAGGTATATCAATAGCCTTATAGAATCATTTAGGTTGGAAAAGACCTTTAAGATCATCCAGTCCAACTTGTATTTAATCACATCTGCCTAGACAACATGGTATATTGGGTTTGCATGGCAACGTTTGTGGGGGGAGGGGGGGGAAGGTGCCAATACCCAAGGGAAGTGGGAGGTGAAGTCTTCCTTTGGCCAAAGTGTTGATTTGTTACATTTTAAACTATTCTTTTTAAAGATGAAAACAAAAAAAGTAATTTCAATTCCACAATTTATGCTACAAATGGAAGTGCTGGATGCCAAACTATGATCTTTTTACAACACGTGTAGCACTGCACTATTACTCTGATTTGTGGCATTTATCACACCTGTAACTTCAGAGGTAGGTGAGTTTAGAGGCATAAGGAGTTGGGTTCTGATACTCAGGTGTCCATTTGGCTTTGCCAGCAATCTGCATGGGATATTTTTCCTAAACAGGGAAAAAATAGCATTTATAGCTGAATTAGCCTCTTTTACAGCCAACAGTTGCCATAAATGTTCAAGACCAGCAGAGACTATAGGAGGTAGCTTCAGGGTCTGAAAATACTGTCTGTATTCTACTTAAAGTTTAGGAACATTTTCCTAATTAAATCTATGGATACAGTTTTAGATAGGTCTTCCATTTTAAGACTTAAGTTTTATATCTCAAAGGAAAGAAGCTCTTGAAGTTTCAGTTATACTGTACCATCCAGTTCAGAACCAAGTATGGTACTCACAAAACCTGGCTACGCTTCAAGAGCAACTCAAGACAACCTAGACTGTCCTGCCCTTCTCCCACCTCTGGCCATCCACTGTCATCCCCTTCCTTGCCATGGCACTAGCTTTTCACACCAACCCATCCAAGAAAAGATAAAGCCCATGCCCACACAACACAGGTTTTTCAGGAGCACTTGCTCATCTGGCCAAGGGCATGACTGTTAGAGCTGGTGTAAAGGACAGAATAGGAACATGTAGCAAAGGGTGCAGAAGAAGGGAGAACAAGAATAGACTGGCCATAGTCTCAGATCAGCTTAAACACCTCATGAGGCTGTTCCCTGGTCAGTGGTGCTTTCTTTTCCAGTTTTAAGTGGTTCAAAGGAACGCACTGTATTTTTTGTAAACATCCTTTAATTAACCCAGTTGGCCTCCTTATCTGTGGAAGTGACTGAATCTTCACTTGAGGCTCCATGACATCTTAAAAACTTCTGCTGCATTGGTGTTTCAAGTTCTTTAAGACACACAAGACTCATACCTAGTCCCCAATCAGGAATCTTCTCATTTAAGCAAATGGATATCTAGAAACTGGGAGAAAGGCCGTTTCCTTTAAGGGAGACTACAGCAAATGAGAATATTCTAGCTTGATTATTAACCAAAGCTGTTTCCTCATGCTGTACTGCACTCACAAGTGCTTACTAATTAAAGAGAAACTGTACTAGACTTACATAAGACTGAAGAATTTTTTGTTTCTCTAAGCTTATCCTGAAAAATAGGACCAATACATTCTGGACTTGATGTGCTGAGAGAAAGTCAGTTTCGGCTCTTGCAAAGAAATCTGCAATTTACAGTTAAGTTGGGGAGTGTCAAACAGGAATTCTGGCTGTATCAGAGAAATAATCTCCACAAACACAGCAAGTAACAGCCTCAAAGCAGATCAGTTATTCAGCTAGAGGCTGCTCATTTTTTAAAAAAGTTACTTTTCATAGCTTACATTCTTATTAGAGAGATGCTGCTGCTAAATAACCCCACAGACAGATAAATGCCATAATTCTGAGCTGAAACTATACAGCTGGTAATTACTACTGAGGGCAAGGGAGAATTTAAGTTCTCCCACTCTTACATAGGTATTTTTGCTTTTATTTTCAGCCAGGACAACCATGTTTGCTTTCCTGCTCATTTGGCAATGTACAGTCTGGGGTAAGGAAGTATGCAAGAGATTTAAAGAAACTGAGACAGGTCAACCTCATGCTGCTGGAGAGAGGCTGGGAACATCTGTAGGAGAGACTGTTCTTTGCAAAAAAGCTGATGTGCTGAGAAAGCAGTCAAGAGAAAGAATCAACCTCAGACAGGAGGTTCTGGGAATACAGAAAACTATTAAGAGGAAGAACAGATTAAAAAGAAAGCATTTAGACTTTTGACATGTAGAGGTGAGGTATGTACAAGAGAAAAAAAATCAATGCACTATGTATTTTCAGTAGCTGAGATGAGTGGGTTGCCCACAACTCACCTCCTAGCCACTTCAAAGGACTTTATCCTACTTTTCTACCCCAAGGAATGCAAAATATTTCTAATACCAGCACACATTGTTCCGATAACACCCGAAGCTGTGCTAGGCTTCAGTAAACAGGATGTATGTATTTAAAAGTGTGAACTACATTCTAATCTCTGCTACTATTCTACTTGCAACGATACAGTAGTTCCATTTTTATTTGTTTCTGATTTATGATTTGGCTAGCAGAGAAGCCAGACCAGCAGCCTGGGCCAGCTGACAACAGTTTCACTAAACAACTCCCTCACCATGCATACACTTTAGGTTGAGTCAAGGCAAGCATGGTGGAGGCAGGAAGCAAAGGAAACCTTCCTCTGAGAGGGACCAGCCTCAACACAGAAGGGTGCAATTTCTAGTCCCATCATTTCTTAACAGATAACTGCATCATATTCTAGTTTCTCTGCATTCAACAGTTTAGTACTACATGGGACCACTAGTTCAGTTATCTACATTACAAATCCATTAGAACAAGTCACAACCTTTGTGTAAAAATATTCACAGACAAGTGTATTCTCCCTTAAATCCACATTTCAATCAAAAAAATGGGACTTTTAGAAGCACCAAGTACCTGTTAGTCTAAAAACCATGCAGTTGTCTCTCCTGTGGGCATTTACAGAAGTATAAATAACAATTTAAAAAATGCAGAGAGACAAGACAGTACTATATCCTAGCCTGCTCCATTACACAGAGAAAAATACGCAGCTCAAGCAAGTCAGTTGCAGGTCTGCAAGCAAAGGCTGTGCCCTGAGCTCTGCTCTGTTCAGCAGGCAGAGAAGGTTGACATTAGACCAGCCAATTGATAACCACCTGGAATTCATTAGCAGTTCACCCAGTGGGGCAGAGGCCAGTTGCTCTGATTACTGACAGACCCAACAGAAAGATCATACTAATAGCTAAAAGCAGAAGACACTAGAGGTGGGGGGGGAGGATGGAAAGGGAGAGGTCAGCAGAGCTCCTTGTTTTGCAGTGCTGCTCATGGGTTGCGGAAGACTCCAACTGCCTGCAGCCAGAGCAAGCAAGGGTGACTTCTCCCACTATAACCCTTCCTCTTTAGGGGAAATTAAATATTTAATCACTGCTTTATTACAGTCACTGTTAAAGGCTTTGATTGTATTCTCTAGAGAATTAAAAATAATTTTAATACAAAAACATGTGCAAACCCCCAAAGATCAAGATCTTCTACAAACAATCTACCTAAAGCACTGGGCCTACAGACAAGGAAAACAGTACAGCAAAAGAGGCTGAACTATCATATCAAGGTCAGCTGTTGGCAAGGCAGGGAGAGGTTTTTTTTACTGCAGGTGACACCAACTCTGAATGTAATTTAAGACCAGTGCTCTTTTAAACTCCAGAAGTTATAACTATTTTTCCATTTTAATCTGTTTTGTGGGAGTGCACAGCAAGAGGCTTTTGGAGTATTTCACATATAGCCACACACCCTAACCTGAAATACCATTCAGTCTCTAGAAATAACAGCCAATTAGTTTTCAGGAGTGTAAATGCTCTTTTTCCAGTGAGTATTAGAAGCATAACAACATTTTATTTAAACAGTCTTTAACAAAGTCAGGCCTTACAATGGCAGTGCTACAGAGGGACTCAATTTCCATAAGACTGTCTACCTTGTCATTCACCAGAACATCACTTTATACCATATACACTGCTGCATGCCACCATGTTTAAGAGGAGTATTTTTAGCTCTCAGAACAACATTTTTTCATGGTACACTGAAGTTTGCAGTATCTATCAGTACGTTGTGAGAACATAAGGTCTGTATTAAGCTAGATCTCAACAGAATTTTAAAAGGAAAAAAATGAGAATACCCTATATATTTTAGGCTTATCAGAGTAATTGTTTCGTACTGAGTCAGAAGACTTCCTGAGAAGCTCATTTAACCAGAATTTGTAAAAAAAAAAATTATACAGTATTGTTCTTGATATTTGAGTATGTCTTCCAGTGCTCATGTAATAGAGCAGGTGTTGCTTTCCAGTTTCAGTAGAAGTTATCAGCATTAGATTGGTGATCTTAGTTTCTATATGTTAATGATTAGAGATTTCATTTTCTAGTGTTGATGACTGGGGTCTTACAATTTGAGAAGAGATGTGAGGAATGGCAAGAGACTGAGCCTGCAAGCAGGAATAGTGACCTTACTTCCATTCCCAGGATCTCCACTAGCATTAGACCCAGCCACCACACTGGCTTGGAGTATTTTAACTGAATACTAGTACTGCAGTACAGGCTCACCTAACAAAACAAAACTGAAGCCATAACTTCCCCACATCAGCAAAAAGCTACAGAACTCACCCAAGAAACACCAAGAAAAGGAGACACTAAGATGTTTTTTGGAATTTAATTGTGAACAGTTCCTGACTGGAGCTATTTGCAGCGCTCGATCTCACTGCCTCTCTTCAGTATCTCAGCATTAAATGCCCTCTTGACCCGTTAAGGGCCATATACGCTCCCCATTAGCTTGCTGCACATTAGAAGGTTCCCTGGTTATAATCAGTTGTTTATTCTCTCAGGTCTGAGAGAACAGCTTCCAAAACAGCCCCTTCAGCTTAAGATAAGCACGGTCCACTGCCTTTCACATACCTTAAAATAAGGTAGATAAGCTTAGATACGTGTGTTCCTTATCAACCAGTACTCCAGTTTCAGAGAATATTGCACCTACTGTTAAGTTTCAGTCACTCAGTCATTTAAGGCTCAGTCAGAACAGACTTACAGTAATCTGCAGATCTGCATTAACAAAACAAAGTTAAAGGGACAAAAATGCACTAAGATTAATTTGAGGGAAAAATTCCACCTTATTCTAAGACAGCATAAGCTACCAGTGGTGCTGAAATTTGATACATAATCCCTTCTACGCTTAAGGCAAAAACTGAGCAAAACTCCTGTTTGGTACACCTTCCTCCTTCCCTAGGAAAGGGATCATGTACCAAAAACCTACAACCCTTCTTCCATACCAGGGACAGCTAGCTAACATCTTGAAGCTACCTTTGAGATCAAGCAACCCCCATGAGGTCCCTCTGAAAGATGGATGATTAGCAATGGCAGCCAAAGAGGAGGCGGTACTAAAATCTAGGCTAAGTCTAGCAAGATCCATTGTTTCAGCAGCAGCATCACAGAAATATGGCTGTATTGATATGGGTCCTGCATACCTGTTGTTCCATTTAGTAGAATCAGGTCTATAGCCATTCCAAGATGAGTGCCCTGACCTGACATACTTGCCTTTTTTAATTTAAAATAAAAAAAAGCTTTATTTTCCTGTTGCCAGATACCAAGATGCCACGTGAACAGGAGATGCCAAAACTGTGCTGAAGTACCTTAACACACTTCAGAGTCAAACTGCTTCTTGGTTACAGCTTTTTAAAGATGAATCAGCAAATTCTGTAAGAGATCAAGACCAGCCTATTAATGCTTCTCGTACTGGTTGTTTCAAATCCCGTAACTCAATGTTGTAACAGAAAGAGTGTTTGATAAGTGCACCAGACAGTTTCAACATTATTTTTCTGTATCATATTCTGCTAAAGAAGCTTACTTGGGTCTATTTTGGCTTCTATATAAACAACCAGTCTTGATTTTAAAAGCTAGACCTGACTGTGCAAGAAGGATTTGTGTACCAGAGAATCTGTCACAAGCAGTTTGAAAGACACAATGCAAGTTCATCAATGCACAGTTTTTAGTTCTGTGCCTCCGAGATCAGTCTCATAACTTGGAAAGGAAAATTCCTCCCAGAAAGTGGGTCAAGTCATTAGCAGCTGATTGTTAAACAAGAAGATATGAGCCGAAGATCCTTAATATAAGCAATGCAGTTTTCCTCCAGTTTTTAAACTGCAGGACTACACCACTCTGACTGGAAAAATTGCTTGTGGGTCTGTTCACAGGTGGGACCGAGAGGTCTATGGCTGCAGCTGAACTGATTAGTATTTTCTGATGTAGTGGCAACTGTACTGTTCCAACAAAACAGTCTAAGAAAGCATCTTAAGGAAATCTTGCTTCTTCAGTATAGCTTTAAATCGTTTTAATTTTTGTCATAAAACTAGGCTAAAACTAGTCACTTGCTAGTCATCCATTTTCTGAGTTTCTGGTGTTTGTGAATTTTTCAGTTGTCTTCAGTCAATTATTTTACCTGATTAAATCCCAGTAAGGAGGAGCTTCCTTTGCAGGATGAGGAATAGGAAAGAGAACCAGTCCCCGGCACAACCTGCCCACCCCCCTGAGCAGACACAGCAATAACCAAGCTCATAACAATGAGTCTGACTGTTTTAAAGCCATACTTCTGTGGGTAGTATATCTTGCCCATAAGGTTCTATGTAATTCTGTTCAGCACTTTTTCTTTTTTTCCTCCCCATCATCCAAGGCAAGTTTATTTTAATTCTCCTAGACTAATTCTGGAAAGAGCATTATCAGTTGTTGGGGATAAATCCAAGTCACTTGGAAGGCTACAAAGCCAGAGTTACCTCTCAACATCTGGTACCTTCCAGAGTTAGGTCACCTCTTTGTGCTACCTGCTTCCGTGGCTCCAACAGTCACAGACAGAGGAGTGTCACAGCTTTATCCTGTCATCAGGATCTGGTCAGTGCAACAGTGCTCCTACATAAAACTATGCAGCAGCAGGTAACCAGTAGTCAACTCTTTATTCCACCTCCCACCAGAGCTGTGATTGGGCAGGTTTCAAACCAAGCTGCTTTTAGTCAGTCTGAGTTCATGCTATTCAACTCTTTAAAAACCAGGTCAATGTATTGAATCAGCTCAGCACAGGCTCAACAAGCACCCAAGCAGCTACAAAGGTGAGGCAGGACCTCTTCAACTATGAGAGATGAACTATTTTATCATTTAGCTGTAGTGTGGTACTTCATTTTCTACAGCAAAAATGTCAGAAGCCCTTTCCCTCCCATTCCCTCAGCAAAGGTCACCACCTTCACATAAGCATGCTGCAAGAGCCTTTCTGTCTGTTCAAGGTTAAAAAAATCACCAGGACTCAATCAGCTGGTAAGGAACCTCACTGCTGACAAGCATCTTCCCCTTCTGCAAGAGGAAAGACTATAGTGCTGAGTTCAAGATTTGGCTCTTGGGAAGGCACTGGACGGTGAATTAGAATTTACCCATTGCTGTAAAAAGCAAGTGCAAGAATTTCTCTTTTTGAGCCAGGGGTTAGCCAGAGTACAAGACACACTTCAACAGCAACACCTGGCAGAGCAAGAACCCAGTTGCTGACTTTTAATACTGTTCATTAACTAGCTGAGTTTTAACCTGAGGCTTTTCTGTGGGCTTCCGAGCAAGACAGAGAGAGTCTCTTGGTAAAGCATCTTTCTTTATGTGGGGGAAAATAAAAAGCGACTGTTGCCAAGAACAGTAACAAAGGACAATATCACAACCAGAGTATTTGGTCTCATGTGTTTGAGAAAGCACAGTATAAAAAGGAAGGTTTTCCTTGTTTTTGGTGACAACCATGTTTCCACTGATCTGATAGTCAACTCAATGAGTATCATCTTGTGCTACCTCATGGACAGTGTCATTTGAAGACAAGCTGCTCTTTCACATGAACCTGTTACAGCTTAACAACGTATTCATGCAGTAGAAAGAAGATTTAGCATCCACATGATGTGGAAAATAAGGATGGTGACACATATGCCAGTGAGTCACAAGTAATAGGGGAGGAGGTTTTATTTGAACTAGGGCAATCGGGAAGTGCTAACCCACATAGGAGGCAGCCTTCCTTGACTGAACAGCAATACTTTAATCGTCATGGAGACGGCTGCCTTCAGTGACAGCAAGAGTAAACACTCCCAAAAGGGAAGAACAGCACCTAAAGCAAAAATATTGTACAGGGTGCGCAGAGTGGTCCAGCCATCTCACTCTCCCAGGTTACACACACTGCAAAAGCAAACTCACCTGTCCTATACACATGCATCTGCTGTTTAGCATATTGCCTGGTATCACAAAACATTCCAGCAGTCTTTAAACAGTAAGCTTAAAAGAGTGATTAAACCCAGAAATACAAAATGCTTAATTCACATGTTCTTCTGTTTGGAAGACTAGAATGTCTCCTTCCCTTGCTTAGAAGTAGTTTCATGACAAAAAAAAGATAAGTAAGACTGCCACAGTCTCACCTTCCCCACCACCAGCCACCTACTAACCTCTGTCTTTTTTGCACAGGTACTGCTTGCAGCTCAGAGTGCCTCAACGCCCAAGTAACAGCCACCCCACTGCTAGAGAATGGCTGGGCAGTACAGAATTTTTCAGCTGCCTTCCTGAAACAGTACAGGGTAGGACATGGAGATAAAAAAACTAAATCCCTACCAATACACCAAACATAACTAAATTTAAACCAGCTGTAGAATCTAGTTAAGTAATTCTTTACTATTTCTAACATATTGCAGAAGAGTAGATCAGAACAGTGAAGGGCCAAATTATTGTAGATATCAGTTTTTCTAATCTTAGGTTGTACATACATTTGCATTACACCAGCAAATCACATACTGACAAGTACACCCCCCAATTACTTACAGTTGTCAGTGACTGTACAGTCAGGCAACAGACTAAAGAAACACAGTTCTGTTGTATTGCATCCCTGCACTCAAGTTAGGCATGAATTGCAAGAAACACAGACCAGATGTGAGTTGTCCCAGAGTCTAGAGTCACAAACAATGTTTTCCTTATTGCTCCAGTCACCTCTGTAGAACTTACTTTAATCTGACTTGGTCTTCGTGAAAGTTTGGTCTAAAGGTAAATGTATTTAGTAGTTCTTCACCGACTGCAGGAATATTATGATGGGTTTCCCAGTTTTGTTCTTTAAGTGTTGTTTACCTGCCTTAACGTAGAAGCCTATTTGCAGCCAAACAATGGACCTGTAAGAGTGGCACAGAGTATATTTATAATGCCTAATGAAGACATCAGTCACAAGCTAACTAATTATCTAATAAGCTGTTATTTTTTCATGACAAATTGAAAGTGTAATAAGCCTTAAGAATCATGTCTCAGTACCAGTGAAAAATGTCTTTTTCATCTAGAAATGTCATCCCATTTACGCATCTGTGCCATGCTATGTAAAATGTCTCTGTACCAGAAAAACAAGGAGGGACAAGTAACAAAAGTATGCAAAAGGAAACCCTGCAGTCCAGGCCATTCATGCTTTCCAGTGATGGAAGAAGTTGGCCACTGTCTACTGCACTACACAGAGTAAGGGAGCTGTTGCCTGCAGCACTGCAGAGCTGCACACTGACAAGCAGCATGCACATGCCCAGCACTGCAGATCAGCACACACTCACAGAAGGCAGATACAGCCTTGCCACACTATTTAAGGACAGATGCTGCAGAAATCTGCAGGTTTTTTTTTTTTTAGATTACAGAATATGAAACTAGTTTAATGCTGAAACACTAATATCATTTAGAAGGAAAGAATTATCATCCTGCTAAGAGAGAAAGAGTTTTTATTTATTTTCTCAGTGCACCAAAGACTGCTTTCCCTGAATCCTCTCTCCCTTACTGAGTAGAAAGGTGCATGAGGGAGGGAGCTTCCTTAAAGCCAAATAAGAACAACCTTAGACTTAAGTTGCAGGCAACCAAACTGATCTAATAGTTTAATGCTACATAAAGGGGAGATGTTGTTCCCTCCTGTACTGCCTGCTCTTTCTTGATCTCTTCCTTAGTCTCTTACCTCTGCTCCATCCTGGGCACTTGTCAGACCTTTCAAACCCATTTCAATCACAAAAAAAAGAAATCACAGTAAAGCTCTTTTTCCCTTCCTTCCTTCCTTTTTGGAAAACTTGTGTCGGGAGAGCTGAACCTGCACAGAGAATGATTTGACTAAAACAGGAGTAAGTCACAGACATACATGGTCAGAGTCATCTGCTTCCATTGCAGTGAGCTTATGGATAAGTCAGGTCACAATAACTTGAAGTGATATCCTTAAGGTTTTTTTTCTTTCTGTCCAACATTGCTGAGACAATGAAATTACATGTTTTCTTCCCCATCTTCACTTAGTATGTGGAAGGTACAGGCAGGAGAGGGAAGAGAAAAAAGGCAAGCTCTGTATCAAGTCAGAGTTAAGAGTTACCTTGGAGATCATGAGTATGCTACTGGTAGCCCTTTTTTGTGGTGGAATGGGCTACCAAACCAAGAGTGAGAGTTCAGTCCTCAACTGAAGCTGGTCTACAAAGTTTAAGACTTTCAGTATGACACAGTTGAAGAAGTTTTCTCTTCGAGGCTTCATGGTCTCTTTCGTGGAGATACTAGGTATCAGGTTATCAATACCTGCAAGTCACTTTATCTGGGCTGTTACCTCTGTCATTTGAGCAGATGTCGAAGTGCACATGGGGGGGGGAGGGCAGGGAAAAAGTGAGAGTTAGAACAAAAGTCCACAATCAACAGGAACTATTTTTCTTACATTAAAAAAAAAGCCCCAAACAGATTCCCCCTTTAGACATACTGGCTCAAGACCCATGTTCTTCTAAGGGCCTGTGTTAATCACATGGGAGCTAGGGAAAAGAGAAAGATAATCTGGTCCTATATCCGGTATCTTTCCCATTCCTAGACTTACATATTTTCATCTCAGCTAGAGTTTCAGTGAAACCTGTAACTCAATGTGTTTAAAGCTGCAGGTGTCAAGAGACTTCATGACATGCACTACCTGCATTTTTCCCCCTACAAGTAGGAAGTAAACAAGCCCAAGGGAAAATCCAGTCTGTCTAGCCTCCAGCACACTGAGGCATCAGATTAGGGCATCTGTGATCCAAATCCTACATGGGGGCAGGGAAAGGTGTGTAAATTGATACTGCACTGCAGGGCAAGGCCAAGAATCTACCCCCCAGGTAGTAACTTGGGGCAGGAGCAGGGGGAAACCCGCATTCTTTTAGCTGGATAACCCTCAAGTCATGTGGCTCCTATAGCCTTAGTTTTAATATATTTTGTTTTCCTTGATTACTCAAGATTACTTAGGATATGCACATACGCTTCAAAGAGACCAAAGTATAAGCACAGTGCAAGCTTTTGCCTAATTATGAGGATTTTGTAATGACAGTTATCAGGACTGACAGAACTGCTTTACTGGCTGTTAAAGATAGCATGGAAGTTTAAGCCTTGCTACAGCACAACTTCCTAAAACTTCTGATCTGAATAAAGATTGCTCCTACTGGACTACATGGATCCAACAGCATTCTCCAAAAGCTCTCTCACATAACATTTATTCAGAGCAATGCATCATTCACCATAATTTTGTTCTGTAATGCCATTTAGCTACAGGTACCATTGCTATTGGAAGCACCTAGCAAGATAAAACTCATTATGTTCATACTGATGCTGGAGACATCTTCAGCCAAGAGGGACTGCATGAGCCAGACCTGTTTGACTGACCGTCACCCACTGAACATGACAAGAATTTATTCCTGAAGTACTGCCCTCATTTGATTAAGAGGCAAACATCCAAAACTAACACTTCCTAAGATTGACCAAGAAGTACATCTTCAGATACTGAAGACCCTTCCCAGGCTCTCAACACCCAGAGGTCCAGAGAGTCACAGCTCTTTACAGAGAAGTTGCCCTTTGCTGATCGATAACTAACATCATTACTCTTCACACTGTGTCACGACACATGAGAAAGTTAATGCAAATTGACAGGCCATGATTCACTTTCAACAGAGCTAGCGATCGAAACAGAAGAAACATGAGGAAGGTGCTATTACTTGGACCATCCCAGACAAGCATCTGCAGTGCTGTGGCAGCGTGCTGCAGCTGTTCGGGTTCAACACATGGCCACACACGGCCACCACGGCACCGCTCCTGCCCCTACACGTGTCCCTCACGGCTGCACCACGCAGGCACCAGGACGCCAGCATCACGTTCTCATCAACGCCCCGTTTCACTTTCAGCCTCAACCTAGAGCATCAGTCGAGTGTCGCTGAGACCGCATACAACCGAAATCTTAAAGCGAATCTCTCCCCTGCTGCACAACACCTATCGTGCCACAACCTCTGCCGGACACTGGGATGAAGCCTGTTTCCCGTGATGCCGGTCCGCTTTCAGGGCAGCTTTCCGACCCACCAAGGGCCACAAACACATCCCAGGCTGCAGACGCCTACCTGCCCAGCACAGGCTTTCGCCACAACCGGTTTACAGCCGACAGAAGAGGTTAGCGAAGGAAGAGTAAGGACAGAGAGAAGAGGGAGTTCCAGATGTCAGTGGATAAGCGGCAGCAGCGGCTCCCTCCCCCCAGGACTCTTCCCTTCCCAGCCCGCGGCCCCGGCGGGCGGCAGTGACCAGATTCCTCCGGGCGCGGGGCGAGAGAGCGCGGCGGCGCCGCGGCCTCCCCGGGGCGGCGGCGAAGGGAAGGGCGAGCGGGAGGGAGGGGGGCGGAGGGGCGGCAGGCAGCGGCGGACAGGCACAGCGAGGGCGCAGGCTGGGAGCAAACCCGCGCCGAGGCGGTGCCTGGCGCCGCGGGGAGGGGGAGGCGAGCATGCGATGAGCGCGGCGCCGTGCGGGGAGGGAGCGGAGCGCGGCGGAGCGGAGCGCGGCGCCCCGGCGACGGCTTCCCCGGCCCCCTGCGCGGCCCGCCGACCTTACCCAGCACCACGCAGACCACGTCCAGCGCCACGAAGGGCAGCCGCGTCCTGTCAAACATGCTGGCAGCGCCGGGCGCCCGGCGTGGCGGCGGCAGCGGCGGCGCCTGCTCGCACGGCGCGCTGACAGCCTCGGCCCGAGGGGCGGGAGCGGGGCGGAGGCGGCAGGGAGGGGCCCCGCCGCCGCAAAGCCGCTGCGCTGCGCTCCGAGCCCAGCCGAAGGCGCCCGCCCACCGCGCTGCCGGCGCCGCCGCCCGCACTGCGCCACTGCCACCCCCACGGCGCCCACCGGGGCTTTAAGGCGGGCGGGGGCGGGCGGAGGGAAGGGCGGGCCGGGCCCGGCCCGCCCCCGCCCGCCGCCCTGACGCCCCGGCCGCCGGCCGCGCCCCAACGGCAGGGCCCCGGGCCAGCCAATCGCGTCGCGTCCTGCCCCAACGGCCGCCCGCCTCCCGCCCCGCCCCGCGGCGCCGACCCCGCCCTCAAAGGCGAGCCCGGGACCTGAGGCGGCCCCGGCCCCTTCGGCCCTGCCCGCCCCTCAGCGCGGCCCCGGCCCCCCGCGGCCCTTCCTCGGCGGTCGCCCGCTCTCTGCCTCCACCTGCCTGCCCGGCCCCCCGGGGGGCTGCCGGGGTGACCAGCGCCCGGGCGGGGGCGGTCGGTGGCGCCCGACCCGGCCTGACACGGCGACAGCAGCCGCCGCGGCAGAGGTGGTGGTGGGGGGGGTCCTCTGCTGCAGACACGGGGCTGCTTTGTGAATTTGGTTTGTGTTTTTTCTTTTTTTTTTTTTCTTTTTAACAAGGAAAATGCTTCTTCCACCTCTGGAAGAGCGCTGGAAAATTGCAAAAGAGCTGAGAAGTTGAGTTTCAGCCCAACCCAAAACAATCTTTTTTTTCTTGTTAAAAGCTTTTATTTGGAAAGAAAATAGTGACCAACACGAAGAAAACGTTTTCTGCATAACCGCATTTTTATTTTAACGGCGCTTGCCACAAAACAGACAACTTTATTCGCCAGTGTTGTTAGTGCTGTTGGGCATAAAATTATCGCTCGCGCCGTGAGTACATCCGTGTTTTGTTCTAGGCCCTTGCCAGTAGGATGGGCGGCACTTCCCACACTGAAACCATCAGGCATAAACTTTTCTGCGATTTCTCATGTATTGCACCCTCTTAATTCCGTAAACAGCTTCACTTTGTATTATATCGTAAAGGCTGAATAACAGGTTTGGCAGATCAACACAGGAAACAAGTTCTTGAGGTGGAAATGCCTTGCTAAATATGCTGTATCTTAAATTCAACCATGCCTAAAAAGGTACATTAAGCAGTTCTGTATAGAATACATAAAGAAGTTCCACATAGCAGCCCATACAGGAGTTCCCAATTTCATCTCAGCACCTAGGCAGCATCCCAGCTACAAACCAAAATGGGCTGTTGTAGAGGTTAGAACTACCCTTGATTTCTATAAGTGTAGTGTAATCTACAGAGTGCATTTTCCTGGGCAAGTATTCTGGGGTGGTCTTGTGGAGGTAGAAACCCCAGCGTCATCTGAAAATGTAGAAAGTAATGAAACAAATTGGAGCACAACCTGGCAACGGCAAAGACTGGGCTTATCTTTGTGAGAGCTGCTGCTGAAAGAAAAGTGTGCAATCAACTCTGCTCCTCACAAAACGGGGGATTGTTCACAAGGTCTTAAATCAGTAGTAGATAACATCCCCAAAATTGCAAGATGGTTAGAGAAACCAGGAGACAAGCAATGCAAACATTCCATGCACAATTGCCGTAATTGCTTTCTTCAACCCAAAAGCATCGCATTAGTCTTGTTCAGGCTGAGCAGCAAACTGGTCTCCTGATCCACACCCCTATGCAGTAAATTAGAGACCAAAGAGATTGTGCTAATTTAAATGGATCTCTTCCCAGAAGAATGTAAGCAAGATAGCGATTACACTTAAAAACACCTGGAAATTGGGTTGCAGCAGCACAGCATTCACCAACAAGAGCAATTAATCACACTTTATTGTCTTGCCGTTTCTACATCTCTGTTTCACCCTTGAGATGTAGCTTGCCTGAGGGAAGAGGCATCTCTGCAATCTTCTGCCGGAATTCAGGAAAGAAAGCAGTCACCCGGTTCCTCTCCAAACTTTCCATTGCACAAGGGATGCGAGCCTTGCTGTTGCAACCCTATTCCCACCATGAGGCTTGCTATGTCTTGGAAACCCCCAGCTGAGCACAGTTTGGGGGATCAGGTTAGCACTGCACTGTCCTAGGCTCTCAGAAGGCTTTTCTGGGCCTTCATATGCAAACAAGTATTAACGATGGAAGCATGCCAACCCAAGCTCTTTCAGCCTGAATTACTACTCAGATTAGCAAAACCCTACATTACCCCGGGGCTGTGTTAGTACAAGTACTGCATCTTCAGACATGTTGCTATTTCATACAAAAAGGATGTTTTGGTGTAAAACTGAAGCGAGGGGAAAAAAAAAAAAAAACCACATGCTTAAGCACCTTTAACAGATAATACAGTATCTGCAGCAGCAACAATGCCCAGGGTAGCAGAAACGGCAAACTGATGGTGCTTGATCAGAGACATCTGGAGCAGTAGGTTCCCCAGGGGACAGAGGATGTTTGATCATAAACGCAAACAGAAATCACGTTCAACATCAGTTGGAGGTTTGGGGTATATAACACAAATATCAGAGCTTCTAAATTGCATTTTGTCCTGGTACTGTGAGACTTTTGTAGTATCTTCTGACTTTTCCTGTCCAGGCTTTGCTTGGTACCTGTCCTTTGCAGCAAGGCGCTTAGATGTCCACCATTCTTAACCACCATAGCAACCCAGTGATGGCAAGTCAGATCCTCTCATATGCTTAGCAGGGTCTATGCTAAAGAACATTTTTGAACCACGACCCAAGTAAGATGAAGGCAACAGATGAAGCTCGTAAATTATATCTTATCTCTTCATTAAATCTACACTTTAAAATAGTCTAATATTACTCTCTAGAATTTAGACTCTCCTAAATATCTTCCCCTCTCTCCTATTCTCTTGTTTGGTATGGTTGTTTAGTTGTTTGGGTTTGTTTTTTTTTTTAATTGTACTTTTCTTTGTTTAATTGAGAGCAGTGAGCAGCAGAGAACACCAAGACCAAGTTAAAACCCTGTTCATGTCATTGTTTTCTTCTGGCTCTTCTAAAAATTGTGATCTTCAGTGTTTTGCCCATCGTCCTTAAAAGTTTTGTGTGTACTAGGATTAAACTCTCAGGAAGTTTGTCATTAGTCTGTAGTGGTAGTTGTATGATAATTAATTAGTATCGACCCAACAGGACTCAGCTGCAATTAACATTCATATAGACCAGCAGCTTTAGTGAATGATGGGACTTTCCCAGGCTTGTTTCTCTGTAGCTTGGTCTGGAGTGGGAGTCAATAGCTCTGAATGAGCTGTTACCACTCAGGAAAGGGATGAGAGGGTCATGGTGGATAGTTCTGGGAAGACATCCTCTGGGTGCTCAGTGGAGAGATCACTACGCTGACCGGATGGCTGGGAATGCTATTAGGAAAGACATCGAGAGCAATCCATCAAATATCATTATGACACTTTCCTGAATGCTGGCAATCCCACATCAAAATGGAAAAGTAGAAGCAGAGAAAGTTCAAAGGAAGAACAAAAGGATTTTTAGAACTTGTATACAACAGCTTCAATGCAAGAGAAACAGAAGTAGAACAGGATTTTTCAACATGGAAAGGGAATGAAGGGAGAGGAAAAGGCTTTATAAAGTAAAGTACAGATCTATAAAATCATGAAACGTGTGGAGAAGGTTAAATGTGTAACAAGTATTCACTACTTTGTATCAGCTAAGGACTAGGGAGAACCGATATAAGGTGTCAGACAACAGGATTCCTTCTTTACATAAGAATATCATGGAATTTATTGCCTCAGGGTGCTGTGGGGTGCAAAATTACAAAGGAGCCAAAAGGTACTAGTTAATTCACAGAGGATGGGTCCACTGTTAAGCAGTGGATCCTGGTAGTTTAAGAAATATCAGAACTGCTAATTTCCCACATTCAGAAAGGTCTGCTGGGGAAGGGTCAGTCTGCAGGGCCTGTTTCTTAAACTCCCCCTAAACATCTGCTGCTGGGCGCTGTTGTACGGTCTTGGGCTGGGCGGACTTGATCTGAATCAGGTCTTCATATGCTCAAAGCCAGCCAATGGCCATAGGGTAACACTGCAAAATACATTAGTAACAGCAGAGATTAAATAGTTCAGACTTGTTTATAATGTTCTGTCAGATTCAGACTCTGCAATAATTTTGTGTGGTTATTTAGAATTTATCTGCCAAAACCCCACTCGTGCAGTAAGCCCTACAGAAGAGGACCAAGGAGGAAAGTCTGCCAAGATGTCCCTCCTGAATTTCTCTTACATCATTTGTCCAGGGCACAGGATTTGCCCCTTGAGAAATGGCATACGCTCCTATAGGTAGTGTCGAGACCTGGACCTCTGAAGTTAGTTGACACCCCTTGCACAGAATATTTTAGGAAGCAGAATTTAGATTCCAACAAAATATCTTAGCCTCATATCTCTTCTTTTGTTTTGTCTGGCTGTTTAGTTGTTTTCTTTCTTTTGCTCCTATGTCTCATGTTTGTTTGGTTTTTAATAAGGCAGCAGTGAGCAATAAAGAACATTCGTGTTTCTAATAAACAAAGCATGAGGATATTCCTGTCTTCTCTCCTTTAGTTCTTTTCCCTTTAAATACAGTTGATGCTTGTTTGGGTACTTCATCCCCACATCCCTATTGAACTGTGCTGTCTATTCACCAGGAAGCTCCTGCTGTCAGGCTGACTTGACATTGTCACTTACAGCACTCTACTCCTTCACTCCTGGGCAAGTTCAGATCCATGAAGGGTTCTGCTCCCCCACTTTTAGGTCAAAATTACAAGAGCATTTCCGTAAGAGCGATGAGACCTATTCTAGTAGAAAAGACAGGTTATTTCTAAAGATTAGCCACAGAAATAAAGAATCAAGCAGACATCACCAGACAGCATAATAACATAAATTTAATATTCATGTCCATGTAATGAACGAAAATGCATTAAAACTCAAGTATATAGCTTTGTTTATGTATTTTTAATAGCATGTATCATACAGCCTCAGAAGATCATATAGTATATTCTAGAAAAAATACTTCAGGCTACACCTATGCAAGTTAATTAAGTGGGGCCAACACACACGAAACAGGTACTGGGATGTGATTGTCTGTACTATGTATGTGTTAGCTCACAAATGGTGGTGTTCAGAACTAGCACAGGCCAGGGAGCATTCCCCATGGCAATTTTGCATGCAGCCATGCTATTTTGGCAGGAAGAAAATGCAGCTGTGTGGCCACGAGCTATGCTGTACCAGTTGGCCTTAAGGCTGAGAAACTGTCCCTGTTTGCTCTTTATGGCATTTTATTATTTGTTTCAATTACAGATATTGCTCTGAAGCAATAATAGATTCTGAAAGAAAGAATGTCTCAAGGGCATTCACAAAATGTTCATGGCTGAGTGAAACTTTTATTAAGAAAGTCTTATGGTTATTGCAAGTTGGAGTGACTTAGGGGCAGCAGGATTTGTGTCCTCTGGCTTCCAATTTCCCCTCTCTCTTCTTTGCTTCTTGGTCATGCCTTCCAGTCAAACCAGCTAGCAAAACAGAGGTAACTCTGGCAGCAGTAGGAATCTCAAGAGATGAACTTCAACAGGGTAAATCACTTGCACAGTTAATGATTTGCCAGTGATGTATCATCAAAGGCATCCAGTTTTGACCTATCACACACCTGAGGCAGTAACAGCCTCCTGTGCCTGGTTCCGTATATATTTGGATATTCCAGGTATCTGCTTCAACAGATAGAAGAAGATAAGCTTGAAGGAAAACGTATGTCTTTGCACCTCTTCCAGGTACATCTCCATGTGCTTCACTGGCTGATCAAAGCTGTGCATCCAGAGTGCAGCAGCTATGGTGTCTGCTCCTGCTGCTTGTCCCTGCTTGGCAGCAACAGTCCCACCCCTGACACTCTGTTTTAAACAGGCAGCAATCTACACTGAAAATATTGCGTGGCAGCAGCTCCCAGTCTTGTACCACTTCAGGGTGGCTTGAACACCGGTAGAAGTACCGCTAGAAGTACAGCATGGGAGCAGACAGAAGCAGAGAGACCTGGCGAGAAGTAGATCTGATTTTTTTTCCTGGCCCAATTGTTATGCTCCTGCTAGGTGGATGAACAGCCTGACTGCTGTCCCCTCAGTCCCACATGTCCTGCTCATTTATATTGAAAAGCTTTCAGAACAGCAACAGTCCCTTACCACATACATTTCCTAACACAGTGAGTTGAGCCTCCAGACGTTACTGTAATACTTATATTCATCCAAAACTACACTCTGAAGCTAAGGCCAAGCTAATATAACCAGAATGGCTATGGAAATATGTCTGTAGGGGGCCTTTTGCAACATTTTTAGTAATGGTATTATGCTGTTACAGTTGTCAGTGTTGCTTTTGTTTGAGCTCCACAAATTTGTGATTTTTTTTTCCAGTGCCACAGATCCAAAGGAATTTATTCACAAGTTCATAGCACTTTGTTGTTGTTGTTTTCTTAAGACATTATGAATATATTGGATAAAATTCAACCTTGGACACATCTTCCTGCACTGATATAATGCAGTGACAATAGCCTAGCACATAAATAATTGCAACTACAAAACCAAATTATTAAGGGGCTTTGAAAGTGAAATAACAATAGGCAAAATGTCACCAAAACCCTCAAGCTGGCAGAATAAAGTAAGGCAAAAAGAAACCCACTTCAGTATTGATTGTGGAACACGTTTATTTCTTGCATCTCTGAATTATTCCTCCCAGAGCATGACCAGGGTCAGTTCCTGCTCGTAACAAAATTAAAGGTGGAGGAGAATAAATCAACAGATAATTGCAACATTGATTATTTAGAATTGCTCTTCAAAGAATTATGTGATGATTTGGGTCTTAATACAATCATTATCTAATGAAAGCTTTTGCCTCTCCATCTTCTATAAAATACTATTTGACTCCTTGAAATAGTCACCAGAGTTGAACACAAAAAGCCACAGCTGGAGCTGCTCCAACATACAGAGCATTCAGTTCCTCAAGTCACTTCCTCTTAGTTTGCATCCTTCACACTGAGCAGGAAGCGTGGAATTTCACTTTGCTGTCTTGTCCCTTTACATGGATTCACCCTTGTGCCAACAGTAGATTCAGTGCCTTAAGGTACGAGTCAATGGCTCCTGTAATCTATTGCCAGAGCACAGAATGTCCAGATTACAATTAAACCCTGACCACTTGGTATTTACTTTTATTACACTAATACTGAGAGGCCCCAGTAAGATTGGAGCCAATTGTGCTATGTGCTGTACACACTCAGAGCCATTGCCTCAAAGATTGCACAGAGCAGGGTGAAAGAAAGAAAACATTATTTTCCACAGCAGCAAAAAGAGCCTTCATTTTGCTGCTGTTCTCCTTGAGGCATTAATCCTGAGAGATACAAGGAATAAACCTGTCCCATATGAGTCATCTTTGCAGATGAAAGCATAAAAATACCCTCTTATCTCCTATTTTATCTTTCCCTTCCACATTGCTGCTTCTTTCCCAACTAGAATAATAACAATAAAAATAAAGAGTGAAGTCAGCACTGGGCAGGGATTTTGTAGTGTCTGGAGCACCAGAAGCAGTGGAAGCAAGCAGGACTCTTGCTTGACGGGCTCTGGCTCCTGTAGTCAGAGCAAGCACTTGGCAAAGGAGACGAGAAGGATTATATCTGTCAGAATAACTTTTATGGGATCCAACTCTTCCAGGGATTGTTTAAAATCCACATAATGCTCTTGAGTGTTAATGCTTGCATTGGGACGTTTGCATTAGCAGATAAATGTGCAAGAACACATGTTTCCAGACATCTATCCAGTGACTGCACATCTGAGGAGTTTGCTGAAACTTGGTCCAAGGTCCATGAGGTCCTTGGGCTCCTGAAATGACTTCCAAGGTTTGTAATAAATTGTGCTGCTGAAGTGTACCGCAGTTAAGCAATTCTCACATGATAGAAACAATGTGTGGTGCACTGCCCTAAAACCACTCTATGTTATTTTAACTTTTCAGGCTTTGAAAGTGTTCGGAAGGGAACACAAACATACTGAAGAAATTCGTACCTACAGATGTGAAAAAAAGAAGAAAACTTGGGATGATGCCCCCAAATTATCACCCTCCCAATATGAGGCTATTGCTTGGATAACATAATGCTGGTCTTTGCTGTGCTTTGTGTTAGCCAGAAGTGAGGAAGAAGAGTGTAGTTGTTAAGGTATGAGAACTCCCCCACATTACCAGAGAGCCCTGGTTGAATTGCTAGACCTCCAGCTAGGTCCATGTGGTTTTTAGCCACGTCAGAGGAGTGAGAACTTTAATGTGCAATGCCATAGGGTTAAGTGGTTGTGTTTGGGAGGGAGGGGTTCGTTTTCAGGCACAAAAGGTATGGCAGTGTTGTTGAGTTTCCCTTCCTGGTACACACACTGGCTTGCGTCGGAGTGTGAGTCAACAAACAGGTGGTGTGGGCTTTCAAGGAGCTTGGGCTTGGATGGGAATGCAAGCCATGAGCTAACATACACAGTGTCCCCTGTTCTTTCCCTTCTGCCAGGTGGGGAAGATAGCACTGCTGTACTGCAGGTAGCTACTGTGACGATAAACATCACAGAAATGACAAGGGACTCAGATACTACTGTCATGGGTATAGATTCAGGGCACCGATTTAGTTTGTTCCTTTCTCTAATGCTATCATTATTATTATTATAAAATTAAAAAATAGTAGTCTATTATCAAGCTTAGACAGGAGGTTTTGTTCAGCCATACTTAGGATGAGCACAGCTGCTAGCTTGCAGGTGCAAACCGAAATTATTTCAGATAAGATCCATTAAGGTACTAGTGCATCAAGATCGGCAATAAACAGCTGGGATGGTTCCTCCTATAAACAGCATCTTACAGAACGCACACAAATGATGCAGATCCATGCAAGTATAAAAAGCCAGTGTGACAGCTGTCTTGTGCAGTATTGGTTTTCTGGAAACAAATACAAGAGCAGAGCAGCATCATCATAGTATCCTTGCACAAATCAATAGGGCAAAACCTGCTCACTGTGTACATACTTTGTATGACTAAAGCAATTAAGAGGCATAAAAAGGCCACACAGTTGCTAAAAATAGCCAAATGGGGAGCATCCCATCCCAGACTCAGCAGTTGGCAGAGGGTATGTGCTGCAGTCATTTATCATGAATCTGATCTTTGTTTTGTTTAAGAGACCATGAAGCGTGTGACAAATTAACTTATATTGGAGCAACCACAGCAGGTTGGCAGAGGTATCCAGGACTGAACATGCTTTTTATTGCCCAGTTACCTGCAGTCTTAAAAAAATTTTGTAATCATGAATTGATATAGGTGACACATAAATTCTGAGTGGTGTTTCACCACTGTGTTTCTCGTCTCCTAGAATTAAAGCTAAGAGGAACACTATAAGCAGAAGTGGGAGGGGACAACATGGTAGAGGCAGATAAAGGTAGGTCTACAAAATACGTTAGACCCTGTTAAAAAGTGACATGAGTGTGTGTGATGCAATGCAATTTTAATATTACCTCTGCTAAGTATGTCCAGGGTATGGTTTGTTTTCTGTCAAGTCATTTGTACTATACTTGTTTAAAAAAAAATTAACTAGTTTTATAAAATGAAAAAAACCCAGACCTGTTTAAAAATCAGACATCAACTCTATATGGTGAAGAACCAACTTGACTTTATCACATTTAGAGACAAGTGAGAGAAATGGTTCTGTAAGGCTGGTGATGAGGAAGATCTCTGAGAGACTGTAGCTTTTGCTGTAAGTCTGCTCCACATGTGTTATGGAAAAGAAGGGGGAACTCAGCTTCGCAAATCTCCCATCTGCCAGCTGAGTGCTTTTATTGCCGGACGTGGGCAGGACGTAACCCATCAGCTTCCTGGCTGTGTTTCAAGGGACAGTTAGGCGTGCTCTGGCTATTCCTGCTGGACCAGCATCAGCAGGTGACAAAGACTGGAGAACCCCAGTTTTTTGCATCTCCCTTGCTCTCACCTGTGAGGTAGCCTCTGAGCACTCCTGTAACTCCAGGGATGACTGTAGATGCCTGCATGGTTGGGTCACAGACATTGTGAATACGCCTAAGTGCCTATATCTAAAAAATCTGTTAGGCGTCAAAGATTTTGTGAATCATACTCAGGATAGACACGGTCACAGAGCTGTTAGTCTTCAGTCCTGACCCTTCCTAAGTGCATTTCTTTAATCTTACTCATCTTTGTTGAGACTTGTTTGCTCAAATGCTCAATCCAACACATGTAGTTGTTTGCAAGATGGGAAGTTTCCCTTTCCTCTGCAGCTTGCTTCCAGCACAACCATGTTGTTGATTTTTCTTGCACTTTGATCATTTGGAATACACCTGTATTTAAATGTCACATAAAAAAGGGTGTGTGTGCATGCATGCATGCATAAAACTAATTTAATTGTAATTCAGTTCAGTAATTCAGCTAAATTTTACTGTAAGAAGTAGAAAAAAAGCCAAGGTGTTGTAGACAAATTATGACATTGCTTAGAGTGAGGGACCTTCTGCCATCAGTGCAGTTCAGAGCGGTACACGGATCCTAAGTGCAGAGACAGGGGTGCAGCTCTGGAGACAGACAATTCTCAGTGGCAGAAGAGGAGAAAGGAAGCAAAAGAAATGCAGAGGCATCCCCTGGCATGTTTAGTTACTGCAGAATGCATATGTGATTTTTATCAGTGTTGTTAGTGTTTAGTCTTGCAAGAAACATTTTGAAATAGAACACTGAAGGAGTACTGTATGCCTGGTGGTGTGAAGGAGTGGGGGAGCCTCATCTGAAAACATCAGAGAAGTCAGTGAGTGCAACAGCTGAGGTGACAGGCTCAGTGGGATGCTCTAATAAAGGACAAGATTACTGTCAATTATGAAAGTGTTTTAAATAATATTTAACAATGGAAGAGAATAGTGGATTGCATTCTGTTTTTTTGGAAACAGGAAGAAAGATGACAGAGATTATTAAAGTATTCCAATATGAAGATCGTGGATAAACTAACTCAGCATTGGTCCTTCAGGCTTTCTCAAACGACGTGACAGGGTATGTAGCACAAAAACATGCTGAGAAAGGTTCAGATCCCAGAAAGACAGTGACTCATGTATTTCCAAAACAGTGTTAGAACAAGCTGCTGTCCAAATTTCCTGCTGTATCATATGTAATGCACATTCAGTGGTGCTGCTGGCACACCTCCCTCTGAGTCAGTACTGAACCACTGCCCCAATTCAGAGTTAGGCGACCACTGTGCTGCTGGAGCTTCTGTTGTTACAAACAGATGTAAAACAAATGTCCCAGTTCCTTGTAGTCATCATTATCCTCTTACAGATGGCAGTCTAATTCATTTCTGACCTGATGACCATGTATAAAGATGGGCACTTACCTTCTACATTTCTGTGTCTTTCCAGTTGGTTACAACAATTTTCAGCTGGATTAACATTTAGCGCTGGGGAGCTGGACTCTAAGTTAAGGAAAGAGAACAGGAAGCTAGAAGGGAGCATTACTCTATACATGTTTTCTCTTTCTTTCAGTACCTGATGCAATAATATTATGTCTTAATGCTATGTGACCTTTCCCGTGGATCCTCCTTGCACTTGTGTGTTTGACAAGCTCTCAGAGGCACGGGAAACCGTGGGGGGAGGTGAGGACGAAGCTAAAGTGTAGAGAATGACAAGTACCAGCCTTACCTGTACAGACATGAAGGGATTCACTGATGCCAGGGAGCAAGATAAGTTGCCTACTCCACAAACCCTAGAGTAATCCTCCATGGGGTTGTCTCTCAGTTCCCCTCTTTTTTCTATCCTGGGTCTTACTGCTAAACAGAGGCATTTCAGCCTTTGAGAAATCTTGTCCTGTCTATGTAGATGTTCACTGCAGCTTCTAAATGAACTAGAGGAAAGGGTAGTAATCAAGAATTAGCAGCATTGAGCTTGGACTGAAATGATCATATCCAAATCTGCTGAAACAGCAAAAAGTAAGAAACCAGACTGCAATCAAAAATTTGCGGCCTTCTCTAATCATTAGATGCCATCAAAGATGTGAAGAAAGAATAGCAATAGCCTCTTTTCTTTGGGTTTTTTTTCCTTTCCTTTTGATGTACTGATGGTTTCCTTGAACAAAAGATATGACGAGGTTCTGTGTGCTGTCCTAGTAAAACTTTTGCCCTCTGCAAATGTGACTGTTTCATACCATGTGGAAATCTGGAAATCAGAAATTGTATCCTAAAGGCAATTTAATTGAATTGATAGTCTGGCTTGAAGGAGTCAAGTTTGAATTTTTCCCAGAGCACATTACTTGCCTGCTGAAATAGAGTGAATTTTTCAAAGGTTAGGTGTTGCCTAATGTGTGCTGGAAAACCACCCTTGTAGATTTGCACTGAGGCAAGATGGTATTTGAATCTGCTGGAATGCTTTACATATTCATATCGCCTGAAGGTTGGAAACTTTTTATCACCAGCAGAGTAGCACAGATGACAGTAAAGATACACTTCAGGCAATGGAAAATGAGATTAAAACAGTTGTTGAGACTCAAATTTTCTTCAAACCACTTTTTTTGAATGCAGAAGTCCAGATGTCTTTTGTGGAGATGTACTGATTTGCAGAGTATATTGTCCTGGATCCCAGGGACCACTCACAGAATTTAGTGGTGGACTTGGTAATGTTAGGTTAATGGTTGGACTGGATGATCTTAAAGGTCTTTTCCAACCTAAATTATTCTATGATTCAATGATAAATATGGAAAATGAAACAGGTTTTCTTGGCTATAATGAGAAGAGTGATATGCTGTGTCCCTGCAGCTCAGACTGAGGTGAATAACTCGCTACAGCATTTCCTACAGCATTTCCTTCTCTACAGCATTCTTGCTGGCTAGATCACAATTCAGTTTTTAGCAATGATGGTTTCCACAAATCTTACTCTTGGGGATATAACTCTCCCTCCAAGAACCTATCCTGAATGGCAGGGTAGTAAAAATTAGACACAGTAATGAAAAGCAACTTAAATCTGGTATCTTTTTTAACCTAGTGCTAAGAAGTCCAGGAGAACCAGATTATGATCTGGTTTAGTCCTGTCTCAAATAATGCAGATAGACTTCTTGCAATTGTCCATTTTTTGGCAATGACCTTTCTATAACACCACTCTTCAAAATTTAGTTGCAAAATTGACAAGGCTAAGTCGAGAACAGAGCTACTGAAAGATGAGGGAAGGACATGGGTGGCTTTTACACTAAGCTTAGTTTCTGTTTCTGCAGTTGACAGGATCCATAAGGTTTACTGATGTCTGGAGATCTCTGGGTGTGTGCAGCCACATTCTTGTGCACACAATAGCTGGAAAAATTGCCGTTGCAGCCTTGGAAAAGATGGCTTTTCTTCACAATTACGATTCATTTATATAAATGCAAGATGCAAACCTAAGATTTCAGTTGGCAACACAGCAAATGATTAGGGATGCTCTACCTTGTGGGATATATTAATGACTTGTATTAAATAAAGAGTTATGCACTCACATTAAATAAGAATATTCATGCATTCCATTACATGACATATTAAAAAAACCCAAACAACCAAACAACAAAACAGAAAACAATGCAACATGCACACACCCAGGAAAGGAAGTGAAAAGAAGGAAAACCTGTTGAATAAGTAGTGCTATAAAAAGCAGTAAAACTTTTGCCAGAGACCTTGTAGTCTCTTGCACAGATTTACAGTTGTGTTTGATCCTCCTTCTTCAGTTTCTCATGGGACCCTTGTCTAGCTTTGTCATTCTTTATTATGAGACTGACATCAGTCAGCTGGTTTGTAGCCAGTTGCACTAATAATAAACTGGCAGGGAGATCAGAAATTACTGGAACTATTCGGTCATCTTGAAACTGAAAAAGGAGGACTACTCCAAAAGTCTTGAAGGCAAAAAAAGACACACTCTTAAATGCCATTTCTATAATAGTTGTTTTACAGCAGAAAAAGTCTACAAAGTTAAAATAGTTTCAGTTTATTTAATACTATGTTGGCCTTAAGAGTTGTGAGGAGGGCCAGGGAACAGAATCTATTTCTCCAAGAGGTATTTGTTTAATATTAGCAAATGAAAATACGTATTGTCGAGGACCCAAACCTTTAAAAGCATAGAAATAATTTATTAAGGAGAGTGACTTTTCATATCATATTGCCTACAGCTTTATAAGTAACATACTCTATTTGTCTCATAAGGTTTATAGTCTAACATGGAACATTAAGAGACTGTGTAAGCTTTTGCATTGGCTACAGAAGCACAGTGTGCGACGAATTTGCGTGTCTCGTTGCCCCACTTGCACAGTTTTTTAAAGAAATTCAGCTCTCCTGTGCTGAGGTCATTCACTTACAGCTCTGTAGTTCTAACCTGGCTCCACAGGAGTACGTAGTGGTTTGGGATATCTGGCCAACTGCTTTTGAGTATCTGGCTAAAGTGAGAGCTTGGTGAAGCTTAGGAGTATCTTACTAATACTCTTGTGAGTGGTAAGAAGATGGAAGCAATGACACAATGCTTTCCTCTGTCTCTGCACCTCTAGGTTTTCTGGGTGGAACTGCACATGTCCTGAGGTAGCTTTTGCCATTGCAAGCCATTTTTCTATTCATTTCCTGTTATTTCTTCCGCAGCTTTGGTGTGCTTGGTAAGGCGTAATTTTATCACCTTTGAAAGTTCCTGAAATTAGAACAGCAAAGCAGTCCACAGAGTTATACCAAGTTTAGCAGCAATGATGTTTTATTTGACAGCTGGAGGGCAGCCCCCTCAGGTGTGAATGGCTGGAAACTGGATACAGCCCAGAGCAACTGTGTCTGTGGGTACCTCTAGTATACCAGCCCATCTGTGATTGCTCCCTCCCCTTTACTGCCAGTGGGAAACATTTATCTTGAAGTCACTCAGGCCATCATGGCTAATACATAACATGAGATCAAAATCCTTAGAGCCAGAACCACGACATTTTAATGTTCCTGAGAGCCAGGCTGTCAAGTTGACTGCTGTCACACACTCATCGTCTTGATCGACTGGATATCAAGGTGGCTGCATGATACAATTGATCACAGCTGGGCTGGTTTTGGCTGGGGTAGAGTTATTTTTCTTCATAGTAGCTGGTATGGGGCTATGGTTTGGATTTGTGCTGGAAACAGTGTTGATAACACAGGGATGTTTCAGTTACTGCCCAGCAGTGCTTACACAGAGTCAAGGCCTCTTCTGCTCCTCACCCCACCCCACCAATGAGCAGGCTGGGGGTGCACAAGAAGCTGGGAGGGGACACAGCTGGGACAGCTGATCCCAACTGACCAAAGGGGTATTCCATGCCATATGATGTCAGGTTCAGCATATAAAGGTGGGGGAAGAAGAAGGAAGCGGGGGGACGTGTGGAGTGATGGCATTTGTCTTCCCAAGTAACAGTTCCATGTGATGGAGCCCTGCTTTCCTGGAGATGGCTGAACACCTGCCTGCCGGTGGGAAGGAATGAATGAATTCCTTGTTTTGCTTTGCTTGCCCACGCAGCTTTTGCTTTACCTATTAAACTGTCTTTGTCTCAACCCATGAGTTTTCTCACTTTTGCCCTTCCGATTCTCTCCCCCATCCCACTGCAGGGGGGAGTGAGCGAGTGGCTGTGTGGTTAAACCATGACATGTGCCTAGCATGGGCAAACCTCAAGACAAAGGGTGCAATGAGTACTTCAGGGGTTCGAGCAACAGCAGATAGATGCACGCTATTTGTGTGTCAGGCATACCCGTGGTGGCCCCTCTAAACAAGTCAGCACCGGAATGCGAGTGCTTAGCCCTCTAGATCCCCAGAAGAGATTCTTTATACTTGAGTTGCACAGGTCAGTGGCTCCTCTGCAGCCTGCTCACCAGAGCAGAACTTGACACAGTGATACGTGGTGGGCTACGCATCTATCTGTTCATCTGCTGACGAAGAACTGTCATCGTGAGTGCCGGAACAGGGATGGTTGGTAGTTAGGTTAAGCAAAACTGGATTAGTTGCTCTAAAAAGCAGTACGATACAATGGAGAAGTAGTGGGGCTGATGGAGAAGCACATGGCAGAAAACTGAGTTCTGAGTGTTCTGTGACTTTATATATACTTTCACTTAACATTTTAAAATAAATGTGGCCAGAAAAGTTCACAGCTTCTCTACAGCTGTCTGCTGGCTTGAGGTTTGTGGCTGTAGTCAGTAATGAAGGTAGCAAACTGCATGGAAATTCACACAGCACTTAGAAAAGGGAGGATCTTTTAAAGCTCTGGGACCGTTCCTTACAAGTGTTTTTGAAGAGGACAGAGTGCCCTTAGTGTTTTTTCTTCCCCAGAAATAAATGACAGCATCTACACACAACGGATTATTCACCAAATTTAGCTGCTTCAGCTTGGTGCATACTTTCCATGTGGTTCAAGTGCTATAAAATACTCCACAGAGAAACGCTGCTGACAAATAGCTAACAGGCAAAGAACAAGTACATAGGGGAGCAACAATGCAACTACACACAAATCCCAGAGTGCTTGTGAATTTATGCCCAAGGAGTCAAAGAAAAGCAACATCCACCCTGGGATGAAATAGCCACCTGAGGGTACTTGAAAGGTATTCTGTTTTTTCCTGAATGAGTTATCACTGCACAAAACAAAATTAAAAAAAATTAGATTGTGCTTCCCACTTATATTCTGTGGGTTTTTTTGGAACTCATCTTTTCAGTGGTTCTTTTTTAAAGGTAAATCTGTTATGTCACACTCAACAATATAGCATGTAAACTGTGACACAGGTCCGACTGCACCTGAATAACAGCTGCTGAAGTATACCCAGCTTCTTGTGTGGAAAGCTGAGTCCTGCTGTTTCTGATGGAATCTTCCTCTAACTGCCAAGATCTTTTCAAGAGTAATTTCTCCAAGGCCTGAATCAGTGCCCATTGAAAGCAAAGGGAAAGATTCCTATTGATGGCAGCCAGCCCAAGTAAGCCAGAGGTCTAGGCTGCCCTTGCCAGAAAATTTTGTTTATGTGCATTTTGATGACTTTTAAAGCTTCTCTTTTTGTAGTTGTCTTTCTTACGATCTTACTTTTCAGTGAATTTTTTCCAGACACCTCACATACTGGATAAAGCAGGGCTGATGTGTTTCTATCCCTGCTTCAACACAGAAGATCATTTTATCTGATTAATTTTTAAAAGATCCGCTTTAGTCAGGGTGCACTGGGAAGCATACCCAACATTAAAACATTCTGCCGTCCAATGGCCTGATTTTCCCTGGATAAACACATCGTATGAAGGTAAAAGACTGAGTCATGTGCTAAAGAAAATGGTGCAGTGCTCTCACAATAAAAACATAGAAGCCAGGTTTTTAACAAGTTTACCCCATGGTTCAAGTTTACTTGCAGTTTGGCCTCGGAGGTAAGTATAGACATTCCAGTGTGGATGGGGATTGAGGGCAGATTTCACTGTGGAAAGAACTGGGAGAGTCTTGTAAGCTCCGAGGGAAGGCGTGGGAGCCTGTGGTCACGTACATACTCCTTTGATGCCACTAAATGGCAATTTATTACCAAGGTGCAAATCAGGTGAATGAACCTGTCTGAAAGGGGCTCATTGGGGCATCTGAGTTATCTATGAAAACAGACAGGAAAGGAATGAAAAGATGTACACCTTTAAGTAGGAGTTTATTTCTGGAGGAGCTCTAGCCCATCATTCACTGCAATTGCTATGACGGGGTAGCTGGCTGCCTGCAGAAAATAAGTGCTGTCTGTGGTATAAACAAGTGCACTCAGAGTGTAAAGACTGTCATCCTCTGTTTTTCTTTAATTAAACTTGTTTTCTTGTGTTGGAGTAGGAGCAGGAACAGTATATGTAGTCACAACTCACTGTTTTCATAGACCAATATTGTTTTAGGCCAGACTTCAGTTAGTTTAAAAAAATCCAACCTCCCCCCCAGCATTAAGAATAGCAGATTTTGTTACACCTTTGATATCCCAACTAATTATTCAGAGAAGAAATCACAAATAGCTTGAGTTTGGCTATCAGAGATTACCCCTAACTTCTCACTCCTTTGGTGTACGACGTATCAAGAAGAAAAATAAGATAACACTTAAACCTGAACCACCACTGTAAAAATATTTAGGGAGTTGGTGGCACCATAAAGAAATGCAAGGTGATTTCAAGGGCTGAATAAATCTAGTCTCAGGAAGAAGACAGCAGTTTCCTGGGCAAGAGTCAAGTGTTCAGGGTAACTTTCACAGGCAAAATGATCTTTTGCCCATTGTTGTCAATCTGGCTGCACCCTAAGTAGCAGCTATACTTCCATAACAGAGGACTTCAGTTATGCAAATCCTCCCTCTCAAGCCGAAGGACTGCAGACAGGATAGGTGAGATCCAGCCTTCCCTTAGTAAAGAGTGTTGTGCTTCTATCGGAGAAGAGATACTGAGGGAACATGAGCTCTCCCAAATCCACAAAGCCAGCATAAAGCATTAGCAGGAATCTTCACTGCCTCTGCCACCCTGTACCAGCCCAGGCCCCTTGAACTCTTATGCTGGAAGATGAAGGGATGTCCCTGTGTTTGCTGTGGTGGGTTGACCCTGGCTGGATGCCAAGTACCCACCAAAGCTGCTCTATCACCCCCCTTCTCAAACTGGACAGGGGAGAAAAAATATAATGAGAAACCTCATGGGTCGAGGTAAGGACAAGGAGAGATCGCTCAGCAATTACCATCATGGGCAAAACAGACTCGACTTGGGGAAATCAGTTTAATTTATTACCAATCAGATAAGAATAGGGTAATGAGAAACAAAACCAAATCTTAAAACACCTTCCCCCCACCCCTCCCTTCTTCTCAGGCCCCACTTCAGTCCTGATTTTCTCTACCTCCTCCCTGTCAGCAGCACAGGGGGACGGGGAATGGGGGTTGTGGTCAGTCCATCACACGTTGTCTCTGCTGCTCCTTCCTCCTCAGGGGAGGACTCCTCACACTCTTCCCCTGCTCCCGCGTGGGGTCCCTCCCATTGGAGACAGTCCTCCATGAACTTCTCCAGCGTGGGTCCTTCCGACGGGCTACAGTTCCTCATGAACTGCTCCAGTGTGGGTCCCTTCCACAGGGTGCAGTCCTTCAGGAGCAGACTGCTCCAGCCTGGGTCCCCCATGGGGTCACAAGTCCTGCCAGCAAACCTGCTCCAGCGTGGGCTCCTCTCTCCATGGGGCCACAGGTCCTGCCAGGAGCCTGCTCCAGCACGGGCTTCCCACAGGGTCACAGCCTCCTTCGGGCACATCCCCCTGCTCCAGCGTGGGGTCCTCCCCGGGCTGCAGGTGGAGATCTGCTCCACCATGGACCTCCCTGGGCTGCAGGGGCACAGCTGCTTCACCATGGGCTGCACCAGGGGCTGCAGGGGAATCTCTGCTCCGGTGCCTGGAGCACCTCCTCCCCTCCTTCTCCACTGACCTGGGTGTCTGCAGTCATTCCTCTCACATATTCTCACTCCTCTCTCCAGCTAGAGTTTGTGTCCCCTTGGGTTTTTTTTTCCCCCTTCTTAAATACGTTATCATAGAGGCACTACCACTGTCACTGATGGACTCAGCCTTGGCCAGTGGCGGGTCCATCTTGGAGCCAGCTGGCATTGGCTCTATCAGACATGGGAGAAGCTTCTAGCAGCTTCTCACAGAAGCCACCCCTGTAGCCCCCCGCTACCAAAACCTTGCCATGCTAACTTGGTGTCCTGGTTTCAGCTGGGATAGGGTTAATTTTCTTCCTAGTAGCTGGCATAGTGCTGTGTTTTGGATTTAGTATGAGAATAATGCTGATAACACACTGATGTTTTGGTTGTTGCTAAGTACTGCTTATGCTAGGCAAGGACTTTCAGCTTCCCATGCTCTGCCAGGAGCACAAGAAGCTGGGAGGGGGCACAGCCACGACAGCTGACCCAAACTGACCAAAGGGCTATTCCATACCATATGACATCATGCTCAGTATATAAACTGGGGGGCGTTGGCCGGGGGGCAGCAATCACTGCTCGGGGCCTGGCTGGGCATCAGTCAGCAGGTGGTGCATCACTCGTTTTGTATGTTCTTTTATCATTATTATTTTCCTTTGCTGTCCTATTAAACTGCCTTTATCTCAACCCATGGGTTTCACTTTTTTTTCCTATTCTCTGCCCCATCCCACTTGGGGCGGGGAGGGGAAGAGAGGGTGAGTGAGCAGCTGTGTGGTCTTCATTTTCAACTGGGGTTAAACCCTGACACTTGGTATCCTGACCAGGCTCTTATTATACATCTGTATGCAAAAAACTAGATATTCACTGAGGACATAAATAAAAAAAACCAGCTTCAATGCAAAACAGCCTCCCCTCTCCTCCCACAACCAGCCTGTAATTTGAACGCCCTGTGGTAATTTCGTAATACAATATCCTTCTGCTTTAAGAGATGAAGCCAGCTGGGCAGTGGGGACAATGTCTCTGTTTGGTGTGGCATTTAGTATCTAGCCTGGAACTCAATGTGTAGGCATTTCTCCTCCCCTCATATTACAGCTGAATGACTTTGCTGTGTTCATTTGAAATGACCTGACTAATCTCAACTTCCTCTAACAGTTTAATGAAATGTCAGAAGTGAACAAGGTCCAGGGAATTGAAAAAAGACCATTCAAACAATGATGAAAAGAAACACATGGACAGCAGTTTTTAAACAGTCTTTGGGCTATTGGAAATAATTCAATGAGCTTTAGCCAAGCTGTAATATAAACATACTAAGAAGGGACCAAAAAATGTTTTATATAAAGCTGCATTTTTCGTCTGGACTGTTTAATCTACTTCAGGATTACAAAAAGAAGGTACATTGGGAAAAGCCACAAGTAGGTAAATTTGAAAAAAGAAAGAGACCCTTCCTGCCCCACTCAGACCAGTTAGTGTTTGGAAGTACAAACCACAGAGCAACAGTTACGTAGCACTGGTTCCACCATCTGAAATTACAGGAGTGAGAGGTAGAGAGGATCTGGCAAGTTGACTCCTGTTCCTTTCCAAGAGAAGTTTAATGGTCTTCTCAACTGCAGAAGAAATTAAGTACGCTGATCGTGACTCCAACCTCACAGAATAGCAAGGGTATTATTTTCCCCCAATCAGAGGGAAAAGCTTACACTGTAGTCCCCCATCAAGCACGGTACAATGAGCTAAACCACACATATCAGTGCTTCAAATACCATTAATATTTTACTTCCTATTAGGAAGTTACTGAGAGCTGTACTAAGATAGCATTTTCATTACAGAAGACAGCCCCCAAATTTAATTAACTGCTCATGGAAATAAATTTGTGCTTCCAACTGAAGGTAAGAGGGACACTGTTTTGCTGGTACCAGCTACTACCAAGCACTAATTCTTTTCCCCTCATTATTTTTCCTCAAGTTCCTTCATATTCATTATAATCGTGAGAGATGCTTAGTGCAGTTGTCCTCTGGACCAAAACATCCCAAAAGGCAAAAATATGCTTTCCAGAGGCTACCGTATCTCTCACCTCCCTTACTACCATTTCACTGCAGAACACGGCCATGGCAGCATCAGTCTGGCTGTATGTACATAGGAGTCTCTGGAACTTCCCAGAATGCAGACTGTATCAAAGATTTGACTGTCTCAGTTACTCCGGGAAGTCTCTCCTCCTTCCCATAGCAGCTCCAGCATTCAGTTATGCTGTTGCTGCCTCTCAGCTTTCCACTATTATGCCATGTTGGAGGGACATTCACGGACATGGGCCACAAAGGAGTTTTAAGCAACCTTAGGGCTGACTGCACATTCTTGCATGTTAATTAACATTTGCCCAAAGTCCAGCACTCAAAGTTAGGAGATCCAATTGCTCTTGCAACCTTCGCACTCTCAATCTGGTGCCCTATGGAAAAAAAGTTACGTGATCACATAATCAAAAGCCAAGCATTGTGTGGAAACCTGGTAGAGGAGGGGGAAGTCTGGAGGTTGGGCAGGCAAACTGTCAATCCAACAAAGCATTCAGTGTTGCAACCAAATGCCATTAACTTTACATATTTTTTGTATGTGGAGTTCAAAGGGCTGAACTTTTAAGAAAAAAGGAAACGTTACATAAAATGTCCTCCCTGAGCCCCTCCATTTAAATGATGCAACATTTTAATCCCAAATGCTCATTTTTGCTGTGCAGATCATTTGAGCTACAGGATTTAATCTATTAACATTACATTATTAATCCAGACAGAACAGGAAAAATTAATTTGTAGGAACAGATGCAGCTGTGAGTGACTGGATGAGCAAGGAGGAACTGAGAGCTAATAAGCAGAGGAGAGATTTTGCAGCCTGCTAGAAGCTGAAAGGAAGAATCTGGGCCACGATAACTTTAAGAAACTGGAACAGATGATGCTAGGCCATTACAGAGAAGGCAATGAGGTTAGTACAAGCATGGATATGGAGAAGGTAATTCTTTCTCTCATCATGGCAGAAGGCAGACATAAAAGCCCCATCCTCTGTCTCTGTCCTTAGAAAGTACAACTACTTCTGTTCATCACAAAGCTCCCACTGAAAAACTAACCCCTTGGTCTTGGTGCTCAGGCTGTGTGTAATCACCCACAGACACATCCACAACTTCACCACACAGGCACACCCACAACTACTCTTGGAGCTTCCTGGGAATTTCCCTCACTACTGATGCTTTGGCAGTGTCTAAAGGTCATGCTGGGTTAATGCCTTATATATCTTGAGATCTGGATTTTAGCTTGATGGTATCAACACAGATGATTACAGCTTCTTGAGCCTCATGCAATGAAAACTTCAGTTTGCATCACAGAGCTACCACATAATACGGAGGGCTGGACTTTCAGAGTGCAATGAGGTAGGAATGGTGACAAATAAAGAGCCTGGTACTGTTATGAAGAAAACCTCAGACTCTTACTCAATGCCCAGAGTTTGACAGTATTTCACCTCATAGCTTACTCCAGCAAAGCTCAAAGGTAAATACAGAATTCAGTATTTCCACCAGAAATTATTTTTCTTCTGTGAGAAGGTAATAAATGACATTTCACAATACACCACTGGGTCCATATATTACTTTGTCTCCTCTACTAAATCACATAATGATTTGCTGGAACAGACAACATCAGGAATTGGAATTAGCTGGCCATCACTGCAGGTTGCAGGAGCAAGCAAGACGAAATGTGCATTTGTGGAGAACTACATTTTGTGCTTGCACGCAGAGAGACACTGCAATCTACTTCTGGTCTTCTAGACCATTTAAGTTGCCATTAAATTTTGAAATATTACTTAACTTAGGATGTTGACTGTTGACAAAGAAAAAAACCCATGAAAACACCACTCTACTTACACACTCCTAACTTGCTTCTGACACTTGTGAATAATCAACTGCATGTAGTAAAATAAAAAAATACTTTCTCACAAGAAAATGTACTTCAGGTGATACCAGTGCAATGAAATATTTGTTATAATTTTAATATTTATCAACTTATAATTCAAATAAAAGCTGTTAAAACCTGTAGAAATAAACAGTGCAGCAATAACCTATCTCTGTAACCCAGAACTAAAACAGGCTTTTAGAAAGGTACAGAATCATTTCCTTCTAAATATTAACTCAGATTGTACATTGCACAACTGGAAAAGAGACAGATAGAAGATACAATTAAGACACTTCACCTTGAACTCTGTCTTACTTGGGAATTTCTGTTGAACTACTAGATCCTAACAGAATTTAATTCTTCTAAAATCAATTGGCATTTTACTATCTGCTTCAACGGCAAGGATTTAACTCATGGAATCATATCCAGATGGAACACGGAAGGACATAACCAAATTGAAGTATCTGCACTCATCAGGGTTTTATACCTAAATTAAGCACTGAATCTATAATAAATAAGCACAAGAGCTTAATGTGAATGAGCCAATGATGCTTGCAATCCGGCAACTTTTCTCCTTTCCTTTTGGTGTTCTCTTCTGTATCAAGTAACTGTGGAGGGTTTAGCAACATACTACAGTTGTGGAACTGCAGATTTGTAAAATTTGTTGGAAAGAAGAGGAAGTTTGTTGGAAAGCAAAAAAACCCAAACAACCCAGGTTTAATTTGTGAAATCCACTGCTGAGAACGTTGAGGGAATGCAGCCATCAAGTTACATGCAGTGATGACTATCTAGACATTCAAGGAAGTATTTTATGGGAGAGGTCAGACCCAGTCCCTAAAAAGCAGATGTCTTGGCCAGAGCTAATGGTGTCAGCACTGCAAGATAAGCTTGCTGTCAGGCAGTGCAAAGGGTGGATAGATATGCCCTACAGAATAAGGAAACCAAGCAGTGGAAAATAAGAGTATACACAGGGAAAATGACCAGGATGAGGCAAATAGTTTTCCCTAATACAGAAGAGATGATGCATATATTCTCTAATTCTGATTTAAAGGCACAAAAGTTTCACAAGGAAAAAAGAGAGAATCTGAAATAATTATTCTGTTCTGCAGATAATATTCCAAACCCATATGATCTTGTATTTCACACAAATCAAAGGACATTCATGCAAGTCAGTGTCCTTTACACAGACTGAGGAGCCCAACAAAAATGGATTTACATCATTACGACAAAAATTCACATATTTTCCCAGAGAAGCATGGTAATTATCTAGATTATGCTTTTCATTGTCTTTCTGATGAAAATATGAACTCTTACCCAGCAATGTAATTATCCTTCCCAACTCAAGTCCTACTTCACAAATATTGCATCACTCCATTTTCCTTTTTTACTTACTTCAGAATTTAGCATTGCTCAGAGTCCTTTTTCAATTATTCTGCATTTGTTGATTATTTGAATACACTGAAATTCTGTACAAAGACGAGTTTTTACTCTCTCTCCAACCACAAAAGATGGCATTCCACTAGTGTCTGGCAACTTAATTACTGCATGTTTTGGGTTAAGACTCAGACTCACAGGTGGTAGATGAAGGAAGGTTGTCTGTGTGCTTACACATGTACAACCTCTTAGTTAGGAAAAAAGAAGTTAAAAAATACCCCACAACAAACCCCTTCCCAGATTCTTCCAGTTTCTGTTAGGAATTGTCTACAACTTAAATTATTTCCTTTAGTCCACAATTCTGAAGACTGCTAGCTTTGACTCTCTGCTCCCATCCAAAATGTCTAGAGTAATGTAGTGGAAGAGCATAGTGAGAGAGCACTAGAGTAAGACCCTACAAGGGAGGGAGCAAGCCTGTGATGAACATTGTGTCCAACATGCATCCATAAAACCACATGCAACTCCTGACAAGATAACTTCACAGCACATAACAGCCCAGTTAACAGAGTTGAAGTGAGGTCAAGCCTGGAATTCTAATTTTAATTGTCTTGTTCTAATTTTTTTTATCCTCCTGACTTTTCATTGTAAGTTCACAAATAACTTGTGTACATATTGGTTCTGAATAAAACACTGAGACATGAGTTTATTGTTTCTCTTAGTTGGAATTTCCTAGAGGAAAAATATTGCCAAAACAATTTAATAGCATATTCAAAACTAAGAGTGCATTTTGCCCCAGATGACCATAAATTAACCTAAAAAAAAAAGACAACCATTTCTTCATTTACCAAACAAACAGGAAAATAACTGCAACAGAAGAGCATTTCAAATAGTCACTGAACAATACTGTGAAAGCATGTTTGTTAATAAAGGTAAGGACAGTTCCTTTGGAGGAAAGAGTTCTACTGCCTGAGGCTGAAAGCTGTGTGTTTTGAGAACAGTGCTGTAAAAAAATGGAAATATTTGAGCTTCATTAATCTTTGATGTATGTTCAGCAAAAACAGGAGAACCACCTCACTCAAATCTGAACCTTTTCACTTCCCACAAAACTGTGTTTTTAGAGGAGCAAGACCAGTTTCCTGTCAAGCACCTGAAAGATGTGTTTTGAATTTGTTTCAAAGGTGCAGCTTTTCTCAAGAAGATCATATTGAGGACTGTTCATTCTCATGCACGACAATATTGCTCAAGGCTGAGGCCAAATGTCACAGTACCACTTGTGACAGCCACAGGGAGAAGGGGGAGTTTTCACAATAGGAATTGTGCAATCAGATTAGCCAGTCCAAGGAGGATTATAAAGATGTGAATGATCAATGCTGGCCACGTCAGCTGCCCAGCACGGTGCAGGGAGATCACGTAGATGAGGGACGGATATACGAATACAAAGGCCAGACCACATGTTGCTCCAGAGTATCTGAGGAAAGTGGGGGAGAGGGGAAGAAGAAAAGAAAAAAAAAGAAAAAAAATGCTTTGTGTTAACTCTTATTTCTTCTTGTCGTTTTTCTCCCCTCAAACCAATGAACAGTCTGGCTGAACAATGACTATCTGCACTTGCTAAACATAATTTCTGTTCTTGCTGCCCTTTACCTCCTTCATTGACATTTAGTTAACCCGCTCTGTCTTGCTCAGCCCCCTGCTCCCCTGTACCTGTGCTCTGACATTCCTTTGACATTTCAGTCACGTCCTCAGATGCTTCTGGGGACTGACCCCCTATCTTTGACTTGATGTTTCCACTTTCTTAGGGGAAATTTGTCAATATGCAACAGAAAAAGACCGGACAGTGCATCCTTTTTTAGGCATCCTTTACTGTCAGAACTGCAAATCTCATTGCACCCCAGCCATCTGAGGACACATGTTAAAGCATGTAAGCACGAAAATGCTCCTGAATCTGCAGTTTTTATTTTAATTTATTTAATGAGCTCCTAGCAAACCATTCTCCAGACCTGGAAAGATCAACATGCCCTCCTGGCAACATGATCAACCACAGCAAGTGAAACATTTAACTGTTCTTTTTCTAACCACTCCCTTGCTTACCAAAACTTCTCATTATTTTCCCCTAATGTGAGTTTCCACCTACTAAGCTATACTGCAGCCAAATATGCATTATTAACTAACAACATATTTTATTTCAAATATTTGAACATTCCTTTCAGACAGAGGAAAGATCATAATACAGAGTAACTATCTGCAACACAAAACCAGCAAATACCTAAGTTAGACTGTATACAGACAATTTATCACCTGGAAATTCACTGTTCAAAATGTTTGATTACTATGCACAGTATGAACACATTAGCAGAGGTCAGGATCAGTTTGTGGAGAAATGTATTGCATGATATTTACTTGGAATTAATAACTAGACCATCTCTACTACTGGAATATAAAAAATTTCACTAAAAGGAGAGGTAGGGCAAAAGAGGAAATGGAAAAAAGCCCTCAAAGATCAGCCACTGAGCAAAAGTAAGTTATTTTGCTACTCTGGTCAGACCCAAGCCTGTCATTCTGGTTTTATAATTGCAGATTTCTATATTTTTAAACACCTCCCTCTCCTGGTTGCTGTAGGAAAGATGCAAACTAGGAATGAATGACAATGATTGCGAATAGGGTGGTGTCAAATGTAGAAAATAAAATTCATTAGATTATTTCCTCTAATCTTTCTCAATTACAGAAATTCTAGGTGTTTATTAACATGGTAAATTTAAGATATCATTTAGAAGTACAACTTTTATGTTCCTTTTCCCTTTGAAGTTACTTGCTTTCTTGGATTTTTATTATGGACTCTCAAAACAGCTTCACATGGTCTTAACACAGAACAAAAACTTGAGAGAAGCCACACAATAGCCGAGCAACTTTTCTACTGACACCATATTCTTTCATGTGTATAGTTGCAAGGTCCTCAGATACAGCTCCAAGGAAACTTGGGGAATCATCCAATCACCTCAAAATACAGAGGCACAATTACAGGTAGCTGGTTGTCAGAACTTTAGAAGAGCTGATCATTTATACTTCTAAAGCATTGTTTACAACTTAAAAAGGTGTAAGCCTCACCAAATATAAAGACAGAATTACCTGTACTCATACTGTTCCTTTTCAACATCAAGAGGCAAACATGCAGCAACACAACAGGAAAGTTCACTCTGCAATCAGCACTCACCTTATGATACCTCCTATATTCGGATAAAATCTTGCCATTGCTACTCCAGCTCCCACAATTGCTACATTCAGGATAAGCACATGGAAAATGCTACAGGAAAGTGAGGAAATAGTGTTAAAATCTATGCTGTATTTATTACAAAGTACAACTATTATCCTTAATTTACACTAACATTTAACTGGTACATGGATGCTGTTTCTATTTGCACGACTCACTCTATTAAAGCTAACTAATTTTACAGCAAACATAACATCTACTGAATATTCAGAGTGCCAAACTCTAAATATCTAGTGTTTTGACTCAAAATATTCTTAAGGCGTAAGTATGTGTAATTTGGCAGCGCTTCTGAAAAACACCATACGTGGTACTCAGCACTCAAGTATTTCAGATGGATATTCAAATACCAAAGAAACAATACTGTATAACTTAATTCCCACAAGAAAGAATTAGCTTGTTCAGAGAATGATCTGAATTGCTCAAAGTGAACTAATGGAAACCAGAAGAAAGGAAAAGATGCATCAAGTGGAAAACATTACATAGAATACTAAGAGGGAAATAACACCTTAAAACTTGAAATCTAATGTGTTTTGATAGAGGACAAACATTTAGAATGTTGGACATCATTTAATATTTAACCTGTGTACTATTTATGCTGGAATTTTTTGTTGAATTTGTTTTTACTAATAATTTCCTGTTGCTTTCCTTTTTGCATTAAGGATGAATTAAGGAGATCTTCTGTTCTACAAAAGCGGCTTTTAATGCATCAGACAAACTCAGTGTAGTTATGCACAGAGCTGAGACTCAGGAGAGTATCACTTTTCTTTAGAGATTATGGGATGTTGGCATATTTTAACATAAGGTAAAGTCAGGAAATAGAATAAAAAACTGCAATATTTTGGTCACACAGCTGTTTCTATGAAGGGAAAAAAAGAATTCACACCGAGGAAAGATATATACACTTACAGGTTTCGTTTATTCTTCTGGAGGATTTGATTTCTTAAAATAAGCAAAATCTGTAAGCCAATGCTAATTTCTTCTCAACTGTAGAAAGTATCTGTATTATGGAGGATGTCACTAACTAACAAGCTTTTTAAAAGTGACCACTGCCATGGCTGAAAGGTTGGCTGCCAGTTTCCAACTTAGGAATAAAGATTAGAGATGTAAAGTAGTCTCATTAAAGTTTAGGGGAATGGAGATAATTTAAACACAAAGGAATAATGTAAGATACGGACTATTTCTAACATTGGCTCTTACAGATTGATGTCAGTTTAATTTTGTACATGACATTTTAACAGTGGTACAAGAGGTGTATCCCAGAGACTGAAGATAGCAGTGGGAATACAGCAGCTGAAACTTGAACAAAAATGTAATTGGATGTAAACCTGGTAAAATCCAATAAAAAATAAAATCCTAAGAATCAGACTTATTGGGGAAAGAAGGACCAAACATTTACTGCTTCTCTAATATTGCTAAGGAAAGCCAGTTAACTAAACTGTTCATAAAAAAAAGTGTTTGCCATTAAAATTTACTTCCTCGCTCCCCACACAGATGGCAGATTGCAAATCTTACTGTCAGATAGCACAACTGAAGCCAAAAGTTTATGGACAGAGAAAGTGACGGCACTTCTTCCATTCCTTTTCTTCTGAGATTAATTTTTTAGCAAGAGGGATTAAAAAGAGTGCAGGCTTAGTAATTCAAAAAAGTTCTGCAAATTTAGGTCAGTTCAGAATATTTTAGCAGAAAACCTGAAAAAAGTCTGAAGTATTTCATTCTGACATGATTTAAAACAGAAGTGATTTTGTAGTTCAAAGTTGCTGCTTTTTAAAACATTAATTCAACCTTCTTATAACTTCAAAAGCAAAGTGGTGCATGTATGTGTTTGGTGTGAAATGAAACAGTTTTCAGCTTCTTGATCTGGGAAAAAATAATTGGGTTGAGGGGGGAAATCTGTTTTGCCTCAACTGAAAACAATGGTCTTAAAATGCTGGAGCTTCCAAAACAATTCAGGACTTGCAGTGTAGTGCTTTGCAGTTTTAATTGTTACAATTAAGCAGGATCCTCAAGAACAATACCAAAATCAAAAAGTCTGAAAGGGATTTAAATCCATCTGTTTCAGGGCAAGAGGTTACACTGTATTTCTCCCCTGGAACATCCTTGCTCCTTTTTCTACCTTTTTGAAACAGCCTGAGTACAACTCAGTAACAACCATGTTATTGGATAACAGGTGTTTAACCTGCAACCCCTTTCTTTTACCTAGGCAGATATTCATAGTTCATCTCAGCTCCAAGACAGGAAACAGCCTCATTCTTAATGCAGAGAAAGACATTATCATTTAGAAAAAAAATTCCTTCTCAATAAAGAACAATCTGATATCTAGAGCTACTAGTAGCTGTATTATTTGAGATGGCATTTTTCGTAAGACTGTAAGTTTCATGCAGGTGTGCTCCAGAAGGTACAAGCATTTCTCATAGCCCGTGATGTTCTAACAAGTTCTAAATTGCTCAGTTTTAGCCCGACACTGGCTTATGGTACAATTAATGGTCACCACGCATTGCAAAAGGGCAGTCAGAAAAACAGTATTTTTGGGGGGCATAACCATACCAGCTCTGCTTATTATGACTATAGGAAGAAAAGTATTTAGATGAGGTTAGACATTGGAAAGGATTTGGCCGCTTTTTACCTAACCACCCTGCTGGCACACAGCTGTTTTCTAAGCAGCATACTCTCTTCCTCGTGGTCAATGGCAGCAGCGTTGGGTGGCCCATGCCAAGGCTGGACTGTCCACCTGGGCAGCCTGATCAGGGTTGCTGCTCTGAGGCACAGGTTGGATTGCCTCAAGGAGGCTGTAATTCACAAAAGAGGCACACCCACATGGCAATCCAAGTGCGGCACATGGCACTCCGTCTTTTATATTCTGTCCTCAGTCTCAATATTCTTGGTTGGACAGATGAAGACTCTAGCTCTTTTCTATAAAGGGAATCACTGTTCACCTGCAAAAAATCCCGCAACCCCACAAAAAAGATAGTAGAGAAGGGGGCGGGGGGAAGGGAGCAGAAATCAAGCTTTTCCCTAAGTCTTGCTTTTTTCCTGCATTGCAAGGTTAACCTTTCAGACTGACAGAGTCCAGAAACAACCTGGTATGCCAGAAGATCATTAGAAGGCTTGCTCTATCAAGTTCTCTCCTGTGGAAGTAGTAGTCACAGTTAAGCCACTGAACGGCAGTGACTACATATATGTAATTAACTGCAGCATCGAAAACTGTGAAACCAAAGCCTAGGGCAGGGGATACTTAAAGAAATAAACTGATTTTAAATGCCCTCAGGTCAGATGCAAGGAAATTAGAAGTGCTGGACTCAGCATGGAGTCACAAGGTGAACACACACAGTAAGGGAAACAGGAAAGCAAGGAAAAAAAGCAAAACAGGATAATTTAAGTAAGAATTTTTGAAAGGTTGCTATACCTAAAAATGTATTTTCTTCCTGGAAATCTCACTCAAGTGACATCAGTCAAAAGATTATGAATCACAGCAGTTAAAAAGCAAGACAGAAGCTAGGTGAAGAGCAGATAACTAAACATGCATGCAAACAGCAGAAGTATATTTCATTGCATCAGAAGACACACATCTGTGGGAGAACTGGCAGGTCTGCTGGGCTACCATGGAGTAAAGGGAGGACAATCTCTAAGGAAAGCCAAGTGATTTCTGTCCATCAGCTTACTTAACCTCTCAGAACAGGAAAGATGTTAAAAAGTTTTAAAAAGTCATCAGATGACTGTACAAAGCATTTTATGCACGGCATATAATTAATCAAGGGAATTCTGTCACAAATATCACTTTAGCCAAGAGTCAGTAACAATCATAAAAAAATTAGCTTTCTGTGCATCGAAGATCCAGAGTCATGTAAGAAACAGCAGATAAACCACATGCCTCTGGCCCTAAGTCACCCATTAAATGACGCCATTGCAAACATATCTCACTTTAGAAAGGAAAGTAATTTCCCAATACATGATATTTGGCCCTTCTTTACAACACCAGGGAGAGAAAAGAATGAACAGTTCCTTGGGTTTCGTCCCAGTACGTCACTTTCTATGTTGCAGTCTGTACACTAGCACACATTTTGCAAAATTTAAGAAGTAATTAGGACACCTTCTCTTGTCTCTAAATCTTTTGCAGGAAGCACAGAAAGGCTGAAGGCTTTGTGCTGTTAGAAGACTACTGTGGCCAGCATGTCTACACAGGTATTTAAGACAGGCAGAGGCACAGGTGACTGATACCAGTACATAAAAGGAAGGAGACTCCCCCTTCTTAGCAGCAGGGGGGCTTTTGCTCTCCTCCTTACTGCTGGAGGACATAGGATGCCACTCATTTCCTCTATGCTTCAGACAAGCAAGCTGCCACTGTTCAGCTGATCCCTAATGTGAAACCTGGGAGAAGAAAAAGTTACGTATCATCTGCTTAAACTTTTAAGTTTGGAAGGGGTGAGCTGCTTCATCATGCAAGACTACAGGTTAGTAGGATACACTATGGATAAGTACAGCAAAGCACTGCTAGTAGAAAAATAGCACTGCAAAGTAAAAAGCGTGGGATAGAAAACATGGGGATCAGTCTTCAGACACAAAAAGCTCCACTGAAGCTGAGTAAATGGTTCCTCATTATAATCCAGTTATAATCCATGGCCTACCAGCAAAAGCCAGGATATGAAATAGGATGTTGCTTTTGGTAGAAATTGCCTTGGATTAGACCAACTGTCAAGACTAAGAACGACAAAATAGCAAACTAATACCTTGGTGCTTCATCATGTCCAGTGACACATAAATAGTAAAGAAAAAGGAGTTAAAGCAAAGAATCAAACTGATCTGAGCAATACAGTCACTGCTAGGAAATAAAAATTATCTGGCAGCCCTGTAAGCATGTGTTCGATCAAGCTATTCAATCAACAGCCAGCTTTAAGATGCATCCATCCAGAATTCCAAGTGCTCCAACTATTAACTTAATGGCTCTCCATTAACTCCATCCATAGCAACAGCAGGTATCCACATCTGCAAACAATTGCTCACATGAAGAAGCCTGGCTTTTAATACCAGGGAGCTTCCAGTTCACGTAAAACCTGCACCACATCCATGCGGAGCAACCCAAGGCTTAAAAATGAAGATAGGAAAATTTACGATGGGGACTTAGACCAGAGGAGGAGGTGTTTTGCGTTTTTTTGGTTTTTGGGTTTTTTTTGTAAAAAAATAAATAATTGGACAATTATAGCCAGGAGGTAAATTGATAACATTCAGCTGCAAAGGAAACTTAATATAGGAAGGATACACCTATGGAAATACATGTGATTTAAGACATTGAATCACAGGGTTAAACAAGGTTAGGTTGCCAACAGATATCTCCAAATGCACAATCAATATGACTTCAGCACACTATCCAATGTGCTGTATAAACGGATGGATATACCATCACTGCACACCCCTAAACCCCACTTCCACAACCTGAAAATTAAAATAGGAAAAGGTAGGAAAATCATGTAAACGTAGAGAACCAGTCACAAAAATAGAAGATTTTAAACAGTGGGGTTTGGGGTTTTTTTTAATTGTTCTAGAAGAACAGCACAGAACCTCACTTTATATTCTGCTCTTTTTCTCATTCTTCATCCTTTTGGCTCATTATTTATGTAGAAATTTCCTCCAGTCAAGTGACTGGGAATATTCCCCTCCATATATAGATGTTATGCACACATTTAAGAGCTAAAGCTTGAGTCTCTGCAGGTCAGTCTTCTTACTGCCCGAGAACCATTAGCCCTGGATATTGAAGATTTTGATAAAAGAAGCCAAGTATATATAACTACTAGCAGAGTGCTCATTTTCCTACACAAAAGCCACGGAACTTAATATTTCCAGCTAATTTCTTCAGGGTGGATCAACAGGCTCTCCAGTGAGACAACAATTTATGTCAGTAAGAGGTACTTCTTTATCTTTGCAAAATGGTTCCCCACAAAATCATCTCTGGGAAAAAACTCAGAATACTGAAATTTCTCCTAGAAAGGTGGAATTGGTACAGTGCTACTAAAGGACCTTTGTCAGCTTTAGCTACAGGTGAGAACCAGTCATCAAAAGACGTATTTCACAACCAGGTAGCAAATATTTACTATCCTCCCAGACAGGTCCTGTGCTTGCTACCAGTCTTCAGTTAGCCCCCATTGCATAGAAGAACTAAGGGTTGACCTTGCCTGTTGTAAATGCACAGAAGCCAGAGCCTGGAAGTTAGCTGAACGATTTTTGTGCTTTGAGATACCTGGGATACTAGAGAGGGAGACACAGCCAGCCAGTCAGCCTGCCAGAATGTACTGCCTTATCACTACAGGTTGGAGGCAGCTAAGCGGCTTCCTAGAAACTATTTTTGACTTCTCAGAAACTTTAAATACCTCCCTATAAGGAGCCTTTAAAAAAAAAAAAAAAAAAAAAAGTAAGTGAAGCTACCCACAGGACATCCTGGAGACACGAACCAAGCAAGTATTTGCATCATCACATTCGTCATACCATGAAGGCTTAAAACAGCAAGCTGGAATTAACCTGAGAAGAGACTGGTATGAAGCTGAAGGTTCTAGGAGAGGGCATGAGGGAAATAATAATCATTCTGGTCAGGGAGTAACTGGAGGGATGAGATAGGAAGAGGCACATCTACATAATATAAAGGACATGGCTATTTCCCAGTGGCTGTGAAATCCATGTTTAGCGCTTAAATCAATGGCCTTGTTTCCAACAGTAACTTGCAGCAGTTCCTAAAAATCTCCTCAATGTTGAACTGCGTACAATTTAGCATCAAAAAACAGTAGGCACTTATTTCACTGCCTAATTTTAGGCATCCAATTTCTAGACCTTCTCATACCTATTTTAGGACCCAGAAGAAACCTGAAACTTGGAACAACGTCTTCCCAGACCTGTATGCTACTGCTGATGACACAGAGGAAATACACATTTCTTCCTGGGATTTTTTTTTCCCTTTCACAATATAAAATAAGAAACTCGGAGATAAATGCCAACTTCTCAGCTGTGACAAATTCAGACAATACTCCAAATATACATGTCTTAGGTTTTATTTAAAAAAAAAAAAAATTGAAATATGGATCAGCTCTACTCTGGAGTTCAGACAGTGCACAAATGCAGGGGTGTGGCTCATCTCTGAAATTAGCATGAGAAAAGCTATTTTTATAAGCATAGCAGCAGCCTAGATAACACAGCTAACAACTCACTTAGCTATTAGCTCCATTTAAAAACAGATAGATGATTACTAATTATGCACAATCAAAACACATGTGGCCCCCTGAAAAGTTAATATCCAGAGCGTATGTCCTTCACAGCTTAAAGACTACAATGTTTCTGGACTGAACAAAATTTTTTTCCTGTACAATTTTTGTTTTGCTATATAAATGCATAACACAAAGGAACTGTGTTGACAAAACTCCTCTGTTTATTGACAAAATGAAGAACTAAAACAAAAGAACCCCCTATTCCGCTCTGCTAGGCTGTAGCAGTCCTGATCTGCAGGCAAGTTTATTTTGTATGCCTATGCACCCCCTGAGTCTACAAACGTTGTGAAATTAGCTTTTGAAATGTACCTAATGCAGCAAAGAAAATCCCTGAAAGCTCAGCCAAATTTCTGACAACAGGTGGCCAGTTAGGCAAAGTGTGCCAAGCTCTTGTCAAGGAGTAGAATTCTTACCTTGGGTAAGCATTTCCAAAAAACTGCCTTAACAGTTGAACTCGTGCCAGATAGCCCAACAGTGGATACACAGTCATCATCTGGAACAGCAGGAATATTCTTGCAACAAATGACATGATGTCATCGCTGGGAAAGTTATCTAGAAAATTCTGAACATAGGAATAATGTTACACTTATCAATGGGGGCTTGATTACATGTATCTGCTAATTTTTAATAGCTGTGTGAAAGAAAGGAAGGGACAAAAGCCAAGCAGCTACAATTGCGAAATTAACTCCGTAACACAAAATACCCTCTCCCTCTTTTTACAATTGCTTTGCCACCAAATACCAACTGATTTTTTAATATTACAGGGCAGATGTTAGCTTTCACGTTAGCATTAAAGATGGAATTATTTTCTAATCTTCTGAACTTGCTCAAATAATCAAGGCTGTGGAACGGCCACCTGATTTTTTAGGCAGATGGATTCATATGCCCCTATTACCTGTCATATCATATCTAGATATTAAAAAGTTATTTAATCAGTAAAACTGGATCACATATGATCCCTTCCTCATTTGTATACTACAAATGGGAATATCCAAAAAAGTAGCATAAGACTTAAGTATCATGGAAATATACAAATGGCTTCGTAACTACTTAGGATAACTACAGAAAATAAACAGGAAGAAAATCACTTGTCACCTATTATTTAACTGTGGATTTCACCGCATGAAGTTATTTCAAATGGTTTAAAGAATCATTTCACGGTTAAACAGTGGTACCAGTTCTAACTAACCTACAGACAGAGGAAGCCTTTAAATACTGCTTTATTGCTAAATATTATGCAAGAGATATGGAACGCCTGGCATAAAATGGATCACCAATTGATAACTCCTATCTTTGAAGTAATTTAGGGTGCGGGCATCAGCCTTGCCTATAAGCAGATAAGAGTTTAATAGCCTTCACAGGGTGTTTCATGTGGTGCTATATCTGAAGAACTCTGCTGGCAAGGCTCACCATAGTGTTAGACCTCAAACCTACCCAGAGCAAGGACTCCTATCTAAATGTGCTTGCATTCACATTATATTTCTTTTTCTGGAGTACCTGAAACCAGTCCCAATGAGTGGCATTGGTCACTGCACACACAACTAAACATAAACACAATACTTTTCAGGATTAAAGAAGCTAAAGAAATTAAAGCCTCAACTGTTCACTTGTTCATTTTGGTCCTTTCTTCATCAATTTCACAGAGTATTTATTAAATGTTTGGTTGTCACAGAACTACTGGCAACCAGACATGAATATAAATGAGATAACACAAGCATTACTCAGCTGCTTGCAGTAGTGCCCGTGAGGCATTAGGCAACTGACCAGAGTCAAGGACAGATGGGTCTGCCAGGGTGAGTCATGAAGCAAAAAGCAGGAGCAGTTCTTTTTTTAATACATATTTATTAAAATATCAAGGACAAATACATACTGCAGTAAAATATCTCACCTGTTCAATACATTCTTTGGATAGTGGTGGTGAAGGAAAAGATGCAAAAATTATCACTCCGACATACAGATATGTTAATCCCACCAGGAAGTATGCAATAGAGAGGTCTCTCACCTGAGGAAAAAGAAAATCTTACTTTAGCCAGCACTGACACACCAAAACAGGCAAAATAAAAACCTCATGAGAAGGTTTCTATTGCATTTGTTACTGTTACTTTTATATTTATTACTGTTTTATGTTTATTAGTACTACTTTTACATTTTTACTTTCTATTACTTGAATAGGGACTTCAACTCTGGTCCTGGATCAGATCAGAAAGCTGCAAGAAGCTATCCCAAAGTGGAGCTAGACAAGTATTATATATATCTACATACAGGAAAGGCACCAGGACTATGCCAATACATGTAGCATGTTATTCCTGGTCCCACAAACATACACTAGTTATTAAAACAAACAAACAAACAAGAAACCCCCTCTACTTTCTATATTCACCTACTCCTGCAAAAAGCCCTGGAATGCAGAGACAGCTGTTGAAGACAGAAAGCCCAGCATTACCATATGTTAAATTTCTTGTCAGGACTAAAATCTTGCCATTAAAGACATCAGCCTACCCAACTGCAGATATAAAGTAAACAACATTTTTTAAGAAGCCACTTTGAAACCTAAGAGGATGATCCACACACACTGGCTCCAAACCAGAAACTAATATGTCAGGCTTCTGTATGAATGGCATGATAATGGAAGATATAGCTAATACACCATTAAATAAAAATACAAATAAACTACAAATAAAACAGAAAGGCATAGGTAGGCACAGAGGTATATATATCCTTTAGCTTTCACACTGTATTTTATAATGACTCTTTCATTTAAAATTGCCTATCCACTTTATTACTGAATTTCTATAAACACCCCAGGTAAATGCACTAAATAATAGTTAAAGATTTTTAGGAGAGAGTGCTGAAGGTAGGGTCATAAATCCATATTTAACTATATTACATATACCTAAATACAGATTTAAACATTAACTTCAACGTTCACTTCTGAAAATTTTGACTATATTTATAAAGTATCCATTACATAAAAAGATTGTCAACTACACAAAAATAATTAAAAGTTTTTAGCAATATTTAGTATTGGAAAATAAGCAGCAAATCTACTCAAGTACTTTATGAAATTGCAGAATCCACATATACATAAGAGTGACCTCATAGCAATGTGCTTAGTTGGTTATTCTTCTACATCAATTCTGCTTTTTGGAAATAAAGTGGGAGACCATTTGTTTCTAGTTATTAACTAACTATATTCTGTATAAGCTTATGCTACACTACAAAACACTCATTACCGTATAGCAAACCATTTGTTCAGCTGCTAATAATAATCAGCTTCTTAAAGGATTTTAAAGGATTTTAAAGGATCCGGAGCAGGATCATAATTATGGCCTCCAGCCAGCTCACTGAGTGTGGGCAAAGCTTGATCACATCTATGCAAGGAAATGTTTCCCTAAGTGTTTCTTCACACAATCTCTTTGACAAAAGAAGCATACCCTATACTGTTCTGGGATCTTCTAAGGGCAAGACAGTCCCTGAGGAAAGTACAAAATGCTAGATTACAAGTTTCAAGAAAAGTTCAGAAGGACGACGGTTTTTAGTGAGGCAACTGGAATCTCCTGCTCATTTTGCCAGTGCTCTTGGTGTAGAAGATCGATGCCTTTTCCCATCAGCCTGGAAGAAGCCAATGGTATTTCTCATCAGACAACAATGCGCTATCAACGTGTACCCCAGGGTGGCCCTCATGTCCCCAGCGGCTGCACACTTCCAGCTGCAACCTATTCCTCCTGCTGACCAGTCACGTGCAGCTGGAAGATGCTTCTCTAGTCTTCACTCTCCTCACACTGGTCACTGAGTGAGGACTATCAACATCCATCAGAGGTTGAGCAATAGCATTTTCTTTAATTATTCCCAGAATTTCTCCTCTGCGACATGAGAAGCCATACAGGTTTTTATGTAACAGCTACATCTTCAAAAGCATCAGTGCCCATCCTAAAAAGTAATTTAAAGAATACTAAATCTAAGCACCCAGATTTCTTACACGTACTTATGAGTAACTTCCATTAACTGCAGGAGCCAGAGACTAATCGGGGTAAGGTGGTTTTGCAGAGACACATGGACCCTCACCTCTTGAAGACAGCACTTGGAGAATTTTTCAAGACACACCCAAGACCTTCTTAAGGCACATCATCTGACAAAACCTGTTTTCCCTTGCTTTAAATTTGCTATTTTAGGTGTATTCCTCATGCATAAAGACAGCACAGTAACTCGCAGTTGTTATTTGTCCTCAGCCTACATATAAGCTCTAGAACTAACTGTAAAACTATTTTTGCTGTGACAAGTACTTGCTGTTGCGATGGCAAGCAATCTGAAATTAAATTCTTACTGCTTCCTTTGGACTACACTTGATTAAGGGTAGATAGTTGCTGTGCTATTACCTCTGATTATACTAACCAGTTCATTTCCTACAGTTCTTAAGGGTGTATGCTTTAATCTGTACTGAAACTAAGTGTTGACATAATTTTGATAATGTATTCTAATAGCATGTAACACAATAGACCCTGTCTTCACGTGCTGTCACCATACAAAGAATACCCAGATTTTGACTTCCGCAAGCAACAAGAAAAGAAATAAAGACAACTTGAAACCTGAATTTGTTTTTCCTCAAACATCGGTCAGCTCCCTTGCAAACATCTACCTTCTACCTCTGCTTATGAGACTGTTATCTTTGTACAAGAGTGTGTGTTTGTGTATATAACAGGAACATCTTTTGATTACTGTTCATTACTCTCCAGGAGACCTGGGTTCACTCCCTAAAGACCTTGACTATAAATACTGTTCAGACAGCATAATTCCAGATAAAACCAAAGGACACATGGAGAGAGATAAAAGGATTAATTTTAAGTAACAGAGCAATAATCGCATTAGTCTATTTTAAATTTTATATTAAGATGTTTATATTCAGAATGGACATCACTGTGGTGGAAACTGCCTAAGCATAAAGAATACAGCAGTCCTCGCACCTCAAGTTTATAATTTAGGATTCAAATGTAGAAAAAATGGTTCAAAGGAGGAAGTATTTGGGTGATCAGAGTGAAAGGGAAGTATCAAAGATAACATGCAGGTCACAGTCCACAAGAATCACAGCTTATCACCTGCCAAGCCCTTGTCATGAATACCTGAACTAACACACAGATTTTGAGGTGGAACTTGGAGAACATATGTTAGCTGCAGTTACTGCTGACCAGGGGCTTTTCTGGTCAGATGCACAGTACAAAATGTTAAAAGTGCCTCTGGAAGAACAAGAAATGGGGTGACTAAGGCTGGCAGCAGCAGCAGAACAAAGGCAGAAATCACACTCCTAATAAAAGGATTAGTCTGATAAATTGTGTGGAGCTAACAAAGAAAACTCTGAAAGTACAAGACGTTTTATCACCCTCATAGACTAGTACCCAGGTGCAGGCTGGACCTGGGGCACAGGACTGGACACAGCACAGTGAAGGCTCTGTGGCTCTACAGATATTTTCTATGTGATGCTGAAAAGAACAGGCAACTTTCAGGCTTTGTTTTCCCTGTTGCATGCCATGGAGAAAATAGTTCATTTTTTCCTCAGTACCACAATGAAAGCTAGTTTGTAGACTTGTTTCTTAGATGGAAAAGCCTATAGCAGTGCTTAGTAATTATTACCACATTAGAAGTAACTTTTGATCATCTCATTTCAGATTGGTCACTTCTCAAAAGAGAGATGCTGCCTGTGTAGCATCTCAACAGGACTCTGATCCATATCATAAAAACAGACTTCACCTGTTCAAGCATCAAGGGCAAGTGGTATCATTTAACCGGATGACAAAAATGTACTTCACCAAGATGCATAATGCTGTGCATAATTTTGGCTGGAAAGAGAAACCAATGGTAGGGCAACATCAATGGAAGCTCACTCTGTTTACAGTGTTTCAATATTGCAGAAAATAAGAACCGTCCACAGCTCCATGCCTTCTGCAGTTACCACCTGGACAAAAAACATCTCCCTACTCCCAGCCTTTCCCCCAGGTAGGTCCACAAACAACTGTTAGGAGACAGCACTAGCATATTCACGCCTGTAGATCATGCTCTGGGCTTGTGCAACATCTGTTCATTTGCTCAGGGAACTGGATCACAGACATGAATCAGAAAAAAAAACCCCAAAAAATCCAACAAATCACCTTTTTGTGGCTGTGTTAGTTTTCTGTGCAGTCAGTTTCCAAACCAGTTGATTGCGCAGTGCACAAAAACTTACACTGATAAGTACAAGGAAGCAGCAGTGGGAGATGGGAAGAGGGAGATCAACTTTGAACTGCAGACTAAGAACCCTGCTCACAGGGCTTCTCCAGGCTGCGCTGCTGATTTTTGGCTTACTCCAGTGAACTGCTCTTCTCACACCCACACCACTGTACTGGAATAGCAGCCAGAGGAATCCTCCCCCCATGTGTGTGTTTTAGCCTTGGGCAGTGATACACGCCTGTGACCAGAATGGAAGCTGCTATTGTTTTGGATTTCTGACTCCATAAAAGGAATGTTATTGTTTCTCTTACTTTTTTCCACATCCCCAAAGAGTTGTTCTTATGACCACCAGTTTCAGCAAGTTTTGTTCAAAACTAAAACAGTACTTTTCCAGCTTGCCAAGTTCTGTGCCTTTTCACAGAACTGAGGGAAGTGACATGTTATGAGGTTGATCCATAAAACAGTAGTCTCCATTCCACTCCCCATGACATACTGATACAACAAAGCATCTTGTTAATGTAAATACATAGGAAAAAATACCCTCAACACCGTGACTTATGACAGAAGTTGAGACCCCTATACATATGTAAACCTCCCACTTAAACCAGCAGCTCAGTGAAATAATCACAAAAGAGATAGCTCTTCAAGAGTATCAGTGCTTCATTAACATTTGCAAAGCACTGTGAGTCCTAGGTGAAAGGCTCCTCTACAGCTACAAATAAGGAAGGAAATCTCTAGCCAAACAAAACTCCTAGAAGAACTATGCACAGGTTTGGTTTCCCATTGCAAACCTTTCCTGCCATACTTAAAGGTGCTCTTTCCATGCAATTTGAACACTCTTCTGGAATGCAAGGGTCTTGTCAAGTGCTTGGGATCTGTACTAGGCCTGACTTGGAAATTCAACTTAAGCTCCAGGGAGGGCATTCAGAAAAGCAGATTCCAATGCAGGCGGGAGTGTCTTCCTCCTTAACACAGGAAAAGCAAGCTGAAGAAGATTCGAGGTGCTGCTTTTTCCAGCTGATTGCTTGCTCCGATGTAAATGGAGGGGGAAAAGCCACAGGAAAAGTCTTGAAGGTGGCATGGAAACATTAGGCCTTCTCTGCATACAGAGCTGATTGCTGGAGTGACCATCCCTTTCGAATTAGAAAGCCACAGCCAAAGAAAAAGAGAAATCTTGCTCTTTTCCACATTGTAAGATTTTCCTAAGAAAACTGAGAAGAAACTTACTTAGCTTTCTTTCTCCAGAGTTCCACTGACCCCCTCTTTAGTTGTTAAACTATTTTCAGATATGACCATAAACCCCAAGAAGCTTTCCTGGAAGAGAATTCATGACTCCTTTGTAGAGATGGTCACTCGCAAGCTGGCCTTGGTTCACAGGGACAAAAAAGGTAACTACAGATTACTAAAGCAAAAGGTCATCTCACTGCATTGACACATAATCTATACTTCACCTCTGAATAATCAAGTCAGATATATTTTATTTGATGTGTTGTGTAGGCAACCAGCTCTAGGTGGCCTTGCTTGAGCAGGGGAGTTGGACAAGATGATATCCAGAGGTCCCTTCCAACCTCAACCATTCTGGGATTCTAGGATTCTGTAACAGTTTTACATACAGCTAATATTCAAAAATCTTTGTATGTTATTGTAGTTACCTTTACAGCTGAGATTTTAATGAAGCTGGACAAGAATCCTGGGAAGTAGGAAGGAAAAAATTAAATAATAAAGTAATTACAGTAAAAATGTACTCTAGGACTCTAACTCTGTACCATGTTCACTCCACTTTGTATTTTGTAACAGGGAGATATTAAGAAAGAATGCAGTTCCATCTGGATGAGCAGTACATGACTTTTTCAAGGGCAAAGGACTGGTCCAAAGGCTACCTATCACAAAGGTTCCCAATACAGGCTTCAACTTTGAGGATTTCCTGAACAGGGTCATGTTTCCCTATGAACTTTGACTTGGACTGTGACACAAAACTACTGAGGCAACTCTGAGAAAAGATGCTATCTACACCGCAACATTACTGTGCAGGACTCTGCTAAAATCAATCCTGTGCCCAGTATTTTTTTCTGGAGTCTTACGACATTGTCAAGCCTTCTGCCTCTTGTGTTTCATTTGGCCACTTAATACCAGCTTGACCACAAATAAGTCTGGGATGCTCCTCAAGGGTTCCATTTGAATAAATTTGTAATGCGTCTGTTACTTTTTGGTAGCCAGTGAAAAGTATGCATAACTGGTTTCTTATCAGATCACAAGAGTGAGTTACATTTTCTGAAGCTGTTACAGTGTCTGGATTGATTTCAAGAGAAGCAGACAGGAAAAAAAAATCAGTGTCATCTGGCAATCTAGATACAAATCAGTACAGTCTTGTGAAATTACTTACATTGTTTTCTTGATTCCTGTTATTTTGAAGAAGTGTGATGACACAATTGTGGATGAAGAAGGCAAGTGTCAGAACCCCTGTGAGCTGAGGGAACAGAATTCTAAACTCTAAGGGAGGAAAAAAAGCATTAATAACTTACTTCTTTGAAACAAACAATACTAAAATGCAGATGACATACAGTGCTATGGAGTCTACTGGCAGAAACATGAACCTCCACCTTGAAATGGGACAATCTATCTTATCTTTGACCACAGTCAATGCAGGTATTTAATCAGGAAGTACAAAATGCATCAAGACAGTGGTTATTATATAACACGCTCCCAGCAAAGTTTTTCAAGAGACCCCAACCATCAAAGATTATTAGATTAATCTAGGATTTATACGAACATGCTTTTCTGCTTCTCAACAGTTTAACTGGAAAGCAGTTTTGAGGCAGGAACTGATTGCAGTGAGGCTGTACATCTATTGGTCCCTGAACAGGGAGACAGGAGGAAGGAATCATTGGCTCTGTGAGCATCTTTTGTTGTATCTTACCATACACCTTACAGCATCTATGAAAAATGTATTTTTTTGTCTGCATGTGAATAGCATTGCTCTGCTTCTTTTAATACTTGAAGGATTATGCCCACAAGATTGTGTTTCTGGAACTGCTGCAAATGGTCTAGGAATTCACCAATGCGTAACATCATTAAAGCACCATCTTTGTTGGTATTATATAAGGACATATGTACTCTTTAGAGTCTTAACAGCAATTAGAGATCCCTGAGCTAGTTCAGCTTCTGGAAAGCATCCAGCAATATAGCACAACATTCATCAGAGGCTCATAAACCCTTACAAATCAGACCACAGTGAGCTCCATGCAAATGTATTTAAACTAGATTTCTCTAGTGCTATGAAGTCAACAAGGTAAACACACCTCAGGCAATTAATGAAGGGCTCATCCTGGTTGAGAGAATATGCCTTCCCAAGGGCTGGATTCACTGTATCTTCAATACCTAACTAGCATGACGAGCTACTGATAGAATTGAGAGTGCAAGCAACTTTTGGGCTTGTTTTCCATCCACTACTTTAATCTCAATAATAAAAATCAAACTGACAGATTCAGAATCTCTATCAGCACTGCATTTCTGCCACCACTATCACAGCAATAATCAGTAGTACCTGGATTTGTCTGCATTAGCTACATGCTTTGTCTATCTCCTAGCAGTATTAGTTGCATTGCCAAAATAATCAAACTACTGGGTGCTCCACTTCTCAGTGACCCACACATGTCTTGCTATAACTCATTTTACGCTAGGACTGCTTAATAGATCTTGGACTTGAATTTCAAGATACTTAAAACCCAATTTCTTAGACTTAGGCTGGTTTCCAGTTTACATGGGTTTGCTAGTGAACCATAGTTTGGGCAAATTTTCTCCTGCACTTTCAGGAAGAATCTGTAGATATGAGGCCAGGTGAGCATTTGAAGACTGCCTGCTGGGGTAGTTCAGGTTAAAAGCACGTTTCCATGCTCACAATGAAGCAAAACCAAAAGTTGTGGCCTATCTACTGACTGAGCAGCACATGCTTGAGTATGATTTCTACCTACAGACAGCGTAAAGAATAGTACCGTACAAAATAAATTAGGTCACTAACACAGATGCTAAGCATCCAATGCTTTGAAATCCAAATTTTTGCACTGGACACAAAAGTAGTTTGTTAGTCCAAAAATTCTGCCTAAAAGTAAATGCAGCAATGGAGGAAAATAGACAGCATAGACAGCACTGTTTCAGAACTACCTACATCCATCTCTAAGTTTGTACTTATGCTGCAGTAGTCAGAAGGATTCTTACGGAATTACAATGATAATCCAGTTCATCCTCAAAGCATCTACTTTTGTCTTGCACACAGTCATACTCAGCAAAAATTGCCTGGTTCTGAAGACTCAGCCAGAAAGGACAGTATTTTTTTTTTTTTTTCTTGGTGACATGACCAAGCTGAAGAAACTGTTTTACACAGCCTTTCACTTGTTTCTTGTTATTCAGACCTTGAAATAGGTTTCTGAATGCCTGGGTAAGATTAGGAAGGAATGACCTTCAGCAGTTATGGAAAAATGAACGAACAGATTTGATGATAGTTGGGGCCCAGGGGGTGAGCAGACCTTTGACCAACATACATGGAATACACTAGCTAAGCTGTTTATTCTGCTTATTATTGTGCCAGATCAATTTCAGTTCAACTAGAGAGCTGAATCAACCCAAAGGGAGTGGTAGAAAACAACAAAGAATAAGTAGCTGCAAGACCACTGCAACTGTAACATGAACACACTTAAATCAGTCAAATTTCGTATCAGTAACTTTACTCACCTAACTACTATCTGTAATTTACTCACTTAGTTGTTACTCTTGTTGCCACAATGTGTTACCATGATTCCACAAATCAGATCAGATTCTATTAGAAACATGGAACAACTCTGGTGTTTCTTTTTTTGATCTCTATCTTGCTACAGTAATTCAAAACCCATCCTAACGTTTTAAGTTATCCTTGTTTTCTTCTACAATTCTACACTATTGGACCTAACAATAGTTTGCAACCTATCAGTGCTTATTGTGACTGGGAAACTAAAAATGCACAAACCCACAAAAGAAACCCTAAGAAGGTGCATTATCTCTGAATTTTGCCTTAAGTAAATAACTTTTAAAGAAGGACAAACTACTCATTTCCAAGAACAGAAGGAGTGATACAATTCAATAGTACAGGACATAGCTCCTCGGAGCTAATTGGTCATACAGTTTTGCCTGTTGTAAATGATGGGGAAAAACCAGCTAAGACCTGACCCCAGATCTCTCATTCTAAGCCTCCTAAAACAAGAAACTGATCTTTTTAGACTATCTGTTCATGCAATACCACTGTTTATGGCTATGACATCTCACACAGTAATTTGCAACAGTAATTTGGAAAGAACAAGCAGCCACCGAAACAACATTCAAGAAAGAAAAGAAACATACTGGAGGACTAACAGGTGTTTAAAAGAGAAGAGCTAAGATTATGGACTAAAACCTGAGATAGACTGGGAAGTACAGGAAAATTGTACTTGCAAATTATGGTGAATGAGCTTTTTCATTTAAGCAAGACAGCATGTGGAGAACTTACAGCACCTTTACCAGTCAGTCCATCTACAGTTTGTCATTTATAACTGCTACTGAAATAGACATGATCTGAAAATGATGCAGCTAGAACTTATTACAGTATAGGTGAAACAGGACTATGGCAAGCTCCCTGTCACACGATATATATTGGAGATACGGCTAATGGGAACTCCTCCTCTTCTCACAGTGTTGATACTGTGTCCTAATTAAGGAACATTACTGGGAAAGGGATTCCTTGTCATTTTGTCAGAAGGGATCCTTCCTGAGCCTCTACATGCAACATCAGACTGCATTTCCTCACTTACGTCAAAGTGTTAAAAGGTAGATGAGAAAGTAATTCATGAATTGCTTTAAAAAATCTTAAACCTATCATATACATGCTTCACTACTGCATTTTAACTATCTTACCTGGTACAAAAAAATCATTCTCTGTAAACCAGTTGTATTCTAAGTGGATTCCCAGACGAGCAGCCTTTACAGTAACCAGAAAAACTAAGTACATAACTGAAACTGTACCTAGAAAAGACAAGAGCCAAACAAACACCATGAGGCAGTAGAAAGTATTTGTGCTGCATTATATTTGTGCTCCATCCGACTAGTTACCAGTGGCCCAAACACTTAGGGTTGGTATTCATTCTTAAAAATACAGGCTAGGTCTAAATTTTCTTTTGATTTCTTTCATAGGTCAGAGAGAAAGAATAATGCACTTGCACCCCATGCAAGCTTTCAGCATGTTTACGTTCTCCAGATGCTGCACTAGTGACAGTGGAAGAAGTACCCTGTAATCCCTGCTGCTGGGCAGGTAGGGAAGTCTCTAGGCAGTAACAGATCGGCTCCAGCTTCAGCTGTCAGGATTTTAATCTAATGTGAGACTAAGTCGGCCACAGTACTGCAGCTATTACAACATCCATTCACTCACTGACTTTTTGAACCAAATGGCCCAATGAGCTATGAATGTTCACTGCAATTGTGAACTTTACAGTGGGAGCTAGAAGCTGATAATGACAGTTGATCACTACTGATTTAAATCTTGTCTTGATCATAACCTTGGATAACCTTGATCATAACACTGGATTTGCATTCCATCTCATTGGTTGAGGCATACAGCAATACTCTGCACAGCTAGAGGACTACAAATAAAATCACAGACTGGTATAAATGCCTTGCTGTGTCTGCATGTGGGATGGAAAGCATATGATCTTGGCTTCTGCCATTTGAAAGAGATGAGAGCTGAATAGTAACTACCTAAAAATTGAAGGAAACTCTGCAACAGTAATTAAGGCTACTGTGATGCAACCTCCCCACCAATAATACTGCTAGTCACCAGAGAACAGGCTATAAATAATTAAAGACAAATAAACAGCATTTTTACAGTTTAGAATACAGATTCAGATACGACATCATTTCATTCTAGCAATATCTCCAAGGTTAAAAAATAAATTGAAGAAATTATCATTTGCTTACACAAAGCATAGTCAAGGAATTAGGAAGATAAAAGGTCCCGTACTTGAGGATCAGTTCAACACTAAAATATTCTGTAGTTTCCTAATGATTTAGGTTTCTGTAGGTGTAAAGATAAGCGAAAGTGTTCTATTAAGATTCATTTCAGCATCTCAAAAATTGCCTTCCATTTTTTCTTGTCCTATAAACTTCAAGGTTTACAAAAATTAAGGCAACTTTGAACAGCTTCTGAACTATGTAATAATCTCCTGAAGTTATGAGAATATTCGTATTTTAATATTCAGGTTCTCAAATGAAGAAAAAAAAAACCCCACAACAGTTGCCCCCAATATGTACTTATTTTAAAAACAGATATAGTTATGGCTAGACCTCACTTGCTAAAATATTTTCTTATCCCTAATGTTGCATCTAGTCTACGTAAAAACCTTACTTTTTACACAGAAGCACTATTACTTACCCAGGTTCCTGTGCTGTATTTTCATTTAGTGGTTCCAGCAACAGCAGATCCAAGCTCTAATTAAGTGTCACACTGGAACAGAGGACAAACTAGGCCCTCAATTCCCTGTCCTCTACCTCCTTTACAATACATCTCCATCTTTTTCAACCTGTTCTGAGATCCCCATCTCCTTTTCCCTTTCTCTTCATCATGGGCTTCAATGCTATGCCCTCAGACTTCTCCTACTCCATAAACTGTGACCAACCCCACCCATCATCCATCTGCCTTGGTCATCTATCTCAAGACATGGAAGCCAGGAGAAGTCACAATTTTTGTCCTTGTAGCACAGAACAGGCCAGGGTATTTGGGAGCTGGGGGAAAGCACAGCAGCAGGTTACACTGATTGACTGATGCTGTGATTAATTAATCAACTGATTGGCAGCAAATTACTTCAAGTCAGAAGCAATTAATCTTTGGAAGTAACTGCCTGTGTTGAAACGTTTACCAGATGAGGAAGGGTATGCCTCACTGTTCATGCCAAGGTAGTATGCATCAAATGCTGCATAGTAGTATGTGTACCACCATTTGGGAAAATCGGTTGTAAATATAGTGGAACTTGGTTTACAGTATTATCAAGGGGCCAAAAGAAAAAATTAACTCGCTATTAACTGTAAGACTCAAGCAAAGCAGGGTAGAAAGCCTGTGGGTGATTAACAAACCAACCAATGAACCACTCTGAGGCACAGTATTGGCTGCCAGCAAGCTACTGGAAGAGTGGCTGGAAAGCTGCCCAGCAGAAAAGGACCTGGGGGTGTTGGGCAACAACTGCCTGAATATGAGCTGGCAGTGTGCCCAAGAAGGCCAACAGCAGCCTGGCTTGTATCAGAAATAGCGTGGCCAGCAGGACTAGGGACATGATTATCCCCCTGTACTCGGCACTGGTGAGGCTGCACCTCAACTACTGTGTTTAGTTTTGGGGCCCTCATTACAAGAAAGACATTGAGGTGCTGGAGTGTATCCAAACAAGGGCAATGAAGCTAGTGAAGGCTCTAGAGCACAAGTCCTACGAGGAGTGGCTGAGGGAACTGGGCCTGTTTAGCCTGCAGAAAAGGAGGCTGAGGGGAGACCTTATCGTCCTCTACAACTACCCAAAAGGAGGTTGTAGTGAGGTGGGTGTCAGTCTCTTCTCCCAAGTAACAAGTGATAGGACAAGAGGAAACAGCCTCAAGTTGCACCAGGGGAGGTTTAGATTGGAAATATCAGGAAAAATGTCTTCACTGAAAAGGCTGTCAAGGACTGGAACAGGCTGCCCAGGGCAGTGGTTGAGTCCCCATCCCTAGAGGTACCTGAAAGACGTGTAGATGTGGTGCTTAGGGCCATGGTTTAGTGGTGGACTTGGCAGCATTAGATTTACGGTTGGACTTGATGATGTTAAAGGTCTTTTCCAACCTAAATGATTCTACTCATTGGAGCAGCTTTCATTGTTTTCTATACATTCTAGCCACAATGAACCAATGCTTTAATAGTATTTGTTACCTACCTAGGACATTAAACTTTGCAAAGAAGGATGGAGACTTCAGATTTAGCAGGGGTAGAAGAACAGCAATCAGGTAAAATGGTACTGTTTGTGATTTGTTCCACCACCCTTCGAAGAGTTCAAAACCCGTATTGTTGCCAGAAGAGAACATCACACTCCCGTTCTCTGGTGGGTGACTGCTAGCGGCACTTGGACAAATGACTGGAAGAAAGGAAAAGAAAAATATCGCCAGATGAAAAGGGGTTTGCTTTCACAGAATCTTCACAACCAAGATCCCATAATTTCTGGAGAGTGTTCTACCTATGGGGAATAGGACCACTCAAAAACTATGTTTGACAACTCAGTTCCTAACTTCAATTTGTTTTTTATCAGCAGTTCAGTGCTAAGATTCCAGTGCTAGGCACCTTGCACTCTAAGCTGACAAGTGCTACAGTTCTTTCAGCCAGCCACAAAAAGGATGCTAATTTGTCTGAAGCCTGAGCTGTGGCATAGGATCAGCCTTCAAGGTCACATACCTGTAACTGTGTGTGTGCAGTGCCTACATGCACCTGCTGGAATCAAGTCATAGCAACACACCTCTGCCTCTGGCTTTATTTCTATTTAGCATTGTAATCTGTCCCTGCACACTTCAGTAAGATCATATGAACAAAGGTGCAAGTGCACCTATGTACAGAAGAGCCTGTATTACCATATGTTGCTCTGGGAACATGCAAACTAAGGATGACAAGAAAGCTACTATTACAATTGGCAGGTCTAAAACTCATGCACTGAACCAAAACACCCTGTCATCTTGGTGCCATGCCAGGTGCAAGTACATCACTGCTAGACAACACAACAGAAGCAATTTAAGATGTGCACCTGTAACGCTGCCAAAAGGGAACATAGCACTCCTGTTACATGGTGGCTGATCAATGGCAGCACCTGAACAAGTGACTGGAACAAAACCAACCAAAAAGATCCCTTGATAAAAATGTCTTTATTTGATTTTTTGTTCATATCAGCATTTCTTTCTAACACATGCCTACAAAATTATGGGTTGAAATACGAACCTGTCTTATTGTTCTCATAATGTCTTATTTTAAATTTTGGCATCCCACAGTACTTGATAGCTTCCTTCTCATACTGGCTGCCTGCCTGTTCTGTTACAAAGGCAAAGGTGTAAAACGTATCCTGTCAAATTCCTTGAGAGACCATTATGTTACTTCCAGTTTCCTTATTTGCTTTCTCTCCATTGCTTATAAGAAGATTGTTTCACAGACTTTGAAAAATGCTTTTGTTCTTACTGATCTCCTTGGTAGCCCTGAATGCCCTGCCAAGAGTCATTTGAGCATCTGGCAGCCCTTAATTTTGTGAAGCAGCTGCTTTAAATCTTCCAGTTGCTGGAGGATGCTGTGGAATATTGTTGTCTACTTTGTCTCCAAGTTATACCCCCTGCTGCATAAGAATGGGACAGAACAGCAGAAGCAGGAAAGAGCACAAGAGAAAGAGCACTGCAGCAGCTATTGGTGTCTTGCTGGTAAGGACTGCAAGAGAAACAGGATTCAACACTAGCTCAAATGTGAATCAACTGGTTTTCAGAATTATTTCTCAACTCCTCTGCCCGACTCCAAACAGCTGCTCTCCAAAAACGCGGCTGCAGCTAGTGTGACACACAGCTGTCTGGCTGGTACTGAAATGTTTCCCCATTCCCATAAGCACCCAGGATAGAGAAAATTTTCTGCTTCATAACAAAGAACTACATGTTCAGTTACTATGTATAGGTAGGAAGATCAGAGGCTGACAATGCCTAGCTCCTGCCTTCATTCTACGCTATTCTGCCTACTTAAGAACTCTCAACAGACCTATCTTCAAACTTGACTGCAGTTTCTTCCCTTAGCTGTGCAAATGTCAGACTCTCCAATGCAACTGGATGCTCATGTAGCCTGACACTTGTTTCTTTTTGCGCTCAGCATCATTACAGCTGTTCTTAGAGCATTTTTTTAAGTAAGAATGTTGCTGCAGAGGTGGTGAAGAGCAAAGATGCCCCAACCAAGATTTTAAACAGTAAACAGATCTGATGTGCCTCAGTTTTAGGGTAAGTTAAAATTTCTTAAGGCAACTCCTCATTGTGCAACTACTGTTAAGAGGTCTAACATTCATGGTTTTAAGGAGGATCTATCTGGGTATACACAAACTTGTAATTTGCTTTTTAATCCTTATCTGCAGCCCGCTCCCCCCCCCCCCCCCCCCGCCCCAATTATTAAGCTTTCCAAGTGTGTGGTTACTTGTGGAAGCACAAATCTCACACAGAAAATCACAGCTTTTTGAAAAACAGGTAGCTAGAACTTACAATATACACTTTATAACTGGAATGTGGTTAGGCATGGAAACATGATGATTTGCCTTTAAACTCCCCCAAACCAGGAAACACAAAAGTAATAAGTGCTTCTTACCTTTGTTACTTCCATTTGTGCCAGGAACAATATCTGTTACATTAATGTCATGAATAAAGTCTGAAAAGAAGAAAATCTTCCTATCAATGTCCTGAACCAGCTATTAGGCTTTTACCTGTTGACTTGATAAAAATTAAGTAAGGAAATACTTTGGAAAATTACATCGGAGGCACGATATAGCAGCTTGCACTTGCCCCAACCCCAAGTGGATGTTTTAAAACTTTCTTTTAGAAGTGTTTTAAAGTAGCCCCTCACTGCACTACTTTCTCCTCAGCATCCCTGACCATTTATGAAGTTCACAAGCCTCCCCTCCCAGCTGCTCATTCCTGTTCCCCCAGCACACCTCTGCTTGTCCCAGCTCCTCTGTCTGCAGTGCTGTACAGTAGGTTAGTGAGGAGATACATCTTAAAACCAGCCTCTTTTGGGACAGAAAAAAAGTGCATCCAACCATACCCTTAGTCCAGATGCCATTACACTGAAAAACCTTCCCCTACTCATTTTTTCTAATCTTTTTTTCAGAAGAGGCTCTGTGGGATGCTTTTTCCATGTTGTATTTTAAAGAAGGGAATCTCTGGAAAAAGGTTTAAGTCTCACTGTCTACAGTCATCTCTAGTAGTATTTTGTTTCCAGTATGCTCCTGTGCTACTTTACTGCTCTGCCACACCAGATATTTACAAGTTTCTGCAACTTCAACAGTATGAGAGTATTGGATAGCAGCTTCCTTATATTTATGTATATATAAGCATAGAAAATGCCCATCAGCTTGGAAATTTAATTAGTGTGTCTCTGGATAAAATTTGCTTCTGCTGCATGTGGGAGTATTATGCACACAGAAAATCAACTGGGGCAGTAGGCCTCAGACTTTTTCAATGCAATTAACAGCAGCTTGTTTCTCATAAAGAAAGCAAAAGGTCTTGTGGGAAGAAAACTACTTTATGTTTCTTTGTTTTGATTTATGACACCGTGAATCACAACTGAGTTTCTCATACTTACTGATATCAGTTCAATGTATACAACAATCAGAAGATTTAACTGAAATAATTTGTCACCTCCTCACTTCACCACTGTTTGGTATTGCTACTTAAAAAAAAGTTCCTACTGTGAGGCCATCAAAAGAATTGATAGCTCTTACAGAATTAGAGCACTTAAAAATTAGTCATAGACGAATAGGCAACTTATTGTTTTCTCTGTACTTAAAAAGTGTCTTAGGACTACCAATTGCATTTTTGGATTTATTCCTGTTTCATAAAACAAAAACAGAACAAAAGCATGGGACACTATGTTAAAAAAAACCCAACACAGGATATCATACTTGGCTTGCATTCTTTGCGTACTACTAATCTCCAGACCATCCTCCCTTAGGAAATCAATTTGTTCCCATCTAAATTGTGTGTGCAGATTTTTTTAAAAAATCATCTGAATGTACTAGAATTAAATACAGTAGCCTGCTTAGAATAACTTAGAAATGCATGGCTGGAAGATGCCATTGTGTCAAACCTACATCCTATTACCCATTTTATAACTTAGCAGTAATTAAGTAGCCACGATGAAAGTTAGGACAAGAATCCAATGTCTAAAGTTATCACAGAGCAAACAAATAAGAACGCCTAACAAAAATAGGTAAGTGATAAAATAACATGCCAATCTCAGGGAAAAGCAGGACTTTTTTCCTAGAAAAGGAACTGTTTTGATCACTCTCAAGTTTGCTTATGAGTTATTCGGCTTACAATAATTTAGGATTAAAGTGCTACCTTTATTAAAAAAAAACAAAGTTAAAATGAAACGGCCTTAACAACATATGAATTAGGTCAGCTGTAAAATACACCAGTCATTAACTAATAAAGTATAAAGTATGTCCTTCAGGGATGGTGGGAACTCTCATTAAACACTGTTTAAGAGGTGTAAGTGCCTGTGCTGTTATTTGCCTCAGAGATTTGTTTTGTTAATTACCTTCAAAACACAAACTCTTAAATCTTAGTCCTGCTATTCAACGCCATGAGTCAGATTTTCAAAGCTCTCAATTCCATCATTTATTCCCACAACTCTCCCTACCTAATTGATTGTATCCACAAAAGCTTGTGTGTCTGTGCACGTACAAGGGTGTAAATAATCAATGTTTTCTTTTGTAGCAATGCCAGTCTAAGAATCATTCTTTCCCTGAGCTACAGTTCATCTTTCCTTCAGGGATGCTTGCAGAAACTTTCTATATGGCAGCACTCTAAGTGTGTTTGCTAGATATCTAGAATGAAACTAAATTTTTTTTTTTTTATTAACCTGGATCATTTCAACAACCTAGCCTGTTATATGGCTGTTCAAATAGTAACACCCATGCGAACAAAGCGGGAGTGAAAATACAAAGTGGAAACAAGCAACCACCTTTGGGTTGTTTAAACTACACCAAGAAGCCTCATTATTGACATGCAAATCAGGTAATTGGTACTTTGTCTTTCATTAAAAACACACTTTGAGAGAGAGATTGAGAAACGGGCTTTGAAAACATACATGACTGTGCCCGTAACCCCACACACAGTTACTTATTCTCACTTGACTTTTCATGCAAAGTAACAGAAAAATCAAGATTAAGTAAAATGGACAATCCTTTTCCAGTATAAAGCAAAGTCTTGATCTTTCCACAAGATAGCCACAAAAGTTAACCAAAAATTTATACTTACTGTATATAAACTTTCCTGTGTTGAACAGAAAGTTGGACATAAGCACCCAATAAACAACCATGGCTCCAACAAGCGATACCATAGAAAATAAGAGGCTTGACCATTGACCAAAGGATCCAAAGTAATACTTGCAAACATCTGGGAATTCCCAGTTTGAGGTATCTATTAAAGCTGAAGAAGATACAAAAACCAGAAACACATCTAAACAAAATGTTACATTAGATTCAGTAGAACTCTTCATGACCGGATGTGCTTGTTTCAGAATATTCTGACACAAATTCACAGTGCTTCCACGGGCTAAGAAGATTGTTGTTAACTTTGAAGTATAACACTCATTACGTGTTTGACTGAAGGAGCCTGAAGAAGCAGAGGCTTTTATCGTGGCATACTACTACTTTGACTACTTCCAGAAGCACTGGAATAAGACATGGTGGCAAAAATGCAGCCATGCATTTGCAGCTAAAAGCTTTTGCAGGAGTTACGGCAAAGTAGGCTAGACCATGAACTAGTCCTCAACAATGCCCTGAAATGAGTTGTCACAAACTGGAGGTCTTAACTGCCTTTATTTGAGCGTGTGAGAGGTTAGTTTATGCATAAAAGCACAAACTACAAGAGCTGCAAGACAAGTTTTGAACAATAAAAGTACATTCTAAGTAGAACCATTGTCAGTGAGGCAATTGTCCGCAAAATGCTTCCAACAGAGAATATATACAAGTATTAAGGTAGTACAGGCATACATCAGAGTGGATGCAGCTACAGCCCATGCTGTTCCACTGCAGAACATGATCAGAAATACATGTAGAGAACTGGACAGTGCTTATGGAGAAGAATGGAAGCCTCTAACTCTGTAAGTCCCCAAACGCTTAGTAAGTGAACATCTGAAACCTTGCTTGCTAAGAGTTTGGGTCTGGTTGTAATACTTAGGTCCCAAGGAACTGAAGGATGATCTAATAAGTGAAGACCGACATTTAGCTTACAGAGCTCAGATCCAGACTACAAAAGCAGGGAGACATTCAAAGGACAGCTTTTATTTGCAGGTCAGGTCTAACATACAATAAAGATACAGACAAACTAAGAATCTGTTAGGTATCTGTATTTCACACTTAACAGAAGTATTTGCATTATGAAGCTTTGTATTTCTTACGTATCATTTTCCGTGATTTCACAACTCTGTAGCAGCAATAAAGAGTCAAAATGCCCATCAGTAAGATGAGAATGATTCCAGAAGTAAAGCCTGCCTGTTAAGGGGGAGAAATACAGTTTGTTTACTTTATCAATCGCACTACAGAAAAATGAAGAGCAAGACATGTTGACAAAAACATTTTCATATGCATACATTTTTCACAGTTTTACCTGCTTTATTCCCCATGGGATACTTAATATAGACGTACCCATCATTGTATTCCATATCATAAATCTAGGAAGAAAAGAAAAAAGCCAGTGAATAATTTAAGAAGCACTCTTACTTCATACTATCCTCTTAGCTGTAGTAGTTATGCATACAATATAGAACATTCAATAATAATGCATTTTCTGGCTAATATATGGCAAGGTGCTTGACATACATTGTCACTATACTGGAGTTTTTACCATAGCCATCTGTGCAACTGTCAACTTTAAAAGCAGTTCCTAATGGACTGTACACGTAGATTTCATCAGGAGCTGGAAGTACATGATCAGGAGCAATCTAACAAATGGATAAAAAACAAGACTTATTAGTAACACCAAAGTAACTACTGTCCCAAATATAGCAAGCCAACTGTTGTAACCACAAAATCTTTCCATGAAAAGAGCATTTAAAAAAAAAAAAAAGTTGGACCACATTAATTTTCTCCCCATGAAAAAAAACAGCTGATAGGATTTTTAGCCAGACAGCAGAAAAATAAATCCTCTTATAGATGGGACAAAAAGGTTCACACATCTGGGCAGCCTGGACCACTGTTACAAAATTCAGGCTGTTTGTTTGTTTTCTTTGGATGGTGAAGACATTGCACAAGAAGTCAATCACAACTTGCGATAACACAAGACCTTGTTAAGGCACTCAGCTACTAGATATTTACTTCAAAGCAAGCTGCAGAGTGAGTCTCCCCCTACCTTTATTTGTGCTTCTTCTATAAACCTAGGCTGTGGAGGACCCAACATGCCAGAGATCACTCAGTTAATCTGGCCCTGTCTTTGCCTTACCAATGCCCTGTCTGCAGGAGATGTTAGCCTGCTATAGTAATGAATCCGCTTATTCATTGCCGAAGCTTCATCAGTGACTCTCTGTATGTCATCATTCACGCTGACTATGTTCGTAGGCTCCACATGAAATGGTCTAAAGGAGGGGAAAAAAAGAAAGAAAAGGAAAACCCTTAACACTCTAGAACACAAGAGCTAACGTACAACTCGGAGAACAGCTTAGCATCACTCAGGATGAGTCTGTCATTCACTGACACAAAGCAAATGCAAAAACATTACTGTCATGAGGGAAGCTGCCATCCATGAAAGAACCATGTGTTTATATCACCCATATTAAAATGGCCTCTTGCCCAGATTCTGCAGGGCAACCTAACATCAAAATTCAGACCTAATATCCAGTCTATTAATTCTCAACAATGAGTCACACCAGAACTAAATGTTAATAAGCTTGGCCAAGCTTATTAGTGCTTATAGTTGGTGCTGCTAGAACTAGTGATGAGGAACAGAGGTAGAAACAGAAAGTGTGAGAATGTAGAAGCAGAAAGAAGACAGAGAAAGAGAGAGGAATGAGCAGTGGTAATGAGGACCACCTATGAAAAGGCTAGGAACTACGAATGTAGCCAAAAACACTGTATGAAATTGTGTTTAATGGGGAAGGAACCAAGCCCAAATAAGTCCGTGTGCTCATGCTATTTTTCAGCCAATGCAACCAGGAATGGAATTTGTCACAGAACATGGAACAACAGACATCCATTTGCAGTTCTGAACTACTTCACAACTTCAATCCCTGCTTACTGCAGGGGGGTTGGGCTCGATGATCTCTCAAGGTCCCTTCCAACCCAAAGCATTCTATGATTCTATGAATTCCCTTCAGATTTAATCAGGGTAATCGCAGAGAGCAAGACTGTCAGCAACAGAAGTCCTACATCTCTCATACAGAGATGTACTGAATACAGGTGGTCTCCCTTCCCTCTTCCTCAGCTGAGTTAGACTGCAGGCACGGTCACAGCCACTAAAGGAGAAAGCAGCCACACCACACGCCACTTGTTTTCTCTGCACATGCATAGGTACAGAGCAATCAGAGTGAAAGCTGCTCCTGAAGTTACAATGAAGCATAAATCTAGCTTCATGCAAGGGGCACTACCAGAGATATGCAACCTAATCAAGACATTGCAGAATTTTTTTTTTCCATCAAGCATAATTTAGTCCCATACAGACACACTATACTATTGCCTAAATGTGATATTCACTCCTAGCAGTGACAGGCTAATTTCTCAAACAAGAGAGGGGATTCTGGTGACCTGTAAGCCTTGATACAGGGTTTTGGGTTTTTTTCCCTTTCACCAGCGCTTTTAATTCCTAAAGCAATCTCAACAGCTTTCTGATCTTCTTCTTCCAGGTTGGTGTTTAAATCACTCAGAAACAAGAACCACCCCAAAAACAGAACACACGAAAGTACAGATCACAACAAGTTTCAGGCTACCAAGACCAGAAATTAGGTCAGCAATAAATCCATGCCATTTTTCCTGTAATATGAGCAAAGCCTATTTGAAATGACTGTTTTTCAATACCCATTTCTGGCTCACTACAAAGAACTTCGTCAACCCCTCCTGCCCCAGCTCTCGATACCATGACAAAGGTCCCATTCTCTTTCCCAGTGAATCATTAAGCATTTGCATGCTTTAAGGCATCACCTTTAATCTGGAAGGAAGAAAAGGAATACAGCTCTGAAGCTGGTTGTTGTATCTTTGGAAGAGATGAAGGTAGGCCCTTATTCCTGTGTGCTTAAGGGGACGCAGCAGGTAAGAGTATTTATGGGACTAATAAAAACTGACAAAAGTGCAAAACAGAGAAAAATAACTTCCTCCTCCACAAATTCATTCTTTCCTTTGTCTTAAACTTATGAAGTCTTACATCTTCCTTCACCATGGAAAAAATGGCTTAGATTTGCTAAGCCATTCCCCACTTACTGAAATGGAAGTGAACACACTTTAAATTTTTAAAACATTCTCAGCTGACTTTTTTTCCCATGACTATTACATGAAGGAGGAAATCCCCATTTTGTGTGTGGACTTCTGTGGTGTTCTTATGAACAATTAAGAGAGATATCACAATTAAACAGGAATAAATTTTAAGCAACAGCTTTATTACTTAAGTCAGAGACACACAGGGCTAAAGAATTCCACAGGTACATAATGTACAAAAAATACTCATGGACTGTCAGCTCTAAAGGACTTCACTTCTTTTAGCTTAAAATTTATTGGTCTGATCCAATCATTGGACCCTGCTAAAAAAGATTTCATTAGAAGACCTGTAAAATACAGACTGTAGCTATGAAAACAGGAAATGAAATATGTTTAAATGCCTCCCCACCCCCAGTCAGCTCTCTGTGGTTTTCTTTCTGGATCACCGACACACATTATATTTAGAACTGGAAAAGTATGTGTTTTCCTAATTATACGGCAGCTGCATAGTGTGAAGAGCTTCATGAGAGCTTCATAGTGTTAGTACATCCCTATAATCTTCCATTGCTACTGTGGAAAAATTACACTGAGACAAAGTCTACATTTTGTATCAAAGCGAGCAGATCTGTGGCAAAGATTTCCTTCAAAATGGTGTTCAACAACTGCTGACATGGATGTCAAAGAAAATTATTCCAGACTGGAAGACAGCGAGACATTACTTTTTAAAGCAATTCAAGTTCAACCATGGATGATTTTAAAATTAAAATAACAGAAAACACGAATGTAACTTCCTATTTTATGGGGAAAGCAATGTTGTTAGTCAACGACCAAATAAATATCAAGAAAAAATTTCACATGTAGCAAAAACATATCTGTCTGAAAGTAAGAAATTCTTTAGGGAAAGATATTTCATTTTCTTCAGTATTATGAACAGAATCTGGATTGAACAAGCAATTTATAGTCCAGCACAAAACAGAAGGGTACGATCCAGAATCTAATCTATGGGTGAGGAAAAAAGCATTAAACAACCCCAAAGAAATTCTATATATCTCTTGCTGCTGCTTCCTGCCTGGAGGAGTGCACATGTCTAATGCTGCCAGTACTTGGGCTACTTCCCCTCTTGATCCCTTCTGGTGCACATCTGTTGAGAATGAAAATGATCTAAAGCAGCAACTAATGTCCTTTTTCTCAGGGTACCACTGCACCTCTAGTCTTACTGAACAAGTGACCATGTTAAAATAGACTGTCCACCCATCAGTCTCATGGTTGTCAGAGATCGCTTTGAAAACATCAGTCTGACTTGGAAGCTATGCAGGCAGGCCAGGATTCAACCTTCCTCCCTGATCTCCACTAGGAGAGGTTAGCACTCTTGTCTAGGATCAAGGTCATTTCCCAACCCCCAGCTACACCCAGATCAAAGACTGGTTGTCAGGCATACTCAAACAGAAGTCTGAGAAGCTCTCAAAGACTTAAAGAAGTTCTCAAAGACTGAGATATTCAAAGCCCAAAACAGGTAGGATATAATCTGGGATGTATTTTGGAAAACTCTCTTTAGGGACCTCAAGTCTAGCAGACAAGCACTCTGTACATGCAATCATCAACAGCTGCAACAGATTCCTAGAACACTTTCTGATTTATACAGGCAATCACATTATATCTCTCATGTGGCAAAATTATTATGAAAAGGATGTGGGACAATGTGATCTGGGGGAAGGGGAGAGGTTACATGACTGGAGGGTGTGACTATTAATGCAAAACAGTGCAGACAATTTCCATGCATTGATATAGACTATGGTGTCCAATTAATTTATTATACCCGTACTAGAAAACACAATTACAATTTATATTTCAATAGCTAGCCTGAAAAACAATGCTTTTTTTACCAGGGCAAACACACCAGTATAACACAGCTGTTTTTCACAGCACAATGAATATGGACAAGATGCAGGATCTCATGCAGGAGGTCCACACCTCCCATACACTACACCCCGCACATGTATGTCAGAAACCATTCCCAGAAAACCTGCAGCTACTCTCATCTGCTAATTATGTCCCACTCGCACAAAGCGACAGTTAATAAGAATGCTAGTGCTGGTCCAGGAAAAGTGAGAAGACGGCTTCTGTCCAAATTTCCTCACATTATGAGCTTGGGTAGCAATTTTTGCAAGCAAAGAAAACTAAAAGAGATGCTCATGATTAAAGTTGTTTCCAAATACCGTGCTAGCCAAAGTTCAGGTGTTGGATTTGCAGGGTTAGGGGGAACAGCACAGTAGGAAAATTTGTTTGGCAAACTACATAGAATCTTGCAACTGCTAGCATCCATAAGGGTGCTACATCTTTTTTTCTGGATATTTTCAGCAACGTACTACATCTTGCAGAGCAATGAAACAGTATGGTGAATACCTATCTCAAGAAGGTTTAAACTAAATAATACTGTTTTCCAAGTACCTTTGCTGAAATATAGCAACAAGCAACTGGCTCTGGACATCTGATCAAAAGTAGCGTTCTGAGTATTGAGCTGTTACAATATAATACAATTTTTCGTGTCAGTGTGTGTTTTGGCTTCACATGATGGTATTAACAAGTTCACATTAGACAAACATTTCATATTTAAATAAATAAATAAATAAAGCTCTTTACAGGATGCTTAGCTATTTCTTTCCTCTCCTCAGAAAAGACCACAAGGAGCCACTTTAGGTTATTGCACAGACTTCTTAGACACCCCACATCAATCAGTTACTTTTCAGGGATGTGACAAGATTATTACACAGAAATAAAGCTAGTAAATTCCTATGGTTTTGTTGTTTTACTGAGTCACCAAATTATTATAGGAATGCTGTATATTGCACAGGAGAAACTAAGGAGTAGAACTGATTCACTATCATGGAAATTAACGTAAGGAGAAAAAGTAATAATAAGAGAACTATCCTCATAGGTTGCTATTTCTTAATCGGGAACTGCCCATCTGGATAGGAACATTATGGATGTCAGTGCACTTGCTTAAAGAAACCTGTTCCAAAGAATTCCACGACTGACTTGACTTTTACTTTCTAAGCTGTCTGAATTTACATAAGCATTGTAAACAGTATGCTTACAGTTTATCCTATAAGAACTTCATTCTCCTGGCAATACATTTTACTTCAACTTTTTCCACATTCGTATCACCATTACCATTATAATGATTACAGCATGACCACACAAGTATCTTAAAATGCTGGATGCAGAACCAAAATAACCTTTCAGAGCACAATACTAAGTCACCTCTGTTGCTCACAGGATACACATTTTAACAAATAAAGAATCACAAGTTTTTCCACACCACATTTCAAGCACTGTTCCCTCTTCTGTGTCAAAGTCAAAGCTATTCTACTCTTCTCTTGCAAAGAAGTACGAAGGTTCTTAATTAAGAAGGTTCTAATTCTTCCCAGTTAGAAAGTAGTAATGTTAGGAATTAGTAAAAATGTTAGCAACACAGAAAAATGAAAAGCAGGCAACTGAGTAAAAAGACCACATGGGTGTGGAGCAGTAAAAGCATAATGAATGCAGAAACAGTAGTTTTGCACAGGTTAGTCCCGACCATTGTCTACTTTCTGTAAGTTAAAAGAACTTTGAAAATAAAAGGGAACCAACCACTTTTGCATTAAAAAGATTTCTCTGACTGCCATCTACAGACACTGTTTAATTTATAACTGTTTAATTTCACCTACTGATCTTTCCTACATTGTGTGAGAACAGTAGGGGACTTCAAAAAAAACAGAAAAAGGAAGAAGGCTTGATCTCCCTTTAGCAGGGGGCACTGTCAAGTTTTTTCATATGCAAAACAACTAACACAAAACATCATTTGTTTCTTTGAAGGTTCAAGTATTCCTGAAGACAACTGCAGTATCTGTTGACAATAAATAGATTTAAAGAGCAGTCAGAAGAAAAAAAGAAACTCCCTCTCTTGCATACAATAACCATCAAAAAGCCATTGCAGCAATGACATTCTAGTTTTTAAAGGGACCTACAAAACGGGCAAAACACACCTAATGCGGTGTGAGTAATTCAGGTCATTGTGAAGAACAATAACATCCTCTTTAAAAGGATTGAAAGTGGCTTTATTTTTTCCCCAAATTAGCAAAAGACTACTAGAAAAAAAAATTTACAACTCTAAAAAACAATTAGCTTATTGTTCTTATGTAAATACTGAAAAGCATACCTTTCAAAAACCCCAAATCCTCCAAGCTGTTAAGAAAACCAAATAACTATGCAAATGCCGTCAAATCTCAAACAACCCAAACAAAAGAACAGAACAGCACTAAGAAAGACAAACAGTGATTATAAGCAGATCACACAAAACACTTCAAGAGCTATCTCAACCAAAGCAAAATGACCACACACCAACATCTGATCAGGTTTCTGAATAGCGAGTTAAAAAAAAAGAAAACTAAGCAGAGTAAATCATGTATTATTGCACTTGCACTGTTTGACTCTTTTATGCATGACAAACCTCTCTCCCTGGAGCTGCTACTCCCTAAAGCTCTAATGAAGAAGCCCTTCAAACTGCCCACTGCTCTGAGCACGCCTGTCACAGACCCTGATGGCCTGTTCTTCTTCATTCCTTTTTCCAAAGATTGCATCCTCTCTTCTAATATGCAGAGAGACAGTTCAGCCTTGTTTGGCCCCACTACGATTTCCAGGCCTTCCTGATATCCCAGGGCTCATGCCCTTCATCTTTGTGCCTCTGCATGCTTGGAAGGCAAAAGACTAGATTGTAGAAAATGGGAGAATGAACTCAAGGGAGGAGCAATAAGGACAAAGTGGATGGATCTGCAAAGCTGGAGGTTGTGGAGGTGAGAACACAATCCAAGTACACACCTCTGCTTTTGGGGAGGGAACCAAACACTACATGCTATGACCTTTTATGAAGCTGAGTCTCCAAACTTAAGAAATCACAAGAAAACAACACACAATGAGGAAACAATACCTAACTTCACTTTTGAAAAGCGGATCTTGGCATTTCAATATATCAGAGGTGTAAACTTCTCTTGTTGCTCCTGCATCATCGCAACACCTGAAACCCACCGCTCCTCAAACACAACACATACTTCCTCCGACACAAGGAGCTCCCAAAAGCCATATAAATTAGCAGTCATCTTATGCCAGGAGTGCCTCAGACGCCCCTCAGAAAGAAAATAAAGCAAGAATTCATTTTGCACATTTCCTTTTCCCATCTGAAAGTACTCTACTGTTTCCTAATCTTTATATATACAATTCTGTATGCTCCTACACCTGTGCTCCATTTTTTCCCCTGAGCTCACTCAGACCCTTATCCTCCTTCCTTTGCTCACAGAGAAAAAAGAAATTGTTTAGCCCCTGGCTAACATGTAAGCAGGCTCTCACGGCTTTCCAAACTGCGGGCTGGGACAGCAGCAAAACACTATCACCAAGAACTCTTTTTTTGGCGAAGTAGGCCCCAACAAGAGGCTTTTGTATACAACAGTGCCATCTTCTGTTCCTTCAGGAAAACTGCTCTACTGAAATAGGATGCTGGACGCAAAGGGGAAAAAAAAAAAGGGCGAGCCACAAACAGGGTCCAAGAAGTAGCAACAGGGTTCCTTCTTTGTCTAAAAAAGCAGAGCTGGTGCCTCCAACTAGCATAAGAAGGTTAGCTCCCAGTCCGATCTCAGTTTTGGTTCCAGGACCAGCTCACAGAAATCTTAACTGCAACAGCAGACGAAGTCTCCCAGTCTGACCTCCTTTGGGGAACAGAGCCGTTAAACTCTAAGAAAACATGCAAAATAACTTACTAGACTTACTACACTTAGCTAGATATTTATTATTTTCATAGGCATGGCAAAAAGGCTGGGCTGTCGACTTTTTCATATTTGCTCAATCTCACAAAATACTACAGTTTTTTTCTTAAAGGCAGTACAGGTTGCTCAGTTGCCGCAGTACTAGCAAATAATGTATTTTTCCAGCATCACCTGCAGAGTGCATACAGAGCCATCTACATAGAATCATAGAATAGAATTGTTTAGGTTGGAAAAGACCTTTAAGATCATCCAGCCCAACCATTAACCTACACTACCAAGTCCACACTAAACCAATCAAGGGTAGACTAGACTAAACCATGTCCCAAAGTGCCACATCTACTCATTTTTTGAACACCTCCAGGGATGGTGACTCCACCACCTCTCTGCACAGCCTGTTCCAATGCTTGACTACCCTTTCCATCAAGAAATTTTTCCTAATATCCAATCTAAACCTCCCCTGGCACAGCTTTAGGCCATTTCCTCTTGTCCTATTGCTAACTACTTGGGAGAAGAGACCAACACCCACCTCACTACAACCTCCTTTCAGGTAGTTGTAGAGAGCAATAAGGTCTCCCCTCAGCCTCCTCTTCTCTAGGCTAAACAACCCCAACACATACAGCCAGCCATTTACCTACACCATCTGGCAAACTTTCTTGCATAGTCTCAACATTTCTGTTTGTTGTGCTAAATAAAAGAGATCATGCTTCAGTATACACACATGATATGCAGTGCTTGAAAAGCACTGTAAAAGCCACATGCCAAGTTCTTATTGGAGCACTCTCTCTGAAGTGATGTCAACAGAAAAGTCTTATCCTTATTGTATTGGGTTTGTGTGGCAAGGTTTTGGGAGCAGGGGGGCTACAAGGGTGGCTTCTGTGAGAAGCTGCTAGAAGCTTCCCCCATGTCTGATAGAGCCAATGCCAGCTGGCTCCAAGATGGACCTGCGGCTGGCCAAGGCCAAGCCAATCAGCAACAGTGGTAGCACTTCTCAGATAATGTATTTAAGAAGGAAAAAAAGAAACCAACCAACCAAACAAAAAAAAAAGGGAACACAAAACTGCAGCTGGAGTGAGAATGTGAGAGGAACAACTCTGCAGACACCAAGGTCAGTGAAGAAGAAGGGGGAGGAGGTGCTCCAGGCACCGGAGCAGAGATTCCCCTGCAGCCCCTGGTGCAGACCATGGTGAGGCAGCTGTGCCCCTGCAGCCCAGGGAGGTCCATGGTGGAGCAGATCTCCACCGGCACCTGGGGAGGACCCCACGGCGGAGCAGGCTCCTGGCAGGACCTGTGGCCCCATGGAGAGAGGAGCCCACGCTGGAGCAGGTTTGCTGGCAGGACTTGTGACCCCATGGGGGACCCACGCCGGAGCAGTCTGCTCCTGAAGGACTGCACCCTGTGGAAGGGACCCACGCTGGAGCAGTTCATGAGGAACTGTAGCCCGTGGGAAGGACCCACGCTGGAGAAGTTCATGGAGGACTGTCTCCCATGGGAGGGACCCCACGCGGGAGCAGGGGAAGAGTGTGAGGAGTCCTCCCCTGAGGAGGAAGGAGCAGCAGCGACAACACGTGATGAACTGACCACAACCCCCGTTCCCCGTCCCCCTGTGCTGCTCACAGGGAAGAGGTAGAGAAAATGGGGACTGAAATTGAGCCCAGGAAGAAGGGAGGGGTTGGGGTAAGGTGTTTTAAGATTTGGGTTTTTTTCTTATTACCCTACTCAGTTTTGATTGGCAACAAATTAAACTTATTTCCCCAACTTGAGCCTGTTTTGCCTGCGTCAGTAATTGTTGAGTGATCTCCCTGTCCTTATCTCGACCCACGAGCTTTTTTGTTATACTTTCTCTCCCCTGTCCAGTTGAGAAGGGGAGTGATAGAGCGTCTTTGGCGGGCACTTGGCATCCAGCCAGGGTCAGCCCACCACATTTATAAACAAAACACAATATGAACATCTGTTTACCTGGTGCTTGGAAATAATATCATATGGAGACAAAGCAGGAACTATTTGCACCCAGATGCTGGTTTCCAAATGTTAGTCTTCTGTCTTTGTACGATTCTGTTGCTAAAAGCAAAGGTTAAACAACACATTGCTGTATAATCATTCTCTAGGTTCAGCCTTCCTCGTACCTTTTGCACTTAAAATCTTCCGGATTGAACTGTATATTCATGATCCCATAATTGCTTTCATCACCTCCCACAGGAACCAAGAGAGGTTTGCTATCCTCTTCCATATTTGGTGACTATGCCTCCTTCTTCTAGATTCTGTCAGTTATTCTGACCTAAAAAAAAAGGAAACAAGACAACTGCAGTTAAGTAAAACTTTGTCCCTCCTACGAATTTAACACTGGCAGAGTCCCACAGCTTCAGAAGCTCCTGGGGTAAAAACAACCAGAAAATCCCTTCAACTTGCCCCTTGAGAATTGTCATTCCGTAATGCAAACATCATGGAGCAAGTATGTGGGGGCAGTATTTTTTACAATACACTATCCATTTAAGTGGTCAATGTACAATTATGGTCTGAATCTCTTTTAAGCACCGCAACAGGCAATATAAGTTAAAGGAATATGATGGATGCTGTTGCTTATATTGGGACTGAAACAGGTTTGTAGTAAGTGAAGCTTGGAATCTGTATTTCCTTTGAGCTACCACAGCTAAGAATCAAGTCCACCATGTGGAAATTAACATTAAGTGTATTCGTACGTAGGTCTTACCTTCCTGCTTTCAAAGCACAGGACTCCTTTTCTTACTGCTCCATTGTAAGACCAGCGTGATTTTTAAAGGAGCTATATTTCCAATTTGCAACAGTACAGCTGAGAACAATTTATCACAGTTATTAGAGACTACTGCGTCACTAAATTACTTCAAACTTTGCAGCAGACACAGTTTCCCAGTGTATTTCTCAGAAAAAAAATCAGATAATTGCAGTCTACCATGTCCAGGCTCTTTGAATTGAAGGCAATGAATCATTTAATAATGCATTAATAATAACAATGTATTACATGCATTCAGAGCACTCCTGGCCAAATAATGGGGAGCAGATCAGTTTTAAGCTAATGGAATTCCACTTAGACTGAATTACAGTCCTCACATGGGACTCGCTGTGGTCTCATGTGCAGCTGAACAAACGTAATGGCTTTAACAGCTCTCATCCTTGCTACCTCGTGAAGAATTCCTCAGCCAGTACTCCTTCCTCAAACAAAAATGGTAAAAGTATCTGCTCTTTAAGGGGGACCGTTTCATGATGTTTTAGAATGTTAGACAGGAAAGACAGATGAGAAGCAGAGCTGGCACAAGGTAAGGAAGAATGGCACTGGATGTTTGAAACCTGTGGTGGCGATGGAGGAAGACAGAACAAGGTGGGCATCATCCCTCTGCATCCTCATGGAAATACACTGTAAAGGCCCAATCCCAGAAATTACATCAACCTGAACTAAGCACTGACATGGCTCTATCCCTTCCTAGCTGCATGTCACAAATCCTCTTGCTGCATTAGCTCATCCTGCTAATGCCTCCGGCAAAAAAAACAAAGAATTTGAAGGAGAGGATGAAAAAGGAAGGAATGTTAGCAGTTTTCAACCACGTCAACTCTCTGGGGTTCAAACAATTGCTAAACGAGGAGTGGGGAAAACAATGAAGGAGTGCATGGTGGGTGCCGCAGAAGCACTAAGACTGGCTCCACCTGCTGAGGAAGTGCATTTTAGAGGACAGGGACCACTCCCCCTCTCCTTACCGCTCCACCCCCCTGCCCCGTGTGTGCTGAGCACAGGTAATGGCTCTCCACTCGCAAGGGGGGCGACCACTGGAGGCTCCAGTTCATGGAAATGCTACTGAAAGCACTAGTCCTGCCCCTGACAGCTCAAGGGCATTTGGGTAATCCCACACTAAACTGGACCGGGAAGACTGATTGAGATGGAAATGAAGTATTCTTTCCCTTACTTTAAATCCAAATCAGTGTTGAGCTTGGGGCTTTTTGTCTGGCTGCACATGCTTGCACACTCGTGCAAAGGAGGGGATAGTGCACAGGTGAAGCCATTCCCTCTTGCAGTGCTGCCAGTTTCCTCCTAGTTTCAGCATGCATGACAGGATAAATTACTAAGTTTAAAGGCATAATTTTGAGTTTAAAGGTATGATTTTCTCTTGTTCATTTTTGCTCTTTGAGAGGACAAAATAAGCGATCAATGATAATAATCCAGGCAATCTTAACAGCTTTATTTGCATTCCCTGAGAGCATCCTCTTCTCTTGTGCTTCATTTTTGCTGTCACACTCTCTACAGCTTTTTTCTTCTCCTCTTTCCAGAGCCTTTCCAAGATAGGGCTTCTCTTAACTACCTTAACTTACTGCTTCCTCTCTTCTGCCACTCTAGCCCTTCTATAAATCACCAGTTCAGATTCTTTACCCCAAGTCCTTCCCTTCCACATCATTGCTGCTGGTTCTTTGGCCTCAACTGAACATCTTACATTCTCTTATCCTTCTCAGCTCCTCTGGTGATGCTCAGCTTTTGAATTCCTGCTCCTCATTTCCTCTCTATTTTATGTCTCTCCTACACACTGTCAAAATCCCTTTCCAAACCCGCCTTTACTAAGCACTGTTTACAAAGAGATTTCTTAGTTCACAGCAGTATTTTTATTACTTTTCATGTGGCACTCTGTTCCTTTCCAAACCTGGTTTATAGCTGCCCTCTTGTTCATTTCTTTCCTATTGATTTCCCTTATTTTTCTATAGCTCTAGGTCACCTCCTTCCCCCCTAATGATTCCACAGTACATTCCATTCCTTTTACGCCCTGCACCCTCCCACTGTTAAATTCACCCCAGTGCACATCAACTTCCTCCAGCAGCTAAATACTTCTGAAACAAAACCACAGGCCCTAGAGATTTCACGCACTGCTACAGATACCCACCTACTTCTCTGCCATTCCCATTACAAAACACTTCTTGCATCTCTCTGACCACACCTGAAGAGAGCAGCCTTGATGGACTTTTATTTTTTCCTTTTAATTGTCACCTTCAGAGTCTACAGCCTCTTTCTTTCTAAGACCTCACCAGTGGTCTCAGGTAGAAGACTGGTAATGTGGTATTATCTGCTTTTATTCCATTCTTTTCTATTTTACACTTTAACATCCTGCATGCTTTTTCCAAACAGATATACCTAGGTCTCAAAAACAGATCCCTCACTTGTTCTGCATTTTGCAACACTCTGTGACTTTAAATCACACTTTAGATTTAGCCATAAAAATGCAGATGAAAATTTAAATTCCTAATGGCTGAACTGAAATTCAAAATAAATTAAACCCCCAAACACTCAGAAGTGCTTTTAGCCAGAATTTTCCACAAGACTGCAGGACTGAGATCCCTTCCTTCCACAGGACCTGGTTTACCGTGCAGACTAAGCAGACATTAAATGCTAATTTAAGATACTGCTTTGAATACATCCCTTCCTTAAAATCTGTTGTAAATAATGTATTTGTGCTTTACAATTCAATCTGACAAACGCAGACATTGATCACCAGTTTTATTTTCTCTGCCCTATGGCTATATATAAAGGACCCAAAACATTTAACAGTATTTCATAAAGAAAAATAATCCTTCCAAAACATAGCATACACTAACGATGCTTTGGCTTGAAAGCATGATTTGGGCCTTACAGAGTTGTTGCTTACTGACTCTTTAGGGTCTACTTAAAAACTGGATTGGCAAAGACAGTTGATTTTTTTAAGTGCTTATTGTTGAGAACAGATAGGTGAAACTTATGACCAGCAAATTGATTACTTTACAAATAGATGCAGCTATCATATATGTAAAGGCTGCAGCTGGAGCCAGCACAGCTTAAAAGAAAACTGTAAGCAGAAGAGCAAAATGAAGACGAATGAACCGGATTAACCTCTCTTTTATCTAATTTCTACCCCTTTTGCTGGACTGCATTCTCAATAAACATTTTTAATACACAGGATGGAGTCAGTCACGCTATCTGAACTTACTGCCTGACACTGTCCATTACAATAACCTCTTCTCAACTGCTTACTTTCCTAGTGGCCTAGTTATCTAAAGATTTTTTTATACTGGGTATCTGATCCATGTTCACCTGATTCTAAAGGCTTCTTTTAAAAAACTGTGATATGACATACAGTATTCTCTACACGGTCTTCAAAGCCTGTAATGAGGACTGGGATGTCAAACACGAAGAATTCAGTCAAAAATCAAAGTTGCTTGACAAATCTCATTCTGTTTGTGTATTTTATGAAACACCGTGTTTACCGTTTCCATGAGCACACTGTTGCATTCAGAGAATTACTATGGATCTCTGGGAATTAATGTATGCCTGCTTGGAAATGGAGGAGGCTGTTTTAAGGATAGCCAACTCATTTGTTGTCAAACTGGATTTTCCTGCAAGTGGGAAAGAGGTTCCTGCTAGCTGTAGTGTACCTGGAGTTGGTAATATGAATTCATGGTACTTTGCCTTCAGCAGTGCTATGATTTAAAGATACTGCTCTTGCCTGCTGCTCATTCCCACAGTCTTTCCGCCCCCTATTTGTGGTGGCACAGCTATTTGTCTTCTTTCTTGTCTTGGTGAATGAACAGGACTGGGGAATCCAAAGAGGAAATAGTTGGTTTGGGTCTGGTTTGGGGTTGTCTGTGTTGTAGTTCTGCAGGACCAGCAGTTTCACTGTCCAGTTGCAGAGGCATGGGTATGATTTGTGGAAGAAAGAAGGCAATACTGCTGGAAAACCACAGCCTGAGGGACCACCTGCCTCTGACAGTATGTTCCCCATTTTTTTCCTTCTGCTTAGAACCTACTTCATGTAATGCTGCAAAACACAAGAGCATCTGCGCTGCGCACTACTGAATGGTGTTAAATATTTTGACATCCAAGTAACTCTCAAACTGAGCATTCAAATGGATTTTTTCCTGTGTTTTATTCCCTATCCTTAGAAGAAGGATAATGCTAATACTTGCCTTAGCTCATAGACACATTGTGAAATTAACTTTTACCTAAAACTTATCTGTGATCTGTACTAAGCACTGCAAAAAACTTCCAAGAGGAACAGTTACAGTTTGTTGAGCAGCAACTAAGGCAGATCAGTCTCATACAAAAGTGAACTGAACACTATCACTTTGCTGCTCTAACAATACATTCCCTATTCTGAGAACTGTCCAGCTTGAGAAAAATAATGATCTGATAACTAAGTATTTCTAATTGATATCATAATTCATATGTACCAAGATGACTAAGATTGCCTAGGCAATTTTAATTTTCATTAAACTTAGCTAAGTTTAATACTCCAACCTTTGAATACTTCAACTTTGCAACCTCTATCCTTTTAAACACAGGTTTGTGTGTTTAATTATCTGTGCACAGATGCTAGGTTCGCTGTGTAACATATTTGGTAATGAATGAGAAATAGGGATTTTCTCCTCAACATATTGTACCCTATATTCTTCTCTAAAAATCCTTCTTGTCTCTCCAGGTCCTCTGCCATTTGCTTGTCACCATTTTACTCTTCTGCAAGTTCTCTTCTCTCACCTGCAAGGATCTGCTTTCTGTCCTCCTCTGACAAAACATCATGTCTCTCCTCCCTTAACTTCTACTAGCCACAGCAGAGAGGAAGATCAGAGACACTGCTAATTGCATTCTCCCACAACTAAAATCTTACTGATAAGGCAGGAACAAAGGAAGAAATTCTATGTCTTGCCCTGCAGCATGCTGCATTGCTGCTAAGGACAAAAGGCTGTTAAGAATGTTTTCTCTGCACCCATATTTCTTTTCTTTGTCAGCTCAGCTTTGGTGAAGAAAGTGTTTGGTTTTGCTTGTGAAACTCCCAACCTATCATGTAACAGATATCTGCTACTTAGTCCTCCAAGCATTTGACTGCAGGAGGAAATACTCTGGCTTTGCTACCCCCATGAACGTCAGCATTAAGTGCTGTTGAAAACACCTCTCTAGACTTTTATGGTTGTATCTAGCATAGTTACTAAGATAAAAAGGTAGATCTTCCACAACAGCTATGATAAAAGAAATATATTCTTGACATACCTTTGTAGTACCAAAAACCCCACACATCTGAAGCAACGTTGACACTAGCATCTGTTGTATGTACAACTGTTGTATGCTGCCTTAAAGCACACTCGGTTGCCCTCCTTTCACTTACGAAGGAATGGCTATGTCTAGAAGGAAAATTTGAAGTACTCTTCCCGATTAAAAAAAAAAAAAAAAATCGGTCTGAATTGTTGGCATGCTAAAATAAGTTTGGGATTCTCTTCTGCATAAGGGCTCAAAACAGCAATTACTTTTTCCAGTCATATGCTATCAACACAGTCCTAACCATCTCATTAATATCTAATCACCTACATGTTCAAACACCATTAATGTCCAGGCATCTTTCAATGGTCAAAAGTCTGCCTAGACTTTGAATCCTGCTGTCCTTTTTCTTTTCAGGATATAATTTCACTGCTTGCCTGTGGTGAAGCTGTCTTAGTATGCCCTCTTGCCCTATTTATAATTCTCCTACAAACATCTGAAGCACTACATCAGAAGGGCAGCAAAAGGAACAAGTGGATGAGAATTTTATAATCCATGTTTTCTGCTGCTGGACATAAACTGTGAAGTAATACCTAGGGGTACACAAGACACTTTTCCCAGTACTACTCCAGGCTACACTCTACACAACTTTCAGATGGTAATCTAAACATGGCTAAGACCTGCATTAGCCCTCACTGGCTTGCCCCTATGAGTTCCTCCTGTCGCTGCCTTCAGGTTCTCTCTCTCTCTCTCCCCTGACTACAAAGTCTGAAAAGCTTCAAGGAGTGAAGACAAGGACCCAGCAGAATGAAAAACCTCTTTCTACCCTGGTGGCTGTGCTGTGATCTGGTCTTCTTTGTATCGGATGACAAAACCATACAACAGTTTGCTTGCACTTTGAATCTAACAATGGCAGTTTACAGCTCACCTACAGATGTGTGTGTCAGTGGTTCAAGATGAGAAACCTGTCTTAAAAGATCATTCAGATTTACAGCCCAGGCCATGTAAGAGGGTTACCAAACAGGTTTACCCCATAGCAGGAGCAAAACTGTGTGCATTTAGTTGGTCATCCCAGTCACTGAACGAGCACAAGACGGTGCTTAGCTGGTTTGTAGGACTGTTTATCAGAGAACCTTCCACAGAGGGCAGGGGGAGGAAGGTAGAGAGGGGCACTACCACAACAGCCTCTACCAAGCCATCATGGCTACCAGTGCAGTTGGACATGGTGCTGGAAAAACAGCAGCTGGAGCTCTGAAAGCTGTTTGTGCCCCACATTCTTAAATCTGAAGTTGCTGCACAGATGTTAGCAGTGGTTCTGTTTCCCAGTGTAGGAGCAGACCCAGTGGACTGGCCAACACAGACAAAGCCAGAACTCTTAATTTGGAAGTCATGCACCTTAAAATAAACCATCACAGAACTTAGTCACCTGTAACTTGTTACTTTTCAACCTGTTTAATTACAACTGCAGTCTTAAATTATTTTGGTAGGAATTTTGCCACCAAAAGCTGTTCTTGTGCTTATGTGTAGCAGTAGTTTTCTTTGTTTTGAGATTTCTGGTGGTTCTTAAAAGGATAGCTTCCAGTCAATTAGATTACTACAAATAAATCCATAATGATTTAAACTGTGGACACATTTTGTTTCATTTCTTATTTAAAGTCACTACTCCTAAAACCCCACCTCATACTCATGGTTTAAATGCAAGAATCCACTAATGAAACTATTTAATTCAAGCAAGGAAAATGATTTTTAGAAGTGGTACTCAGTGTGACCTATCTTCTCTTAAATTCTGAGCAGATGAATGAATGAATAAAGCTCAAGGCATACATCTCAAGTAAACTGCAGGCTGTGCTCATATAAATTGTGAGAAATAAGCAGGCTCTACACTGAAAGTCAAACACTTCAAAGCGGGACAGAAGAGTTCCTCAGTCTCTCTTTTGGGGCAGTGAGTCCTCCATCAGAAGGGACTGAAGAATGTTATACTGGTCCTAAAAGTAGTAGCATACTTTCAGAGCTCCTTGAAACTGGGACAGCTTACCACCAGTTAGCTTGTCCATACTCTCCTACAACTGTATTGGTTGGAGGTGATTAAAATTGTGTAAGCAGGGCAAGTTAATAACTTTTCAGGAAAAAAAGACTTTTGAACACACAAGCTGAACCACTGTTGAGCTTCTGTGTACCTCAGACTGAACCAATGGGTATGTGGTTGCTGCCAGATGATAAATCTAAGTAAAATTAAGATGAAATGGAACATGAATTTGATTTGTCTTCAACTGATAAAGCATCTATTATTTGTATATAGAGGGGTTTTTTTTTTTGTGGAGACTGTAAAGAAATACTTACAAGAACATGAAGTTATCACCTTAGGGATTAACTTAAACTTCTAACACCTTTTTGGGTTTTTTTTAAGGTCACTGGGTCCACAGGCCCGTTAAAACCGATGTCAGCTTTTCCCTGCTTTATGAACGGCCCGCAAAGCTTTCACGTCGTTTCCACACATTCGGCAACGCGGTGATGTTGCTCGTTTTCCGCCGTAACAGAGCACACTCCACCCAGGCACGGTGCCGCCGGTCAGTTTCTGCCGGCCGAGCCGCCCCTGGCGCGGCGCCCGCCCCCCCGCAGGCCCAGGGCCCGCGGCGGCAGCCAGGGCCCCTCAGAGCCCCGCGCCTCAGCGCGGCGGAGGGAGCGCCCCGCCGCCACGGCCCGCAGCGCCTCGCCGCGCCTCGCCTCGCCTCGGCCGGCCCGCCGCCCCGCTCAGGGGGCTGAGCAAGCCGGGCCGCGGCTGAGGCAGCCGCTCCCGCCGCACCGCCTTCGGGAGCCTCCCCGCCCCGAGAGCCGAGGGCCCCGCCGAGCCGCCCGCCCCGCCGCACGAACGGACGCGACTCCTCTACCTGCGGCGGCGGCGGCGGCGGCACCGCCTCGCTCCGCTCCGGCAGCCCCGCGCTCCCGCGGCGGCAACAGGAAGCGCCCGGCGCTGGGGCCGGGCGGTGGCGGGAGGCTCTCGGCGGCCCCGGGCGGCGGGCGGGGCGGGCCCCGTAGTTCCTGAGGGCGGCCCACGCTGGGGCGGCCGCCCGGGCGCCGCCGAGGGCAGGACTACGCTTCCCAGGGAGCCGTGCGCGGCGCCGGGCGGGAGGGGCGGGGCGCTGCCCGCCGTCCGGCTCGGGGCGCGGTGGGGTGGGGGGTGCGGGGGGCTCCCCGCGGGGGTGGGGGGTGCGGGGGGGTCCCCGCGGGGTTAGCGCCCGTGGAAAAGCTCGGCGTGGCGTGGGCAGCCTGCCCGTGCGGGTGAGGGCCGCGGTGCCGGGGACAGGCTTGCTGGCGCTGCCGTCTCCCTCCTCTTTCTGTGAGCAAAGTCTCTGCCCGGGCAGTCGGGTGCGCCGTTCTGCAGGCGCCGGGCCTCGCTGCCGTGCGCTACCTGCGCTCCAACAAAAACCTGCTCTGTGCCTGACCCCGTTCTCACGTGAGCTCGTTGCGGTGTGGACAAGCATTTACCAAGTAGCCATGAAGAAAAGATTTGGATTTGCGGGTGATGGTTGATGAGCTTCCAATCAAAAAAAAAAAAAAAAAAAAGCTCACCCACATGCTTCCATGCTTTTGCAGTAAGTATGTTGACAACGTGTAGACGTAATCCTTGCCAAAACAAACCGTGCTGGTCTCTGCATGCCTGGCAAGGCGTTTTCTGTGGGGAGTGATGTATCATGAGTCTCCTGACCTGCTCAGGGAGGTATGCAACACTTGCTGAGCAAAGGACAGGTAAGCAGACTGGGCAACAGGGGCAATCAGCGAGCCAACACACTTTAGACATTCACTATTTGTAATCCTAGGGATTTTTTTGGTCCCAGTTAAATCAAGTTGGGAATGTCCTTTTCAAAGTTGAAACCCTGGTTAAACTCATTCTAGGGATATTTGTAGCTTATGCCTGGGAAAACTGCTGAACTGTATGCAAAGAAGACAGCAGAGATCGCTTCTCCATGTGACAACAATATTATAAAACAACCTAGACAGAAATCTCAATCTGTACTTTCTGTTCAAGTGCAGCCCAAAACAGATTGTGTGGCTAGCAGCGGGACTGTTCCTGCAAGAAAACTGCTGTGTAATTGAATTTCAGACTGTGGGAGGAAATGAGGCAGCAGACTAACACCACCCATCATACTGAAATTCAGCTGCACACAAGCTGAGTTGGACCAAGACTCTTGATTCTGTGTAGCCCAGCAAATTCACTATCATCTTTTGCCTCTGAGCCACTCTTAGAACCCAAGGGTATGTTGTGGCTTTTAGACATTGTATTGGGTTTGTGTGGCAAGGTTTTGGGAGCGGCAGGGCTACAGGGGTGGCTTCTGTGAGAAGCTGCTAGAAGCTTCCCCTGTGTCCGACAGAGCCAATGCCAGCCGGCTCCAAGATGGACCTGCGGCGGGCCAAGGCTGAGCCCATCAGCAATGGTGGTAGCGCCTCTGGGATAACGTACTTAAGAACGTGGTGGTGGGGGAACCTGCGCGACTGCAGCTGGAAGAGAGTAGTAAGAATAGAGGAGAGAGGAACAACTCTGCAGACACCAAGGTTAGTGAAGGAGGAGGGGGAGGAGGTGCTGCAGGCACCGGAGCAGAGATTCCCCTGCAGCCCCTGGTGCAGCCCATGGTGAGGCAGCTGTGCCCCTGCAGCCCAGGGAGGTCCATGGTGGAGCAGATCTCCACCTGCAGCCCGGGGAGGACCCCACGCTGGAGCAGGGGGATGTGCCCGAAGGAGGCTGTGACCCCGTGGGAAGCCCGTGCTGGAGCAGGCTCCTGGCAGGACCTGTGGCCCCATGGAGAGAGGAGCCCACGCTGGAGCAGGTTTGCTGGCAGGACTTGTGACCCCGTGGGGGACCCACACTGGAGCAGTCTGCTCCTGAAGGACTGCACCCTGTGGAAGGGACCCACACTGGAGCAGTTCATGAGGAACTGTAGCCCGTGGGAAGGACCCATGCTGGAGAAGTTCATGGAGGACTGTCTCCCATGGGAGGGACCCCACGCGGGAGCAGGGGAAGAGTGTGAGGAGTCCTCCCCTGAGGAGGAAGGAGCAGCAGAGACAACGCGTGATGAACTGACCACAACCCCCGTTCCCCATCCCGCTGTGCTGCTGCTTGGGGGGAGGAGGTAGAGAACGTCGGGACTGAAATTGAGCCTGGGAATACGGGAGGGGTGGGGGGTAGGTGTTTTAAGATTTGTTTTTATTTCTTATCACCCTACTCTGATTTGATCGGTAGTAAATGAAACTTATTTCCCCAAGTCGAGTCTGTTTTGCCGATGACAGTAATTGCTGAGTGATCTCTCCCTGTCCTTACCTCAACCCACGAACTTTTTCGTTGTATTTTCTCTCCCCTGTCCAGTTGAGAAGGGGAGTGATAGAGCAGCTTTAGTGGGCACCTGGCATCCAGCCAGGGTCAACCCACCACAGACAATTGAAGATTTTGGTCGATGAGTCAGGAAGTCTGTCCACCTGCTACCACATGAATTTGAAATGCAACACTAACATGACATGCTGGTGCTATGAAAGTGAATAAAACTAAAACCTGCAGAAGTGGAGATGTGTGAAGAACTGATTTTTTTTCAGCATGCAAGCAGCTAGTCTTACTCTTGCAAGCCTGTCCCCTGTGTCCTATGCTATGAAAGACTTTATATAGTTACTGCTATAGCAGATAGATGATGTGTATTTCATTGCATTCTTGGTCACCAACTACAGTCCTTGAAAGAGTTATGCTTAGGAAAATGTTTTATTGTAAGAACTGCAAGTGAGCCAACAGAAGTGTAGATTCCTCCTGCTCCCTCATGAAAACTGCTGCCAACAGCTGACTTCACAAAAAGGGTATTCAGTCACTGTCCTGCAGCGTTTGTGTTGTGGCTTTCTATTCTGATGACACATTACCTTCTGGGCAGAGTGTCTCTTCCTACATGCCTGGGCAGTGTCTAGAAAAATGGGAGCCTAAATTTATTTAGGACCTTTCGGTACATCTGTAAGACAAAGAGGGTATTAAATCCAGCTCTTTAAAAAACCTCCACCTCACAACATGTTGAATCTTCGTTTGATTTAGCCTTAAAGCATACTTTGCTCTGTATTTGCAGGTATAAGATAATTGTAATATGCACAAATTCATAAAATTTAGGCATTACAGAACATTATAGTGGATGAACGAATAACTTTCCCCATCATTGCAAACAGAGGCATGGTCACATGGCTAACAAACTTAGTGGGTTTTGCATTTTGCTAGAGATCTGTATTACTCCAGATTCCTTTCTGAAAAATAGTGATAATACATCAGGATAGCATTTACGATGTAGAAACTGTGTTACATGAAAAATCTTGTTTGTGGGCAAAGAGAAAGCACACCTTATATGTAAGTAAAGCTAAGAATTTCTTGTTACAGTAACTGAAATCCTAAGAGTCTATGCATTAGTAGTCCAGCTCTGTTACACAAAAAGAAAGAAGAAAAATTTTCATGGGTGGTGCTTACTTTCTACACCTTTTCCTGGGGGTATGCTCACCTTTCTACTGCTGCTCTGCGTCCTTAAGTTGGTGGTTTCATTCTTGGGTGGTGGTGAGGGGAGGGGGGTGTTATGGCAAGTTGTCAGCATCTGGAGTCCTTCTCTGGGAGGAATATGTCTACGTTGCTGGTTTCTTCTTCTTCACTCTAGGGGGTTACACTCACACTTGGGTTTATAAGTTTTTGTAATATACTTTTATACATTTTTCTGGTGATCTGCAGCTCCATGTTACATTTGAATATACTATATATGATACCATTTATGTATGTTGGATACTACCTTGTTCTCTTTTGGCTCTAGGTGACTCTGCTTGAGTAGGGCTGCTTGGACAAAATGACCTCAAGGGCAGTCAGCAAACACCTGGTGCAACTTGTGCCCTGCCACCATGGTTTACATTGAATTGTTAGCAGCCTTAGGAAAAAGGAGAAAAAAAAACCCAACTTGTAGCTCTGAAAAATCTTCTCAGTTGAACAACTTAATTACATTGACCATGTAATTTCTTGGCATTCACAAAATTTCATTGTTTGGCTTCTCCTGAAGTCGTGGGAAGTAATTTGGAGGCAGCAGATAATGTCTTACAATAAGAATGAAAGTAATGGAGGAAGAAAATAAGAACTCTCCAAGTCCATCTACTAGTTAGAGGCTGTGACATCTGATTGTATCTAAAATGATCTAAGAGATCACCCAACAGTGATTACAGATCTGCCACCATGACTGCGTTCATAGTTGCTCCCTATGTCTACCATTAAAAATATTCACCCAAGCTGTATCTCCCTGAGCAAGTTAGGGATTGCTGGACATGAAGTTAGGCTGGCAAAGCTAAGGGAATGGTAACGTGCTGATGCAAAGGAGGATGAACAATTTGAAAGCTCTCAGTTTGGCGTAGATGTACCAGAGTAGCACATCTGCCATTAACCATAAATTTCCCAGGAAAACAGACATACTGCTCTTTTTTTTAAAATGGACGTTCAAAAGAGAACTTCAGTGCAATGAAAATGGAAGCATTTTGGCTGATGAAGCAGCCCACTCTGTTCTCTTGGTTAGGCAAAAAGTAAAATGGCATGTTATGGAGTTAGCACAGCAGGTAAAATTTAGATCATGAGCCTCCCTCCTGGTTCCAGATGTTGCTTCAGGAACTTGTAAATAGCTTTATACACTTCCCCCTCAGAGATGCTCCCACTGCAAGTTCATTTTTGGACATTGTGTATCTTACTGATCACTTACTGAAAGCTAGTAACTCCAAGCAGCTCTCTTTGATACCTGCACTAAGACCAGCCTCATATATATCACCTAGTGGCACAGGTTTAAGCTCGCTGTAAGACAGAGAAACTGGTTCTTACATTTCTTAGCTGCTTTGCATTCTAAGTTGAACACAACCTGTGTCCTGTCCCAATATTCCTGAAAAATGAGCAGCTGTGAAGGGTAGAGCTTAACTGGCAATGAGTAAGGTGAAAATAACCAGAGCGTTAGTTGAGAGACCTCTCTCCAATAACCTCCAATTTGCTGCAGGAATTTGCCTTATTGTTGCCCAAAGCCTGTATACTAGGCATTCAGATGTTCACTGCAAAATTACAGAGCTGATGTCACTTCTCTGCAGCAGAATACATTAAAATTCTCAAACAGGCACACAGTTTTTCAAATAGCTTTTTTGATGAGGAAAATCTGTTGAACATGGTGGAGCAGGTTAACAAGTGTTTATCACATTTATGGAGTGATATATACTTCCTTTATGATTTTCAGAATAAGCATTCTGTATTATCCCACAGCACGAAAAGAGGTGCAGCAAAGTCATACACTGCACCAGCAGCTCAGAAACACAAGCAGAAGTGTCAGAGTACTTGCCACAATTTTTAATAGATGCGTTCCACTGATACAAGTCCTATCTGTATTATTCTGCACTTCAACATAAATAAAGCTCCTGAGCCAGGAATTTAGCTCTCTTTTTTTCTACCAAGTCAGGCATAACAAAAAACCGCGGGAAGAGGATGTTGTTCTTAAGCTTGGTGGTGGTTTGGTCTTTTTTTTGTTAATAAATAGCCTGTTTAACCTAATTAAACAACTTCCCCCCCCCCCCCCCCCCCAGCAAAGGGGTACGTTGTTAGCTGTTATGCTAACGCTTGAAAATTTTGCTTGCAGTAAAATGATTAATAGTAAATAATGGCAGTTCTGCCAAAGAGTGGATTTCACTTTTATTACATTATTTGTAAAATAAACCACACTTTAAACAGTCATCCACGAAGACATTAAGGAATATTCAGACGCTGAGAGAGCCAAGCAGGATCATCACCAAAGCACAAATGTGTCCAGGTACCACTGTCCTGCCTCGCCCCGAGCTCCCTTTTCCTTCCCCACGCACCTCGACCACCACGACGCCACCGCCGCTCCACGCAGCGATACACGCCAGGGTGCGATGCGCCCTTTCCCGCCCACGAAGCCAGCCCCCACAGCCCGCTCACGGCGCCGGCGGCCGCAGCCGCCCAACGCCTCAACGGCCGCGGCGCGCGGCGCCTCACCCCGCTGCAGCCAACCGCACACGCGCTCTGGTGGCGACCCGCGCTCCTATTGGCTGGCGGGCGAGGCACGTGACGAGCCGGCCACTGCACGTGGCGGTGGCGTTATTAGGGGCCTGCGTGAGGGGCGCCATTTCCTTTCGATACGGAGGTTCGCGGGTGGCGGGGAGGAGGTAGGAGCGGGGCTGGGCGCCTCTCTCGGGGAAGCGGGAGGCTCTCCCCCGAGAGGACACCCCCCGACACCCTCCCGCGGCCGAGTGGGGGTTGCGATGAGGACAGTGAGTGCTGGGGCAGGCAGGCTCAACAGTGTCCCCTGTGCGGGCGCTGCGGGGCCGGCTGGGGGCAGGCAGGGGGGCGCCACTAATGTGTTTTGTCTCCTGCAAGCAGATCTGGCAGGGCACAGCATGAACCAAGAGGACTGGAATGCAGAGATGGGGGACGAGGCATCACCTAACCTCCCACCCCTTGAACAGGTATGGGGTGGCAACTGTTGGGCTGTATCATGTTTGCTTCTCTTCCCCTTGCTCCCACCCCCGGCCCTGCGGCCTAGGTGGCTGGCAGGCTGTGGCCCCCTGTCCTGTGATTCCTGAAGCACCTGGAGGAACTTGCCCTTAACTTGTGCATTGAAAAGACAGTGTTTTCTTAACAAATAGTAGCAGTTTTAGTCTCTCAAAATGTTCAGGTGCCTTGCCTTCCTGGAAATGCTGGCACATGGTCAGTGTAGCCAATTAGTGTTACTCTTCCAGCTGCTTATTGCTGCCTCCTTACATTGGGTTGTGAGAGGATGTGTACTTTTTGGAAAAGTATGTGGCATAAAAGTGACACGTACTAGTAACTCATTAATTATGATACATTGAGTACCTGTGTGGATAGGCTGGTGGACCAGCAGAGGCTGGAAGGGAAGCAGCAAAAACTTACGGTAGAAACTTAAAATGGCAGATCAGTTGTGGTAAGGGGCATTCAAGTAAACTTTTGTGACTGCTGAAAGGGGTGGTTGCTGCTGCCTGCCCTTTCTCCTTTCTGATGCATTCATGTTCCCTTATGTATGTCAGATCTAGTGTTTCTGAAGTTGTAAGATAAACTGGGAACAGATCCCTGTTTTTTGGGTGTTAGTGGGCTGCAGTTTCTCACAGAAACCAGATTGGTTTGATGGTCCTTATTACTGCCTGTTGAATAGTGAAAGAGCAGTGCTGGAACTGCATTATTGGGGGCTAGCAGAACCATGTCTTTTGGTGCTAGTTCTTGGCTGTGGGTTAGATGTGAACTGTAACTAATCTGTCTGCGCCATTCATGTCCTTTTAGCTGTTCCATTTGCTGTCTCTTTCTGCTGGCAGTCACTGAATTGCTATTTCTTTTTACCACAGTGACAAATAGAGCATCGGTGACTCTCTCAGCTGATCTCCATTGTTCAGTTAATATCGCCCTTCATGTTGTTCCCAAACTCTATGGTCTTAAATGCATAGCTACCATAGGAAGGGTAGTGCACCTCTTTGAGGATTGTAGATAGGACTTTGAATATCATTTGCAGTATGTTTTTGCAAATATGGTAGATGGCTGTTCACTTACTGAAAAGAGGAGGTTTCCTCCCCACCAGCAGTTTGCTTGCTGCTGTTTTGTTCAAGTACCAGAGCTTGTTGTATACTTTTGTGAGCTCCTTTCATTATATAATCTGAAGACTACTCTTCAATGATGGAGAAGTGGCTTAGATGGCCTTGACCACTGAAGCTGGTAAAGAGAAAATAAACGGAACCTCATCTTTTCTTGATAGCAGTGAGTTGTTAAATGGACTCATTTGCTTGGAAAACTGCATATTCCTGTAGAAAATGGGAATAAATGCATATAGAAACCAAGCTGACTTCATTGCATCTGTAGCTCTGTATATGTAGGTGGGTCTCATCATGGTGGTTGTCTCTAAAATAAGTTAACATGGTCACTGTGTTCTTTAAAGGGTTTCAGTCCTCTTGCTGTGTATTTTGAAAGTGTTTTTAATACCCAGCTTTTTAGGGAAGAAAAGCAAAGAGATTCATAGATCTTGACTGGGATTATGTGGCAGCTGTGTTTCCAGATCTGGATGGTTCCCAGTCTTGCTTCCAAAGCTCTCAGGAAGCTATTGTATATGCAGAAGTAGGTGGAGCTCTTGCATCCTCTCAGATCTTCTGTTTAAGTGGCTTCTGTAAGTTGCCTCTACTCTGCTCCTCTCCCTGCCCTCCCGCCTCCCCCCCCCCGCTGAAGTGAGCCTGGGCTACTACAGTGTTTGCAAACCCAGTTCACTTAAACTGAAACTGGAAAAGGGTGCTTGTAGAAGTTACTCTTGAGTTATATTCCTGGCAGGAGAAAAGCTAGAATTAGGTCAGGATGTAGTACATTTGTTGTACAGTTGTTAAACTGTGTGCAGCTTAATGGTCTCAAGAGTTTGGCAGCAGGTGAGAAGAATTCTTCAAATACAATTCCAGAGCTCATAGCAGGACTAAGATGATGTCAGGTACCTACTGTCAGGCCTAGTTCTGAGCTAAATCTTGTGTAGGAATTGTTCCTATTAAATTTGGCTATTTTTTTACATCTCAGCAAAATGCTTTGGTGTGAAATGAAGGATAAGATACAGGAATGTAATGAGAGACAGCTAAAGAATGTGTCGCTGCTTCTGATGTTGTTGAGTGAATACTGGTATCAGAAGAAACTGCAGTAAATTTAAGGAGAATCTGTAATGAATCTTTGATTGTTGGCATTGGTCTTAATGGGTATTTAAATTTAGCCTTGAGGATCAGGGAGGAACTGGAGAGGCATATGGCTTATCCAGATGGATGTATAAGGCTGAAGGTAAGGTTGCGAAAAGAAGAAATTACAGCATACACTTTCAGAACAGTAATTTTACCAGTTTGGGTTTAATTTCTTGTACTTGTTGCTAGCCACATTGAGAAGTGAAAGCTGTACTAATATCTAAAAGGCACAGTCCTGAAGTAAAAGATTTGGTGGTTGTATGATGTTCCTCTGTCAGCTGGTATTTTGGCATACTGGTACATGTCTGGCTTCCATTAAACAGGAGAAAGTTAAACATGGCCTTCGCTGGAAATAAAACTGACCATAAGAGAAAAATGTGAAAAGTAGGTGCTGTTGTGAGTTGCTTCAAACGGAGTATCTCAATCTTTGAATAAATGAGCAGGGACTGATGTATTTCAGGTATTTCCTTTTAAGATAATCTGTAAGCATCCTCTGGTAAAACCCTAGAAATGCTGTTACAAAATTGATTAAAACAGGTTTTTATTCACAAAACAAATGGTCTGAAAGATTGGAAAAGAAAAATACTTCAAAAGATTACAGTTTTGAACAATAAATCTTTCATATATTCAAGGCTTAAAATGTTTGTTGGCAAGGTGACAAAGCTGATACCTCCATAAATCAGTGACAGAAGGCAAAATAAACTTACTTAACTCCACATGTCAGCTGTGTATAATGTGACATTCAGGTGCAAACAGTATGCTATGTAGTATAGTGAGGTATAGTAAATTTAACAGAAGAGTCTGAGAGACTGCATTTCGGAAGGTGCAGATGGCAATGTCTTCAAGTGCAAGACTTAGCAACTGCATTTGTATGTATGTACTTTGCTTGGCCTGGGGTTAACATGACGTTGTGCCTTTTTTCTTTTTGTAGGCTAGCTTCTCTGAAAGACCAAATGGCCCCTCGCCTGACTTCAGTCCAAGTGTAGACTCATTCGGTATGTGAAAGGCACTCTTGATTTTACTGACATCTGGGGGAGTTGATCCCTTGAACAGTTTAGGAGATTAAAGAAAACCACAATATTATCATTGTGATATTTTCACATGTGTCCTATGGAATAAGCAACATCAAATGATATGGGTAACATAACAAGAAGACTTCCCTTTTGACCCTCAACTCTTCTTTATTTACTGGAGTTATATGTTGAATACAGTATATAAATTCTGGTGAAAGTCAATAGGTGTTACCTCACAAGCATTACAAGCTGTGCTAAACATGAACAGTATTGAAAATAAATGTTATATGCAATGTTGAGCAGTTCTAGTGATGTCCTGTCTGACAGTTGTGTTGGAAATGAGAAAAGATCAGGTGAAGTTGTTGAACAGAAACTTAGATTCATTTAAAAAAACCCAACAAAACCCACAAGACAAAACACTGATGTTTGGTATGAAGTTTCTGTAAAGCATTCTTGGTTTAATGAAGATGATGCCTTTATGAACTTAAACAGAAGTTTTCGATACAGAAGTTAGAAGAAATTTAGATATAGAAGATAGAAGTTTTAAATATGCCAAGCCAGGGTTGCTGCTGAAGGTCATTTGCCCCAGGCTTTCCTTTATGTGACTCTACAGTAGTCAGATCAGGAAACAGGTTTTGCTTAGAACTGAGTCTGGGATAAGGCAGTTGGGGTGTTCTCACTGTAGCCTCTGAACTTAGTGATGGTCTTTAAGACTGCTTGAAGATATTTTAACTTTAGTGAAATTCAGTCTGAGGTAAAAATTTTGAGCTTACATAATTCAGTTGGTCCAACCCTGGAAGAACAACCTAAACCTTATTTTAACAAATTGTGGTTAGCACAGATTATGTTGAAACCATAGAACCATAGCCCAGGTTGGAAGGGACCTTGAAAAATTATCTGGTCCAACCTTTCCTGGTAAAGGAAGCCCAGATGGAATTATCTAGCACCCTTTCCAATCCCATCTTGAAAATCTCCAGTGATGGGGACTCCACCATGTCCCTGGGGAGGTTGTTCCAGTGAATGGTTGTTCTCACTGTAAAAAATTTCTTTCTTCTATTGAGATGAAACCTATCCCAGTTCAGCTTGTACCTGTTGCCCTTTGTCTTCTCAATGTGGCTCTTTGTGAAGACAGAGCCCCTGTCCTCTTTGTAGCTGCCCTTCAAGTACTAGAATACTGTGATGAGATCCTTCCTGAGCTTTCTGTTCTTCAGGGAGAAAAGACCTAACTTCCTCAGTCTATCTTCATAGGGCAGGTTCTCCATGTGTTTATAACTGCTCATGTGTTTTTGAGCAGTTAGAACACAGCAGTATGTTTATTGCTGATGTCTCTCTCTCCTGCCTTTTAGTGTATAGCTGAAAGGCAGACTTACTTTCTCCAATTCATTTTCCCCAAGATGTTGGGAAATTAGGAAGGGCAGGAACAAGATATGATTTGTGCTACTTGAATTCTTCTGAATTTGGACAGTTACAGGAAGTAGAAAATTGGGAACACAGGCTTTGCATTCATCCTAGAACAGCAGAAATGCTTTATGAGGTCTCCAGGTTGCTAACTTCAGTAAAGGTTTGACACAGAACAAATGGGAAAGGCAGTGCTTGTGAAGAGAACTTGAATTGCAAGTTAGGTGGAAGTGAGTCCTGGAATGTCATGTTTCGTTTGTTCCAGCTCTTTCTGACTAGCTATGAGCTCTGCCTGCTGATTTTTCCATTACATACTGCAAAAATAAATGAGTATTCTCTGATTTGTACTCAACTCGCGGCAGAGAAGGCTTTTCCTACTGAAGGTCTTGCTTTCACTGTCATCATTAACCATTTATTCCTTTCCTGAGCTGGGCGTATTGTGCCATTTTAGGTCAGTGTGAGGAATTTCAAAGTGTCTGTTTTGGCTTAACACAATCTTTCTGTTTCTTCTTAGTTGATGGGGATCTCTACCAATGTTTTAAAGCATAGGTAATAATACTGAGATTGCTTATTTTTGCTAGATGTGAACAAACATTATTTGCTGTTTAAATAAGGACTTAAAGAACTAAAGCTTTTTGGAAAGTCCAGAGGTGAGGCTCTCAGTTAGTAAGATTATGCATCTTATCTTGACCTTGTTTAAAAGGCTGCGTCAGTATTGGGGATTCTTTCCCTACAACATGATGGAAAAAAGTGTCTTTTTTTTTTTTCTTTTTTCAGAAAAGGCTGCATGGGCCTTACTTCTTTTTTCCCTTGCAAAATTTCTAATTTATGAATAGATTGTACTTCAGCTGAATTCTAAATAAAGCTCTCATGAGCTGCTCTCTCGTATGCAATACACTTCTAGGCTCTGTATAGTTTATAACTATATTGTTAGTGATACAGCTTGCTTTAAATAGCATGAGTAGAGTTAGTGTGTGCAGGTTCGACTTTAATTTTGATTTTTTTTCCCCCATTGAAACAATATCTAGTAGTAATACTCTCGTGTAAATCCTTGTAAGGAGAATAAGCTAAAAGTAATATCTCATACTTTTAAATTACTTTTTTATAAAGCTTTACTTTGGCTTAAACAAGTGAATTTGTTCTTTGTGTTGCTTCTTCATGAAAACAAAGCTTTCTTTACAAGCTGACTGTTCTGAATTTTCAGTTCTGAAGGAACTTTTTTCTTTCCTGTTTCATACTCCTTTGGTACTTAATAAAAAAAAACCCAAACAACCAACCCACCACCCACAAAAAAACCCAAACAAAAAACAATTAAAAGTCTTGCTAAAATGACATTTGTTTAGTGTGTACAGGATTTGCGGGTGGATGTCTCTGGAACGGATTAAAATCAGGATTTTAAATCCCCCACGTACAGTAAGAAAATGTAAGTATGCATATGATGAGGAAATCAGTGGATCTAACAGCTGTTGTTCAGGGATATGCAGATGCAATGTTAGATTTTAATTCCAGTGAATAGGAAACAAGGATTCATTCTAGTCCCCTTAATCTATTAAATTTAGCGTGGTAAATGATACAGTGATGAATTAAACACTAGCATTTGGTACTTTGAGACTCCCTATAAGACCCGTTAGCTTGCAAACCTGTATAGACGTGAGTTGCATGAATAATTTGCACAGCAGGCGAATGATAGTTGTGAAAGTTGCTATACTTTCACCAATCTTAATGGGTTGGCTGGCAAGTAACAGTGCAGTCTACAGTTGAATTGGCGTAAAGTGCTAAGCATAGCAGACTTGACTAAAGAATGATTATTGGTTCTCTTCTGTTCGCTGTCTATAAATCTGTGTTTTTGTTTATCATTTTCATTAATAGAGGCAGTAAACACAGAGGGCAGCATGGTGAGAGAACTTATTAAAGCAGATGCCTCACTGATCAAGTATTTTGTTGGCACATGATGTCCTTTCCAAAAACTTTGAATATTGAATTAACTTAGTGTGCTTAAGGTGTGGAAGTCTTGGTGGAAGAGGAGTGATGGAATAAGAATGGGTTAGGATGGCAAATAAAAGGAAGAGAGTCCTCACCCCTTTAAAGGCAAATAGACTTGGTCAATGGAAGCCAATCTATTGTGGTAAACCATAAAAACACTAATTTAGATAATTGGTAAGGTGTTTTTGTTTCCTGCTTGTTACATACTACATGTAAACATGAATATCGGAATCTTTTATACTGGCTTTGCCACAAACTACTCGCTTAAATCTTCCAAGTGAGCAGGAACTCTGAACATTGTTCAGATTATTAAAGCAGCAGTTTAACACTTTGTTTAGTCTTGTACAAGCAAAGTTTCCTAATTGAATGACTTGGTAATGTACCAAACATCATCTGTCTTCTTTTTTTCCTTTATGACAAGCTCTTGTATACAGGTGATCTTCTCTAAGGAATGTGTTTGTCTTGTTGCGGAATGTACTAGTGCCTAGGTTTTTTTCAGAGGTAGCTACATCATTATGTTAAGGAAAACAGTAACAATCCATTTCCATGATGTGCCATATACGTGCACATCATGGAATTTTGTAGACTTCATGTTTTGATTTCAGATTTCATATCTTTATGATGGTGGCTGGTGTACCCTGATCTTGACTTTGATATTGCACAGCAGGGACTTTCATTTTTGTAGAATTACTCAGGTTGGAAGGCAACTCTGAATATTGGCTGGTCCAAATCCTTGCATAGAGTAGTGTCAATTATAGCAGGTTTCTCAGGGCCTTGTCCAGCTGAGTTTTGAGTTTCTCCAGGGATGGAGACTATACAAGCTCTCTGGGCAATCCACCTGGTGTTCAACCACCCTCAGAGTAAAAAGATTTTCCTTATGTTAAAATGGAATTTCCTGTGTTTCAATTTGTGCCCATTGCCTCTTGTCCTCTTGTTGGGTATCAGTGAAAAGAATCTGACTCTCTGCCATCTTCACTCACTTCTGTTAAGATGTAAGATCCTTTGAGCCTTCTTGTCTCCAGGCACAGCAGTTCCAGCTCTCAGCCACTCCGTGTATGACAGATGCACCAGTCTTTTCATTATCTTTGTGGTCCTTTGCTGGACTCGCTCTAGTATGTCAGTGTCTGTTTTGTACTGGGCAGCCTAGAACTGGATGCAACGGTCTAGATATGGTGTCATCAGCGGGGAGGGACCACCTGGCCCCACCTGCTGGCAGTGTTCTTCCTAGCGTAGCTAGGATGGCTGTTGGCCTTTACTGCAAGGGCACTTTGCTGGCTTATGTTCAATTTGCTATCCACCGCAGCCCTTTGCATGTTTTTCTCTGCAAAGATGCTTTCTAGCTGGTTGGCCCCTGTGTTTACTGGTGCCTGGAGTTATTCCTCCCCAGGTGCAGGATTTTGCATTTCTCTTTGACCTTGGAGGTTCTTGCCTGCCCATGTCTAGCATGTTTTGAGTTTCCTCTGAGTGAAAGACAGTCATGTGTTATATCCAAGTTTTGTTTGTCTGCAAACTTGCTGAGGGTGCATTCTATCCAATCATCTGGGTCATGAATGATGATGATAAACTGTGCTGGCCCCTGTGTCAGTCACTGGGGTACTCTGCTAGTGATTGTCCTCCAGCTGGAGTTTGTGCTGCTGATCACAATCCTTGGAGCCCAGTGGTTCAGCCTGTTTTCAGTCCTCCTTGGTGTCCAGTTCTGTAGGCTGTACTTCATGTGTTTGTATATAAGGATGTTATGGGAGACAGTCTTAAAAGCCTTATTTTCTTGTTGTTTTCCAGGTGCTGTTGAAAGATCTAACAGAAGTCAGCATATGCAGGATCATTTTGGAGGATATTCTAGGAGTAGAGGTAGGATTGCATGGTTAAAATTTGTAGTTTTGGGGGTGATTAAGCCTTCCTTTTGGACAAAACATTGAGAATGGAGGACCTTGCAACTGGTGTCCAGGTAGATTCTGGACAAATTTTAACTCAAATTTTACTGTGTTGGTAGCAGTACTGTTGCTGAGTGGTGCTGTTCCTTGTGGAAAATGGTAGTTACACCTGTCTTAAGCTTTGTAATTTTAATTCCTTTTTTTGTCTTATGAAAGGACACCTTCATCATGTGGTGGTTTTTTGTTGAGTGGGAGGTAGGCTACAGACCTGAGGTCCCCATCAGCCTGAATGATTCTGTAATTTTACCATAAAGTTTAAAAAAAAACCAAACTGAAACAACAACCCCCACACCACCACCCCACAAGCCTGCCCTGATGTCAAAGATAGCTTTGAATGTTAAGTTGATTCTTTTTTCTAATTATAGATACTGATGAATGTCTGAACAGACAGTGTCAACCAGTGAGTAGATTTGGTAGCGGAAGGAATTTTGCAAACAGAGGTAACTTTCTGGAGTGTCTGCAACTAGGTGTATTTGATACATTAAATTTTCCCTATTCAGGTACTCGGTTTTGTTTTATCAGAGCCAAATTAGTATTTATGACTTGGAGAGTAATAACAGCCCTTATTTTTGCATAATGTAGGCGCTCAGTATCACCCCTTAGTTTTGACTGCACAACATAAAATAGCCCACCGTATTTGCCAGAAGGCAGGACTCGACATTTAAAATCAATGTTTTGTTTACCTCTTGCTTTGAATCCATTCTCTCTGGAGAGGGGTATTTTTCTGATAATTTCGGTGAGTCATAATGTAGTATAAAAGGCAGCTGAATGTTAGTATTCACATATATGCCATATGAGAGAGTGTATTAGTGCTCTTCTGTGGAAGACCTGAAGGCTTTCTTTGGTATCCATAAAGCAATATTTAATCCCTGTCCTCTTCCTGCTTATAATGGCTATCACATAGCATCTGTCTAGGTAGTTCTGTGGCTGTAAGTGGGACTGGTTATAAAACAAGGAAGATGGAAACTCTAGGCCTTGTTTGGGCATGTTTAGCAAAAGTTCCGACCTGCAGAACAGCTGTGGAGCCACTTGAAGTTATGTCTGTTCTTTCAAAAAATTCTGCACCGTTTCTTCATCTCTTGGATTGATGCCCATTACGGTAGGGGAATGCTAGGCTTGTTTGACTAAGCAGGCAGCAGCATTTTGGTGGTGCTGTGGAATGATGATGAACAGTTCTGCTGTAGACTCTCCACCAATTGCAAAGTAACTCACAAGCTGTATTTAAGGTCTGTAGTATTTATGGGTGTTTATATTTAGACTGTCTTTTGCATGTGAGCCTTTAAGATGTGATTATTTTTTTTTATTTGGAAAAACTCAAATAACATGAACTGGTATGCACCAAACGTATATGGAGAAGGAGCTACAGATGCTGTGGTAGGAGAACTTTTTGGTCTCATTTAGCAGAAGATGCTCAGTGTCATTGCAAGGTGATAGAACAGGTGTTCAGTTGAATAATAAAGACTAAGGAGTAAATGACAATATAAGTTGACTGCTTGGATCTTAGACAACACCTAAAACTGTCCAATCTTCCAATCTAAAATGATGTACACCTTGTTTATGCATGTGGCTGTTTACTTCCTCTCCTGCCCCATCAGGAGGGTGACTAGGGAGAGGAGTTAGAAATAAAAATACACTAAATACCTGGCACTGCCTGTCGCAAGCAACTGAATAAGCAATTCTGAGTAATAAAAAAATAGAAATTGATAGATCTGAAAGGCAGGTTTTCAAATCCTTCCTCTGTAGGAGGCAGCAATTGCAATACTACATCACTCTACAGTACTGGTTATGAGAACTGAGAAGGTACAAATGCTGTCTGTTGTTCTGTGACTGAACCAGAGGACTGAACTGATCTGCATCATAACCAAAGAGTTGCAAGTTAGTAGTTTATATAGCATATATGCGTATAAAGTTGAATACTTCAACACTTAATATTTGTTTTACTTCTTGAAGCAAGCAATACTACAGGAGAGTGGTAGACTCTTCTTATCGTCATACTTTTTGGCAAAAATACTTCTCTTTATTTTTTCACATTTAGGCAAATCACTTAGTTTTATTGTACTTTTTATCTGATTTCATAAAATAAGGACCGCGAGGAATAATTGCCAAATAAAAGGCACTTCATCTGTACCTGCAAAACTGGGCAAACTAAGTTGTTGTGTGCTATGCTGTACTGTAGGTTTTCAAGAAAGGAACGTTGTAGAAGATTCACAAAATAGAGGCTTTAGAGGATTTCCTGGTGGCTTTGGACGAAGTGAGAGTAAGTTTTTTGTATTGACTGGTGTGTGTGGGAACAACATACATGTGGTCATTCTTTCTGGGTTTGCTTGCTCCCTGAGAAGTACAGATGTAAAGGTGAAAGCTGTGAAATAGCTTCTGTTCTTCAGCTGTATTGGAATGTGGATGGTGTCTTTGAAAAATAGTATCACTGGGAGTAATACAGCATAGGTTGGAGTTATAAAGAATCTGTTGTGGCTGTTGCATTGGAGAGTTTTTGGAGCAAATAGTATTAGCTTTAAGCATAGTAATTCATTATGCTAATTTTAGACACTATATCCACTACACTGTGTATTGCTTACAGGTATTAAAGATGAGCAAGGAGACAGACCTCAGTCTGGCATTTTTCTTGGCTCTAGAGGAAGAGGAGCATTTGGAGGTCGTGCAGGTGAGACTTCTTAGTAGGGTGGTGAACCTTTCAGATTTCCTCATTGCTGATTTGTGGCAATGCAATACCTTCTTAGCTTTGCTAAATGCTGTCACTGTGATGGTTCTCCCTGCCTGAATTAAGAACCTAATGCAAATGTTAAATAGCTTGCTTCCATGCCCCCACAAGACATGTTTGTAACTTGGATAAATTTTAATAATTAGATTTTCAAAGCTGTTGTCTTCTGTAATTTTTTTCTTGGTCCTACTGCTACTGGGTCAGTTAATGGACAATGAAGGAGAGGTGCTAACCCCAAAATTCAAAGCAAGCCTTAAGAACTAGCTCAGTTTTGAAATAGTCACTCTAGACTTTTTCCACACCCCGCCAGCCCCATAAAGGGAAGTATTGTTGTAGGTTTGTCCAGGCTGAAAAGTAAGGTTTGTAGCTCTGAGAGGCCAACTCTTCCTGATGACTTTATTGTAATGTTGGGGTTTTTTTCTGTCTACAAAGGATTTTTCCCTCATGGTCCTATCTTCCTTTGCCACTGATGCTAGTCTTAACTTGTAACCTATATGTTGTGCTACCTAGAGCATAGTAATCTATCTCTCACAAAAGTCCCATAAACCAAATTAGAAATACCATTAAACTAGTGCAATGGGTAGTGGATGGCTGATACTCTCAATGTAAGAACATTCTGTGTGATACTGGTAAAAGAATTTTTCACTGTAGAAAAGATACAATGATTAGTGTGTGTTTTCAGAAGTGCTCCTTAATATCCAAACAATTGATTTGCCTCTATTGACTTAGTTAAATTAAGTTTTTCAGATTTTTAATTCAAATAATAATTTTTAGAAAATTAAGTGTTTATAGAGGCAACATGCTAATACTCACAGAGGACATGACTGCATCCTTAACGCAGGATAGTTATTCCTTTTTCATGACCATTGTATAAAGTATTAGTCCGTGAAGACTGTTAAGGATATTGGTAGGCAGCAGTTGCACTAGCCTGTTCATGTGGAAAGATAATTCTTCATCAAGAGCAGTTTGTTGCATGGGAAGTATGTCCTTTTTATAGCAAGAGAATGTGTCTGGATCTAGCGAAGGAGCAGAGCATCACTGCTAGGCTGTTATGCTGCCTCCATCTCTGAATAGCAGTCATGTCACTCTAACAGAGCTTGTAGAGGTAAAGAAGGTAGAGCTATGCTGGCTTTTCTTAAAACAGTTATGCTTTTTGCAATTAGAGATACTGTGTAAGCATATTATATCTTCTGATGGAAAAATAAGTATTTAAAAGTGATTACACACACACACACTATATGTTGCATCTTTGCTTGGGTTCTCTGTTACTATCTCAGTGAAGCTGTGGTTTTACAGAGTTGCTTAAGAGTATTGCTGCTGAACGGAGCATTCCTGATCCAAGTCACAGTACTGGCTGCCTCTTTAGAACTGGTATTCATGTTTAGAGTTAATAATTAGACTTAGTACAGGTCAAGTATGGACTGGATCTGGTTTGTGAAGTCCCTCAGCGAGATGCTGTGTTTAATTCCTTCATGTTGTTACTGTGAGGTCCTGCTAAGCTCGGTGTTCTGATGACATACTCTTTCTGCCCTTTAAAACACAAATATGGGGCCTTTGTGTTTTGGCTTTTTGTAACTAAGCTTTCATTGCTTACCTAAATATTTCCAGTGATTCTACCAACCATATCAGAACCCACTGTTGAGTTTTCTAAGTGCCTCTAGTAATTTTTCAGTAAGGTTCTTGCTTAGATTTTCTCTCAAATGAGCTTTTTTTTTTCCCTAAAAGCCATTAACTTTGGAATGCTTTCTTTAACAGCAGCTTACAAAGAATGTGATGAAGAAATAGGTTCTGAAAGAGGTAAGTAGCTTCTTCATAAGTAACATGCCAGTTTTAATTTTCTTTTAATGCAAGGAATTTCTCTCACTTAAAGTTGCTGGAAGTAATTGGGTAAAAAAGAAGGTAGTGATAGGGGTGAAAGCATAACCATCTCAAAACTGTTCATGTAACATGAATTGCCAAGCAAATACTGTTAAACTCAGTATGTTTAAACTTTGTTCATCTTTAAATTACTGGGCAACACAGTGGTTGTTCTCACCTAAATAAAGACTAAGTTTCTGGAATAGAGTGCTGTAGAATTCCTCTGTTGCTGGCTGTTTCTTCTTTCTAATGGTAAAGTTTATCTACTTGAGACACAGGTGTTAGAGAACTTAATTGGCAATAGTGTAGGCATCTAAGTGATGATAGTCAATAAAGCTAACCACAAAGGAACAGCAGATTCTCAGTTGCAGATGCTATAACATCTGGGACGCTATTTTTGGAAAACAGTCTTGATGCGTTTTACAGAGTGCAAGTTAGTAAATAATATTTCATGATTACGTGCAGATCAGGTTGAAATGTATGATGAATAATGACTTTGTGACATGGATTTGAAGTGTTAGTTGGGATAATCTATTGGAATGTTTACTTACCTGCAGTGTTTTTTGCAAATGACTTTAGCCTTATTTTACTTTTCTCTTACTCTTTAAATGCAAAAAGATAAATAGTGAATTCCTGTGTTTTGCATGAATAATTTTGGTTCCTCATCCTTCCTGTCCCTGTGAAACAGCTTCTACTGCTAACCTTTTAGTGAGCATCAAATAATTAATTCTATACCTCTCAGTTTATTAGCTTGAAAAATACCTTAAGGAACATAGAACTATAAATATACTGCCATGAACAGATAAATTTTATCTTGTGTATTAATAAATGCATTGTTATTGAATAGGATAATTCATAGTATAATGAGTTTTTGTGGTAGAATTGGTTTTTGCATGATGGTAGAGATTAATTAAATTGGTGTCAAAGTAAGGTCTGGTCCTTGAGCAAATGTGAGACAAGAACGCTTTACAAAAGTGTGACTTACACTTGTAAGTGAGTTTTAGGTCTAGTAGTATAAAACTAAGTTCTAATAGAATTCATTTGTGAAATTTCTTTCCTTCCTGGAAAGTGGAGAGAAGTCTAAGTGACATCCCACTGAAATGAACTTCAATAGCTCCATACTTCAAATAGTTTTAGTTTAAGTTTTCTTTATATTGTTCATGAATTTGAGTGTTTCTGTTCTTAAGGTCCAAAGGTGACTTACGTGCCCCCTCCTCCACCTGATGATGAACAAGCCATCTTTGCACGTTATCAGACAGGAATTAATTTTAACAAGTATGATGAAAATGTTGTCGAAGTGTCAGGACTTGACCCTCCAGCACCATTACTGGTTAGTGAACTCATTAATATCAGGGTTTATGTTGAGTGTGATTCTGCAAGGATGTACACTGAGTCTAATATTCACTGCTAAAGAAAATACTAATAAAGATTTTGAATCATGCAGACCGTAGTATGTTGGAAGGAGATGCTGCCCATTTGAAAGATACAAATTGAATTCAAAATTACATTGACAAACTACAGAAATGGCCCAGAGAAAGTCATACTGAATGGATAGGAAGTATGGTCCTTAAATTGCAGAAAAATACCAGTTTAGATCTTGAAAGGAGGAGGTCTTTGGCAGCAGTTTCTGGGAAGGCTGGTAGAGTCATCTTGTTGAAGTCTGTTACTGGCGGATCTTTAACAGTGTAAAGGAACACCTGTCGGAATACTTTTCATTTGGACAGAGAGAGGTGTTTGAAGTAATTTCTATCCCTGTTTTCTGTGACTGCTGTTTATTGTTTAACTTCACTTCTACTCCATACCATGTGGGCTACTGTTTGGAAAAAAAAAAAGGCTCCTTTTAGGGGACGAATGAGGAAGAAGGGCGGAGGGCATAGTAGCACCTGTATCGAAAGAGAAGATGCAGTGGTTTTTTCCCCATCCATCTTCTGAAAGGTTTTCTCACTGAAGTTGAGTGATTTTGTAATGTATGATGCTTTTGACGGCCCTCGATAGGGATCTTGCTTTAGCTCCCCTTACTAGTTTTAGCACAGAGACTAAGTGTGTATCTCCTATGTGAAATCAAACTGAAGAGTTTGTTTTTTGTAGCATGCCATGATGTTTACCTGCTTGAATCCAGATGTATAGCTTCTGAGCAGTTTTCCATCAAAGCTAGTAAAACCAGCTGAAGGCCTTCACTGTCCTACAAACAGCTTGACTTGAATGACATGAACAGGTTGAAGAAACCTTTGGGGTTTTTTACCTGTAGGAGCCTTGGCAATCTAGATGACTGGTGACACCCCATCAAAAGTTAATACTTTTTAGTGTTTGGATGTCTGTATCCTATGGTAAGCATCTCAGTTTTTAAACTTTAACTTCTGTGGATGTGTGCTATTAATAATTTTTTCTCTTACAGGCTTTTGAAGAAGCTAACCTCTGTCAGACTTTAAACATGAACATTGCTAAAGCTGGATACTCTAAACTTACTCCAGTGCAGAAGTACAGCATTCCTATTATACTGGCAGGACGGGATTTAATGGCATGTGCCCAGACAGGATCGGGAAAAACTGTAAGCATTTTGTGTAGTATTTGTAACACTGGAAGTGTGTGACCTTGTACTTCAGGTGGATGCCTCAGTCTTCATGTGCCAGATGCTTCACAGCTTGTTGTGTAATGATTTAACTTGCACTGCAGTGGCGGGCGTAGTATTAAGCACAGATATGAATGATGGATGGATTGTCGCATTTTTTGGCTGAATTTCTTTTACATTTCAGTGAACTGTTGTCTTGATACAGCAGGCCTTCAGGGCTACAGATATGGATTCAGAAGTATAGGCACTTACAGAAACTGCTGATGAGAAAAACTCAGCAATTGAAAGTTGGTGTTTCTGTGTTGTGTGGGGTTTTGTGCTGGTTGGGTTTTTTTGTGTTGGTATGTGTGTTTTATGTATTGTTTTGTTTTGTTTTTTTTAAACTTATGCCAGATTTTAACAGTGTGTTGTGCTGGTTTGTCATGCTTCATTTGATCAAATCTGATCTGCGTCCGACTTAGTTTTAGGTGTTCCAGTATTAATCATGGAACAGTGTTGAGAGTTGACGGTTGTCTCAACTTGTTAAACTAATGTACCCATATCTAACCACTGACAACTCTGTATGAGAATATTTGGATATTAAGTATCGCTTTTTGCCATTCAGTATAGTGTGAAATTCTAGCTTTGTTGTTTTGAAAAACATCTTCTGTTTGCAGAGGGGGAAATGCCCAAAGCTTACGCTATAAATATTCTGAATGCTTTTGGGACTGCTGTACAGATTCTGTTTTGGGGTAACTAGTCTTACATGGAAGTAAGGGTGCTGGTGCAGTTGTGTTGCAAACTGATCTGCTGTTGTAGTAGTCTTGAGAATGGTGATGCGTGGTTACCTTACAAATCTACTGATGATAATGTAAAGCTTATAAGTAAATGTTAAGGAGGGGTTTTGATCCTGGGGTACACAGTTACCAATGTATGTCAGCATGGTGTGTGGAACTGCCTGAAGAACCCAGAAGTTAGGTAGTGCATGACTCTGTTCCTGCCTTACTAGACACTTACAGTCCAGAGAAACTTTCATGCTTCTTAAACTAAGAAGAAATAAGATCAAATGTTCTGTAGCACATTCAGTTCGATCCTTTTGCATTCTGATTTCCTTGAAGTTGATAGTGTGCTGTATTATTCTAGCTTTAAGATTGATACGCAGCTTTTAGTGTGACTGATGAAAGCTTTAAGGCTAAACAGCATAAATGCTGACTTTTTTTTTTTAGGCAGCTTTTCTTCTGCCCATTGTGGCCCACATGATGAGAGATGGCGTAACTGCCAGTAGCTTTAAAGAGCAGCAAGAACCAGAATGTATTATTGTCGCCCCAACTAGAGAACTGATAAATCAGATCTTCCTAGAAGCAAGGAAATTTGTGTATGGGTAAGCTTTGGCACTGTTGCCTGGTATTGATTACTACTTTGTTTGAATCAGCAGTGCTTTATTTTCTTCATGCATACTTTCAACCTTTTTTCTGTGCCAATTGAATGACTACAAGCACTTGAATTTAGATGGTAATAGTGGCTGGCAGGTTTCTTACTATATGGCTAGGGATTTAAACGTCTATTCTTCCTGATGGGGGGGGGGCGGGGGGCTTACTCCAGCTTGAAGAGGAGATAAGTACTAAACTTGTGTCACATCTTCACCGATGAGAAAAATGAAATTTCTTAAATGAAGTAGTTTAAATTTAGCTTGCCTTATATAATTTATACTCACTTTTATTTTTTATCTTGACAAAAATAGAGGTATGTGTTAGGGATTTTTAGTTAACTTCCAGTGATGGTTTCTAATAACTCTGTACTTCCAAGTGTTTCTGGTCTTGGACAGAAATTTCACAGCTCAAGCAAGCTCTTTTAGCTCTGCTTTTTCAAAACAGAACAAAAGGTCTAAACTTGTCATTGGGTTCTTGGGTGTTGTGTGAGAGTACATTTGCAGCAGTTTGCCAGTGATCTTTCTGCTGCTAAGTGATAGGTTTCACCAGTGCACAGGAAGAGAATTAAATTTGTTGTCTGTAATAGCTTGTTACTGTTAGATGGAATGGAGAATATCATCAGTGCAAAATCCAGTGGGTGAAATTAGACTTGACTTTGCTCGTTCATGCAAAGTTATGCTTGGAGGCTGTCTCTGCCTTTGGGAAGTACCATCATGTTTGCTATCTGCTTAGTAAGCGCATTACTAAAAGCTGCTTAATCCCTAAAACTGTTCTAACTATGTAGCTAGTTCTATTAATTGTGCTATTTTAAACTAGATACAAATTATTTCACAACAGAATAGCTTTTGAATTGAGAAAGCTTCTGCTACAGCAAGATAACCTACATTTGGGGGGCAGTTAAACAATATCAGGGTGTGAATCTGTTGCCTCTAAAGAATTGCATGCATATTGCTCAGTTCAGATTCATGATATTCTTAAGGTCTTTGGTTTAGTTCACAAATAGGAATATGGAATATTTATATTAATTGATACCGGATAAGTGTTGAAATGTTATGAGTCCAACCTGTTTCTGTTCTTGACTAAAGCTTTCTGAAAAGTTCCAGTTAAACCTGGTAAAAATTTACCAGGTTTATCTGATTTGCCACTGTTGCATATGAAGCTGAATTAGTATCTTCAAGAATAGACAGTTTGAATTTGAGTATGAAAATACTCATTGCATGCATGTAAAAGCCTTAGCAGGAGGTTATAAAGATAAGCTTGTAAACTTGCTCTTCAGCTGTGTAAGGTAGTTCTTGCTCTTAGAGGTCGTTTTCTACAGAGAAGAATATCTGATGTAGTTCTACTCAGTAGATCTAACCAAAAACCTTAGCAGGAAGTAAAACCTAAGTAGTTTAGCATTTGAATGGGTTTGCAGTCTAATTCTTGAGTAGCACACTACATGGCCAGTGTGATTAGTTGCTTTTCAAAGATCTACCTGTGTATTTTTTTTTTTGTTGCACTGTCCTTTCAAGGTGTGGAAAGATTACTTCTGAAGCTCTAAAGGCATATATTTGGTTCTCCTTTTTCTAAGTGTGCTGTATAAAAGGGGACAATGTCTAACACCATTTTGGCTCTTACTGCCAGTAACTCAGTTGAAGGGAGAGGGAGGAATACAGGTGAAATGAAGTGCTCTTTCCAAATAAGCCACCTGTGCAGCCTCTCTTATGTAGTATGAGTGGGAACTTTGAGCTTATGGAGAATTGAGTTTCTCGTCTTGGGTCCTGCTTTTGGTTATAAACTATGCTGTATGGTGAAGGAATTGGACTACTCTAAGCTGTTTTATGGTAGATCTGATGATTTTTTACATACTTTCATGAAACAATACTGTTTGCATACTTACATAATTAATCCACATTTTTTTCTGTATAATAGAACTTGTATAAGGCCTGTGGTGATCTATGGAGGTACACAAACAGGTCATTCAATTCGTCAGGTAATGCAAGGCTGTAATATACTATGTGCCACTCCAGGAAGGCTTCTAGACATCATTGGAAGAGAGAAGGTAAGATCTTAAAATTTAATCTGAATTCCCTAAACACTCTTAACTTCTTACATACTGTTTTTCATTCTTCAAATTTGATAGAAGCAAAGATAGAGCCATGAAAATCAGTCAGTATGGTGCCTTTGTAGAGGCACTTACTTAAAATACAAATGAGCTTTTCTTGGAATATCTAAATACCATGAAGTTTTTGAGTAGCGTAAGTCCAGATCTCTTCCGTCACTTTCAGGGCCCATTGGAAAATAACAGTCTAAATCTAACTGGCTGCAGTGTGCTTGGCAATTAAATTTTATAGTTTAAATACATGGAGCACCTTCTCTTTGTTCTCGTAGAAAATTCCATAGCAGATTTTCATTTCGTGTCCTGTTTGTTTTGCTACAATAGCTTTTATCTGTCTGGAACTATGTTAATATTATTTGAATGTTGATTTTATTCAAAATATTAAAAAACACCAGGTGTAATGTTGTATTTGAATTTTTATTTTTCCAGCAATTATAAGTTCAAATTGAAATTGCTACATATTATAATGGTAGCTTAGTGTTATTGCATTAGGCAAAAGAAGCTTGGAAAAACACTTCTTGGTAATAAACTGGAGATTGGCTTTCTGCGGTTGTCAGGCTTCTAGTCAAAATGACAGTCTTCGTCAGCAACAGTGAAGTTGTAATGTCCTTAATAATGCTTTCTGACATAATTTTTTTCAGAACAAGGAGTTTTTTGAGAATGTGTGGGGGTTATATGAAAGAATCTTTCTAAAACTTGGACGTAATTTCAAAATAGATGTGTTGAATAATAGTCGATCTGTAGGCTCTATCTCTGTTTACATAGATGAACCAAGTTCTGAAGCACTTCAGTGTACATATACTATTAGAATTGGTGCAGATTAAAAAGTTAAGTAGAGGTTGCGATGCAAATAAAATATAATGCACGTAGGCTTTTATTTGTGAATAATTAACTTCTACTAGAAAGAAATAAGTAAAAGGTGGATTTTGGCAATTAGCTCATTCTATAAGTGTATACTGTCAGTGAACCAATACAGTTTTTCTTTCACTGAAATACTTGCAGATTGGTTTGAATAATGTGAAATATTTGGTGCTAGATGAAGCGGACCGCATGCTTGATATGGGTTTTGGGTTAGATATGAAGAAGCTGATTTCTCACCCAAGCATGCCACCAAAAGACAAACGTCAAACATTAATGTTTAGTGCCACTTTCCCTGAAGAAGTTCAGAGGTGAGTGAAGTTAAAACGGAAATATATCTGAAGACATTCTTGTAGGGAGCTAAATGTCTGAAGAATTGTTAAGAGCACACCTTATGTTTAAAAGCTTATAATCTTGCTAGAAGATACTGAAAAGCTATGATGTTAACATTCCTTGCTGAAGACTTCTCCTTTTTTTTAAGGTAACATAACTAGTAACTTGCATAGATTAACTGTTTAATTTAGGTGGGGACTTACAAAATTTGTCTGAAGGCTTTTAAATTCCATTTCTGCAGAAGTCCTCATACTGCTCCTGTTTGTTTCTTGTCCCTCCCCCACCACATCTGTGCAAGCTCAAAAACAGTGATCTTACTGTTTCATGGGCAGCACTGGTAGCACCATCTTTGGCACCAGGACATAATATAACCAGACATCCCAATTACTGATATACAATTCCTATTTACATGCATAAGTGCTATTTGTTTTCAGTAGTTTTAAAGCTTCCACAAATGAGTTTAGGATATATCTTACAGTTCTACTACTCACTACCCTTACAGTTCCACTTTCCAGACTCTGAGAGAACAGTCTTCAACAATTGGTAGTGGCGTTGCTGAGCCTGGGAGTAGCAGAACAAAACACTTCATTCTCTGTAGGTGGATGGCAATTTTTCAGTATTCTACTTCTGAAGAGACAGGCATCTGAATACTCATTCTTAAATCAGTGGAGTCTAAACTTCAATTTGAGCAGTTGAACATAATTTTGGTGGCTCTTGTGGTAGGGATACTGTTGTGACAGTATGACCAAAAAATACCAGTAAGCATAAATACAGTTTGGGACCAGGTAAGCTGATCAGACCATTGCAGTGAACTATGTTAGTACTTGAGTGAGTCAAATCCTGACAACTTCCAGCCTTCAAAAAGCCTCAAAGACCTTTTTTGAGCTGGGCAGAAAACATCTTTAGTAGTTGACTGAGAGAGGGGAATGGGCTGCTTTCCCCCTTTTGGTCAGTTAATACTGACAGCTGTTGGGGAGATGAATCGCCTTTCTTTAAGTAGGATTGAATTAACTTTAAACTCAGTCTTAAGTCACCTATTGTGGCTTTGGTTCCTCAGTCAATACTTTTTTCACAGAGTTTTTTTGTATTGAAAGAAGATCATGTGAACTAATAACGACCTTGTTTCCACAGCTGGGAATCAAGTGCTCAAATGATACTGTACATGAGTGTGGTTCATGTTCATTCCATGTGTTTACTGTTTGTGTGGGAATGTGGTCTCACTTTGCACTGCATCCTGGGAAGAGATCAGGTGTGTCTCCCTTTAAGATGCACAGCATGCTCTGATTGGCTCAGGTTTTGGGGCTGAGAGGGGAATCTTGATCCCTTGATCTCTAGACCTGTTTTCATCAGTGTGTTTTCGCTAATGCTCTTGCTGTGTGATTTTGCTACATACTGAGGGAGGAGTAGACAGTCCTGTAACTACTAGCATCTGAAAGGAAGAGATCCCTTCAACTGTGCAAGAGGTTTACTGTCTGCTTCTGTTCAATGAAAAAAAAAAAAAAAAAAACCCCAAAACCAAACCAAAACAGATCTACCTTTCTACTGTCAGTCTTGCAGGATTTACAAGTGCTGGTAGAAGACTTAAACTTCAGAAACCTGAGTGCTTGGGTCATGGTTTAGTAGTGCATAATAATAATCTTGTAACCTTTTGAAGCTGGAATGCCTAAAGGTGATGCTGTCATTTTAGAGAGTGAAAACCCATGTTGTCTGGAGTGAGTCACTTCCTGATTTACTGCCTTTCTGATTCTGGAGTCAGGAAAGCTAATGTTTTCCCATACTCTGCTATCAAAACAACTTTGGACAGTATACTGGTTTTGGTAGTATAGGACAAGGTTCTTTGGCCCTGCTGGGTTCAGGCTCCTGCACTTCTATTCAGTGAATGTAATCAGATTTAGTTTTAAGATACTCTTTGGTTTTGTACCTGAATTTGGGTCTCTGCTGTTACATAAACCTTTGGTCTGATCATGAAGGCTCTTCCTGTGCACCTGAGTTGAGAGAACCATGTATTTCCTAGGTGACTGGTGAACTTCAGCTTAGCATTTGGGGCTTTATATCTCTCATTAAAAGGTCTTTTCTTTCTTCTCTCCCTTTGTGTTTTTGTTTACTGTTCATTTTCAGAGAGTTTAAACTTGCCTTTTACTTTCAGTTTAGATCTTCATGTCTCTCTGAGTTCTTAAACCACTCAGATCTTAAGACCAAACACATTTAAATTTCTGGTAACTTCCTTTATTTGCTATGAAAAACACCGTTTCAGTGGCAATTACACTGATAAATCAGGCAAGAGATTCAAGTCCTTAGGGCAGTGGCAGTCCTTTAACATTCTTAAGATTTTCCTCTTTTTTAGGAATTTGTTCTAAAGCTTGAGATTGCCTATTTTCAGTTAAAGGTTGACTTGTTTACCATCTGAATTTTACTGCAGTAGAAACTGCTGTGTGTACACTGGACATGAAGCACACTTGTGTATTGATACATTAATAACAATTTAGTAGAACTCTCAAGTATTGTGGGGCATTCCAAGGAATTACCTATTTTGGCAAGTTTGATCTCTCAGATAAGATCACTTATGCAAGGGCAAACTGAAGAGGAATGCTGTCTGAACAAAACTTGACTCTTGCCTATAGCAACTGGTAAATAAATGCCATGTAGTAAACTCTGTTTTTAAGCACTGCTTTTGTTGAACAGTCAAAAAGTATGGCGGTCTCTTGGAGGCCTATTTTGAATTCTGGCCTGTGTAGGATTTTCCCCTGTCCCTCCAGCTAGTGATGAAGTAGTACCCTGAGAATGGTTCTGTGAGCATATATATCAGTAACCCATTTTATTGCAAGCATGTATGTGGAACTGTTTCTGAGATGGTTAGAAAATGCAGTGTTTGTATTATGAAAAGCTGCAGGGATGTAATCAGTCTGTACACCTTCTTACGTGTTTTTTTGTACAGCTGTCTAGAAAACAATACAGATTCTTAGCTTTTTAAAAAATGTGCATATGACTGCTTATATTCTCTGCCTTGTGAGGAATGATACAAGTATTTGTTGTGTGGGTTGCTTAAGCATAAACGAAGTTACTTGATCTTAAAGCAAAAATAAGCTATGTAATAGACTTCATGTTGCTCAATTTTGTTTCTTTTCAAGGCTGGCTAGTGAATTTTTGAAAACTGATTATTTGTTTGTTGTTGTTGGACACGTGGGTGGAGCTTGCAGTGATGTTCAGCAAAATATTCTTCAGGTTCCTCAGTATTCCAAGAGGGATAAACTGATAGAAATTCTACAAAGCATAGGTAACTTTCCTTATTGCTAATCGTTTTCCAGGGAAGACAAAAATGCTTGGTTTTAAACTTGTCCTCTTGCTGTTGACCAGGTCATGATTCCTTTCTATTATGTGTGTTACACGCTTTACAAGACTACTGATTGAAGCTTGAAGCAGACTTCGGGGAATTCTAGATTTTTAGGCGTATTTGTGTTATGGGTATTTGTCAAGGTTTCATCTCTATTGAGTACTAGCAGACAAGCTTCCCAGATGGTTAGTTTCTTTATATGGTCAATTACAATACTTTAGCATCTGGGGGTGTTATCTACAGATTATAGGTGTATTAAATTTGTTACATGAACATTTGGGCCTGTATTTTGTTAATTGCTGGGATTTTTCCATTTTTGCTCTGAATGTATCTTAAGTTTTAATGCTGAAAACTGGGAGGGAGTTTGGAATTAAAAAATGGTCTGTGTACCTTGCTGTTCAGTGCTCAGAATGGCGTGCTGCTTTTAGCCACATGCTGTAGAAAGGGAATGCATACTTCATCACAGAGAACCAACATTCATTTCTTCCTTTTATTGAGGAGGAAAATACAATGCACTTGTCTTCACCTAGGTTTCTGTGTTGATCTAGAAATTGATGGACTGAATTTAGTTATTTGAACACAAACAAGTACAATCATATCTTAAAGACTTTATTCAAAACCCATTCTGATATTAGGTGTTTATATAAGTAACTGCAACTGTGAATAGTGAAAATGCATTAGGTTTCAAACTGCAGTGGGTCTGAACTCTTGTTTAACATAGGTCATGAACGAACCATGGTGTTTGTGGACAAAAAGAAAAAAGCAGACTACATTGCAGCCTTTCTTTGTCAAGAAAAAATATCAGCCACTAGCATCCATGGGTAAGTATTTTTAAAGTGAAAGTCAGGTAATGGTATCAAGTGAAAGTCACTTAATACAGTATGTTATGAGGAGCTTTTATTGAGTTTTTATGTTTGGCCATATCTGTGTGACTTAGCTTGCCTTGTTTCAGATAGCCCTGTAATCCTCAGCAGCTCTGCCCAGTTGAGAACGTAGTGTTTCTGAAGGCCAGTTCTTACAGCATTTGCTGAGTATACATCTTTCTGGTTGACCACACTTCAAATGCTGTATATGAACTGGAGAATCTTATGCCTAGTGCTTAAAAAAAAAAAAAAAAAAGAATTAGTATGTAATAAATTTAGTAGAATCAACTGTTGTTTTTATGTAGTTTTTGTCATCATTTTTGTGACCACAACCAGACCTTTTGGTGTTACTGGTGAGATGATCTTCGTAAATTCAAGCAGCAGTTGTGGACCTTCCACTCTGTCTTACAGGCTTCCTCAAAGTGATGAGTCGTGTACCATACAGATTTTTTGATGCTGTCATTTCTGCCTGCTTGATGTGTTCATGGACATAGCATTCATATGGAGATTGATATAAAGAGAAGATGCTTCTAACTTGTGTTTGTAGTCTACTCATTAGTGTTGCATACCTGAAAAAATGTTGAGAAAGAAGGTGAAATAGTTGCTAATTCCAGGTCTAAACCCATCTGAAAAGATGGTCTGTCTTTCACATAATGAGCTGGAATGTAGTTCTGTGGTGTTTGTTTACAAGTCATAATGTAGGACAACAAACTGAATCTTAAGATTCCCAGTGAAATGTAGCACATCAAAAATGTAATTTTGCAATATTTTTCATCTTGTAATAGGAGGAGGGGACTTGAAGTCTTGCCAATAAAATGATGCTTTGGGCAGTGTTCTGACAAACATCAGACTATCAAGGTTGCAGATGGGTTGAAATGGTCTTAGTACACAGATACAAGGTGTTTGTGTGTATCCTGTGCCCTATCAGTTTTACAGGTGTGTGAAGGGTCATTTTGAGAAGATCTGACCTGTCCTTGGCTAATGTGAATTGCTGTTGCACAACTTGTCTTGTGTGGGAAGAGGTTCTTAACCCATTTCTGTGGAATTATTACACTGTGAGTTAAGGTGTACTTACAAAGAGAATAACTGGTTCCACAGAAGATGCTGAACTGCCATGAATGTTACTGATTTCTGATTCACTTGAGTTTTTCGAGTTGCAGTTTGTTAGGATAGTTGCTCTTCTCTGGAATAGTAGTCATACCAGGCTTCACTAAATGTCCCAAGTTAGATTCAAAAGAGCACTGTGTTCTAGCTTTCTAATTTGTTTTCTCATTTAGACAACAAAGAACATGAGTTAAACTCTGATCTACTGTATTGAAGTGCTGGATAATCTATAAATATTCTTTAAAAATGCTAACCCCAGAGCAAATCTAGTGTTCTAACATGATGATAAACAAAAGGCAAGTTCTGTACTGTTTGGTCACACTTTCTAGTGTGTCTGAAAAATGGCCTATGCAGGAGTCTAGGTAGACTTCATCTTTGCTATTCTGGCTCCCTGCTACAAAGCAGTAGGAAAAGCACTTCTAATTATGGCATGAAGAAATAATCAGTTAAACAAGTGGATCTTCTTAGGGAGGCAGTGAGTTCAATACACGACTATCTCTGGTTCTTTTAAAAAAATTAATTTCTCTATAGACTTAGGTTAAAATAGTTGCTGTGTGTTACTGCTAATCAGTTAAAAATTCAGAAAACCTAAACTGGTAGTGTGGGGGTTCTGTTTTTTCTTTTTGCCTCCCGAGAACTATTTCTGTCCATGAATCATGACCTTTTAACCTATATCTTAAATAATAATGTAAATTTTTTGAGACACCCGTTCTAACCATTGCTTTCTTTGTAGAGACAGAGAACAGAGAGAGAGAGAAGTAGCTCTTCAGGATTTTCGTTCTGGAAAATGTCCAGTTCTCGTGGCAACTTCAGTGGCAGCAAGAGGTCTGGATATTGAAAACGTTCAACATGTTATTAATTTTGATCTTCCTTCCACCATTGAAGAGTATGTTCACCGAATTGGACGAACTGGTCGTTGTGGAAATACAGGCAAAGCAGTTTGCTTCTTTGATAACAGTTCAGATGGCCATCTTGCACAATCTCTAGTTAAAGTGCTTTCAGATGTAAGTTTCAAATCTTAGTGTTTAACTTTTTATGTTCTCTAGGATTTCACTTTATATACTGAGCAATTGCTATTTCTTTGGAACAGTTACAGAACTCTTAATATGAATTGGTAAATCAGTCAGAGTCTCTAAATTCACTTTTCTAATTATGTAGGCCCAGCAGGAAGTTCCTGTTTGGTTGGAAGAAATTGCTTTTGGTTTTCAAGGAGAAAGAGTCTTTACATCAGTTAATACTCAAAAGGTAAGTCTGGAAATGAACTGGAAGTATTGGCTTTTAGAACTTTGTCTCAGTATAAAAGTGTTTTTAGCAGTATATATCTGGAGTAATGCCACTGAAACTGTTTTGACTGTGTCCTTTATCTTAGTTGTGCATCTTCAAAGTGCTCAGTATTTCTGAAACTAATTTTGGACAACTTGCTTGACTTGGACTCTTAACAGTGTGGCCTTACTAGCTGTGTCAGTCTTGATCTGTAGTGTGAAGAGTTACTCTGTGGAAGAAAAGGTTTGTGCAAACATGCAAAGGCTGTAGTTCCAGAAGTTTCTCTACTGCACATGTAGGTTAGGAGCAAATAGTTGCTAGTTATACAGTCACTGCTTGTTAAGAACCGCCCAATCAGGTAACTCATTTGACTAAAAACTTCAGCTAATTATAGTTAGATAAATGCCCCAATCTGATCCATATCAAAATTGTTCTTAATGTCTGTGATGAGGAGGAGCCTTCTGTTCTCTTAGTGTTGCTGATACCAGATGTTAAGATACAGCTTGAGTAAATGTGACAGCCTAGGTGGCATAGCTCTCACATCACTCTGCAGTCACTAATTTAGGATTTAAATTCTATGCCTACTTCTACTCGAATTTTTTTTTTTCAACTGATGTTTGATACTTCTTGCTTTTATCTACTTGGATTTTAATGCCTTCATCAAAAGCCTTTCCTTGATCTCTTGCTTCCATAAGAACTTCATGACATCTCAGTTGCATTCCAAATATTAATACTCTCTTAGAGACCACAAGAGAAATAATTACTCTCACTACTTACACAATGTCTGAAGCTTGAGTTCAAGCTCAGACCTTCTCTTCGTTAATTATCTTTTTCCATACTACAGTTAATTGAAAGTATTGGGTGTTTTGGGGATATATTTACCTGCCTGACTAGTTCCTAATTGGATCTGAATCTTTTCTCTTTGGGTCTTCATGGGACCTCAGTTACACACTTAAACTTTTGCTTCCTTGTCACACTTGCAGCTTCAGTGGATCTTTCTTCTATATTCCTGTTCAAGGACACTTTTAAAATTTGTATAGATTGCTTTCAAAGGTGGATCTCATCAACCTTTGAGTCTGGGTTGCTTCCAAATACACATCTCCATCCTTTGTGGAGCGTCTCCAAGCGTTTCATGAAATTTGTGACTTCAGGGTCCAAGTGTGTCCATGTCCTTTACAACCTCTGAGTTACCAAATCTGACTGTGACTCTTCGTCCACGTACTTGTGAATAGAATAGGTTCAGGGGAAATCTGTGTTTGCCTTGGGAGTACTGCCCTCTTAATCACATCCATGCAGTGCACCAGCTCTTGAGTTGGAGATCATCAGGTTCTAATTCCTTTCTTATGAGAACTTCTGGTGTCAGTGATTCTGACAGAAACTGTGCATTTATAATCAGCCCTCTTTTTCTTTGAAATTAACTACTAAAGCTGTTTCTTGCCGTTTTACTATTACTGAAAGAGAGGCTTGTATCATCTAGTCTTCAATAAGGATCTTGATGCACTTTCTCCTGGGGAAGAAAAGTAACATCTTATCTTTGTTTTTACAATATTCACTTTCTTTTTCAAAGGGAATGCATGAAAGGGGCATTTGATAATCAAATGATGAATTTGAAAGAGGAATCGGTTGGAGGCTCTTACCTGATTATTTTGGGACAATCTTACAGATAATTGGGCTTCATCCTTTTTCCAAAGGAAAAGGATTTTGCTGGGAAAGTAATGCAGACAGTCATTCTTAAATAAGAAATGGAGAAGCCAGTTTTTCCCCAAAGTTGTGTGAACTGGTTTGTGTTGGGTGAGACAAGAAGTTGGGATATGAATTTTGGGAAGGATTATTCCCACACTTGATAACATCTGAGGTTGATTAAAGTGCATTAATTTCACGCGGGGGTCTAAAAACCTTATGTATAGAAGTTTAATGATGAAAGAGCCTCTGGTTTTATTTAAAAAATATGATGTTCAAATTACATTGAGACATGCATGCAGAAAGCTAAAATTGTTTTGTAGTGACTTTTACTGTTCAATGATTGAAAGTGTTAATGATTCTAAACTAGTACCTGTTCTGTTTCCTAGAATTACGGAGGCAGAGGCAACATAAACCAAGGAGGAATGAAGATGTCATATTATTCTGCAAGTGCACTTGAGTCATGGGATTAAAATTACTTCAGTACCAAACTAGATTGTATTCTGTTGTGCTTTAAGTGACCTGTTGCACTTAATGTTCCTTACTGTTGAGCTTATGGAACACTTAAGGTTTAAAAGAGTAGCTCATATCATATGCTAACACTTTCAGCAATGTATATGTACCCTGTTATGATGAACCCAGTGATGATAATCACTTAATGTAGGAAGTCAAAAGCAATTTTTTAGGAAACACTTCAGGTATTAAGCGTTAAAACTTTCAGTAAGTGTTTGATGCTTGGTAGCTAGTATGCTGCTGTAAAAAGATGGGGGTTTTGCAAGTGGAAAATAGTAGATCCTTGAACTTAATACTTTGTTATCAAAATTTTTCCTGGGAAGATAGTCTTGGGAAGACCTAGTTTGGGAAAGAGCTTTATGTAAAGGGCTCATCTAAACTTAATGTTCGTTCCTTTTTGTAGCAGGTCAGTTATAAAATTTGAATCTAGTGATGAGGTGACTTAATCTTAAGGATCTGTTAAACACCTTGTAAACAGTTGCTCAATAAAAGCTTGAGGAGTGCATATTGATGGTTGCTTCTACATCAGATATACAAATAAGCATATGTCATGGCAGTTTCATGATTTGATATGTATGTAATATGTGCATCTCCATATCGAACTACAGGTCAGTGGCTACATCCATAACTTAGTTGAAATACATGTTTTTACAGAGCCGTCTTCAGAGGATAGAGCCCTGTGTTGTTTCTAGTATAATGTTTTTGCATTTGACAGGTATAAGTACTCTTCTGTTACCTCTTGTGGAAAAATTTGCTTTAGAACAAGCTTGGTGGCTCATGTCCAAAAGTTTCCCAGACTTGTAGAAGCTATAGAGGATAAGCAGCTGCTAACAGTTCAAGGAGATTGCCTTAAAGTTGCTTTTTCTTTGAATTTTTTTTATTTACCAGTGCAGTATGGTACAAAGATGCGTATCATTGTGTCCTAAAGGAAAATGGCAAAGTAATTGTAATCATAATTTGTAATGTCTTGCACAACTGAACAAACTTACAGGCTTCTGTCATGTTCTCTGGTATTCAGCACACAATGCTGAGCACTATTTCTTGTACAGTCTTCCCACTTAATACAGGGAAATAATACTTTTAAGCTCTGTTTACGAGACTGAAGGTTTAATGCCCAAGTTTCTGAGAATCAGAACTGACTTGGGCTGTAGTAGAGAGTACTATCGTGGAAAAGCAGGCTGTCATTCTTACTTTTTCTATGAATATCTTTTCAGAAGTATTTATCTACTTAAATACCTATTTACAAAAATACTGTTATTGTTGTAGACTGTAGTTTTACTGCTATACAATGAGCAAAAAAGTAAAATAAGTCTTTATTGTGTACTTGGAAGGGAGCTGAAGGGAGGTATACCTAAGTTGCAACTCGTAAGCAGTGGATGAATGCAGAGTACAATACCCTGGGCAGCATGAGTCCTTTTCCTCAAGTCTCCTTGTGGATTTTTGCATCCGTTCTGAATTTCAGGTAAGAAATTGAGGGTGCTTTTGGTTGCTGGCTGCAACAAATGCAAGTGAACTGTAATTTTTGGAGGAAGCTGTACAACTGATGAAGCCTTCCATTTCTGTGAGAAGACACCAAAGGAAATACAGTCATGAGCCACTTGTAACCTGCAGTAAACCTATGAAGGAAGCATGGCTTAGCCTTGTGTAAAGGACCACTTAGATCACTGGGTGTTTTTTGCTTTGCCTCCCATCTTAGGCCTTTTGAGTTGGGAGGGGGCAGGACAGATGACAGCAGAGGGAGTTCTTAACTGTCTAAAGAGCTTTCTGGCCTTACTGTTCTTAATCACTTGCACTGAAAGCTAGATAGAAAAAAATGGTGCTGTTCTAGCTTAGAGGTATTGTTACTGTAGTGCTATGTCACATTTTGCTGCTGGGAACTGTAAATGCTCAAATTGCTCGACACCTTCCTTTAGAAGCACCACATGAAAAACTAAACATAGTGGAATTTAATCTTCTTTAGAGGAGTTGAAGGTACAGCTTGTCGTACCTGACTAAAGGCCCTAAGATGTGGTGGGTGGAAGTTAAAGCTGCAGCAATCTCAGGCTTGCATTTTATTTGTAGCTTGGGAGGTAATGATTAGAATAGCTTTTTAGTACCTATTACAGTTTATCAAATACAACACCTCAAATTACTCCTACAAGAATTAAAAGAGTGTTTGTATACAGGATGTTCATCAGAACACATGGGCTTTCCTTAAATATTTTGAGAAAAGAGTATTTGTCTTTGTGTAGTTTGGGATGGGTGGGAAGAGGGTTGATAATCAGTCTGGTTTTCTGAATAAATCTTTATTTAGTTAAAGGTAAAACTGAAAAGTGAGTATGTGTGCACACTTGCAGTATCTCCTCAATGCACATGTTTGATGGCTGATTTACTGTTTCATTACTCTGTTCTTTATAGATACTTTTTGTATCTTGTCTTCCATGTGGGGACTTGCTTGATTTATCTCCTCATGTTTCTAGTTAAAAAGAGGTTGCACAGAACTTCTCCTTGAATTTGCCTGCATGCAGTCCTGAAGTATAGTATCTCTTTATTTTGAAAGATAGTGGCATTATGCACTGAACTACATTCTTTTTTTTTTTTTTGGCTTCAGCTAGGTGCAAATGTGCCATAGGGTATCAAATTTATCAAAAATATTAACCAAAATAATTTATTAAAGAGAAAAAAGCAATAACCAGCTGACTTGAGCAGTGTAATAATTGATAGTGCATTAAATTGTGCATGCATAAATCTGGAACCTGTGGTGAGGGAGAATTAGGATTAAGGAAAATGGAGAACTTCAAGAACAATATTTGCAGAAAACTACAGTTCCTTCTTGAACATCCAGGGTTTTTTTAAGCCTCTTGTGACTCTTTAAGTATGTTTAGTCTGCAGGAAAATATTTCAACCTTATGCTCAGCTGAAGGAAAACACTGACAAGCAAGGGAAGTTGGGGTGGGGAGTGAACTGCACTGTCAGCTGCCTCTGTTACTTTTATTCCTGCACTCAGGCTATTTTATACTTATATGGAGAACGTGTTGAAAGTCTCACTGGGAAATACTGTGTTAATTCCTTCTTCACTCAAATGAGTCCCGTTGTCCTCCAGGTGGCAGTCAGGATGAGCGTTCTTAAAAGGTTTCACTGAACTGATTGAAACCTGAGAACAATGTACCTGTAATTCCTTTTAGATGCTTCTGCTGCCTACAGTTGTGCTAACCTCAGGTCCTTGAATGCTTTTTCCTATCTTTACCTCCGTGTTTATATAAAAAATGCTGTTTGTATTGGAGCATAGTTCAAGATTAAACGGGGTTCTGGGCAAGCTAATATTTCAAAATGCCATCAAGCCTTCTTCCATTCAACTATACTTTGAATGCTGCTTTTTCTTGTTTCTGTCACATTGCAATAGTAACACAATTAATATGGTGCCTGAACTTCTTTTTCCTCATGAGCTGAGTTTCTCATCAGAGTCTGAGAGGACGGCAGTCATGAGGGTGAAAAGGAAGGAAAGTCTGTAAATGTGACTTGTGACAACTGTTTTGAATGGATCCTAACCAGAACAGCCGTTCTAGGAGTGGCAAAGAGAAAGTGAAGTCAAGGATTTCTTTGTATAGCTGAAAAATGAGAGAACCTTGCACAGGTGCTAGCTTTGATAAATAGACTTTCTCTAAAACAAGCTGTGCCTCCTTAACTAGCATAAATACCAGTCCCTGTAGACATTCTTTTTTTTTAAAGGCATTTGGAAGTCATAGAATGATAGAATGCTTTGCGTTGGAAGGGACCTTTAGAGATCATCTAGCCCATCCCCTGTGCAGTGAGCAGGGGCAGCTTTAGCCAGATGAAGTTGCTCAAAGCCCTGTCCAACCTGACCTTGAATGTTTCCAGGGATAGGGCTTCCACCACCTCCCTGGGCAACCTGTTCCAGTGCTTGACCATAGAATCATAGAATTGTTTAGGTTGGAAAAGACCTTTAAGATCATCCAGCCCAACCATTAACCTAACATTACCAAGTCCACACTAAACTAATCAAGGGTAGACTAGACTAAACCATGTCCCAAAGTGCCACATCTACACATTTTTTGAGTGTTTCCAGGGATGGTGACTCCACCACCTCTCTGGGCAGCCTGTTCCAATGCTTGACTACCCTTTTAGTGAAGAAATTTCTCCTAATTTCCAATCTAAACCTCCCCTGGCGCAGCTTGAGCCCATTTCCTCTTGTCCTATTGCTAGCTACTTGGGAGAAGAGACCAACACCCACCTCACTACAACCTCCTTTCAGGTAGTTGTAGAGAGCCATAAGGTCTCCCCTCAGCCTCCTCTTCTCCAGACTAAACAACCCCAGTTCCCTCAGCCACTCCTCATAAGGCCTGTGCTCCAGACCCTTCACCAGCTTTGTTGCCCTTCTCTGAACACGATCCAGCTCCTCAATGTCTTCCTTCTAGTGAGGGGCCCAAAACTGGACACAGTATTCCAGGTGCGGCCTCACCAGCACCGAGTACAGGGGGACAATCACCTCCCTGCTCCTGCTGGCCACACTATTCCTGATACAAGCCAGGATGCTGTTGGCCTTCTTGGCCACCTGGGCACACTGCTGGCTCATGTTCAGCCGGCTGTCAACCAACACCCCCAGGTCCTTTTCAGCCAGGTAGCTTTCCAGCCACTCCTCCCCAAGCCTGTAGCGCTGCATGGGGTTGTTGTGACTGAAGTGCAGGACCCGGCACTTGGCCTTGTTAAACCTCATACAGTTGGCCTCGGCCAGTCCAGGTCCCTCTGCAGGGCCATCCTACCCTCGAGCAGATCGACACTCCCACCCATCTTGGTGTCATCTGCAAACTTACTGAGGGTGCACTCAATCCCCTCATCCAGATCGTTGATAAAGGTATGAAACAAGACTGTCCCCAAAATAGAGCCCTGGGGAACACCGCTCATGACCGGCCACCAACTGGACTTAACTCCATTTACCGCTACTCTCTGGGATCAGCCACCCAACCATTTTTTTACCCAGTGAAGAGTACACCCATCCAAGCCATGAGCCGCCAGCTTCCCAAGGAGAATGTTATGGGAGACTGTGTCAAAGGCTTTGCTAAAGTCCAGGTAAATGATGTCCACAGCCTTTCCTTCATCCACCAGGTGGGTCACCAGGTCATAGAAGGAGATCAGGTTGGTCAAGCAGCACTTGTCTGTCATGAACCCATGCTGTCTGGGCCCGATCTGCACTTGCCTATTGAGTTCACTCAAGATTAACTTCACCATAATCTTTCCCAGCACTGAGGTCAGGCTGACAGGCATGTAGTTTCCCAAGTCCTCCTTCTGGCCCTTCTTGTAGATGGGCGTCGCATTGGCAAGTCTCCAGTCATCAGGGACCTCCCCTGCTAACCAGGACTGCTGACAGATGATGGAAAGTGGCTTGGCAAGCTCCTCTGCCAGCTCCCTCAATACTCTCAGGTGGATCCCATCTGGCCCCATAGACTTGTGAGCATCCATGTGGCATAGCAGGTTGTTAACTGCTTCCTCCTGGACACAATGGGCATTGTGGGCCCAATCTCTTTGGAAACGATGATCATGGCTCAAAATACTCTGAGGCAATTAAGTTTTTCCACATCAAGTTACTGGTGTATTAGTACAGAGGAAGGCTAAGCAATTGTGCAAAAGACTGGATACTATTAATGAGTAAAAATGAAAGGGAAATAAAAAGCGTTTTAATAAGTTTCAGGCTTATAGCAGTTGGGCAAGGTGACCTCCAGAGTTCCCTTCCAACATCAACCATTCTGTGACTCTGATTCTGTGAGAACAAATGAAACCACCAGACAAGAAGCAGCTGGGAGTTCCAGCACATCACATCATAGTCATCCGACTAGGAACTGCTAGTTTTAAGCAGCTAGGAAAAAAAATCCTAGGGTGCATCAGAATCAGGAGGAGGTGAGGGAGCACTTGCTTCTCAGGCAGGCAGGTAACAAATACCATGCTGCGGGGGGCCATCAGATGCATTGAAGAACAGGGCTGCCATCCAGAGTGACCTGGGCAGGTTGGAGGAACAGGTCTCGTGCACTGAAGCTTGGACAAATGCTGAGCTCGAAGAGCTTTTAAAATTAGACCTTAGAGACTCTTAGCATCTTTCTTACTGGGATCATAATGGACCAGCACCTCCTGGTGCAGAACACCATCCTTGGTAGTTTTCCAGACTAGACAGGATAAAGTCCTGAGCTACATGCTCCAGTCTCCTCGCTGATGCTTTGAGCAAGAGGTTGGACTGGGGACATGTGATCCCTACTATTTCAGATGGCAATAGGAGTGAAGAAGGTTGAGGAGAGTCTCCTGAATTCAGGGTGTCATCAGTCTTCAAGATGAATTGAAATAGTAGTGCATCCAGCAAATGATTTCTAGGGTAGTCAGAGAAACAAAGCAGACAACAGTAGCCCAGAGAAGTGTAGTTGGGAATTCTTTTTCCAAGTTAAAGTGAGATTTGATTTTTATGGAACATAATCCAATATAGACAGCAAGTGTTCTGCTTCTGATGCTAATAGGATGCCAGTTTGAGTACAAATGATATCCAATTCTTGTCAGGAAGGAAGATGTAATTTAGTGGTTTACAGCCTTTGATGTGCAGCTACTCATGGGCTATGGACTAATTCCAAGGGATCTGTAGGTAGTAGCTGAGAAAAGCAGATGTTCTGACAGTGTTTAAATTTGCTGATTAAGGGCTTCATGTCTACTGAAAAATTAAGGATGTAGGAATTGAAGGTTTGTAAACAAGAATTGAGATCAACAAAAAGATACAATAGTATGTCCTCTAAGCTAATACCAGGTTGATTGAAGTCCTTCACAATCTTTTGGCAGATAGGAAAAGCAAACTATAGTGAAGACTTTATAAATAGCCTGTTTGGAAAATGTCTTTTTAATTGTTGGTAATATTTGTTGAAATTTACATTCTCCTGCAAATTAGTGTAAAAAAAATACCAGAGAATGGACCTGTGTCTCCTTATGGATCTCAGTCGGGGCAGGGAGCAGAAAGGGAGCTCGATGGACATTGTCAGTGTGTCAGCTGGCTTTATACAAAATCTACACTCCTCTTTGATTTAAGACAAACTGTAAACCTTTAATACTAGGTCATAGTAAGTGTTGTTTTTTCTGTGTTAGCCAGTTCAGTAATTTGAGCATGCTGTTTATCAGTTCCAGGGAATTCCCTGGTGACAAAAGAGGGGGATGTTGTGACATGTGTCACGACTTTGTCCTCAATAACACCGTATATGGATGGGTCTTGGTCAGATGTGGATGTCTGTACATGGTCCTGTATATTAAGAATTATCAAAGATGAACATACTGTTTAGTTCTGTCATTGCATATTTTATGTTCTGTGACTATTATTGTGTGTGTTTAGTTTCAGTCTTTGGCATTGACATTTCTTAGAAACCCTCTGTTATTTGAGATTTTTCTGGTTATGATTGTTCCCATCTCTTAACTGCAGTAGCCAATAAGCAACAGTAGAAGAAATCATGCTTATGGAATGTGGACCATAGACGTGAGAGTCTTACATTTAAGTGCATTCTCTTCAAATTTATCTGATCTTTGTTTTTTTTCTAATTAACTTAAGAAAATGTTGGAATTGAGTGGGACAGTAATTCTAGGCTATAGTTCAGTAGTGCTTGAAATATAAATATTAAATGTTTTTCATTTTATGCTGTTTATTTTCTGTACAGTCTTTGACACCTCTGAGTGCCAAATGAGTTTGGCTTTTATTTCTGTTTATTAAGCAGAAGTGAAAATATTATGGTGCGGAAGGATATGTAAAGAAACTACTTTGTGTTCAAGACTAGGGAGTCAGCTCTTTGTTCAGAGTTGACTGGACAAATTCTTTGGGAGCCAAACACTACTGAAAATCTGTCTTCTTTCTACAACTATTTAGAAGCATAAATGGGACTTGTGTCAAAGCCTGATTTCTATATATAAGTGAATAATAATATTTTCTTTGGAGCTCACTGTAAATGTGCCTGTTGCCTGCTAGTATTGTTGAGTATGGACAGTGGCTGTAGTTAATTGATTTTAGTATACTAGCTTGTCATCACTACTACTGCAGTGTAAATACTATCAAGCAGGATTTCCTTGCGCTTGTATTTTCCCTCCTTTTTTAACTGAATCAGCTAAAATAGGTTTTGATATCTAATACTTACTATAAATAGCTCCGAACATTAAAGAATGCTATGTTTTGCTCTTCCTCCACTCTACAAAGTGAAATATGGATATAGTCACAGGAGATGGGATGGTTGCTTACAAAGATTTTTTTTTTCCCTTTCCTGGAAAGAGGAATGAGGTTTGAACTGAAAGAAGTTGATTCAGTTTTGGCCTTTCGGTGTACTTCCCTTTCACCACTAATAGCAGCAATAATTCTTTGTCTTGGTAAAAAAAATCCAGTTAATCAGCTCTCCCTCTTCACTCCCCCCACTTCAAAATGCTGTTTTTCTTCCTTTAAGACCATTATCATATATCAGTTGAAACTGTGAAACTACCCCTGCAGCTCTATTCCATGGGCTTCTCAGTCTAAATATACCAGTCATATAACAATTTTATTGAAGGAAAGACATGTTTTTCCTTAGAAGAATCTGTATTTTAAGGCCATACACAGCATACTCAAATGTACCAAGTAAAAGGTATCATTTTTCACCGGAATGAATGAATTGCTGAACATGCACTATAAGCTTTTTTGTAGCAGTTGGTCTGCTCAGACTTAAGAGATCACTTCTAGAACTGAATGCACTCGCTTTATTCATGTCTACTGTCTAGACCAGTGAATATGTAAGCCACCCTGACTGAACCACTTTCCTTTGGGAATTTTTCTTGTGCACAAAGACTGCAAGTACAATATATACAACTTAAGAATAGAAAGCAATGATTTATTGGAAGGTGTAGATACCTGGTAGCATGTAAGTCCTAGCTAAAATGTTAATATGCCCTTCATAAGACATCTCATAAGTCATGAGAAAGAACCTGACCTCAGACCACAGCAACAAAAATGCCCAGTCTCACCAAGTAAAAGACTTGCTGTCCTGACTCCTTGGGAGGTACAATTATGGGTATCCAGATAGGGAGGGAGGAGCATAAATCACTCTATGAATCTTTTATGAGAATTTCAGAGACTTGGAAATCAGTAATTTGTATCAGAGACGTTTCCTAAACTGTCCTTTTCCAGAAATGCGGTGACTTAGCAAGTACCTGCACAGTCTCAAATTTGGGTTGGTCACACTTACTTCCATAACTCCATCTCTCTAAGCTACCGATCTTTGTTTATTTTTATAAAGAGCAGTTGTACTTCCATATTGTATTCTTCAGTCACCAAGATTTGCCTCAGATTTGCAGAGTTAGAGATTCATTAGTGAAGTAATTTACCCCTTAATGTTTTCCACTCTGAAAAGTTTCACAGAGCACTTCATAACAATGTAGCATACTTAGAAGAAAGTCTGTTCATAGCTGCTACAGTGGCTGGTCCCAGGCTGCCCAGCCTGACAGTCTACAATCTCTCTGGCTGTTCGAGGTAGAACCCTCAGAGAACTAAAATGTCATCACCAGCAAATGGAGTTCATAGCACTCACCATCTGTCACTGTTAATGACAACAGATGCTAAATTCAGCCTCTGTCTGGAGCTGCCAAGTGAAATGGCGGTACCTTATTGCTGCTCTGGCTGAGATGCCAGAGTTCTTGCTGAAGTTCTTGGTGGGCTGCTGCTTGATTGTACCAGCTTACCCTTAGCTTGCTGTCTGGGTGCTGGTCCTGCAGTATGAGGGGGTCATAGCTGGACCTCCCATGAGCTTTTCTGTGTAGACAAGGTGGTTTCAGGATTGGCAGCACAGCTTCATGTCTGAAGTGCCCTCACTTTTATCAGCATATGTCATGGAGCTGATTTGAGAAGCAGCAGAAAGTAGAATATGTGCGGATGTGGTGTGTTGGCGCAGGCTAACAGCCAAACTCTTGCCCAGCTGGTCACCTAATCCCTGCTGCTCCACCTCAGCGGGCAAGAATAAGGAGGAACAGGAACAAGAAAACTAATCGAGATAAAGACAGATTGCTTACGAATTACCATTGCAAGCAAAACGGACTTGACTTGGGGAAAATTAACTTTATTGCCAGTGAACATATATATTTTTAATTACAGATTCAGATATTGGGAACCAAAAAGACAAACACTGAAGCAGAGGGAAAACACCTCTTGTCCCCCTTTTCCAAGCTCAACTTTATTCCAGGGACTTCTCCTCCCTGCCTTGTTACCGCTGAAGGTTACTCCCTTTAGAGCAGCAACGAGGGCTGTGGGGAGGATTGGGGAGGGGGTGTTGTGGTCAGTATGTAGGCATTTCACTCTGCTTTCTCCTTCTCCCACCTTCCCTTGGCTGTGGCCCAGGCCCTCCACAGGCTGCAGAGGCCATCTGCTCTGGTGCGGGTCTCGTGTGGGCTGCAGGAAATGCCTGCTCTGCCATGGAGCGCTGCCGCCTATGGCCCTGGTGTTCCCTCTGCTGCTTCTTGCTCCTTCTTGTCCCCGCTTCCTCTGCCTGGTGCTTTTGCTCTTTCTTACACACATTTTCCCTTAGGCACCACCAGCTCGGCTGAAGGGCTCAGCTGTGCCCTGCGGTGGGCCTGCTGGGGCTGGTTGGAACCATCTGGGGCTGGCACTGGGTAGCCCATGCCTCTCCTCATCCCTGCAGCCCCCCCGATACCCAAACCTTGCCACTGCAGCGTGCACCCAGCCGGGGATGGCATATGGTGGGGCAGGAGCCATGTCGTTTTAAGGTAAGAAAGCTGAGAAATAATGATCCCGTGTCTTTTGAGGGCAAGCTCAGCAAAGAGCTTTGCTTAACAGAGACTTAAGAGTTTGCAAATCTAATAATTTGCCTTTTCAGTTTGCCTTTGAAGAGGCTATTTTGGCTCTGGGCAGTTTTGTATATATCACCTGTGTGGTGTTGCACTTCCTACCCTTTAACTGTGAAAAGTGTGGTGCTGTTGGACATACTGCCTTTGAAAGATGTTGGCTCCAGAAATAATATGAGTCTTCAAAGCCAAACGTGGTGTGTGTGGGAAGGAGAGGAATACCTGTATGATAAGCCGTTCTCAGCTACATAGCCTTTTTCTTTTTTTTTGGTCTTTGTTAAAATGTACATTTGTGAGAAACTAGCTTTCAGTGCAGGTGGTTGTTACGATACGCTACTGTGACTCTCCCTGTGTCACGGTTCTCTGTTAGGAGTAAGTCATGCTGGTTGTGGCCATCATCGGGAGTCTCTGCTTGCTGGAGTCTTGGGAGGCAAAATTAGAGGAAATGGCATCTTGTAGTCCTGCTATTAAAGTCACGTGGGATTTTCAGTAATTCCCTTAGTGTGTTTGTACAAATGGGTTTAATTATGTTTCTCTGCCTTTGTAATTGTAGTAAAAGGTTTGGGAAGCTTGAATTACCATAGGATGAAAACATTTAAAAATTTTCTGCAGTAAACCTCCACAGGCAGCACTCTGTGTATAAAGAGTCCCTTCTTTGCCAGCATTTTAACAGATTGCAATTACAGCTGATGTTATGTGTTGCAATACTGTGAAGGAAGATGTGACGGGAAGGAAGTATTGCATAGTTCTCTATTCTGAAATGGATAACGGCTTTGTGGCCTTCTTAGGAAAACACCTGATTCTTTTCTTGAGGAATAAATCCTCTCTAGAACAGAGATTAAGATGATTCACAAATAATTATACTTAGCCATTAAAACCTTTCTGTGTATATTAAACAGTTGCTCACTGCACAGCAAAGCAATTGGCACATTTCTTACCCCTTCTGTTAGTTTTGGACAGTTCGTAGGCCTGCCTCTAAAACTATGTCAAATTAAAGTGATACAGTTGTTCCATGTTCTTGTTGCTTATTCAGTGATAAGGTAGTCATAAGCTTGGCCGATGTATTGCATTGAAACTAAGGCTATAGTCATAAATCAGTAATTTAAGAGCATGGTTTTGAGGACGCTGCTGTTGAGGAATTTTTGTGTTATCCTAAAATGGAATTTAAGAAGGACAAACTTACTTTTTCACCCCATAAATAGCTTGCATGGAGATTGATGCTAGTAGATTTCTGATGACAAGTTATTTGCTGAAAACCAGACTTGTGTCTACTCAGAAATTGCTAACAGAATCTGACTATTTTCTCTGGATTTTCCTCACACACAAGCTAAATCAGTAGGGAATAGAAGGACACTTGTGGGTTTTATTTGTATGTGGTTCTACAATGGCTTAAGTCAATGAAAGTCAATACCCAGCCCTTCCTCTTTATATCTAGGGGAATGAGGTGGTTCAGGTCATTGGCCCAGGAAAAAGTCAACCTAACAAGTGATGCAGGACTGAGTGAGCTTATACAGGGTCTTGTGAGCACAAGCACTGGCATAAGAGACAAGTCAGGGAAGTTGATGACATAAAGAGGGACTGGGCAAGTGCCAGCTTTTATTGGCTTGCATTGCTGTGGAACTGTGCCTTTTATAAACTGCTAACAATGCATCCTCATAAGCAGAAGAAAGTTTTATTCTGCTGCTGACAGGAAAAAAATATTCTTACAGTGAGAGTTTCCATTATATGGTATAACTACACAACTGTGTGTATTTGGTGATCTTGTGAAGTGGTCAGAATGTGGCTCAGTTTGCAGTGCAACTTCAAAACCATTCTGCTTATCTCCTATGACATGAACCTGCCAGATCTGAAGTTAGAGCAATTTTAATGTTACTGTGGAAGGAAGCTGTAGGTTCTCAAGCAGTTAGAATTTCCAAATGTGAATACAAACTTATTAATTTTATTTAATTTTATTTGCTGTTGTATATATCAGGAAAACCTTTTTTCAAAGATGTGCTGTTGTCCCTTCAGGAGTTAGAAATATAAGACAGGTAACATTTAAAAACTATGTTTCTATACAAATAATTGAAATAGTTAAATAAAAATGAAACATGAAGTTACAGGTTGCTTTTATGTTAATCATTTTTTTAACTACAAAACCTGTCCACAAAAAATGTGGCATGGCTACCTTTGAACTTCTGTAAAAATAAATTTAAGTCTCAACTAATCAGGTGCTTTTTGCAGGTTATATTAACATTAGTATTAAAATTGACTTGAGAATGCAAACAAAACAGACAGTATGAAAGTCTTTGGTTTAGAAGCCAAAGGTGTAATGTTTTTCTGCTTCCTTTCACAATAACATTACGATTACAAGTTCATAGGAAAATACAGTTATGACTTTGGTATTTGAATTACTCAATACTTTGCATCGAGAGTGGAGAAAGTGCCTGGTTTTCAAGAGAATGGCTCATCAAGATCTGACTGGAGCCTTTGGAGCAGGATAGGAAAATAAAGGAGTATTGCTATAAGGACTGGGGAACGTGTGTGGCTTGGAGAGCCGTAGGCAGAGTGGGAAGAGATGGAAAGGGCAGAGTTAAGAGGAGAGTTATCTTTGATCTTGCTTTGGCTAGACATTTGTGAGGCAAGGTAGTGAATTTATCAGAGTAGCTCAGGCAATGCTACAGTGGTGGGTTGACCCTGGCTGGATGCCAGGTGACCACCAAAGCTGCTCTATCACCCCCCTTCTCAAACTGGACAAACTGGACAGGGGAGAGAAAATGTAACAAAAAACCTCATGGGTCGAGGTAAGGACAAGGAGAGATCGCTCAGCAATTACCATCACAGGCAAAACAGATTTGACTTGGGGAAAATTGGTTTAATTTATTGCTAGTCAAAACTGAGTAGGGTAATGAGAAACAAAACCAAATCTTAAAACACCTTTTCCCCCACCCCTCCCTTCTTCCCGGGCTCAACTTCACTCCTGATTTTCTCTACCTCCTCCCTGTCAGCAGCACAGGGGGATGGGGAATGGGGGTTGTGGTCAGTCCATCACACGTTGTCTCTGCTGCTCCTTCCTCCTCAGGGGAGGACTCCTCACACTCTTCCCCTGCTCCTGCGTGGGGTCCCTCCCATTGGAGACAGTCCTCCATGAACTTCTCCAGCGTGGGTCCTTCCCACGGGCTACAGTTCTTCATGAACTGCTCCAGTGTGGGTCCCTCCCACGGGGTGCAGTCCTTCAGGAGCAGACTGCTCCAGCCTGGGTCCCCCACGGGGTCACAAGTCCTGCCAGCAAACCTGCTCCAGCGTGGGCTCCTCTCTCCACAGGGCCACAGGTCCTGCCAGGAGCCTGCTCCAGCGCAGGCTTCCCACGGGGTCACAGCCTCCTTTGGGCACATCCCCCTGCTCTGGCGAGGGGTCCTCCCCGGGCTGCCGGTGGAGATCTGCTCCACCATGGACCTCCCTGGGCTGCAGGGGCACAGCTGCCTCACCATGGGCTGCACCAGGGGCTGCAGGGGAATCTCTGCTCCGGTGCCTGCAGCACCTCCTCCCCCTCCTTCTCCACTGACCTTGGGGTCTGCGGAGTCGTTCCTCTCGCATATTCTCACTCCAGCTGCAGTTTGTGTCCCCTTGTTGGTTTTGTTTTTTTTTTTTTTTTTCTTTTTTTCCTTCTTAAATACATTATCTGAGAGGTGCTACCATTGTTGCTGGTGGACTCAGCTTTGGCCAGTGCCTGGTCTGTCTTGGAGCCAGCTGGCATTGGCTCTATCAGACATGGGAGAAGCTTCTAGCAGCTTCTCACAGAAGCCACCCCTGTAGCCCCCCTGCTACCAAAACCTTGCCACGCAAACCCAATACAGCTTCTCAACATATGTCACTGCCATGTGCATCTTGACTTCTTCCTTGCCAACAGCAATGAGCAATGGCTTTTCAGGATGCTGGTGAGATGGTTAATGTGGACATGGGTGGTTTGCTTCTCCTGGTCATTACTTTTTTGCTCATTCATGTAGATCTCCCTGGTTCACTCATTTCTGCCTTCCGTTCATTGATGATTGGGGTGGCAAGGATGTTTAACCTAGGACTGCTTTCAGTACATAACTTTCAAATTATTTAAAATTATTGGAAATGGCTGAACAAGTGAGATGTAATTAGAAGTGTCTTACCTTTTTTTTTTTTTAATGAGAATCTGACCAAGCTGTCCCTGAAATTTTGAAATGTTTTGGTTCTTTTCTTGTGCAACTCTGACACTTGGCTGTCTTTGATTTTACAAGTTTTGCATACCAATTGGATGGCTTAAAAGAAGATGTACATGCAGCTCAAAATGTGGCAGTTTTTTAAGTGCTTCTTGAAATTACAGTTCCAGATGCTTGAGGGTTTCCTCTGGGTGTGGATGATCTTTAGAAAATGTTACCTTTTTCATGTTTTAGTAGTTGTGTGTGTGTCTGCTTTTCTTAAGATATCACTGGGTCTCCAACCATTTAATGGTTAAAACCAAGCTGAAGTAAAATTCTGTACATGTTTTCCATCAAACATGTTTTCCGTCAAACCTGCTTTCATCAAGACTGCATGATTAAATGCTGCAAGGTCAGTTTGCAGACTAGGCAGTGAAAATGCACCTCATTTTTCCACTTAACTACACAATTCTCTGTTCTGTGCCGAAGTGTTAATTTATACAGACTCACTGTAATTATACAGTGATTAGTAACTTCATAGGGTGTGGTCATACATAATACAGAAGATAAATGCTTTTCAAAACTGAGCTACTCTAAGGTAACAAATTAATGTGCAATGAGGGTCAGATTTTTAGCAGTAGTTTTGCGGTGTCCTGTCTCATCATGCCAACAGGGACAGCACAAATGCCTTCCTTCAAGAAGGGGTGGCATCTGGGGTAACCCAGTCCCTGGAGCAGCCATCCCTGAATTGCCAGCCAAAAGAACACCGGTAGAGAGGAGTGGGCAATGAAAACAGTGAGTCTTTCTTTTGAAGGCACTTTTTCTTCCCTTATGTTGCAGGAATAGCAGCTTTACTTTCCTCCCACCCTCAGGACAGAAGAGTTGCTCCTTTTAGAGCATTCATGTGCAAACTGGATAAAAGCATCTGTAAGTGTGGATATGAAAACACGTTTTTGGCATGATTTCTATTATACTCTAAAGGTTTCCTGTCTTCTATGGCAAATCACTTTTGGTAAATCACATCATCTTTTTTTGTAAGATGTTTTTCTCTTTACTGTTAAATCATTACAAGTGGTAGCTAATACAGTTATTGCTGCTTTCATGAAGTGCCCTCTGCATCCTGGAATCCCCTAAGTGCTACAGCTCAGTCCACACGAAAACATTTAAGAGCTTTAATTTAAGCACATAAGTAATCCTGATGCAGTCAGAAGGATGACTCAAGTTTTTTAGAAGTTAAGCACTTGCTTAACTATTTTGTTAGGTCTGGTACAACTTTTCATCACTTTGAAAGATTGAGCAGCCATCTTTCAGTAAGTCAATAAAAGCAAAGTCTTAATCTCTCAGCACAGGCAACTGTTAGACCGAGTCCAGAATACAGGTCCAAGTAATTAAAAAAAAAAAAAGGGGGGGGCGGGGGGATAGTCCTGCTCTTTCTTTCATGCTCAGTAAAGAAAAAAAGTGTGGTATGTCAAGGAGAGCTAAGGTTACTGTTTGGGTCTGTTTCTGTTGAATCACAATTCTGGTTTATGTGCTACCTAGTAGTAAAATAAATGGAAGTTTTCAAAATATTGGTATACGTGCTAACATAGTACAATGCCTCTGCATAGCAGAGGGAATTCAGAAACATCAAAGCAGTTCACAGTGCAGCTTTATACTGAGGTAATGGATGATGGGGAGATGGCAACATCATTCAAAAATAAAAGGGAATCAACCGGCTACCTGGCTGAATCTGATGGTTAGCTAAAGAGGGTGAAGGCTAAGGAGTGCTCAGAAAGTTGGAGTGGGTGCTGAGCTTGTGTGTTGCAAATGGCTGCTGTGAGGGAAAGAGGCATACAAAAACATGACCTGGGCAAGTTACGGCGGCAGGAAGGAGTCAATGAAGTGGGTGTCTGCCCCCCCAGCAGCTTGGCCAGAGACACAGGGCTTGTGCATGGGGGATTTTGCATGGGGGATTTTGCTCTTGGCCAGCCTGCTCATTTACAGACTGGGATCAGCAGGGAGATGTTGGATTCGGTAGTTGTGGTAGGCCCCCCCCCCAAAAAAAAAGCTTAAATTGTCAATAGTGATAGGTAATTAGCACAAGTAATTGTGGGTGCATGTGCAGGGTGAAGGGTCCGAAACTAAACTTCTGAACTCTCAAGTACAGACCTGCTGTTTGCTAGCTACAGCTGCGTGGGCTGCTGGTGACTTCTTGTAACAAAAGGGGCATTTCCTGAATCCTCCTGTTAATGAATAAGCATGAGCGAGTAGTTTGACCATGCTTTGTGCTTTTGCATGTAGACTGTCACATGGGAAAGCCAGGGGTTTGGGGAATGGAAAGAAGGTGAACATCTTACAGGGAGAAGGATCTTGGAAGTGGGGAGAGATCCTGGAAGTGGGAGAGATAACATGGAGACAAATGCTGGGGGAGCCTGGGGACCTTGGCTGGTTAATGCCTGGGGCTGGTAACAGTGAACAGCTGTGGGGCAGGGAGCCAGCACAACCCTCCCAGGCCAGGGGGAAGGGATAGTGGGCCTAAGTGAGTGGGTGAGATAAGTGGTTAGGGTAACAGCTCAAATGTCACTAATTTTAAAATAAACCTCTGTATCCCAATCTGCTGCTGATTGTCTTTCCTGTGACACTAATGTAGGATAAACACATTTATTGTCCCTTATGGATGTCTTCCTGAATTGGGCCAAGACTGCTGATGACATCTGTATTGATGAAGATACTGCATTTTTGTATTTGCTCTTGGAGCGTATCTGCTTAGAAAGGGCTGTCAGTGCTTAGTAAGAGGCACATTACTGGGGACTTCAGATTTCCATTTACTAACTTCGTAGTATCCCTCTTAATTGCAATTTTCATTCCAAATCTCATTCCTTTTGTTCCTTTTTGCATTGCTGATGGCTGCAGGTTTCTTCTCAGTCATTAATTGGAATACATTTGTTAGCTTTTAAAGGGATCGTGACTCCAGTTGTTTCTCTTGCGCTGCCGATGCCCTAAATAACGCATGAGGTACGTCGGTGTGAGCACTCCTCCTCGGTGATCGCTGTTACCTAATACGCTTGTTTCAATACGCATGTTTATGCAATTTGAAGACATTGTTGAACTGACTCATCTGCATCAAAATCTTGCTGTGTACATAATTTTATAGCCGACTACTTAATGCCCTTCCGAAAGTACTGGGAGATCCGTCCCAAAAATCTACAGCTGTGGGAACGGCAGGCTGTCCCTTTGCTGGGGACAGGCACCAGCGTGGGGTCAGCATCCGCGGCACCCCCGACCCCGCCTGCCCGCCCGCACCCCACCTCCGCCGGGCAGCGGGGGCCCCGCGGCGGCCGGCTGGGCCAGGGGCGGGCGGGGGGTGGCCCCGCTTCGGCCGTGCCCCCTCCCCAGCCCCGCTTCGGCCGTGCCTCCTCCCCAGCCCCGCTTCGGCCGTGCCTCCCCCCAGCCCCGTTTCGGCCGTCCCCCCTCCCCAGCTCCGCACCGGCCGTCCCCCCTCCCCAGTCCCGTTTCGGCCGTGCCCCCCCCCACCCCCGCTTCGGCCGTGCCTCCCCCCCACCCCCGCTTCGGCCGTGCCTCCCCCCCAGCCCCGCACCGGCCGTGCCCCCTCCCCACCCCCGCTTCGGCCGTGCCTCCCCCCCCAGCCCCGCACCGGCCGTGCCTCCCCCCCAGCCCCGCTTCGGCCGTGCCTCCTCCCCAGCCCCGCTTCGGCCGTGCCTCCTCCCCAGCCCCGCTTCGGCCGTGCCTCACCCCAGCCCCGTTTCGGCCGTCCCCCCTCCCCAGCCCCGCACCGGCCGTCCCCCCTCCCCAGTCCCGTTTCGGCCGTGCCTTCCCCCCCCCCCCAGCCCCGCTTCGGCCGTGCCCCCTCCCCACCCCCGCTTCGGCCGTGCCTCCCCCCCAGCCCCGCACCGGCCGTGCCTCCCCCCCCAGCCCCGCACCGGCCGTGCCTCCCTCCCGCCCCCAGCCCCGCACCGGCCGTGCCTCCCTCCCGCCCCCAGCCCCGCCGCGGGCCCCAGGGCGCCGTCCGAGGGAGCCGTGCGGGTCCTCGCTGCCCCCGCCCCGCCGGCTCCTTTTCGGGAGTCTCCCGCCGGGGAGGGGAGGGGAGGGGGGGAGGGCGGGCGGTCAGGGCAGCCGCCCGCCGCGGCACCGTCGCCGTGCCCCGGGCAGCGTGTCCCGCGGGCGGCGGGCCGGAGCCTGACACCGCTCCCCGTCAGTCCTGGCGCCGGGGGCGGTGGTTGCTGTCTTTCAGAATTACAGGAAAAAGTGTGAACTTGCGCTGAGCCTGGTAACTTCCTGGTGTTTTACATCCCTTCGCAGTCGCGGGGAGGCAGCGGTCCCTGCTAAGAGAAACGCCCGTTCTGCAGCTACGGTAAGTGAAAACTGGGCGCTTTTTTCTTTTTCTTTCTTTTTTTTTTTTTTTAAGCAGAGGTCCCGCTACTCTTTTTTTTTTTTTGTAGTATGAAGCCTGGGAAAGTATGAAAGTCTTCCCTGGTGTGTTACTTGAGTGTATCTTTACCGGCAGCGATGCGTGCTTGCATTCACATCTCTCCAGATGTTCATCCCAGAGTTCAGGCAGTGCATGCTTCTGTGTGTCCCTGGGCCAAGCAGCTCCTTTCAGTTTCTTTCTTTCAAGTCCATGAGACAGTAAGAATTGAAACTTCCTATTTAGCTGGTCGCATTTCTCTCTTTTTTGGGAAGAATATGATACAGATGCTTGGCAGCGGTTTTCTTTATGTGTGTAATGGTAAGAGTTAGTTCCTGAAATGTTTGCAATCTGTTCAGCCATCAAACGCAGTAAAGGCTCTTTCCTAATTGCTGGCTGCTTAAATTGTTTGCATTCACTCAAATTTTCTCAAGGTGGCATATCAGCTTTGAATACTCTGGTCCCCTGCTGCTTCTATGCTTACACAGTTTCTGCCTCCTGGGAAAAAATAATTTTGTATTACGTTTGTGTACACATCCATCGTGAGTGTCACCTACACACTCGCATGCTTAAATTGGGGAAGCTGCACTGAACTTCTTATCTGTAATGGACTGTGTGACTGTTGTCTTTTGAATATGATTGCCTTAAATAGTTAAAATCCAACTTCTAGCCTCTATCTGTGAATTAAGACATGGGCAAGAGAATGTTTTCATGTTTGGAAGAAAGATTCCTGTATTGGGCAAAAGAACAGGAACGGTCAGTTCAGATTTTTCTGTCAGATCGAGGCTAATCAGTAACAAAACAGGTCTCAAAAGGGATAAAAATGCGGGGGGAAAAAAAGCTTTAGGTTTATATTGTAGAGGCTACAGTTTTGAACATTAAAGCTATTGATTTTTCTATAATAATCATGTAAGTCTGGTAATTTTTTGCATTATTTGGTGCTTGTAGGGAACATTTTCAATGAATAAAATGCTGTATTGGGAGATCTCAAAATGTAGCTGTTTTTAACAGGTCTATGGAGCCTGGTGTGATGCTACTGTGCCATGTTTCAGCCAGTAGTTTTGACTCAAATACAAAAACATTGTTAGTGAAGTTTGCAGTATAGGTAGTAAGCAAAAAAACCCCAGGATATATAACCTCTACGAGACGATCCAGATTAGCAGGGTGATATGGCAATTGTCTTATGCAGGTCAACACCCAGATAAATGTATTTGGGATCAAAGTATACAGAGGATGCTCAAGAGGACAAAAAACGCATGGGAAGTAGTAAGATAAAGAACATTTTAGATGACTGTGTCCTCTGTTGGGGAAAAAAAGGGCTAATGTTCTGCTTAGATGTACAGTAATGGGAATACCAGGTAAGCGTGTGGTAGTGACCTTATGTGTTCCTATAACAAGGTACATGAGGTGTTTAGCATCCAGCAGTGAAAGGTGGTAAGGAATAGGCGATGGTTAGCTGTGCAGAGGCTTCCCTGTCATGTTACACATTCACTGCATTAATGCAATGGAGACTGTAGCTCATATCTGTAAATCTAGCTCTGACTATTCTGATATTGTGTCCGCACTCAGGAAGAGTGTGAAATACTGGAGAACCTTCAAAAGAGAATGTAAAAAAAAAAAAACAAAGGAAATGGAAAACAGACCTTTTAAAGAGGACAATGTATATTCTTTAGATTTCTATAAAGTTGAGATGAACAAGGAGAAGGATATTTGATAGTGGATGTGTGATTTGTAAGCAAGCTTCTTAATCACTGTGAAAAAGATATGAGATGAAATGGTGTGTAGGTATTGTCTATATTCCAAATTAACTCCTAAAACCAAGAATAAATGATGCAATAGTAGTGTAAGCACAAAAGTATTAGCTGAGTCTATAGTGAGTCTGGGTTTATCATGTTTTCTAGAATATATGATTAAATCTCTTTTTCAGAATAGTGTATTATGTGTATAGGTAAGCTGCTGGGTCACAGTCATCTTTTCTGAGTGATAAGAAAGCATGAAAGCAAGGTTTTGCACTCATTTTGTTCTCTTTCATTCTTGTGTCCGGTGGGAGCACAGGATTGCCTGCAGTGTTCTCTGCATTCTTGTAACACTCGCAGCACACAGTAGGACAGGGATTACAATTATATCCTGTGTTATGGGGCTGTAGCTGATTCCCTGAACAGTCCGGGAAAGTTTTTATTTGCTTTCTTGCAAAACACAGTTTGCTAGCATTATTTAAGTGAACGTGTGTTTTCTGCAACATCTGGAATTGGTCTTGGTTGAAGAGGCAAGGCTGGACAAGGTGAACTAATGCTCTGAAGTAGTACAGAAAATCTTCCTTCTGATTTTCTGACAGGTATGTATTCTGTACAAACTTCGGGTTAAAACCACCCAAATCCAGCAACTGTAAGAGATTTGGATCTGGCCACCCTCTCTCGATGAGAGTTCTGCGTTTCTCTAAAGCTCGATGCATGGATCCTCCTGCCCTCACCATCCATTTTTCTCACCTAGTTGCTTACATGGCAGAGGCATCTTGTTCTCCAGCTTTGAGTGACTGTGCTCAAGGAAGGGGTGCAAAGGCAATCATCCTATCTAATAACGTCATACTAACTGAAAACATCTGACACAAAATCATCTCTCAAAGTAAACTCTTGTAGCCAAAATAGAATTTGTAGTCCCTCAAACACTGAGCCTAAGAAGAAAGTTCCAAGACCAGACCTGTACATGAAGCCTGTTTAAGCCCTAGCTTGACTGTTTGTTATTTTTTTTTTTTTTTTCTCAGTGAAAAAAGAACAAGAAATGACAGTGCTGCTATGAGAGCTGCAGTTCTCTCTGGTAGCATCACCAACATTCAGTTCTAGTGATATTGATGGCCCGCCTTTCTTTTAGTAAGCATTATCAAATTGGATATAATCACATAGTTAAAATGAAAAAAGTAACCAATATGTAAAAATAAAGACATCAAATCTTTTTTTGTGTTTGTAGCTTTAAGTTTTTTCCCTAAAAAATTAAGTTTTTATTATGAGGTATAGTATATTAATTAGCAAACAAATATTTGTTTCGCAGCTTTTTTATCTAGCTGAGCATTTTATACCTTAAGGTATATTTAGCATCTTATTTGTTATGCTTGTTCAGAGAATAATAAATTATTTTCTATTTACTAGATATGGATTATTTTTCTGTATTAGTATCAAGCTGCATTTAGGTGAAAATTGGAATTTAAATACAATGTACAGCATTTTATATTAAAACATAATAATATTCAATATGCTGTTAAATATTGTTCTATAACAAAGGGTTTATCAAAACATGTTTTGCATCTGTAACTCTAGGGTATACTAAACAAAATAACTTATCAGAAGTTATTAACTGAACTGACCTTTCCTGGTCACTCTGTCCTTCAGGATTTTAGAACAAAAGTATCTTATCCTTTTGTACCTATTTTTTTTTTTTTTATTTAGAGACTGAAAGAGGAAAACAGCCTTCCTGCTTTTTCAGTTTCCACTTGATTTGCAGCTTTTAAGTTAACAAGTCGTTGAACTTGATGAATACAGCCTTTGTTTCTATTTTCTTTTTTTGCCCACTATGGCATTTTTAGAACAAGTTTCTGCAGTCAAAAGTGGGCACAGCATTTCAAGGGGCTCTGCTCCACGCTGGTCCTTCAGATGTGTCTGTAAGCTTAGTGGTTTCTGTTTTCTCAATAAATATGTATTGTTTAAATTTATTTAATTTAAGTGGTTTTAGTAGAGTATGATAGCATTATGTTTTAAGGTAGGCTGTCACAATTTCAAATTTAAATAGGTTTATTTTTCAAAAGAAAATGCACCTAAGTCCTGTTTAAATCAGGTTCTATTTAAATGTTAAAATTTTAAATCTTAATTCATCTTGGTCTGAGGTTCAGCTGACTATTTTTAGCTCAGTTAAGGACTGTGGGTTATGAAACCAGTGTGCTCAGGATCTTTCACTACAGTGTCTGTGATTTTTCCCACGGATGAGCTTGTCAGTGCATGATTTATAGGGATTAGAGAGTTGGGAAAAGTCATTAGCTGTCCCTCACATTTACTGCTTCCTCTGGTATGTTTACATGTCATTCTCTTCTCTGACCTATGTAGACAAACCTCCATTTCCCTCTTCTGATGCTCACTGGTGCTCACCCTTGATGGAATCCTGACTAATTGTGGAAGCTGATGCTTCTACACCCTGCTACCTAGGAAGGAGACTGAGGTTTGTATTTGGATCGTTTGCCTGAAATGTCGTCTTTCCCTGTAGGATTTGTGTAAATGCTGGTGGATTTGAATCTTGGGATCTGAAAACTGATGGTTATGGCTTTTCCCCTTGCATCTGTGCATAACGTCGCAGTTGGGTGGCCCAGTGGGGCCGAACGCAGGCTCGGGTTCCTGCGATTCAGCATCACCAGATCTTGTATAGGGCGAGGTCTGTCTCTCCATATGGTAGCTGGCATGGCAGAGCTGTAGCAATTGCTACTAAAGACTAAATGAAAGACAGCAATAGCTATTCAACTTCTTTCCTCTTTCATAGTCATTAGAAAGAGCATCAGTAGCAAAGGATGCCCTGTCAGGTTCCAGCAAAAATGTTAGAAAATCTTGAAGATGACTGGCTAAAGGCATACTGCCTTTCCATTTATAAAAGTACCATGTTCATTCATGGTGTAACAGCTACACTGCATGCAGAAGTATGTGCTCATGTAGTTAAAAACAATCTTAGAATTAGATCTGAATGGAAAAAGCTTTCCTGTCCTGAAATGGGGGAGAAAGGTGATTAAGAGATAGCCCTAAATAGAGTATAGGGAAAAGTTACTTTGGGTAGTTTTTTCACCTGACTTCTTTAAATTTTTAAACCATAGCTCTTCCAAACAAATTTCAAAATGGAAGACCAGCGGTTTCAGTATTGAGAAAGCCTTGTTTCATCAACTATGTTACACAATTTTTTATTTATTTAATGACACCGTCATTGAGATTGTCCCTTCCTGCAAGAAATCTGGCTTCGGTGAATCAATTTTTTAGTTGAAGAAGACAGTTCCGTTCATGCTATTTGTTTAGTCATCAGAATTTAGCTTTTATAGATACCTTTAAGTGACACACTTCTGAACTCATGATGTGACTTTCACTCAGGAATGTTCTTTCATCACTGTCACATGTGCAATCTCTTAAGTAAACAGCCAAAGAGCCAGTTAATCACGTATCAGTATAGTAACAACCACATAAGACATGAGCAGGTTTACAACCTGCTGAGTCACTACCCTGGTCTCTGACATGTAGTAACTAGCAGCTGGCATGCCAAATAACTGGCTTCTAACTGGTGTTGGAGAAAGTGGAAGGAGATGCAACATAGCGTCAGGACTGAAGCAAACTTAACAGCTCACAGCTGGGAAAAAATGTGATGGAGGTCTCTCTCCCCAGTTCTCTCCTCTATTTTGCCAACTTGGATGCCTGTCAAATCATGTAGCAAGTTGCTTACACTTGCTAATATAGCACAAATACATTTTTTGCTTAGTTTTCTGCTATTTTAATGAGTAGAAGTGATTTACTGTGTGATGAGCACTAGAGGAGCACTAGAAGAGGGGGAAAAGGTAGGTACAGGTACATGATGAGGAGCGTTCACTGAGTGTGGATGGGATATTTGGCTGTTTAAGCTTTCTGGTGAGCATGTGGAACTAGAATTTTTCAAAGGCTTGTAACTTGTCATCACAGTCAGATTTGCCATGCCTGATCTTTTAGCACTGTGCTCCGCTGTGGTGGAACGTGTGGTGGTATGTGGTATTTTTGGCACAAGCATAATTCAGAAATGTTTTTATGATTTCCCAATGCTTTTGAGTTCCAAGTCCTTGCTAAAAAAGTGTGGGATTGCTGGAGCTAGTCAAAGGAATGTGATAAAAAAAAATGTTTTCCTTATGCTTGGAAATAGCTGAACTGTTTTGGCTGAAATGCAGCCTCTTTTGTCTCATGTGCCCTCAAAAGTAGTGGACCAGCATATGTAGAATATGAGCAGAAACTGTTAGAGCTTTGCCAAGTTGGAAGTGTTTGATAAATTTAACATGCTTTTTCCCTTTCTTTTTTTTTTTTTTTTTTATATAGCAGGCTGGTCTTTATCACCTTGCTAGAGTTTTTGCACCCTTGAAGTGTTCTATGCTTTAACCAAGGCCATGGTTCCGCTCATACTGTCTTTTAATTTTTCTCACAAACTCTCTGCAAAGATCTATAAAATAATTTCTAAAAGAAACTCCTGCTCCCAGATAAACTCAGTGTCCATGTCAACTCATGGTTGCTTTTTTTTGCACTGGATCTTCTGTTGAAATGGACTGTTAATTTTATTATAAGTATTTCGTAAATTGATTCTTTCCTGGGCTGGAAGAGACTTCGCATGTCGTACCTGGGAGAACCATGATCTTTGTTTCGTTCTTGCTATTAGCTGATTTTTTTTTTTTTTTTTTAGTAGTCCATCAAGTAGGAAAACCTATTAGCACTTTTTGCTTAGAGCAGTGTAATCAAGTTCAATATTGACGGCTGCTCTGTGGTGACACTGCTTTTCTCTCCTTTTGCTCAATTCTTTTGTAGTTGCATGTATTTGAAATGATGCTGCTGCCTATATGATATGGAAACAGTTGTTTCTTGACATACTGTTAACTAATCTTACAGCAATTTTTACTGTTTTTGTTACTGTGTAGTTATGTTTGGTGAATCTAAGGAAGAAGTCAATCACTAGGGGAAATTCTTTAATTAGTGACCCTTGTATTCTATGGTTGATGCAGACAAGTGGAAAGCCTGTGTTTTGAGCTATTGGCTTTATTTCATGAAGTCTTTACAATATAGAATGTGCAGTGAGCTTTTATTACACGTTGCTAGCTGTTAAGTCTACACAAAGGAAAGAACAGCACTTTATGATTTATGTTAAGTGCCTTAAGCTCTTTCCTGTAAACAGTTATATGTATGCTTATCTTCATGTGCCACACAGAAGATTTGGTATTCTCATGAATTAGTATATCCTCCAAGATTAAAGCCACATTCATAGAGCTGTTGCAAAAACATTTTATTTGGCTAAGAAAATAATTTACTTTTTGAAGTTTTTTAAAAAATGCTTATGTCGGTTTAGCATCTGTAACTCATTATTGATTTGTCTTTGGCTTCCCATTCCTCTTCTGTCAGATAGTTTTGATTAGGCATATCATCTTGTAGTGCTCTTGGTTATTTTGCTTGGTTTTGCTGATGTTGATAATCATCTTTGACATGTGTTGGTTTTCTGCAGCTACTAGTCTTGTAGCTAATGAAGTACTGACTACATCAGCGTTTGCCACAGCTGTATAGCAATCATTGGTGTGTGTCCCTATGAAGCTGGCAAAGCCTTTTTTAGAGTCATCATTATGATTTTTCTTTATTTTTGAATGGAACATAGTTTTCTTGTAGCCATCTTTCTTAAGTTTAAAAGTTTCAAAAACTTTCTTAAAGTTTAAAAAAATATAATAAGAACAAACACATACTTTAGTGCTTACAAAATATATTCTTAGCTTTAACAGAGTGGAACTTCTAGTATCTCATCAGCATTGCTATAGACTATATTAGTTCTAAAATTTAAAAATAACTAAGTATTTTTAAATCTACATCTGTTTTTAATTCTGCACCTACTGGTGCAGAATACTTGGAACAATTGCTTAAGGTTCTTTGTTTTTATTGCCATCAGTAGCATAATTTGTCTTTACTGCTTTGCGAATAAGAACTTACACCCTAGGTAATTAAAGTAGTAATAGTTTCTCTTTTAGTAATTGCTTTGTTTCTTGTTGGTACACATCTTGCTACAGCTGTATTTTAGGAGTATGTCACTGGGGAAGTTCCTCCCTCATCTCTCTTTTTATCCCATGTGTCCTTTTCATTTTTTTCTCCTGTTTTGCACTGCCATAGCCTCAAAGTTTATAAAATGCTTCCTGAGACAGACTGAAAATAATGTTTAAGATGAATTCTGGCAGAAACTGAACACAAAGAATTTTTTTACTAAGGTTTTCTCCTTTAGATTACTGTAAAACTTCGTTTTGTAGCAAACCCAAGAAGTTATTGTGGAAAGGACCATAATGTAGGGCAGAACCCCTTCTGCCTATATCCCACCTATAGATCTCTGTCTCAAACAGTGACCTGCTGCACACCTGCTTCCTAGCATTGTCCGAACCTGTGAGAGGAGGAGGTGCTTTGTTTGGTCTGAAAGCTGCTGGTGTACCTGTTCTAGGCAGATGGCACCTGCCTCCCACCTGGAGCCCTCCTGAGGCACAGGTTTGCATGGTTTGTGTGGAGAGCTGAAATTCCAGTAGCTCCTCAGATAAATCTGAAAACCTAATGTGAAACAGGGACCCTAATTAACTGCAGCAATAGTAAGGCCCACCTTTTGCTTATGAACATAGTAGCTAGAGCTACTTGTCCAGTAAGTAGGAATATTGGGCCCTAGGCCCTCATCTGTTGAAGGGGATCTGAAACCTCTGTTTTCTACAGGCGTATCTCCTACTTACTAGCTAAAGGAGTAGTCTGGGTTGCAACATGTTCTGCCCTTCATGTTGGAGTTGGGCTGCTTTACAGACAGGGGTTGTTACAGACAACCTGATGAAGTGTGGGCTGGATGAGCAGGTGGATTGAAAACTGGCTGAATGCACGGGCCCAGAGGGTAGTGATCAGTGGCACAAAGTCTAGTTAGAGGCCAGTGACTAGTGTTGTACCCCAGGGGTCAATACCGGATCCAGTCCTGTTTATCATCTTCGTTAATGATCTGGATGATGGGGCAGAGCATACCTTCAGCAAGTTTGCTGATGACACAAAACTGGGAGGAGTGGCTGATACGCCGGAGGGTCATGCTGCCATCCAGAGGGACCTTGGCAAGCTGGAGAAATGGGCTGCCAGGAACCTCATGAAGTTCAACAAGGAGAAGTGCCAAATCCTGCACCTGGGGAGGAACAACCCCAGACACCAGTACAGGCAGGGGGCTGACCAGCTGGAGGGCAGCTTTGCAGAAAAGGCCCTGAGGGTCCTGGTGGACACCAGGTAGAACATGAGCCAGCAATGTGCCCTTGTGGCAAAGAAGGCTAGCGGCATCCTGTGCTGCGTTAGGAGGAATGTAATCAGCAGGTCAAGGGAGGTGTTCCTTCCCCACGCTTGGAGCACTGGGTCCAGTTCTGGACTCCCCAGTACAAGAGAGACATGGGCATACTGGAGAGAGTCCAATGAATGACCACAACCATGATCAAGGGACTGGAGCACCTGTCGTACGGGAGAAGGCTGAGCGAGCTGGGACTATTCAGCCTGGAGAAAAGAAGGCTCAGGGGGGATCTCGTCAATACCTGAAGGGAGGGTGCAAAGAGGACAGAGCCAGGCTCTTTCCAGTGGTGCCAAGTGACAGAACAAGAGACAGTGACCACAAACTGCAACACAGGAGGTTCCCTCTGAACATCAGGAAACACTTTTTCACTGTGAGGGTGACTGAGCACTGGAGCAGGTTGACCAGGGAGGTTGCAGACTTTCCATCCTTGGAGACCTTCAAAAGCTGTCTGGTCATGCTCCTGGGCTCCTGGCTCTGGGTGTCTGTGCTTGTGCAGAGTGGTTGGACCAGATGACCTCCAGAGATGCCTTCCAACCTCAACCACTCTGTGATTCTGTGAGTGATGACAGCAGCGCTGGAGGCAAGGGGAGTGTTTGATTTCTGTCATTTTTCCCCTGGAGCCCTAGATTCAGCTGTACCTTTAGAAGAAATTCTACTTCTTTGCTTTCTGCCTCCTTACCCCAGAGTTTTGGGTTTTTCTGGCTGCACAGCAGTTCAGTTTCAAAGAGCAAGACAGACAGGGGTGGCTTCCCTTGCCTTTGCAGAGTGTCTTCAAGTCTGGTGCCTGGGACAATTACCTGGCATAAAACCAATGTAAATTCCCCCCCATCTTAGGTGGATAATGACGTGGGACTGTTGCCACTTCCTTAACAATTGTTTTATTAGGTGGTGATGCATGAAACATGCGGATCATTCCTTCTCCTGCAACAGCACTCCTTTTCCAAAGAATTCACTCTAAGTAAATCTGCTCAGAAGGTGGCTAGGCAGGCTGGATTTCAAGTGGGTGTAGATATGTTTCTTACCAATTCTTTATGTGGTTCCTGGAAGGTAAATTACTTAGGTGGATTGGATTGCCCTCAGAAGGATTTCAGGTGCACTTACCTCTCCCTTCTTTATAGGAAACATATACACTTATCTTAGGAAAACCGCATTAAATTTCTCCCATCGTGCAGGAAAGTAACACTTAGATAAAGCAATATGTAACTTGAACGCAAGTGAGAAATTGTGAGTAGCATTATTAACTCTTACACAAATGTGTACAAAGTATTACAGGGGCATCTTTACTTGAAGTATATTATTTGTATTTATTTTATGACAGCATTTCCTGCCCACAGTTACTGAAAAGGAAATGTTCAGCTGTTTGGTTTGGATGTTCGTCCTGCTCTGCAGCTCTATAGCAGGTATGTTTCTTGATTATTAGTACCTGTTTTGCCATAAGAAAGTTTTCCAAAAGGCGACCTTTCCAAATGAAACTTTGAAGAGTTCTGAAAATGAAAAAACTGTATTTTAAAAATAGAAGTTAGTAGGTAATTGACTAAGTAGTGTACAGTATAGAGAGAAAAATTAATTTATGGCACTCTTGATGTCCTCTTGTAGAATGTTAATTGTGATCATGATAACCTGGATTTGTTTTCTTTTTTATTTAAAGTATTTTTTTTTAAAAAAAGTATTTTTAAAACTTACTTTGTTAACTGTTTCCCTGTTGCACAGGATATAGGAGAATCTGCATCTGGAAATCATACCATAGTTCAATTCTAGTTGGGTTGTAAAGGCTGGTAACTTTGGAGATCTGCTGATGGAACAAATTAATGTTTATGTAACATGTGAACACTTAAAATGCAGTTAATACCTGCTGGTTTTGGTATGGTTTAAGTCAAATATTACCTATTCAGAGATTCATACAATGATTACTAATGTTCTGGTTCCTAATTTTTTAAAAGTCACTTAACAATGTGTGATTTGAGGTTTTGTTTGTTTGTTTTTAATGTGGTAGTTCCACAGTCAGTTTAAGCTGGCACAGGTAACTGCTGAAGTTGGAGGAGCAGGTAGTTCCGCACTCCCTATGCCTCTCCTCTCCCTCTCCTTCAGCTGGAGTGCATGTTTGTGTGGCTAATTGGGAAGCAGTGAGGAATCTGATCTGGATGGAGAACGATGTTATTTTTTGCCAAGCTTTTATCTTTCATCTATATCAGTTTCCTTTTGGTTTACTATGCAGGCGGTTCTGGCCCACAAAGTGGATAACAACAGTGAATGATTGGTTGAGGATTAAAAATGCTTCTTGTGACAACAGTGCCACTTTAAACTCATTAAGTTGAATAGTGTAGGTTAGAATAGGAAATCACAAGGACAGATTGGAATAATGACTTTGTGACAATAATTGAAGTCCACATGCAATTTATTGCATACAACTTAACACACAACAGTAATTTATTATATAATGGTATTTGTGTCTTAAATTGGGGATTACATGGAAGAGGAGTGCATATGTTTGTAGAAGCTTGACCAATATATGAAACAGTGCAGGTAATTGCTTACAACTGATATACAGTTAAATTTGTGCAGTACAGTGTAAAATAGCCATTAGTATGACTTTGAAACATGGAAATATTACTTTGAAACAAAAAGGACACAAAAAGAAAGATAGCAATTTACAGCTAATACACTCAAAAAGGAGAGAATTACTAGAAAACAAGGAATAAAGTTTAGTATTTGATTCCCTTTCATTCCTACGTTCTAGCAAAGAAATTCTATCTGTAGAAGTTGGGGTTTTTTTTGGTTTTATTTAAGAGATTTATTTATGAAATTTAGCTTCAAGAAATAAGTAGCAGCAAAAAAAAACCCCAACTAGCTCCTTGCAGGACCCTAATGGGTGATTCTTGCACTGTTTGATAACTTTGTTGCTGAATTCATTCACTCAGCCTGCTTGTGTGTTTTCCTTTTACATGAATTTTGTATACAATTCCTGCACTGTATCTGGGAATATAAATTCTATGAGGGGTAAAAGTACTAATGAGATATTGAAATATATTGCAGCTTGGTTGTAAATTTTAAACTTACCAGTCTGATGCACTTGCTGATATAGTAATTAGTAATGATCATCTAAATGGTATGCATACCTTTTATGTATAGGAATGTTTTTTAAAAACAGATTTAAAAGACAAGAGTCTCTTTTCTACATTTTCAGCTATTAAAAAACATTTGAGTTGAAATTTCTCCATTATTTCTGGGGAGGTGTAGAAGCATCATTCTTATATAATACCTATGGTAATATAGTAATTAATGTGAACTGAGTTTCCAAACAGCAATATCTGATTCAGGTGAGTAACTGAGCATTTTATTTGAACTCCATATGAAAAAAATCTAATTAAATCACCTGTAGACAACAAAATAAGTTATCAGTTTTCCACTGGCATTTGAAAAGTTATTAGGTTATGTGATATCTTTTGATTTTGTTTTTAGATGAAAACTCTATCAGAGATGCTGACATTTTTCCTTCATCTCCTGAAATTGAAAGAGGATCCACCCTGAAACTATTTTGTGTTCTTGGAAAACACTACACACCTCACAGAAATGCAAGCCACATCATCTGGAAATTGAATCATGAATTGATTGCTCAGGAAAACTATAACATTGTGAACGAGACTGTATCTAGTATAACCATCCATAATTTCACTTACAGCAAAGCTCATGTGAAATGTTTCACTAAGTACTTGGGCAAGGAACAACTTTTGGTTCACACTGAAGTTAAATCTGGCTGTAAGTAGAAATATGGAAAAATTAATTTTAACATTTTTTTAAAACTTACTGTAAAAATATTACTTTTAAAACAACTTTTTTTTTTTTTTGCTTGTGGCATTGTAAGACATCTGTATTCAAGTATCTCCTTTTTTTCTGAAATAAAGCATGAAATTGCAGGCATTCGTTGCTGACACTGGTCCATAACCTCTCTAACCCTGACTTTTGGCCAGCTGAAGTGAGTGGAGGCTTTCTGTTGAGTACAGAGGATACTGGGTATTTCCCTTTGGTTATGTCTTTTGTGTAGCCTAGCCAACTTTAGCTTTCTCCAGGGAGGACTTCCTCTCTAATCCTCTATTCCAAAAAAGTTATAATTACAATCTGTTATGGAGAAGGTTACAGGATAAATATGTATACAAATTCTCTAATTTATTGAACAGATTAAGTCCAGATTATACTAATGTATGCCTGTGGGTCCCATTCTAGTAAAGAAGCAATAAATGCAGAAAAACACATCTGTGGAATAAAACCAGCAGAAGGTATTGCCTGTCTGCAAAGCTTAGTGTGCCACAAGCTTGTCAATAAAAGAAAAATCTTTTGAGTTTTATATTAGGTGGCACAGAAAAGTACTATTTCGGAGAGAGGGCTTTTTCAACGAGTTTATTTCACTGGGCACAGTTGTCTTCCTTTCAACTCCAGTTTCATCTGTCAAGTGAAGTCATCTGGCTTTAACGAAGAAGTCTGTGAGGATGTTACATTTTTTTGGATGACTTCAGACTACAGAGATTGCAGAGGACTGTTTCCTTTGTGCTATCTTGCTTATAAGATAAAGAGAGCCCAGAATTAGCCATGTCCTCACGGTCTTATAGATATGTTTCCCAGGAAGTTATCTTCTGCACTCTGAGGTCGTGCAGGCTCCTCAGATTAGGCATTTTCATAGGGTATGTGGTTAGACATTCTGGGAAGGAACCAACAGGAGTTTTATCTTTCAGAGAATGCCTTTTCCTGAACTTCTGTGCTGTTTCTTTTTTTTTCTTCTTACTCTCTGGACTGGCCTTGAGCCACAGGCGTGTGGTGGGGGGTATACTTAGAGGTTCAGGACAATGTACGTAGTGGTTTGATGTAATGGTTTGATGTAAGAGAGTTAATGAGTTACTGCAAAAATATCTTCAGGCCCACTTAGTTAAGTACTTCCGAGAAGCAGTTGGAGAAAATCTCCCTGTCTCCCAGGGAAAGAAAAAGTGGTTTTGGTTTTATAAGGAGTTTTGAGGACAGTAAGAAATTATAAAATGAAGTGCTGTGCAAGACATGTAGTGCAATTTGCCATAATCTGCTTTTTGACCAACAAAATCAGTTGTACATTGAAGTTACTTATTTTTCCTGGACTCTTTCCCCCCCTGCCCCAACTTTTGTCATTGTAGTTCCACCGAGCACACCAGGAAATATTTCTTGCATTTATTACTTTGATGCTGAACTGACCTGCACCTGGACTTCTGGAAGAGAAACAAATCTTATGACAAACTACACTCTTTACCGAAAAACGTAAGTATTGGGAAGTGGGTTGCTGGGGTGAGGCACCAGCTCTCTTTCCCTCATTATCCTGACATGTCTTTAAAGAAAACCTGGAAACATCATGGAGTTAAGAGTCATGGCAATTCCTCAGTAAATTCAATTATTCTGGGGTTGGTAATGGTTGAAAAAAGTTATAATCTGATACCTTTTTAGTACCCTGTATAAAGGAAATTAGCATTCTCAACCCAATATTCAGTAGACAAACATTTACATCAGAATTGATATTCAGTTGTTTCCTTGAAGTAACATTACTAATTAGATCAAAAGCTGAGTGAGCCTAGGTACAAATGGAGAATGGAGGCACTTTGTGAGAGTGTTACGCAGAAGCTTTCTGTGTTACTGACTATCCTTGTTTTGGATGGGTAAAAAAGATTAGTTCCTCCTCTACTCTAAACAATTCCCAGTTAAGCCTCTCTTATTCTGCTTGACACCAGTAGGGTTTAACCTACGGACCTTTGGAGTCATAAGGTTTCAGTGAAAGAATCCAGAGTTAATTGTCTTTTTTGGATCACTCGCATGTGGGTATTTGTATTTACAGATCCAAATTATGTAGTCTCATGCTTTTTAGTGTTTTTTGACCCCATTATAGAAGCATAAATACTTGATTCTTTCAACTTCTGTTAATTTTTAATATTGTTTAGGAGCTTGCTTTTTTATAAGTTAGTGTGAAAATGGTGACATCAGTGGTGTTCCAAGGCAGATCTCAGATACAGTTTTGAAGGCGATAGCACAGATGTTGTCCCAAATTTACTTGTCAATCTGTTGTTCATAATAGTGCTGTTTGTAGTGCTCTTTTTCTGCCTAATCAAGACTCTAGGTAATATGATTTTATGGAGAGTTTTCTAAAATGTCTAAAATTATTCTTGAAAACTGGAAGGAATTCAGACTCCAAAGGAGACATTTTCTTGTAAGTTATGCTAGTGTATGGTATCTTTTTTTATTTAAATGGTAAGGCAGGAGAACATGTTCAGTTTTAACTCGGGTTTAGGCTTGACATTTTAGGCTTCCACATTCATTAGGTGGAACTTTCTTGCTCCTTCTGGTATTTCTACATTTTATAACTTAGCTGAGTTTGTGAAACCATGAACTAGAACAGCTATTGAAAGTAAGTTTCACTATTGTTCCTTCCTGTACCAGCACAAATTCTTCTTTAACCACACAGTGAATTGGATTGCAGAACTATTTCCAGTAAAATCTAACCATTAATTTTAATCCAGATAACTCCCCAGCTGAGTTTACCATATGACTACAAAAGCACTGGTACAAGGGGGCAGAGAGCTGTGGGTGGAAACAAACAGCTAGGCATGTTAGGGAAGGTAGGACTGCTTCATTTCGCAGCAGTGCAGGATTACACTAGCTTAAAAATGTTCATGAAATACCAGCCTCAGACTGTCTTTTGAGTTACGTGAATGATCTGCTTGATTACTGCATAACATGAAATATTTAACACAGGCTGCACATATGAGGTTTTATTTGTTGAAGAATTTATCTGTGGGTTGGTAAAATGAAACAAATTTTGTTAGTTTTGCATCCCACACTACTTATTATGAAAGTATATGCTGTAAAGACAGCATATTATCAGTATGTTCTTTCAGGAAAACTTGTCAAATTTCTATTACCTTGTAACAGCTTGGCAGTGGTACAGTTTGGCTTTTTTCTATATTTAAAAGATGAATAAAAGCTTGTTACCACATAGTTCCATGTGGCATTGTCGTGGTTTAGCCCCAGCCAGCGACTAAGCACCACGCAGCCACTCGCTCACTCCCCCTGCCCCGGTGGGATGGGGGAGAGAATCGGAGGAGTAAGAGTGAGAAACACTCCTGGGTTGACATAAGAACAGTTTAATAATGGAAACAAAATAAAGTACAATACTAGTAGTAATAATAACAATATAAAAATAATAATAATAATAATATACCAAGCAAGCGATGCACAATGCAATTGCTCACCACCCACCAACCGATACCCAGACAGTTCCCGAGCAGCAATCGCTGCTCCCCGGCCAACCCCCCCCAGTTTCTATACTGAGCATGACAACATATGGTATGGAATAGCCCTTTGGCCAGCTTGGATCAACTATTCTGGCTGTGCCCCCTCCCAGTTTCTTGTGCAGCTGGCAGAGCATGGGAAGCTGAGAAGTCCTTGACTAGCATAAGCAGTACTCAGCAACAACTAAAACATCAGTGTGTTATCAACATTCTTCTCCTACTAAATCCAAAACACAGCACTGTGCCTGCTACTAGGAAGAAAATTAACTCTATCCCAGCCGAAACCAGGACAGGCATGTGTTACTAGCTCTATCTATCTATCTGTATTTTTAAAGGAGTTCTTGTGTGGAGTTACATGATTTCACTTCTCTTTGAGATTTTAATCTAAAATAATAATAGCACGTGGATCTTCTATTAAGGCATTTTTACTCTTCATTGCTGCTTCTGGAAAGTTGTCTTACTAATTGCAATTAAAACTAATTGAGTCTGTGCAGGCTATTTATATGCATTTGCAGGAGCAGTGCAATTAGGAAAGAGTATTCGTTGGAACAAACATATCATCTAAGGACATGTTCACTGGTAAAAATGTCCTGCAACCTCAAAAACACATAAATAATAATTAAATAATAACCCAACAATCAGTTTGAGTTATTCTAAGAAAACCGTCTAATTTCTAACTCCTTTTATTTTTCTCTTTTGTTTTTTAGGATGACAGTAGGAGGGGTGACTCTCCCAAACTCAGTGAAGTCCTGCCAAAACAAAACAGAGTCATGTTCATTTTATTATCCAGATACTCCGTATAGTAGTTCTTTTTGTTTTCAGGTGAAAGCTGAAAATGTTCTGGGTGAAGCCTTGTCAGATTGTGTTCCTATACCTATGGAAAAAATAGGTAATTAAAAAAAAAAAAAAAGAGTTAAATAAAGAAAAAGCAGTGTATATTGAGCTGACTGCACCCTTTCCAGTTCTCTTTCCCTCCCTATAGCATACAGGTTAGAGAACTCTGAAATAAATTGTGTAATCAAAGTTGGTTTACACAGAAGAAAATAATGATATTTTTTCAGTATGATAGTTTTGAAACTATTATTTGGATTTCATTTGGTTTTAAATTGGTTTCAGTTTTGAAATGCCATCATTTTAATTGTTAGCTAAAATTACGAAGTCTCTTAAATTACATTTATGGTTTGATAAAATGTTTCATCCTTCCCAATTTTTTTTTCATCAAAATTTGGATGCTTCCAATTTAGTTGAAGCAAGTCTCATTATATTTTAATTGGTGGCCTTTCCATGTAAAATTCTTTGAAATGGTTGGTGGTACAGCAGCAATTATCAGCAATTTCTTGGTCTTATTGAGAGGTGGTGAAAAATGATAGTGTGTTGTGTTCACACTATGAAACTACAACAATATTTTTTTAAGCTAATGCCTGGCATATCCATTCTAAATGACTAAGTTTTTAATTTTTAACAAGTAAAGGCCATATACTAAAACTTTTTGTCAAACTAAGTGGTACTTGGACTGTACTTTTGTATTTTTGAGTGGTACTAGATGTCAGTGCAATATCTGGCTGTAAATGAATAGCAATATTATAATTTCTCCAGATCCGCCCATCATTTACTCTGCTATTATACTTTCTGGTTAGGAATGCTTAAAAAAACCCCTGTTCTGTGATTCCCAGGAGCAATAACAATATTTTGTCTACCTTTTCTTCCTCTGTGCTGTGCTGCATTTTCCTCTGTTCATTTTGGTGTAGTTAATCAACAACCCCTTTAACTGAGTATTTTTGGGGCAGCACTCCATCAGCCCTCCAGCTATATGCTCCTTTACTCCCTGTGTTCAGAACTGCTGTGGCTCCTCAATACTTTCCACATGCTCTGTACCAGCCACCTCTTTTCTCAGTGCTAATCCATTCTTTTCCCATCGTCTCCTTCACACTTCTCTCCCCCTCAAATCCTTTTTAGCTGAGTTCTTCCCTCAACTGCAGTTTGGACTTGACTTTGGCATCCCAGCTCTGCTTCGTTTCTTTTCCCTGCTGTTGTCTCTGAGTAGTATTCTTCAGGGCTGATACAGATGAAAGAAATCTGCACATCTGTTTGAGAGCGGGTTTGTCAGCATTAAATCAGTTGTGTGCAGTCTCTCTTATAGCTGACTTCCCATATGTAGAGTTATGTCTATAAAATAGACCATCATGTGAATACTCTGATAGGTTGTACATTATGGGGATAATAATTAAACTTCTTGGAACACACATAGATGGAGGAATTCTGAACTGTTATAGAAGCGTTTCCCCATGTTAATGTTTTTGTTTCTCCATTCTAGAGAAATTTCGGCCTCCTGTAATACGTTCAGTTGAAAAAATCACTGGTATAAAGCAGTTGCTTACAGTAACCTGGGATATGCCTGAGAATATTCTCCCTTCACAAGGTTTCATTTGTGAGGTTCAATACAGAAACATGTATTCAAACTCTTTGGTAAGCTACATAAATTTTCTTCTGAATGTTAGCTTATTTGTGACTGATTTCTTAATGTTATAAAACGCTAAATAGAAAAAAGGCAACAAGTAGCTGGAAATAATGATTAAAACCTTGTTATTTTAGTGGAGCATAATTAGGTATGCATGATCTTAAGATCCTTGTAATTAGGTATGCATGTTCTTACGATCATTGTTTTATTGTCTAGGATTAATTGTTCTCTTCCTTTTGGTCACCATCTGTTTTGGTACATAATATATTGTCTGAATACATTTCTGTGAAAGCTAAGGTGTGACCTTAGGCTGTGGGATTACACACACAGTCAGTCAAAATATTTTATTTTCCTGTGCGTTCTGGTGATGCAAACAGTATTTGCTCCCAATCACAATAGTTGAATCAGATTAAGACAGACTAATGATACCTTAATTTTCAAGTGAATTAAAGTATAAATTTTGCAAGATGGAAAATAAGACAAGTTATTTTTCTGAGTTTGTCTTTCTGACACTTAGATGGAACTGTTAGAGAAAAAAACAGTATTCAGATGGCCTATTCCAATGCTCCTCAGTACGGAAGTGATTCTGTTTGCAGTCTTACTGTTTCCTCTTTCAAATTTGAGAATGGACCAGGTTGCTTGTCTTGGTTTTTTTAGTTCATTAAACTGAGATGTTTGCCTTGACCGTACTATTTTATACTTTAAATGTGAAATTCTGGGAGAGAAGAATTCATCAGGGTAACTAATAGTGTTCCTCAGAGCTTTAAAAAAGTTCCTGATACTAAAGATGTTTCTAATTAGCATCCTCCTCACATTCTCATGGCAAGCATCTTTACTCTAGATGTGACATATGAGTTGCTGGATTCAGGATATAATACTCGGGATGGTCTGATGGACAGGATGGTTCAGGTCCACTAGGGATATTAGAAACTAAACTAGTATTTATTTAAAAGACCCGTTCAAGATGTTTATCCCTTTGGAGTCGAGACACTGGTGTCCTTGTGATGCTTACATGCATACGAGATCCTTCCCAAATGTTGAAAATATTAATGTTTTTGCCAAGTTACAGCGTTATTGTGTATTGTGTCTATTTGTCAGATGCATAAGAAATCACCTGCCTACGTTTTCACTGACAAACACAGTCTACATCCACTTTCTTCCTCAGAACTTACCTGCATTTTTCCACAGACAGTTTAGAGAAAAAAATAGCAGCTGTGATCATGTCGTGGTTTAGCCCCAGCCAGCAACTAAGCACCACGCAGCCGCTAGCTCACTCCCCCTACCCCGATGGGATGGGGGAGAGAATCGGAGGAGTAAGAGTGAGAAACACTCCTGGGTTGACATAAGAACAGTTTAATAATGGAAATAAAGTAAAATAGTAATGCTAATAGTAACAGTATGATAATGATACACGAAGCAAGCGATGCACAATGCAATTGCTCACCACCCGCCGACCGATACCCAGACAGTTCCCGAGCAGCGATCGCTGCTCCCTGGCCACCCCCCCACCAGTTTCTATACTGAGCATGACGTCATATGGTATGGAATAGCCCTTTGGTCAGTTTGGATCAACTATTCTGGCTGTGACCCCTCCCAGTTTCTTGTGCACCTGGCAGAGCATGGGAAGCTGAAAAGTCCTTGACTAGCATAAGCAGTACTTAGCAACAACTAAAAACATCAGTGTGTTATCAACATTCTTCTCCTACTAAATCCAAAACACAGCACTATGCCTGCTGCTAGGAAGAAAATTAACTCTATCCCAGCCGAAACCAGGACAGATCAGTAAAGACAAGAATCCAGTGAGTTTAGTTCTGTAGTATCTTAGACAGGCATGATTCAGTTTTGTCTGTAGCCAATCCAATGGCAATTGCCAAGAAAGACAGCCTCAAACCATCAGTTAGACATAGGAGCTAGTTTTCTGTCAGCACATACATGCAAAAAAAAAAAAAAATTCTTTGAGCAAATGACAGATATTTTCTTGACCTTCTAAGTCTTCCTACCAAAACAATCAAATAGTTTGCTGTGAACTGTTTTTACTAAGTGAAAAACAGATGACCTATCTTTCTACTTGCATATACTAAATTTCTAATTATAATTAAATATTGTTAACAGCCTTTTGGCAAGTAACTAAAAGCTAGTCTGGGGTGTCTGCAATTCTATGTCAGGTTCTGCAGGAGGCTGATAATAGTTTTGACGCCCTTTTTATTGCAGGTTGGCTAAAGAGTCTGTGACCTAGCAGTGGTTTGTACATCCCTGAATTCATTCTCATAGAAGCAGATTTCTATTTTTGACAATGAGTTTCTTGAGATCAGAATGGACTAAAATTTTCAGTTTCATTAGGCAGTGCACTTCCCATTATGGTGTTCAAAGGAGTGGGTGTCTGCATTTTGTATTGTTATAGTTTGATTCACTTTTCAGTGGAAGGTTCAACTGGTGGAAGACAAGAATTTCTTCACAGGTTTTTGGCCCTGCTGTTGTAAATCTACATGACATTACTACTTCAATTTGGCTTCCAAGAGGAAATCTTCCTTATTCTAAAACTTACCTTTGCTGACCTTCTTAGAATTTAGCTAGCTTGTACGTTTATTTTAGCATGTTTCTGTTGCAGTCATCTGAAAGTTGGGAGGAGGAGAGTTTTTAATTATTGATTAATTTTTGCAATTTGGAAGAGAAGACATAACGTTGGGTAGTGATTATATCAATCCTTCTGTACACAAATGCTTAAATCCTATAGTTCCTGTTGTTTTCTTCTACTTCCCCTTGTCAGTCCAGTTGTGTTGATGCATCAACTCCAATTCCTGGTTTTCATGTCTTCTTTCATCTTTTGTTTTGGAGCAATAATCTAGCTTCTGACTTCCATCAGTGAGATGTGAGTGGGCTCCTTATAAGACAAGGAAATTACTCACCTTGTCATTACTTTGCCAAGAAGATACTTGTCTTCCTTCACCACTTAAAGGCTCCATCTTCTTTTTTTTCTCTTGGTACCAGAATTTTCTGTGTTTTCATTGGTCTTTTCATTTTAATCATATGCTGATAATCTTTGGGATGACCTACAGCCATGCTGTCATATGGCTAAGATCTCGAAGACCCTGTAACTCACAAAACAAAAAAAAAAAAAACCAAACCAAGAAAGGAAACAAGTACACAGCTGGCTCACAAGCTGCAGGTGATCACTGCTTCCCCAGGGATGCTTCTGCTGTGAGGTGGGGATGTATCCACGACATTATGGTGATACTAGCTTTAGCAATACTGAGTTGCTTCCTACCAGTGGGAACTGCAGTCATCCAGCACCACCTGTGCCAGCACAGCTGCTCTAGATTCGCATGTGAGCTGCACGCAGTTCAAGCCACAGGTCGGTCAGTACAGACCTAGTTTTGGCTCAAGTTTTTCAATCAAACCCTGGAGTTTTAGAGGAAGAATGAAGATGCTACACAGAAAAATGAAATATGAAACAAGTAATTTTGAGTGTCAGAGGAGTGAGGTGGGAAACATGAAGACTGCACCCTTTATGGTTTTTTTTTTTTTTAAAAAGTGTATATTTGCATGCAATTTTATAGCAAATAATTTTTGTTCATGTATCTACTTTCAGGAATTTGTCACTGTCCAACTGAATTCTGCAGAGAAAACAGGATCATATAATCTCACAGGTCTGTGGGACTCCACAGAATATTCAGTTGCCATTCGGTGTATCAGTTCTGCGTCAATATTCTGGAGTGAATGGAGTAGAGAGGAAACAGCAAGCACAGAAGAGAAAGGTAGGCTATTTAGTACATTTTTCTTTGGTTATACTTTGGGGCATTAGGATTTAATAATGGAAAACTATTTTCAGCATATTCTCAGTCTACTGAATTCAGAATTCCATTGTTTAAACAGCACATGTATTTTGTATAAATACAGAAGAGGGAAAACTGAAAGACAAGAGCGAGGAGTGGAGGAGATTTGAAAGGTGATACAAACAACATAGGGCTAAGGCAGAAAATGGGTGAATAGATAGACAGTGAAGAGAGGAAAAATCAAGAGTGTAGACGGAGAGTGAACATTGCTAAGTAGGATAGTAGCAGCAATGTAGTGTAACAAGTATGTCCAGTAAAATGACCTATAAGCAGAGAAATTAAATTACCAGTTATAAAACAACACTAGAAAATCTCCTCTAGAACTTAACAAATAAAAGAAAGCAGAAGGAAAATTATGGAAAGAGAAAAGCTGTACTAATTAGGGAAAAAAGGCACATTACACAAGGGAAAACTTTTAGTAAGTTGCTCTCAGACTGTATTTTTGAAACCTTTTGGTTGTTTTTACCATATTACACTATCTTTTTAATATAACAACAAATTTCAAGATATTTTTGTGTCTTTAAATAGCTCCTTCAGAAAAAGTGGATTTGTGGAGGGTAATTGGGTCTTCACACTCAGATGGAAGTAGACCTGTACATCTTATGTGGAAGGTATATACTCTTTGTGAATTGATAATCATATTGGTATCCTGCAGCTGATGTTGCATTGAACTATTTTAGTGTTTTAGGGCATATAACTGCCAGGGGGTTTTGCTGTCATCAGAAAAAAACCTCACGGAACTAAAGCAGAATTGAAAAGGCTTTTATTTACTGAACGGTAGGTGAATAGAGTTTTGTAATCTGTGCAGAAAGGAAGGGTTTAATTGTGTTCAGATCACTGGAAAATCTGATTGAAAGTTCGTACAACTGCTCTTAAACAATATGGCTTAGCAAAGCTGTGTTTAAATTCACTTTAATCTTCTAGAAGAGTGACCAGAGGCTTTTTGCATTTCAAATCTCAGTATTTGACTTTTGAACCTTTCCTTTAATGTAATTGTTGCAGCTGACTGTCCTGAAGATGAGACTGAAGAAAGTACCTTGCTTTTCTAAATATAGTATAATAGTTTTGTAATTTGATCTGGACTCTTTAATATAGTATATACTTTTGATTATACAAATAACACTGTGAAACACTTACTTACTGCATATTTTTTTTTAATAGCCATTAAACAGCTTTCCACCCTCTGGGAGAATTCTAGGCTACAAAATACAGTATTTTGCAGAAAACAATTCTGCACTTAAAATGACAAACATCTCTCCTGACAAGAAAATTACTTTACTTTTAAATGAAGATGCATATATAATATCTATTACTGCCTATAACTCTGCTGGAAATTCTCCTGAAGCTATTTTGAGGATTCCATCCACTGATGAAAAAAGTAAGATTTCTCAATATCGTGATATATTTTTCTCATTAACAAAAAAATGATCTTCCTGACATCTGTTTAAGTTCTGTTGTATTGGAAGCAAAATTGTGCTAAGAACTTTTGTCATAGTTCTATATGTATAGAATTGTATTATGTGCAAAGCTGTGTAGTCCATTACTTTTTACTAGAACAATATTATCTGGTTGTCATATTTTGCTATCACATACCATGTTTTTGTTATAGACAATTATTTTTGGGGTTTTTGTTTTGAGATATAGTTGTTAAGATATCAGCACTTTCTGGTGTCTTACTAGAATTTCTATTTTATTACTTTCTGAGGGTTTTTTGGTTTTGTTTTTTTAACCTTGGACCTCCCAAATAAATTTATAGAGTCCCACCCAATTCTGTCTCATCCTCTACTAGGTCATAAAATTTGTTACCACAGGGCATTATTGCAGTGCATTTAACAACATCATTCAAAGATGTGTTTAATAGAAGTCCCTAAGATACATCAATGGAAGCAGAGAGAGAAAAATATTGTATTTATTCTCATTTCATATGCATTTCCAAAGTACTCTCTCCCACCCACTGCTGGGGTCAGGAAGCTGGTCTGCTCTAGCACAATACTGTGTTCTTTGTCTCTTACACTTAATTCTGCTCTCAGAATTATATCTCTGTAAGCCTTTTTTGCAACATCCTGCTGCCTACCCATGATCTGAAAGAGAGGTTCCATTTGACACACTTAGGTCACTTCTCCTACATCAGTTGTTCATGAAATAAGCGCAACTGTCCCCCTAGAATTGCTCAATAAAATTCCACTCTAATCAGAAAACTGGATATGTAGACATGATATCATCTTGTCCTGGAGGTTGCTGACTACCTCTCTATCCACTTCTGTATCCCACAATAAATGTTTTTCTGATTTTTTTCCATGTTGTGATATGCTTTTTTTCCCCCTACATACATCTCTTTTCCCTCTGCTTCGCCAGGTTGGGTTTTCACTCTGACTTTCATTACCTTTGTTCTGCAGGTTGACGGTTCATTTTTGCTTCACTTCATTCATGACCTTGCTGACTTGATTTACTGTTTTCCTATTGCCTTTGTCATATCATCAAAACTTGCCTATCTGCACTATCTGTAAAATTGGTAGTAAATTGGTTTGTAAAATTTAGATCCTAAAAGAGAAGCTGGTCTTTGATTCTGTATGTGTAAATCTTGAGTGTATCATCTCCTCAATCCCCACCCCACCCCTTTTCATTGTAATGATTCTTATATGCTTCATTTTAAAGTATTTTGAGTACATGCATGTGAACGTAGGTATAAAGGAACTTTTAAAACTTTTTTTTTAATCCTTACTAAGTCCCATGCTCTTCTAAAGAAGCAATCTCAGCTTGCTAAAATTAAATTGTTTTCTTACTGCAGTTTTTATGAGGATGGAATTGCTGACATTTTCTGTTAAATTTTTAGCTTCTCAGGTTATTGAAACAGTGAAGACCTTTACAACAAATGAAGAAGTGGTTGTGGAATGGATAGCCTCTGAACCAGAAATAACCGAATATGTAGTTGAGTGGTATGAGGAATTGGAGACAGATCCTTTTGGTAGATCATGGCAATATGTATCAAATTCTACATACTGGAAAACTAACAAAAGTATGTTCATTTATCAGTTACCACTGTAACAGTGTACAGATATATAGATGTATTTATGTATATTTATTTATAGGTAGACCAGAAAGAACAAACAAGGGTGAACTTTCCTCTGACCATTTTAAAAATAACAGTATTATTACATGCCTTATTGAAATCTTTGCATGTAATTTATTAGCAGTTTTAACTCTCTCAGATTTTCATACAACATGCAAGATGGTGTTTGCTGCCATGTAAGATTAGGCTACGGATTTCATGTTTAAACACTGCTGTGGCTTGATCTTATGCCATGAATCTTCCAGCAGGGAGGCCTATGACAGATGTACACTATTTTAACAGAGAAATCTAGAACCAAAAAAATGAATTTGAAGGTGGGAAAAGATCATGTGCCTTTCATGTGTGTTAGAGAGAGAGCAAGAAACCTGAAACAGGATTTGAGGGAGATTTCTACCTTAAAATAAGCAAGTGGAGCGATTGGTCAGTCTGGCATGTTAAGTATCACATAATCATATTTGTATTATGACCTAAGGCATTTCTAAGAGGTGTCAGTGGCCTTATGATGCACGGACAAATAGATGAGGATCTGCACACTTTTTTGAGACTAATTTTTTTTTTAACAGCTAATCTCTCTAAGTAGTAATGTTTTGGCTATGTCTATGTAGCTTCAGTGAAAAACCAAACAATGTGCAGAGTTCAAGAGATATGTGCAAAGGCAAAACTGTGAAAGTTGATGTCGATCTAAATATTGCATGCACATTGCCTTTAGCTAATGAAATGCATCTGCTTTTCTTTATACATTAGGATTTTTTTTTTTTACAAACACGGGAATAATGGTGAAAATGTTTAATATAATATATGTAATATATGTGATAAGTGAACTTTGGATTACTAGTCTGTGGTTCTCCATTAGTGAAATTAAATTTGTCAAATTTGAAAGTGGTTCTTGTTCATATAAGGATCTTTCTGAATCCTACATCAAGGAGAAAGAATTTCCAAAGTTTTCAGAAGACAAGTACCCTGCATTTTCTAAAGCGAAAAGGAACACTCAGTTTGTTAATGATGAATATAGCTAGCTTGCCCATGAAATTTGTGTTACTAGCTCAGACGACAGCGATTTAACTAGTGTTTCTGTGCTACAGTAAAACAAACAAAAATCTGTTGATTACTTGGCTGCTGGGTTGTTCAGAGTTCAAAACTTCATTTCCAGAAGCTTGAACTAGGTCTTGAAACATATAAAAGTCTACTGCAGAGATTTCACTTGTACAACTGTACTTTGGAGTCAAGCTGGTTAGAAGCAGATCTGCAGTTGGCATAACTGGAACATCAAAGAAGAGTTAAGAGCTGGGGCTCCATTGTGCCTTCTAAACTGTTTGATGCATGAGACAAAACACTCTTCTGTAGAGCAGTAAACCTAAAGATATGTGAAATTAAAAATATTCCTGGATGTATCATTTTTATACTAGTTATTTGAAAATAAAAACTTCTTCCAAAACCTTAAGCTGTTATGAGTAAGTGGCTTCCTATAGAGAAGCTGTATAAGGCTGAAGTATAATTACCCATTCAAAGTATTTCTCATGAAAAATGAGTCAGAAACAAAGTGCTCTCATGAATACTACTAAATAAAATTCATTGTGTTAAGGGCAGTAATGATCATTTGAGGCAATAAATAGATACTGTGCTTGCTAAAAAGTTGAAGAAAATAGAGGTCTGTAACAGTATATTTAGAACTTCACTGTGATTTATTGTACTGTCATTGTATTAATCTCACATAGAGAATTGTACGTAAATATTTCTTTTTTTCCTTTACAGAAAACTTTAAACAATTTATATGCTATAACGTCTCGGTGTATCCTCTCTATGGAAATGAAGTAGCAGCTCCATATTCCATACAAACTTATGTTCAAGAAAAAAGTATGTATTTTAAACTAATAATGTTGGGAAAGATGCATTGTAGTCTGCCTCTGAGGGTGTATTATCTTTGAGCAATTTGTTGTTGGCATTCCTGAAGGAGAGGTGTAGATGCTGGAAAAACCCCAGGATTCAGGCTTCCTGATTTCTGTTCATAGATCAGCTACTGAATTGTTCAGTAAAGAAAATTTGTATCTTGTGATAGAGGTACATTGCTGCTTGAATCCACTCATTTGTTGTAAAGTTTATATACTGTATACAAAACACTTGGAAAGAGTATAGAACATGAAATGGTTCTTTAAACTGGCTATCTCTTAAATGTTACAGCTCATTTAAATGTATAATTAGACTTGATTTTAATGCTTGACTGCATTTATCAGTCCTAATATGTGCAGAAATTCTACTCACAGAATAAAATGGGTGGTTTGAAAAGCTTGCTTGTTAAATTTTATAATGTAACAAAACATTTGCAGTCCTGCACATAAAAAAACCGGTAAAAATCCATGACATTTGCAACTGCATAGAAACTGTGGATGAAATAGTGTTGTGGGGGGCGGGCAGGAGGGAAGGAAGGTGTCTTTATTTGTAGAAGTTTAATGTGAATTCACTGATTTATACAGCCAGCTGTAAGAATGTAGTTTACTGGTAATTTTAAGATTTCAGGTGAAAATGTCAATTTTTGCATGTGCATATATAGGTCTATGTAAGTGTGCAGGCACACATAGTACAATGCACTACTAAACAGCTTTAATTACTAGGAGGAGGTAATAGAGTATTGTATGTTTAAGTAATAAATACTAGCACAATTAGAACTTTGTTTTGAGTGCTTTCCTGTTTATAGGGAGCTGTGACAGTAGTAAAGGTTGTCAGAGACTGGGAAGGAAGACATTTGTTTTAAAACTAAAACACAGAGAACTCCTGCTTCAAAGTTATGAGCAATGCACGTGAGGTGGTATTGTATAAGTAGAAAGACTTTGTTTAATGCAGTGGGCAAAGACTGGGGGTGCTGGAGACCCCAGCTGAATCTCAGCTCAGCCAGAGATATCCTACATACAACAGTGGCTTTGCACCTGAGTTCCCTGGGAGTGGATAAGGATGTTTTACGTCTTGGTCTCTCTCTGATGTTGTGAGGATAGAGCCTTTTAATGATCTTGAGCTATTTGGATGTAGTAACACTGAGAGCACATGCACATGCCAGAATAAATGAGGGGAAGTATTATTAGAAGAAACCACACATTAAAGAGGGTGAGAAAAGTTAAGGGCTATATCAGAGCACTAAGATGACATATTTACCTGTACATTTGTTTCCCATAATGTTACTGGTATGTGTGAAGTAACACAGATGGATAACATCGCAGTACTTAGACTATTTCACTACGTTTTCTGATTTATAATGCTTCTGTGTAGAGCCATCAGAAGGACCTGTGGCTGACACAGGCATTCCGGGGAAAAATGAAGTTACAATAAAATGGAAGGAGATTTCAAAGGATAAAAGAAATGGATTTATCAGTAAATATACAATATTTTATAAACCTGAAGATGGAAAAGAATTGAGTAAGTGTACATTAAACACCAATGCTTTCAACAGGGTTATGACAATCTGTTGTCTAAAGATAGCTATTTTCATAGTTATTAGCACACTTTGTTATTGTATGTTATAAACGTGTCTGAAAATACTGGTACTAAAATGTGGCTTACATAAAGCTTAAAAATTTTTTTTAGGTTTAATTGAAATGATGGGGTATTCTAGTGAGTAGTCCCTGCTTTAAGACTATACATGTATTCTTGCTCAATTTCTTTGTTCTGAACTTATTTTGTACAGCACTGGTTGCTCTCAATTAATCTTTTTTACTATTAGTATTGTACTACCCATGGTAGTACAGCCACGACTGTTGACCACATCGTCCTTTCTGCTTCTCAGATGCAAATCTGATGGATCTCCAGGTGATAAATTTAGTCAGTGTATGGCAGCACTATCGTTCCTCTTCCCTTTGCAGACCAGGATGGAAACTCATATATGAGAGGCTTTTTGCAGATTGCTCTCTGCTAACAGTAAAAAAAATAAGTTTGCAGGATTATGCCAAATTAGAGAATATTATTTGTCAGATACTTGCTGTTTTCCTCTTTTACATATGTATTAGTCTCTCTCCATCTTCAAATCTCTCTTCCATCATGACACACCTCTGAAGCCAATGGAAAATGTCATGACAAAAGTAGAGGAGCTAAAGTGGAGCTAAAATATATTGGAGAGTCATAGATCCTGTGCAAATTCATGAATTTGAACCTCATGAGGGTTCAGTGAATTTGTAAGTTCCATGCATGTCCTTGGAAGGATGCCTTACCCAAGGCTTCATCTTCTGGAACAGTATGGTGGAAATTTTCTGGTTAAAATGTTTTTACTCTAGAAATTCACTTTCCCCTCCTTGATTTAAGAGAAATTCAGTTTGTTTAATCTCAGGGTATATTGCAGCATATCTATTTCCTGAGTGTTTCTTGACTGAACTGAATGATGGCATGAGTTGACTTTGACTTTATGCAGCAGAAAATGTTTTAGTGACTTTAATTTCATAATATGAACATGCTTTTAATTCTGTTTGTATACACAGAATGTTATAATAGGACTATTGTGGTTTAACTCTGGTCAGCAACTAAGCACGACACAGGCACTTGCTCACCCTCCCTGCCGCAGTGAATCGGAAAATGAGTCCTGTTGTCTGACTCAATTCTTTCTGAATAAACACCACCACTTTTCCTGTCTTTTAATATATACACACAGATATCATTCCCTTAGTCTATGGGCCATCCTTCTAAAATGTCCGTTGAGTTCATTCAGTCCCTGACTTCGGGCTCCATCTGTCATAACAGTCCTTCACGGCAGGAGAGATGGTGTGCGGTGTTGGATTGTTGCATGCTGAAGCCAGTTCTGGTTCCATCACCACTGCACTTTACTCAGTTTCATCAAAGTTCATTCTTCATTAATCTGGGTGATTCTTACTGGAATACCATTGATACGGCATATAGCCACTACAGAATTGATGACGTAGAGCATTATATAGCAATTAACGAGTTTAAAAAAATCCAAAAGTGAAGCACATCATACTAATTCCAGTAATGGAGAAGGTATTGGAAATGATGAGTTCTGTTCAGAAAAGCACTTTGAAACTTGGAAAAAATTCCTGTTTATTTTGGCTTTCCTCTGACTTTATTGGGGTGATATCCCAGAGCTGATAGATTGCATCCTTTTGGATGATCAGTGTCTAACTGCATGTACTAGAAATGAAGTTAAATTTCACAGGCTGCAGAAACTATTTTAAGTTCTTAATTTCTGAGCCAACTATTTTAAGTTCTTAATTTCTGAGCCTAGGTTCCAGGAAATAAAGTTCTCGAAGCACTGTTTTCAATGATAAACTATAGGAGATCATAATCTGCCTCTTTAATATTACCAAAAAATGTCTATTTATTTTTAAAAGTAAATACATAATGGTTTATTTTTTTCCCTAAATTTTTAAGTAGAATTGATAAACGTTGTTTGGTAATTTCTTTTCTCTCTCAAAGGACTGATAACATTGCTTTGTGTTTCAAGTTGTCTTTAAAATCCTTTGTGATCTATCATTGTAAAGGATGCTAAATAAGTGTACAGTTCCCTGATATAACACTATTTTGTGTGTTTATTGACATACATCTTCTCCTAAAAAGATGAAACAGTGAACTCTGATGTTCTGCAATACAGACTGAAGTCCTTACAGGCTAATACGCAATATACTGTCTATATCATGGCAAGCAATGAAGCTGGTGGAACCAGTGGAGAGCCAAAAACCTTCAAGACTTTGAAATTCAGTAAGTAATATTCCAGATTAGTAGTTGTTATTTTAAAAACAGGTTTGGGAGTAAGAAATATAGGACATTTTTGTTTAGGCATTTGTTAATTTTTTTTTAAATTAGTGTTAAACAAAACAAGAAAGAGCTACCAACGTATCCTGAATTTAACTCAATTGCACTGATCATCTCACAGACTAAAACCTCAAGATTAGAAGTAAAAACCCAAAATCTTTATTTTGCTATCAATAAAGCTGTGTAATACTATGGATGTTTGTGGGAGCAAGAGTTTGTATGCTGCCAATTATAGGATGGGGTGCCTAACAGTTTATTAAAAAGCAGACATTTCCATCTGAGATACTAGATTTAGAATAGCTGTGCATTGCATTGCATCTCTTCTGAAAGACAAGCTTAACTAATAAATGAGTGCACAGGTTGTGGCCAGCATGTGGGGAAATACCTTCTATTTCTTACTATTTGTTTTAGCTAGATTTTACCAATGAGGTAAGTATGATGGCTGCAGGTCAGAAGTTCAGACACTTTCTCATTTCTACTTCTGGAAGAATGTTTTCAATACATACATAAATTGCCATGGTGGTGGCCAAACTGAAATATAAAAAAGTGCATGAGCTATCCTTAAACTTGTCATGGGACTCAAAGTGACCTTATTTTTTGCCTGCAAATTCATCTGCTAGTTTGCTATTCAAATGCAAGATAAGTTAGACCATGCTGAGGTCTTGTCTCTATAGCAAACACCAACCACAAGGTTCCCTTTGTTGCCTTTGTCTCTAATTCTTACCCATAAGCTTTCAACCTGCTCATGGCTATTCTTCAGAGACAGCTCTTCATGCTCTATCCATTTCTTGGTGTAGAGGGCAACTCCTGTGCCCCTCCTTCCTCACCTGTCCCTTCTGAACAGCCTGTAGCCATCGATAGCTGTGCTCCAGTCATGGGATTTGTCCCACCAAGTTTCAGTAACGCCAATGAAGTCGCAGCTTTGCAGCAGCACAGTGGCTTCCAGCTCCTCCTGTTTGTTGCCCATGCTGCATGCATTGGTATAGAGGCACTTCAGCTGGGCTGTCAGCCATGCCACCTTAGAGGAACACCTCTTAGAATCATAGAATCCTTCAGGTTGGAAAAGACCTTTAAGATCATCCAGCCCAACCATTAACCTAACATTACCAAGTCCACCACTAAGCCAGTTAAGGGTGGAGTAGCAATTTTGTTATTTCCTGGCTTGGTGGCTGATTGTTTTTAATGAAAGTGAAAACTAGGAATCATTAAGGTTGGAAAGGATCTCTAAGATCATCAGTCCAACCATCAACCCAACACTACCATGCCCACTAAACCATGTCCCAAAGTGCCACGCCCACCCGTTTTTTGGACACTTCCAGGGACGGTGACTCCACCACCTCTCTGGGCAGCCTGTTCCAATGCTTGACTACCCTTTCCATCAAGAAATTTTTCCTAATATCCAATCTAAACCTCCTCTGGCACAGCTTGAGCCCATTTCCTCTTGTCCTATCGCTAACTGTGTGGGAGAAGAGACCAACACTCACCTCATTACAACCTCCTTTCAGGTAGTTGTAGAGAGTGATAAGGTCTCCTCTTCTCCTCCTCAGCCTCCTCTTCTCCAGGCTAAACAATCTCAGTTCCCTGAGCCGCTCCTCATAAGACTTGTGCTCCAGACCCTTCACCAGCTTTGTTGTTCTTCTCTGGACACGCTCCAGCACCTCAATGTCTTTCTTGTATTGAGGGGCCCAAAGCAGTTTTAGGTGACTCTAAACCAACAGGTGCCCAGAGAGGTGGTAGACTCTTCATCCTAGGTGACTTTCAAAGGTTGGGTTGGTGTGACCCTAAGCAACCTGATTCTCATTTCAAAGTTGGACGAGGTGACCTACAGATGTCTCCTCCAATCTGAATTATGGTGTGATTCTGTTAAATAGAGGAAATCTTTAAAATGCAGTACCTCTGTTCCTGAGATGTTCTGAGAAGTCTCATCATGAGCTGCTTTTCTGGCTCACTAACTGTGACTCGTTGGATTCAAAATACTCATGTTTTGACATGTTGTAGAATGAGTACCATACACTATTCTGAGTAATTTTGGCTAGTGTTGACAGAGCTTTTTAGAATCATGCTAAGTAGGTGACTTGGATGTTGAAAATTAGCTGTCTTAAGGGAAAACATGAAGAAATAATAAACATCTGTGTTTTGTTTTTTTGTTCCCCCCTGCCCCCAAAGATAAAGAAGATATTATTTTCATTGCTCTACCCGTTGGATTAAGCATGTTGTTTCTGTTAGGCCTTTGGATAGCATGCATTTTGAAAAAACATGCGTGAGTACCTTTTCTACCTTCTAAAACTGAATGCAATCAGTTAATTTTAACTTGTAAAAGGCAAATTTTTATATATCTCTTAAATGCTTTTGTTGTGTTCCAAACCAATGTCAAATAAAGAAAATAAGCAATTGGAGTAACAAATAACTAAGCATACAGGTCATGTCGTAACTGCAGTTAACGTGCTATAGTCCAAAAAAAATTATGAATTTTAGAAAGTGCAGCAACTCAGAACAAAAGAAATAGGAAAAACAGATTTACATGTCACCTATATCAGTTTATGGAAAATACTACATGCCATTTGCAGTTCCATGGTCAATCAAGTGAAGGGAGCATACTTTAAGTCAGTTACTGAAAAGTTAATAATGCCAAAAATAAAGTTTCCCAGGCACTCTTAATATATCTGCTAGTACACCACTAAAACACATTTCACATAACCCCTATTGCTTGTCTTAGCTACATTAATATTACTTTTGTTAGTTTGCGACACTTCCCTTGAGCTGTAACAAAGTAATGAAGAAACTAGAAATTACATCATGTGAAAGCATTTGGATGCTTGATCCATCAGTATGGATCCATATCTATATGATTAATAATCGTGATTCATAATCCTTTTATCTGCCATCACAGATGTCCCATGCCAGATTTTAAATTGCTTCCTCAGAGCATGGGGATGCTATAACATCCCAAAGGTGACTGTGAGGATTTTTTTAAGGTTATAAAATGTGCTTTTCTTTAGCATGAAAAGTAACTAGGTGGTTTGGCTGAAGCTTAATAAGGAGGTTAAGCATCTTATCTATTTTGGGGTGTTCTAAGCTATAAGAACCAAGACTGTTGTCATGTGAAACATCAGGTAATAAGTATAGCTAAGTAGTAAGTATAACTTCCAACTCTTACATCTTCATCTGTGTTGTGTATTCTGAATTTTTACTACAGTAAGAAACTATGGTTTGATTCTGGAGAATACTCTGAGATGTAGTTGAGTGCTTATATTCTTGTGTAGATCAAGTTGCAGTGTGGAAAGTCAAGCTATGGCCCAGTTTTCATTCACTTACACATATACCCAGTATCAATGAGTGATTAATTTTGTTTCCTGTTTACTACTCCACTGGACAGTTATAAGCTGCAGCGTCAGCATCATTTATCTGCTGTTAACATAAGAACTCAGCATACCTCTAGTGTGGTGTAGTGCTAGGGACACTTTCCGAGAGCAAAGTTTACCTGAGGTGGCTTTTCACTGAAGAACCACACTGAACCATGATCACAACAGGTCTTGTATACAGCCCTATTTTGGTATGCTATTATTTGATCTACTATATAATAAAAAAAATTACTTTTGTGCATTACTAATTTTTCTACAATGTCTCTGTAACCCAAGATTTTTACTTGTTGAGATCTTTTGTAATAAAAATTAATGTGAGGAAAAAGAAATTTTAATGAAAAAGATTGCATTAATATAGGAAAGACTTCCTTTCTGAACATTTGATGTTTTAGCAGTATTTGGGCTTTCTGGAGATTTGTTAATTTTTATTTTTAATAATCTGTTTCTTTCATCATTTGACTAAAATTCCTTTCTTAATGATAGTTTTAAAAAGGTTTGCTGGCCTGATATACCCAATCCTGCGGAGAGCGTTGCAGTGGAATGGCCTCTTGATGCATCTATGGTAATAATTGCAATTTTATGTATTAAAGAAGGGATCAAATGGAAAGAAGAGAAGTCCTTCTCTGACAGTCATTTTAAGACTAAATAAAAAACCCCAAGTTTCTTTCTTCTGTTTAAGTGTTATAAAATGCTCTTAATTGTATTTCAAACTAATAGAAAAAATGCATCTTTATAAAGCATATTCATTTAAGTCATATAATAATGAGAAATAATGTTTTGAAGTTTTAAAGTGATTGGTGGACATGGTTTATTAAATAAAGTAAATTAAAGTTGCTCAGGTTACTGAGTCTACTGAGTCAGATTCCCGCATCTGGCTATATTCTCCCTTCTCCACAAAAAATGTAGTGCAGCATATAATAAGATTTGGTATATTATCGTACTAGCATTTCTGTCTTTTTTATTGTTGGCTATTTATTTCTTATTAAAGTTTTGATGTTTATTTGAATGAAGTGGAGTTGATCAGGTTTACATAGAAAGTGTAATCTGTGGAGAATGGGATTTAAACTTTTGTCTGAAAAATGGCTGGCTAGAGTGGAAAAGATGGAAACAGTCCGAGCATGATTCCAAGTCTTCATTGAAACTCCTTATTTTATTAAGCACAGAAAACCTAATATGAAAGTGTTTAACAAATTGTCGTGGTTTAGACCCAGCCAGCAATTAAGCACCACACAGCTGCTTGCTCTCTCCCCCATCCCATGGGGATTAACTCTATCCCAGCCAAAACCAGGACACAAATGGACAGAATAACATTGCCATTTTTAGTCCTCAGTCACATGTAACTGCATCCCAGCTGAAATCTACATGAGCTCTTTATTAATGTACTTTTAAAATTGAGAGTCAAGCAGAGCTCAAATGGCAATATTTTATATATTAAAAAAAATACATTCTCTATCTCTATATAACTTTCCAATTTACCTCTTTGTACTCACAGAATAATTCATTTTTGAAGGGAGTGACATCTGAGGCTAAAACCATAGACTTTGAAGACGTGTGTGTTTTGGAACATTGTTTTCCTGAAGAAAGTCAGGAAGGATCATTACTAATGCATTGTGAAAACGATGTTTCTGAATGTACTGATATTAATACAAAAGGCATGATTAATGAAGATAAAAGGATGCTGTATAATGAAGAAAATGAAGTTGCTAAATGTTTTGCGCCATCCATGCCTTATATAATTACTGATCAAGACATCAGAAGTCAAATGTGTTCAGCTTTGATACCAGCAAAGGAAATCCAATCCACAGAAATGCTGGAAAACGATTCATGTGAATCCCAACAGACTTCAATTAAAAATGAAGAAAATGCTAATGAAGTTTCAAAGCTGGGAGATTTCAGTCAAAAAGCACTGTTCAATCCATACCTTAAAAATTCTGTTAAAACAAGGGAATTTCTTATTTCTGAGAACATGCCAGAACACAGTAAGAATGAACCCCAAAGTCAGTCAACCGTCTTACCCCCTTTTCAGCAAAATGTCTCAGGACAATCCTATGTAACGCTGGACATGTTTGGGCTGGCCACAGCTCATTAGTGTGAGAAAACTTTCCTTTGTAAAGTACCCATGTGAGATACATCTTGGCACTGCTGCTCATATGTATTTGTATGTTCTAATCTGGCTGATCTCAGTTAATTTGGATGAAAACACCCCCTTTCTTTGAACAGCTATGAAGTAATTTTTTGCACTGTGTTTATATCCATCAGGGTTCACTTTCAGGGTGGGGTGGTGGGTTTTTTTGTTTGTTTTTGGTTTTTTACCAGATCGATGTGCCAGTTAGTGAGGCAAAGGAAGTAGCTTTTCTTATTTCTTCTTAGTTCTCCCATATCACTCTGCTAAAACAAGCTGATCTTTACTGCGGGAGCGTCCAGCAGTGCAAGAAGCTCACCAATTTCCCCTCAGACAACCAGTTCCCATGGCTGAGCTCTGCTGGGGAAACGTGGACTGACTTAAACAGACCCAGGATCTGCTGAATACTTCCTTAAGTTACATGGAGTAGAACTACTTTCCTGTTCTTATTTCCCTCAATTGTTTTACATCTGGTTTTATGTGTAGTGTTCCTCCTGTTTTGCAAATACTTGGTAGATTTCAGTAATTGTCTTTTTTGCATCCTGACTCTTGAATCAGTGGTCTGGCTCATAGTTTCTCTGTCTTTGAGAGGATATTTGTTATGTATATGCTATTGACTTATCTGCATTTTGGAAAAGGTAGGGTTATGCTGGCTTTGTTGCTTCCTTCCTTTTCTCTTGTGTTTTTAATCATCCTCTGCATTTTGTGCTGGTTTTGTCTCTCCTGTTTTTTTGCTGCTTTTTAAAATTCTTTTTACTGCAGGGTATCTTCTTATTTTCTTGTTCCTTTGCCTCTATTTCTCCAAGTTTAAAACTGTGTTTCCCAGTTGAGGTTTTGATGTCTTGAACTGAAAAAAAAATTCAACTAACATTCCATCTTATGTTGGAATAAGCTCTGAGTTAATATTTAGGAAATTGTTTTTCTGGGAGGTATTGAAAAAACACCGTCTACAAAATATACCCAGATATCCTCTGGTAGCCGATTTAGGATTAGGATTTCTACATGAAGGCTGTTAACTTTTGTCGTTTGTTTTATGATTTTGATAAGTTGTAAAACTATTTGTAGTTTCCATTTTATACAGCAGCAATTAAGCAGAAAACTCTCCATCACACTAATTTTTTTCAGCAGGAAAGAGGCTATTGCTGTAAAATTCTTACTGAAATACTTAATCTGTTAAATGACAGGTTAAAAAGAGGAGATGGAGAGTCAACTCTAAGTAAAATGTGTTAAAAGGGGGTGTTCAGTAACACGTGTAGCATATAGTCATTTTAAGACTTTAAGCTATTTTCACATTATTTAAAGGCTTGACATCATCAGTTTTGTTTGCACATAATTACAGACTTCTTTAGGAGTGATAAAGATGCAGGAGTCATGGGGATAGAAAAAGGAGAGACAAATCTGAGCAGGAACAGAAAGCCTTTCCTTTCTGCACAGGAAGAGGAGTGGGAGAATAGAAAATATATTGGCCAGCATGAATGAGAAGGCTGAGCCTTACCCTGGATGTATTGGCTGTTACTTACGTTGTGTTGGGAAGACAGTTCGCATTGCATAGTGTTGGGGAAGGTAGGGTAAAGTTTGTATTTAGGCTTTTCATCTATAGTTTGGAAGCTGCTTTTACTTACAGCAATGTTTGTTCAGTTTCCAAGGAAGAATGACTATACAATTTCTGCAGATGTTCCTTGTACAGCAACACTGATTTCCATCCCCCTCCAAGTTTGTTGGATCACTTTCCCAACCACAGTGCTATAAGCCAAAAATGTATGTATGTTTGTTCTTAGAAGCCCTTGCTTACTTAGATAAGTTACACTCTGAAATGAGCATGGGACACAGCTTTGGTTGGATCGATGCTCCTGCTGCTTCACTCACTTCCAGGCTTCTCAGTCACAGCTACATTGCCATTCCCTAGGGTTCAGAAGTCACTGACTCAGTCACACCAGTTTTTTTTTCCCTTAAGGCTCAGTATTAGTTTTAATATCCCAAGATTTAAAATTAAACAGATACAGACATATTCTGGGGCTTGTGTAGGAATTGTTTAGCAGCCATTTGAAAGCTGCATACTCCGAGTTGCATGATTGAGTCAGGTAAAAAATAAAAATAATGCAACCTTTAAGGGATCATTAGAAAGGGGAGGTCTGGTAGGGTATCTGTATAACATCTCTTAGCTTCTGAAGGGCAAGTAATAACCTGCTTTTCCATCCCATTTTATTTCCTTCTGTATTGCTATTCTGCTTTTCTCTCCTCACTTCTCATTTCCTTGACCATTATTTTCTCTGAAAGAGAGTAATGCAATAAGTGGGCTCAGTACATCTCAGAATTTAGGGCTGCTTTTTGCCCATACTTTGGAACACCAGCTTCTTGGAATTGGTTTGTTTTGCATTCAGAGTTGTACTCTTTCTGACCTTGTGGAATTTGTCTTTCAAACTAATGCTGTGAACCATGAAAAAAATAAAACTGAGAGCACATGGAAAAGTTTTTATCAATTTATACTAAATACACCATTTAGACATTTTAGATTTTCATATTCATTTAGAAATGTGAGCCTGTTTTGAGAGGGATCCACAAATAGCTTGGGTATTTGGGCAGTTTTTCCACTTCTATAATGTCACGTGGAAATGGCGGGTTGGACATTACAATGCTTTAACATTTACGGTACTTTTTTTTTATAGAACAGCTGCTGTCATTATTCCTAGAGAGTGGTTTTCCTAGACTTCATTTCATTTAATCATCACTGATCAGAAAAATGACCATTTCTACCCCTCCTTAAAATGCAGAAAATTAATCTTTCAGGTGTATGGGTCTTTGCAAGTTTAATACAGATCAGCTTGTGGCATAATTTCAAGAAGATATTGATGCATCTTCACAGTTGTGTGTGATACACATTCTTCTGTGTATCATACAAATAATTATTTTTTGACCTTAAGGCTTATGCCCTGCAAATTATTAATTGGTAATGTTTTTTACTTATCAGATATTTAGCTAAATTAAACATTCAGTCTTTTGTTACCTGAGTTTACCTTTAACTCCCCAGGATTTCGAATTCTTTGAACAGGAGTCCCACAGACTCTTTGATATAACAGAATAACTTATTACAGGCAGATTTTCCATACTACGTAACCTATGATATTTCTGTGTTCCTCATGCCTTTTACAATTACCCAAATAGGGGGAAAAAGTATGTTAGTGGTTATTGCAGTGAAGAGAAGGAAGCTTTCTTTCTCCAGTTAACACTCACTAGGTTGGTGCATGATCCTCCAGAGATGATGTGACTGCTGCTGAAGATGGACTGGCAAGTGGTCTGACTTAGCTGGTGCTATTTAGTGTTTATCTTGAAATACAATGTGTATTTCATTACAGATGACGTTGTCCTTTCCTATTCCTGAAAGATTGATTTATTATAAATAGATCTGTCTTTTTGAGATAGTTGATGACTTCTCAAGATAGATGTTTCAACTTCTGTTCACAAGTGAGAACTTACTCAGAAGACTTGCATTGCTAATCTGAGTTTGGTACCTCATGTAGCAGAGGTAAATGTTTGCATGCAACAGAGCCGTAATCTGAGCAAAGAGTGTGTGTGTGGGACTTGCAGCTTCTATTTTCGCTCAGCAAATGGGTTTATGTCACCTTTGCAGTCATTTCAACAGTCCTGCTACACTTCCTTTTTACCAGTTTTGCACAGTGGTGCCATAGGCTGCATGTTTGCTTTGAGATTTAACACTGCAAGATAGGCAAAGGAGTTCAGGATGGCTGGACATTCTTCAAGAAGGAAATCTTAAAGGCAATGGGAGCAGGCTGTCCCCATGTGCTGAAAGATGAGCCGGTGGGGAAGAAGGCTGGCCTGGCTGAACAGACTGGTGTGGCTGGAACTCAGGAAAAAAAAGGAGAGTTTATGAGCTTTGGAAGAAGGGGCTGGCCACTCAGGAGGACTACAAGGATGCTGTGAGGTTATGCAGAGAGAAAAGTAGCAGGGCCAAAGCTCAGCTAGAAATTAGTCTGGCTACCGCTGTAAAAGACAATAAAAGTTTCTATAAATACTTCAACAACAAAAGAAGGGCTAAGGAGAATCTCCATCCTTTATTGGATGTGGGGGGAAGCATAGTGACAAAGTCTGAGGAAAAGGCTGAGGTACTTAATGCCTTCTTTGCCTCAGTCTTTAATAGTAAGGCCAGTTGTTCTCAGTCAGTTGTCCCCCAGGGTACCCAGCCCCCTGACCTGGAAACAGGACAGGGAGCAGAATGAAGCCCCCATAATCTAAGGGGAAACGGTTAGCAACCTGCTACACTGCTCAGCCTATGGATCCCCCCAAGGGTACTGAGGGAGCTGGCTGAAGTGCTCACCAAGCCACTTTCAATCCTTTATCAGCCGTCCTGGCTAACTGGGGAGGTCCAGTTGGCTGGAGGTTAGCAAATGTGATGCCCATCTACAGGAAGGGTCGGAAGGAGGATCTGGGGAACTACAGGCCTGCCAGTCTGACCTCGGTGTCGGGGAAGTTATGGAGCAGATGATCTTGAGTGCCATCACACAGCACGTACAGCACAACCAGCTGCTCGGGCCCAGTCAGCAGGGGCTTATGAAAGGCAGGTCCTGCTTGACTAACCTGATCTCCTTCTATGACCTGGTGACCTGCTGAGTGGATGGGGGAAAGGTTGTGCATGTTGTCTACCTGGACTTTAGTAAAGCCTTTGACACCATTTCCTGCAGCATTCTCCTGGAGAAACTGGCTGTTCGTGGCTTGGAGGGGTGCTTCACTGGGTGAAAAACTAGCTGGATGGCTGGGCCCAAAGAGCTGTGGTGAATTAAATTCAGGTATTAGATTGTAGCATTTTAATTTTGCTAACCTAGATGTCAAAATAAAAAATATTGAAGATTCAACAGCACAACATTTGGGAAATTGTTTATGTAACAAGCAATGCAGTTCTAAATTTCAGTGGTCACACAAAACAGAGTTTTTAATAAAAAATGTCATAGTTCTTAGGATTTTAAGAGGTAATTTGTGAGTATTTATTCAATAGTTTTATGTTTTACTAGCAGCTATTCTGAAATACTGAGGTAAGATACTTTGCCAAATGTTACTTGGAAATAACACATAGAGCTTATATACCATAAAGCTTAAACTAGACTTGAAGAGGAAGGAGGACAGTATCAGGCTTGCCTGTGACTGTCATCCCAAGCTGTAGGATGACATGCCAAGGTTAGAGGGATGGGGTGTTAGCAAGGACCCTCAGCCTGTTGCTCTGAGATGTGCTGGGTACACTGCAGCACACGAAGTCTTATGGAGTTGAGCCAGGGGCTCCTGAGGTAATAGGAACCAACAGGGAAACAGCACTGAAATACGTCAAAGGAATTTGCCTGAAAGGCAAAGGGGTCCAGAAAGGCTGGGCTTTCTTCAAGAAGGAAGTCTTAAGGGCGCAGGAGCGGGCTGTCCCTGTGTGCCGTAAGACCAACCGGTGGGGAAGACGACCAGCCTGGCTGAACAAGGAGATTTTGCAGGGACTCAGGGAAAAAAGGAGAGTCTACCACCTTTGGAAGAAGGGACGGGCAACTCAGGAGGAGTACAGGGACCTTGTTAGGTCATGCAGGGAGGAAATTAGAAAACCAAAAGCCCAGCAAGAACTCAATCTGGCCAATGTTGTAAAAGATAATAAAAAATGTTTTTATAAGTACATCAACAATAAAAGGAGAGCGAAGTGGGATCTCCATCCTTTGCTGGATGTGGGGGGGAACATTGTCACTGAGGACAGGGAAAAGGCTGAGGTACTTAATGCCTTCTTTGCCTCTGTGTTTAACAGCCAGACCAGCCATCCCCAGGGTACTCAGCTCCCTGAGCTGGAAGACAGGGATGGGGACCAGAATGGAGCCCTCATAGTCCAGGAGGAAGCAGTTAATGACCTGCTATGCCACCTGGATGCTCACAAGTCTATGGGGCCAGATGGGATCCACCCGAGAGTACTGAGGGAGCTGGCAGAGGAGCTTGCCAAGCCACTTTCCATCATCTATCAGTAGTCCTGGTTAGCAGGGGAGGTCCCTGATGACTGGAGACTTGCCAATGTGATGCTCATCTACAAGAAGGTCTGGAAGGAGGACCCGGGGAACTACAGGCCTCTCAGCCTGACCTTGGTGCCGGGAAAGATTATGGAGAGGTTCATCTTGAGTGAACTCAACAGGCAAGTGCATATCAATCAGGGGATGAGGCCCAGCCAGCATGGGTTCGTGAAAGGCATGTCCTGCTTGACCAACCTGATCTCCTTTTATGACCTGGTGACCCGCTTGGTGGATGAAGGAAAGGCTGTGGATGTCATTTACCTGGACTTTAGTAAAGCCTTTGACACAGTCTCCCATAACATTCTCCTTGGGAAGCTGGCAGCTCGTGGCTTGGACAGGCGTAGTCTTCACTGGGTAAAAAACTGGCTGGGTGGCTGATCCCAGAGAGCTGTGGTAAATGGAGTTAAGTCCAGTTGGCGGCCGGTCATGAGCGGTGTTCCCAGGGCTCTGTTTTGGGGCCAGCCTTGTTTAATATCTTTATCGATGATCTGGATGAGGGGATTGAGTGCACCCTCAGTAAGTTTGCAGATGACACCAAGTTGGGTGGGAGTGTCGATCTGCTGGAGGGTAGGATGGCCCTGCAGAGGGACCTGGACAGGCTGGACGGATGGGCCGAGGCCAACTGGATGAGGTTTAACAAGGCCAAGTGCCGGGTCCTGCACTTCAGTCACAACAACCCCATGCAGAGCTACAGGCTTGGGGAGGAGTGGCTGCAAAGCTGCCTGGACAAAAAGGACCTGGGGGTGCTGGTTGACAGCTGGCTGATGATGAGCCAGCAGTGTGCCCAGGTGGCCAAGAAGGCCAACAGCATCCTGGCTTGTATCAGGAATAGTGTGGCCAGCAGGAGCAGGGAGGTGATTGTCCCCCTGTACTCAGCGCTGGTGAGGCCACACCTGGAATACTGTGTCCAGTTTTGGGCCCCTCACTACAAGAAGGACATTGAGGTGCTGGAGCATGTTCAGAGAAGGGCAACAAGGCTGGTGAAGGGTCTGGAGCACAGGCGTTATGAGGAGCGGCTGAGGGAACTGGGGTTGTTTAGTCTGGAGAAGAGGAGGCTGAGGGGAGACCTTATTGCTCTCTACAGCTACCTGAAAGGAGCTTGTAGTGAGGTGAGTGTTGGTCTTTTCTTCCAAGTAGTTAGTGATAGGCCAAGAGGAAATGGGCTCAAGTTGTGCCAGGGGAGGTTTAGGTTGGGTATTAGGAAAAATTTCTGATGGAAAAGGTAGTCAAGCATTGGAACAGGCTGCCCAGAGAGGTGGTGGAGTCACCATCCCTGGAAACACTCAAAAAATGTGTAGATGTGGCACTTTGGGACATGGTTTAGTCTAGTCTACCCTTGATTAGTTTAGTGTGGACTTGGTAATGTTAGGTTAATGGTTGGGCTGGATGATCTTAAAGGTCTTTTCCAACCTGAAGGATTCTATGATTCTAAGAGGTGTTCCTCTAAGGTGGCATGGCTGACAGCCCAGCTGAAGTGCCTCTATACCAATGCATGCAGCATGGGCAACAAACAGGAGGAGCTGGAAGCCACTGTGCTGCTGCAAAGCTGCGACTTCATTGGCGTTACTGAAACTTGGTGGGACAAATCCCATGACTGGAGCACAGCTATCGATGGCTACAGGCTGTTCAGAAGGGACAGGTGAGGAAGGAGGGGCACAGGAGTTGCCCTCTACACCAAGAAATGGATAGAGCATGAAGAGCTGTCTCTGAAGAATAGCCATGAGCAGGTTGAAAGCTTATGGGTAAGAATTAGAGATGAAGGCAACAAAGGGAACCTTGTGGTTGGTGTTTGCTATGGGCAGCCCGATCAAGGGGAGCCTATGGATGAAGCCTTCTTACTCCGGCTATAGGATGTACCATGCTCGCAGACTCTCATCCTGCTGGGGGACTTCAACCACCCCGACATCTGCTGGAAAAGTAGCACAGTGAGCTGTAGGCAATCCAGGAGACTCCTGGAGAGCGGCAAGCATAACTTCTTAAACCAGATAATAAACAGCCCTACCAGAGGGGATGTGATACTGGACCTGTTGGTCGCCAGCACAAATGAGCTAATTGGCGATATCAAGATTGGAGACAGCCTGGGCTGCGGTGATCATGCACGGGTGGAGTTCACAGTCCTGAGGGATAGGGGTCAGGCAAAGAGTAAAGTCAGGACCCTGAATTTTAGGAAAACAAACCTCCAGCTCTTCAAGGAGTTAGTCGATAGAACCCCCTGGGAAACTGCTCGCAGGGAAAAGGGAGCAGAACAGAGCTGGCGGTTCTTTAAGGAAGTGTTCCACAGAGCACAAGAGCTCTTGATCCCCAGGTATAAGAAATCAGGAAAGGAAGGCAAGAGACCAGCATGGATGAGTTGAGACCTGCTGGTCAAACTAAAGGTCAAGAAGGAAATGCACAGGCAGTGGAAGCAGGGACAGGTATCCTGGGAAGAGAACTTCCTAGTTGTGTAGCAATGGGGTCAGGAAGGCCAAGGTGTGGATGGAGCTGAACTTGGCAAGGGATGCAAAGAATAATAAGAAGGGCTTCTACAGGTACATCTGCTGGAAGAGGATGGTCAAAGAAATCATATCCCCTGATGAGCAAGCCTGGCAAACTGGTAACAATGGATGAGGAGAAGGCTGAGGTACTCAACAACTTCTTTGCCGCAGTCTTCACCGGTAGCCTCTCTTCCCCCACCTCTCAAGTGGATGCACCACAAGGCCAGAACTGCAAAGTCCTTCTGACTGTAAGAGAAGATCAGGTTTGTGCCCAGCTGAGGAACCTGAACATACATAAGTCTGTGGGACCTGATGAGATGCAACACAGATTCCTGAGGGAATTGGCTGATGTAGTTCCCAAGCTGTTCTCCCTGATATTTGAGAAGTCATGGCAGTCAGGTGAAGTTCCTGGTGACTGGATGTCCTGGTTTCGGCTGGGATAGAGTTAATTTTCTTCCTAGTAGCAGGCATAGTGCTGTGTTTTGGATTTAGTAGGAGAAGAATGTTGATAACATGCTGATGTTTTTAGTTGTTGCTGAGTACTGCTTATGCCAGTCAAGGACTTTTCAGCTTCCTATGCTCTGCCAGGCACACAAGAAACTGGGAGGGGGCACAGCCAGAATAGTTGATCCAAGCTGGCCAAAGGGCTGTTCCATACCATATGTTGTCATGCTCAGTATAGAAACTGTAGGGGGTTGGCCGGGGGGCAGTGATCACTGCTCGGGAACTGTCTGGGTATCGGTCGGCGGGTGGTGAGCAATTGCATTGTGCATCGCTTGCTTTGGAAAAAGGGAAACATTGCACCCATTTTTAAGAAGGGTAGAAAGGAAGACCCTGGGAACTACTGACCTGTCAGCCTCATCTAAGTGCCTGGGAAGATCATGGAACAGATCCTCTTAGAAGCTGTGCTAAGGCACATGGAGGACAGGGAGGTGATTCAAGGCAGCCAGCACAGCTTCACCAAGGGCAAGTCTTGCCTGACCAACCTATTTGCCTTCTGTGATGGAGTGACTACATCAGCAGAGAAAGGAAGAGCTATGCATGTCGTCTATCTGGACTGCTGTAAGGCCTTTGACATGGTCCCTCACAACATGCTTCTCTCTAAATTGGAGAGAGATGGATTTGATGGGTTGACTGGTTCAGTGGATAAGGAATTGGTTGGATGGTCGCATCCAGGTCAACGGCTCAATGTCTAGATGGAGACTGGTGACAAGTGGTTTCCCTCAGGGGTCCATACTGGGACCCGTACTGTTTAATAGCTCATCAGTGACATAGACAGTGGGATTGAGTGTACCCTCAGCATATCTGCAGATGACACCAAGCTGAGTGGTGCAGTTGACACATCTGAGGGATGGGAGGCCATCCAGAACAACCTGGACAAGCTTGAGAACCTCATGTCAACCTCATGAGGTTCAACAAAGCCAAGTGCAAGGTCCTGCACCTGGGTGAGGGCAACCCCCAATATCAATACAGGCTGGGGGTGAAGGGATTGAGAGCAGTCCTGAGGAGAAAGACTGGGGGATACTGGTGGCGGAAAAGCTGGACATGAGCCAACAACGTGCGCTTACAGCCCAGAAAGCCAACCGTATCCTGGGCTGCATCAGAAGGGTGTCCAGCAGGTCGAGGGAGGTGATTCTGCCCCTCTACTCTGCTCTGGTGAGACCCCACCTGGAGCACTGCATCCAGCTCTGGAGTGGGTCCAGAGGAGGGCCACAAAAATGGTCAGAGGGCTGGGACATCTCTCCTACGAGGCCAGGCTGAGAGAGTTGGGGTTGTTCAGTCTGGAGAAGAGAAGGCTCCAGGGAGACCTTATTGCGGCCTTTCTGTACTTTAAGGGAGCCTATAAGAAAGATGGGGACAAAATTTTTAGCAGGGCCTGCAGTGATAGGACAAGGGGTAATGGTTTTAAACTAAACAGAGGGTAGATTCAGACTAGATATAAGGAAGACACTTTTTACAATGAGCCTGGTGAAACACTGGAACAGGTTGCCCAGAGAGGTTGCAGATGCCCCATCCCTGGCAACATTGAAGGTCAGGTTGGACGTGGCTCTGAGCACCCTGATCTGGTTAAAGCTGTCCCTGCTCACTGCAGGGGGGTTGGGCTGGATGACCTCTAAAGGTCCCTTCCAACCCAAACTATTTTGTGATTCTATGAAATTATTTGACACTATATAAATCTTGCTTGTCAACAGCTGAAATGTGCATTAATTTGAGCTAGTGTTCCAAGCCGCTTTGCTCTGGTGTCAAATCTACTGCAAAGATACTGAAAGACTTGTTTTGCTGCTCTGTATTAATGTTTGCCAATTGATAGCAGGAAGTAGCGTGCATTCTCAGTGTAGGTAAGTCTTGACCCTATAAGTATATGGACTTACTGCAAGTTTAGGTACTTGTTAATAGCAACCTTTTCTGCCTCCTGGCAAGACAGAAGTAAAATATACAGTGGTGTTTTATAACGTGTTTATAATAGAGCTATTTATCAGAAAATGTGCTACCCTTGGCTCAAAAATAGGGCATATCTAAAGCAATTGTTTTGTCCTGTATGCAAAGGATGACATTTGTAAGTGGAACCAACAGAAAAGCATTAAGCATTCTTTTTGCAGTATGAACTGTTCTTAGTCATAAAGTTTATTAGGCATATTTATTACAAAATACTAATTGTACCCTTTTTGTGTACATGTTGGGCTTCCCAGTCTGCTAACTTAGGAGGGAGGCTCTAATCAAAATACTGTCTTTCTAATCATTTATTGTCTTTCAGTATTCTTCACAGTTTTCCTAGTCAGAAGAATTTTTTTTTTTCAGTATTTAACGAAAATGTAATTATTTTAGTGAACTTGGACTAATTTGCCTGCTCTTTTTCCAGGCTTCCCTATGATTATTTTCTCTGCCCTTTTTTCCAAGAGTAAATAATCATTTCACTGCCACCTTGCCATTTACTTCAAACTATTGTTTTATCTAGGTCTTTTTAACTCAGAACATAAACATGAAGAGTCGCAATCCAAAAGTTGGAACAGATGTTTGACTAACATGCTCTTCTGCGGAATGAGTTTTTTTTTTTTTAAAAATAGAATATTAAAACATGAACAGAAACAGATGTGTATTTGTATGGTGTAGATCTGTTCTCCTAACTCTGTTTAAAAGATGATACTTGAAAAGTAAACACACTGATTATTTCATGCTGCGCATTCCTGTGCTCTACTTTCTTCAGCTCTTAAACAACAACACATTTGTAGAAAACACTCTCCCCAAACAGAAAGGGGAATAGTTTCAAACCAGTCATGTATCCAAGTTTGTCTGAGAGAGTAGTACTTTGGGGCACAGGATGCCCTGAGCTGCCCCAACTATAGCTTAATAATGTCCGTTCCCAGGGTCCTGAGCTGGTTATTCGTGTGAGCTCTGGGAACATGGAGGAGGGTGGATGGTTACCCCGCCGCTCATTTGCTGCAGGATGAGGATGCTGGGAGAGTTGCTGCAGCCTGGCCAGTACACAGTAACAGAATAATCCATCTAAGCCTGGAACAGGCTTGTGTTTCCCAATTCAAGCAGTCAAAGAAACTATGGTATAATGTGGTGGTTTATATTTCAAAAGTGCTGTTTTAACATTGACTAGTCCTATTGAATAATGAGGTCAATGTGCTTTCAAGTTTGAATATCCTCCACCAGCATTTTTCTCAACCTCTTAGATTGTCTTTTCAGGCATTGCTCAGGCCCACACTGAAGTGGGGGCACTACAAGTGCTTTATCGTTTCTGAAAGCCTGGTGAGCCAACTTTTATATTACCTAACTTTCAGTGCCTGACTCAATAGAACTGAAGATTTGAAGTGAGTACTTATTTCTCAGAAAAGCGGCTGTATTTATGTTTCCTGGGTCTGTCATAGCTATCCTCAGAGTTCAGTGCTGACCTAGCCAAGGGTAACTTCTGAAGAATTTTCACCATTACATGAGCAACTGTATGTCTAATGGAGTTTAATGAAGAAGTAACTTGTTTCATAATCATGGAAAGATTACACAATAGTATTCAGGGATGTCAGACACAATGAGCATAAGATTATAATCAGGGCAAATGCTCTGGGATGCCCACTTAGAACATCGCTGAGCTAAAACCAACACTTTGTTCTGAAAAAAAAGGGCTTGAAAAGCTTTCTAAAATGATACTATGGCAAATTCTATCCTAATGTAAGCGAATGCAAGAAATTTCTTCTTATCCTTAATTCCACCAAATGAGCACGGCACACTTCTGAAATGAGTCTTGTCATAGTCAGTGTCTGCTAAGTCTGAGCATGGCCTCTAGGTTATGTTTCTGTTGCTGCCTTCAACTCAAGCAGTTACCTGGGGTTTTCTTTGAGCTGGGAGGGGTCTTAGTTTTTGTTTCCTTTTCCTGTTTGTGTTTTTTTCCCTTTTAGGAGTAGGAATTTATGCTAGCATCAATAGTTTATGAGCTACAGATGTTTTTATTTACAAAATGTGTTTAAAAATCCTCTGAACACAGGAAGAACTAAACAGCAGGGGATAGTGTCTTTGCTTTTAATACAAAGCTTTCATAACTAGTATACTGCCCAAAAATGCTTCTATCCAGCTGCCTTCATGACTTGCTACCTTTGCTGTCTGCTTCTGTCTCCCATGAGCTTACAGCTCCTTCAAACATGCTCCCTGCATTTGCTTTCATTTCCAGCAATTTTTTCACAGTTTATAGCTTGGTTCATGAGCAGGCCCTGAGTTTTTCTTGTCTTTAGGGTATGCATCATTCTTCTGCTTTTGCTTTTATTTTCAGAAGGGCTTAATTGCTTTTACACTTCTGATGAAGGGTATCTGCAGTTTATGAGCCTAACAAGGTTTCACGCTGTCTGAGCTGCAAGAAGAAGGAAGCAGGGGAGTGTTGAGTAATTTTGGGTGAAAATGGACACACAAGAGTTTAGATTTTGCTAATATTCACTGTTCTTCCAGCATACAGGGCTGGTTCTCTGTCTGTAAGTACTGTCTTTACAAAGTAAAGGATGATCCTGAATATAAGCTGTGCACTATGTCTCCTGATATACTGGGGTGCGAGGGAGAGGAGACACTTGATCTTGACTAGAGGTGACCCCATCCTTTCTCCCCATCCCTCTTCACCCTTGCTGTGCACATTCCCACTCCCCCAGCCCCATGGCCTTAGGAACATATAATTACCTTGTGCCGTCAGTTTCTGTGGCTGTCACAATGCAAAACTACTGAACAAGTTGCTGCCAGGTTACCTAAGCCTTGGATTTACTAGTAGGTCTGCTAGTCTGTAGATGTGGCCCAGATTCCTGATCTGAGTTTAAGGTAGGAGCGAGGTAGCTCACTTCTCAGTGAAAGTGAGCTGGAAATGCTGCATCTAACATGGATGTTGTGGTTTAACCACAACACCACCAGTGAGCAGCTAAACACCACACAGCTGCTCGCTCACCCTCCCCCCCGCCAGGGGGTTGGGGGAGAGAATCAGAAAAAAAAGTAAAATTTATGGGTTGAGATAAAGACAGTTTAATAGGCCAGCAGAGGAAGGGAAAATAATAAAAGAATATACAAAGCAAGTGATGCACAATGCAATTGCTCACCACCCGCTGACCAATACCCAGACAGTTCCTGAGCAGCGATCGCTGTCCCCCAGCCAGCTCCCCCCCAGTTTATATACTGAGCATGACATCATATGGTATGGAATAGCCCTTTGGCCAGTTTGGGTCAGCTGTCCTGGCTGTGCCCCCTCCCAGCTTCTCGCTGACAGAGCATGGGAAGCTAAAAAGTCCTTGACACTACTGAGCAACAACTAAAACATCTGTGTGTTATCAACATTATTCTCATGCTAAATCCAAAACACAGCACTATGCCAGCTACTAAGAAAAAAAAAATAACTCTATCCCAGCTGAAACAAGGACAATGGCATAGGACTGTGGGCAAAATCCCTCATGTGCACCTGCTTGCTTTGTGGGGAGCAGTTTTTGTTGCCATGTCCTCAGCTAAATTCTTGGGTGCGTTGTCTCCAGGTAGTGGCTCTTCTGCTCCCACAGCTGAAGTTTACTCTTTTAAGGACTGATTTTTTTTTTTTTTTTTTTTTTTTTTAATGATAGGACTGGCTAACAGGAGTTTCTCTCCGGACAGAAACAAAGGTCCTGTGAGGTATCTGTGTTTACTCCAGCTTTTGTGGAGTTTCATTGCCTTTAAAGGAGTTTGTGCTCTGGCAGTGTTTGTTTATTTTTGGTGTTTCTATGTTGACATTTTTATTTAAATTACTCCACATATTGCACTCTCACGGTCTGAGCTTTTCCCTGCATTGCTTTCAGGCTAATTTTAAAGGCTGATATGAGTTCCTTTATTTTTCATACTTACATAATGATTCAATTTGCTTTCATGTACAAATGTGTATCTATGCATTATCTATCTAAATAGCATTAATTTATATTAGTAAATAAAATTAAAAGGCTCTCTGACACAGACAGACAGGAGTGCTACTAGGTTCACTTAAAGAAGGAAGACATCCAGCAAACAGGTGGTATCAGCAAGTGCTTGTCCAGACAAATGTCTGGGAGAGGAAGGTGAGGAGCGAGCCTTTTCAGATGTCTCTTGACTCAACACAGGGTCAGCTTCACATAATCCATGGTAAACGGTAGTTGGAATCTGTTTTAAAGGGTATTACAGTACCCCCATCTAGGAAAAAAAAAAATCTGACTTAGCACCAAACTAGCACCCTCGCCCCGTCTGTAACCATCCTGCAGTAGCTGGAGAGAGGCTGTGTGCATGGTGGGGTGGTCCCTCTGTCTCTTTGGTGCACACGTGTTCTTTCTCCAGTGCTGGATCCCCTCAAAATGGGAAAAAGCTGCATCCGTTCAAGCAGGAAGACGTGCTGCCACAGGTCTGGTCCAGAAATGGTCTTCAAGAGCCCCGTGATTTTCCCCAAAGTCCCAGGGAATGTATACTGGTAGCAAATGAGGGTCAGTGGTGATGACTTATCTGGCTAGTGCAGTGACTCAGGCTGTAGCAATGCATGAGAACAGGCTTCCTATTAGCAAATCCTGGCGTGTTAGTCAGCCCACAGGGACAAGGAGCCAGAAATCTGTGCCTGTTTTGTGTGGACCAGCTATTGTACAGCCCCGACCACCTGGCAAGTGTGCCAAGGGGACTGGGATGTGGACCTGCCTGGCAGGACGCGGCTGCTGAGCCTGCCCATGGGTCTGGATTCAATGTCCCACTCAGGATTGCGGGTGATGGAAGCACGGAACAAGGGTCAGAGCTTTGGCTTACGAAGGGCGAGGCACAGAGAAGCCGAGGAGACTTGCTTAACTCTCAGAAATATTAAAACAATACATGAGTAATGTGGCCACGGGTGGGAGCTGAGGCTGGAGCAGCCAGCCCATCCGGCTGTTAAAGGCGACATGCTGCTGCCATCTCTTGGCATGGGCCCGGTGGGCTGAGCGGGCCCTGGCATGCTGGGGCCAGGCCAGCCTGGGCTGCCCAGGACCGCCCAGAAACGCACCTGGAAGGCCAGGAGTGCGGCCATGTGTGCTGCTGAAAGCAGCAGATCCGAAGCGCTCTGGGTCCCCAGATGACGCCCAGGCTCCTGCCCGCAGCCCCAGCAACCAGGCGCTCCTGCACTGGTCCCGGTCAGCTTTGCAGGCATGCGTCTGCTGCATCCCGGAGGCAATGAGTGCGCCAGGCGCTTGCAGCCCTGAAGAGCATTTCTCTGAGGAGCTTTATTTGGGATTTTGGTGTCCAGAACCTGCTGCATGACATTGTGCGCTCAGGAACTGAGCCAGCAGTTGCAGAGGACAGCTCAACGCTGGTGGCTCCAGGTGGATGGCTCCATCCCCTCACTGAAACCTGTTGCTTGCCCCTGACCCAGCTCAGTGCCCCAGCCCACATAGTGACTTACATGTTATCATAAAAGGAAAGCCAGTGTGATGCCTAGCACACCAGCACACCGTATGTTTCCATTTTGCAGGCAAGCCTGGAGTCAGATTACTTGGTCTGAATTTTCTCCTGTGCATCTGGGTTGGGTTGTTCGAGCCTGGAGCCTCCCTGGCTGAGCCAGGAATTTCCTAGCTCTTTGTAGGGGCTGGGAGGGATGTTTTTGCTCTGCTAGTTATTTCACGGTAGTTGGAGACTGCTGGGAAGACAGGAGGGCACTGGATTGCTCTACCATGAACAGCACCAATGTCTGGAAAATACACATAAGATGCTTTTGCAGAGGTTCAATGTTACTGTGATTATCACTGGCCAAAATGAAGCCGTAATCTCCCAGGCCCTGAAGTGCACAGGGCTGGCAGGGCTCCTGTGCATCTCTCTGTTGCTCTGAGGCCCTTGTGCTGTGTTGCTGCTGGCTGGACAAACCAGGCTGCCCCAGGGCTAGCACACTGTTAGGTGCATCCCCAGATCCTCTGCGGGCTCTGCTGGCCCCCGGCCATGGAGGCAGAGAGCTGTTCCCAGGAACCTGCCAGCTTCTGGCGTTCTGACATATATACTGCGCACGTATGTGTTTCCTGTGGAAAGCGGGGCATTCCCATCATTTGCTGTCCAGCCTTATTTCCTTTGTTTATTTTAACAGTTACAGGAAGCAATCTTGCTCTGCCAGCAGCAACACAGTATATAGCCTCCTCTTCTGCCTGCACTTCGCCCTGCAGTTGTAAAGCACAAATGCGCTGAAGCTCAGCAGCTACAAGCACAGGTGAGGACATGCAAAAAAACATAGAAACAAAAGACATAAAACCAAAAAACTGTAGAAACTTCTGGGGCTGTACATGAAACAGTAGTAAGTGAACTACTGTGCAGTGAACTAATGTTTTTGGAAAAGGAGTCTAGTGTTACATTTGCTCTTAATTTAACACCAAACCGTTAACTGGCATGACATGTCTGGGATGGCTCCTCTGTGGCAGTGATTTTTGGTGCTGCAGGTGACACATAATGTAACACTTCCCCCGCTGCCCCCCTCAGTTTTACACAGGTCTGAGTCTGCCAACACAAATCAGAACTTCAGCCAGGAAGGGGAAGCCGTCTCTCCTCAGGTGCCACCCTTGAAGCCTTTTGGGGATGTGGCCATCCTCTGAAGAGGCAACTGTGCTTTTTCAGCACCAACATGTCAGTCCACTAAAGGCCTGTGAGGGTCCTCCACCCCATGGAAACAGAAGAACCGAATGCCAGTGAGACAGAGGGCAATGCCAAACATAGCCAGGTCCATGACTCCTTTCCTGGAAAGGAGTCCATGTGAGTAGACAGCATTACACCCTGCTCCTCACCCCCATAGTGTTCCTTCAAACTGGATTTTTGGGCACTCTTCTTCCCATTTTCAACAGACCTAAACAAGCCTGCCCGGAGCAACTGTCCTACATCTCCAGAGCACGGAGCCGCAGGCAGGCACAGCCACCCCTTCCCTGGCAAGACCCTGGAACACAGAACATACACACCCACACCAGCAGCGGGAACAGAGCCCTCCCTGGGACAGCGACCTGTCCCCCCACCAAGGTCAGCCAGCCACAGCTGACACCCGTTCACAGGAGCCAGTACAAAGGGAGGACCGAAGAGCATTCACCTGCTGCTGAACCTGCCCAGTACACCCAGCTAGGCAGCCTTTTGTCCTGGTACCCCACAGTCACGTCTTCTCTCTGGGAATGTCTCTCTGTTTCTTGCCTGTTCGGTAGTGCCCAGACTCTTCTCCTTCTGTGGTTACTACTTAAGTCGGCCTTACAAAACACCAACTCCAGCACACAACGTAAGTATGGAATTTTGGTTTTTTGTATATTATGTACTAGACAAATGCAACATTCAGGCTCAGTTGGGGAACAAAGAGGAAGGCATTCAAAACAGACCAAAAAGTAAATTGTAGAAAGCAGAGTTTATATGACAATAAACATGCAGCTTGCAAAAGAACAAAGATAGTGTACTGGTATTAAAACACATTTCCATACAGAGACAGCTTATACAGCAATTTACAAGTTTAACCTCTTGCCGGAGTATGCAAGCCCTTTAAAGCTGGCATTCAAACTACCAGTAGCTTAATCAGCCATACTTAAAGTACATAGTAAAATTTGACTTAATGTTTACATTCACTAGCCATCCAATCCAGCATCAAGGCACTTTCCTTGTTAGTATGTCTGTCCCCATGTCCCACGCCTCCGCTTACCCAGATGCATATATGGGCACAGCAACATTCGGTGACCAGTAGCCTTGACCACAGACTCCTTAATCCCAAATAAAAGCACTTGGTTACTGGACAATCCATCGCTGTATCAAAGTGTCAGGCTATATGTGACACCATCAACAAGACTGGTGCGTGAAAAAAAACCACGGCAAGTTGACTGGATCCATTAACGAATGTGCTTTGATATGAAGAAAAGCGATAGATGTTACCAGTTTCAACCCTGCAGAGAATGCCCATCTATCACGCCTGCCATCGCCCGAGAACAGCCAGTGTGGGGTGCAGGAGACGCTTCAGTCTGAGCAGGAGGACGTGGAGCTTCCCAGCCGTCTGTCGACAGTTGTGCCATACGTGTTTTTCATCTATTGTTACAGAAGTGTGCTTCTGCAGAGTATCAGTGACTTTATTGCATATATCCCCTTCAAAGTTGTTGCAAATAAACGCAAGTACTGGCTAAGGCTGCATTCTGGGAGGTACCTACCGCCCACCCTCTCTCTGTACTAAAATTAAGAGGGGGGGGGAAGCAGACAATTGTTGAGATCTGGCCCATAGTCATTAATTTTAAATTTGTTTGTATCAAATCTTGTGGCCTTAAAAATGCATCCTTGTGCATTAAGTCAGCACTGCTTTAATTTTTAGGAATGGCTCAGATTGCACAAGTACTACAAAGGAAACAACAGTGAAAGCAAACACACATACGCATTTTAGCTTCATCTTTTCATCTAACTGATCCTTTCACTTTTAAGGAAGAGAAATGGGAATTTGAGTCCAATGCAAAATACTTAATTTTACCCTTCTCCAGACTTGTGCACTTATACCTCCACCTTACTGCAGTTTTATGGATCAAGAGCTAAGCTGAAGACTGTGGGGTTGGCTGTAACTCCCAAATGGCTGTTTCATGACAAAAGACTCAATACTTTTGTTATAAACTACTCACAAATAACATTACAAGCAACTCTTGGAATTTAAAATGGCTACATGTATCCATCATAGCAAACAGACAAGAGGTTACAGGGGATTAATGAAGTTTTACAATCCATCAGGCAGCAGAACTTTTAAACATAGTTAAAGGAACATATCCAAATAACAGTTAATCTCAGTTACAAAAACTGTCTCAGGGAAAATAAACTAGTATATTAGTCCCATGTAATGCACATAAATTACAGTATGTAATTTGTGTATGTCTGGGCATGGGGCTGACTTAATTTGAGAGTCCTTGGAGTTTCAGATCCCACTGTGAAGTCAATACCATAGCAGCATATATTGATGTGGGTCTTGGACATTCAAGACCTGTCACTAATTAAACAAGTTCAGTTACTGAAGTTAAATCAGCATGGCGATTCCCACATATAATCTAAATTTTAACCATCTGGTGATACTTATGATTTACAAAGCTGAAGCTGCAAACCCTACCCCAGGCCATGGGGCTTCTCCAGTGTCCAAGAATGGGACTCAGCCCTTGCATGCAAACTCCCTTCCTCCTCCCAGGGCCAATGTTTTATCCGGTCCTGATAATTAGCATTTTGCTAGGCTGCTGTAGCAGATAGGCACATGCTTGTAACAAACACTCCAGAAAGAAGTTTAGAAAAATTTTTGCTCTGCTGTGCTTTGCACTGCCAGGTTAAGGCTTAACAGGCATTTTAGTTTACTACAGTAGGGCATATGAAACAATCCCAAGACTTTCACTACAGTGGGAGAAGATATTCCTAGCCTAATTGCCCTGAAAGAGAGCCAACACACCCCAGAAACAACCTCAACCACCTCCTGTTCCAACAGAACCACCACAACAGAACTACAGAGATAAATATATTCACTCTTCTTGTAAACAGAGGAGCAGTTAGCCAGCCTGCACTTAAGAGAACTTTCAGACATGCTAATACAGGAAAAATACTTAATATTCCTACCAGCTTCCCTTCCCTGCCACCAAAGGTCTTTACAACTATTCTCCCACTCCTACCAGAAAAATTCTAGTCCAGGAAATCAAGATGGACATGAAAGTGTCAATATTGAAGTGTGATTTTATTTTAATAATGCCTTTATTTTCTAAAGTGCACCATAGTTATTGGGTGAGAAGCTTTTTCTTTAATTACTATGTTAGGGCCAAGTTCAGAGAATTTCAGTGGATTGCTATAATTACATTACAGGTGCTCTAGAAACCTGTACGCAACTGTTTGGTACAATTAGATTGTTACAATCTAAAATACAAAATCAAGTCAAGCCTTGGACACTGCATGATATAACATTTGGCACATAGGTTTATCAACAAGCTGTAAACCTCTTATTTAGGCATACTGTGGCTTCTACAAGCTGTTCACCCACCAGTATCTCCTGCTTAGTCTTTAGTATTTTAGCCCTAGATAAATGCACAAGCCTGAAAGATAGAATAAAACTCTGCCAGACAGACAGAATTCTCTCTAGGATACACTCCTGTATGATTCTGTGAGTTTATTACCAGTGGCCCATAAACAACAAAGAGAAAAATGCCAGAAGCGACAGAACAGGCTAGAACTCTTGTTAGCAGAGACCTTTAAAAATGAGACACTGTTTAACATTGGAAATGGTCTATGATTAACAGCAACTGAGAACAACTTGCCTTCTCTTCACACAACAGAAAGGCAAATAGCAACTTCAGGAATAACTGAAGTTGTCCCTCAAATATGACGTATGTTATCAAAAGTTAGTATCACTGGATCGCAAAAAGCAATTTAAAAAAAAACGAAAGAAATCATCACCATGTTTTTGAAAACATCCAGGCCTTCGAAGCAATGTTCAGACTAAGCAGCCAGGTTGTGGCCCACAGTATTTCAGAGATGAGCAGGAGGTGGATTAGATGCACATGGCTGCAGGGCAGTTCTAATAAGCACACACACTGTTCAACAGAGACCTTCCCCTTTACTTGTGGTTTCTACAGTCACTATGAAGTTTGCATAGAGAAGACAACCCATCCCCCAGTAAAGTAACTGCTATTATTTTCCAAGAGGAATGTGTTCTGACAAAGGAATGCTCCTTCAGCCTCTGAAAAAATGAAAGATGGTCTCTGCTGTCTTGTGACTGCAGTTTTCATCATGCCCTTGCCTTCAGGGAGGGAGTTTGAAGGTGCTGAAATGGAGTGGGGAGAAAAGGAAGGGGACTGGTTTGAAAAGAGGTGTAGTTATAGTAGGCTGCAACATAGCCTTTTAGTTTAAAAAAGTGCCCAGTTAAAAAAATACTGTTGGGAGAAAGGAACTGTGGAATACTGAAATGTTATTAAAGAGTCTGCATTCTTTTTCTGTTTTAAATAGTCCAGACTTCAAGAGGTAATCTTAGGAATTTACTCTAGCATTGACTATCTTTGTAACAGAAGCAGAAGACACACGAACATTTGTATGTATACCTGTCCTTCCATGCAAGCTGGCAGACAAGGGAAATTGAAATGATACTGACACCTGCCTTTTCAGGGCCTTTAGCAAGTGCTTTGCAGAACTGCAGCACCAGAGATCACAGCACAAAAGGTTTCAGGTGGTCTTAAATACATAGTTCTTTTGCTGAAGGAGAAATAAAACCCTTGTTTTATTCTCACAACACAGCATTTAGTGTTTTGAATTAAGGTTTTATTAGTGTCAGATTTAAAAAGCCTACTAGACTAAGTTAAGGTTTAAAAAAAAAATCTACAAGAATGCCATAAAATTTCTAGTTACCATTGGAGAAGGGGTTGCTAGTAGATACATACTACCAGTAATGTTAAAATTCAGGGGATAGGTTTTGTTTTTTCTTCCAAGAGCTTCAGTGACTTCAATGCTTTGTTTTTTGCTGCTTTCAGTTTCAAGGAGGTCCTGCGGCATTGGCAGTGAGGTTACAGCACACTAGTCACTGCAGTCAACCAGAAAGAAGGTCATATTCCCTTTCTCCTGAGCAGTTAGAAAAATGGTAAAAACTCAGAGCTTGTTACTTGCCTCTCAAGCTGTATACAGCAAAGATGCACTTGTTAAACAAAGGCAATTTATATGACCAGAGAGGTATGGTATAATCAAGACAGTGATCTGGGTATAAAACCTTTAAATAACTGTTAATCTGTGTTTTATCTGGATTTTTAAACTTTTGAACATGAGACTGAATTGCTGTGCATCAAGTTGCAAGGCACATTTTTAGGCCAAATTATTACATAGTTCATGTGGACACATATCTAAATGTAGGCAGAATATCAATTACTATAGTAGCATTCAGAGTCAAGCAATTATGGTGTTTTCTTATTTGCACACCATAGCATCTATTTAATTCCTGTAAATTTTAAACAGGGATGAACATGATTTTCATGTCTGGTAAGCAAGAAACTGAAACACTGGGCCAAGTAAAAATTCAGAAAGTCAGTCAACCTACTGAAAAGTGTACGACATAAGTATTCTTCCACGTTAGAATACTAAGCTTCAGTCTTACTTTTGCACAAAGATGCTCCAAGCAACTAAAGATGGCGTTTTTGGCCTGTACATTGTCACATATTGAAGTATTTCTCCTAGGAGGTCTATTGGCTGATGTGATTAATTGAAACTTGCCATTTTCAATTGTGTAAAACTGATATGACAAGACAAAATCCCCAAGGTAGCACAAAGGCTTGTTCAGCTATCCAGACATAAGATTTTTATGTAGTGCATAAAAGTCTCCAGTAGGTCTGGACTGCAAATTTTCCACAAACACACAGTCCTTATTGTACTTTGTCAAATTACTCTTCACTTAATTTCAGTATTTCTATCTGCATTCAGATAAAAATAACTAGCTTAATTTATCAGAAACACAGGACAAAGTGTGAACAGGCACTAATGAAGGCCTAAACAGAGCCAGTCCCTTCTCTCACTGAGGCATATAGCCCCCTTGTCTCACAGTCTGCGGGAGGTAACTTTTTGGCATTTCATCAACTGACAGTGGGTTTCCTTCCACTGCTTCAGGTCTCACAGTTTGTCCTTCAGTACTTGCCTGTAAAACATCTGATAGAGCAGCTTCCTGGGTATTTTTTTCCAGCCCAAGGCCCAACGGCTGTGAACTCTGACCTGAGATCTGCAGTTGTGCAAATCCAACAAGATCCCCCTCATTAGCAGAAGTAATTTGCTTTGTTCTTTCAAAGCATGGCCTGTCTGTGTTGGTTTCATCCTGACCACCATTTTGTTTGAAATACTGCTGCCTCTGTGTTGTACTGTCACCTCCTCCAGCGTGATCCTCTGATCTCTCTTCTGAATCTAGCAGTGGCTGAGTCGACTCAGACCTTGAAAAAACTTGTACAGGCGTTTGGTCTCTGTAGCCATTAAGTACTACAGTGGAATACTGTACAGTGCTTGACGTGTTTTGTGTAGTTTCACCTTCGTCGCTATCAGAGACGCTTTGCCTAGGAGAAGACATGCATGAGGATCCTCCAATACCACTGCTGTGCCCTTCTGAAGTACTTTTTTCCTTTTTAAGCAAGTCAAAGGGTTTTAGATCTTGTTCGGAAAAAGACTTCTTGTCATCAGCTTCTATTTCTACAACGCTTACATCTGTAAAGCTGCCTTCTGGGTACATCTGATCTTTGGAACTAAAGTTATGCTGAAAGAAAGAGATGGATGTTGCCTAAGAGTAAGGTTACGTTAAAAATCAAAAACCCCATTAAATACCCAAATTTTTATTCTGTAATTCTTTTGAGTTTCTTCATAGAATTTTTCTCCTTGCTAAATCTGGCAATATCTCCAAAGTATCTGTTACAAAATGAAGGACATCGCTTCGTTTCCAATGAAGAGTCTTAATTATGCAGCTATTCTAAAACCATAGTGGGTGTGCAAGCTTTGCTCTAATTTTCATTATTATTAAGAGCCATAAAAATAGAACCATTTGCTGTGCAGCACAAGTACATTCTATATTGAAGCCATACATACATTACTTCCAATAATATATTCAACATCACAGCACTTCTTCATAGAAGTTAGCCACAGTTTATTGAACAGAATTTGCTACGTCATTCACCCCACACAGGGCATAAATTTTGTGGCCATCTCCTTATCCATGAGGAACTCTTAGAGCTTTCTCTCTTACTCATGACTTAACTGTGCAAACAAGTCACATCAGGGTTTTAAGAATGGGAATCATGAATTCTGTTTACTTAATTCTGATTTCCCTTAAATGAGTGAAATAATGACTTGACCCTTCCAACTAGTAACCTGAATATAATTCACAAGTTAAAGCCTGCTCTATGCTGTGAACTTGTGCTAAAGGCCATGCATTTCTAATGTGGAATCCACTGATGCAATGAAGTCTTCTAACCATATTGTATCACAATGTCATGAAACTTAACATCCAGGTTTTGGTTTTTTTTTCCTTGAAATACATGTGTGCTAGAAGACAGAAGACTCCCACTGGTTAGTTTATTTGAAACCTTGTGGACTAGGAAGATACAGGATGCAGAAAGATGAATATTACCTTAGCTGGAACTTGAGGAGACCACTGAGCAATGTTACTCTTGGATGGATCAGGGACAATAGGCCAGATATGCTTTTTAATTCTGTAAATGATTAAAACCAGAATAAAATTACAAGATGCACTCTCCAATTCCTATGTTGATAGCAAGTACTGCATAATCTAGAACACCATTCCATTACACAGCATTTTGCAAGAGCATTTATTTCCAAACAGGAATGCTTCCTGCACTTCCTTACATCTTTGTAGGAAGCTGTAGTACTAAGCAAAACACAGCACTGCACTTAACTCCACGCATTAGGTGTTGCCATCCAACATAAGGCAAACCAACAAATGGCAATGGTTAGTGAGGGATTTTCAAATTTACAGCACTCTAGAATCTACAGAGCAATTTAGGTAAAGTCTATGATGCACGCTAGTATAAAAATACACTGGTGCTTCTTTAAGATAGCTATGAATATCACAGCTGTCAAAATCTAAGCCAACTTCACAGCTAAAAATAAAGTGAAAATATTTGAAGAAAAACTTCCTTGGTCTTTTTAACTCTGAGCTCTTCAGTTTAAGAATGTAATAACTGTTACTTAATAACAGAAGGTTCTGTAGATAAATCACCCCCAACTAAACTAACTTCGAAACTGATGCATCTATCTTGCATCTTAATTGATGTCCGTTTAAGATCTGATTGTAGGAGCAGCAGGGAGGTCAGAAGGAAAAGGGCAAAAAATGCTGTCTTTAATTAGGAAGAAAAGATAGTTGACTGGGTACATGGGAGAGGCGCTACTCCCTGCCAGGGAAAACACTTCAGCAATAAGCTCTCAGCTAAAGCCACAGACAACAGCTCTGGGGTAGAGGGAGCATGAGGAGGCAGGATGTTTCCCAGCAGACAGTAAATAGGCACAGAGTTTGACTGAGGTTATGCAAGATGGATAAATGCCTTATTTTTTTGGCTGTAAAGCTTAAAGTTTGCTAATACTGTAATTAAATAGCTCAAGTGCAACCAGCAAACAGATCTTCTGTGCTTCACAAACTAAGGAACATCATTCCACTCTCATATGATGACTAAGAAAACACCCAGACAGCATATGCTGATCAAAACCTAACAAACCTAGTCCTGACCGACTCTAGCAAAAAAAGAAGGAATTTCCTTGCAGGATCAAGTCATAGAATGTTTAGTTTGTGTGCTAATCATTAACAGTAAGAAATTAGTATCAGCAGAGGCCCGAATTTCTCAAGGAAAACACAAAAATGTTTATCACCAATTTATGTGTGTTTTACCTTCTTTTTCTGATCTAACTGCAGAATACTTACTTGTTTGAACTGAATTATTGCCATCTCTCTGAAAGGCCCAGAAATATCAGAAGCAGAAGGGAAAGACTTCATTTATACTTACAAGTCACGTTTGTTGAAGCAAAACAAAACTCCAAGGAGCACAATCAACAGGAATGCTAGACACACAGGTACAACTATGGCTTCAATTTCTCCTTTCCCTGAAGAAAATGAAGAGAAGCAGTTATAGCCCACTTTGGCATTTAAGGAACTCAGCAGCAGCATACATTCCCAAAGGGACAGTGAGAATCTGAAACTGAATACACCCACAGTGCTCAGTCTTAAGCTTCACCTTCAGCACCACCTTTCCACCATATGAAAAGAGCCTGTTGGTGAAAACATGAAAAAGCTCTGTCCCAACAATCTAATGCCTTCCATCAACAAAACCCACAAGTTGCTCTAGCTGCAATACTGATGGAGCAAATAATTTTACAGTTCGGGCAGATATGACAGTAACATCTACATGAGTTCATCTGTGGTCCAGGTGTTTCAGTGGCCTACTGGCTGCCATAAATTCATGGTCAAATGAGTGATGTAAGCAAAGTCACTAGTCATCCATCAGTTTATCCTGTACATGAAAATATCCTCTGCCTGCAAACACTTAAGGTTGCATTATTGTTATGTATTCCTTCCAATGTTATATACGCTCTTAGGTAAACCCTACAGAAAGCTTACAGAAGAGCAACACTATACAGAAAATATAAAACCCTGCTAAATCTGAAGTGCTTTCCACAACTAAGTTCAGTTAATGTTGTTGCTGTTACCATTACAAATAGGAAGCACTCTCTAAAGCTGAACATACAATAAATTTAACTCTTCAGAATGAGTCTTTGTAGGGAACAGTAGCAAACACTAACAGTGATATGAATGAGAATACAGAACCTGAGGAAGGGCTGTAAGAATGGCATGTGCTGACTGACACCTAGATAGCAGATCAAGATCCCAGCACACCTCTGCAGCTTCTCAGGACACCCATATCAGGATAATAAAAGCCAACCTACCTACAGATTAAAACAAAGACTCTGGACTCTAAGACAAGGGTAGGAGACGTAGACACCAGAAGAGAAGACAAGGGCACTGAGTAAATCCTAATGACTTGCACAAAGTTGGGGCAAAAGAATACTATAACCTAAAGTATACACAAAACACATCCAAAACCAGCATGTTTGCCAGCATAAGAGAACAATCAAGGAGACCTGCAGAGGATAGCTTGTCCTCTGTACAGTCAGAAGTAATCCTGACTAAATTACCTCTTTGTGATGGAGTACGAGATAGGCTACCTGGATATCACACACCTTGTGAGTATGACTGAAACTTTTTCTCTTTTAAATAAAATCACCGTCCCCTCGTATCAGGTCTTGCACGGAGCCTTGCTATATTGTTGCAACATTACTTCCTACTTCTAATTGTGCCACTCTTCCTTACCAAATTTTTGTGTAGTAAATGTAAAATCAGGACCACTCCTGCCTCCTTCATCTGTATATGCCATCATCCGCACAGTATACAGTGTGTCACTGGTTAGAGAAGAAAGGGTATACTCTGTCTTGGAAGGATCCACTGTCACAGCTAAAGAGAGGAAAAAAATTTATACTAGTCTTCTGTGCAATTTATTAGATCTCCACAAATACAGTAGCACTAGGACATCGTGTCTTCAGGTGTACAAGATAGTTTCAGTAGAATGCATGGCTGTGTGGAAAATAAGACACAGAAAGACTACAGACTTGTACAAGAAATGCTGAGATTCGTTTGTTTCTGTTCAGGTGTTTGAATTTAGTCTCTTTCTTGATGAGATTTTATGTGTTAATTTCCTAGGGTTTTTTTTCTTCCCCCCAAATGTAGCTGCAAACTAAACTAGTAGTAAAGTTGAGGCTTACAGGTCTCTAATAGGCAGAATATATGGCTAACTAGAAATAGCTATTTACTAACTAGAAAAAACATGGTTAGCTAGAAATAACAAGTAGGGTAGGCATAAGAAATTGGCCCTTCCAATTTAAGCAAATCTGAAAAAAGAGAAACTTCTGATAGTGCTAGCTCTGTCTTATGCCTGCAGGTCATACACACTACTGAAAACTAAAATGCACTTCAAACAACATGTTTTACATCAGTAATATACTGATCTAGAGCTCCAGAAGGATTAAAAATCCCTTTTTTAAGGCTTTATCATAGTTAAATGCAGTCAACTCCTTTACATCTTGAATGGTCTAGCTTCATCTTGCTATACCACCATCTCATCTGTATTTAGACAGAAAGATGGGAGCACAATACCTGCAAATCAGCTTTCAGAAACTAAACTCAGTGCCCTGTTACACACAGACTGAATGTTCTGAATTCTTTATTAGGGACTTTTCTGTTCGATATGGAGGAGAACTATGCCTCATCAGCTTTATGTCATCAGAACAGACTGCCAGCCACACTCAATTCTGTATCTTGTTTTTCAGAAACATGTATTAGGAAGAAGACAGATGGATTATTTCAATGCCACAAAGCACTTCTCTGCTTTCTGTTACCCGTTTCATTTCCATCGATAGTTTTGTAAAATATGGTGTAACTTCTGATAAATCCGTTTTGTTCATCCACTGTGAGATGGTTCCATGTCAAAACAGCTTCAGCTTTTCCTACTTTTTTTGTCTGAACGGTTGGTCCTTTTGAAGGACCTGTAATGGGAGATGAAGATTAGTTTCTGTTGGGCACTCGTATCCACAGAAGCAGTGTATTGATGAGCACTAAATTGCTACTGCATAAAAACATCAAATGGAATAGCTGGACTAACTCATCTGCAAAGTGTTATTTTCAGACAATGTAGCAACTCCAAAGATGTTTTAAAAGAGAAACCTCCAGGAAAAAAGATACAAAACCAGTAATCAGCAGATCACATAAAATCTTCAACCGAAGTTAATTAGTCTTGGCTTCATACTTGAAATAGAAAATAAATCAGCATAGAAATATTACTATACCAATAAAATAACAAACTCATGCCAAATTATCTGATAAAGGTTGGAAAAAAGGAAAGAGTCAGCCACAGACATCTGTATAACTCCTAAATACTGTAAATAAGCAGAATGGATGTTCACAGAAGGGACAAGATCAATTATGTCAGATGATCCTCAAAGATAGGACCATTTTTCATTACGTAGTCCACATTAAAGCAAACGTCTCATTTTCTGTCAAGAAAGACAGTTTATGTGCTCCAAGATGACTGTTTTGTACTTACGATCCTGCTGAAGATAAGCTTTCACAGACTGTCCGCTTCCCTGACCATCAGCATATAGTGGGTACACAGTTATCAAGTAACACTTGAATGGCTTTATATCACCTAAAAGGAATTGAAAATGTGTTGTTTTACAGAAAGTCATATTCCTCCCCATCCCTCTCATTTACTTCAGAAAACATGGTTCTGGGCTTTGGCTGTTATCAGCAGCACTTGTATCTAATGCAGCTGACTATTTTTTTTCTAGAGCTCATCAATATACTGCTCCAAAATATTAACTAAAAGGAACAATATAATGGTTCACCTTCAAATATTAAATTTAATACACAAACTTCACAGAAGTCTGTTTTTTTCCCCGATTTATTTAAAATAAAAAGCCTTTATCTGTCTGCAGCACTGAACCCCCAAATTATTGAGTTACTGACTGCAATCTGAGAAGAACTGTAAAGCTGATCAAGTTCTGCTGTTTGAACTGAAAGAGGGATCAGAGAATTTGATTTTGAAGGAACTCAGCCTGTTCATTATTTTAATCGTTTCCAAGAATGAGATGACTAAAACCAAAATGCAGATAAAACTCTTGCTGTTACATAATATAAATTTCAAAATGCAAGATTAGATACAGTTTTATATTTGACAAAAATACAGAGGTATTTCCACACTCATGATAAACTAATGGAAGCCCTCAGCGTTATCCTAGATTCCTGTCCTAAAATAAAATTCTAGTCAGCATAAGGATGTTCCTCACTTTGAGAATATTTACTAGGTTTTTAGAGTGTTCTACAAAGTATTTGTAGACTTATGAGCTAAATACCTTTTAAGTATGTTCCTTGAACATTTCCTGGTTCGTTTTGCCATTCTATGATGCAGTCTGAGCTGTTGGACACCAGACACCATTCGATCACATATTTAAGAACATAACTGTTAGGAGCAGTCCACCCTACCCACAACTTGCCATCTTTAGGCAGTGTTCTAACATTCTTCACAGGAGCTGTGATGAAAGAAAACAGAAAAGTGATAAATACTAACAGTTCTTCCACTAGATAGTCATAATAGCTATTTTGTCAAATGTGGATACTTTTGGGTTACTGTAATGGTGACAATTTGATAATAGCTATTTTGTCAAATGTGGATACTTTTGGGTTACTGTAATGGTGACAATTTGACAGAACTTATGTAGAAGCCATTTTCTGCAATTTGGAAGCTTACATCTGAATCTTTGTATCAGAGATCCAAAATAAGCAGTATTAGGCTATGTAAAAACTGGAAATCAGACTTAGTTTCTCTGTTCTCAAACACAGTAAGTTGCCTTATTGCACAGTAAAGAGATACTATTTTTCTTCCAAAAGAAAGGGTCTATATTTCAGAGAGAAATCAAACCTCAAGACACTTCTAAATTCCTATTCTAATCCTCACACTCATGTACCTTACCGAGTACTTCTGGCTGCAATGCTACTGTTTGAAATATATTCTTAATTAGTTCATCTAATAGTTTTAGAACCTGTGGCTCCCTTGGTGTTTACACTAAAAGCAGCATCTGTCCACATACTTATTTTTTGCTTCCTGTCCTGGTAGTGTTCAGATTATCTAAGAGGAGCCTGGAAGTAAGGAGAAACCAGCCTGTAGTTACTACTACTGCACAAAGAAAGGAACATAGTAAAAAGGAACATGAACAGTAGGGAAACAGTGGAAACACAAGACAAAGCAACCAGACAAGATACTGAAAATGTGGGAAGAGTGAAACTGGACAGGAGAAGAACGGGGCAGGGGGGAGATGAGAAAGCAGAAAGAAGAAATACAATGGCAAGATGGTATATACATGAAGGATGCTTGCTTCCCCAGCTCTTTGTTTTTTTTAAAAAGAAAACCAAAATGCCTGCTATGCTAAGAAAAGAAAAAATAGGAACATAGTGCACAGTAGCTCTAAGGATCAAAGAGAACAGCAAAACAGCACACATAGCTTCAAATGAACCTGTGAGTAAATACACATGTTCCCTAGTATACCAATGGTAGCACAGTTATAAGGCATAAGACTGTAGATACATTCAGTAATACTTTATGTGTCCATGTAAAAGGTATCATTTTACAACACTGAAGATTTCTTATAACAAAAGCCATGCAGATGCATTTGAAACACACATTACTAGGACACTAACCTTTTGAATTACTTGCTGGGATAAGTAAAACTGATGGAGGGGATGCCCCAACTCTGTTAAGGGCAGTCACTGTCACTTCATAAGTTCCATTTGGCAGCTTTAATGTAAGGTTGGTGGTATTTACATTGTATTTCTCTGGTGGACTGGAGGGAGATGATTTAGCTCTGACAGTCACTTCATACTGCAAGATTACTCCATTGGCTTCAAATGGCTCCAATGCCTGTTAGAAACACATCTTTGATTAGAATAAACATGACTTAACCTTTATTGCCTTTGATGCATAATTTAAAAATCTGAGAGCAAGACAAGTTATGTAGCTCAAATGGCTGCTTATTTAAGGAAAGCACAAATAACCTGCGTTCATTTCTGGAAAGCAGTAACTTCCAGAACTATTTCTGGTTTTAATCCTCTTTTTCTTGGCTCACAATCCTACCTAGTAGTTTAATAAAAGCTATTTTGTAAAGATTGCAGAACATATGTTGATAGAACTTGCATTTTATGTGACTTTACAACCCAATGACATAAAAGAAATTTCACATCTTAAGCTGTGTTGAACCTGAATGCAAAACAGACCGAGTAGCTTTCTGTTATTACACATGGAAAAATACCTGTTTCTGTGTTATTAGGTAACACAGAAAAATACTATGTTTCTATGCAAGAGTATTAGTTTTCAGATAACTTAGAGCAAATTGTTTGAAAAGTAGCACCAGCTTTCCAATTTTAAGCTAAATAACAACAGAAGTGGTATGTGACATATGAGTTACATCAGAAAATGGTGTCCTATCCATATACATGTAACTTCACACAATCCACCTAGTAATAGGAAAAAAGTCCTAATAAAAAGACAGCTAGAGCAAATGTGACAAAGTTCACAGACCAAAAGAAAGCAGGAGATGGGGACTGACCGTAATTGCATTCACTTTCTCAGCTTTGGACTAATCAGCCAACTAGACACAGCAGCCTACTGCATGCAAATGTGCAGTGCTGTATTTAATAAGTTTGGCCTCTGGAATGTGTCTAGGCTTAATGGATTTTGCAGCTGGAGTATCCCTGTCCAAACAGTGTTACAAAAGTTTTGGGATACAGCAGAAGGGATAACACGAACGTTTACTTTGTTCAAGTGAAAGTTTCCAATTCCACAGACTGCTTAAGGACAGCAAGTCAGAAATCTGAAAGTAGATTCTGAATACTTGGGATCACAGATGTGTGTCAGTTAACTGATCGCCTTTACATCTGTACTTCTGTTTTTTCAGAACTAATTATTGTAGTAAGAATACTAAAGTCACATCTCATATCAATAAAACCTGTACTATCCCAGCTATCTACTCAAGTTTGTTGAGGTAAATTTTGCCACTTAAAAACTCCTGGTTTTAAAAGAATGCTCAATTCTTGCAGTTTATCGTGTCGCTTTACCTTCCACATCAGATGCACAGTCCAGGAAGCTGGTGAGTGAGATGCATCAATGATCCTCCATATGGGTGGTCCTTTAGATGGTTCTGATGAAAGAAACAATGCTTAATAGCAGAACTATTTTTATTTAATCTGCTTGAATTTATCCTTTGACTATCATAAGATGCTTACTTTTTTTTTTTTTTTAATAAAAGCATATATAAAAAGTGGTTTAGTTCCTCAAAGAAAATAATGCTTGGTATATTAGGTGGAACACCTGCGTGGAAAGATTTCCCGAAGGGATGAACAAAACACCAGTTCTGCTCAAGTGTACAGTGTCAAAACAACTGAGAGTCACCATGCTGAGCATCTGCAACAACAGGCTGAAGATGACAGTGCTGAGGCATGACCAAGCCTACACTGCGCAGCCTGTGTCCAGAGGCACAGCCCTCCACATCTGTATACTGCAAACCTTGCTGTGGTCTGTAGCTACAACACTCTCCCTACCCCCAATGTCATGTCACCTAAGAAAGGAAAATGCAGAAAAGTTAACAGGAGACAAATTTCTCCTGACAGAATTCTCCAAGTTTCCTATATCCTTTACACTAAAAAAGGTAACAGAACTGCAGTACTTTTGTAGTACTTGTACTCTACAATACTTTCTGGTGTCAGTACTGTAAAAAATTCAAGTGGTATTTCCACTACAAATTTCATTTCGAAGTAGAGTGAATCAATCTGTTACAGTGCATAAAGCAATAAGATGCGGCCAATCCTTTGTGAGGGCCTTAGCCCTAATGGAAAGATGATCTTAAAATGCATTTACATTTATAACCTTGATAGACTGTGTCTTCTCTAGGAGATCTTTTATTGTATTTTTTATATTAATCATTATGAGGCTTTGGCTGGTTTACCTCCAAAAAAATAGTATCAAGTCTACAGTGTATCTTGTCTCTTATGCTTGACATCCAGAGGGAAGGAGAACTGGGAACTGAGGCAAAGGGAATTCTTTCTTAATCTCATTTGTGTACCCTGATTTGATTCACATGAAACAGAAGCAATTGTACATCTTGCCTGATATAGATCATGAATGCAACATGACCTACCTCATGTTAATTTCCTACTAGAAAACCTTTGTTCTAAGGCTAAAATAAGACACAAGTAATCACTAATAGCAGTATTTTTGCAAAGCCAGTCACCACAGCAGAACAGCAATGGTCTAAATAGGCAAGCAGTCTTGAAATCCTCATTGCTCAGGCTGAGATAGTAACCACAGAAAACAAAACCATACTGTCATTAGGAGTTGAAAAGCAGTGACTAGCATATTGAAAGAGCAGTTTACAATATCTCCCCCAGAGAAAGTAAATTTTGTGTAGAGCTGAAGCAATGCCATTATATACACATAAATTCCATTTTGTTTAAACAAGTAGGCTATATACTACAATCTTTCCCTTACTTCTCCAGTATAAGATGACATGTGAATTGAATCAAAACTTGTTAGGGAACTCAATTAGGATAAATAAGGAAGGATTTCTGATCCAGTGCAATTAAGTTCCAAGCACAAAGTGGTGTTTTGACAATGAAACCTGTATTGGTTTAACTCTTTTAAAGACATGCAGTGAAATGCTGCACTGAATAGACTGCTTAAGAAGAGGGCACCTTGGAAGGCACTTAGGAACAGATATGATGTCACAGAAAGGAGACCAGGAAGAGTGCAAGCAGGAAAGGCTAAAGCACATTAAGAAAAAAAAAAATCAGGGTAACTTAGAAGCTAAACAGGTATCACAAAGTATTTGTAGCAGTCAGAGGGAAGAACAATTCCCTACTGGGTATCAAGCACACAACCAGAAGGTCCACTCATTGGCTCCATATGGGGTAGGATCAGTACAGGCCAGAAACAAAGCCAATCTTGCAGGCCATCAAAGTAGAAGTGAAATGGAGATGGGACCAAGCTGAAGTAGTTTTACTCCTCACAACCCTGGAACTGGAAGGGAAGAGTTTCTAACTGATAGTAACCAAGTTCCTGGAAAGACAAGACATAAAATCCCCACATTGAGAAATCAGCAAGTGATTCCCAATGCTGCTACTACTGATGATTCAGGAGGAAATCAAACAAGCTTTTAAATTAAAACAAATCCCTTTGAGGGTGATTTACTAATTCTAGAATCCCCAAAAAATCACAGCACATATAATTGTAATACACAGCTATGCAGCAAACCTGCTCTGCTGGATCTAAAGACCCTTGGCTACAGTCACTATTTGGAGGTACAAATTAGATGTTTCCTGATAAGGATTAGGTAGTAAAACAATTACCAAAAGATTTCAAAATTGCTGGAATGCTTGCAGTATTCTTCAGCATCATGACTGTACATTTGTGCCTTTGGATTTAAGGATTCCATTGAAACTTCACTTGATAGTTACAGCACTTAACACTTAGAAACATAACACTTGCATAAAACCATATAGAAGTATACCTTCCTGAATATAGTAGTGATAAATACACCTGTATCTTGGTATCTTGCTACTGAGACAAACACTAAAACTTCTGAATACAGAAGGCAAGCAGATGTGGAATCTTCTGGGATATGGGTCTAACAGTCTTAGACAAAGCACAACATCTAAAGGTCAGGTTTTTATAATTTAAGGGCCATAATAATGGTGTAACTTAAGTGCCCAGTGTCTACTTGTTTCATTTAATCTTTCCAATAGGCAAATGTACAGGAAAAAAATTATGAATAGAATTTTGGTACAGGTTTTGCCCAATTTGCAAACTGAAGTCCCTTGTCTGAGCCCAACACTTGGTGGAGAATGGATCAGGGAACTACAGACCTCATGAGTTCCTTTCTAACTTAAGTTATCCCACTACCCTACAAATTTTCAAGTAAAACTAGGCATTTGCAAGAGGTGACCACACCTCTGAAGTTGTCTGTAAGCAAACTTGGAACAGGAAATTATTTTACTGTCAGCTTATTGCTACAATAGCAGAAAATGCTGATTAGCAAGCAATGCAGAAAAAGTGTGACTAGCCTGTTGTCATTAGGAAGGGTAGCTATAACAATTTGTTAAAATGCTGTTTTACCAGCAGAAAAGAGACTGTATGTACATTTGCAGTCTATCACAACTAATGGCACAGGTATTCCTCAACAGCTTACTGCACACTGAAATTAGTTCATTTTACCTTTAGCATGAAGCAAGACAGTAATGTAGGGTGTTCTGGCACCAACAGAGATTCAGATTCAAGAAGATACCAGTTAGCACCTCTCAACCATCTACTAAAGACACTAAATTAGTTCCAGTTCAGTCTAAGTGGGCTATTCAGATATATGACAAAAAGAAAACAGACCACAGAAAGTAAGTCAAAGCCTGGGGCTTTTATTTGGAGAGCAAATTAAAGGACCAAGTGTGTAGATCTAGATTGTGTTTGTATATACACTGCACATATTTTGTTGTGTTAATGAAAAATGTAAGAATCCACTATTTGAGAAGGGAATTTTTCATACTGTAACAAATGAATGGGTGTGATTTTAGTGTCAGTGCTCCCATAATTACCGCTCAGTCATTGTTGTGCAACTTTATTTTGTACAAGTTTACAGTTGCTGCAACAATTGCTAAGTCACGAAATGCTGCAAAACAAAACAGCCAAACAAAATAAAGTTAATGGTTTTGGCACAACTCAGTGGCAGAAGGCACAGTCTCTGTACTTAAAACTTGCAGGAGAGCCTCTCTAGTGGGGAAATACTGCAACGACTTCCATGAGCTGTGAAGTATATTAAATTTGTAACATAGTGAGTTGTAGTTACTTTAATGCCACAGTACATTTCAAGCAATGCATGTGCTCATGAGCAACTGGAAGCAATCAATCAAGTTAAATATGCTGTGGACACAGATCTTAGAAGACACTGAGTGCAGTCTCAGTGCTACTGTCCTGAAGGAACACAAATGAGTCCAGGGCAATGCAGCACACCTGCAGAACATACAGTTCGAAAGAAACAGACAATATCATAACAGCTGACTGGAGCATCACAAGGAGTTGAAAGGCCAGACAAGTTGATGAGCGTGTTGTAGTGTGAACAGATTTGGTGCATGGCACCAACTGTGCAGTGCTGAGGGTTTGTTCCACAAAGCAGTGAAGGCTGACACTTGACTGAAGCTCTTAAGCAGTTTTTTTTTTTCTAGGGCTGTGAACATAAGGCTTAACCTAGTGGTTTGCTATCTTTTGTGTATCTTAAGTATTAATCAGTTTATACTTTTGAAGTTTCATATATCCTGCTTGCAAAGTCCTTTTGTGCAAGACTAAACATGATCCAAATACTGCCCCCAAAGAGCTGATGCTGCTAAGAAGTCTTCCTCATCAAATTATGATAGCAGCAATTCAGTGTTCACCCCTACTGCAAAGGGACAGGATATTACAAGTCCAGATCTACAAGATCACAAGTCCAATGATTATGTCAAGAAGGGAAATTGTAAGGAAATGGTGATTTTTGTGATTAAATATAGCCAAAATAAAAGTTATCCACACAGACTCAATCTTGCTTAAAGTCAGTGGTTTATAGACGGCATTCTCTTTCTTACACCTCCCACAGTGACAACCATATCAGTGATGAGCAGCAAGACTCTTGATTACTACGCATAGAATATTGTAAAGAAGTGGGTACAAGACAGCAGAGGCAGCTGTGATTCTGACAAACAAGAAAGTGTTGTAGATACAGAATACCTTTGGAAAAGTTAGGAGTAAACCAGAGTGTTTTATTCAGATGCTTTGGTGCATAAGATGCCACACTTCCCACATGCACATTATTTCACATCATTGCTTTAGTAAGTTTGTGAAGAAGTCCATGTACCCTATATGACTAAAATCTTCTGTTTCATACTGATTGATGCTTGTTCTCTCATGACTATCCAATAGCCTCCCAAACGGAGTTGTTCATAAACTAAGGCGATCTGTCTACGAAAAAACACTTTCACACAGGCAGAATAGCTTCTATTACAGAGGACAACCTTCAGAACAAAAAAAACAAGCATAAAGCCTGTATGACTTCTAAAAGACTTTGAGAATGTAACGTTCTGTGAAGCAAGTTTTTCTTCCCTACCTCTCATTTTAGCTGTTTTCAGGGAGCACCTCTAGACTAGCTTTATGGGAAGCTATTCTCATGACCCTTGGAATGCATGGGTCAAGTCAGTCAGTACTGAAAGTAACTCAGGAGAGCCTTGTTGCATGTATAATCAAACAGCTCAAGCGAGGATACACACTTGCAGCTGGCTGTTGCCAAATTGCTGAGCACTCACATTTTGAAAGTCAGTTACCTACTTTCATATATTACTTACTATCTTCAGTGGTGACCCCAGTTTTCTCTTCACTCCAGTCACTCCAGTAGCCCACTCCATCTTCCTTCATGCAACGAATTGAAAAGACATACTCTGTGTAGGGTCTGAGCCCTTGAACACTGAATGAAGTTCTTGGTGAAGCTGTATCTTCAGGAGGAACCTGTAAATGGAAGATTTTAGAGGCACTGATCAAAAATTGTAAAGCTGAGTTCTGTGCTACAACAGCTCCCATCCAAAAGGGATCCCCACAACATACGCAGCCAATACAAACAACATAGTTTTTCTCCCCTCTTATTTGCAAAAGCTTCAATTCTCAACCATGGTTTGGTAAGGGATCACAGTTGTGTGTATTTACCAGCTATAATACAATACATATATTAGAATAAGTAAGCAGCTATCTCAGGACAATCTCTCATATTCTGTTTTATTTTTTAATTAGTTTATGTCTACCTCTCCTTCCTCCCCATACAATTCCTCTACTTACTGATCTCTAATATTCCTCACATTTTAGAACTTTGCTAGGTTATCTGCTTGGTTATTGATTGCAAAATACCAGTGCTAGAAGGCTCTTATAAAGCTAGAGAATCCAAGATCATTGCTTCTACTGATACAGAACAGTGTTTCTTAACTGACATTGGAAATAGTTTGGTTTAGAGTAGTTTATACTTCTGCTAATAAATGAGCTTATTTTCTCTCCTTTATCGTAGATTAGGCATTGAATGCCAGAAAATGTTCTTACTGTGTATGTGCAGAAACAGGTGTGTGATGTAGATAATAGATATATGTAGGTAAACACACACACTGACTCCATCACACTAGTCTACTCACAATTAAGGGGTTTTTATAGTGAGCAACCCTGCATGAGGAATGACTGCAGATTAAACACACATGCAGGACACTCAAGAGGTTAACCCTGAGCACAAGAATTGTCAAAGTAATCAAATTTTAGCACAGCTAAACAAGCTCAGTTGTTTTAAAAGTTGCTATTTCAATGGTCTTGTGCACATGTTGAAAGGGCAAGACAAGTTAAAAGGACTTAATGGGACAATGTATCAAGAGACCCTGGAGTTGCAGAATAAGCTGTGCAGGACAGAGCTCTTTAAAACATCAATACAGGTGACCTTAATAATCAACCTCTGCATCTAAAGCTTAATAAGTTCTTCCAAAGGAATACACTATATTAGTCATAGGCAGCTGTATAATGCTACCTGCTTCAAACACCATATTCTGGTAAGTCAGAAGCAGCCTTCCTTCCAACAAGTCATGAAATTCACAATATTTTTGGGCCTCTGTATGGAAACAAAAGATGGGAAGAGCTGGATGAAAAGAGTTTTTCTAGAATACTGCTGCTCTGAGAGAAGGCTTAAAGAAAGGCAAAACTGAGAAGCTATTGAAAATATGTCCATACACTGATGTAGAAGAAAAAACCCACAACTCCTGATGACATGAACATATTTTAGTGCACTACAGGTAAGGCATATTCTTTACTCTTTTCCAGTTCCTTGACTGCATCAGGTTTAAGGCAGGTATGCAGGACAACCATACTGTATAGAATCAGAATCATTTAGTTTGGAAAAGACCTTTAAGATCATTGAGTCCAACCATTAACCTAACACTGCCAAGCCCACCACTAAACCATGGCCCTAAGCACCACATCTACACGTCTTTCAAAGACCTCCAGGGATGGTGACTGAACTGCTTCCCTGGGAGGCCTGTTTCTATGCTTGACTACCCTTTCCATCAAGAAATTTTTCCTAATATCCAATCTAAACCTCCCCTGGCACAACTTGAGCCCATTTCCTCTTTTTCTATCACTTCTTACTTGGCAGAAAAGACCGACACGCACCTCGCTACAACCTCCTTTCAGGTAGTTGTAGAGAGCAGTAAGGTCTTCCCTCAGCTTCCTCTTCTCCAGGCTAAACAACCCCAGTTCCCTCATCCACTCCTCTTAAGACTTGTGCTCTAGACCCTTCACCAGCTTCATTGTCCTCTGGACACGCTCCAGCACCTCAATGTCCTTCTTGTAGTGAGGGGCCCAAAACTGAACACAGTATTCAAGGTGTGGCCTCACCAGCGCTGAATACAGGGGGACAATCACCTCCCTGCTCCTGCTGGCCACACTATTCCTGATACAAGCCAAGATGCTGTTGGCCTTCTTGGCCACCTGGGCACACTGCCAGCTCATGTTCAGCCAACACCCCCAGGTCCTTTTCCACCAGGCAGCTTTCCAGCCTCTCTTCCCCAAGCCTGTAGCATTGCATGGGCTTGTTGTGACCCAAGTGCAGGTACAGTAACTTCAAAAAAAGCATCCCAACACTGTACAGTGTTTGCCCAAGGTTTAAATGACTTTTAGATCAGTAGTTTTGCATGTGCATGGGAAGATGAAAGTCCACTAATGATCTAGATGTTGCACGTACAGAATAAAAATTCAAAGTAAACATACTACAACATGGTGGGGAGGACAGCAGAGAAGTCCACAAAGAACAGACAAGGTCATTGTACCCTGTATTGTGCCAAGAACACCCTAGACCACAGCCCTCATGAACAGGCCAGATAAACCTTGAGAGGTCACATAAGGCCTAAGGATAAAGTGAATCCTCTGAACTACAGCAGTGAGGGAACTCCTGCAGTTTGAAAAATGGCTGCTTTACAGCCAGAGTGACAAGGACATTAGTGGTATTACCTGCATCCAGTTTGTGTCACCAATGATCCTATAGCGAATATTGAATTTCAGCTTCATCACAGCTGCTGAAATCCGATTCTCCCAGGAAAGCTTCAGAACAGTAGGCAGTATTTCTGAGTTGACTGACAAGTTGTGTGGAGACAGAGGTTTAACTAGAAGAGACAGAGTTAAGAGTCAACTCTACAGCTGTATTTTATCATGCCTCTAGCAGTTGGTATACTATGCTGTTAAGGCTACCATTAAAGCCTTTCACAAGCTCAAATGGCTGCTACTTCAAACGTTTCTAAAGCAGACTATGCAACGAGAACTTGCTATTCGAATTGTGATCAAATCTCACATTCCCTACCGCTGTCCTGCACAGTTCTAGTCAGCAATATTTTGGCAGTGTTAATTTTTATAGTGAAGAAACATTAACATATCAGTTCAGCAACATGCACAGAAGCAACAGTTATGTACTACTAAAGCTTTATTAAGAGGCATATAGTTACCAATCTCAATGGGATCAAGAACAAGAGGATCAGATTCAGCCTTCCCAAGAGCATTTGCTGCTTCCACCCAGACCTCCAGGTTAACAAAGAACTGAACGTCAGTAATTGTACAAGAATTGTTTACATCTTTTGGTATGCAGTCAGGAAAGTTCTCTTGTGGCCTAAGTAAAAGAGAAGGAAAAACATGATATAAAGCAATAAGTTTTGTTTCCTTTGGAGAACCTTTTTAAGTAGATCAGAGTGATCAATCAGTTTAGCTCCTACGTTTCCCCTCTGCTATTGACCAGCCGGGTTAGCTCAGTTGGTTAGAACATGGTGCTAATAACGCCAAGTTCACAGGTTCAATCCCTGCTTACTGCAGGGGGGTTGGGCTCGATGATCTCTCAAGGTCCCTTCCAACCCAAAGCATTCTATGATTCTATTATCTTTGTAAGCAGAGGGGTGGGAAGAAAAGGTGAAGAGATTAGAATGGCTTGTTCAGCCACAAATGCATGATTGCATTAGAACAGAAACTAAAATAAAATCTCTTGACATCAAGTCACCTATCTGCAAAAGCACAAGCCACGGTATTGCAATTATGAAGCTGTATAAAACCCTGACTTAGCTTAAAAAAGTAAGGATCAAGAATTGATACATTTAATCAAAAGCAATATGGCTAGTAACTAGAAGCCTATTCATGCATTAAAAGATGTAGTCAGTATTACCTCCATACCCTTCAAGAGTACGGTGTTACAGCTGCAACACATTATCATTTCTGTTGACCATCTTCTGCTACACTAACAGCAGATAGTTCTAGGGGCATCAGGAGATTTGCAAAGCATTAAGGTTTTCTACCTATCCACACTTTCTACTACACTTGTTACCAAAACACTTTAGCAGAATGGGGCAGATGGAAAGCTACAGGCAGTCATTCCTGTTTCCAGAGCAGAGTAACAATTCTGTCCACTCCATTTTAAATTACAAGAGACCTTTTGAAAAGTTTGAAAAATACCTGGGTTAATTTGCTATCACAGGAGAAATACTTTTGCTGAAGCTTTCATGTTAGGATTAATCATGGACAAACTCCATGCTGAGTTCTTAGGAAGTACAGAGTTGATAATACCTCTACCAAATCCAGTCACTGTATGTTGGTTTCTCTACTTAGAATCATACAATGGCTTGGGTTGGAAGGGACCTTTGAAGGTCATCTAGTCCAACCCCCCTGCAGTGAGCAGGGACATCTTCTACTTGTTTAGAATGGGACAGAACAGTCACCACAGAAAATCGTACAATATATAATTTGGGCCCAGCCACCTAAGGATTCAGTGTATTGTACTCATGCCACACTAATAATGTATTTGACAAATGCAAAAATATGAAATAGCTGTTACTCCAAAACAAGTGCAGCAACAAAATTTTGAGTCTGACTTACAATTACTTTAAATGTGAACTTCTTTAACTCTTCCCTTCTCCCCAAAACAGACGCAATGCTTCAGAAAACTGGATTTAAGTTCAGAACTCTTCCAAAGTATCAAGGAATTTCAAGAAAGTTTGGTTTAGCCTACAAATATTCTTCAGAATTATTCAGATATTCTATAGAAGTCTACTTACCATCTGTACTTCAACCTAAAGTGAGTGTCCAGGAACGTATGCCTTCCAGGGTTCCAGGTACAAGTCATAGGATATGTAAGTTTTGACATCTGATTCACAATGCAACTTAAGTTCTTGGGCTTCTCTGGGGGCACTGTACAGAAAAAGTTAGCAGTAATTAATCTCTATACACATTTCAGTCCAGTAAGAGTCATGCTAAGTTTCCCAATAGAGCAATTTCAGTGAACATCAGAAGTATTTATAGTCAGATTTACTTCTAAAAAGAGAAGACAAAAAGTACTAGATGCCATCCAGCAATGGAAGTCAAGAAGCTTAACCAGCTGCTCTGAGAAACAGTAGGTTGTATAAGAAATAGCACAGAAGATTTCTCATTGTTTGAGGCAGAAAACCTGATATCAACCACCTCTCACCTAAATCTATTTTAATTCACACAGAAAAAAATGCTAGTGAGCACTACAGCTGGACTGGCATATGCTGACTCTGCCAATAACCTGAGCTCTAAGGCAATTATGATACATCTGTTCCCCTCCACCTGAGCTATGGAAGAAGGATACTTCAGCTATAAACACCTACAAGAAAGATAAGGAATCTTCACCAATGCACTTCAGTAACATGTAAGAAACTTCTTCAGAGTGCAGCTGAACTATTTTTTTTCCTTCTTAAATTCAAATCATAGCATACAAAGAGTTTCTTTCTAGCTTTTAGAATATCACTATTTACAAGAGTATAATGTACTTGAAAAATCTTATTTCCTTCCAAGCAGAATGCTATTTTCAACAGAGCTACCTTATGAACCTTATAGTTTTGTTCCTGAATAGTTGTATTCTTATCAAACCTGTCGTTATTCTCATTGTTGACAGAATTTTTACTTGACAGTATGAAAATAAAGTAGCTTTAAATACAAATGCATCTCAATATTCATATGTGAAATGCAACTGTAGAATGTTATCTGTACTGTCATTCAGTTTATCATCTTAGGATATTGTATCTGTCCTCCCTTTTCATACATTTTGCCTGTCACATCTTTTCTGGTAAGAAATTTACTCCTCAGAAGTTGAAATAGAAAACATTGTTTTTCTGCAAAAGCATTTTGTAACTTATGCTAGAACCACATTAGTTTAAATTGTGAACTGAAGCCAGCCTTTTGTACACAGACCATTCAACAACTGCAATACCTTTCGCGAACACTAGGAGACAACATAATTCATTAGCCATTCATACTCCACTATTAAGAACACTTGTTTTATAAACAGCCCACCAACTAATTAAGCAGTATATGAAGTTATTCATGTTACTTTCTCAAGACCTCAGTCTTGTCTCAAAGAACACTTGCTCATAACTATGCAAGTGTTATCATGCTTGAACAAGGGAAGTTTATAATTCATTGAAAGTATTTTCTTTGTAGCTTTAGTAATACAGATGGACTAAATATTTCTCAGTCCATTAATGAAGAAAACATTGATTTCATCATGTTATTATGAAAGCAGGACATACAACCCTATTGTATTTCCTTGAACACTGAAACAGAAGCAAGAAGGAAGGAAAAGTTAGTTTATTTCCTAGGATCTATTTCAGTTAAATTCACATCTCCTTTCTGTAATTTAAATCTTCCTGCTTCAACATTTTTTCTGTTGTTTTCTGTTGTTCTGTTTTCTTCCTATTTCAACACTAGTCCAGAGTATTTTCTGTTTTTTCGAAAACTTTATTCTGTGCATATTTACCAGCTTTGATGGCATGTAACTTGATAATGTTTTTATACAATTATCCAGGATCTGAGGGAATGGAAGCAAGTGTCTCAAAATGTGCACACTTTCTATTGTTTGTATTCTCTTCCCTGTTTCTCAGAAGCAATTTTCTTAAGACCGGAATAAACAGAAAAAAAAAATGTTACTTACAGCCTATTGTAACCGCAATTCCATAAATGTTCTGCTCAATCTGTCCATCTGCTAAAATGTTGCATGTCAGAGGAGTAGCTAGTGAAGAAGTGTCATTAAATGTCACACTGGAAACCGTTCTGTTTATTTCACGATACTGTTCTTTAGGTACCACTCTATTTTTAATTTTCCAGATAATTTGATTAGCATAGATATTGCCAAAGTCAAGACAACTCTCATTCAAAATGCATAATGCTGTGAAATTGGAACCAAGGGCCAATACAGGAGACTCTGGGATGATATGACCACATGACTGTACAAGTCCACCTGAAACTAAAAAGAAAAAAGAATTGCGTCTTTATTAAAAACTACAGAGCATTCCGTAATCAATATTGCTTATACACCACTAGTGTAATGTTAAAAATACCGCATGTATCTAAGCGGAAAATGAATTAGTGACTTGACAGCTATAAAACTGAAATGCATTAGCAGACCACCAAGCAGATTTAAGGGACAAAACCAGCATAGCGTTCCCGAGGCTTTGCAAAAGTGTTTTGCCAAACAAGAAAAGCTCTATTAATAAACAGCGGCCTTTAGAGAGAGGTGACTCAAGGATTCAATGTTTAATATGTTTTGAAGGAGGAAGGTAATACACTTGAGGTTACTCTTGCAGTTCAAAAGTTATTTTCTGTTGCAAAACAACAAAAAAATTGGGGTAAGTGTGCACCTTTATTGTGGTGGACCAGTTTTAGAAGAATTGCACATGAACAGTTAAATAGTTGAGTTGTCCATTTCAAGAACTTCAGTGCCTATACTATAAGCACATTTGGGAGTTAGTGAACTCTGCATATTTGATAGTACTCTGTAAAAAGGAACTTCAGCACAACAATAAAATTGTGACTATCACTACAGAGGCACATAAAGAAAAAAGCATGCAGTTTTAAAGATGAAACAGATGACTGAAATACTGCCTTGGATCAACAGCCATACTAAAGAGCTTGAGGATGATCATTTGCTATACAACAGCAGTGGCCTATGGCTCTAACTTGATCATAGAGCCTACTACACTAGTTCACTGGCAGCTTATTGCTCTAACAGTTCAGTCTGACCAAGACATGCTTTCATTTAGACACCATTTGGCATATGTCTAATTAAACTTCAGCTTGCAAGAGTGACCAGCTCCAGTGATGTCAGTGGAACCAAAGCAACTTTCTACTGACCAAAGTAACTCATCACTATCTCTGTACAGAGATGAGCAATAAATAGAAGCAGAAGTGAGTATTGGTTTAACATGCATTATTTTACCATAGTATTAAGAGCATAGACTAGGTGTCTCTATCCTAATACACCTTGGTTTCTGCCCCCACCCCACAAGTATCTAGACAAAAAGCAAGCATGTGCTTCAAGCATCCGATTAAGTAAGTTCTACAAGTCTCTTGTGTTTGAGACACAGAAGCCTTACCTTTAAGAGAACAAATATTCATTAGCAAATATAAGCCATGGGCCACCCAGTTCCACCCAGAAAACATGCTGCACACAATTCCTGTAACAGAAAAAATTTTTTTAAAAAATTGGAACTATTACTCTTCACTTTAGATCACTGTCAAATTCAGATTTATATTTGATCCATGAAAATTTCTCAGGTGTGAACATTTGCTTTCCTGAAAGAGTTAGTATCTTCTCACTCTACAGAAAGAATGGGCATATTGTTTGCCTTTTACTCACTGCTGTAACAAAATCCAATGTCTACTTAACACAACCAATGCAGCTTAAAGCCTCTTTAGTTACAAATTTAAGAAATGCATCAGCTTAAGGTTTTTGTGTCATATGTGGAAACAACCTTCACTGATACTTCTGCGGGAGGTTCAGTTAGAATAGACAGTGTAACACTGTGGCTCAGGTTTTAAAACAGAACCCTTTGAATTTGATTATGGTTACCATACTTTCCTAGCTTTCAAAGGCACAAACAGAAATGTTTTGCACAAGGTTCAGAACAACTCACCACAAAACCATGTGTCTCATTCACAAGAGCGACTTAAAATACATTTAAGAATTACAAAGCACAATGCTTCCGTATCAAGAACTATTGACTCCTATCAAAAAAGCATTAACTAATTCTTCAAAACCTTACAGGGGAGTTCAAAATTCCTCAAAAGTTGGAAAGTTTAACATCTTACGTTCTTTATTCCTGTACTGCGGCAGAGCTCACTTGCTCTCCATTTTGACAATTCTACAAAACAATTTAGAGAAACTGAAGCATTCACAGAATAGCTTCCACTCCAGTTGTTCTGAAACCACAGAGCCTCTTCTGGATCTCTCAACTTGCAGTTATAAAGCAGCCCTAGGTTACTAAAAGCAAGTGATCATTCTCTACTAAGAATATGAGCTATATTATTTTTAGTTACATTTATGCATCTTTACAGGAATAGGTATATTGGCTTCATCAAATAGGGCATTTAGTCCACAACCTGATTTCTAGAAGCAGACTTCATACTGTTCCTATAGCTAGAAACTAAACACAGAATTTCTAGATTTACTAAGATTTGAGATGAGATTGCCTGTAGCAACCCTACTTCTCAAGTTTTATTTTCACTGACCCGATAAAACTTCTTTGGAAAACAGTATTCTGAGCTTTACCCCTATAAAAGGCAACTCACTGAGAAGTTTAAAGGAATTCCACAGTATTCCCTAGAAAGGAAAAAATTTAAAAGCTACATTTACTATTTTCAGAAGGAAAAGAAACTGCATTTATGACACGCAATACTCCTTTGCTTTGATTGCATGTAGTTTATAATAATGACAGAAAGATGTAAGGCATTTCATATAGATCAATAAAACTAGACAAGACATTTAAGTACTCATGTATCTAAGCCTTTTTTTTTTTTTAATGAATCAAGGTAAACAGTACACTGTAAAGAAAATCTCTATTCAAAAGAATTAGAAACCAACAACTAACAAAAGCTAATCTCAAACCTTTACAGCAGAGTCTCTGTAGGGCTCACCAATGTAGATGTGTTTCAGTTAGGACTAAAATAATAGCCATCAGAATCACTCAGCAGTATCTTTATTTGCTTCTATACTTGTAAATTTTGAGTGATGCAAGTAATGCATATTACTCAAAGCCCACCAGAATTTCCCACGGAGAAATTTTATACTAGCGATATTGCTGATTAGAAGACTTGACAGTTATGTTAACAAGCATTTGTATTTGTCACTAGAGGTTTTTTTTTTCTTTTAAACTAAATAACAAGACTTATTTATAACCAGACTGTAGTCATATGGAGTTAAGAATCAAAAAGCTAATAATTTTTTCTATGTTGCACTCAAGTAGCCTCACTGGGCTGGATATGAAAACCATTACACAGTTTTAAGTGCAGTACATCTTTAGATATTTGTTACAAGCATACAGTAAGAGAACTAAACCAACTGATTTTTGCTTATTATGGATGTAAAGTCTTCCAATACCTGAAATATAAGGTTTCTACCCACCCATGCCTTTATACATTTTAAAATCCCAACTGGTTTCACAAATTTTAATAAATTCACATGGTGAATACAACCAAACCCAGAAGACTATTCTCTTTTGATTTAGGTCTTCAGGCACTGAGTAAAACCAGCACATAGGAATCTGTTTTAGTGTCCTGACTTACTCTAACATAAATACTGCTTGCTACCTAAAGCTTGTTGTGCTTTATTAAGGATAGACCTTAAGATTTGTTATTTTAAGGAAGATTCATTTAAAGCTATTTACATTGATCAGTTTGAGTTGCAGGAAAACCAAGGGCAACTACAAGCTAGGTGGAAAGAAGCAGCAGTTCCACTTCCCTAATTGCCGAAAGCTGCAGAACAAGAGCAGAAGCAGCTCCCATATTGAAGAGGAAAGAGTGAAGCAGATGTAAAAAGGCAAAAAGGATTTTTTAAAAGAATGTTCAATATCATATTTCTCTCCCATTTGGTATCACAATTGGTGCCACATTATAATAACAGCAGTGTCAGCTAAGCTAAGTATTACATCATCACAAAGTTACTGGTTTTCTTTTCAGTAATGATTTATTTCAGGTTAAACGATATTTCCACAAAACTATTCAAGAACTGCTCGTGTTAAAATCATATCAAGTATGGCTCAGGTTAATAAAAAAATACTGTGAAGCACCTGAAGGATCATAAAAACTTACACTTAAAAAGCAACCACCACTTCAGAAGTAAACAAAAATATAGAATCATCACATATTTTGCTCTGAAGTATGATGTTTTTTGTAAGAAATAAAATAAGATGACTTCATCTTTTTAAATAAATGCCATTTCCAAATTCAACTGTCTTCCAGAGTTGGAATACAACATTTTAGTTGTCCTGAGCAGATTAATTGTCACATGGGAAGCTGAATTCCAAATCTCTACTCCTCCTTCTAAAGCACAAAGTAGTATCTGTTTTGAGGGAGCAAAGAAACCCTCCGCAGTTTATAGTACTTATTCCATCCCTCAGCTCCTGAAAACAAGAGAACCGAGACTCATGCCCCATCACCCGCAATTGAGAGTTAAGTGGAAAGCCCACCCACCTCCAGTACAGAAAACAAGCAGTTGTGACTGTATGTCAAAATCATGCTACAGTTCAGCATATATCTGCTTTTAGGCTGTTATGATGTATTTTACTTTCCCCCCTGCTGATCAATGCAGTTTGAAGAAGATTGAGGCTACACACCTCCAATCCCACAACGGGGTTATTGCAATCCCTTCTAATGTGTGCTATTTTTTAAAACATTAGTGTCTCTGACTTTTACAAGACTGCTTCTTAATCGAAATTTATTTCCATGGGAAAGAACCAGGGTTGCACTAAGCACTTCCATCCATCATGCCTAGAAGCTGTAAAAAAAAAAAAGGGAAAAAATAAGGTGGGGCTTGTAGCTAACAAAACAAGGAGCCATAATTCAGATTAGAGTGAGGAAGACACTGATGTTTTAGAAAACTGATGTTTTCTAGTCTGAGCATATAAAGATGGTCAGGTGCAGAGAGTGCAGAAACCCTGCATATAAGCTATACCAAAATTTTAAAACAGTGCCATCATCCAAAAGAAATGCAGCTAAACACCAATTGTTTACCATTAACTATGTTAAGTCAGACTAAGTTGCAAGTCTGGACAACAGAAAACCCAGTAGTTTCAGCGATTATGCAGCACAGCCCAAAGTCTTCTGTTTTACAGACTTGTATAGTATATTAGAAATCTAAAGTGAAAGTTCAAGCTGAACTAACATTGAAGAGGCTATTCAGTTCAGAAGCTTTTTTTTTAAAAAAAAAAGCCAAATCAACATTTTATCTATACTATGTAGTTGTTGTGGACCACTAAGTGAAGAGGAAAGGGAGACAAGGAAAGAAACTGATGTTAGAAGTTTGTCAGGTTACTTTCATAGTTAAGTCTGCCAAAGTGGCAAAGGATCAAAGTCCATCAAAATACTATACAGTAAAAACATGGTCAGTTTAGAACTGCTGTTGGTGACAGTCCTTAACTTGCAGAACATAAGTTATCTTGAAGAGGAAAAAACCTGTCAAAATGCTGCGATTACCTCAGTGAAGACAGGCATATGGAAATCATATGCCATGAGATCACCCCAATTAATCTCTAAATCATATGGGACTTCTATTATTCTTCACAGCGTGCTACCATTTTGAAAGGAAAGCACTAAGCCTTTATGCCTGAACCTTAAACTGATGCTTCAGCCATTATCTTATAAAAAGCTAATAAGAACCCTAAAGCCAAGCTTTATATGCACAAAGTAGCAACAGCATTGAGTTTTATGACTAACCTGTGAACAGTTTTTGAAGAAATGTCAGGCATTCATGCAAAATGGGTATCATTACTTATTCTGAGCAACATAGAGAAGTCTTACAAATTAATCTTATTTCATAAATCATGAGAAGTACCCCAAAATGAATACAGGTATATGTCATGAGTTACCACCTCTCCATTTCAGAGAGGTGATAATTACTGTCCAAGTGACCTACAAATGACAATCTCAGTTTAAGAGACTATCGCCAAAATAACATGGTCTTGCTGGCAAAGCCAGGTTGCACATCAGGAAGTATAGGTAACACCACGACCACCACAGGAAGGTGTTAGGGTAAAGCTCATAATCACATTAATCACAAAAGCCCAAAGGTTGCTGGCATATGGATTTCCAGAAATTCCTCAAGAAAAAAGAAAAAAAGAGCTAAGATTACAGCTTCAAGTGGTAGTCTCTCACTAAGAACCCACATAGCTCAGGTAGACAGAGCAAGGAACCAGTACATAAAAGTGATACTGCACACAGCAGCAGCTCCTCAAGGTTTTATAACAAGCCAGGTAGTACTTAAAGCCCATGTAAAAGCTGTAACTAGCCTCAAGGAATTTTGATTACTCAAGCTGTAACTGCTTTCTAATTAGGAGTATCTAATCTGCAAGCTTCCTTCCTTCCTCCAAGCTTACTTCCTTCTTGGAAATATTTATAAGACTCAAAAAACCCCAAATACCTCTAAGAGTATCACTTGAAAATCTTACATAACATTATATGCACAGAATATTCTAAAATTAATTTTCATATTTAAAATACACATACACAAGTGGTATCTTTATGCCTTTCACCAAACAGCTAAGTCATTTCTCTATCTTACTCATTCCTTTGCCTCTAGAAGGAGGCTTCTCCCTACACCTGGGGTTTTAGTAAGGCATTCAGAATAAAAAAACCCAAAAGGGGCATAGATTAAAATGATTGAAATACCTCATTAGACACACCAACTACTTGTTTGCAAGAATTAAGTTGTTCTTTCTGGCACCTTCTTAAACTGCATATCACTTTCTCTGAAATACTTCAGTGTTTTTTTTTTTTTTTTGCAGCTAGCAAGCAGCTTGAAAAGCAAATGAATTTATACAAAATAATGTCTTAGCATTCTATGTTCTCATCTTGAAGTCAAACCTTCAAGACTGACAACCACCAACGCTGGGTCTCTAGTTTAGACAGTTCTGGCTAATATAAGAATAATTCTAAAAAAAAATTTTGACCAAGAGGTTAATTTATTTTCACACAACTGTGCTAGTGCTAACTTTCTGGAGAAGCAGCATGGGAGACAGCATATCTCCATTTTGTGTACAGACTTACAGATGTGCATGTATCTCTCCCCCCCAAAATGTACATATAGACTTTACTTGAAGACATCACATTTCAAGACATGTAAACAAGATCCAAATATTTATTTTTAATGCTTAACTTCTAGGAAGTAATCTCAAATTTTCATCTTCCTCTCCTACTTTCCTATTGTGATACACCAACATACAGATTAAAAGTTACATTCAGAAGTCACATGCTTTCAACAGATACCTTTTACATATTCTTACTTCTCTGAAAGTAACAGTTATTTAGGAACACAAGTATAAGTTTTATGTTCTATAAGGGAAAAGAGGGACAAAGGGGGGAAAAAAAGCCCGTAACTCCCAAAAGTATCTGAACTCTTCAGGTTGTGGACCCCCTTTTATTTTTCCCCCCTTCTCAGTGACAGGACAGATGACTAATGACAAAATTATAACCCCAAATAATTCTATTACCAGGTTTCTCCTTCAGAAATGCCTCAGAAATCACAAGCAGCCACCAGCTGGCAATCACCTAGTCAGCCCAAAGCAAGGATGAAAACTGAGACTGGGATTTATTCTCTGCACTGCCAGCACACTTGGCAGACCACTCTCCTTTGTGCCTCAGTTTCATCATCTGCAAGATGAAAATAATGACACCATTTTTCTTTAGGAAGAGAGTCACAGACCCCCTGCAAGGATGACTGGAGCTCAGAGCACACTGGAAGTTAGCAGTCGACCCAGGCTGCTCACTGTACCTGCTCTTCCCTAATCCCTCAAGGAATCCCTCTAGTAGTTGGCGCAGGTGTAAAACAAAGTGTGCCTTTCTTTCAAGGCCAGCAGTCTTCTACCTTCTGGTCTACAGGCAAGGAGAACAGACCACTTGTGGAGAAAGCAATAAAACGCAACGCTTTTCAACAAGAAAATGCCGCCAACAACATGGCCAAGCTTATCAAGAAAAAGCCTGAAAGACACGAGACCAGCAAGGGTCGCAGCACCTTTATTAATTTAAGGCTATCGGCATTAACAACCACCGCACTAAAGAAAAACCCGGATAATCTTCAGTCTTACCCTCTGCGCCACGCCGGCAGGTCAGGAAAACCGCATCAACAGGGGAAGGGCTGCGGACGGGGCACCCCCAGCAGCTGGTACTACGCCCACCGGCAAGAAGAGGGACTCGACCGGCCGTCAGGGCCCCATACCGAGGAGGCCCCAGGCCGCCGGGCAGCTGGCGAGGCCATATTGCATTTTCAGCGCCACCGCCGGCCAGCTCCGTCAGTGCCCGCCGAGGGGAGGGGAGACACCGCTGCGGGGAGCGGGCGGCGGCACCCGCGCCCCCTCGCAGGCCGCCGCGCCGGGGAAGGCCGCAGCCAGACGTCCCCGCCGCCGGGGGGGGGGGCGAAGGCGAGGGAGCGGCTCGGGAAGCGAGTGGCGCAGGGCTGCCGTCCTCCCCCGCCGTCTCCCAGTCAGCCCTGGCCCGGCGCCCACCCGCCCGCCCCGGCCTCCCCGCCCGCGGCGCACGGCCCGGCCTGCCCAGCCCGGCTACGGCCCGGAGGGGAAGGACGTGCCAACGCGGCCCCGGCCGGCGGACGCCCCTCAGGGAGAGGTTCACAGAGGGGCGGCGAGGAAGCTGAAGGGGGCCGACGAGAAGGGAAAAACCGGCTACGGCCGCCAACCTCCCGGCCCTTACCTGCCGCTGCGGCGCTGCCGCTGCCGCCTCACGGCGCCCCACGCGCCGCCGCCAGCCCCTAAATAACGGCTCCGCCGCGCCGCGCCATCGCGCCGCCGTCCCGCACGCGCGGCCCCACGCCCGGTCACGCTCCCACCCCCCCCCCCCCCCCGCACCGCGCCCTTCCCTCCTGGACTCGCGCCGCCATTGGCGACCGGGGGCGTGACGTCACCGAAAGGGGGCGGGGGGCGGAGCTTCCCGTAACGCGCCGGCCGGTGCCAGGATCCCGGGCGCGAGGGGCGCGCGCGGCCGGCGGGGGCGGGAAGGGCGGCGGCGGCGGCCTGTGGGGGGGTGGGTGCCTCCGCCCGCCCGCCATCTGCCCGCCGGTCCTCGCCCCCCTCGGCACTGCTTGGCCCCCCTCCCCGCGGAGAAACGCTCCCCGCAGGGTTTTGCCCTCAAGGTGTGTCTCAGGGTGTGTAAGAACAGACGCGGGGGGGCGGAGAGCCCCGCTTCCCGGGGAGGGGGGGCGCGGGAGCGCAGTCACCGCCGTCGCCGCCTGCGGCTCTTACCTGCGCGGTGGGCGGCAGCCGCGGGACTCCTCGCTAAGGCGAGCCGGCCCCTGCCTGCGCCGCCGCCGGCAAGGCCTCTGGAAGCTTCTCCGGGCCCTCGGCCGGCCGGGCCTGCGCCGCCGGCGCGGCGGGGGTGTACTCCCGGGCAGGCCTGAGGAGCGAGCAGCCTTGCCAGCGTTTCGCAAGGCTCCCCTGGGAGCACGGGCGGCTGGAGAATACTCTTATCAGCAGCGGTGTCAGCTGAACGCTGTTATCGAGAGCAGTCCCTAGAAAAACGTGTTTGCAGAAAGCTGGGTTGCTAGGAGATGTTCCTGAATATAGATCGTTCATGTGATCGGGATCCAGGGAAGCCTCTGGGTTCCCTCGGTGGTTTTCATTGTACATTTCTTCATTCAGTCACCCTGAAAAATCGCTTTTGTAAATGGGACACAGTCGTGTACTCTTAAGACGTCCTCTTCATTCCAGATTAATTTTTTCCAGTTCACAAATGGGAAGGAACACATTTCAGTGCCACATCCACAAACTTACACGGTGCTAAGAGTGTCAAAGTAGGCTATTTCTAGTCAGGAAAGTACCAGACATCACTGGTGCATGCCCAAGTTGCTTCCTGGCATACACTTTAGGCTTTTGCCCATTTACTTCTTAGATTATCTTTGGGCTCGAGTGGGATATGACCTATACTATATTTTTAGTTATATCTTTAGAGGAGTAGGCAGATTGGCTAGACAAATAGGGCATCTAGTCCAATATCCTATTTCCAACACTGGCTGGCATGAGCTGCTAATGAGAAAAGATTAAGAACTTTGGAAAAAGATAGTGGAAGATAACCTACTTCTCACATGTTTAGTGCCAGTCTCTGGTTATGTTTGGTTTACTTTCTGAGGTGGCTTAATATCCCCAACAAAAATGTTGTTGTTGCAAACTCTGAGAATGTTGTGTATTTTACACATAACAGAGTAAAGCTTGATGGTCGCTTCAGAGGTCATTTAGTTCCTCCACTTTCCTGAAGACAAAATTGGCTATACTTAAATAGTTTCTATAGGTATTTATCTAACCTGCAGATTAAATTTATTACTTCATGTCCCTACTCACAGCTGATGCTCTTTCTAGTAACCTTAGATGCTTGCAGTGTTGCTGTTTCTCCCATTAGTGGTGTCTACACTTAATAGATCCAGTCCCTTCCATCTTCTCTTACAGGGTTTTTGGTGTTCAAACCCTTTGTAATGTATCAGGACAACTGACATCTGGGGAATAAGTTTAACGTTTTTTTCACAGTGAAAAAAAGTTCTTCAGCATTACAATTTGTCACTTTTGCTTTCTCTTCTGGTGAGGGTTGGTGTGTTTGTGCTTATGATGATGTAGGATTACAGTTTGAGAATCATGTATAATTGGTAGATTCGCAGTCTGTACAGATATCCCTGCTTCAGTACCCTCAAAAAAAAAAGGTGTTTGGCAACTAAAGGTTAAGTGGAAGCACGCTCCAACTAGAGGGACTGCAAAAATAATGCGTTTTTTTTCTCTTGTTTTAGCATATCTTCTGTGTCCTGTAAGGTCATTAGAGTTCTGCTGCTAAATAGACATTCCAGGAGTAGATGCTCAACTCTCTCCCCTTCCCCCAGCCAACAGAAAGCCTCTTGTGACATTCTCATTCCGAAATCCGATAGCCTGAAGCGATTCCTGGTTTATTGCCAGAACTTGTAGAACAACACCCCACCCCCCCACCCCCCCACCCCCGCCCTTCAGAGCCAATCCCCTCTCAGGCCTCACTTACATATGACATGTATTGTAAACTCTTCAAATAGGCAAGAGCTCTTGTATTTCACAGGTTATTTATAGGCTTAATGTAAAACTGTTTCCACAGTTGAAGTTGCACAGAAGAGCAAAACAATTTGTACGCAATTGTACTTAGTTTTTCTGTATTGGCACAAAATACCATTAATATAGTAACAATTCAGTTGCTGTATTCAGTATTGGTGATCTCTTCTTCTAAGATGATTGGCTTTCCCAAGGATTTTTTGTAGGTTTGGAAAGTGATGATAGCATGCTTGCCTATATACCTTATCTCCCCTTCAGAACCTTTTGCAAACTCTAGATGCATGGAAAGATACCTCAAAAGTATAAAGAAATAGCCTTATGGACAGACTGAGTCCCATTTCTCTATGGCGTTGGTCAGCGCGCAGAAGTCAGTCCTGTATTTTCCGCCAGCCCTAAACTGCAACAGTGACGTGGATGGTGGGGTAGCCACTGCCCTTGTGGGTGACCTGAAGACAGTTGTAATAGCCCCTCTTGATCACTTAGTTGATCTTGCTGATCTTGTTAGTCCAGTAATTCTCAGTCAGGGCTGCTGTTTGGCTTGCCTTAGGCTACTCAGAGGAAATAATTTGACATCCATGTTGCAAATGGAAGTAAGTGGAATTAAATGTGGTAAGATATATTTTTCTTAAATGATCACTGTCTACCCAAATGTGGTTTGTATTAATCTTTTCCTTCTTTCACAGGCAGGACTGAATGTTTTGAGCAATTATGCTACATCACTCAGTGGGTTGAGTTTTGTTTTTATTCTTATGAAACCTGGGGTTTTAATCTGACAGGAGGATTATTCATGTTGCAGTGATTTCTAGTTCTGTGTCAGCATCTTGTCTAGCAATAAATGCTTCATTTTGAATCTTGTTGGTGAAGGTGAAACTCAACTGTGGTCACGAAACCTCTGCTGGTGTAAACAACATGGTCCGTGGGAGCTGCAAATGCTTACATTCTGACACGGGGTCTTGTAGCCTGGAGTATAAAGTAAGTTGCCTGGACCGTGGCCTTTTAAAATATACAGACTGTACTTTCAATAACACACCAAAAATCTGACTGTTCTTACAACACCATTAGACATTTTCTGGTGCAAGCTGGTGAAAACAAGTTAATAGCAGTACGACTGCCATTTGATAGAATCAGAACATTTGGGATCCCAGGTAAAGACGACAATTAAGCCCTTCAAGCATGTTGTGAAATGCCTTTTCTGCACAGGGATGATTTCTTGAAAGACTGTCTAGTTTGATTTACTGCATTATATTCTTCCCTACTGATACACATTATACTGCTGTATACTGTACTGTATATGCAATACAGTACCAATACATAGCTAATATAATCACTGGTAATTTAAAATTTCAAATACCCAGAGAAATTCAAAATTCTGGCCACATTTTTAAAATGTTCCTGCAAACCAGAATTTTAATCTGCACATTGAATCAAGCAGTATGTGAAATAAGTTAGTCTGTTGAATTCACTAAATATATGAGGCAAGAATAAAAGGAAGTTAATTGTCAGGAATTGGAAGGTCTTTGAGGTGAATTACCTATCTGCTCATTTACACTGCAGTTTGTGTTCCAACACAGTGCTCAGATCAGGGCTATATAGGACATTTCCAAGCTCCCATGATCTGCAGCTAGGATATAAGTACATGGAGCATGCCTTCAGAACCTCTGTTCTTTCAACCCCAGGAAGAAGAGGATAGCCTGGGAATATGGATGGAGATGGGCAGTAACACCTGAAAAACGTTGAGTGATTGGCAGAAGTTTCTGGGTAGCTGCTTCACTGTGGGAGCAGAGGCATTTTTAGAGATACTGTTAGGGATTGCCTAGGAACAAACTTGTACCACTCTGGATCGTTTCAGCAGTTTCGTAACAAGTTGTGACAAAGTCTGCAGTCAATGCAAAATCTACTGAATCCTATGATAGATGTGTCACAGAGAGAAAAAGATCTTTCTGGAATGTATTGTTATCTTGGTATAAGGATGTGAAGCATCCCATAAGATAGATGAGGAGTGTGAAAAGATTCCTCAGTCCTGGATACATGCGGTTTTGTTGGAGATGGGTCACTGTCAGAACAGGAATTTTGGGAACAGTTTTCAAAGTCATGGACAGGCTGAACAACAAGACCCTTTAATGGCAATGTTCTGACCTATGACAAGTCAAAGGTGTTTTCTGTGGGATAGCTGAATCACTATGGAGAACTATTCATCTGGGAGCTTCAGTGACACATCCAAACCTCTTGCTGAAGTGATGATGTTATCTCAGCTTGTATCACTGTCCTGAACTTGAACTTACGAATCTGGGTGTTCAGTGTCCTTACACTCAGGATGGATCTCCATCTCCTGACATTCTTTAACAGTAAGAAGAGTTGCTTTTTTCCCCCAAGAATGGAGAGGACTAGTCCTTTGGCCTGGGTTGCCTGAACAGTAGCAGGCTTTTGCATTGAAGCCATAGTCTTGTAGGTCATGAAGTTATGAAGTCCCCTGAAGAAGAAGGGAAGAGGCAGGCTGGGAGGCAGCAGCAAGGGAAAAATGGATGATGTAACTGTTGGAAATAATTTAGTGAGGGCTGCAGCATTTCCCAGCTTTATAACTTACCAAACATGAGCTGCTCAGTGGGAGCAAAAAACAGGCTTGGGAATTCATTACTTCCTTTTGAGGGAGACTGGAGGATACTGCTTTTTTCCTAGAGTCACTAGGTGTTTGCAATCCTTGTGACAAAGGGGTAAAAGTTAAATAAGCCAAGCAGCCACTGTTGCAACCAAGCAAATATGTACAACCGAGGCAAAAGCAAGTCCACTTGATGCTTGATGGCACTTGTTGCACCAAGTAATGAATGATGCATATGGTAACAGGGCTATCCTCGTTCTTTAGCATTGCTATGCCCAGTAGGTTGCTTAAATCTGAGACTCAGGACAAGGTGTTGCAAAGGTCAGGGTCTGTAGAGCTGTAACTGGGCTTCAGCAGTTCAGGAGAATCTTGTGATCATTGGAAGAAGTTAGAAATGGGGATAGCTGACTCCTGCACGTGTGATAAACTTGACAGGGAAGCTTTGGGTTGTTGAAGAGGACTTGACCCAATTCTGTTGTGATTCTCAGGAAGAGGAATGACAACACCATGAAGCTGCAGCAGGGCATGTGGAATAGACAGAAGCTTGGTTATAGCCCACTGAAAAATAATGGCACGTGACAGAGTTGGTGTGGAACCTAACAATCTGCTTGTTTTTCTGGGGTGGAAATTGTACAGTGAATGTCATTTTAGAACTAGGCGGGAAGCTTTGACTGATGGAACATGTTGCTAGGTCATGTTTTTTCCCAAAAGATTGTGGGCAGAACAATCAGAAGAAAAGGGGTCTGACCTTCACTGGAGGAACAAGGCCGAAAGTGAGACCAGAAAAATGAAAAGGTATCTAAATCAAAGCAAGCAAATACAAAATGTTGGTGAAGATAAAAATACTGAAAAGGATGAAACAAATCAAGCACAGAAAATGCTTAAGTTAGGGTGAATAATACAGTGAATGTAATGCAGTTCACTGCAAGGAAATGCTGATTCAGGCTGGTAGCTAAGATGAGCTGAAGATGTTATGACATGCTGTAGTCATTTATGCCATGTGTGTGAGCTGCCTATGAGTTTAGTATGCTTTTGGCAGCTACTAGAGCTGAAAAGCCTTTGGAGTGAATCTGCTTACACAGCCCAAAGTGTAGATGAGTCCTTGGACAAATGCTTAAGGCAGAACTCTCAGACTGTGGACAAGAAGACCCAACTAGGAGTAGCAGAAGATGATAAAAAAGGAGAGGGAGATGTCCTCAGAATGAGTGGGATTGTCTTTCCTACTTGGACAAGGGCTTTCATGAGCAGTATAGCCAATAACAAATATGCCAGAAAATGCCAGAAATTACCTTAATTGCCAAGGTAATCTAGTATTTGGACAAAATAAGGTCATGTGTGAAGAACAGCTGAGCTGAGCCTGAATATGGGCTGACGGAAGTGATACTAGCAATAGAAAAAGGCATTCTGAAAACTCAAGGCTCCTTTGTTATAGTCTCCTTTGTTCAGTCTCCTTTGTTATAGGATGTATATTCACAGCCAGTCTGTGTTATATAGCTATAATTGTGGATTCCCTTCTGATGTCAACCTCTTAAAAAACACCTGTAAGTGGCACTTTCTGTCCTTCCCAGTGAGCAAGGGAACAGCCCTAGTCAGACAAATTGTGACTGGCCATGGTTGTTTACACCTTCCTTGTGTTTTGGACAGGCTGTAACAATGTTCCAGTTAGTGCAGAACAAAATCACATGACATGCCTCCTCCGGTTGTATGATAATTGGCTTGGGAGGCACAGAATTTCAAATGGGGCTAAAGTTGTTGTTCCTCAACTGCAGAGCATAGCAGGGACAGCACAGGTGATGCCTGACTGGCTCCACACTGTGGTTGCTCCATCGCACAGTGGAGCTCTCCATACTAAGGCTAGTGTGGGGGCTTGTCTGTGTGGGGCTAGTCTGAGGCAGTGGAATATCTCTAAACACAAAGAGCTATTGCTGACCTCTTCATCCTTCCTCTATGTGCAAGGTATGCCTCTTAATTTATATAGGGAAAGCAGGATCACAGAACGACACAACATTAAAAAAATCACCATAACTTAAGCAGTGAGGTACCAGTTAGCACATTCCCATGCACAAAGAGAAGCTGTAATAACAAATGACAATTTTGTGCTTTAAGTTGCTGTGTTTCATAAGTGGTGTCTAATACTGGAAAGTACGCAGCAGGGTGGCTGTGGTAGAAGAACCTGTATGCAGTAGCAAATAGTTCAGCTTGACTTTCTTTAATAACCATAAATTTGCGTCCTGTGAATTCATGCATCGGGGTGACACCCACCTTTTGAAGACCTATTCTGTTGTAGCATACTGTGTATGAATTAAGCTGTTGTTATGTTTGGAAACATTGGCTTTGTGATACTACAGCTTGAGACTTCTCAGTATAGGATGGTAGAGACTTACTGAAGAAACAGCGTATATGGAGCTTATGGAGAGGAAATCTACAGGCAAACTACTGACAAATACTTCTTGTATTTTTCCACACTATACCTACTGTTAGACAGAAATCAATACAGTGAGATACCACTTGATTTCCAGGAATAGAGCTATCAGCAATGATATGTAGTTAATTGCCTTAAAGTGGCACATTTTAAAAAAAGGATCTTGACAGCTTTGTGCTTGAAGTTTTCTGCTTGAGCTGTTACAAAACACAGAAGGCTGGAGCCTGTTGCTACAAGCAAAGGCGGTGGGGTTCATGGGGAAGTACATTCTCATCAGTAAAACTGAAGCAAGTTCTGTATTAGAGAACTCATTCACTGCTTCCTTATAGTTAAATTGACTGATGCTATTCAGACCAGTTAAGGCTGTGCGTAGAAAAAGATATTCAGTTCTGAGTGTTTTACTGATAATGTCACCAAAAGTGAGTGCATTCATGAGACAGAGTAACAGCTTCGTATGATGAAGGAATGAAGGCTTGCGAATAGGAACAACTGAAAAAACAGTAACAAAATTCAGCATGCCAGGCATATTTGTGTGTGAATGTGTAACTGAGAGATACAAGGAGGAGTATAGCAATTTGTACATGAAATTGTAGCACAAAAGGGTTGTATATAGAATGGAATAAGGAACAGAATGAAGGAGAACAAGGGAGAATATAGGCTTTTGATAATACTTTCCCATTGCTAAGACGTACTAGACTGTGCTATAGCTTCCATCAGCTACAGGTCTTAAATTATTTATATCTGCAGTGAACAGTATATTTAGGTGCCTAGGAAACTTACGCATTCGCTGGAAAATAAAAGAAATAATAATAATAATTTATATTAGCCAATTCATACTGCAACTTTATATACGGTACAAAGATACAGATAAAAATCTTTGCCCCATATGCTTCACTACTTTTGAGGATCTTTGCATTTTACATTTCTGGTCTCACTGATCTATATTCTCTTCTCCTTCCTCTACTTTACTGTTACTCTTCACCATTTATTAAGAGTTCTTCCTTTCTTTTATCTCCTTGTGCTCTTTATCTTCTCTTCCATTGCCAACTTTACTTTTATATCTTTTCCTCTTTTCTCTGCTCCCTTTAGCATTACCTTAAATACAGCTGTTATATTTACAACTTGTCCAGAATCAGTCCATCAAAATAATTCCTTCTAAGGGTCATCTTAGGGAGAAGGCTAATTGGGTAAGAGTATTTTTATGCTATATTTATACTACCACTCAGCTATATAACAAACCAAATTCTGCAAAAAATCTGAAATTGTTACACAGAGTGCCTTTTCCTCTTGTCTCACCACCTGCAGTAACAAGTGCTTTGCAGTCAGAATTTAGCAAACAAAAACGGTGGTGGTCATGTATAAGGCGTAGCAAACTCAAGCCCAGTTTCTCAGTGCTGAAACTCCTCCATCGTGCCAACAGCAGTAAAAGCTTGCTTGAAGAGATAAGTCAGAGAGATACGAATCATAGCCTGAAAGCATCTCCAGTGCTGAGCTGTGAAGCATTCTTTCTAGAGCCAAGGCGCCAATTTAGAAATTGTCATTGTTACTTGAAATTCCGGTATGAATATTTGTAATCAAGCTTTAACTTCCAAGAACAGAATTTTGTAGTTTTTGTGATTTCTTTTTGGTTTTGTTGCAGCACTCAAATTTCCCAGACTGGACTGGGAGCTCATTGTCTTGCTGGTATATAAATGTGGGGAAAAATGCAGACCTCCTTAAAAGATTAAAGCAAATGGCAGACAAACATTAGTGGTAAGAGATGTAACATACAAACGAAATTGTTACTGTAATCACAGACTAGTGCTCCCTCATTCTTCACATTATCATTGTCTACTCCTTTCTTTGTCACTTTCCTGCCTCTTTTCTTTTGCCCTTCCTTTCTTCTGTAATTGGGGCCACTTGTCGTTCAGCCCATAAAGGTTGACTTAAATATATTTTGTCTATAGTTAATTACGCAGTGGGAGAATCTTCTTGGAGATATGTGTGTACTCAAGATCGGGTTCAAGTCATGTCAATATCAATATATCCTGAAACACACAGGCTGCTCCCGTTTGTATTTTAGGGCCTTTTCTGAATAGATCCTTTATGACACTCCTTGCTAGTATTTGCTCCAAAGTTATAGTTCATAAAGTATTACTTGAATTTTATGATGTAACGGTCTGTGATGATCAATGTCAACTAAAATAATAATTCATTCAGCAATGATAGTTTGTTGAACAAAAGGTGTTAATATTTTCACTATCCTTATATTTTATATGCAGTCCTTAGCAATGTGAATAAATGTATGTCACTCATTAATTGCCCGATAAGCTTGAATCAAAAGGAGCCATTAACAAATTACTTTTAATACATTGGATTTGATGAAAATTTCTCAGATTACGTTGACATTCTCCTGCTAGGCTCCTGTTGGCAGCTTCATACTGTATATTACATGCAAGTCAACATGTAACAGCAATAGTATATGCAGGTTCTTTTAAATTAAATGTTTGAAAAACATTAGTTTGAAGTTGCATAATCTCATCTTTGGATGTGTTGAGTGCACTGTTCTCCCATGAGCTCTGAGAGGAGGGTTTGACCACAGTGCCTTCAGAGCTTTCTTTCTAAATTATTTCCTAAATTATTCTACAATGGCATGGTAATCATTAGCTTATCACTGAAGATTGGGCTATTAGTCCATGTACTGTCCAATGCATACTATTTATAGGGTTACTGGAATATATTCAACGTGTCTTTTCAGATTTTTTTTTTTTAATGTTAAATTTATGCATACCTTATTATGAGTTTAATTGTGCATCACTGAGAATATGCATATTTTATAGAGACTCAGATGACTGTTAATGCCTGGAAATACAGCAATGCATTCACAATAAGCACCCATCTACTTTGGAGTGATTACATGTTTAGTGTAAAGATGTATTCCATATCTCATTTTGAAAAAAAGCTGTCCTATAGTGCCTTTGTGTACCGCTCGCACCCCTGGGAAAGCTCCTCAAATGATGTGTAAATTATGGTCTAAAGTTGCTTTGCAGGTTATCTGTAGCTCAGGGTTTCTTAGAACATTCGGTGTTCTCAGGAATGACCTGGTAGTTGCTGTCTCTCTGCTCTCCTGCAATGTTTTAGGTATCAGGCTCTCCTTTTCCTGTCTTGTCTTCCTTTAGAGCTTCGCCCCACCCCTTGCTTGCTCCGCTACATTTCCTTCTCCTGACTTTTGCACCTGGCTTTATTTAGTGTCATCCAGAGCATGTCTCAGTGTCAGGAGGCAAATTTGGTGAGGTGGGCTGGTATCACAGCCTGTGATCTATGGGAACCCTGGCCACGGCCACAGACGGAAGTACTAGGAGCAGATGCAGACAAGAAGATGTGGTTAACTAGCTACTGCCCTCACTGCCTGAGTTAGGACTTGGTGGCAGCCAGAAACTAGTACCTCACATACAGATGAGCTATTGACTGTATGGCGATGGGATCTTGCCCCTTGGGAAGCAGCAGTTCCTGGCTCCTGCTGAGTTCCTTCCAGCAAGTTCAACCACTGACTTAGAAAAGAAAAATACAATCTGACATATAATCCTTGACAAGTTGCTGACCCTTGTATCTGAGGGATGAGAGGAAACTAGTCTCAGTGTTCACACAGTTTTTTTCTCTATAAGCAGTAATTCTTTGTCCACAACCTTAAAAAAAAAAAAACAAAAAAAAAGGTCTGGATTGAAGACAGAAAGTTCAGTCGCATTTCTGTGTATAAGAAGCCCCTTTTACAGATGATTGAATTCAGCCGTGTCTGGGGTGACTGTAACAATTGTTTAATAATGTGGAGCCTTAAATGATATCCAGCTGATTCTGTCGGGGGATTTTGCAGGCAGGAAAAAGTTAATTATCCAAAGCTGGATGCAGATCAAGATTAGGCTTATTGGCTCACACACTGTAAGCTTGATAGCTCTAAAGTGGTAACTGACATACTTTTTTTTATATCATTTGTGAGTATGTGCTATGCTGTAAGAAGGTACTTTTCCAGCCAGCTCAAGAAACAACTTTTTGCTTGCTTATTAATCACTTATGCTTTTCTTGAGGAAAGGAATGCAACTTAACACTCCAACAGTTACTGGGGGGGAAAAAAAAAATCTAAGTAGAAGCTTTTCAGGTCGTGATTTAGAATTTACCTTACCCTGTAGGGTAAGGATGTTCTCTGAGGAATTAAATCTTCAGCCACTATTAGAAAATTAAGCATGAGTATGAATGTATATTAATCCTAATTCTGATTTCATTTAAATCAATAGGAATTTGCTATTGAGTTCAGTAACAGTTAGACTGGACTCCCATTGCCAAATTCTGCAGGGTTCTGCTGGCCTCTACTAACCCCTCTTGTTTATGTGGAACCGAAGTGATCAGTACCATGAATTTGTAATGATTTACAGGAAAATACTCAAGAATATGAATTGTCATAAGAATTATCTTATTTCATCTTTAACTTACAACTTGACTTAACACATTTAGAGGTTATAGCCCATACTTAAAAGTGAAGTTGGTATCCCCTTCTAAAGTAGCTTTAGGGAGGTTGAAACTGAGACTCATGAAGGAGTGGAAATAAACCTGTCACTGTGCTCTTAAGACAGGTTGCTGCTCAGAAATTCATAAGAAGAAAATACTTATTTGTGATTATAACAGGCAAGATGTTTTAAATTACCTACAGACATATGGGATCATTGTGAAAGTATCTTAAACTATTCAGAAACTTTATAAAATACAAAAGCGAAGTTATTCCAAGATCCAGTAGTATCCTTTTTTTTTTCATGTTGTTAAAGTTAACTGGAGAAAAAGTGTTCTAAGATACATAAAACCTATATCTGGTAAGAGAAATCCTTGCTTCAGCAGCAACCTTCTTATCCTATATGAGACTTTATACTGTTAATGCGTGTATCTGTGTTAAATGAGGTTGATCTATATGTGCTAGTTTTGTAGAATTAATTTTTTGCAGATGAGTCTGAAATGCAGACAAAAAATGACATCCCTCTGGCAGACAGAATGCATTTTCTGTGAGGGAATTTCATCTGTTGTGTGCACAAAAAAATTAATGCCTAAATAATGTTTTGTGAAACTTGCCTGTGTACAAATGGAGACTGAAGAACAAAGTTTCCTTGGAAAACCTTAATGTATAAAAGAAGTAGTGCAGGGAAATTCTGATCTCACCAAAGTTGATTTTTTTCCATTGTCTTTTACAAGGTCAGTTTTCATCTTCAGTTTTTCCAAAAATAGGCTACCCAGATAAGTAAGTGAGATCTAGTAAGAAATGTAAAGAAAAGTCATGGTAACAGATGTCTTCTGCATTTTGAGCCTTTAATAGTACATTTTTTACAGTGTGTATCTTTTCAGTTACTGTTGATTTTTGAAACATATATTGATTTTTGGACCATTGATGACAGCACTAGTGTAAATTCCTTTATGAAATGAAGCTCCAATATAATGGTGAAGTGAAATGGAAAAACAAGAAACAAGGACAGGATGCTTACTGCTTGACTGACTGACATACTTGAAAGGAAAGGAAACACAGCAAATCCACTTCCTATTCGAGTCAAACCCTAGTGCTAAAAAAAGAACTAGGGATAATAACAGCAAAGTAAGTTGTCTGAAAAGGGTCACAAATTGTCAAGGTAAAAAGGAGGAAAAGGCAAGTAACAAGATTATTGAAGAGATACGGAGCACATTGTGACTTGCCAACCATATTTTGGGCAGTGTATAAAATTTAGCTTCTGCAAGAAAAACAAAAAATGTCTTTGATTATTTACCTTACACAAAGAATGTTACAAATTGCTTAAAATAAATTGCTTTAAGCAATAAATTGATTTAAAACCCCACCAAATTTCAACATTTCAGTCTTCTCTATTTCTTGCACTAAAACCTCTGAGGTTTCTGTCAGTTTTTGACTACCTTTGTAGAACGGGCATACAACTCACTCTCCTATGAAAAACAAACATATTTCTCTAATTATTATTCATGTCTTATATTTCCTAGGTCACTGAATTCTTGCTGGTGATAGTACTTGCCTACTTTTGTAAAGTATCTGAAGACCTGAGGTGACTACAGTAGGTACAGCAAACATTGTGTTGTCTAATGTTGGTATGGGAGATGCTTCCTAGCCCAGCAACTAATAACACAAGAATGAGATTTGATAGGTTTATCATCTTAGTCTAATGTTGGTTGTGGTATACTAGTAGTAGAGTCAAACCCTGCACTGTTCCCCTCAGATACAAGTTTGTTAAGGCTTTTTCTAGCAGCCTGTATTTCCTAGGCAACAATCAACATTTAAGTGGGGTCTGATGTGCATTTAAATGAAGGGTTGGAATTTGTGAGCCAGACTGTGTAAATTTACTGACTCCAGACCTTTCAGAATCTGTAAAATTTTCAGTTTTTGGGACATCTGTTATTTTGCTAAGCCCAATCATGAAGCAAAGCCCTTTGTGTTCTCCACTAACCATGATTAACCATCTGGCAGCTATCTGTAGATTTAGTTTCCCAAACCATAATTTCTTTCCAGTGCTAAGCCTAGGAGGACGACTACAGGCCTCCATTGGCGTCTGCCTTTTTGTTATTTTAAAAAATCACTTCCAGTATTTCTGCCCAGTTCTTAGCATCCTTATTTACTTTAGAGTATTTCCAGCAGATGGGGAGGAATGTTCCATTTTCCTCACATTCAGCACATTTCCAAAGAATGCTGATTTCTTTTTTTGGGCTATAATGGAACAAGATACCACTGGAATAATATGTTTCATAAGGGGTTTCTTTGATGGTTGCACTTCTTGATGATCCCAGAGATCTCTTAGATACCACTGTTCATCATCTTACCTCGTGTTGCTTTGGCTGTGCCATAAAAGCAGAAGCGTAGTTTGGAGAGTCAGTCTGCTCTGAAGAAGTACTCCGTGTCTTCTGTGCTGCCTCTTACAGCTCTGCATTCATGAAAACAATGCTAACCGTGTCCGACAATTTAGAAAACAAACAACTGCTCCAGCTTACAGGAAGAGCAAAATAGTGCTCAATTCCAAGATAATAAGAATTGTTAAAATAACAAAACAAAACAGTGGTATCTGCAGCTTCTCTCCTGTTTCGGATTAGTGCCAAATTTTCATGTTATGGGGGCTTGGAGAAGCTTTAAATTATAAAGACTAACTCTATGTTTTTGGTAGTGCTTTGTGTCAGTGACCTGGCTTCCACACCCTCTGCTACAACATACAGGATTTGTATTCTAAATATATGAATCAATACCATTGCATGGCTGGAAAGTGTAAACTTTCCATGCACTTAGCAGTGTTGCAAAACCAGTGAAGCTATGTTGAACTTAAGTTGACATTGAAGTGGTTTACTGTTAGCGGTGATGAGGATGGTGCTGTACTTCACCTTTGTAGTGCAATGTCAGAAGGATTAAAAAATGCTGCTTTCCACTCTACTTTTTGTGGCCCACTCTCAAGTTGATCCTGGGTAAGTTTATTTTAAGGAGTGTTCTCAGCAGCCAGATTACTACATTTGCAGTGAAACAATTCTGTTCCAAGCCTAGGAAGTACAGATAAGAAATAAAATAGAAACATCAATCTAAACTTTGTGGTTAAATAATTATTTGTAGCAGGAAGTCTGCCTTCCCATTTTTTTCATCAGCTGATTCATCAAGATCAGGTCTTGTATCAGTTCTGAATAGACTGAAGTCAGTGTAGTTTAGAGAGCTGTCATAGGGGTTTCTGAACCTTGTCAATCTATGGTAAGAGAGGCTGTGGGTAGCATAGCTACATGATAGGCCTCTCTGTATGTGCATAGAGAATTATTTTGCAGGACACAGAATAGGGTGAGATAATGTTGGTGAGGAAAGTCCAGGGAAGGACCATGGGAATAGGTCATAGTTTCTAATCTTTCTAGGCTGCAACACAGGCAGAAGCTGTTTCAGAGTGTATTCTGGAAGAGAGGGTGTGGAAGGTCGTGCAGTCCTCAGGGAGCTCATGATTTGGCAGGTGAATTCACCCTTCACAAACATGTTCATGGCCTGCAGCTCCTGGCATCTTGCCTGTTTTTCTGGTTTGAAAAGGGAGGGGTGAATTTCCACATATAAAAGTACCTCTGTCTACAGTTCACCTCAAATAGTTGTTGAGCAGCTGCCACACTTTCTAGCTGGCCTCAAGCCTCAAACTCTGTGACAGAGAAACTTTTTTCCTGAAAGCACCAGGGAATACAAAATACATATTTTTTGTGTTTTTTTATATGATCACTTGAACTACATTAGAAATATTGTTCAGATAAAATTGGAGTTTGTCCTAAAGAGGATGAGAAATATTTGGGGAGAAAGATGTTTGTCTGTCTATTTTCACTTTCTACATTAAATCATTCAAAGCTTGTGGGTGCTGATTATAGTATTTCCTCTTTACTTCTTGTAATGATCTTCTCTAATACTAACACTCATGAAAGCATTGCTGCAGATAGGTCTGTTGTGTATTTTTTCTTTTCACCTCAGGAGTGTAAATGAGTCTAGAAAAAGAGTTTGAAAATTCTAAAAATCTCAAATATTTAGAAAACTGCTTAAAATGGTTTATAATACTAACAAAACATCAAGAATTTATACTAAATATGTCTTGAGGCTCTTGTGACATGAGACAAAAAAAGGTTCTGAAAGCCCTGCTTGCCCTTGTCTTCTGGTATGTTTTGCAGTCCAACAGCATCCCAGAGCTCTACAAATGATATTTTAAAATTGACCAGAATGTTTGAAGCTAAATCACTTACTTGATTCTGACTGGCGCAATGTGCTTCTACAGTGATTTCACACTAGCGTATGCAGGAATCCAAGCAGATGTATTTTTCAGCTGGCCTTGTTGTATCTGTCCTACACCAAATACAATCTTCCATTTTAGAGAATACATTTAAATCTCTGGCTTCTAAAAATAGTAATGGGAATGAGGTAAGGGGTAAGAGACGCTCTGCAGGAGGATTAAAGAGCACTCTGTGTAAAAGATCCTTTGAAAGAGTGAAGCTATGTAACTGTTGAAAGAACGTGGATTTCTTATATACATTGCTGACATATTTGGAGAAGCACAGGCTGTTATCATTAATTTAAAAATAACAAATACTTAGAGAAAGCCTAAGGAATTATGCATATGTGATGATTATGTTTTATCCACTGCTAAAATGCACACCGATCCTAGAGTAGAACACAGTGACTGTTAAAAAGGGCTTATCAGCACTACAAGGGTTGTATGTAGGTGTGTCAATAGATCCATCCTGTCATTTCACAGTGAGAAAGGTGAAGTTGTACACACAGTACATCACTAGGAAGGACAGGCAGTGCATATGCAATGTCTGTAAAACACTGATAAAATCCCACATTCAGAGAAAATATGACACATAAGCTTATGAAAATCAAATAGCAAGGATGTTAGTCTTATTTGGAAGATCTTGTTGCATTGCAATGACAGTATGAAGGGTTTCAGTCTATTTGAGAATTAAAAGGCCCCAGGAGAGTAGTGCTACAGGGAAAACAACCACCAGAGGTGTAAGAAAGAGAAAGCAGACCTTTCACACTTGAATGGTTTCATCAAAGTATCATTTAAAGCACCATTTATTTCATTCCTGAATGTTGTTTCACAGAGCTTACATAAAGAAAAACACAACGGGGGATGGAGTTCATGATTTTTATGATTTTCTTACTGTAATCCTATGGAGAAATGGGTGAATTTTACAACATGCTATCAGCAAATGTCCTTTCTGATTCATGGATATCAGAAATGGATAGCTTAGCCTTCCTTTCTCCAAATAACATATCTTTCTTTTACAGCTGAAGGATCTGAAGCAAGGAGATAAAAGGAAAAAAGACTCCCTGCTACTCTGTAAGCTGCATTTCCTGCTGAGCCATTTTGATAACTAGAGTGACTGATATTAATGGATAATGACATAAGAATACCATCATTTTCAGTCATTAACTGCAAACGGGCATCGTATTTTCAATTTCAGAAATCTACTAATGATACATATGGCTGAATCAAGAAACCAACCAAGAAAGATACATCTTTGATGTATCACCTTGACCAAATTGTTTCATTTCACTGCTGCTGTTACTCTTGCTACTCTATGTGTAGCCTGCTTATTTCAGTTCCAAATTTGGGGATTACAGGACCTATTTCTTGTAATGTATTTGTAAGAAGCACAATGAGATTTAAATCTTCACTGGAACGTCCAGGCGCTACTTTGATATGAGTAAATTCAGTTACAAACAGTTAAATAAGTAGGCACATCTTATGTATAACAGATGGACTTTAGTGCAGTTAGAGTCTAATAGAACAAGAATGAATAGCAAAAGATTTGCCTGCAGCTTGGGAGAAGACAGATGCAGTCTGAGGCAATGCTGGCTTCTGCCACAAGCTGTATTTCCAGTTATGCTGACTGCAAAGTGAAAGAATATTTTGCATAATGGAATTTGCATTTTTTTTTTGCTGTTTAAGCCAACCACACAAATCACACCCTAAATGGTTTCTCTTTTATAAATCCCAGTACAGCTTACTGTCACGTGCCCTGCTGCTCAGTGACATTCCACTCATAAACATATTTAATGGTTACTTTCTTAAACTCTTGCTAGAGGCTGTTAAGAGTACTTGCCAGTAAGATCTTAATTTAAATTGAATAAGTATTCCCAGAAAGTCAAAATGGTTTTAGCACAGTCCTGGCACTATATGGCACAGCTGTACAATGGTAAGCAGTTCTCATGTATACAGAAAACAACCCTGAGGTGGTGCCTGAGCCAGCTATGTTGATGCTGGCCAGTATGAACAGATGGTTTGAAAATTGGTGTTATGTTCACAGCAGAAGGTGGCCAGGAATCCACAAGAAAAGGTCTCCCTGTTAGGTCACTGTTAGGATGACAATGGGAAGAGAAGGAATTAGCTCCTCTGGCTCTGCCTGGAAAGCAGGTTCCCATTTTTGAATGCAGAAACTGGAACTGTATTCTGGTGTTTGCTTCTTTGTATGTAGGAAACATAACCCTGCAGATATTCTTGAAAAATAATCAGATCAAGTCAGAGACCATGCTGCTATCTCTCGTGGGTCTCTTCTTTTGATTTATTTGCTAGTCACTTAGGATCCAGTAGCAATAGTTGCTTTCACAACTACTATGAATACCTTCTTGAAGCTCTTGATTTAGCTCAAATCATATTGTGAGCTTCACCTTGGAAATGTGGCATCTTATGGTTGTTCCTCAGTTTCTTCCTTCCCCCCTGGCAACAGCTTTCCAGGGTGCCTCTGTATGGGCACACAGGACTCAGAGCTCAATGCATTGTCATCTTTTCTTCCGTTTTGTTGCTATGCTGCTCTTTTGTGCTGAACTAGGCACTACCGTTTCCTCTTTGCAGAGCATTGGGGTGGCAAGTGTAAGCCTCAGGAACCAAGTTCTGATTAAAAAATAATGTATCTTACTAATCCATTGAGAAAACCACTGAAATAAATAAAGGTGACATACATTTTTACAAAGAAAGTGACGTATTTTTCAGAGCATGCAGCAGAAATGGACTGGTGATCTGTGATAGCTGGTTTTGTTTTCCTGGAATTTCAACATTCAGCTGACACTCCTTTACCATTAAAAACAAAACAAAAAGCACCCAACCACCCCACATCACCAAGTACTCTTATTCAGTGTTTTCTTACTCACGGTACAGACAAGACTACACACTCTGGGAGACCTGCCCAGGAAGATTGGGTAATCAGTTTAAAAATGACAGACTGACAGTTTTAGTCCAAAAAAATAACACCTGAACAAATACATGTCATTACACTGAGGTGGTACACCATACCATGATGTACTGGAACTAATGACAGCCATTTGATGTTGTGACATGGCTGTTTGAGAGTTTGTATAATGCGGTGTGTTGCCATTTCCAATAATGCCTCACATTACTGTGTGTTGATGGCACTGAGGAGTTAACACTGTTCATCCTACCATGTGGATAACATTTCAACAGCTGGAGGGTCAGTGCTGACTATTTTCAGGGATCTCCCATAAAGAGAAGAACAGAATACTCCCCAGCAGAATTCAGACTCTTGAAGAAATCCAGATGGCTGCAAAATAAAAAATGTCACTAGGATGTTTTTCTCTCTAAAAATTCTCTCTTGTGCTGAGAGATTAATTCTGTTATGAAAATACATTTAAAAATAGCTTCAGAGTTGGTTTCTCAAGACTAACTCTAGGATTGAGATTGTTGGTAGATGTGCTTGAAAGGAAGTAGTTCACACCTGTGGTAGCATTTCTTTGAAGGTCTCTTTATTTAGAGAACATTTTGACACAGATCTCTGACATCTCTCAGCTTCAGGCAGCTGAGGAATTAAAATTTTTCTTGAAGAATGTTTGGAACAGAAAAATCAACTTGACTGTCAATGTAATACTGTTACATAGTTAAATAATACAATGTGGTTATGCATAGCAACCAACAGAAAAAAACCCAAAACTCTGTTGTGTGGAATGCAGAATTTGTCATGCTCTTGCAGATTGTAAACTTGCAGAAATGCACATGAATGTGAGAATTAGCTTGATGTTCTGACAGAGTTGAGAAGATGGGCCAGGAGATAAGTAAAGCTTCTACTTATGTAATGGCATATTGAAAGAAAACCATAAACAAGTGAAGGTTAGTGCAGAAAGGAAAGTCTACAAGCTTTTTTCACGTTTTAAATTAGGATAATTTAAGTCATCACTTGAAACAATTTGTATTTTTTAGGTTAAATTGCCCAACTGTTGAACTTAACCCAACATTTGAGTTGGTAAACTAGGATTATGGAGTTTAGAACATTAAACAAGGGAGCTATGCTAATGTGGATTTTATTTTCATGGCTGCATGTATCTGGATGGCACAGTAATACAAGAAACTTTTCAGAGTAGACTGCTGGCTGAAACAGAGTATGTCAGTAAGAACTGAACTCATCCTATAGCTTTCCAGTAGCCTACATTGTTTGAGTTGATGATTTTGGTTCAGCTCGCAGAAGACAGTTGTAAGCACTGTTAGCACTGGCCTTTTAAAGGTAAGTCGAAGAAAAGAACAAAGAAACTTGTGATTTAGATTTTACTGCAAGAGTTTTCCTTTTGTTACAAATGGAGAACATGACAACCCCCTACCTCCTCAACACATTCCTATGGTTAACTTGTAAATACAGCTCTGCATTCCCCAGTGCTGGTCAACCACCATCTTGTTTGGGTGAAAATGATGTGTCAAGGTGCTTACCAAGCGTTGCTGCCAAAGAAAGGTTGTGCTGACCTCATGTACCATATTTGGTGTCCCTCCATGGGCAGTACTAGAAGGCAGCAGCATTTCTATTTGGATCAGCTAGAGAATGTGAAACAAAACCGTTCTCTGTGAGAATGGCTGCAGCTCTCCTATGTGGTGACACTCATTATTCAGTGGCTATTGCAGAAAACCTGTTGTAGGTATTATATGATGAGTTCAGTTAGAATTCACAAAACCTGTCAAGAGAGCAGCTGGAACATGGTCTTTACATATTAGCTTGTTTAATCTCTTTTCTGTTGTTTGGGATGGCAGAGTGGTATTGTGACTCCAAAATCTCTGCCTGTTTTCTTCCATCCTCTAAGGAGATTGAGGAGATCGGAAGACAAGGAGGATCAAGGAGACAAAGGAAGAGCTAATCTCAGCTGGCAGATAATTTATCCAATGTAGCTCTACGCCTTTCCTAGCCCTGCCAGTAATCACACAAAGTTTAACTGCCATGAAGAAGGTTGTCACTTAATTTTCCTGGAGACAAAGGCTCTTTCTCAGTCCTTTAGTACTGCTGTGGGGCTGCGGTTCCTGGCCAAGATCCCCAGTGTCCTGCGTGAACTGTCCATAGCTGTGGGTAATATTGCTTTTCAGACTGTCAGTGATAGCACTGTGACTACTACACACTCCCCAGCAGGAGCTTTGCAGCTGAGCTGGCCAAGGTGGCTTTTGGCCAAGAATAAGCATAGGCCAGTGGCCAGGATCTGCAGTCAGACTCTGACTCTCTGCACTATGCCCTGAGGACAACCATTTATAATCTTTACTTTTCAGCCCTTAATGTGCTTCCTGCATTTCTCCACCTGATTGTCATAAATACTGAACACTGAAAAGCAAGTTCCCATAAGGAGGGAAGACAGAAGCCACATTTTGGAGGATTAACACCTGAGCACTGAAGATAGCCCTTCAACCCCAGTTCTCAGAAGCCACTATTGGAAATTTAGTGTCTAATCTTTCTGCCTTAGTGTCTTCATATGTGATATTGGGATAATATTTACTAGCCTACTGGGGAGGTTTCAGTGATGGAGTGATTACTTTGTGTTAAGTGCTAAATTTCATTAGAACATATAAAAATATCCTCCAGTTTGCTACAAGATCTCTGTGGATTTTAGTAACCAGGTGCTATCCTCACATAAAAGCTGAGAGGAGAATAAAACCTCTGTGAAAGCAGACTATCTTCCTGTTTACCACCTTACCAGAGTGCACCAGAAGCATGCAAAAACTGGTGCTTGCTTTTTTCCATTTAGACAAAGAACTTACCCTGGTTCCTGCCACAACTTTACAGTCTGTTTTTGACACGTCTCATATGTGCTGACCTTACGTTTACAAAAATAACATTGAAAACTGATGTTGATAGATCTGACAGTATTGATGCCAAATGAAGTTTTCTTTGTGAAAAAGATTTTGGAAAAATATTTCTTGCTGTTGTGAATCAAGAGACTTGGGACCTCACAATTACTGTGGTTAAGAAGGTGGTGCCTGAATTCTCAATTACTACTCCAAGGAAAGGAGTAATATAGCTGAAAGTCTTGACACATTGATTTTTGCATTTCTGAAACTAAGTAGTATGAGCTCTGCATCAGGAACAGTGTAGGAGAGGCTTGGGCTGTGCCTTTAAAGTGCCTATAAATGCAGCATTTGATTAAGTGTACAGTAGGCATGTATGTAAGAGTGAAAACAATAAAATCCTGGTGTAAATTGGATAATTGGATAAAATGGCATAAAAAACCTCAACAGAACAGAACAAAGTAGAAGGACAGCAAGGGCACAAATTACTCCTCATGGCCTATGCCACTGACAAGTCACCACATCTCTGAGTGGAAATTTCCATGCATATTAGTGATCATGAACCCTTTTAGTGGGCATGGTTCTGTGTCTCATGAAGAAACCTAAGCAATGGCAAATCGGAAGAGCTTTCCCCAGATATGTCTTGGAACCCACAATGAAAAGAAGATGGCAGATTTATTTACAGGAAAAATCAATCTTTTAAAAATGTTTAGCTGAGAGAGAAAGACTGCAGGGACACTGACAAACTTCAAGTGGCTTTAGCCTGTAGTTTCTGGGAGATACTGAAAAAAGTGCCCAAATCAACAATGGGAGGAAAATCTCTGTACGATCACAACATAGTGAACTGTGGAAAAAACACTAGACACTGTAACAGGAGAGGCCAAAGCACAAAAATATTTTTAAAGTTTCAAGTATTAGAATTTTCAAAAGCATCCAACCCCTTTCTGATAAATTCCCTACACAGGATGTCTCTCTGAATCAAGGATGAACCTTTAAGAAGCTCCAGACCTCCAGATCAGAAAAAAGTACATCCGTCTGGTGCTAGGAGTTGGACAGAATGGGAGGCAGAGCCTCCCTCTGGGTTAAGTCATCATTTAGCAGTTTGGTTTAGCTGTTCTTAGCAATAAATCTCTGCCTTATTTCCAAGAGTTTACTACAAATAGTAACTTCAGAAACAGGACAGGATTGGCAAATTTTAGAAACTGAAAATGCAGTCTTTACAACTGTATATTTAGTATAGCCTTTCTGGTTAGACCTGATATTTTTTCCTTCCTTGGATTATATTTACCCTCAGCTTCTGTGTATGAAAGATACAGTCCCATTTCTTTTCAATCAGTTAAGTGCAGCCAACTATTCATGCACTGTGGGAAGGTCTTCCTTCATAGTTTTCAGTATATGTGCAAAGCTACTTTCAGCTCGTTGACAGGCTGAAATTATATCTGAAGTTTGTGGCACTGTGTGTAAGCAGGGGATCTGCCTCTCCCGCTCCTTCCCCTCACTTGTCCTCTTACCAAACTAATCTTCCCTATGTAATCTTGATAGGGAAGGCTATGACTGTGCGGTCTTTTGAAGTGGTGATGATGACTACAGAGACACATTGGGAGGGCTGGACCAAGCCTTTTCTCAGTGCACTGATGTGTTCAGACAGTTTCAGTCTTCTCCTGTCTGATACAAGGAACTCCACGACATCCCTCTTCCAAAGGATGGGATCCCACATGCTGAGCACAGAAACGTGCACAAAAGTACAGGAAGACACATGTGCATGAAGTCTAGTACTCCTCTTGGGCAGGTGTGAACACCCCTTTGACTCCGCAGGTTCTTCCTCATGTTTGCAGAGCAGCAGAAGGTCACACCACGATGCCACCTACCCTAGAGCACCACAAACAGTGAGATGGGCAGTGGAAAGTTACCGCAGGAGGCTGTACCATGTAGGTGTCTGCAGACCTTACTAGGCTCAGAAGCAGCTGGAGAAGAGAAGGCAGGCCCTTGACAGTGTTGGCTGGCAGGGAGGGAACACTTGGACTTCAGGATCCCGATGGGCCTGGAGTTTATTTCTTGGCTCTGTGTTGACAGCTTCACATCAAGTACTACTCACTGCCCTTGGTTAGAGGTGGCTTTGATGCTGGACACCTGGCAACCTCTGGTCTAAACTGCTTCTCATAATGCTGAGCTTTTCCACCAATAGGAACAGCACAGGAAAATCTTTGCTTTCTCTGAAACTAAGGAACATAGGAAAACCCTATGAACATAATGAGAGAAAAATTCCACTTTTAAAATACAAAGGCAAATAATGTATACTTCCAATACTTCTGTCTTCTTCTAAGTCATTATTATAATGCAGATGCAGACAGGTCTAATGATGCATGATGACAGTATGATCAGATGAGCTCTTAGAGACCTGTTAGAATTGTTTGAGAAGTGGCTATGCTTTTATGTCCCAAAGTGGTAACTAAGATGCTTCTGGTGTTTTGCAGTGGAAAAATATGTGGGTTGTGCAGACTCCTCTTTGGTGATGGTAGAAGAATGTGGTGTATTTGGGGTGAAGGGAGAGAGATGTCCCCCTTTGGCAGTGGTAAGGGTGTTTAAAATCCTTTATTAGGGCTGAATTTGAGAGAATATAGCTTCCTTTTTAGGTATTTATATAAGAAAATGGGCCTTTTCATCAGATACCCTGCTCATCAATAGAATAGCCTTTGAAAGATCCCCATAATACTGGATGATCCTTTGTTTTACATATGAACATTTTGCTCCATTTTAAATAATGGACTAATGCTAACCTCCTGCACAGTTTACTGGAAGAGTGGACCACTCCATTCAGTATCGATGTATAAGTAGATGGCCCACTAGAATAAAGGCTGCACCATTTTCAAAAGTGTTTTCAAATTCTGTTCATAAGAATGATATATGGAATGTGGAGTGCATTCCAGTGAGGAAGTATATTGTGTTCTGGTTAGAAAATGTACCCTGTATGTATATATATTTTCTTAGCTCTCTGTGCCAAGCCAAACTCCCCAGACACCTGAGTACTGCAACACTCTATGAGTTAACACTCAACTAGTGCCACAGAAGAATGTGCCAGAGATACTTAACCACTAGACAGAGGAAAAAAAAAATCTCTGTCATGACTTACTGACCAGACGTTTCTTGGCAATTGCTAATCAACTGTGTTAGCCTTTTATTGTCTCTTCTGCCATTATCTTCCAGGAAAGGTCTGAGCAAGAGGTCAGTGTAGCTTAAGTAGGTATTGGTTCATTTGTTACCTTTCATGCAGTACGCAGCAGTCAACAGTCTTCTCTCCTCTAAAGGTGAAACACTTCTGCTTAATTTGACTTGTTTATTTACTGTAGAATTTGGCTATCAAACCCAAAAGGTAAGAACAATTCCTGGTGGGAACGTTTCTGAGAATAATTTTTAGTGCTTTCTATGAGCATTAATTTTTAAAAGATCTATATTTGGTAAATTGTGAACTGCTTTGTTATTGACAGTCTACAGAAGAAGCACATTAGAAAGGAGACCTGGATCTTAGTTCAGATTACCACACATGTAAGACTGTCCCTGTTCAGGTAAGTACTGTATTCTGTGCTTACCTTTGAACAGGCAATTAGATTTGCATTCCTTTCCTGAAAAAGTCTTATTTCCTGGGTTAGAGGCCCAGGGAAAAAAACATTCCTTCCTAGAAAAAGATGAGGAAAAAGGGGGAAATGATAGGAAAAATTCAGCTAGCAGACGTATCCTGTCATGCAAACTGATTATACAGAGAGGAGGCAGTGGTAATATGTGTTCCTAGCTTCAGGTGACTGCACCTGAAATTCTGCATTTTTGAAGGAATTTCATTTGAAAGACAGTGTTATCTTTGATCAAAAATTGTTTGTTATTCAGCTCTGTCCTCCCATGCTGCATTAACAAAGCACTGCTGAACAGGAAAACCAGAAAGATGATTACTTCCTTTCTGGGAATGGAAGTGCCTAGCCTAAGGGGGAATGTCTCTCCCTTTCTCTCTTGTTGTAATACTGGAAACATTTGAAATTTGTTCAAGCCTCTATGGGACGCCAACACAGACTGCTCCTGTATCTTTGACTGCAGCATGGAACTGCAGCTGGCAAAAAAATGGGTGCCACCACAGCTTTTATATGATTGCCGTTAGGCAGCCCAAGACTCTCCTGGTCCCTGGACAGGCAAGGTAATACAAGAGATGAGAGAGGTTCACCCCCTCTCTCAAAGCCAGTAATAGCAACGAGGATCCCCTTCTACTCAGCAAAAAATGGAGTTGCAGCGAATGACCTGCCTCTTTTGAGGCATCCCTGTTGACAGCAAAAAGCTCGGTTTTCTTACTCACTCAAAAGGGCTAGAATGGTGATGGAGTTACAAACATTTGACCTCACTGAGATTTCCTTGCTGTGCCATTTGGTCTTCTCTTCCTTCCACACACTGCACCCATTCACAAGCAGTGTCTTAAACTAAAGAGAATTAATTTCTGCCAGAGTGGTTACTTTGGGCTCTCACTCTGCTAAGACAAACCTCATTCTTGTAATGTCTACACTGACACTTAAGGTTAACACAGAGGTCATTTGCTGCCAGCCAGAGCTGTATGGATTAGTTTTTCCTTCTCCTCTGTGCAGTCTGCACCAAAACCATCTGCTCTGAACTGTTTGATAGTGGCTTGAGGTCTGCACTGAAGCTTGAATGTTTCTAGGAACTGACTTATGAACCACTTGCCTCTTGCGTGAAGCCACAGGGAGAGGTACAAAAGGGCTGGAGTCAGAATAGAGAATTTGGGGGTTGCAACTGGTGGAGTTCCAGGGCAGAGAAGCTTAGGGGCTCTGGAGAGCAAAGCAGCTCAGGCAGTGACCCCATGGAGCAAATACCAGTCTGTTACACTGTAGGAGGGACTCTGGACTTTTCAGTGACGCTGGACTGAGCAGGACTGGTCAGGCGCAAAGACAGAGCATGCCAGAATTGATTTTTCCTTTAACAGAGCGTCCTTCTGTCATACAGTATTTTTTCCATTTAGCCTCAGGGACTAGGTTGCCTGTCAGGCCCAAGCACATGAGCTTTTTACTCTTACGGATTTCAGCAAGAAGCTAGAGGTTTACATCACTTGTTGAATTTGAGCTTTATACCCTGACATTTGGATTAAATGTTTAAAAATAAAATACACTTTTATTTGTGTGCAAAAGTTCCCCCTTGCCTGTGTTGTGTCAGAGCAGCTGTTGTGCTCTGCTTTTTTCTTTCTGGGACTGTCTGTGACAGCCACCAGCCATCCCTCTATTTACAGTCATTACTGCAAGGAAATTGGAAACTGCAGCTACTGGGACATGATTATCTTCTCTTTGATGTCAGGTTTGTCTTTTACTGTGACACAGCAAAAGAAATGTTTGTACAGCTAATAAAACATTTATCTAGAGATAAACAGAAATGCCATATCCTGGTTAAATGCACTGCTGATGCAGAGCTAATGTAGGACAGGTTTACTAGCAATGGTGATTCAGAAGGGGTGACGAAAGGGGACTGTCCCCCCACCAGTAATGACCACAGCCCCTCTGTAATCATAAGTGGGGAAGCCTCCAGAGTAATAGCAGCAAGATTTAGATAAGAATCCTGAAGCAAGCAGAGGTTGGCCTCTAGGAAGGGACAGTCTTGTGAAATGTTTAAGTCAAAGGCTTATAGCACTTGCCAAGGCTCTTGACTGAACAGCAGTCTAGTTAGATTTCCTTCTTCAGTTCAGTGATCAAAGTGTCAAAGTGATGAAATAATGCCTAATAACTCAGAATCGTGCAATCCTTGTTTCATAAAAATAACAATACACAATTGCATTTTTGTCACTGAGGAATATGAAGAATCAAATGAAAGAGACAGCATCTGTCAGTGCAATGAACAGTTTTGAACAGTGTGTGCTATAGCCCTGTCTGTCCCACAGGGATTAGTGTTTCATTGTACTTTTTTAGGTTGTTGAATTCAGAAAACCCAGAAACTTAGAACGTAGAAAATACGTGAAAAACAAAGAGTCAAACCCCCTCATTTGCTAAAACTGCCTTTTATTTTGAGCTTATCGTTTTAATCTTAAAAAGAAATTTTTGGTGGCACACAGCCTCAGAATCAGCACCTTTGCATTTACAGACTACAGAGAATCCCTGTCAGTTTATGTTTCCCTAATTCTGACTTTTAAATCATGCAGAAAGTCTTACTCTTTGTTCCTGTTTTCTATGAAAGGCTTAACAGCACATTGCTGCAACAAGATTGCATGTTATGAGGATTCCATTCACAAAATAGATTCACAGCACATTAAATATTGATTTAGTAATTTCATCATAAATGAAAACTATAATGAAAATGCCTATATAAATACACAGTGCAGCTTTTGTGATGTGCTACCCTTTCTTGGTTTTTGTTCATTTACACTCCAGTTCACAAGAGCATCATTAGTGCAAATTAATGAGATTTTGCTGTATAGTTATGTTGTAACAAGCTCTTTGATATATTTCTACTGATTGAGGCCAGTGTAATGAGTTAATTTTCAGTGTCTGGTTTGGTGAGAGATTTCTCAGGCTCTTCTGCAGGGTTAGATTTCTTCTGGCTTGGGATAGCAGGTAGAACACGGCTTGGTTTCAGAGGCTCTCCTGATAGACCAGGCAAGAGAGAATAGAGCAAATGACTCTGAATATGTCCCCTTTTCTGGGATCTGGAGGTTGGGGCTGGTGGGAGACTAACTGCACCAGTCCTTAGGGAATTTAAAGGCAGGGACTTAAACTTCTTAGCACCCTGAGGTGGTAGCTGAACTAGAGGAAAAAGAAAAAGAGAGAAAGAGTGCACAGAAAGTGAAAAGCATGACATTTTTACAAATGAGTTTGCTACTTTGAACTGTTGTTTTTTTGTCTTGTATTGTGTGTACTCAAACCTGCATTTGAAAAATGTGACCAAAATATGAGTAAAAAATTGCTGAATCCCGGCAGGGCTAATCTTCAACTGAAGAAAACAACTCCGGTGTTAAGCAATTTACTTTGTGTTTGGTTATCAGTAAGACTTGATAAGTTCAAAGGTTTACCTTTGATAAGCAGAGAATCTATATTTTGTCTGAAGGAGACTTGGTCTGTTTGGAGACATTTCCACAGCACATTTTTTCATCAAAAACCACAGCCTGACTGAAACAGAAATGTTCCATGGGAGTATATTATTTTTAACAAAACCATTGTGAGAGGATGCTGTATTACCCAGGGTAAATTCTGATCGAAATCTTAGGAAGATGAAATGGAAGAATGTGGGACACTGTCTGGGTTGCTCGAGACACAGTCAGTCATGAAGATGCGTGCACACATGCTCTGCAAGTCACAGGTCACAAAAGTGGCCCATTAGCCTGTAGCACGCTAAGACCCACACTGAAACACAAGAGGCACAGCTGTTGTATATCTCGTGTGTGTCAGTAGTCTTGTAAGAAACTATGGACTTAGGTCATCCTTAATCTCCATCTCACACTCAGTAGTGTAACATTGTTTGTGCTTTAAAGTTAATATTGTTCTGTATCTTCTCTAAATTGAAATTCTCAAGCTCCTTCATTCAGACAATTCACTAACTAATTTTCTGATTTTTTAAAAGGAGAATTCAAAACCTTAATTGTAGACCTATTTTTCTCTGCCTTGGAATTTATTGTGAATTGCATTCTCTTATTTTCATTTAATTCTCCATTTTATTCACAAGCTCTTTGTATAAAAACAGTGTGGGTTTTTCGGTTTAACCATATGAAGAATTCCCTACTGGAGTTAACACCATCTCTGTTTTGGCTACAGAATCTTCCTTGCAATTTTTCACATTAATTTTTCCTTGGTTGCATTCTCATTCCATCTATCATTTCCTTCCATCTGCATCTGTTGTGATGAATATATTCATATATTCATATATGAATATATTTTCCTCTGAGATGTTCTAGTTTGAGTTTCATCTTGCTAGTCATGGCAGCCTCCAGAAGGTTATTGGGATTCTCTGTCTATTTCGCTGACTTCATCCTTTGAAACTAACCACAAATGCTTCCTAGTGGCCAGGTATTAAAAACCATTCTCTGAGCCAGCTACTTGTCCTCAGATTGGTATCATGCTTGTGTCCTGGTTCTTTACATGCAGGAAGAATCCTGCTATAAAGCAATCTGCTGAAAAGGTGACCATCTCAGCCTGTCATCATTCCATTTCCTACTCAACTCCAATGAAAACCTGAGTGTTCATATTTGCATTTTGCCTGCCAGCCCCTTTGATTATTCCTTTTTCATAACCTCTGGCAGAAATTATCCCGGTGCAGGTTCAGGGAAATTCTACAGAAATGAGGAATGGAGAAGAGTATTCTCTCTTAACCCAATGAAAATCTTGTGTAATTTGAGAGATACATCTGAAGTTAATCTAGATTTGGACCATTTTAATAGAGGATAAACTGATAAATGAACTGATTTTTATTAGAAATAGCAGACCACATAATCAACTGGTATGAACTGAGTAACTACTGCAGTCAATGCACCTGTGATAAACCTGACCTTTCAAGTCAATTTTGATCTTAAAAAAAATCCCCAAACCAAACTGAACATTCAGCACACTTGAGTAATTCATAGGTAGAATTGTAGATGGAGTTTCTTGAGGACTGTAGAATAAAAAGACAAGAAAAGAGGACTTAAGGAATTTCAAAATCAGTTAACCTAAAACATCCTACATACCTAAAATCTTGCCCACAGTTGCTGTTTCTCAGAAGTGAATCTTTGAACCTGTGAAGTCTGCCTGCTCATCAAACAGCATCAAAAAGAATAGCTGGAACACTGTCAGAGTGGATGCAGAAGTGAGAAATTATGTAGTTTTAATGAGGAAGGATTATTAACTTTGTCACAAATTTTCATTTAAAAAAATAAGGTAGATCCATTACTATAATGTGGACACACACCTGATGAAAAAAAAGCACTGAAGGTGTAATTTCCTGGAGAACAGGTTTACAGTGCAAAATGACCTTGAGAAACAGTAAGAAATCCAGATAACAAAACAAAACTCAGCAAAGGCAGATGCAAACCACTACACTTAGGGAAAACAAACAAAGACATTCCAAACCACCGAAAGTGCAAATGTAAGATGGGGAATAACTGGCTAGGGGAGTAACAGTCCTGCAGGTGTCTGGGGACAAAGACTGTGCCTGAGTCAGAAATATATTGAAGAAGTTCAAGCAGAAACCCTGCTTCACGTTCAGAGGGCGGTCAGCTACCAAAGACCTAGTGATACAATAAGAGCTACTAATTGAGGGAGCCTTTTCCACTCAGTAGTGACTCTCAAGTGGCTGCTATTACAAGCTGCAGAGGCAAGAATAAAGCTGTCAGGGAGGCATTGCCCAAGGAGTATGTAGTCCAGCAGAAGGGCTGGCTCTTATAGTCTCTTCCTTTTGCAAGCAGTGGGCCATGGTGGCCCTCTGCAGAGGAGGGTGCTTTGTGGAGTCCTGATGCTGGACATCATGATGAGTAACAGCAAAAGCAACCACTGATCCCCAGAAAATATTGTTAAATGACCTGCAGAAAAAGATCTTTTTGTTGTTGTTATTGTTGTTCAACAAGTAATAACCTCACTCTGGCTTCAGACCTTCTAAGCCACATGAAGAAGTGCAAGCAGCAGAGAGTTCTCTAGAAGTCCCATATTTGTTTGGAAAATTATTCTGGCATTGTGTGAGTGGTGTGTGATAGTAAGCCTTTTTTCCAGGGGTCCTTGGGAGAGTTGCGTGGTGGGATAGAAAGGGTGTGCTGGGGTGGAGCAGCAGTATGCAGAGTAGCAGAGATGCTGAGATGCCAGGCTGTGCTGAGGCTACTCAAGAAGCCGCGTAAGGGACCTTTTTGGCCCTGGGAACATCTGAAGGGTGGGAGTTTATAAACTATGGTTTAAAGTCACTCAAGTACTCTTTTCCTAAGCTACTTTTTCATTCCTGTTATCCTCTTTCTAACTTGTATTTTTAAATGCTTTTGCTTAGAGATTAAAGCATCTCTTCCTTTTTCTTTTCATTGCCCTTCCTTTTTTGGGAGATGTTTCTTCTTTCTGTTAATCTCTGAGTAGTTTCAGTTCTCTTTCTAATTTATGCTTATTTTATTGTTCTATCTCCCTGGTTGCTTTTTTTTCCACTGGCTTTGTTGCCTGTTTTTAACACACATCTTGTGTAATGAAAATATTAAAGAAACACCAGTGTTTATATTCAAACTTCGTTGCTGGAGCTATTTGCCTGGGTGAAGGCTGTGTCCAGAACAGTAATATTTTTAGGCCTGGATGGAGGGTGAGTGAAATCTTGGCTCTGAAACAGTTATTTGGAAAGCTCCAGGATCAAATGTGTCATTTGTGTTAACAAAAAAGAAATGTAATCTATTTTGCAAATAACTTTGCTTTTCTTTTGTTGACTTGAACTGATGTTCAAGCAGTAATGGTACCTGGATAAATGTGCTGTGTTAGTTAAACCATGATTGTTAACTGTGATAATTGTATCTTATTTGTAAAACACAGTTTTTGGCATGAGACTAGAACTAAAATCCTGTTTGTATGAATTACTACAAGAACACCAGTGATTATGAAATAATTTTTTTTAGGATTTTGCTTACAACTATGTGTTAACTAGAAGACACAGAGAACATTAGTAGAAAGCTTAAAAATAGAAGACTTGGAGCTGAGGTTTTGAAAGCAATTAGGTTATTTTCTTTCCTCTGAGCAGACAGAGAATACCACCTCAGTATCCCACTTATGTCCACTTTTCTTCTTCCTCTCTTATTCACTGTGCAGCAACAGTGCAGGATTCTGTATTTCCCCTACCCAATCTGATGTTCCCTATAAAGCTACCTCTGCTGTTTCGTTTTTAGTAATATTGTTATAACTGCAGAATTGCTTCTGAAACTCAGATCATAAGAGGCAATGAATCTTAAATTTAGCTCTGAAATGTGAGTGCTTTAGGACCTGGCTGATCTGCAGGATGACAAATAGTAAACTGCAAATCCTCATCCAAAATACATTGGGGGATTTGCGCTTAGTGGAGCACAAGAATGTGAGGGCAGGACATTGCTGGGAGTAGGGCTTTTGTTTGTATGTGAAGAACACCCCATTTGCTGGCTGGATCTGGCCTGGGACACTCACTAAGTCTTGACACTCTGCCAGGGCTGTGGGAGCTGAGTGAGGCTTTCCCTGCTCTTCAGGACCTTGCTTCTTACTGCCTTGGGAATGAGGAGCTGGCTGAAAGTGCAGAGGAAAAAAGGCTGCTGCTCTCTCAATTCCTTTATTTTAGCTCCTGTGTTAGAGAAGCTACCCAAACCAGTTGCTGTTAGAATGAGAGAAATGAATGATTCCCATCCTCATCTAAAAGGTAGTCTATCCGCTGTGCTTGAGACAGAGAGAGAGAGAACATTTTTTCACCTGTGTAACATTCCAAAAATGACAGTGTTTTTGGAAACCTGATGATCTTGTTCTAATCCTCTTCCCTCTAATTTTTGCTAGCAAAAGGACACAAAAATCAGTGTAATGATATTTTTCATGCTGTCTGCAGAAGAGTTATTACTTATCCTGGCTTTCATCTCACATATCCATCCTTTCTCTGCCATGCAGTCATTAGGGTGTTGTCGTCCATCTCTTTACATCCTGTATGTCACCATGTTACATCATGTCCTGCCCCCTATGAAAAGCTACCAAAGTCATACAGAAATATGCAATTGAGAGTGAAACTCGTGTCTGTGAGAATTCCAGTCACCCTCTGCTCTGGAAAACGAATGTAGAACCAAAATTTCCTTTCTGTTGATATACATTGCTTCTACTAAGCCAACTCGATGAAACTCATTGGAGAAAAGGGTTCGATCAGCAGCACAGAGTCCAGCTGGAGGTGGGCTAGTCACTTGTGGAATACCCCAGGAGTTGATAGTGGCACTAATACTGTTTAATATCTTCATTAGTGACTTGGACGATGGAGCGGAGTGCACCTTCTGCAAGTTTGCAAATGATATGAAACTGCGAGGAGTGGCTGATACAGCAGATGCGTGTGCCGCCCTTCAGAGAGACCTTGACAGGCTGGAGAAATGGATGGACAAGACTCTTACAAAGGGAAATGCAAAGTCCTGTAGCTGGGGAGGAGTAGCTCCCTGCACCAATACATGCTGAGGATCAAACAGGTAAAAAGGAGCTTGTCAGAAAGGGACCTGAGGGCCCTGAGAGACAACAAGCTGAACATGAGCCAGCAATGTGCCTTTGCAGCAAAGATAGCCAACAGCATCTGGGGCTGCATTAGGAAAAGCGTTGCCAGCAGATTGTGGGAGGTGATCCTTCCCCTCTGCTCAGCGCTGTTGAGACACACCTGGAGTGCTGTGTCCAGTTCTGGGGCTTCCAGTACAAGAGAGACATGGACACACTGGAGCAAGTCCAATGAAGGGCGCTGGAGATGAGTAAGCGATTGGAGTGTCCAGCCTCAAAGGGGAGGCTGAAAGAGCTGGGTCTGTTCAGCTTTGAGAAGAGAAGGCAGCTCAGGGGATCTTGTCAATATGTATCAGTGCCTGATTGGAAGGAGTAATGAAGAGGGAGCCAGACTCTTCTCAGTGGTGTCCTATGAAGGGAAAAGAGTCACTGGGCACAAATAAGTAAGAAGAAACTTTTTTACTCTGAGGGTGGTCAAACACTGGAACAGGTTGCCCAGAGAAGTTGTGTAGTCCCCATCCTTAGACGTATTTAAAACCCAACTGGATGTGATCCTGAGCAACCTGCTGTAGGTGACCTCTGTATGGGCAGGATGTTGGACTAGACAATCTCCAAAGGTGCCTTCCAGCCTCAGCCATTCTACGATGCTGTCAAAAAGGAACATGAAACCTCTCACAAGCCTTTAGATGCCAGTGATGGAAGCACACAGTATGATACTGTAACTGAGACTTGCCTGTACTTACTTTTGTGAGCACAGTGGTTGGGTATGGGAGCTAGGCTGTTCCGTACAGGAGTAAGATTATTTATTTTGGGTTGGTCTATGGACATCTGTTGAAAATTTTTACCTGTGAAAAAAAAAGAAAATCTGTTACCATATTAAAATATTTGTAAATAATATGGTGCACTGTAGATCCCTGGCTTCTAGAAAAAAAGAAAACTTACTTAGTAATTCTCAGAAATACGTAATAATAAGAAACCACTGACTGAAAAAAGCTGTTGCTTTGTTCTCTTTACATTCATTAAAAAGAGTGACTGTTTTAATATAACCTTCATATGTACCCTTATCACTGCCTCTCATATAATATAGTAATTGGTCTTAAAACAGGCACGGTCCAATAGCTAGGTCCATGTAAGAATATTTGGACACTAAATTTGTAGAAATATTCAACTAGATGGATTTGATTTCAGAATCAAAGCTTTAGTTTGCGAACTTTTCTAATAGGTTCTCAGCCTTTGTAAGTACTAGAACACAAATGGAGTTCAGCTGCTGGTTGGAAAATGAGACTGGTGGAAGTCTATCAGCGGTAAAGATGAGCTTTGAGAGGGTTTTGCTGCAGATGAAAACATAGCAGAACTGATATAAACTGATACTGAGTTTTATAAAACTATGTTTATGGCAATTTCATTTTTACCAAGAAGAATAGATACTGGAAAATGAAAGGTTCATTGGCTAACTGTGGCATTTCACTGGCTAAGATTAAAGTTAACTTCCATGTAGTACTATTAAAAAAGACAATATGTTAGATGATGTAATGCATTTCACTACATAAATGACACATCAAATATTATTAAAAAGTAGAAACTCAAGCACCAAATCAACATTTTCCCCAGGTCCTTTTCCTGAGTTGATCGTATTCTGTGATGTTTGAGTCCCTCAAAGTTTTCTTTTTTGTTATCCCCAGATCTGAGATGAGCCTTGTAAGGAGTCTTGAGTTGTCGTGCCAAACAGCTGCTCATCCAGCATGGCATTGCAACATAGCTCATTGCAGAGCAAGCGTATGCTCTGTTGGCACGCAGAGATGAGGGGAGGCACAGGCTGGATGTAGTAGGACATCTTAAGCAATAGGAAGAAATGGAATGATGTAAATTGCCTTTGTGGCTTTGTAGTTGGTACTTGAAAACACCTATGTATTGCTGGGCTGTGCAAGGTAAGGCTGTAGGAAAATAGCTGTGGAACAGTTTCCTAGAGGTGCAGTGCAGTACTTGTCAAGACTGCTCTAACTATGTTACTGACTAAATAGATTCTGTGTGGAAGGAGCTAAAGTGTTTATCAGACAAACCGCCATGTTATAATGCAGCCCTCAGCTCAGCACAGAGCAAGATTCTGGTCCAAAGACCACGGCAGGTGAGAGATATTGGATCAATCTACTGCATTCTGTGGCTAAAGCTGATGTGTATTGGGCTAAAGCATAAAGAATGTCTTATGGATGAGCTGTGTCTAACAGAAATGGACTTTGTTTTCCCTTTCCCATGTTTTAGTCTTTCTTTAGTCTTTAACACTAAAAATCAAAAAGCGGATGTAAAAGGAGGTAAGTTTCTTCTGTAGACATTGCATCCACTGTGCACAAAGAAATAAATATATCAATTCCAAAATAGCAGAGAATCAAGCCTGCTGCTCCCATTAGTGCAATTCGAGTTATATTCATTTCAGTGATGCTCATACTGAGAACTAGTGGCTTATTATGTATATACCATTATGGCACTGATTCTGGGAGGTTGTTTTTTCTATCAAGAGATATGTTTATTTCATAAATGGGGATACCTGGCAGCAAAACAAGAGTACAAAGTATAATCATGTTTGCAAGACTGATATGAATGCTTGGAAAAGAATCCTTGTTGTCTAAAAGTTCTGGCATCAAGTGGAAGTATTCTTCTGCTCTTCCTTTCTATCTGCTCCATGTAACACCAGAGAAAAAAGTTTTTCATTCTTTAAGACATCATCTTTGTCATCCTCAACAGCGTATTTATAATGGCATTTATTTTTGAATGAAATGGAAAGGAGGCAATTTCATTATAAAATGCAGGACTGTTCTGCATTTCATTTACTGACTTTTTTTACAGGTTGTGCTTTGATTTTCCTTTGCATTTAGGTAGGTCAACCATGTTGTGGTGTGTTTTGTGGAAAAGTTGTAAATATTATGATGAATGTCCCACTGTAAATCAGTCGTTCAGTTTGAGAAAGAAACAGTCACACTGATCAGCTTTGCTCTACTCTTTCCTGGCCAAGAAGTGCTTCCTGTTGGACTATACCATACTGCTTATACCAACATAAGGTTAAGAATCACCTATTTTTTACATTACCTGTTCAAGCAAATAGAAGGTACTGGGCTGCTGTAATAAAACCTGTAATAAAGTATTGCCTTAGACCTGGAAGTTTAGTAATCTAAAAGATGAGTGGGTGATAGAAGGATGCTCCAGCTGGTTAGAGGGCGCTAAGAGCTGCCTTACATTTGAGGCAGGCTTCCTTTTACCCATTTCACTTGGAATTTCTCTACTTTCACCATTTTCCCTATGGAAAGTAGATGGCAGTACATTTTGTGACAAGAGATGGTTGCAAAGCTCATAAATATAAAATGCTTCAGATCATGGATACCAGCTCAGCACTGTGGCTGGCAAGCACTCTTGCAGTATTGACAGTAGTTTTTGGTATAGTCTATCTTTGCTCTTCCCAGCGGAGGGCAAGACAAAATAATCACTCTGAGAGAACCCAGTGGCATGATAGTAAGGTAAGTCTCATTGCTACCCACAGCAACCTCTCCCCTTTGTATAAGTGCTAAGGCTCAGCTAGTGAATTGACTCATCGTTCATTTCCAGGAGCAGAGAAAACAGAACAAAAAAAACCTCCAAAAATCCCCATCTATGTGCCAGCTGCCTTAGCAACAGTAAGCACAAAAATTAGCTCTGACTTTAATAAAAGGCATGGCCATGGAAGACAATCAACACTGTGTGTCAGCTGAGAAAATAATTTTCAAATTGAGTTCTCCTAGATTATTGGTACCCGTAATCCTACCCTGCTTATTCAGTGACTAGGAAGTTACATGTAGCCCCCATGGTCATGACTTGAGAAATGGAGTGTTAACACTTCAGTGTCCTTCAAAGACCAGATGTTGTTTTTTCCCCTCAGCTAGGCCTCCTGCAGAAAAAAAACAACAAGGAAATACCTTTCCTCAGAGAGAGCTGCCTGCACAGCACTGCTGGCTGGGCTGGAGCCAGGTTTACTTTGCTTCTGATCCCTCTAAGTCCTGCAGGCACAGTGCACTGGAGACCTGGAAGCCCTGGAGCTCATACAGTAAATGCAGTTCTAATTCACAGCAAGTCGGGTGGCTTTAATTACAGGGGCAGACAGATTTAAACCACACACATAGGCATGAAGAGGGATAAGCAGATCTTTTTATCATGAAGAAATGTTAGACAGTATTGCGTTGTGCAATATATTCCTGTCAGACACTCTCTGCCTCCTTACAAGCTTTTAATTCACATGCTTCAGTGGAAGTCCTTTTTGCCAGCTACAGGAATCTTTTTATTGTTGGAAAGTTTTGTTAAAGGCAGATGGTACACAGAGAACTGGGCTAAAAGCAGAGTCAGGCTTTTTTTCCTCTGAAGGAGATAATAAACTGTCAGAGATAAAACGACTTACTCTTCCTTTGGACATGCAAAGACAGCTCCTGTTGTAACAATTAGCAGGTTGCCCAGAGAGGCAGTGGAGGCCCCATCCCTGGAAACATTCCAGGTCAGGTTGGACGGGGCTCTGAGCACCCTGATCTGGTTAAAGCTGTCCCTGCTCACTGCAGGGGGGTTGGGCTGGATGACCTCTAAAGGTCCCTTCCAACCCAAAGCATTCTGTGATTCTATGATTCTATGAATTAGAAGATTTCCCATAACTGATATGATTTTGCCCTCATTCATGCATGTAGACTGCTGGTCCTATGCTAAGTCCCTGTGCAGATCATGGAGCAGAGTGGATGCACAGAGTCCATCCTGATTCAGTTGGTTGCAGCTTTTTGTCATAAGATGTTCATAGAAAATCACCTGTCATCCTGTCCAGAGCAAACAAGGATTTAACTGTATAATATTCTACAGTCTTAAGAAAAATGTATAATCACATTTTTAAATAACATGGTATTTACTTCCACATCAAATGTATTCCTCATCTAGCTAATTCTACCAAGAAATGTTGTCCTCAGGTTTGGTTTATCCAGTTTGAGTTCATTCCTCCTCCTACTGTCAACGTGAATGATCTCAAATATCTCAGCCTCACTATATGCTATTATATTTAGGTTGTAAAGAAGCCCTGCAGGTTTTCTTGTCTTCCACATGTGAGCTGAACCTTGCAGACTTCAGTGTAGAAAGAGTTGTGCTGGAGCAATCCTTGCTAGCCATGTGGAGTTTGGGGTTTGTATGGTTGAGTGAATAGCTGGAGTGCACAGTAAAAAAGTAGTGACATCTATAGACCAGGTCTATCAAGCTTTCAGGAGCATGGCCTGATGTTCAGGAAGTGGAACTTTTTGAATAGCTCTTTTTTTACCCTGCAAAACTATTTCCAGCCTTTATTTGCACAACACAGAATGACCTGTCATTCTGAAATTGCTGTGTCTGCTCTCATTATTAGGAATATGAACAAAGATTTGCTATTTTATAAATCCCTTTGCTTAGGAGTTAGTACAGTTTACACTATCATGCAAGCTCAGATAGTGACCTAACTGAGGGTTCTTCTCACACAGGGTTTCTGTTCACTGCTCTTTCCACTGGAGGATAATGGCTTGTGTCTGTTGGAGTGAGGGTAGATTAATTTATTGTGTAATGTTTACTCCTTGTAATGGTGTACTGGTTAAGTTTGGGGATTGCTTTTGCTTGCTTCATTTTCAGTTGGATATTACAGTGGTTGGAAGGCATGCTAGATGTGTTTAATTTTGTCATGGGACTAATCCCAAAGGAGATGAAGTTGGAGACACTGATATGTTGAAGTAAACTCCAGTATGCAGGCCAGCCAGCCAGATTCATCTAAACATGGATGTGAGTCAAAGTACTAGATCCCAAATCCTGCCAAACCCTGGTTTCGAGTTTACTTCAGAATTCTGATGCTCTGCTTCATTACTGTTGCATTACAATTTCCAAACCACAACATAAAAACATTTACTCCATCTCTGTAAATTTAGCAACCTGAATTCAGCTTTGGAGAAACCGTAAGAACAGCACATTAGACCAAAATGCTGGCACTTAGGGTGGGAGGAGTAGGAAGGGGTGACACTACAGCCTGGAGTCAGAATATGTCTGTAAGGGGGAAGTGCTATGGTGCAGAGCCGTCCAGCATGGCACATGTAGACTTACCTGGTTGGATCCAGAAGAGGCTGTCAGCACAGTTAGAGATTTGAGTGCAGTACTGTTCCCTTGCACATCTAGTTCCAGGACTAAACACAGACACAAGACACTAGGCGTGGCAGTGGGTGTTAACATGCAGTTCAGAAAGCACATATATAATCTGGAGGTACTTACCTTGCTTAGGTACCTTACGTGCTTCCTAACTAACCTGCACTTTTGCTTGCTCATCACACCTACTTAAATCTCTTATTTCCCACACCTAAGCACCTTGCTTCAGTTGTCAGCTGATGTCCTGTCCATATGCTATCTGTGATTGCTACTACATACAGGGAGAAGAAACTGAAAAAAGATATTCAAGAAATAGAAATGTCATAGGTCAGACTTACCTATTTTTTCTGATACAGCTTGCCATGTCAGTAGAGATTTGGGGGATAAAGAAGAAAGAAATTACCTGTTGGAGAACTGGGAAGTGAGGGAAGGCGGGGAGGGCACAAAAGCACATGGTGAGATCTATCAGCATTTAAGCCATTTATCAATTTGTCTGAAGGAGTCCCAGCACGGACTTTGTAGGAGAGTAGCTGGTTAGAGTCTGTGTTCCAGGGATCATGCAACATAGCCTGGCAGCTGCTTCTGTGGTCCAGCAAGTTGTGTTCACTCCTACTCTTTTGAGACTTGTGTGCAAAATGGTGGGTGCTGGTGCTGGAGGAGAAGCTTGACATTGTGCTCTGGGAAACAGTTAGGAAGGAATTGCCTGCAGTGATTGGGGGGAGGCTCTGGGTTCTGATGGGAAGAAGCCCCTGACACTCTGGTTGCTTCTTTTCTGGTATGAGGTACTTTGTGTCTGTGCTCCTTCTTTTAAAGTCAGTGGTGGTCACACACTCATCTGGAATGTCTTTGCAGTTTGTGTCCATAATGCAATCAAAAGTGGTGATGATGTCATCTACTTCTGAGGTCTCTTCTCTAGGATATCGGTCTCTGCTTCTCTCATTCTGGCTGGTTTTCTGATCATCTTTCTTCTTTTTGCAAGAGAAGATATGGTTAAGCATACTGAATCGTCCTTCTTTCTTTAGGAGTCTGTTGTTCTGGGAGGGAAACTGATGAACTGGCTCAGATCTACCGGAAGTACAAATCAAAATGTGATGTCATTATTGTCAAATAATGAAAAAAATACTGCCTGTGTTAGCCCATGAAATGGGGTGTATACTGTTCAGATATATTTACAGGGGTAGTTCAAGGGGGCAGAAAATTTGTAATTAATGAAGACTGAAAATGATACCGTGTTACTTCACTCTTTCTTATGGAGTTCATTGCCTTACAGTCATCTTAAAGTAGGCTCACTGCAGCTATTAGGAAAAAGACCAAACAAACTTTTCTGGCTTCAGCATCTACCAGCTGCAGAATCATTATTCTTAATGGTGAGGCAAGACCCAATAATAACAAGAAGAAATGGGATCTTTAAAACCAAGTGGTCTTGTATTATGTCATATTAGGAAAATGGTATTTCCAATAGCACAGTCATTGCTAACACTGTAACAAAGGCATTAGTTCACCATTCCTTCTTTCCCTTTCTCTTTCCCTTTCTCCTTTTTTCCCCTTCCCCTTGCCTTGCCTTGCCTGTACTAAAGAGGTCCAGGACAGTTTCAGAAGCTCTTACCAAGATTATTACCTACAGTGGTATTGATGTAGTGGCTTTTAGATGAGATTTTTACTAATCAACATTTCAGACCTACTGCAACAGGCAGAGCTCAGGAGGAGGAGGAGGAGGAGGAGGAGGAGGAGGAGGAGGAGGAGGAGGAGGAGCAGGAGGAGGAGAGGTAATGTTACCCATGTCTCACAGTTTGTAATACAGGAAATAATACTAACTGCTGACTGTAAAGGAGGGAGAAGCAGAAAAAAACGTGGTGTGTCTTTGTAAGTGTATGCTGATTTACCAAAGTTGGAGAACTGAAATGAATTAAGTGACAGCTTCTGAAACATGAGAAATACAAAGAGAGAGAAATATCATAAGCAATGGTAAAGGAATTATACTTTTTAACAGAAAAAAACTCAGAATAAGAAGAGACAATCAAGGTAGAGAACTAAAGAAGGCTAGGAAAACACTCCCAAACCCCTACCCTGAGGATGAAAACTTAAAATTTGTTTTGTTATCCATCTGGCAAAGCTGCTTTTGTGTTCAGTCTATCCCTCTGTCTGATTACATGAACACACAGCTAGTGCATAGAGATTTCAGAGAAGTGGAAGGCATGTATCTGAGGGCTGAAATTATTCTGTAAGATAAATTTTCTGCACAAACGTGACTGAACAACAGCTATACTCACATCTTCTTGGTTCAGAACCCTCTGCTGATCGGCAGACTAGCATTGCAACCGCAGTGATGAGTCTTCAGTAGATGACTAATTCTAACATCGCTATTTTGGTGGAAAGCTTAAACTGACTATTGAATCGAGGAGACATCACCCAGGGCTCAAACCCTTCAGTAGCATACAAAAAGCAATAAATTTGTTTTCTAGTCAGTGGCAACATGTGAACAAGATGCGAACTTTTGCATTACCTGCTCTCCTGAGACAGCAGCTTGATGCATGCCGTGTGCCCACAGTACATTGCATATGTCAGAGGAGTGTTTTCATTGATGTCTCGGGGGCTGCTGTCTATCCCCAGCTCCAGCAGTGTCTGCACACAGTCAGCTTTCCCTGCTGCTGCAGCCCAGTGCAAAGGTGTCCTACAGAAAAGGGGGAGTATCATTAAAATTGATGAATACATTTACTATTGAAACTATTAATGACATAATGAGGTGTGCTGCTATGCTAGTCTCCAGATTCATGACATCCATTTTAAGGAGTTCTCCAGCAACTTATCCCACACTGATGTAGCTGCTGGTGGTGGTAATGAGGCCATAGACTGGCACCTATCTATGGGCATCTATTTGGCTGTAGAGAAAGTAGATATGGGGCTGCAGAATGCCTATACATGCTATATAATAACACCTCTTCTGCTACTGGAGTTGCAGAGTGGGAGGAGTGCCTGAAGTTTTCAGAGCAGCATGTGAAAAAAATCTTTGTAGTGTCCACTGCATAGGGACAAGCTCTCTCACCTTTACACCAAACACAATTAGCAATGGTTGGCTCAGGGCTCTCCATGAAGGTAATAGGAGAAGAAGCTTCCCCCAGATAAATGAGAAAGACTGGACACATCTACCAGACTGTCCTTTGCCAGTTTCTGTGTTCTTTGATGGGCACAGACACGAGCAGATACAATTGTCTGGAATCTGTATAGGGGAATCAAACTGATTTTCTACCTGGCAGAAGATTTGCCTCTTGTCTTTGGAAACTTTCATCTAGTTTCCAAATTGTAATACTGTGCTCTTGTGAAAAATATGAAAGCACAGAAAACACCATAAAAAAACTGTGCAAGAATAAAAAATAAAATTTACTTTTCTCTGCTGGTTTCTTTGCAATTCCAGTGATTTCAGATGAGTGCAGTCAGAAACACAATAGAATGGAAAACTACTGTGTGTTTATAGTGAACAGCTTATCTTTTCCCCTCTTCAAGTATAATACCTTCTATGGAAATATCTGAGAACTTGTAATAGGAGGTCATGTTGTACTGAGCTCTTAAGTGTAGTTAAACTCCTCCCTTCACCCTTCTTTCCACAGAAACACAGCCTTCTCAGCCACATTTTACTGATGTTTAGAAACTTCTCCAGAACCCTCTTGGTTTTATTTCTGTTCCATTTTATTGCACTTTTCCATGAAGAATGCTATTATTTTAAGTACCTGAACACCTAAGCCAAGAAAACCTTGGCTTTTGCTCCATTGGGCAGGATAATAAATGCAAACAGTCAGTTGGTTCTGTTTGCATTAAATAAATTTACGAGTGAAGTTCCACAGGAGGTAGGTGTGGGGTGACAAAAAGGAAAGAAGATGACTTTTCTGCACTTATGATATAGGGATTTCATCCTGGAAGGAATAGAATTCCTTGTCAGAATGGAAGGTGAAGGTCCCCTGGTCCTACAGGAATGCTGTGTTAGCATCTTAAATGCAACAAGGGAACATTGCCATTTCTTAAATACAAATAGCAGCAAGATCCCAGCTTCAAACTGTAGGATCCTGTTCTATTGTTTTGAAAAGAACATTAACTTTTGATTGAAAGAAGTTAAGTCAAGTGGTGATAAGGTCCTTTCACACATAATCGTATAATTTCCTACCAGAAAGACAAAGTCAAATAACATTCCTACTAGTCAGTTATTATACTAGATATGATACATGTGAGCTGGACTGCTTTGCAGTGTTTCTGAGCAAGCATGGTTCTCTCTAAGTGCAGTTCATTAACTAGGCCATGGCCTGTAAAACAGGAAACACAATTATAGAATAAACTAGTCTCAGGTTAATAGAAAGGAAGCAGCAACTTCAGTTTCAGAGTTTCCATGGTTACCTGTCATCCACATCAAGGGCCTGCAGGTTGCACTCTGGGACTTTAGCCAGCTCACTGATAATATCACTGTAGCCTGCAGCAGCAGCGATGTGCATACATGTTTTGCCATTCTCATCATCGTAGTTTATTATTGATGGTCCCTGGTAGTGGTCCAGAATGATGGAACAGAGAATCCTGTTGCCACTCTGGGAGGAAGTTCAGAGAAGAAAAGCATTTTGCAATGGAGCTCACACCAAACTGTATTTTCTCTGCTAGAGAAGGCTAAATACAGTAATGGTATTTTGTTTTGTGTATACCAGTCTCCCCAGGTATGAAAGCCAAAAACTTCCAATCTCCTGCTGGGAATTGGATTTGCTTTATGAATTTCCTAGAACAGTTTGAACACTGGAAAAATAATAAATAATGTACCACTGCAAATATCTCCAAAAGTCACAGAACGTAAATTACTCAAGAGCTTTCTCAGAAATAACTTGGGGTTTTTGCTGTTTTGCTAAGCCAGAGTCCCGAAAGATATGAGCCTATATTTTCTCATAGAAATTTAGGGTTGGAAAGGACCTCAAAAGACCAACCCACTTCTGTAAGCCTGTCCAAGTACACCTAGAAAAGCCATGTCAAATATTTGCTCAAGTGGTTCTTGAAAATTCTCTTGGATAGTTTGCTCCAGTGCTTCAGTGTGTTAATATAAAGTTGACATTGTTCTCTGACCTGAAAATGAAACAACATTTTATATCCTAACTTGGTGGGAACAGAGAAAAAGAATTAATGTTTTTTTAATAACAACATAGAAACACAAGGCTGGAAAGGCCTTTCTAGATCATCAAATTCAATCCCTGCAATCACTTGCAGCTATGTTATGTCATCCCTTTCGTAAATTTACCATGTCCATTACAAGTAATTTTTTTTTTGGCCCCCTTACTCCCAAAGGAAGACAGTTCAAGAACTTGTTTGCTTTAATGATTAGTATCTCTAATTTCTATTCGTACTCATGGCTGATTTATGTCCCTTTGTTTCTGTGCCAGTGTTATTATTTACATTAAATACTTCTTTCCTCTAACTGGTATTTGTTCTTCAGATGTATTTATAGACAATCACTATATCCGTTCTGAGCTGTTCTCTTGCTGCTCTAATCAATCAAGGTCTTTTAAATTTTCCTTGTAAAATATGTTCTCTATTTGTCTCATCAATCTACTAACTCTTCTGTGTTTTAGTTGTGTATCCTTGGAGAGGGGTGATTAAAATTGTACCTAGTCATACACAGACCTTTTTGCCAGGTCTTTGTACAATGACACTAGCTCTTCCCTATTTGTTTTAGAACCACCTGTTTTGGTATGTCACAAAACAGCCTTTGCCTTATTCACAGCTGTGTCTCATTAGAAGCTCCTAGTCATTTTGGAATAGCCCTTTATACCTTGGCACTTCTCTTCCATCGTTGTTTCCAAACATAGAGTTTCTAGTTTCTGGGAGGACCTTCTGTTGTTAGCACCTAAGTGCATGACTTAAACATTTTATCCTATTGAATTTTATCCCATTTGTATTACTTTAGACTTGAAGGTGATCCAGATTCCCCTGTATGATATCCCCATTCTTTCCGGTTAATGTCTTCCAGTTGTTACTGGCAGATTTAATCAGCAAGCCCCTGTATTTTGTGCCAAGTTATCATGAAAATATTAAGCAAGATTGATTTCAAGCCTTATCCCTGAAAGTAATTTCCTTCCAGCCTCTAGTCAACATTTAATTATTAGTCTTCACTTCTTGATTTTGAGATACAGCTACTTTTGCCTGTTATTTTGTAAGATGTCTACTTGTTCTAAATATATCTTTTAAAGATGGATAGTCATCTGTTATATCTCAAGCCTCTTCTATATACTTTTCCAGTCTTGGGATACAGATTCCTGCTACATTTTGCACCATTGACAGGATACATTCCAGGTCCCTGGAACCTGCTGGTCCCAGAGCTTCTCAGTCCAGCTGAGAATTCCCTTCATTTACCAAAATGTGTCCCTCTGAAATCAGGAATTTTGTTTTGTATGTACTTTGTTTACTCACCTGTTTAATTTAGAGTCTACTCATGATCACGCCATCCCAGCTCATTTTCTATGACCAGGCATTTTATAATGTCCTCATTTACCATGTTAAAATTGTTATTAATTTATAGTTCTTTGAAAAAAGAGTGTTGATCTTCATGTTCATGAATACTGAGGTCCTATGAATAATTGGTGTTTTTATTCTTTAGTGTTTCTGAGATGCCAAATGTCAATGTCCTCCATACTAGCATAATTGTCAGCTACATTTTTTGGTCACTAGCATCAGAGAAATCTCTAGTCACAGTCAGGGCTAACTGAATCTAGAAGTGTGTTATATACTTCTAGTACTACCACAGTAAACATCTACCTATTACCATCCTTCTCCAAGTCAGTTTTGATACAAAAAAATTATTAACATGCAATATCTTACTATTTCTGTATTCGTGTTCTAGTGACACTACTATTCCTCTAATTTTATACCATCTTGCTAAGTCCAAATTTCACATCCTGCACCTACAGTTTCAGTCCCTCAAAGTTCTTGCACAATTCTTAGCATTTGCATAAGAAATTTCCCACTGTTCTTACTGGCATTTTATACAGTTACAGACTCTTGTGTCTCCCACTAATCTTCTATTTTCTAGACTAAACAAACCATTTCAACCTCTCTTCATGGGTCAAGTTTTTCAACCCACTTATCATACTTGGTACTTGCTTTTGGCCTCTTTCCAGTTTGTCTACAGCTTTCTTCAACCAGGGCACCCCAAACAATATAATTATCCAGCTGAGGCTTCTCTCCTGACACTGAAAAAGACATTTCTACTTCCTGTAGCCCACATGTATCACACTTCTATTAATATGTCCCAGAATTATGTTTGGTTTGTATCAACACCATAATTTAAACTCCTACTCACTTTTGTAATCCACTAGTCTACTAGTCTACTACTTTTCATTTTGTACAAACAGCTTTAATTTTTCACAATTCTGTACACAGTGCTATTTTATTAATTTCAGTTCATTCCTACAATTTATCAAAATAATTTTTCATTCATTTCATCCTGACCCATGAAGTGCTTGGTGTCCCTCTAATTTGGTTCTAGCTGTGGGTTATATATGTGTTCTGTATTTCATCACCTCATTATGGAACAAATAAAAACATTCTTATGATAAACCCCTGGTTGGACTGTCTGTGAGATCTCCACCTCCAAAGATTATTTGAACTGTCCTGAATGTGGCTGATAGAGAATATATGATGTGTGATATAAGTCCCTGGGTTGATTTTGATTGCATTACCCCTTATTCTTCCCCACTGGGACATCCTGTCTTTGGACTGAATTCTGGGTCCATTATAGCAGGTTGGGCTTATACAATTTGTGCTATTGATGTCATTCACTGTGATTAAAATTGAGTGTAGTGCTTAAAATAGAAAAGGACAAAGAACCGGACTTTTTATGATCACTCTATTCACCACCTGCTTAACAAGCTTTCTGTGCTATGTGATGAACTTTATCTTGTTGGCACTTTTCCAGGATTTTTGTGTTTTACTACATGGTATTAAACTGATTAATTGGCATTCAAACATACTATATCCAATAGCTTCTTATCTGAGGAAGCAATAATTGCTTTGAAGATGGCTATGGAATTTCTGTCCTGTTTTAACAATTCAATCAAATTGTTAATTATATTTTCTAAATAATCAAAGGATATTTCCTAATATTTTGAACCTTCTGCTGAAAGAGATCTCTGGCGGCCAACTGCTCTGTGGCTTTCCAGCTCTCTCTTCTTAGGAATGCCTTCTTATCTTTACATTCATCTTGGCTTTTTTAAGTTGCACACAAAATTCTCCTAAAATGCTTACACTGCCCTTATTCTCAGATTGATAGCTTTGAGCTGAGGTCACCAAAAATGTAGTCTTCTTGTGGTAAATTTACCATGAACCACAGTACTATTGTTAGACCAGGATGTTCAGTGGTAAATTTACCATAGGAAAATGACATGTTTTTGTAACCTTACTGTATGTATCCCTACATTTCATCTTCTCTTTTTGTATTCAAATTCTTTTCAGCAATGTTCTTGGAGATTATTAGTTATTTTTGCTATGTGCTATAAATTCTGCAGGGCTACTCCCACAGTTTTCTTTACACGTTTGTCCTACCTCACACCTTTATCTGCTTCCACACATTATTCATTCTCCTCAGTGAACTTTCCTTTTTTAGATCACTCATCTAAATTAAACTTACTTCGTGAAAAAGAAATGTCCTAAAGCCTCGATCCAGGAGCCCTTGCAAGGCAAACTCTCATTGTACTTTACACAAGTTTTTGACTGAGATTTGTGTCATCTCCAGGCAGTGCCAAAAAATGAATTCACTATTTCACTTAATTACAACTCTGTTTTCTTTAGGTTGGTTAATGAAAAGCCCAACTTCTGATAGTTGCATCTCTCAGTGCTTTCAAAATAAGAAAATAGTTCTTCAGGAAGTATCCACTGAATCAAGTACCATGAGGAGAATCCTGCAAGTCTGGGACACTTTTCTGGTTTTGACACTTTTTTTACCTATGTCTAGTCAATTGTTACTCATTGTTACTCTACCTCATTGTTACCACAGCCATTATTCTTATACTTCAGCCCTTTGCATGTCCAACTGATATGTAGAACAATAATTTTACTTGGGAATTTTATTGTCGCTTACATAATATTCTACCATAACATTGCATTTTATTCTGCCAGGTCTTCAATCATACATGATACAATGTTTTCCTTGTACACTGCACTGTATAGAGGGTTAATATTTTCCCCTCACCAGAATACTCTAGTGAACTAGATGTTTTGATGCCAAAGAGAAGAATCATCTGAAGGAAGTCTGCTAAGCTGGCTTGTGGCTACCAGTAATGTAGAGGTGGGAGGGGGAGATGGACAAGCTGTGGACCACTTAACTGTTTTCAGGAAAGCCTGACAAAGTATTTTTCTTCCAAGTGAATGCCTCTGGAGATTATGTGGTTAGGTTGTATTAGTTCTCCTATATTTTCTGTCTCTTTGTATTAGTGTGCAGTTTAAAGCCTTCCTATATCCATAGCCAGCTTTGCTGGATGGAAATTCCCCACTAGCAGCTCTTGCTGTTGCTTCTTGTCATTAGCATTACACTTTAGGGCTGTTTGTGTTTCCTTTTCTTCTACATTCCCTCCTCTTTCAATTCCACACCTGTGAATCCAAAACTTTGACTTTCTCTTTGATGTCCTTCTGCTCTGACCCTGAATGGCTTGGCATTTTAGTCATTATTTCACTCCTTTCTTAAGTAACAAGCAAATACTATTCCCATTGCACTACTCTGGGAGGTAACTTACTTTTATGAAGAAGCACCATAAATTACTATAGATTAAATAAAAATTACATCAGTACTTCTGGCTTCCTCCTGGAAATCATCTTTGTGCATCATTGGGTGCTGTTTCAGTTTTATGTTACGGAGTGCTGGCTGGTCTCCCAACCCTTTTATCTTTTCTCTTATCCTTCACAAACAGACACACATAGCATATTTTAATATGAAATTGACTGTAACACCAACAGGGTCTTTAAAAAAAAAGCAAAGATCTTTTTCTCCTTTGCTGAAATAAAGAAACATGAGCCATTTCAAGTATTTGTTGAGCAACCCACAGCAAAATTTGAACAAATAACTTGTCTGTGGACTTTTTTCCTTTAGAACTCCAATTGAAGTTACTACATTTGTAAATACATCTTTCCTTTCAAAGTCACCTTTTTTTTCCTTTTTGATTCTGAAATTTGGTATTTACTGAAAGCAAAAGCCATCCATCCCATAGACTTTTCCCACATGGCTCTGCTGGTTGCAGCTTGAAAAGTCTTGATTTTTGACTCAAGGCTTTGCTGGCAGAAGCCCTCTATTCAGTTACAGGTATACTGGCAAAACCAAGCTGTTCCTCCAGTACATTTTTTTCCCTTATGGGATTCATTTCACTGAAGTGCAGTTTTCCTCGTGTTCATGTTCAGAACACCATGGCAGTGTATTATGTCATTACCTTTACTGTAACGTGAGTTCAGAATTTCATCCTAGAATCAGACCAAGGCAAAAATAATGTTCCATTAACAGTACGGATATGTCTGGTTGGAATCAGGTATTAAGGCTGTATCAGAACAACATATCCCTGCCTTCTTGTAGATGCAGTGTCTGCCATTTTAAACATGGAGAATACCAAACTTAAGGGCAGAGACACAATGCAGCTCCTTCTAGTCTGCAGCAAACATAGTACAGTGAGAAATGTCCGTAAATCTGTCAGCCTGGGTTGCGGAAGAGTTTTGCACACATGGGAGCTTTCTCCCATTGTTAAGGACTTCTAGCATCCCCTCTCTGTACCACAGACTATGGAAAGCTGAGGAATGGAAGCATGCTCACTCTACCTCCACTGCTGCCATGCCCTGGCTGCCGGATGGCTGTGTTGGCAGTGGAGAATCAGTGCAAAAATTCAGAGCGCCCTGTGGTTTCCCTGCCCTCAGGGAACAGAGACAACTGGGCCCTATGCTGAGGAAAGGAACAATCCATAATACCATCTTCAGCTTTCCTCCTGCCAGGGAAACTTTGCCAGAAGTTGCCTGGATACAGCTCAGGCACTTCACAGGGTGTGTTTCTGATGGCAAACCAATATAAATTAACAACAACTCTGCTGACGCCACTGTAGTTACATTGGTGAGACTCAGCCAGCTCAGAGAGAAGCTCATTTGTCTTCTCCTACCCCTAGTACTTCAGCCTCAGACACCCACTGAGACAGTGTCTCTTGCAGATTGAGAGTCACCCAGCTTGGCTTGACTTTGTGGTGCTCTTGGAAAGAGAACATGTTGTTGTACAGGGTACTTCATCCTGTGGTCCTCAGAGCACTGCTGCCTCTGGTACAACTAGGGGACATGGTGTTTTTTAAACATTTATCCTCTCAGCAGCCTTAGATGGTGCTAGAAAAAGCTACCAAATGACAAAGGCAGTCGTGGAGGCATGCCTCTATGGCTATCATATGTCCCTGCTGCTCTTACCTTCTCCTTGCTCAAACAAAAAACTGCATGAAATACTGGCCAAGTCTCTCTGAGAATTTATTTTCACTTGGAGTCTTCTATAATAAGTGCATATGATTTACTGTGTAAATGACTATGGGTATGACTAAAATGACTTGGCAGTTTTCCCCTGCTAGTACATTGTTGTAAGGACTGATTTCTCTGGATGAGCTGTTTATGTGCTTTGAAAAAGAGGTCATCTTTTATTCTGCAGTCAAATAAGGATTTATTCCTTACTACTATCAGAGAAATGGAAACGTTTGTCTTCTACTGCCTTTGTGTCAGGCATAGGAGATCAGGACATTTATAGATATGCAAAAAGTGTGGTGCATGTACATTACTCATGTTCTGGCATCCACTTGTGGAGTTACACATAGACTGTGTGCTGGGAAGAGGTCTGGCAATTATCCTGTACTTACCTACAGGTTTTGCCTGAGACAAACTCTTACTAAGCTCAGTGGGAGTTCTGCAATTGATTTTCTTGGAAATTTGATTGGTGTGAATAATTACGTTGTCAACAGCATATTCATACTTGAAGGACTTACTGATTAACAGTCAATTATTTCAGGTAAAGGCAGATTTTCTTATGGTCTGTTTGTACTGATGAATTCGTATATCAATATTGCTCTACCATGTACAAGTCACAAAAGTCACACTTTGGCTCCTGAGTTGACATGAATGAAAGTGGAGAAATAGGTTACAGCTATATAAAAAAACTAAGTAGCACTAGGGAACCTCCCTGAGCATCGGAACTCAGTTGTCTGTACCATAAAATTTTTAAAATCCTCCATGGTTTTGGCTTGGATCAGTTAACACTTTCCTCTCCAGTTGCTGGACATAGTTCAGGAGCTAGGATGGGCCACAGACCATTCCCAACAAGTGGTCTGCATATGACCACCCTGTTTTAGAGAATAATAGAGTTTAGCAGTAGGGACACAGGTTGTTCTGTGACAGCTGGCCTTGGTGCCAGAGCCAAGACTCAAGCATATTTAATTTGTTCTTGCAGACATTGTCACAAATGTTTAGGGCACTTTTTGGAAAATGCTTCTGATGGTATTGGAGCAAGTTTATTTCTTACTCAAAACTATTTGCAAACTGTCTTTCTCCTTGTTTTGTAACTTGACAGGTCACTCTGTAGAGCCCTGCTGCTATGAAAGGTCCCAGCCTCCATGAGCAACAGCTGTACCTTTGCTGGAATGACAATATTTACACAAGAAAGGGATTTCTTAAGGGTATGCTTAAAAACTGCAAACTGAATCTGCTTTTCATTTGTTTGCTAAGAGTCAAAATTGTCTTTAAAGCTTAGTGACATAAAAAAAGAAATCCCTCCCTTTCTAGCTGTCTCTAGAAAACTGCATGAAACAAGGAGAAGAGAAGTACAATTTTGCAGTGTGTCCTGGTTTCGGCTGGGATAGAGTTAATTTTCTTCCTAGTAGCTGGCATAGTGCTGTGTTTTGGATTTAGTAGGAGAAGAATGTTGATAATACACTGATGTTTTAGTTGTTGCTGAGTACTGCTTATGCTAGTCAAGGACTTTTCAGCTTCCATGCTCTGCCAGGTGCACAAGAAGCTGGGAGGGGGCACAGCCAGAATAGTTGATCCAAACTGCCCAAAGGGCTATTCCATACCATATGACGTCATGCTCAGTATAGAAACTGGATGGAGTTGGCTGGGGGGAGTGATCGCTGCTCGGGAACTGTCTGGGTATCGGTCAGTGGGTGGTGAGCAATTGCATTGTGCATCACTTGCTTTGTATCTTATTATTACTATTACTATTATAATATTATTATTTTACTTAATTTGATTTCAATTATTAAACTGTTCTTATCTCAACCCAGGAGTTTTCTTGCTTTTAATCCTCCAATTCTCTCCCTCATCCCACTGGGGCAGGGGGAGTGAGCAATTGGCTGCATGGTGCTTAGTAGCTGGCTGGGGCTAAACCACGACACAGTGAAAGGAATCTGCCTGAAACCAACCAGACTGTGAACCGTGCCTAGCAAATGCACCTTTTCTGGGCCTAATCCAACAACAAACATGTCTGCCATGGAGAAACACCTGCTAAATTTTAAGAAGTCTTTGGAAGTCTCTCTGAATTCTTCCACTGTAGGCAGCCCACAGAAAAAAAAATGGGGTGCTGGGTAGAGAGAAGGAGTGCAGAGATCCCTCTGGAGACACCCTGGCCCAGAGCCACTGCTGCCTTCCCTGCCCCCTTCCTCTGCCCTGTCTGGATGGGCAGCTGTGTCCTCAAGATGCCCTGCAGCAACAGACAGAATCATTCCTAGACATGCTGAAATTTAAGTGTGCTCTCACCTCCCAAGTAATTACAGAGAGGCTGTCACACTTGCTCAGCCAAACACAAATGAATAATTGCCTATGCTTTGCTTTTACAGTGTGTTTAAGATATACAGGTATTTCGCTCTCAGGAAACGGGGGAATGAAATAATAGCATTGTTGCTGTGGAGCAAATATGCAGGCTCGTAATTTTTTAAAACTGTGCTCCAAATCAACCTATTAAAAAATCATAAGCACAGCTCCACATGGCAGCATATTATTTTTAATTGCTTCTTTTTAGTTGCCTTCTTTTTATCCCTAGAGGTTTGCATTTCTTCACTTTAGAAGAAATCTTTGATTGTTTGTTTATTCTTTAAATGAAAGCTGATATTTTTACATAATCGTATGACTTTGGGAGCCAGAGTTTTAACAAAGAGACAAAGAAACTTCTGGTAAAAATCATGACAACTGGCAAGGCAATGCAGGAAGACTCCAAGTCTTCCCAGGCTATTTCCGAGATACTACTAATACTATTATGATACGGTAGTATGTAGTATGATAGTCTATACTGTATAGTATACACTATATTTTACTAGGATTTCAATGACACCATTGTCTAGAACTGTTAGAACTGCATCACACTTTGTTCCAGTATCAGTTAACAGTTTTTTGTTACAAAGGTGTGTTTCCTGTTCATTACAGCAATTATTGCTGGCTGTAATGAAAGGAGAGAAATACCTCCTAAGACACTTCTAGTATAGCCCTATCTGTACCAGCTCTTAAAAATATTGCATGTGTAAAGAATGTGAGATGAGGTATTACCACTTCAAACCAGAACGATCTGTGCTTTTGACACTGTGCAGGGTAACACATTTACCCTGAAGGCGTGAACTTGAGAGGCAGGAGGTTTGAGCTTTGCAGTAGAACAGACCTTGTTGTGGGCAAGGTCTGCCTAGTTATACGGCTGGGACTCCACAGCCGCCATTTGTCTGATGGGAGACCGAGTGCCAAACAGGCAGTCTTTGAAACAGCCAGCATGGAACAATTATTTCATATGAAACATGCCTGAGAATTTGGTTTCAAATGGCAGGCAATGGTTTTTATGTGGTCCTGCTTTGTGTTTCAGCCCAGTGTGCACAAACTGCCTCTGTCCTGCAACTTCTGAAACAAGTTTCTGTGCAGTGCCTGGTCTTCCCCTTGCTGCATTTTTTACAAATGAAATTAAACACAGGGCCCTATTCAGCCAAAACCAACCCCTGCAGCTGGTGCTGCCTGAGCTCTGTGAGTTTCTTGTGCTCTGAAGATATTAATACAATTCTTAAAGGAAAAATATCCCCTTTCCAGCAGCCATGGAGGAGGCTATCAGACATAACGGTAATCTCTGCTCTCTCTCATAGCAGAGAAAGTCATGCCTGTCCACAATATCTATTTCTCCTGGGCCTAATAAGTCAGCAGAGAGCACTGGCTGAAAGTAATTTTTCTTGGCCACACTTGAATAAGAGAAATATTAACAGATCTATTGCATGCTCTGATATTTCAACTACCCCTTCTGGACCTAGAATATGAAGAAGTATGTGGGTGGAAGCAGCAATTTATAAGGCTTCATAGCAGGAATCTTTCAAGAATTAAAAAAAGGAGGTCATCCTGCACGTTTCCTCTGATTTCTAGGAGCGGCTTTAAGGGAGAAGGAAGAGGGATTTGTTATTTGCCTCCACCTGAGGCCAAATGGGTTTTGTGCAGTTTTAATTTCCCCCTTTCTCAAGAGTTATTCTGTACATTTGCAAGAGGAAGGTGGAGATGGGAGTTAATAGTGGAATTAAATAATAAAATTTACAAAATACAAAATCAGGGAAAGATTAAGGTATGAGGGGAACTCTGAGGGTCCTGATATGAACGGGGTTCACTTTTGTCTTTCTGTTTGAGAGACAGCTTGTTCCCAGAGCTAAGATCCAGACCACTGCCTAGCCTGCAGGAGCTTGCATGAGTTTCAGAGATTTCCCACTGGAAGCAGCCTGCATTGGAGTAAGCCTAGTAAAAATGAACAACAGGTTTTAGAGTAGATACCTTTAGTCTCCTAAGGCAAAATAGCAAAGGATGCAGCCCAATTTCAAACTGATTAGGATTAAAGAAGAACAAAACTAGTGTTGCAGAGTCCAATATATACCTCTACTTCAGAAAAACAAAAGTTGAGCCTATTGTACATGAACCATCTGTGGGAGGCTGTCGTTGAAGGAAACAGATTATTCGTTCTAGATGTCCTTACTCAGTTACAAATATAGTATGTGGCAGTTCAGAGCTTTTAAATTTCTTTGATGACACATTTTTTAAGATGGGTGAACTTAGACCAAAAGGTGAGGATGCAAATATTTAGTCATTGTAGGAAAATGTTGCTGGATTTTCATGCAAGTTCTGTTTCTGCTTATCAGGTGTGCAGGTGTTTTGAACATTGATACTGGAACTTGCTATGGCAAGGGTGCGACTAAAAACGTATTGATATAATTTCATCGGGGAAGTTTTCTGCAGTAAAGTTTAGGCATAACTTAATAAATTATGCTGTATTTTAGACCACTTACTATCGATTGCATAATACAGTATTTAATGCCACATTAAACCTGTGTATTTTAATTCTGTAATGGTGGCCTGAATAATTTTTAGCAATCTGACAGTTTTTTTGCATAGCAGATAGGAACGAACAGCTCAACAGGAAATGTGTTTGGCTCCTTGTCTTCCTTAATCTCCAGAGAAGTTGGGCCTCAACCCTTCAGCTAATTATTCTGCAACTACAGCTGTTTAAATATGTTTTAACTTGTGTTTACATTATTTTATTCCCAAAGGCCTTTGGCAAGACTATTTAAGCTGTGATTTCTGCAACCCTGATTTAGTGAAAAAAATTAAGCATGAGTTCAACATGAAGCATACACATAGTCCCAGTGAGATAAATGATAACTTTGTTCAGGGCAACAGTGTCAGCCTTTATTAAGTATGCCTTGCTCTCTAAAGAAGATGTTAGATCCTTGATCTGTGCCCACTGGCAAAATGATGGGGCTGTTAGTGGGCATTCCTAAGCATCCATTTTCCTCATTTCACAGCCAAAATAATTGCTTTTGGAGTATGTAGGATGCCATAATAGCCAGCTCAGCTCAAGCAACTGCCTGGTGAAGCTGTGGCCGTGGCTCACCTGTACTGCCCAGTGCAGAGCTGTTTTGAAGTCTTTGTCCACCAGAGTCAGGTCTGCTCCCTTGTGCAGCAGAGTCTGGGTGTGCTGGGGCCTGTTGTGGAAAGCAGCCCAGTGGAGTGAAGTCATTCCCTGAAAGCCACAAACCCAGAGAACCATCAGTCGTCAGTCACAGGAGCACCCTTCAAAGTCTCTGTAGATAAGCTAGACTGTTCTGAAACCATTCAGGACTGACAGACTCTTCCCTCTCCCTCTTGATTTGGAATAATTAGTAACAGCTTCTGAATTGGTGGAGTCATAAGGGGAAATCAAGCAATCAGCTTTTTGGAGTTATTACAGAAAATGGATACAAATACAAATGCTTCTTTCTTACATGACTATAGCCTATTATAAATAATGCAGTCAGGACCATGACAGCTGGGGGATTGATTATTCCTCACTGCACAGTTTGGATCCTGTGAGAAAAGCCTGTTTTAGACTGGTACTTTAACATGACACAGTGTAATGTTTATTTTAGGTCTTATTTTTGATCCAAAATAAATATTATAAGCGAGTATTCTAGCTGGCACTAATCAGAAAGCCAAGTAACTGGCCCAATGATATCAACAAAAAAGTCACAATCTAAACATATTTACTGTTTAGGGAGAAAACAAAGCAAATGGTAAGCTGCTGATCTGCATTTTTATTCCATCTTAGCTGTGTTCAGTTAGTCTTGGTAGATCAGAGAATTCACGGCCTGTATTTGGATGTTCATCAGCATTGCTATACACACCTATATTTTGCTCTACATCCATAATATTAAAGATTTTCTGTATAAAGTTACTCATTCAACATGTGTCTTAAAAATTGGTAGTGTTGTTCAGATGTGGTAACATTTTACTTTATGCAGGTGTTGTTTACTATCTCCTATCAGGGAAAATGCATTTCAAGGGTCTTGCCTGGTTTCCAAAATGGTAAAAAGCAAAAAATGTAGAGTGGAGAAGAAATTAAAACTTGACATATAACCCCATAACAACTCAGGTAAAGTACAAGCTATAAAACACTGATGCAGAGATGGGATACCAGTGCATTAATAGTGGAAGTTCTTAGCGGTGATTTTCTAACTAAAAGCTTGAATGCCCTAACATGAATTTCTCTCACTCATCAGGTATCTTACAAGGCTTTTCAAGTCTCCAGATGGCTTAAGTATAGGTGATGACAAAACAGAACAGTTGAACAAGAGCAGTTTTGTTTTTAGTTAGGGTTTGCAAAGCTTAATCATGGAGGGTTTTGGTTTTGTAAAACCAAAAATGAGTGTAAAATTCTGCCCTAACTGAAATTAATGGTAGCTCTGCCACTGACGTCAGTGGACCAAGGTTTTGACACAAGGGACTTAGTACTGTTGATGGACACTCAGTATCTGTGAGTGCAGTGAAGTGAGGCTTCAGTGGTTTCCAGCTGGGAAATGGGTCCTCACCCCTAGTCATGGACAGCAGGAAAAACCACTGAAAGAGGAAAAGCTACAGTGTACCAGGCCTCCTTTCTGTCATTCACTCTCAGTCTGTTGATATGGCCAAAAAATCCTTCAAAAATCAACTTTCTCTCTGTTTCTACCATGGTAACCAGCAAGTCAGCTGTAACATAAGAGTGTGAGAACTGTGGGTAGGGATCAAAGATCTGTCTAGTAGAGTGACACAGCTCAGAGAGGTCAGTAGCTTAGATGTAGCCAGATGCTTAGGGAGAAAATGTAAGAAACAAGGCTTGATGATATACAGTCACCTAATATTTGGTAATCAGGCTAAAGACTTCATATGACATCCAGACCCCCACAGGGTAGCAATGCATTTTCTGAAAAAGTAATCATTTTCATTTTCTTTAAAACTGCTGCCTGATAATTTCTGTAGGTGTCCCCATCATTTTAGATGTAAAACTCAGTTAATAATAATTCCCTTTTCATCTTCATGCAATTTATGATGCCATGGACTTGTGTTATATCATCCTTCTGACATAGTTGCCAAGCTGAAAGTCCTGTTGTAGTTACTTTGTTCTAGTTGTTATGTTGCCCATGAAAGAAAGCTACTCTATAACTAATACCTCCTTTGTAGTCCTTTTCTGTTCCTTTTCTTGTATATCCTTTTTCAGATGACTCTTGCAGCCGACGTTCAAGATGCGGGTGTACCAAGGGTTCAGACAGACCATAATGCTGCTTCCTGTTTTGTTCTCTATTTCTTTTCTAATAATTCGTACATTCCACGTGTCCTTTCGGGGCATGCAACTGAGCAAAGAGCATTGAGCTGGTTGTAGCGGCAACTCACATGTGTGGGCCTGCTGCAGCGGGCAATGGCTCTCTAGCCTGCACACGTGTGATTTGCTCATGGTGATACCATCTGTGAGTGGCATCTGCAGATAGACTACTGTTTGTGAGACAAAGTATGAGAGTGATATCAGAACTGTCAAAGTTGAAGATCCATCAGAATATAATATTAAAGGTGAGACAGCCAAACAGTTGTGTATTTATAAAAAATAAGGAGCAATACGGGCCATAAGAGGAGAAAAAAACAAGAAATGGCTGGGGGAAATATAGTGTGACACTTGTTTTGCCCAGATTCAAGGCTTTTTCAGGGAATGTTTCTTCACCTTGTCATCTCACAGGCTTCATAAGTAAACCCACAGAAAGCCACAGTTGTGGAAACTATGAAACCTCCAGATGTATTTCTTACTATTTACACATTCATGCATTCATTGGTGAGTTTTTCTCAAGTGTAAGATGGGAAAACTGAAGAGTTTTACTTATGCCAAGGGAACATCTCTATTACCTGCAGTCATTTGTGAGGACCCACATTTTTCAGAAAACATGATTTTTTGGGTCTTAGTACTGACACTTGAACAAATATCTTCTCGGTGCCAAATGACAGTGAGCTGGACTAAAAGTTCCAAATTGCATATAGTGATGCATTACAGCAAAATTTTTCAGCTTGAAATTACGATCCATGATTCCATGCAATTCATTAGCAACATAATTCTACACCAAGACAAAGCATTAGGTTGTTGTGAGTAGGGTCTGCAAACCATCCAGTGAATAAGAAGGGTTCATGGGAAGAGGGAAAATTAACAACCCTGTGGCAGTTCTGGCACTGTGGAGAAGAGACACGTCCTTGTGCAATTGTTAGAGTGAAGAGAAACATATGAAAAGACATCCAGCATGTCTCTTGTGTCTTGGCTTCTCTATTTGGAGAAGCACACATTTGGGAAGTTAACACTCTCCTGTGTATTTTATATATATATATATATATATATGTATATATGCAGGGCACAATTCTTTAAGGATCAGAAGACAGTATAAATTTTTGTAGCTCCATGGCTGTTCTGGGTAATACCAGCTTTCCGATATTTTTCCTGATATCAGTACTTTAATGACGGGATGACTTGTTAAGGTGAAGATGTCTAACTTCAGAAGAATCAAAAGCAATTAATGTCTTGGCAAGTGAGTTAAGAGACTGATTCAAGGTACCTCCTAGTTGGCAGTATATAGAGAAGGTTTATTAGCCTAAAGGTGCATCATGTATAGTAGGAAAAATGAGGCAATGCAGAGTTCAGCAAAAGCGTTATAGAAATTTTTGACTAGTGCATAGTCTCATCATAAAATTGATAGTAAAGTGGACTTTTTCTGAACAGTGTGACTTGTACGCCCCCAGAGCCTGGGACTGTGACTTATAGCACAAGCTCACTCACCTCATTGTCCTGATGATTAATTTCACTAACATTTGACTGCTGCAGAAGCACATTCAGAAGCCTGCGGAAGCAATGACATAATCAGTGTGCTGTACGCCTGACTAAACCTGAAAATTTGAAATTTTTTGAGAAACAAAACATGCAATTTCAAGAAAAATCAGTATTAGTGATGGGCACAAGTCAGAATCTTAGGTCTGAGCTTTGTCATACTAGAAGAGCAAATAGGACTTTATGGCTTACTGTAACAACAGAAGTTTAGTGCTGGAGTTAAAATCAGATTCACTAGGAAGAATTCTTGTGCTGATTGCCAGGCTAGAGTCAGAGTGTGTAATACTATACGTGTGCAGTTTTTGGTAGCTTAGCAATTCATTGTCATCCTATTTTATAAAGTTTTAAACAAGCAAAAATGCAAATGACCAGTTTCTGAAAAGATTTTTCTCTCTCCTTAAGTCTTGGAGTAGTGTGAAGTTGTGTACATGTTTGTGTGTGTATGTGTATGCCTGCATACTGTATATTTACACACACACAAACCAATAGTATTTTACAAGGCTTTACAGTGTGTCTGCTGGGATAGGGTCATTGTTGTGTAATAAAATATAGCAATGCATTGGTTCACATCTTATAGAATATCAGATTACAAACACTCCCCTCTGGTGGAGGGAAGAGTTACGATAAAATAGTTACATGAAATACTATTCAAGTGCAATAATATTTTCAACACTGCATGGATTTTGCTTTTCTTTTCCTTTTGGTATCCTGTGAAGATGTTCTGAAACCACTATAGGTTTGGTGAAGATGGTTGTGTTTTATAATAGAATGCTAGAGTGTTTGGATGATGTACATAGGTGGACCATGTACATGGTCCATGAAATGAAAAGGACCATCCTGTCACAGGCTGTAACAAAGCCAAATAGCATAGATCCTAACATGGATGTACAGTTCTTATGATTCCAGCCAAAGGAAAGATATATCCTTAGTGGATCCCTAGATAAGATCATAATGCAAATCTATGGCTCATCTGAAGGTGTGAATTTGCTAGAAACCTTCAAAACATGGACATTTAAAAGATGTGCTGTTTTGCAAGGAAATTAAAAGATGATGAATCTGACACATAGTTCTGTAGTTTAACCCCAGATATAATCAATGAAACCAGTGTATGTGAAGGAAATCTCATTCTTTGAGTGTAAACCCTCTATCAACAACAAATTTGGCTCACTTATATCCTTAGACCGTTATTACAACATAAGTGCTACCACTGCAATATGTAGATATTCAGCCATGCAGCTGAGATTGCTGTGAAATCTACTCTTAAAGGCATAGATCAGGAAGTCCATAGATTCTCTTTCCACCTTTCCTCTTAGACTCTGTGGAATGCACTGAAGCACATAAATCAATTATCAAATTAATACATAAATTGGCTGATCACTGTCTCTGTCTTTTCAAGTGGTCCATGTCCTGCCTTCAGCACATGGGGTTGTAGCAGTGGGCTACCAGCTTTCAAACTTGGCTGAAAAAGCATTTCATAGCTGGCCACTGCATATACCCTTTTGGCAATGACAAGGTATTCAAGAGAGTGACAATGACAGTAATGGAAAAGCCTCCCTTTCAGTGCTCCATGCATGTTTTCTGGGCATGGGGCAAACTGAGTGAGAAGACAGAGGAAAAGGAATTGAACAGCTGGTAAACTCCTGTGCAGAGCAAGGGTCTGCTTGTATGCATGGAGAATGTGAAAAACATTCAGGGAACCCTGGGTACTGCTGGTAAAGTAGATTACTGTTCCCTTTCAAGTAGCAGCATGTGCAGTATTGTATAAACATTGTCTTCTTTCTGTGGAGGCTTTGTTTAATCATAGTGACCCATACTTTTGCAGAAACCTCAAACTATTCTTTCCAAGTGATGCATGAAAAGCAATGATAACGTGGAAAATGAATAAAGCTGTTAAAAAAGGCTGGAGAGCAAGATCAGCAGAAAAGCACAGAGGTATGGGCTAGTCTGATATGGTGACAGCAGCAAAACCGTAGACTCAGTGATTAAGTCACAGGAACATTTTGCATGTAGTGAATGTTTTACCTGTCCCTAATGTCTTCCTATCCCTCCAGACATGATTTACTTAGGACAGTTTTCTGAGTTAATGGTGGCCTGGATGATCTTAAAGGTCTTTTCTAACCTAAATGATTCTATGATTCAAATGTACAAATCAAAATTTGTTAAACCTTCCTATTTTCACAGGCTGGAAAGAGACAAAGAGGATCTTTCTTGAAAGACTTCTTGTGAAGACACTCTGTAGTTGTTATTCCACCTTCAGTAAAAGTAGTTAAAAATGAGCCAGTCCACCAAACCTCAGCTTCCCCTTTACACTAGGGGCTCTCAGAGAGATTTTCATGTGGAAAACTTCTCTCATATTTGCCATGCTACTTGGAGGAGAAGTCTAGAGAAGGAGCTTCTTGTAACATTTCTTATGCGGAGGTGGCGGAAAGGTAATTGGTCAGGAGAAACCCAGGGTTTCAACCTCTATTATAACTTTTTTTCTCCTCTCCTGCTGTTGTGGTCTTAAACCAGGCTCCTCACAGGCTCCTCACCTTACTTGGCCATATATCTCTGTTAGATAAGTGTTATACAATGCTTTTCCTCCTCTCTACCCCCTTTATGATAGCCATAAACCAAAGGAGCGAGTCAGAGGTGTAACTGTCACCGTCAGCCTTCCTGACTCAGGCTCCCCTTTGGGCTGGGTAGCTTGTGTTGCTGACTGCCTGTTGAGATGCAACCAGCAAAAGTTGTTGGAGCCTGGGACATACCTCACGTCAGGCTCTGCGGTAGCAGCGTGTAGTGGCAACCTCCCGTTTTTGTCGGGTATGTTCTGCTTAGCACCATTTCTGAGCAGGCTGACACAGCCTTCCAGCCAGCCCTAAAAAAGAAATTAGAGCATGTCAAAGAGGAAAGTGAAATGCATCAGGCCAGATCTTTGCTTGGTGTTTCTGGCATCTGTGCGTGACTAGCTGTTTCTGCCAGCAGAGGAACTGGTCTTTTGTTTCCCCAATAGAGGTCTGTCAGTGCTGAGAGTGGTTCCCTTCTGGAGTCTGAGTCTCAGACTAGCTCAGTTATTCATTTCTGTGATAAGGTGTTTTCTTTACACTGCATTTTGGGTTTTCTGCAGCTGTGGCAAGTGCTGACTGAGTAAACAGTGATTAAAAACCTGCTAATTCCCGTATTGGTAGCAAATGCTACACATATTCCTGCATGTGGATTTAATTATGGTAGGTTAAACCAAGAACATGAGCACTTAATCTCATTTCCTTTATGAGATTTTAGCAGGGATGGCAAAGCAATAGTAAAAAGCCTTAGAGTGTGGTCTTATAAACATTGTTGCAGAAGTTTGAATTAGTGACAATGTTAGACTGAAAACAGCACTAAAACAGATGGGATGAATCAGGTCTTGGACTAAAACCTTCTATTGATTACCTCAACAAAAAAGCAAGTAAACAATCTGGCTGTGACTGCATAAATCTCCCAGTGTGTACTTAAGTCCGAGGGAAATCAAGCATGTGTTTAAGTGTTTTGTTCAAACCTCTGCAGGCAATTGATAAAGACTGTTCCCTCCTGTATGAGCTACGTTTGGTTAGAATTACCAGCATTTACAGGGAAAAGGAGTGGAATGATGGAATCAGAACATCGCTGCTGCAGCTCCCAGTGGAAGTACAAGACCACCAAACTCTGCATGTGATTGTGATTGTGGAGCTCTGCTGAATTCAGTTCTCTGGACAGACATCACAGCCAAATCCTCTCTAGACCTCCGATTAAATCCATCACAGAAACAGAAATGGAAACTTCGAAGCCTGGGTGGTTTAAATCTTTTCCAGTCATTTCTTTTTTTCCAAAGAATATTTTTTGCCCTCTGGGAAAAGAGGAAGGAAAAAAGGAGCATGACACTAATTATGGGATTTTTTAAAAATATCTGGCAGAGGAAATCTTTATTCTCAAGTAAGTAGGGCATGCTCCTTGCACTGAATGAGATTGTTTTGCTGTTTTCTACACTTATTTTCTGGCTGAATATTGCATAGCTGAGCAGAAGCATTGTTTTTGTCCTGAATTTGCAGGAAGAAACTAGATGCAAGGGATGTGATTTTATTAGGTTTCCATGGTATCTGTATAAATGAGCTAGTGGTCATCCAGCCATATCTCATACTATGGAGCATGGGTGAACATTCCTTCCTCCTTTCTGTCCAACTAATAACAGAAGCCCATGGTCAACCCCTCTGACCAACTAACTTGGTCCCCATACTCCCTCTGAATCCTGAATTCTCCTGCAGCAAGGAGTAAAAGACTAAGGAGAAGAGGACCGTCCTTGTGTACTTCAGACAGAAAGCACCACATCTCCCTTCCCAATCTTCTCAATAGGATGTCTGCCCCTACTATTACTTGCATGTCAGTTGATTGGGGGATTGGATTGCTTATGACCTGAGTATCTGCGCTGGCACCTGCAGCACCTTGAACTTAAGTTCTTAACCTGGCCATCCAAGGTACAACACTACAGTGAAAAAAACCAATTCCCTGGCTCATGTGGTGTACAGGAAAACATGCCTGCTGACAACCAGAATTTGAGATAGGAGAGCCCTCTCTGGAGCATAAAAATCTGATCCTGACAGTGGAAGGGGAGAAGTTAATCTGCATATTAAAAACAAGAGGGACATTCCAGTGCACAGAAAAAAGTGGCTTTCTTGAAACCACACAGAGGACCCTGGATCTAGTGAGATCCCTATACCATACACTGATTTTACAACCTGAAAGAGAAGGGACACTCTGACAGGAGTCCTGATCCTTTCCTGATAATCATTGCTTCCAGCTTTACATTATAGTAAAGTTTACAATTTCACTGTTGTCTAGAACCAAATGTTTTGTGTTTTTTTTCTTTCTGTAGTATAAACAGAAATTTTATTTGGTCTGTACATTTAGTCCCTTCATCTTTCTTTCCATCCTTCTCCCCCAAGTCTTGGTACCAGATAAGTTGCCAGAGATAAACTGGTACGTCCACAAGCATCTTGAGTATTAATATTGGCTCCCATCTTCAGCAGAAGCTTCACTGTATCAACCTGGCGTCCTGACACAGCATGCATCAAAGGTGTGCAACCTGGGGAAGAAAGTCAAATGTTCTTTTACAATTTTTGTCAATGCCATAAGATAGAGATATTTTCTTATTTGCTAATGTTAGCACTGGCAAATTAACAAAACCTTTCTCTGACAACTGTCCAACAGTTGTACGCAGCTTTTTGCAGGCAGGAAATAACTGCTATGCCAGTTACTGACCACTGATTTTAAAAAGAACATGACTTTATTAGCAAAAGCCTTGCCTCATTAACTCTGCTTCTGGAGAGAAAAGTGTTTTTCTGTTGACAAGCTCCCAATATTAACTGTTGGCTTTGCACACCATTTTGGAGGCTGATATTCTTCAGAGTGACTAGTAGCCAGATGGTGCTTGGCTAATTTTCTCAAACCCCAGCTTCATTCTGTCTCTCTGTATTCAAAAGATTTGTGAAATCAAGCCCTGTCCCATGCAAAGGTGTATGTGTGTGAGTTGATGCTTTATGTAGACAACAACTTATTTTAAAGACTGGATTTGCTCTAGAATATTTTCTTTTCTGTTGTCATGAGAATGTATTTTATATTCTGCAAACAATTCTGTGCTGAAAAAAAAAATGGAATCTACATTCAAACCTAATACTCAAATTTCATCATGAAGCATTATGATACCTTTTAATTGCTTCCTCTTCCTTCCATTCTGTTAACTGCTGAATAACAGCAAGAGATTTTCCTGCAGAATCTGATAAAGCAATTTAAAATGACTAAGCTGGGAATAAACATGGATATTGACTGCTAGAAACTTCAGACACAACTGAAGAATAATTATTCTTACTGGATTCAGTGAGACTGCTGAGCAAATGCGTGCTACTCAACCTGAGATTATGCAGACTCTGCCATATGTGTGAGATATGAGCAATATGTTTTGCCTTGCAAGACTGGTCTTTAGTTACATTTGCATGTACAACCTAGTAAACAAGTTTATTCCAAACCTGAAAAACTTCCATTTGCTGATCAGTCTATCTCCACCCACTGCCCTTCATACCTAGTCCCTCTCCCGTTAAAGATCTGGACTAAGAGCATTTTGGCTTGATTAAGTATTTTCGCTACTGACCAATAGATATTTTAAAGATAACAGTTGGGATGTCTGGTTTTAAGTGTAGGAGAAATAGGTAATTTGGTAAAAGCTGGTAAAAATTAGAATAGACAGTGTTCATATAGACCCTTTAAAAGAAACTGCAATAAAAAAATACTTTTGAATAAACAAAGTCTTCCTTGAGAGAAGCTTCCAGAGATCTGTGGCTCTAATTCACTTGGGAAATAGGTGTGTATAAAACCCAGCCAATGGACAGCACTTTGTAATAACATTAAATAGTAACCTGAACAAAAAATGAAAAGGAGCATGGTCTCACAGATGAAGCAGATTATTTAGATCATTGCACATTGTACAGCCAACCCTTTGGCAAACAATTACACAACAAAATTATTCAAACTGTTTCTGTACACGTACTTTTTAAGTGCAAAAGTCTGGAACCCTCTACTCTATAGAGATGTGCAGAATGTATAGCATTTGGCTTTGATAAAAAATATTCTTTTTCCTTCCCTGAAATGACAACAATTTCTCAGCATCTCCCTAAAGAAGACAAAATAGAGTAATGATAAAGTACTGTCTGATTATAGCAAAACAACTTATTTGTATCCATATAAAAAATCATATAATGATAGGGGGAAAGAAAATTTAAGCTTAGAAAACTGAGCATTTCCAGTGGATGTTCGAAAGAATAACTCAAATTTCCCATATTCTGCTACTAAATATAATTTGCTGAACACAAAAATCAGGATAAAAAATGGAAAACTTAATTGCAAGCTGAAGCAACTGATCCCCTGAGAAAAAGCTCAGCCTTCATTTACCGTCGCTGTCGCAGCACTCCAGGATGGAAGGATCTTCTCGAATCACTGCAGTTAGTGTGTTCACATCACCATTAGCTGCTGCTTGATAAACCACAGTCAAGTCAATCTCTTCTGCTGCATCACCTGCAGGGGAGGAGTAGTCCGTGAGTAAGCGGAGAGCAAGTACAAATGATTAACAGTGAAAATAACGACACTTATTTCACTGAGTTTCTATGACTATGTAACTCAAGGTGGAACAAAGTGTTTCTAAACAGCACTGTGGTTTTTGTTAGTCACCTGAAACTTGTTTTTCATCGTAAATTCTTCCAAAAACTGTCAGACGTAGACACTGAGAGGACATAAGAAAACTTCTGGAAAGTTTCCACCTCTTATAAGAAATCATACTAACATTAAGGTACCATGACTTGAGGAACAATGAAGTAATAACTGAACTAGCTCATAATATTGCTGGCTACACTTTTATGAGATAGGATGAAATCAGGACACAGGTGTTTTCAGTTTCAGTGTTATCCTTGTACCAGTCAGAAGACTGAGGCTTTTCACTTCCTTTCCTTGCAGCATCCAGGGGAATTCTCTTCTTAGGAGAGTGAACTTCTGGCAGCAATGGTTTGCGTTAACAGTTCCTCCAAAAAGGAAAGGTGGACTATTGCTTGGAACCCAGGAGCAGTTTATTTTGTTTGGCAGTTACAGTATGAAGTATTACTTAAAGCAGATGCCTTGTAGGACCTGTTCCTGAAAAATCCTCAGATTTTTGTTTCTAGAGAAATTAATGCGATGATTCTTTCTTGGCTTCTTTGCTTGTAACTTCCTTCCGGACTTGTCATCCCATGCTCCACATGCCTACACCTCCTTTGGCTTCAAGTGGACTATTGACCTGTTAACTCCAGGAGTCAGTTGATTTTTTGGTGCAAGGTCAAATCTGATTGTAAAATGCTCTAGATATGTATTGTTAGTCAGCCACAGTCTCATGTTTAATTTTAAAAAGAGTTTCTGATCTCTATTAACTCAAAAAGAAGTACCACTGCAGTGAGCTGTGTTGCTCACTGTGGCTGAGGGTCAGAGCTACAGAGCATAACATTTATCTAACCACTGCACTACCTTGTTAGCCAGAGAAAGTAAAACTGATACCTAAATCACACTGGGGAGTTGATCAAAGGAAAGGCAGATTAAGTTACTGGTGATTTATACTTACTGTTGTGCCTTCTGGAAATAGCATAACTATTTAAGCTGTGCAGAAAAAAGGGAGATGGTTTAAATAGAATTTGAAAAGTTAGTAAAAAGTCTTTTTCATAATCAAGTAATACATTATTATTAACACATTGATATAAATTATATTTTAAACATTAACATATATTTTTTTAAGACCTTTGAAGATAATTTTAAAGTATCAGCCACACTAGTCATGTTGTCATCTGATGTTGTTGCAGCTGAACCCGCATGAGCTCCATGCTGGGGTTTACAGCCCAGTGTAATTCCCCATGTGTGACCTTCTCTCCTAGGGATGCAATCATCACTCTTGACTTCAAAACTTGGCTGCCATGGAAACACAATCAGCTCTTACCCCGGGAAAGGTTAGTCTGTCAAAGCTGGAGCTTCAGGCTTGGGAAAACTAGAAAGCTGATGTTAAATCTGCCTTCACCAGTGCACAGATTCCCTCTCCTTCACTACTCAACTGAAGAGAATTTGATTTCTTTTCTTTCTTCTATCTGGTCTTTTAAATAACACATTTGATAAAATTAGAAATTAAAAATGTTAACTTGATTTTTATTCTATTGGGGAGTCTATTGCTGAGGGAACTGTTCATTTGGCTCAGAAGCTTTGACCTGTGTGCTTGGGAGGTCAGGAGAGACTAAGAGTCATTGCCTCTGGAGAGTCATCATCAGTGACTAGTATATGAAAAAAGAAGTGACTTTACCACAGGGCCCATTAATCAGGTTTCCTTATCATGCCAAATCTGCAGACCGTTCTCACATTTGGTAAACTCAGCAAAGACATGTTAATGACAAGCTCGGGTCTGATGAGCTAGTCCCTTACTCAAAGAGGGGTGTAGTATGGGCTGGGCTAGAAGGCAAGGAGACAGGGCAGAGTTTCATTGCTTCTGTGGCTCCTCTTGGCCAGTCTCTGGAGGTACACAGGAGGTGCCAGCCATGAGCACCAACACAGCTCCTCTCACAGCTGCGTGTCATGATTATTATATGGGAATGGTACAGGGAAGATGCTGCTGGCATTGGGAAAGAAACCATTAGATGTCCTGAGACAGAGAGTGGATCAAAGGGACCCTCACCTCCTTTTATGCATTACACATGTAAATTTTGTACTTTTTGCTGTTTAGCCTTGTAAGTACTGTTAAATTTTCCTGCTGTGAGTCAGGACCAGCGCAATCCAACCACAAAAGGAAACTCTCCATCTCCAGAGCAGAGCAGTTGCTTACCTGGAGGGCAGGACGGCAGGAAGATGAGGACAAGGATGCACACCTGCATGTGGGTCCCTGACTCCCTTTGCCATTTTTCATCTAACTAAAACCAAAACATCTACTCCCCTGTGCCTTTGCTTGTGCTGGGCTGAACCTGCTTTCCCCAGAGCAATTATCCTCCTGTATGAGTAAAGGAAGCAAAACTCTGAATGGATGGATGGATGGATGGATGAATGAATGAAGTTTTCCCCATGCCTGCTCTCCTGAAACACGGGCTCCAGTCCTGTTAAGGGATGGTGGCATGAAGCCACATCCAAGATTCACACTTCCCCACCCATGAGTCCTAGCTGTCAGAGCAAGGAGAGGCAGGTGGACCAGGCTGTTACCCTGCTGGTGAGGGAGACTGAGACAGGAGGAATTGGTAAGTGGTCATATTGTGCATCTGACGTAGAGTGACACTAATTCAATTTCTGTAGGGTGACACAAGTTCAAGTGGGGTGTCTTTAACATGACCTGTACAGCTTTGGGTGGGGTGTGAGGAGGAAGGCAGATGTGTGGTCTTCTGATGCTTCACGTGACAGGGAGCAGGAAATGCCAGGAGGGCTTGGATGTCATTTATGCTGGATGCACTTGGCTCCAGGCAACACAAGATCTCCCACCTCATCTTCCTCCAGCTTACCCTGTCAAGGAATGAGGGGGCATGGGCGCAAAGCTTGTAGGCCATTTCTTTTTGCAGACACCTTCCTGAGCAGAAGAGGAATGGTTCAGAGAGTGGGCTTTTTGCAGAAGGCAACACTGAGATACAGAGCACTTGTGTCCCCCTCTGTAAGCTTATCCTGCTGGGGAGCTCGTCTGTGTCTGGGGCACCAGCACCATGTGGAATAAAGGAATTGTAAACAGCCAAATTCTTAATCCTCCATCTTCAAATGTGTTAGCGTTACTTCATTTACTATCTTGCAGTTCTGCAAATGCCACTGAGTACTGGTGCCATTTCAGATATATTTCACATTTTATTTTGGAAAATTGCTGTGCTACTGATGAAAGGAAGCTGTCAGTCAGCTTCAGGAAGGCAGAAGGTCCAAACCAACCAAGAGCCTGTGTATGGAGCAAGGGTAGGGAGAAACTGCAGGCTGGAACAACAGTGGCATAGAAAGGTCTATAAGAATCTTTGTGAGGAAAGACCAAATGACATACAGGGTTATGACACCTTCTTAGTAGCGAAGATCCTCAGAAAGACTCAAAGTTAAAAGCCAATCTACCTGAAATAAGCTGCAGTGTTTTAAAAGCGCATCATTTCTTTAAGACAAAGTAATTGTCTTTTGGTCAGAAAAGGGTGTATATAAAGAAACAGTCAGAATGATCATAGGATTCAGAGCAATAAAAATGCATTGCTTGTGACATTAATTCTCCTCTGACTCCGCTATGAAGAATGCATGTTTTATATGATCTGCCATGGTGGCTGATGTGTTGTTTTACAAAGTGCATGTTAGACATACATAAGTACATGCTTTCTCCTGCATTGGATTTTTAAGGTCTAAATAAATTTGCTGCAGCTTAGTGTACGTGGTCTTGACAATGACTGATTTAGACCTTGCTAAAACACTAAGTTTTGAAAACTGAAGGCTGGATAACAGGATAATTTATGTTCATTGTGAAGAAGAAATATTTATGTATATAATTTAGTCCCCTCTTTCCTATAAACCTTCTTGTCTTCACCAGTAGCCAAATGCCTTATATGATTTCCCACAGCTTGTCAGCAGGACACAATACTAGGCAGTTTATTTGATTTCAGCATGTCAGTGTCAAGGGTCAGCGGGAGGTGGATGAGTGCACTTTTTGGAAATTGTAACTTGCTCTCTAATATTGCGGACTTATTGATTGCTTAGCAAAGTAATAATCCCTGTGTGTGCCTGGCTCTGAATGTAGCAGTCCAGGCCTTTCTCTAGGTTCTCTGTTTAAATGGTAAACATTTGAAGCCAGGTACAGCACACATTTAAATGGCACCAAGCAGTATTAGGAGGGGAGGGGTTTCTGATGTTGCTTGGCTTCTTTAAGTCCCATATTGCTGCTGCTGTTACTATTGATAAGTATTATAAGATATTAATGAGCAGTACCAAAGAAAGTGTTGCAAACAGACAGTATGATTTTCAAGCCTGGAATGCTGTTTTTTTCATCTGTAGCTGGGGTAGTTTTCTGATGTGGGGGATGGAGAAAGAGTTTGTAAGGAGGGTTGGATTATTTTATTGGACGAACAGATATTGATCTGGTGTATTTGAAATCTAGTCTGTATTATTCCATTGTTATAAATTCCTCTAATGAAATATATTCCTCTTCTCCTTGCTAAAAAAATTATGCCTGCTTAAATCAGTAATGTTCCGAGACACTAACATGCTATTTAGATAAAATCCACCATATGTTGTAAATTCCTTGCATGATCACCAATGGGTTCAGCATCCCATTACTGTGTGTTGTCTGCTCCTGCTCCACATCACCTCCCACACAGTTAGCAGGGAAGGTAAACAGTAAGTCACAAATCATCTAATGAGCCAGCATCCCTGCAGTAGTGGTGGAGGGGAGATGATGAATTTATCTGGAGGTGACCCTTTTGCTGGGGAGGTGCTGTGAATGGAGTGACATGGGGCTGGAGATGATGCTGGACATAAGGTGTGGGCAGAGTGGCCTGGCAGGAGGAGCAGCTGCAGATTAGGAGCAAGGGGAGGTATAGGCAGATACTGCCTCCCAACTCTTTCACTTCTAGCCAGAAAAGGTGGTTTGGGTCAGTGGTCTCCTGCATTGCTGTCTGCCCCCTTATCCATCTGGAGACTTGACTTCTCCTTCCCCAGCCCCGCTCATATTCCAGCCTCATTCCTGGCAGCACTTCCACCAGCTCACTGGCAGCCATCCCCGCAGTACTGTGTGCAGCGTTTCCCCTCTCCCTCCCCAGTCTGAGCACTCTTGGGTGGGCATGTGGCACAGAGAATAGTCCTAGTGCCTGCAGAAGGAGAGCTTGAGGATGGCTGTTTGGAGCTGCAGAAGCTCAGTCAGCCCCACACCTTCATCCTGTTGGGGAAAATGCTCCTTGTGTCGTTAGCACATGACCTAGGAGCACCTGTCTCTATTCCTGTAATACCGATCCCCCTTCTCCTGTTGCACTTCCCTTCCTCCTTTATCCTTGCTGGTAGTATTTTTTGTCTCTTGTCACTCAGTTTTGCTCGATGGCTTCACATTCTTCGTCATCTACTCAGGGTGTGGTCCCAGCTGGGCTGGTGTAGACCAGTAGTCTCAAGACTTGCTTCAGGCTCTGAGTGCTACTGTGGCTGAAAGGCGGGCATAAGTCCACTGCTTTACATGGAGTGTATTTACTTTGGGTTCACCAAAGAAGCGTAGGCAAGCACAAAAGTACAACCTGTGGGACCCAGTTGCCCAAAAGGCACCGCAGCATCTGTCTTGTCCTGCCCTTCATATTTTTTCTACAGTCAGCACCTTTGTTGTGCGGCCAGCATAGCCATGTCAGCTTGGACACTTTGCAGGTGTGCACTGGAAACTGTGGCCACTGCACACAAATATTTGCCAAGCTGACTTAAAGAGAAATTTGTTGCAACATGGATAATCAAACAATGACAGCTTCCTGCTTTGGGAACATAAAAGGAATGCCACTACATTCCTTATAGTGGATTAAGCCATAAGGCATAAAAGCTATATTGGCAAATAAAGACATGAAATTCAACCATTTAACTTAAAAACAGACAACAAAGAGACATTTGTATTTCCATAGCAACCTTACCATGTAGAAAATCTTCATGTTGGGGCTTTTAAAGGTACCTTAAATTCACAATTATGGCAATACATACTTATACAGCTAAGATTTGCTGAAACAAAGTCAATCACTTGTCGGCATGAAGTCCTTTTAATGTATACAAACTAGTAGACTTATGAAAATCAGCTTTTCTTAATTTTTTACTCCATTTTAAACTGCTCTGTTTGCTAATATTGCAATCATTTTTATATATATCTCCATAAGAGGACCAATATATAGTATAAACAATAAATATACACATACATCTCTCAATGCTAAGCATAAGAGCAATCAGATGCTGTTGTTATTCTGTTGACAAATTTTATTTTTAAAAATCACTGTAGCAATAAGCTGAAATGTCCATATCTAAAACTAATGGAAGAAATTCCTTCATGTGTAACCAAAATAAATCTCTATGAGACCTGGTCTTTTCCAAAAATTCTTGTTATTCATTCTGTCAAGTAATCTTAGTACATTTGCATGGGAGGCATGGGAGGACCAGCAGATTTTGAAATTAGTAGCAGGTGACTTACCTTTGTGCTGATCAAACACTGATGAGGAACTAAAATCCATTGTGGTCTATCTCACTATTTATAGCCAGACCAGACAAATGCCATCTCCAGGGTTTTCAGGGAAGAATCCCATATATTACAGTAAACAATGCAATGATAGCTGTCGCCAATCTTCTTGTCAGAGAATTAAACTCGCTTTACGGCTGCAGGTTGTTGTCAAGGCAAGGACATTATTACTAGCCCGATGGGAACGGTATATTCTGTTTGTTATGGACCCTCTTAAAGTGACATCCCTGGAAGCTTAACTGAGCTTCTGAAAAACGTGTTAGCTTCAGCAAGTGAAACTGCCTACGAGCAGCTCTGAGAGATGCTGCAGCTCATCCAGCCTCAGCAGCCGAGCACTGCCGGTAGACAAATAAGCCTGGGAGGGTGAGTGGGACTTGGCTGGCAGACGGAGCATGTGCAGAACTACCAGTGTAGGTTGGGTGCAGACATCCTCGCTGCACCGGCCGAGTGGCATGTGCTGCACTCACGGACAGCCCAGCCGGCAGGCTGTCTGTACCACTGTGCTGTCAGCATGTGTCTGAGCATGGCTTGTGAAATGTTTTCAGAGATTACCTGTTTCCTGATTTAACTCCTGCATGGGGAACACAAATTAGCAAGCCCTTTCTACCTTAGTTTAGTACAACCCAATTAGAGTTACTTAAAGTACAATGTTTAATGGAGGGATAATAACTGAGAGCATATTACCACGGCTGAAGTGGATAGTGATAGCTCCAACAGCATAGTGCAACAGGTATAATAGTTCCCAGCGGATGCTCCAAACCCAGTGTCTGCCAAACCAATAGTAGACCCACGCCTTCATGCTATTTTTTTACCTGGGCCTCTGCCTCCCTAAGTTGCAAACTCAGACTCTGTAATGTAAAGGGGTAGGGGAGGACCCTGGTGAGCTTTGCTTTTTGCTGGGTTGTTTCATGGAAGAAATAACAATAAATGGGCTGACTTGGAATTCACCCAGAGTGGTAGATCACCAGCAGTGCCTAGGGGCTGGTGGATGGGAGGCATATAAAAAGTTTACTTAGCACTGGTGTACTGGAGGAGACACCTAACTACTGCTGAATAAGGCAATGAAAATTATATGAAATTAGGAAAGGCAAGACACTTTTAGCCCCAAAGTGCAGACAGGACTTACACTAAAGCTATGCCTAGGTTTGGTCAGCCTAAGAAGGCCCTAGACTTCATTCACTGTATTTATTCTACTCTGGTGTTTTGACCAATTCCCATGACTACAATGGATACTAGAGACATAACGTACATGTGTACACTGTAGGAGTTGTATCTGGAGCTGATTCACATCCCAAGCATCTGCTAATGAACCTAAATCCAATCTGTGTGTTTGGAAAAAAGATAGTATGGCCGAGGAAGCAATACAGCCTCAACAGCTTGAAACGAAAGACCAGAGATGAAATTCTCCAAAATGTGGCCATGTGATCTCCTCAAGGGTCCTTAACTGTGGAGCAGCATGTGGTGGGACTGTGGAGCCAGAGATTGGCTCTGTTTCTTTTCTGTACTGCTGACCGGGTTGTGCTTTGGCTCATCTCAGGCCTTTTTTATATCAAAGAGGGATCCACCGTGCAAGTGCTCTCTATGCAGTCTGGGAGCAGAGTATTAGTAATGCAGACGGACAGCTCCCAGCTGGCATGTCCTTGCCAGGAGAGTGGCTCAGGGGGTGGCATCAGCAGGTGACAGTCCAGTCTGCCCAGTCTAACACCCTGGCTCTGCTCAAAGAGCTGCCATGGCTGCTGACTTCACAGAGGAGGCACTGGAGCTGGATATGTGACTGTGGTCGGGCATTTTGAACTGCAAATCATCAGCCCTGGTGATCTTTTAAAGACCCCAAAAGTGGCCTTTGCTTCCTGCATGTGACAAGAAGCCCTTTGTCCTCTATGTACACAGGATTTCTGACCCTGGGCACTGCAGCAGTGCAAGTTATGCAGTTAGCTGGCCACTCTACCATCCCCTACATAATCCAATCAATTAAATACTCACAGTTTTACCTGCCCATTTACCATTACTGGGTCTCTGTCCTTCCATTCTGCTCTTGAGATAGAGGCAATGGGCTTTGGAGATTACTGGTCCAGTCTCACTCTTGCAGTGCATTAGTCTGGGAATGAGGTGCATTGCAGGTATGCAGCCAGGGAATTTGGGGGAGAAACACCTGGCAGCTGATTCTTTGTGGGTCCCATGTGGGGCACAATATTCCCTATGGCACTGCGTACATATACCAGGGGCTCAGCTTGCCTTCAGCTATGGGAAAGCCAGGCACCTCCTCAGAGATAAGTGTCCACAGCCCACAGGGACAGAGTGTGTTTGAAAACCAGCAATTCCTGCCATCATCAGAAGAGAAGCAAGGCCAATGCTTCAGCAAAATACCTTTCCTCATGTAGACATGAACACCAGGTGAACACAGTTCTGTGTCTCAGCTATGGTAGATAGCCAGAAAAGCTGAGATTTATGAGTTGGGCTTGAGTCGCTGACTTCTTCGTAAGTATCTTTTTATTGCTTTTTTAGAAGATTTGAAGGAAATGTCTCCAAATTCCTCAGGGCCTTCTATGCTCAGTGGCTATGAAAGCAAGCCTGGCTAAGAACAGCAAAGCCACAAAAGAGGTAGAGCCTGGTCTAGGCAGCAGATAGAGATGATAGATTTAATATTGTTAATTTACATTATTCTTTAATTTAAGCAAGGTGTTCCTCACTTTTTATGCTGTCAGTGGTGGTTGGGTTTTGGGAGTGGGTTTTTTTATGTGGAAGAAAGCCCCTGTTAGAGAAAAGTGATGAAAACAGAGTAGCAGAAACATAGAGCTTTTTTTGTGTGTTTTTTTGCCACGTTTGCCAGTGCATCAGCATTTGGCTGTATGCAGGGTAGTTAACTTTCCTTCTCCTTCTAACTGTTGTTCATTAGCTGAATGCAAAAGCTGTGGTGAGACCACAGAGAATGGTCAAAACATATATTCAAATGCTATGTAAATGTTACTTACTGGGGTGCGGAGCAGGGCTGAAGACTGGCACAGCAGAGACTGAGAAATCATCAGGTGTTTACAGCTGACAGCACCTGCTCTGTGCCACATTGCCATCATGAGCGTAGACACGGCTTACATATCTGCTCTTCTGCTGCCCCTGCAGAGGACATTGGCAAGTGGGCAAGGGTTCTGCGTCCATTTTCACCCTGACACAGTTGGTGCTGTGGAGGAAGGATGAGCTGCCTTTGCAATACTCTCGGAGCCGCAGTGCCCCCACCTGCTAAGGAGCACTGCCAGCAGCCAGCACCACAAAGACAGCAGCTCCAGGGGTGAAGTGTGGCCTGCTTTCTTCAAGGGTATACAGCAAGCCTGAATGTTTACGCCCTCAGTATTGCTTGGTAAGCATGTAATCTAGTGAATGGAAGTCGAAATGAACAAAGGGACACCGTCAACCTTCACTTTCCATTCCTAATGAAATCCAGTAATAATAATTTGATGATAAAGTATTTCCAGTACCATGCTATATATAAACTAACTCCTGGTTGGATTTGGAGCTCCACCCTCAATGTTGGAGGTGTTAGCACCAAGCTCAGACATGTGTGGAGAAGTCAGACCCCTAGCCAGGCAGAAGGATTCAGCTGTGCTCTCTGGTGGGGACTGATCCAGGGTCCACCCAAAATGAGCAAAATCTCCGTTAAAATGTCAGCAGATAAACGGTGACTAGAGAAAGGAGAATAGGGTCACAGCTACATCTTAGAGGTTCCCATGTGAAATGTCAGACAGAGTGAGGACCTGTTCTGCTCCGCTCCCTGCTCTATAAGGCCGAATACATCCTCTAAGTCAATGTGACTTTTTGCCCTTGACTTCAATGGGATCAGGGCATCTCCCATGGGATGATTTATTGGGATATCACTAGCATCCTGTGAGACAAATTTAGTAACAAGCCAATCACGCCTGAGAGTCCATTCTGTAATTAGAGTAGGGCTCTTAAACAGTAACTGGTTTTATGGGTATTGTTTTCCCAAATGATAATCTGTTTGTAATTAGCTAAACCAAACTTAAAATCTTTCTCACACTGATTGTTGTGCCCCCTTCAGAAGGAGGAGGGAGTCTCCCACTGAGTTTATCACCCTTACTGTGCTGTAGCTTTCTCTTGTTACCCTCCAAACACTTCCTCATGATATTTTCAGGTCTAAAACTGTATTTGGTACCTCTGACATGGTGTAAGGCTGGTTTGAAGAGCCTAGCAGAGTGGGCAAGCCAGATGTGCATGTGGAGGAGCAGATGGGCTGGGTGGGGAGACCTGCTGAGTCAGGAGAGTCAAGGTGCAGGTGTGTCGGTCCTCGGTACACACCCCTCTCTGTGACACCAGGGGGCTGGAGCTGGGGCACATCACATTCATGGTCTTACACTGGTAAAGGGAAATTTATGTGTGAACACTTGCTTTTTAATTTTTTGTTATTCTGTTGCTGTTTGTTCTGCAAGATAGCATAAGGAAAAAAAAAGTGTTGCAGGTCAGATCAAAAGTTCACCTAGCCTGGTAACTACAGTGTCTGAATAGCACTCACCAGCAGCTGTCTGGTGAACTGCTGGACAAGTGTGTAGTGATATTTCCTCTGCAAACTCCCCTAGTCTCCAGCCTTTTTCAGATCATGGCCTACAGAGCAAAGTCTCTAAGGCAGTCCTGTGATTCTACAGAGTTCCAGTAGATGGTGGGGTGGGATCAGCACTTGGCTCTTTGAACCAGCAGAAGCAGCTCTTCAGTAGACACTTGCATTGTTTTTCTATTAAATCCTTTTAAGGGGGGAAGAAAAGTTCATTTGTGGGAAACCGGTAATCTCTGATGTTATGCAGTGCATTAAGAATGCCTGCAAATTAATGAAGTCCTATTCCAGATATCAAATAACAGTACAGAGCATGACTAATCATCTATGAATGGTAAGCTTTGAGAATCTTGCTGTAAACTTTTGTGATAGTAAATTTGCATTGGTAAAATATAGGAAAAGCGTAACATGTGTTACTACCTCTTTGACTCCCAAATGCTCTATCTTAAACAAGAAAAGTTAGTAATTTAAAGGTAGATAACAAATTACAGGTGGGCTGAAAACAGTATTGAGAAGAGTGGATCAAAAAGAGAAAACAGACTGACTGGTGTATCTCCGTATAGTTAAAAGGCCAAGGGAGAAAGTAACCCTTTGCAGCACTGAATCAGGGGAAAGATGCTGCCTCTTCCCCAGCAGATGACAATGTACACATTGCGAATCCCTGTCTCGCTGTGCCACTGACTTGCTGGGACAGATAGGTCAGCTCATCTTTGTACTGGATTTGGAGTAGTAATACCCGATAGACGTGTGAATGTCTTTTCAAGGCTATTTGCACCACTCTGCTTTTGTGTGTTTGCTGTACCAGTTTTTCTATAAGACACACAAAACTGGGCTAGTGAGGGAGTGTCAGCCACTCTAGGAGTGCTACTTGCCATAGCAGTGGCTGTGCCTAGACTCTGCAATGGGACGTGTGGGTGACACTGGCAGTGCAACAAATCCAAACAGGCACAACTAAACAGAAAACAGGAAATTTGAGTGAGAAGTCAATTCTTAGAGGAACTGCTTAAAAGAGAAACTAGTTCAACCCCTGCTTCGGAGCATTTTTATAATGTATGAAAGGCAAATATAAAACATCCAGTCCAATTAGCTTTGGCAGTAGAAACAACAGGAATCTATTTATGGTGTCATAGGATAATTACATCACACAAATCTCCTCTGTTTCTCATTAATGCTTACGTTATACTGATACCAGCCAGCCATGCTTCGTATTTTTTCTGCAGCAAGCCATGGAAGCACATGCCTTCTTTGTAGTCCTGTTTCTTTGAATCTCTTCCTCTGCCTCTTAATGCAGAAATCAGAGGACAATAACAAGATTAAATCCCACACCCATATCTTTGAGTCGTGTTCTAATGACTTCAGTTTCATATTATAGCGGGTGTTTCTGTGCCAGGGTAAGTGCATGTCTTTCAGGATGCTGGCCCCTACTGTCTGACCTGTGAAAACCCAGAAATTGCTTACAGACCTTACCCTGACATCTCACCACCTGGCTGGGCAGGTAGCATGCTTCAGGGAAGTTGGCTGGCATAGTGAGGAAGTTGTCAAGGCATGGCTACACTCAGTGGCAAATCAGATTCATACACAAGAAAAGTGAAGTGGTTGCTGGGAAAAATAGTAATATGAACAAAAATGTTTTGACAGGGCCACGTTGCAATGGCAGATGTCATTACAAAGTTGAGCATCAGAATTTACACAGTGCCCAGAGAATTACTTTCTGCTTCCTCCATTCATGTCTTGTTATTGTCTTGTGCAATTTTTCTATTTACAACTACAACCTGGAACCAGTTGACCTTTTCAGCTGTTGATCATTTTTCTACTGTACATTAACTCCAGCACATGCAAGCAAAAGTAAGTACAATGCAATGACAGATTCCAGATTGTTACTTGTGCAGCTTTAGCAATGACTGGAGTAGTCCAGATGTAAACAGGTAAGTAACAGGTAAATAGCACAGCTACATAATATTACATCAAAAGCTGCTCCTCTGCACTCTCTTCAGTGTGATTACAGTGAGGTGTGTAATGTGGAATGAATGAGCTGATGACTTCTGTCTTTTTTGTGTTTGTGGCAATTGAAGGTATGTGTCCATTGAAGTCTTTGATTAGCAATATTTTACATTTCATTGCCAAGGTATGTCAAAGCCCCAGATATGAAGAAAAAAAAAAAAAGGTGTCTGTAACATGTAAACTGCAAATCATGGCACAAAGGGTTTAGTCCTGCATTCCTTGCATACCTGGGACTCTTGCTGATATCTCATCCCAGATTATGAGCTTTACTTCATGTTTGCAAGGTGACATGTTCATTAGTAGTAATGGAGCACACAGGTCTGTGGTTTGGTATTATTATAGTTACACAGAAATGGCAATTTAACTGCATGCCAATGAAACTCGAACAAAAATGCAAACATTTAACGGGTATCTTAATATACGTAGTACACTCACTGTCAGAATTTGAAGTTAAGCAGCTGAGTAGGCCACAGCACCAGAGATAAGTTCAGAAGAAAGCCAAGCACAATGGGCAAAACAACGTTATCCTTTTGAAGACTTACACTATTACAGCTGCTGAAGGTGCATCAAATCTGCAACCCAGCAGGACTCTGGATTGCAGCAGTATTTATTTATATTATTTATACAGCTTTGATGTAGGCAGGATAGTTCCCAGACTTAGAAGACCTATTTATGGATGCCCCCTCCACCTGTACAATAACTACTGTAATTATTGTGAAATCATGGTGGTACTGGGAAGGCCAAGCAAGCACTGTGCTCCCATGGTGTCATGCAGGGCTGAAACCCAACCTGAAACTCTTTTGAGGTCCCAAGATTTTCCAGTCTACCTAGACAAGACATAAAAAGGTTAGGAAAAGACACTGAGGTGAAGCACATTGTAGAGGTCACTTAGAAAGCCAGAGCAGGGTCACACACCTGGATAGCAATCCTGGGACTAGCAAAGGGCTTCCAAATGGCCATGGCAGGCTGGTGCTGGTTCACTCGACATCCTGGCTCTGGCAGCAAGGGTGGCCTTACTGGTTAAATAGTAAATTGGGAGATTGCTGTGTTCTGCTGCAGTCTGCTCTCGTAGGCTCTGCCGTTCCAGTTTACTGGAAATAATAATATTGTGACAATATTCATCAGTTATTCATAGAAAGCAAAAGATTTGTACACAGAACTGATGTGGTTTTAAATGCTTGAGTGGATGCTTGCAGGAGGGCTGTTGTAAAGGTTGCTCATTTCTTACTGCGATCTCTAGAATCAGTGTGCAACAGAAATGTAGAAAACATATTTTGCTGCTGACAAGTGGCTTTTATATGAAGTAATTTTTGAACTTCAGAGGACCTTTGCTGAAATTGCAAAACCATCCAAGTGGGTCAAAGTGTGGCCTTAAACTATGTGGATACTTTAACTGGCAAGAGAAACTGGAAGCTCTGTGGGACCACTTGAAAACTCTGTGTGTGTTTATTCTGCATATGATGGACGGGCATGAACTCACTCAATTTGTCCTCTGACACAAAGACAAGCCTGGATCGTTAGCTCAAGCCCAGCATCGTACTAATGCAGTCACACAGTTTTCAGCTTGGAGTGTCTGTCCACTATATCCCACATATGTACTTCAGAAAAATAAGCACAAGGAGGAAACTTTCCTCTACAAATGTAACTGAAACCTCCAGATACGTTGGTCAGAAGTAACTAATGGTTTACAGACATAGATGTGCAGGAATAGGAACACAAGAGCAGAGGAGAGGGGGTGCCGAGGGTACTTCAAGCAACCACAAACGGGGTGCAGCACCCCTGCAGGGGGGCCATGCTGCCTGGCCCGGGGTGCAGTGCAGCACTGTGCATTGTGTCGGGTTTTCCTGTGGCACAACAGGTGACAGAAGAAACCCCACGGCTTCCTTCCCGCCCTGCAGAGCCTGCGCTAGGCGTGCCTCCCCAAAGGTTAAACAAGCACAGACCTTCCTGGCAAAATTGCCCTGCTTCACATTTTTTTTCAGAGAGGGAAATGTTTTTCAGTCTGGTTACACAGGTTTAAAGTAAAAAAAAAAAAAAAAATCCTGGAAAAGAGTGAAAAGAGGTATTAGCTAAGCAGAAGGTGAACGTGCAAAGCTTCTTTGGAGATGTAGCTGGTAGGGAAATGTCTTTGCTTTGTCTCAGCTGGCTGAGAAGACAGCTTTCACAGCAGAAACCATCAGTGACGGCAATGCCATGTTTGCAGGCCTGGCCTGGCCTGTGTAAGCTGGTGGCTGCAGGCGCACTGGCATCCGTCTGGTGTCAGGGATGGTCCGTGCCTGCGGGCAGCAGCGTGGCTGTGCAGCCACCCCGAGGCAAGTGCGGCCCCTCAGCCGGCCAGGGCTCCCAGCAAGCTCCCAGCAAACTCCCAGCAAGCTCCCGCGCCTCCGGGCTTGCCCCCATCCTGAGCATCAGCCTGGGGCTGGGCTGAAGCGTGGTTTTTGTATGAAGGGGCTATTGAATCATACGTGTTTGTATGCCTGTGCAAACTCTTTGCCTTGCTGAGATGTCTACAGCACGTTCCGAACAGCAGGGGAGTATCTAGAGGAAAGCAAGTGTTGCTTGTGCCCCCATTATTTCTATTTTTCCTGACTATCAGACTGTGTGCCTCTTGTTTTGGATGCTTGCTCACCCCCCTGATCACCTGCCGTGCTTGCTGCTCGCTGGTGGGTGGGGTACGGGGACGAGACCGCGTCCCCAGCCTGCCCACGGGCTCCGTACCACGCGCTGCCCTCACCGCCTCGAAGCACCTGCTGGGTGCAGCCTGGCCGCACCCAGCCAGCTTTGGGGCAGCGCTGCCGTATCCAGCAGAAGAAAGGCAATAGCTAGAGGGTAGAGGGAAGTGCACAAAGGCAGTGATAGCTAAGTTCGTTTTTGTCACTAACTTAGGCACTAAAAGCACACAACCTGCAGACCCATCACTTCATCCCTCATGGATACTTCGCAAAGAAACTTGAACCTTGAAAAAACCATGCAAGACTCTAAAAGCAGTTCTGTGATTTGCTGTGTGACTGACTAAAGGCAGAAGCGTTTTAAAGTTCTTTGAGCATGTTGAATTATTTTGAAATTATAGCACTTCCACATGTTGTACAGCTTCTTCTTTCCTAACTGGAGTCCCTTTGGCAGTCCCTAAGTCCTAAGGTATTTGTTATAACATTATCAGGGCTGCATAGAAGTAAATATAACAAGTACCTTCATTTTTAGAAAAAGTGAGTCTTATGGAACAGGCCAAGATATTTTTAGGTATGTGAAAAGGCATGCTTGATTTGTTTGTGTTAATATTTAAGTTGGCTTAATAGTAAAGAGAGTCATTTGCAAATACTTTTTTCTATTTCAGAATTGATTTTCTGTGACTTGTGAGGTTGGTTATAATCCACAACTGTCTTGACAGCTGCATGAATATGAAATTGTCATGTCTGCAGATCATGAAAATGTCATGAGTCTCTATGGATAAGTGAGCAATTTTAGCTGGTCTTTATTATTCTGCTATTCTAAAATATCAGTCATTATCTACTTTTCTGAGTTTTCTTATGCTTTTTTTTCCAAAAGTGATAAGTACACATAAATCTTTTAGGACAACTCTGACCATGCAGAGATTTAAATTTGTGCAAGCCAGGCTGGAGCTTTACAATTTCCAGGAAGCATTTTAGCAAGTTAATTTTGTTATACGTACTGCCCTTAGATGACCACTCAAAAAGGATGAACAAATAGGTTACAGTCATTTGCCTACTGAGATTTGCAAAATCATACACACACACACGCACACTCTCTTTATTTGCACACAGACATACAGGAGGCCCTTTACCAATCTTTAACTGGAAGATAAGACAGATTATAGAAGTTCACAAAAAAAGATACTGCAGTGGGCTCAGACACAGAAAAAAAAAAAAAAAAAAAAAGAGATATCTGCATGAAATAAAGCCAGATAACAGAAAACCTTTTACTGAACTTGCTTAATGCAGGAAGAGATTTGCTGGCACATAGTGGGGAAGGGGCAGAAGACTGTCCCTGCTCCTCCTATGTGGCACATGCTTTGCATCACATGCAAGGGGAGCAGCTGTGCAGCCTCTCCAATCCACCCTGTGGCTGTAGTGATCTCTGCCTAATCCATGGCAGATTTATAACTCACCCCAGGTAGGGCTGTGTGAAATCACTCTATCAGAACTCTACAGCCAGGAACAATTGTCTAAAATTAAGACCAAGAACATAGACATGCATCCTTGGGTCAATTAATAAAACTGCTGAGAGACTGTGTACATGTCTGGAAGGATGCCTTGTCAGAGCAGGGTCTTCATGAGGTCTGATCCATACTACATGATGACAAAGGCACTGGGGCCTTTATCTTTAAAGATACTACAGGATCTACAATATTTATGAGACCAGTAGGCCATCTACGCTAGTGTCTTCTCCAGCAACAGTGAGCAACAGGTGCTTACAAGTGTAGGAACTGAGCAGATACAGAAAAACCTTTCTCTGGTATGCCCTTCTAGTTTCCAGCAATCAGTGCTTTAGAGACTGCCTGTGCTGGAAGTTGTGTCCAGATCATCACAGATAACTGCAGTCAGTGGATCTGTTGTTCATCAGGCTGTCTGTTGTGTTAAAGGCCTTGCATGTGCTTTTGGCTTCTACATCATCCTAAATTACATGGTTAAATTTCTTGTGCCCAGTAACATTGTACTTTCAGAACGGTGATTGTTGCTCTCCCCAGTATTCCTTGTTTTATAGATCTCTATCAGTGGTGCTCAGGGACCTACATTCCTCTGAGGTGCTGGGTCTGGCTCCTTTTACATAGATGTGGCTTAAGCCAGCAGCTAGTGCAGGTGTTTTGAGTTTGGTGGATGTCTGCAATAGTGAAGAATAGCAAAATGGTGATTTCTTCCAGGATACAAATGCATTTTCTCTGTCAAATTTTTACAACTGAGAACCATGAAATGAGATAAACTGAAGGAAATTATGAAAAGACCTTCCTGAAATAAATACCTGTGTAGCAGAGGGAATGGGATACAGATATTTCTATGAGCATTTTCTCAGGACCACATTGTCAATGTAGAGCTGAGCCAGAGCAGGTACAGCTTAAACTTGCTTAAACTTGGGGGATAGGTTTATCTAGGAGGGTCTGCTGCTGAATGAATGGAGTTCAGGCAGTTCAGCCAGTAATTACTAAAACAAATGAAAAATAGCAGCCAGAGGTTATAGTACAAAATGCCTGCCCATTAGTATCTGTCAGGGTGCCAGAAAGGCTTCTGAAGTATCTTAGAGCAGGTTTGCTTTTCTTCTGGTAGGAGGGTACTCAATAGAGGAGAGAAGATAAAGGTCTGTCTTAGGCTCTAAAGAGGCTAGAAAGCTTTGCATACTTAAAATTGCTTAGCAAACACTGACAAACTCTAGCTTACAGTAAAGCCATTTCTGTGCAATCTGCTGCCATGTTTTGCTCTGAGCAGGGAAGACAGTATTTCACAGAACTGTTATCAGAGGTGGAGCAACTCCCCCAGGAGTCACTGGGCCACACGCTGTGTAGTAGAAAGTGTATGTTCACAATGCCAAAACAAGTAGAGCCAAAGTGGCAAGAGGTGAAGGGGATAGGGTATAGCAGTTGTTTCATGGGATACAGCACTCCTCAAGCTTTGATTCTTCTAGTTGCACAAAACATGCAACTAATTCAGTGTTCCGGTTAATATTTCTCTCTCCTGGGTGCTAAGCATCTCATAAACAGAACAGTCAGAAATACAACAGCTTACACATATGTATGTATGAACATACATATACACACACCCCCCTCCCCATACACATTTACACATGCATATATAGTGGCCAACCTAATATGTATGTACAACTGATGTCTGTCTAATACATAATGCGCTTATTTGAAATGCTACTGAGGGCGTATAAGCTGGTGCAGTTGCCTAAAAGCTGTTGTGAAGTCTTCTGTTTCTTTCTAGGTAATCTATTTGTGAAAAGCCTTCAGAAGTAAAAAGTATTTTACTATTTAAGGACAAGTAAAAATGCACATTTTCTTTGGATCCATGTTTTTCTCATCCCATTAGATGTTGGTCGCCTGGACATTTTAGTCAGGATTATGGTGTCTAATGAGATTAGTTAGATAACACTTCTTGTTAATTAGGGTGGCCTGTCCACTAGACTTTTTCTGAAGGGCATGTGGGTGCATGAAGCAGAATGCTTTGGAGGACAAGTGACTGTGTGAGACCAAGGTCAGAGGTAGGATGCTGCGGGATATATGAGAGTGCAAACATGAGTGTTAACATGGAAGTGCTTTATAAATGAATTGACTAAAAAGGCACTAATAGGGAAAAACCACAACAGACAAACTTTTATAGGATTAATCATGTCTATTCAACTGCTATTCAAATGGTATTCAAATGTATGTATTGAATCTGAAGAGATGATGTGCACACAGTGCAGTTAAAAAAAAAAAAACACCAGAAAATTACAATAAGAAAGCTCATTTAAAGGAAACTATGAGAAAATAATTAACTAATTTCTTATTCTGAATAACTTAAAGCTGGAGATGTTTGCATCCTACTGGGCACCATGACTGAGAGAGTTTCAACTGGATGCACTTGAGAGCTACTTACATTTTCTGTCTACTTAAGTCCAGAATTTTTTGCACTTCCCAAGAACACAGAACACAAAGAGATTCTGATTCTTTACTTAGAAGGAAGGACAACAATTAAAAATTGTGGGGTGAAACACAGCATAGTAAAATGTAGGCTGAATATCTGTATAGAACTCATGGTAGTAAGATAAATTAGACTCTAAAAGAGTCTGATGAAAGCCTGAGAGTCATTTAAACTAGAAAGAACAAAGCTGCCTGACACACACTGTAGAGAACAATCTTATGCTCATGGGGAGAGACAAGATGATATCATAGGTCTTTTCCATCATTTATTTTCTAATGTCTATAATCTGTGATAAAGCAAACTTTTGTGGAGAGGGGCCAATATTTTTAAGCCTAGGCACCAACATTTGGATCTAGTTTAAAGAAGTATACGTAATCAGTCACAGGGAACCTTTCCAAAACTCTAAGACATGATGCAAGAGGAGCTGAGAAGTTACTGTGTTGAATTGACAGACCATGCTTAAAAAAGCGGGGGCTGCCTAGGAGCCCACATCTGTATAGAAGTCAGTGTTACAGTGCTCCATTTGCAGTGGCTCCTACATATTACCATAACAAATCATAATGGTTAGAAATAACAGGTTATTGGCTTTGTGATACCGTAACTGAATCCAATGTCTCCAGACAAACCTGCATGTGGATCTTGCAAAGCATGGTATGTTTCAGAATATATGGAAAAAAGATTTTATAGCACTGGAGTTTTATTCTTTCCACAGTTACAAGACAGCACATCCACCTTTTTCTAGTGTCATAAGAATTAACACCAGGACCTTACACACATGAGAATGAGAATATGTAATAGCCTTGTAGCTTTTGTACTCCTAATATTACAGCAATGTTTCCCCCTCAGCATTACAAACATGGCAATTATGAATACCGAAGGTAATGTGTATTGCAGGAAACTACACACAACATCTACTTACACTCTTTACATTGATTCTTTTCTTTTTTTACATAAAACCTAGCATGTATGAAGAGAACATAATTAAAGTACATTTGTCTTACCTAAAACTAATTGATTCTGTAAAATCTATTCAAGGGAGGGCAAAGAAGAACCGATGATTAAACATAACCTCAGCCAGTCAAAGAAATGAGAATTTCCACTGTATTTACAGTGGAAGGAGATGATACAGTGACAGGGTGGAGTCTTCCAAAGCATTTAGCCCACACTCAGCCAGCCAGGTAAGCCCAAAGTCTATCCAAGTCCTTGCCTACTACTTCCTATTTGTTGGCTTCAGCTCTTCAGAAACATCTACCCAACATGAAATAGAAAGCTAAGAAATTTAGATGCAATTTTGGCCATTTGAATTTGGAGCGCTCTCTTCTCCCACTGATATCAGTATGAGTTGTATGTTTATTTAAGAGGCATTTATACAATATGTTTTTTAAAGTCTCACTCATCGTGCATGGGTAATGCATATCTTACTTTATTTCTGAAATATCAGCTCTGGACCCCTGAGGAGACAGTATGAATGACCAGCAGTGTTGCCAAGCGTGGCATTCACTGGGGGTCATGGCACCCATCATCTGTTTTGGATAAATCCTCTGCTCTATGACTCAATGTTATGAGTCACAAGTTACTTTCTGAAACAGGCTAACCATTCTCATCTTTATCTGGGTCATAATTTTCATTTGGGGTCACAATACTTTATTTTCAGCTTTGTGAGCTGCAAGTGCAAAATGGCTGGTTAGCATTTCACTGCACACATTTATTTACCCAATAAAAACTATGCAACTAAATTGCTAAAAATAACTCAGACAGAAGAGTGAGCCTCATCACCTCACAGTTATTTACAGTCTGATTTTACATCTTCACTATATTTTATTCTGAACAGGAGATACCTTAAAAATCATTTGTTGATTTGTTCCTACTTTTCCAGTAAAAGAGTAGCTCCAGAATCAAATGCATTCATATATAAATGGGATTTACAGGTGGTTTTCCTAGTCGATCTGTCACAGTATAGCCAGCCACAAAATGTGTGCATTTCAGTTGATCATTGCTTGAGAAACACTTAGCAGTTGCCATATTTTAGAGTGGAGAATCCCTAAATTCCCTCAGAAGTTGCAGCTGATAGAGAATACAGATAAGTTAATAACGTCAGGCTCAGGGGACACTTGACAAACAAAATTGCAGATGTGAAGCCTGGACTGAGTTGCATGTATTTCTTGGAAGCCTTTCAAAAGGTTGATTATAACTTGCTGAGCCTTGTGCTGTAAGCTTTGAGAGGTGCTTGAGTTTCAGTACGTGCTGGTGGCCTCAGTTTTTTTCAGCTTTTGTCTGAGCTTAATTTAACCCCAGATAGGGAGGGGTGATACTTTTCCTGTGTTTGCTGATGTGGTTTGCGCCACATTTCTGGAATCTGGCTCACAGAGTCAGAGTCAAGGGCAATTTCAAGATGTCATGATACATCAGCAAAAGTAATTAGAGAAAGAATGTGAGCTGGCACTTGCGTTAATGCTGCCTAGTAATTAATAGCATAGCTACAGTCTTGCTGGCTCCTGTATCAATCTGCAGGCTTGAGCCAGAGCTTCTGCTTTCCTTTCTGCCTGCCTGACCTTGAGGGGCTATACCATCCCACCCTTCAGGGCAGTTGTGGAGAAGACTGTTTTGGCTGGATTTAGACAGCCCCAGATGGTACTTTAATGCTCAACACCTGCTACTACTCCTTCAGTTCTTGTTACCTCTGCCACAGCTTTTATACATGCCTTTTCACAGTTTGTTCAGTGGATCAGGGAGAGGGAGGGAGGGAGAATCACTGTCTAGCTCAAGGCAGATGCAGGGACACGGTGTTTGCCCAGTGCTTCACCCACACGCCAGTTGCAGCACAGTGAGCGTGAGCACCCTGCAAGCCACGGGGCAGTGGCAACTCCCTTCACTGAGTAATTCCTCTGGTGTGGTCGTCTAGGAGAGATTGAACACTTGCATCTCAGCACAAATTACATTATCTGGCTACTGCGACTCTTCAAGAACTGAAATAGTTTTCATGGACCTTTTTCCCTCCTCCCTCCATGACTGCAGTATTGAAGGCATTGTGAGCCACTGTTCCTGAAGGACTGCCAAAAATATATTTATGAAACAACCCTGTGTTTACATTGGTTTTAATAAAAAGACCTCATCTGTACAGCCCTCTCTTAAAACATCTTCCAATACCTATCTGAAAGCCCTTCCTGGCTGAGTGTATCTTCTCCAAGAGCTGCTGAGGACATGCCTGACATTACTATGGCTCACAGGAGATTGGAGGCATAGCCCAGCTACTTTCTGAGGTAGTGACAGAAACAAGGATCAGCTTAGTGGACTGGACTTTTGTTGTAATTAAAATGTTCTATTAAATCAGGCTTCCCCACTGCTAGGTCCCATAGGGCAAATATAGATCCATGGCTGGAACTAATAAATGGCAAGATGTTAGTCTGGTCCTCCTGATAGACCTGGTTTAGTGACTTGTGAAGGCTGCCAGATTGATTCTATTTCAAGGGGATATACATTTGTCATTCCTCCTGGCCAAACAGTGGCAGCAAAACAGGGCAGGTCCTCAGATGCTGCAAACCAGCATAGCATCACTGACACCATTTTACCCAAAATGAAAAGCTGGGCTAACCCTAAGCACCCTGGGTTTGGTACACAGCAGTTTGTGGGTGAAATGTGCCCTTGACCTCTGGACCTAATAGCAGTCTGAAACAGAACAGGCTGCCTCATGCACATCAGCAAAAGGGTAGCAATCCTGCCAAACAAATCCACATTACTAAATAGCAATGAGAAAAAAAGAAGGGGTACAGGGTCAGGAGAGTGTGACATACTTGCAAGGCATCTGCTAAATTTTCAGTACACGTTGTCTGATCCCTTGCTAGCTGATCCAAGTATCTGATTGCTGGAGACAGCTCAAACAAGTTTTAATCAATAAATTAAGAAATGTGTTCAGAATAAATTTGGCATGAGAACTTCAGTTCTATCAGAAAGGACCATTGTCTGGTTTTAGGATTCCCAGTACATGAGATGGTATGTGAAATGGTAGAGTATCTTATATAGCCAGGGCAATACTTTAGCGTCAAGAAACATTAAAATAACAAATTTCAAGATCTGCTCAGGGTAAGTCTCTTTAGACTATGGGGTTTGTTATTTTTGATTATTTTACAAATCCTTTATGGGAAACAATATTTTTCCTCCATACATTATAGCTCCAAATAAAATATTCTGCACAGACTAGACTGTTAAACAATATCTAGTGTATACATATATAAAATAGAAAAGCCATGAAAGGATTGTCAGGTGGTATTCTTCCAAAGTCTCTATTTTATTTACCTCAAAAATGACTGTAGCATGCCATTTTAAGATGGCCATGTTGGATTTAATGAAGGTTACTTGTTGATGGGTGGTTATGGTGTATGTCATTGTGCAGACGTACAAACGTAGAGCTGAGCTAATTTACTCTCTCTCTGAGATTCTGGTTAGGGTAAATGACTGACTTCCATCACTAATTATGATACAAGAAAGCATCCAGCCACTGCCAGATGCAATAGAAGACGTTCTACTTTCCTGAAGAACGTAGCTGGAGAAATTACCTTTTGTTATCTTTCCTGACCAGGGTAAATTCCTGAGGCAGGGTTTCTCTCCTGAAAACAGGCGTTGGTGTTGGGCTGAGATCTTAGAAGAGATTGCATTGCATGGCTTGTAATCCTCTTTATTTCAGGATAAGTGTGCGCTTACAAATAAAGCATGTTGTACTTAGAATTCCATAGATGGGATGCGTCTGACTAAACTATGTAGTGGATATTTATTTGCACTGTAGATACCAGTTTGTGAACTAGTGACTCTAGAGTCCTTTAGAGTCAAGAGAAAAATAGATGCTGCTAGCACTCAACTAATCTCATCCTAAAGCAAATGTGAAAAGCAGGTCAGAAGAATAACATCGTTAACATGTAGGACACATGAGAAATACAAGAAATAGAATTACACTTGGAGAAACAGGAAAGAGTTCATGTGCTTGTTTTACATGACTTCAAAGTGAAATGAAATCAGGTCCTTCTGAACTGTCAACACTAAAGCACTCGTGGTCCTGCAAGGCCCCCGGTCTCCAGTCCCAGTTTTGGTATCTCCACATACCCTTGCACTAAGGCATGGATCCTATGAACTTCTATAGGAATTCCCATTGTTAAGAACTGACATTGGGGTGTTGTCATTAACACATTTTTTTTATTATTATTTCAAAGGTGCTGTCAAATTACAGTGACATTATCCAGGTCCACTGAAATAAAAAATGGCCTCCCATTTACACAGGCTTTTGCTTAAACATGTTGCAATCATGTGTTGTTCCAGTTTCTGTGACAAAAAAACTCTATGATGATGGGTGACACAGGTTTGCCTTTCAATCAGGTTAAGTCAGTTTAGCAAGGTTAAGATTACTGGAAAGACTAATACACTTGAAGGCATGTTATCTGTTATCACTGAAGTCACATGTGAAATAAAAGTAGCTCCTGGAAAGTCTTTGTGAAATTCCAGAACAGCTTGATAAAATTTACCATATATTTAACTTACAGTCCAAGCCAAGATAAACCTATCTCTCTGGAGGTATTTCTTTTCACACTTCCGTATATACTTCACCTTTTTACTTTGTCACGGATTCATTACATTCAAGGATCTCAATATCTGAAGACAACTTTCACAATGTCAATAGGCTATTTGTTGTTGTCATGTGAAACTCATCTTCCCAGGGGTAACCTTGGCTTATGCCAGTAGATATCTGGGAGCTTCTTATTATGTTTGTTCATTTGCATAATTTTATCACATTTTTGGCATAAGTTTTTTGTATTTATAATAAATATTGTGTTTATAAGTACATTATTATGCTTTTCACCCAACAATGATTTCCGATTTCTCAATTTGTTTTTATCAACTGAGGGCATGCCAAATACAGATTGCTTGCTTCTGCATTACTGGTAGGTCTGCCAGCAAGCTCGTTGTGATGTACTGTCATTAGCATGCAGAAATATTTCTTAATTCTTCTGTGTATTATGCTAGCAGTTTACTTTATCCAAACTTTTATTGAACTGGATTTTGGTAGATACCAGTGGGAACCTCAGTGTGTCCATATAACATATTGCTGCTTTCCCTCCAAGTTCTGTACATCTTAATTTGTGCTTTCTGTCCTTCCCTGATTTTGGGGGTGATGAAACTAGCCATATCTGTAAGTTCACTGAATAAATTGTTCAGTGCTCACTGGCTTGATAAGTTAATTGTCTTTTAATATGTTTGGAGCAATTACAAAACAAAGCATACCGGCTGGATCTAAAGCAATTTCATCTGTGGTTTGGTTTTTCAGAACCTGAAGACATAGAAACTTGTTAAACTGAAGTTGAAGTTGTCAGCTCTGAAGGCCAATAAAGTTAATTTGAAAGCATGCCTTTTGTTCATTAGATACCCTAGGTCTGAAGGTGACTTCAGTTCTTCAGTGACTTCAGGGTGCTTTTTTACCCCAAGTTTTTTATAAATTAGAATGCCTCATGACTATATCCCTTGAAATGTGCTTCTACTTGGTTTTAAAGTGCCTACTGTGGCTTGGTGTTACAACTGAGATATAATGCATGCCACTTGCAGAATGTTGAAAAGCTCATTGGTCTAGATGTTATACTTCATTTCATCATTGGCTTTGGTGACTGACACAACTAGTGCCTTGTACTAACATACCACCAAGTTACCAAACATTTTGATTCTCGTCTAGTATAAGAAGACTTCTTGCTCTTTTTTTATTTCTTTATTTCATGAGTTGTCTTACTGTAACATTTTTTATCTTATCATAATGTTTTTGGTAACAAAACATTGGAATTACATATATATAATTCTGCAACTTTTAACAGAATGTTCATTGTATTTGCTGGCATGTCTTTCTCTAAGTAGCCTCTTTTGATTATCATGAGCTGCTGCTCATTTACTGTCTTGAAAGAATTCCATGAAAGTCATCATGAAAGAGAATACTTAGTTTATCTAATAAGGGTTGGACAAAGCCTAAAATGCCTACCAAGTCCATAAAACTGCTATTTTTAATCTTCACCTCAAGATTTCTCCTCAATCACAGTAACTTCCAGATTTATGCAGGCATTCACAGCTTGCATATTTGCATTCATAAATACAGGCCAGTGATATGCATGTTCCAATGTATATTCTAAAACACTCTAGTGACTTCAGTACTGAAAGATAGCCTATCTGCTTTTAATTAATAGGCTGAAGTTCCTGAAAGGACAATGAAATAACTAAGTAGATAAAGAAAATAAGTTAAGAAAAAGAAAAAAAAAGTCAGTCTTTCAAAAGGGAAGAACATATAGCAAGTGCACCAATTGATCACAAATAGCTGTCTCTCTCAAGTACTTCCAACACAATGAATGTCTTCTTGTAGATCACAAAATAGCAATGTCATGATAAATTATGATATACACACTATTCACCCTTCACTGAACTTGGCTGGCACTTAGGTGCTCATGATATATCCTCTTCAGATTGAAGAGCTGTTATAACTCACAGTCTGTTTAGAAACAGATTAATGATATCCCTCCTGTTTTCTCAGAGGCAGACATTATTCTGCCTAGCGTGAGTTATTAAAAATGCTGGCCTTGATGCCCTAGTATCAAGATCAAAGATATAAAATCAGCTAACTTTGACATAAAACAGATGCTGTATTTTAGCTAAAGTTCCATTTGATATAGGCTGTTTATCTACATGGTTCTACTGATAAAGACACAGCATATCAGAGATAAGAATAATAAAATGTCTGTGACTTTTGCACAGACTGTATTATACTCTATTTAATATATCTGGAAAACAGCATAGTAAACAAACAAATAAAAAAAATGGTTTAGTTCCCTATCAGCCACTTACCTCTTCTTCAGCTTTTGTAAACAGCAATAGATTAAATGTGAAGAGATTACTTGAGATAAAGGCATATAATTTCTTTGTCTGGCACTTTTGCACTGCATCATCATTGTCATCATCACCATCATTGTAATGCTTCCCAGTTTGTGCCTGATACGCTTCTTCATTCATGAATAGTTCCATGTAACCTTTTCCTAATGCTTGCCTGGAGGTGGTGTCAGTGACCTAGTAGGTCTGCTTTGGCTTAGCCTCTCGTCAGGCTATGTCTATATTGTGAATAAAGCCCAGCTAGAGAATGGTCTAAACCAGGTCCCCGACTAGCCATGCTCACACTATATAGCATTTGACCCTGGTGTCCTCTGGGTCCCATGCAGTTCTTCTGGCCCACAGGACTATTCTTTGTGTGCTTTTTTGGTTTTCAGTTCAAGGTATCTGAAATAATGTGATCACTGTTTTGCACAGTACCAGTGGCATCACCAGTATGAAACTGAGGTGAGGATACAAAGGTGACCAGGATGGTGTTGGAGGAGGAGGTAGGATGGAGAAAGCCAAACCTTACGCAGTGTTGACCGTACTGCCTAATGGATTCATAGTGCAGTGCTGTAGACATTGGCACCTTCTGTGCAACTTTTCTCCTGGATGTTTTGTGAATACATGCATTGTGCTGGCCCTAAAAGTGATAATTTAGCTCTTTATTTCCTCAAAAATGTTAATTCAGAAAAAGAACCTCAATGTATTACTTTTCCTTGTGTCCTGGCATGTTTAGCCCCAAAATAGAGCTTTAAGCTGAAAGGAATGCTCTGTTATTAGTCAGTTCTGGTTGCCATTACTATTACTCTCTCATCTAAGTTTGCCCATGCTGCTCCAAACTAGGGTCTTCTGGCAGTGCTGTATGAGAAAACTTGTGTCTTGACATCTGAACCTCCTGAAGGACTCCACCACAAGTCACAGATCCTGGCCTGTCCAACCAGGCCAGCCTGCTAGCACAGGTCTCTCTTGAATTTGCAAGTAGCTGGGACTGTACCTGCATCTTTATAACCTGGTTTTCTAAACCATGTGGACATATCTGTCAAAATCTGCATTCCTTTTTCTTCTCATGTTGTGTTCATTGTTCTGTAAAATCAAAGTTTTCCAGGTAAGTAATTTTCTTGCTCATTGCTCTTGGCGTGCAGGTGGTGGGACACCCACAGCTGCACAACCCTCCATCTTCTTTGTTTCTCAAGCTCTTTCTGCACTTTCTGCTCATGGGTGTGCACATTTTTAAAGAGTTGCACTGCATTTACTCCCAGTATATAGTCAAACATGGGAATCCTCACAGCCACTTGAAGCCTCTTCGATGTGGAGGTTGACCAGAAATGAATGGCTATGGGGGCTGTAGCTTTTCCCCTGCCACTGGAGGTGTGGTGCAGCCCCCTGCTTCACACGGTGTGGTGGGGTTGCAGCTACTTTGGTCTCCCATTTTATTCACAACAGCATCTGCAGGAGGGAGTGTGTGTTACTGAAAGTGGACTAGGTTAAGAGCATTATTTTTGTGCTCCCATGAGGGAGGACTGAGGGTAAAGAAGAACGTATGCAGCCTGCAAAGCATGCCTCTTCCCCTGGAAGAAGAAATTTTTCCTATAATGGAGCCATTACCAAAGCCTAATGGAATATAGTTAAGTGACAAATCTACATGTCTCTGTATGTTCAGAAAGAAAGAAAAAATACCCTTCAGAGAGAAAGTAAAGGATTCAGTGCCCACAGCAAAGCCACTAAAAACAAAACCCCTCCTGTGATTTCAGAAATTGCAGGTCTCTCCACCCTTCTGTACTGTCAGGTTAATTTGTGAGAGCCCACACTGCTGACATCTTGCTGATTGCTGCAGACAATTTTTCTGGTCTGAGCAATCAGTAATGAGAATTGCAAATTATACCTGCCAGGAGACAGCTCTATCCTCTGGCTGGGAGCACCTCCGCTCCAGGGCTATTCAGCTTCAGCAAGATCTGAGACAGATCACCCCATGGCTGCCTATCTGACCTAGCAGTATGTGTCAACAAATAAATGTTTAAGAAAACTATGAGTAACACATTCCTCAATCTATTGCAGGGCTAGCATCAATGCCAGTAAATTATATGCATGCAGAGTGAAGACAGTTAGACTTTAAGGATCACGTCTTCAAGGCCCTTTCAACTGACCACTAAATCCAGATGCTTAAGTATTTAGTACCAATACTTTTATCTTTGCTTTCTTACACACTGAACTATTTGTGCTTACAAGACAGGATATCATTGCTATCATATTGTGTCAAAAAATATATGTGTTTATAATCAGAGTAGGATTTTTTTCTGACTGAAACCAGAATAATAGAGCAGAATCTGAAACTTCAGTTTTGAATTACTTTAAATTATTTTAGTGTCAGTTCTGGGCTAAGTCTATGTAGGTCAAGAGATATATCCTGATATCACACATATGAACTGCACATACTTTCAAAATATGTTAATTGTACTAAAGCTGATACACTGGTAATTCTTTGAATTGTTCGTGGGGTCCAATCATATAAAAAAAAATGAAAACCATTTGTGAGATACCAAAAATATAAAGCATCTCTTATTTTGCATGAAGGATGGATGTAGAAAATATGTAAAAGCCTTATATGTGAGAAATTTTTAAAAACTGTCTGAAATAGGCCAGCATCCAAGCTGAAATGGAGGCAATGAGAGAGATTTGGCAGATAAATAGAGATGACAGGTGGCGAGAGAGCAAGGGAAAAGGAATTGATCAGTTATAAGTGAAATGTAATTGACAAGTCTTCATGACATGTCTGTTGAATACCCTTCAGCTGTGGTTTGCCTTGCTCATCTATTAAGCCTCACACGCACATCTGCTTACTCTGTAGAAATAGGCCTGCCAGGAGGATTTGCACCAGGAAAAAATACATCTCTGTCTCTCTCTTTTTGCATACTATATACGTATATGTACATACATATGCACACATGTGTGGAACTGAATACCATTTTACACCAGAAAGCCAGGAACCCCAAGAAACACAATGAGAACCCACTTATTTGCTTATTCCAGTTTTTCTCTTTTTTTTTTTTTTTCACTTCCCACATAGTCCTAAGCTTGATGTCTAACTTCTGTAGGATTTGCGTGGATGTAGAAATTTCTTAAGGATGTATGAAGGTGTTAGTCTAAAGTAGTAAGAATTCCATTATAAACAAATATGCAAAATATAAACATCGAGTATTTTTTCCAAAATGGAGACACTGTTGTAGAGTGGTTTACTTGTCAGAGCACAATTAGAAAGGGAATGCCCTTTTTCTCAAGGAAAATGCACATATGTGCAGAAGAAGGCAAAAGAAAAAAAAGGTCAAATTCTCCTGTAAGAGTTCCTCATAGCACTTCACATCAAACTTTCATGGGTTCATGCTCCTCTTTCTATGTTGTTTCCCCACCTCTGCTTATACTGTTTATCATAAAATATAGTTGCTAGAAAATATGATGAAAGATAAAGAGTGATTTTATAGTTCTGCAAAGGCTTGTTTATATTTCCTGTCAGGTCATTTTTCAGAAGAAAAAAAAAAAATTGCAATAAACTATAAAATGTGGTCCTTTCACTGATGTGTGAGGGAGGCCTGCAAGTTCAAGAAACATTGCTGTCCTGGTTTTGGCTGCGATAGAGTTAATTTTCTTCCTAGTAGCAGGCACAGTGCTGTGTTTTGGATTTAGTAGGAGAAGAATGTTGATAACACACTGATGTTTTTAGTTGTTGCTAAGTACTGCTTATACTAGTCAAGGACTTTTCAGCTTCCCATGCTCTGCCAGGTACACAAGAAACTGGGAGGGGGCACAGCCAGAATAGTTGATCCAAACTGGCCAAAGGGCTGTTCCATACCATATGACATCATGCTCAGTATATAAGCTGGTGGTGGGGGGGGTTGGCTGGGGAGCGGCGATCGCTGCTGGGGAACTGTCTGGATATGGGTTGGTGGGTGGTGAGCAATTGCATTGTGCATCACTTGCTTTGTATATTATTATTATTATCATTATTATATTGTTATTATTATCATTACTATTTTACTTTATTTCAATTATTAAACTGTTCTTATCTCACCCCAGGAGTGTTTCTCACTCTTACTCCTCCAATTCTCTCCCCCATCCCATCGGGGTAGGGGGAGTGAGTGAGCGGCTGCGGCTGCGTGGTGCTTAGTTGCTGGCTGGGGCTAAACCTCGACAATTGCACACATTTTAACCTCTTCATTCCTGAATTCAGATTTTTTCTGATCATGATATCTGGAATGCTTTGTATACGCTGCACCATGCTGTGCTGTATCAAACATTACCACCCCTAGAGAAAGTGGTCAAAAATCATTGTTATGTCAGTATTTTCTGTATTTAAAATATTTCTGTCTTAGTCTGTCATGTACAGTTAATAAGAAAGCAGTATCAAAACCGAAGTGAACTTTATGTTTGCTCCTGCAAATCTACTGTTTTCATCCCAGCTAAAGCAGCACCGCCCAGGAAAGGGCTGTAGGCTCACCTCAGTCCCTAGGGATTGAAACCCTCATCTTCCCCCTGGTTCCCAGGGGTTGCTTTAATCATTAGCTGGACAATAATTGGGGAAAGGAAGGGAAAAGATTAACTTCCATCATTCCCACAGAGGTTACTGACCCTTGTGAAAACGATGTTAAGAAGCCGCAGAGGACTCAGGCTTAGCTGATACAACGTTGTTTGGGCTCGTGCGCTAGCCCTGCTTGGCATGGTATGTGCTCCGGGACCGTGGGATGTAGCCCTGTCATCTGTCTGGGCAGCCCTCCACTTAGGAGAAGGCTTTGCTGCAGCTGAAACACTCTCTTCACAGTCATTTCAAGCGAGTAGTATTTTCCTCAGCAAAAACATGTTCTGTATGTTTGAAGCACCGTACAGTGGCCCTGACAATTGCACTGATTTTTTTCCCTGTCCGCAGTACTGCTAGGGCAGATTTACATAGAATCATAGAATCGTAGAATCATAGAATGGTTTGCCTTGGAAACCACTTAAGTTCAGGTTAGAGATTCCTGGGGCTTTTCCAAAATTTAGACCTTAATGATTATGTCAAGAATGCTAGCAGACACTTAATGGATTGAGACTAGGGCCTGGCCAAAGTCTTGTACCTGCACCCACTTTTAATTCCATAGAGGTTGGATCTGAAGGTTGATGCTGTGCTGTAAGAAAAAAAAATTAATGTCACCCATAATGGGTAAAAATTATCAACTGGATCTTTACATCAGAAAAGAACTGATGAGCTGAAATCAGAACTGTGTTTTAAATATAAAAGGCAAATACAGTGCTTACAATGAAGACTTTAATATGCCTAATTTCAGTCCAGAGCAGGTTTGCATATTAATCTTCAAGTTGATTGTGAACACGAAGATATATGTGTCTACATCTGTGTACAGATTTATGATGAATGAGGATATATAGAATTTGTTGGATGTGTGTCAGAAAAAGGCAAGTTGTTTTCTGACTTCATTCTAGATTAACCATAAATATGAGAAATGTAAACAGGATAGAGAGAATATTTGTTTGGCAATGAACCCCACAGTTTTATAGAGGCACGGTTCTCTTTTATCATCCCCGCCAAAAGTGATCTTCCCAAGAAAACCTCCCTGAACATATGTTGCTTGTTCTTACTTTTCAGTAAGTCAGTCACTGACTGTTGCTCACAAAGGCCACCAAAGTTTCTCAAGAACAAGGGTTGTTTATCAAACCCAGCAAATGTCTGGGCACATGCACTGTGTTTGCTAATGACCGTGCAGTTGTTCTGTAACAGAGAATTCCAACAATATCACGTGAGAAGGGACTCCTTAATTATTTTGGCCACTCATAATTAGTTTAATGATCTGAGCTTACTTGCTTGATTAGGTTGTGGTAAATGGGTCTAACATGTTCTGAATTCTTCATTGATTTTTGAAGTATTCCATGTAATGTTAACATTTGACAAGTGATTACTCAGAGCCTTCACAATGTGTGGAGAGATATTCGCATCCCTTGGCTACCCTTCTCTGCACGCATATTTTAGATAATACATCCCATAGCAGCACCACAGCTCGGAAAGTTTGTTTTGCAAGTGTTCCGCTTCTTATTTCTATTAGGTAGGAAGTAAAACATAGTGTTACACTGAAAAAAATGATACATAAGTCTTCCTTAGTATGTAGTTCTTCTGTTTATGAGATATTTAAGGCTTTTGTACTGTTAGCTGCATTGCATTCATAGTCATGCATTCAGTAACATACTACAAACTAAATCGGTGGTCCCTTTTACTTTCTTTTTCAATGTCTGAAGAAACATTAAAGAACATTCATTTGACTCAGCTGGGAGAGGGAAGGGCAGGAAAGGAAATGGAGTACGTCAGCATTAGGCACGATTGCTACCTTCCTCACACTAGACGATTCTGCTAGTCATGCAACAGCAGTGGGGCAGGTCTGTGCATCTGGCCCTATGTCCACACAGGGGCACTGGTGGCCAGTACACAAACAAGCACAGAGCTCTGCTGGCTGATCTTAACTTCCCCTGATCCTACCCACTTCATTTCTTGTACACTCTTTGGGGAAAAAAAGTCAGTCTGCTGTGTACTCCAGATCCACATTTATTTGATCAAAAACCGTAGCTGCCGAATGACTGAGATTTTTTGAGAGGTTTAGGACCTGTGTTTTTTTCCACTTGGCTGATTGTGGAGCTCTAGATTTCTTCTAGCCTACTTGCAAAAAGCTTTGTGTTCAGTTCTTGTGCGTAGTGTTATAAGTCATAATTATTTAGACAGCAACACAGACATAGTTCCAGATGCTTCCTATAGTAGGGAAATTTGTTGTTCAAAACCAATCTTTCATATGCAGGTTATACGCAAGCATCCGTAACATATCCAAGTGCTGCAAAACAGCAGGTTCACTTATAAAGACACAGGTTCTTCTCCAGGAAGCCAGCCTTCAGCCTTTTCTGCACCCCCTGGCTTTGAGTGCTTCATGGCAGGCTTTCAGGAGAGTTTCATTAATTTCTGGTGCTAAATACACCAGTGGTAGCAGCCTACTTTATGGCAGTTGTTGCAACACTTTCAGTTCTTCTTAAAAAGCAGGAACAAGAAGACAAAGGGTTTTGCTTTGATTTCAAAACTTCTGTTTTCTACTGAATTTTCACGTGAAGATTTTTTCGGTCTCCTTATTTATGCCGACCTTTTGCCAAGTTCTATTGTTTACACCTGTATGTCATGGACCTTCTAACTTAGAGGAATATGAGGCAGGCAGTTGTTAAGACCATATTCACAAAACTGTGTGTACCACTGGACATTATGCACCTGAGATTTGTGAGCTTCAAAAGCCTTGCCTCAGCCCCTGCCTAATTCTGTGGGTGTCTTAACTTCAAGATGGAAAATCTTGTTTCCAGGGATCCTCAAATTCACTTTCTGCAGCAGTCTCAAAACATCCTAGTCTCAGGGAGTCTAAACAGCTTAATCCCTATATTCCACTAACATGCCGTTGGGTTGCACAAACAAGGAGTTCATCTGCTGTTACTGGAAAGTAGCTTCAGAGCACATGTAATGCATATCCACAAGACTAGGCTCTACATAAAACACAGTGGCAGAAGGTGCTTTTATTTAAAATAAAAAGACAGGAGGAGCTACAAAAGAGCATGATCCTTTGATGTAGCTATGCAGTGGCTAGAACTGGTACTGGACATGTGAAGGATGACATTTTAATGCCCTCTGCCCTAAGCCACTAAAGGACACACTGTCTGCCTCTGAGGAGGATGCCCTGAAACCCAGGCTGAAGTCTGGTCTCCTGCTAACTTCTGAAGGACATCTTTAAAGATTAAGTGGGTCAAAGAAGGAACAGCTCTTTAGCCTGATGACTGGAGCACTCAGGAAAAACAAACCTGGGCCCTGGAGCCTAGTGCATGGATTGTTTCTGTATTTTTACAGACGAGCAGAGTAGAGAGCAGAGCTTTGGACTCCCCAGCCAGCTCCCTGACTGCATGCCCGCTGCACACAGCCTTCCTTCACTTACTCACTCCATGCAAAGATCTACGTGTGTGATTGAGTGTTTGTTCCTGCTTCTTCCTCTCCAACACACACAATATATGCATACAGCATGTATATATGTGTGTGCACATACACTTACCATGCACAAACATACTCAGGTCCAAGCACTGGCAGCAAAGGCATTCATTCTGTTGGCAGATAGGAAATGTTTTGCTCAGCTCAAACCAGCAAAAGCAGGAACCATGACTGCAGACTTATTAATAAATAAAGTAAAATCGCAAAAGGAAAATTTTAGTCTGGTCACCCAACTGAGAGAGAAACAATACAGTCACTAATCTAGCAGTTACACTTTTGAAATGGAGCCAAATGCACTGGAGACTGATTTGTATCCTGTGTTTAATATATGAAATTTAAATTTATATTAATTTATGTGATTTAATCATGAATTGAACGACTGTAAAAACCTTAGAATTTGTTGTTATTTATACTGGAGGAGTCTAGAGAACTGCCTTTTGTCAGATAGCTAGCTGCTTGCAAGTCATTTTTCTGCTACCAAGTTAAATCATTTGTATTAGGACAGTTTTCAGTTTATGTACTGTCTTCCAAAACATACACGCTCATCGGAGGGACAAGCAGTACGCTTGGCACAAGGCAGCATGTGTGGAGCTGCCAGGGTGCTTACCAACATCCAGGTTTTTGGGCCAGAGGAACTCAAAATAAATTCAGCCTAGATGCTAGCAGGCCCTGTGCTCGGTGGTTATGGTCAACAGTGAAGGCAGGGGGATGGCTCTTCCTCTGAAAGGTGTGTTCAAATAGCTTTTCACTTGTGAAAAACATACAACAAACACTAAACTGCATGGGCAGGCCCTTTCTGCTTTCTGTTTAGCAGACTCCCTCAGGTGCTGGAGTTATTTCAAAAACGTTTGTATCGTTTTCTTGTACCATGGTATCTATGGCCCTTGTTAAAGCCCCTATAATAGGGTCAGCTTGGTAGGACCACTAGCTAGTTTAATTAGGGAAGACAGAATGTGTCAGAAACAAAATAGGGGAAAATGGGCTGAAACACCTGCCCCAGGCCTGGCTTTGGTCTAGTGGTGTTTTTCTGGACGACAGCAGACTGCTCCGTCCCCTCCGGATGCCAAGGAAGTCCCTTTCCTCCTGCCTCTGCTGAAGTTTGGCATTTTGCCTCTTGGCTTCGGTCTCTGCTCTGCTGCCCACGCTGCGCTCTCCCTGTCACTCCCTGTCTGCCAGGCTGCCCGCGCTGCCCCGGGGTTGCTGGCTGGGAGCGGTCCCCCCCGGCCCCCCAGCACAAGCCCCCGGTGCCATGGGCAGGGCAGGGAGCCCTCCGCCTCCGCTGCGGCCCCGGGCAAAGGAGCCTAACAAACGGAGCTGAGGAAGGAAAGGGCAGACTGCAAGGCAAGGCAGCAGCAGTGTGGTTGGGAGCCAGGCTTTAGGTCTTTGGCCAATAAAAGCATTAGTAATAGCAGACTGGGGATGATTAAGGGAGCAGGCGGGTCTGGAACGCGGCTGGAAGTCAACTCAGAGCCGGAACCAGGACTGGGAGAGAACAGGAGTCAGGGAACAGGTTTGGGAGGCAGTGGCAGGACAGATGGGCCACCTGGTTCTTGTCTAACCTCCATCCCCCAGGTGTTGCAGACTTTTTGCTTTCCTGATCTTCTGACCACATTTTCGTCTTGCCCATGTGCTGACAAGATAAGCTGAGTGTGTCCTGCTGGCTGAGCAGCAGCCTCCTCAGATCATCCGCCTCCCTGGCATCCTAACCATTGGGCCAAAACATCCATATTCTGGACAAGATTTTCTGTTAAACCAAGTGTCCTGAAGAAACTAGTGGGCTACACTTCTATAGCAGATGGACTCACATTACATCTGTGTGGACTGCTGCCTGCTTAATATTGTGGGTGGTGCCTGGTAAAGGGTTGCACTGGCCAGATGTGGTCTGTGATTCAGTTTTTGGGCTAAACTTGACTGGGGCTGGTGGATGTTCCAGTGGGTTTTAGTAGGCATCTGTTGGTTAAGGGCTGGAGAAGGTTTGGTAGCCTTGAGCACATTGAAGAGAAGCAATGTAAATCTATTTCTCTGGGTCTAGAATCTTTCCCAAGCTATAGGAATCACAGAAAGGGCCACAGGAGAATTGCCCAGACCTTCAGGGCCCTGGGTGCAGGACTGACTGTCATTGTGCCATCTTTGTGGTGAGCATCATAAAAAAGTAAGACTAACCAAACCAAATCAATCCAAAGTTCCTTCTAGCCAAGTGCCTTCTCTCCAACAGTGGCCCACAGTGAATATGTTAGGAAGAGAATAAGAACAAAACCAGACTTGTAGTAATAATTCCTCAAAATGTTCCTCCAACTTCCAACATGCTGCTTGGCAGCTGGGGGGGTGCACTAAGGAGGATGGAGAAGTTTAGAGCTCTCTTGTGCTGCCTTACATCCACATGAGACATAGTTTAATCCCACATTGCAAAAATATCACAAAAGGGATGGGAAAGTGGGAGCTATTTTGATTGTGACATGTGGCATTCCTGAAACTAGGGATGGATGGTGACAGTGATGAATAAAGGCCAGAAAATGTCCCAAGATTTTCCAAAGAGAAGAATGAGGAGTGGAAATCGGGAGGTATTGTCCCACGTGTGGTCTTTTCATGTTAGTGTCTTTTGCTGCTGCTTTCAAAAATATGAGTTCACTTCATATATTTCCTCAAAGCAAGGTTCAGGTGTTCTAGGTGTTCATAGGTGCTGATTTCCAGCACCTGTAAACAGTGATTATTGGTTAATGAGATGGTATTAGTGTTTTGCAAACTAGCATGTCTCAGTTACTGCAGTTCCTCCCTGTACTTAGAATAGAAAATAACTATGGTAACTGTGGCCTCTGCTGTCAAACACTCACTTTTGGAGTAGTGCCTGTTGTACATTGGCTCCTGCTGTGAATGTATCTATATGTGCTCCCAATAATAAATAAGCAGGGAAACAACATACAAAAAACATTCCAGTCAGGACTGCAAGGGGACTGCAAAGTTCATGACCATTAATTCCTCCTCCTCAAACATTTCTTGCATTAAAAATTGAATGAAGTGGTGAGCCAAGGAGGAGGGCTTGTGAAAAGCTTATCAGGAATAAATATTTAGAAAACTTTGCTATTATAGCATCATTCCTAACAAGTTTGTCTTAAAAACTCTTGCTTTATACTATCTTCCAGCCCAGAACTTGCACAAAAATGGACATCCAAAGTGGTTTCATCTGAAGCATATTCAGGCTTTCCATATGTGTTTCTAATGTTTCCCTAGACACCACTTTGAACTATTTAGGAAATCTCAAGGGCGGTGTTTGTTTAAGATTGGTGAACAGAATGGCATTGCAGCCTGGGAACTACACAAGCAAAAGAGAAATACTGTCCTCATGAAATACACTGTGGATGCCTTGAATTACTTTGTATTATAGCTGATGCTAAAATTAGCGGTGGAGTGTTATTGTTGTGGGAGTATGGGGAGTGTGTTGTAGCACAAGCTGAGCTCCAGCGGCAGCACCCAGGACTGGCCGAGACAGGAGCTCCCACTGTCCTCCCTGCCTGGAAATGCCATGTTTCTCTTATATTTCATAATTTTTAAACAGTATTACTTTCAAGCTGAGTCAAAAGTATGAAGTGCCTCAATTTTCTTTCTTCGAGCACACCAAAGAGTCATCATTATTATCGTGTGCTTAATGCTTTAGTCCTTCAAACCCTGTTATGAGTAAATGCCTCTCACATGAGCAAAGTCTGCAAGGACTGGTCCTCTTATGAGCAGGGACCCTTCACATGGATGAAAAGAGACTTTGCATTTTATTTGTACCTTCCAGCAATTGCTTGTTATTAGCTATTCATAGTATCATCCAAGTTAGATAAAGACAGACGATGAAAGAGTGTTTTCTCCCAGGTTGGCACAACTATTAATTTGTTAAGTTTTTCTTTCTAAAATAAAGAAAACTGGCTAGATCTTTAAGCACAAAGGCATGTTCCTACTTCTAGTTGTGCTCCAGCCCTCCTGTGCTCATATGTCCTCAGACTCCTTGGGAACATGGAAAAAGAGCTTTTTTATTTAAGGAAACAGGAAAATGATCAGGACAAGATTGGCAATGCTCCCTGTGTTTTTATACAAGAGAAAGAACAGGACAAAAAAGTGCAACCACAGCTTTGCCCATCGTCTGGAAGCAAATAATAAATGCCTAGTTTTATACTTCAGACACCCCTGTCATATTTCCACTTCCTTCATTCTCCAGCTTTACTCACAGGCCCAGAGAGGAGCAGGGCTGGGGCCACCCCATTATACCTGTTACCTGCTTTGACACCCTCTGTACCAGCTGCCAAGTCAAATCCTCCTCTTCAGTTCCGTAATCTCTCCTGCGTGGACAAACACTGTCATATCTACATTTTCACTATTACTGCTCAGGACTGGTCTTGCTACAAAGTCAGCTTTGGATCATCCCTGCTCTTGGGTCTCTCTGCTCCAGTTTTACAAGTTCTTTCTAGACAGAGAGTAGGTATGGCATAGGGAAGCTGGTCAGAGCAGGGCTTTCTCTTCACTGGGAGCTCATTAGGCGGCTCCATCACTGTGCCATGTAACTCAGAGCATGCCAGGGAAAACAGAATTATTTGCTAAGGAGAATGTTTGTGAGCCAATTCCAGACATCGTATGTAGACTAAGGCAAATATTGTTCATTGCAAGATATTAGCCTCTTTTACCAGCACGTTGTCCCATCCTTCTCCCAGGTGGCAGCAGAAGTAGCTGAGCTTGCAAATCAGCCTGCAGGTGAATGAAAAATCAGCTAAGAGGGACCTGGGTGTTTTGCAATGTAGGTCATTGTATTTAAACATCTCCAACAATGCAGCAGAAGTCAAACAGCCAAGCAGAAGATCCTTTCCCCTCAGTACTATACCTGTGTTGCAGGAAAAAAGCTTTTCCTTAAAAACCACTTTGAGTCAGAGACGTTTTCAGTCAGGTGCATGCAGAGAAGCTCTGGTGAATTTTCCACTACACTTTAAAATGCTATCTTTCCCCTTGCCCCCCCAAAACAGTCTTATCCACTTCTCTGCCAGAGGTTGCCCCTAGTACTGGAGAGAGGCATAGCAGGTCCAACCTGCTTATGCCTATCACAAATACACAGGTGCTGGCTGGAGGGGGCAGCACAAAATAGGTCTGCTTTAAACTTGGTGCTCCTAGGTCTCCAGGGGTTGTGCAAATATTTGCTTTGCACTGCAGTGTCACGGCACTCCCTAAGTTTCTGTTCTGAATGGGCCCAAAACGCTCAAAACAAGCTCAAGTGAAACTTCTATTCTTCAGGTGGTTTTGTACTGAAACCACGTCAAAATACAAGGTCACTATTTCACAGAGGGTTGTGGAAAGGTATATTTAGAAAAGCTAAAAAGGGCAGTGACATTCTGGCAGACTGTGGTATTAAGGTCCACTTTACACTGAATGGTGGTTCCAGAGCTCTCATGCATTAGCATGAGCAAAAATACATGCTGTCCATAATCATTCAGCAGTATTTTCAAGACATGCCCTTTCATCCCACACCATTTAGCTTAAAGATGTGAAACCATCAGGAGAGGTCCTGACTCACCTTCACTCCCATCAGTCCAAACACCTGTTCAGTGTCAGCCATCCTCCCTTCCTAGGGCAGGTCTGGGGCCACAGCCGAAAGTCAGGCTTGACGTTAATGTTATGAGAGACTATTACATGGGTGGAAGTGTTGCAGATGACAAACCACGATTATGTTTGCTGAAACATCAGGGCTGGAAACAACGATTATAGAAAAGAACAAGATTAGCAGCACAGAGTGACCAGATTAGCATTTGCTGAGCTGCTGTAGCTCAAAGCTGCTAAATCCCCCCTCTACCCACAACACAAACTCGACTGTCAAGGCTTGACATAAAACTATCCACTCCTGTCACCTCAGGTGAGCTCAGAGACTATGTGCTTTGCTTGCACTGGGGCAAATGTAGATTTAAATTACAATGCTTATATTTTTCCTAAACCCTTACATTTTTGCTAACAAACCTCAATCCCTCTTTTCAGTTGTGACACTCTGAGTAGAGTTCAGTAAGGATTCAAAATCCTTTTGAGAACAGGACATACATATCAAAAGCATTGGCAGAGCCCTGAGCACCAGGAGCGTTGTCTCTCCCAGAAGGAAATAGGTGGCTGTGCCTGTCTAGACTGAAGCTGCTTTGCTGCAGAGTGCAAATGGAGCTGATGGGCAGCTGTCCATTCGCAAACATGTAGTCATAGTCTATAACATAAAGAGCTTAACACTGCATGGAGCAGTGGCTAAATGCTTTTAATGTCTAAATTACCTTTAAAAATGTAGTATAGGCTCTCAAGTCGCTTCAGCATATCTGACCATATTATCCTAAGGACTGAATGATGATACTTTAAGAAGCATTAGGTGACACATCTGTAAAATGATTTGATTTTTCTTTAGATAGGGCTGACAGGAATAGAAAAAAAAAAAATCTGTCAAGAGTAAGCAGAGGCATAGAGTGAGAACAGTGAACACTTCAGGAAAACAAAAACACAGGTAAAGGTGGAACAGTGTACCATGGAAGGAGTTATCATTTTTATCAAAAGGATGGAGAAAAAGGAGAGAAAACAAGCCTACACAAAGCCCATCTTGAAAGATGTCCTGAAGTGCTATATTACCTCAAGAGACAGGTTGGTGATCAAGACTTGTGTTGACATTTAAACCAGGAAAGGAGTAAGGGCCACATCTCAGTTATGTCTTTATCCCTTTGAGATCTGTTTAAAATTGAACTGAAGACTGATGCTATGGTTCAGCACTGTTAGGTTGGGCTTTCAAAGGGATGATGTTGATATACAGGAGATGTATGCAGTGGCTCAAAGTGGTAGTGAAGGCGATGCACTATAGCCAGGACGTGACAGTTAGGCAGTGCTTGCTAGTGCACACTGCATTTCAGGGTAACTATAACATATTTTTTTCTCCAGATAAATTATAGTCTCCCATTTGTATTTATTCAGTAGGCCCTGCAACCTGCTATTGAAGAGAGGATCAGAAGATGATAGATACCAGTTTCTTCCCTCCTCCCACGCTACACACTGCTCCAGGTTATGCTCAGTCACATACTCTGGGACAGACTCATGTTTCAGTGTGACTTTTGGTTTCTGACACCTCAGACTGTGGGGACTGGCTGGTATTTTTAATCCATCTGCTGCTAGTGTCAGTGAGGATTTCTCGCCTGGAACCACTTGCCTGTTTGTATTCCACACAAGGATTTACAAGACACTATAAGAAATAAAGAAAGAGATAAATGGGGGGAAAAGGCAGAAAAAAAAAGTGAAAAGTGATTTAGAAATGTGTCTGTTCTTTCCGTTCAAACCACTGTACAGAAACTATGCTTCTATTGTGGGACAAAGACCTTTGAGCACAGTGAGATGTGTTTATGCTGCTCCTATCAAAGAGCCTTTCATCTCCACAAAGCAAATTATTAACACATTCCACTGAAGATGTGGGGGTGGAGGCCTGGCCTTGGAAAAAAAGCTGGCCAAAAATGAACATTTTTTTTATAAACACTTTTAATGATAGTGAATGGCGCCTTGCCAAGACCCTTATGCCCAGTGAAGCACTGCAGGCTGATTGTTTGTCTGGAGAAGTCCCGTGGGCCGAGCCTTTTGTGCTGAGGAATTTCTCATTCGAAAGGCAGTGGTGTGGGAGGTATGGGCCTTTCCAGGTTCATCGAGTTAAGGCCTGCACTGCCGGTTGCCTTAAACCTGCACCAGAGACTAATTTTTGTTGGATGAATGAACACCCGCCTCTGTTCCAGGTGGTAAATCTTGTCCGTTAAGGAGAAGCTCAAAACATGAGGAGTAACCTACACAAAATATGCAGAACAGCTCTGCTCATAGACTACTCCCCGTGCACTCCCAGCATCCTGTGCAGATGTCTGGCTACCTAGCAAACATTTTGCTTACTGTTTTTCTATGAGTGAGTAAATATTTTACGTTTTCTCCCTTGCCCCATTGGCTTGCTTAGGAAAAAGGTTTGTTGTTCATAAATGGAGACCTGAAGTCCATTTATCAATGAATCTGTTAAAAATCTGGGTTTTTTTCACTAGCTTTTTTCCTGTTTCATTTGAAAGTAGTGCCATTATTTGCATGAGCATCCTATTTCTTTGTTGCTATTATTGTCACAACACAGGATGTGTATATATATAAAAATGGATTGCAATGAGTTTGACAGGTTCCTGTGATTCAAAGGACAACTGCTGTCCTTGGAAGACAATATATTTCTTCTGGGGCAGCGTTTAAGTAGAGCTCAACAGGCTCCAGGAAAGGGGAGTACCCACAGGTTTCTGTCCATGCCAGAGTGCCTCTTTCACACTTAACATTTAGCCTTTGGGCAGTCATGGACCCAAGGTGAAAATGAGAGTTTCTGCATTCTTTAGTTTCAACGTGCTTGTACATCTGTTGGATGTTTATGTCGTTGTGTTAGCTGATTCCCAGTTAACTTAAGATACTTAAGGAGACCCTTCTTCATGAGTTTTTTCCAAGATACAAATGTTCATATCGAACACTGGGAAGTAGGTCTGGAGTTTGAACTAACCCACTTGCTGTTTACGGTTTGCAATGCATAGACTGGCCCGTGGTTAACGCCAAGGAATAGTGCCAGCTGAGATGATAAAATTTTTCAGGTTTCTGCTGTAAAAACAGACATTTCATGCTTGAGAAAGTGGTCAGAACTGGGTGGAAAAAGTACTTCCAATTAGTGGTAGACATCAATATTAAAAAAATTAATCTTGTTCTGATCTCTGACAAAACCAAGAGTTAAAAAATACTCTATGAAAAGAGGGAAGATCCTGGTTTATAGCATATATAACATATATAGTTTCTGAGCTGTAGGCCACAGGGGCCCCATGGTCTTAAGTTGAAGGCAGCTGATCTGAGACTTAACAAAGCCTGGGAACTGTCAAGAGCTCATCAGCTGGGAAGCCAGAATTCCTGGGTCCTTGGTCACCCTTTGGCCCAGGTGGACAGGTGAGGAGAAATCAGGAAAAATATCTACAAAAATCATGCCATGTTGTTGGAACTTTGTATTTGTACAAGTTGGCAATTTCAAATAAAAACCCATCCTTGTCAGAAATTTTCCAGCTATCTTGATCTGCATGAGAGCTGAGTTAGGTACAGACTAGCAATACAATGTTTATAATCCAAGGGTTGGTAAACCAGCATAATGTTTCAAACACAGCTATCCTGATTGCTAGACAAAAATAATCCCACTCAATGAGTTTTGCTCTGTGTGTATACATGCTTGTAGATGTACAACGCATGTGCACACTCTGTATGTTACTATGATACTGATAAATGCAAGACTTCATTATTTTTGAAGCCCCCATGGACAGGTTTTGTCAAAAGTGAAGTGTACCTTACTGACAATTTGGTAGTTGTATCTGAACTTCAGCAGTAACAACCTTACCTGTATCTCTCAGTAATGGTCATTATTGCTGTTTACCTCAGATGGAAATAAAGTTTCTTAATTTATTTGTAATACTTTCTTTATACTTATACTTCTTTATAATTAATCCAAATGATGAATTTTCAAAATGTTTTCATGATAAACTTTTAAACTCCCGGAGTAGGACACTGTTTATAAGGTGTATGTCCTCACTGAACTCAGTGGTTAAAGCCTGGCTCCCCCACAGCCAAAAGCAAAGTTCCTGTTTGATTCTGGCAATGCTAGGATTTCACCTGGCCAGCTTCACTGACAAACACTTTTTCCCATTCACTCCTAGCCTCATTTTAGCTTTCCTCCTCCAGAAATCCAGTTATTTGGCATTATTTTTCCTCAGTCAGCTCTTCTCTGTTTTGCTGGAGGACAGCTGAGTCCAAGGGATCAAAAGCTTCCCAGACTTTTAATCTACCCTTACTTAGAGGGGTTTGTTTTGTTTTGTTGTTTGCTTGCTTTTCCACTGAAAGCTGTTTCCCTGCTCTACTTACTCTGCATGAGAAAGTCGCAGTAGAAATAGTCCTGAAAAAAGCGTCTCCGCAATATCTGTGATCAGAGGCGTCCTGTCACCAGGCAGATGGAAAGCTATTGTTCAGAGAGAACCGGTTTTGGGATTCACATTGCGGAACCCGTCAGGACATTGCTTTCTTTGCCCTGGACGCAGTACAAACAGGCACACGGGAACAGTCTGTTCCTCAGAAACCTTACCAATCTAGTCTACCAATTTAGGCATTAGGGAGTAATATTAATTTATTGTGTATCTTCCATACAGTGTTTTAAGAGGCTTTCAAGGGTTAAGATGAGTAAGACTCGGTTATTTCTCAGATGTGTCAGTCTGTGTAAGTACATTGCAGCTGATATTTTACTGAGGCCATAAACGCAAATAAGCAGCAGTTAAACTGTGAAGTGCTTAGTAAGTACAATGTTTGAGCATATGTGCTTAAGATTAAAATTGGAATCCATCCTCATGTTCCTAAATAAAATCAGAATAAATTTAAGAGCCTCCTAGGGCTCCATATTGCTTCAAAGAGGGCCATCTTCTAATTTTAATCCCTATTTCCTACACATTAAAAACAATGAGGGCCAATGGCTGTGAGGGATCCCATGACTCTGTGGAGTTCTCTATCTCTTTAGCTGCCCTTCAATGTGCATCTTATAAAAATGTTTTAGGTAATACAGTTCAGTTTGTTGCTTCAACTTCTTGTCTCAACTCTGTTTGCAAGTTGAGACTCAACTCAAGCCCTTGCTCAGCCTGCGGGGGTCCCACATTTGGTTTGACTGTAATACTAAATACCAGACCTCTACTTATTTCAGACTCTTAATTTCCTTTTGGCCAGCACTCCACCATCACTTGTGAATATGAAGGTATGCATAAATCAGCTCTCTTCAGCGGTATAGTTTCAGAAATGTAAGCAATTGTCTGTTTACTGAAACACTAAAATCAAACTACATCATCACAAATGTCTTGCTTGCTGTATTTTGAGTTGTGTAACAGGTCAGTGCTCTGATGAATCATAGGGACCTGACACATTGATGTCCTGCATGTAATGATACACATTATGGGGTTCTTCATGAAAGTTTTCAAGATCTCAGATTACTGGTGTTCTACGTGATTTAACTTAGTTGAGGGTGCATTTGCCATTTCTGAAGCACTAGATTAAGATTTCAGATTCCTTATTATAAACATCAGTGCTTTGCCTTTGTCCACGTTCTCAGGGACCATTTGGACCAGGACATTTGCTTCTAGCTGTCTTCTCTTCTGCACATTTGTTCTCTCTAACCATCAGGTGTGGGGGTTAGAGTCCTATGCAGTTTGTGATTCATAATCTAGGTGCTTAACCTAGCCAGATGTGGCTTTTAAGGATTTATTTATTTTCCCTTGGTGATGAAATTTGGTTTACAATGTGACAGACCCTGGTATCATCTGGGCAGATATAAACTCCAGGTTTCCCTTAACATTTTGAAAGGGACAGGACTGAGGTGGTTTGAAGTAAGTCTAGGTTTAAATAAATTCACACATGGATGAGTGAAACAGGCATTATCATCTGAACAGGACTGGTGTGTCAGTCTGCTTTCACTCCTTTTGGTATGACACTGGAAGAGGGAAGCCCAGTGCTTGGAAAGAGATGCCTGTTAATCACCTGCAAAGGCTGAACTCCAGGACTAACTGTGTGGCTGACTTTTGCAGTAGGATATCTGAGGCATGATAGATAAGGATCCAATCTCATCAACGAGTAATGTCTATGCAAGCATATTTCAAGTACTTTCCTCCCTACAGTGGCCCAAGGACAGGCAGACCACATAAAGACAGTGACAAACACTGGCTCTTTGTAATGTTCTCCCAGTCTTTGGCTTTCCAATGTAGTTTCCAATTTCTCTTTGATTTTTTTCTCTGTTACAAATATGTCACTGCTGCTGGCAGTTGACTTCCCTGATGAGAGGCAGGAAGCTGCTGATGGGGAAACACCTTTCTCTGTGTTGGTTGATTTCTCACCAAGGGGATATTTCCTAGGATAGGAAACTGTCAAAGGAAGTGAGTATATTGAGAGGCTGTCTGCCAACAGCACTGCAGCTGCTCCAGCCCTTGCACAGTCAAGATCTCAGAGTGGTGGTGAAGCCAAAACTTTAAGCAATCAAGCAAGCAGGAAAAAAATCTGTCTGAGGAGAGCCATTGTCTTGGTGACATTAGCAAAAGGAAATTGAGATGTGAGGAGGGAGACGGTTAGATCCTCACAAGGGGAGCAGAGACTGGTAAATGCTGGGGGAGAAGCTCATTCCTCAAGGAGAAGGGGGTGTGCCCCACAAAATCCTCCCTACTCATGGGATTGCCCCTGTTAAAAAAGCACTTGCACTGCCATAAAAGCCATGTATATATTTATAAACATATATGTTATACTACTGTCAACCTTCGTATTTTTGATGGCTTTATATTGGCTCATCTCTTCAGGGATAAAGAGGAGGCTCTTTGGAAGCAGTCAGGTACAGTGCAGAGCCAGAGTGAACCCATGCTTAAGTCTGACTTTATGACTTTATGCCTTCACTGCATACAAAGCCTACATGTAGAAGTCTGACTTGCTACTTGCTAATGCTGTATGATTTAAACATATCAAAGAAATCAGTGCTGGAAAAAAAAGAGAGCAGGTTGGGTCTGAAAGCAAACTAGTTATCCCTTGGCATTCAGGAAGGGAAAAATCCAGATAGTTGATTGGCAAAAGGCATTTCCCTCCTCGATGAGCTGAAAGAGACCTTTCCTGGGCTGAAGCTACTAAAGGTGACACAGGAAGACCAAACACAGCAGCCAGTAGAGAACAACAGGACACGCAGGGTCAGCCTTGGCTGTTGTGTGTTCCCTGAGTTAGTCTTTTGGTGTAAGTCATTAATACTGATCTGCAAGCTAGGATTTCAACTACCCCTTTTGAAAAGGGAGAAATTATGCAAACCATATGTTTTGCTATTTATGGACTTGTTGGGAACAACTAAACTGTTGTTCTTAGATAGGCAAAATGTGAGGGAAAAGCTTCTAGGTTTTTTTTACTGTATTAAAACTCTTTTAGAAATCCAAGGAAGTGAAGAACTCACAGAAATCAAGTAACTGAAAAAAAATAGCAGGCATTAAAGGATGTATTTATATAAATGCTTTTTTTTATATTTTGCTTTATAGGTAACCCTAGCTGGGTTAATTTTAGATCAGCTTGTTATTCATAAGGCTTTGTCAGGATGTGTATGTAGTATGTTGTATTATTTTTAGTCCAGGGTAAGCCAGCAAGTTAATAAGAATCTCTCTGGGCTTCCCACTCTGGCATGCAGCAGCTCCAACTTCAGAGAGAGCTGGGGGGAGGAACAAACGCAAACTGTCACAGTTTTCTCCAGCCATTATCTCCCTGCCTGGCCTTCTGATAGTGGAGCAGCAAAGGAGCCCACCAGGTATGCAGTAGCAACCCGTTCCTAACACTACACAGCAGCCAGGGCTTGCAGAAGGACTTGTGTTGTTGCCTCCTTTAGGGATGGCCAGGAAGTGGTCAGGGTGCTGTCAGTACAGGCACAGATACCCAGGAGTGCTTAGGATGGTGTCTCTGTGTGATTTCACCTTGTGCCTCCTAATCATACCCTGAAAACAAAGCTCTCCGTGCTGCTCCGTGCTGACAGCATTCTTTTTTGGGCAGTACTGAAGCAATGCTCTCCACTGCTTTGGCCCTGTTGCTGTTTGATAACACAGGCTGCTGCTTCACCGGCATTTATCCACCATGTTGTGTCTGGAAACTGGGTCAGAGAAGACTAGCTTTTTGACATACACTTTATAATCGTCACTCTTCATTGCAAGCTGCAAGGTCACACGACTCAGTGGCCCGAGGAGAGGCATAGATGCACTGAACCACTGCCAGAGCAGCTGAAAAGGAGCTCCTATTCATTGCAGATTACATGTTTTGACCTAACTCTGACAGAAAATCATACCTGTCAGCTCCATGGCAGGCTGATTAGGTTAATTAAGTCCTTGCCTATGAGTACAATAATTGGAACTGTCAGTTGTTTAAATGATGATAGAAGAAAGGCAAGGTTCAAGGAGAAGCACTGGAGTTTGGAAGTACTAACTGTACAGGAGAGAATCCATAACAGCTAGTGATTTAATACTTTCCTTCAGGCAACCTCATTTATGAATAATGCTGAGGGGAGGAGAAAACTGTGTCCAGTGGGGTTTGTTTTGTTTTGCACTTACAGTAATGAGAATTGAGATGGTCAATGAGTTTATAAATCAGATTTATAGGCTGCAAGCATAACTGTAGCCTTGGGGTAACCTTGGAAAACTTCACTCTTGTCACAGGGATGGTCTGCAGAATAAGGGGAATAGTGTACATTTTCTCATCCTCTCAACAAAGGTATAAGAAACCATCTCATGTATTCTTGTAGCTTTGGATTTGTCAGTAAATGCCATGTGCCAGGGTGATAAGTTATAGTAGTAGCATATTTAGTAGCACAAAATGGGAAGAGAGGGAAGCTGAGCGAAACTAAACCAGGAGAGCCATATGTAAGGATAAATAATACCACTCTGTTCAGTCCTGAGAACTCTCCTAGGAAGTTTGATTTTTATGCCTTGTGTTTTTAGATGTAAATACATTTGCAGGAGACCAGAGGAAGGATAACAAAATGATGACAGGTCTGGAAAACATAACTTGCTAGGAGCAGGGTTGGGTTTGCTTAGTTCAAAACAAAGAAAAGACTGGGGAGAAAGAGAGGATGCTTATGGTAACATCCTTCCAGTGTGTGTGGTAGAAGTGTGGTGATCCCCTAAACCCCATAGCAGCTGGGGGAGGGACAGGAAGAAATCACCTTACATTACAGCAGAAAAGAGTATGGTGAGATATTAAAGAAGGCTGTTTAAGGGTGTGGTGAAAGTACTGGAAAGTGTTAAGATGACGATAGGTAAACATTTATTTGCATTAGTGGAGAAAGATATCTTGCCACCTCTTACATCTCTACCCATTGGTGACTCTGTAGGGGATTATGATTTAGCTGTGTTCAGGTTACGATGCCAGCAAAGCATCTCCTAGAGGAAGTCAGGGGGGAAAAAAAAAAAAAAAAGATGGAGCAGGATGGAGGGAAGAAGATCAGAAGCAGCAAGACAGTTTTGGGAACTGGGGCTAAGAGGAGGTTTGGAACTATGGGTAGATCAAGTTATCCAAGGAAAAGTGCAGAGAGGCTTGATAAAGGGTCCAAAGTCTCAAAAAAGCAATGCAGACACCCCAGCAAAGGCTGTGGTAACAGCAGATGGAGAGTAGAGATGAAAAGGTGGACAGAGAAGTAATGGAGACTGGTCACTTTTTGTAGAAGGGAGTATGACTGAGGAAGAAGGGAATGAACAGTGGCCTGAAGACCTGGCCATGGAGAGGTCATTGAAAGCTTCAGTCATGCAAGGACTAACTTACTGTGTCTTGCGGTACAAGAAAGTCTTTATTTTAACCCTGCAGCATTAAAATCAGATTTAAAGAATGTAATTCTATGTCTTTTTTTTTTTAAAAAGCACATCTGCCCCTAATTTTATAGCGTGCAGGCATACACCACAAAGAAATAATGTAAGCCAAGCATTAATTAGAAAAACCTTCCAGAAAACATTAATGACTTGTTATGTGGAACTGAACAGTTTCTCATCAGACTAGCTCAATCAGAGAAATGTACTGTTAAAAAGTCTGTGTAACCATAACTGATGTTTGGTTTGATTTGGACATGGTTTGAAGAAGTAACACACAGATGTGCGGTCTTAGCCATTTCCTGATACTGCTTAAGAAAATAGAGTCACTGTAAAGCACAGAACATTTCCTAAGCATGGCAGTGATAACAACCTCATTTTTTACCGACACTAGATAAGTTTTCTGGGCGGCTGGCATCAGATGCTAGAAGAAGCTTGTGAGTTATATCCACCACAAGGAAAAGTGCCAGAGCCAATCCCTTTCCCACCAGCAGGGACTGTTGATGTGTATGAGCAGCTTTACCAGTTTAATGAATTGGGTCATTAGCGGCAGTGATTCCTCGGGGTAAGGATTGCCTGTGCTGTTTTGTGTTAAGCAGAACCATCTCCAGCCATCACTGTAAGCCATACTGCCTGCCCGCTGCCAGCTATTAAATGCCAGTTATTGAGGAAACTTCACTGCAGCCTTTTTTTCTATGGGATAGAGGTAAACAGTATTTAAAGGGCACAATGTCAGGCTCTGCTCTGTGACTATGGAGAAACTCAAGTGGCTTTAGCTGGGGACCTAAAGACGAAAATCGGGGGTTTCTGATAAGCATGGAACTTTGCTGTTCAAGCCTTTCCCTTTCCATGCAATGCTCATCCCTGGACAACATGCAGGCACCCATGTCCTCTGCTCTTGTTGATGAATTCAGCAACAACTGTGGAGCGTCTGCTCTATCATCAAAAGATACCTAAGTAATTAAGAAATTAACAGACACTAAATCTCCAAATCACAATAATGCCCCGAAATCAAGTTAGAAAGAGAGTGATACTGTTTACATTCCTTTCAAGGCTATCCAGCTTAAGGGAGCCAGGGATGTCCATGCTACTGCACCAGGAATAGGAAGCACTATGACTTTATATTTGCACAATTTTTTTCCCTACAGATCTACATGCTGTCACACTCCACATGCTAAAACTGGGCTAGTGGCTGCCTCACACTATTTTATAAACTGAAAGTACTTTTTAAAGAAAAATTCTCTCAGAATTTAACACACAAAGAAATTACCACAGGATTGTGAGTCTCTGCTTCTTGACACGGAGGGTACATGTTCATGCTCTCATCCTCCTGCAAATGTGCGGGGAGCTGAGGTGGCTGCATTTCACAGTGAAAGAGGGAGAAACTCCCTTGCATTTAGCATAGGGAAAGGGCTTCATCACAGGCAGCTCACAGGCATTAACACTGTGCTTTAACTAGATCCTGGGGTTAAGGGCTCAATTTTTACAGATCGCTCAGCAAGTGGAAAAAAATGTTTCAGCTGCAACTATAGGAAATCTGGACTAAACTGGGCTACATCCCTTTTCATTTAATAGCTTCTGAAAACTTGTAAAAAACTCCTACTTTTGGCCCTACACTGGGATCTTAAGTACCTGTTTTGAGGTATCTGCATTAAAATGGCATAGCTTTCTCGGGTGCTGGGGGCCTGGAGCGGTGGTGCAAGTGGAGCTGGTACAATGGGTGCAGGCTGGGAGCATGTTGGTGTGGGTACATGAGTGCAGCCGTCCAGCCCTCATGCTGTATGGTGCAAATGGCATTCAGCTCAGACAAGCACTTGCAGACCTGCTGAAGCCCACAGGTTTTTGGATGTGATTTTGGTTATGCTTTCGTGAGAACTTCTGTGCAGAGCTGCTGCTTTCGGTAACAGACCTGCAGTTGGAGCATCCGCCCAATTCAAAAGTACCTATGTGCAGGGTTCACCCAGAGGAATTTTGTCTTGCAGATGGTCATTTCAGGGAGGACCTTGTGGTATTTTGGAGGTATTGGGCACCCAAGCAGGAGACAGCATATGGTCATTTGATTCCTCCTTGCTCTGGATTTACAAGGTAATCACTGAAGCCAGTAAGGTATAATGACCAGTGTATTGTATTTTATAAGCAAAAACCAATGTAGGGCCAATCTCGTGCTGAGGAGGTAAAGGCTAATGGAATAGCCGAGGGACCTTTAAGCATACGAATTTCATAGGCTTGTAAGGATGTCTACATTTATCTGATATAACACAGGCAAGATGCTGATGACAGGGATGAAAGAGTCAGGGTTAACTGGAGGCTAGCTTGTGAAAAAAAAAAAAAAACCCAAACCAACAGGAACCAGAGGAAGCAAGCAGTAAAACCTCTGATAATAATGACAGGCTTTAGCTGCAAGATGCATATCAAGACCCAGGCTTTTAACCCTTCCTAAATTAGATGCTGTTTGGGTGTGCAGTATATTTTGGGCATGACTCTATTTATAAATAACAAAAAGGTCTTCATGCAACCTGCCAATTTACACAGATGGACGAAGACAGCTTTGGAGGCTTAATAAACCCTTTTTTTGTTTTACAATACTACATCTGTTTTAGATAATGCAGGAATGCTGTTTAATAAGATCTTTCATATATGCTTCCAGTTTAATATGTCTCCATAATCCTTTCAGATACTCATATTAGAGAAATTAAACTAGGCAAATAGTACAGTGACAAGAGTCGGATCTGAGCAATGATATAAACCAGAGAAGCAGACTCAATCTGTAGAAATGTCCTGGTCAACAAACTAATAAAATTTTCTTTTCTTCCTCCTTGACAAAGGCTACATTTTATTAAGCAACCCCCTTCTGACAGCTGGGTTAATGCAGTTAGATGTTGTTGCTGAGGAACTAATCAGAGAAATGTCTGGAAATAAGTTAGATCTTCTCTTTGATTTAAAAGCAGAGTGAAGTTTGAAATACGACAACTTAAAAATAGATTGAGCCTTTGAGTCGCCATTGTGAATAACTTAAAACTCATTGTTTGACTAAAATCTGACAACTCAGCCAGAGTTTTGACAAGAATGCAAAACCAATGGTGTCCTTTCTCATCTGGGCTCACAGTCATTCTTATCAGCATTCAAGACTTCATCTAATTTTATTATTTGGAAAAACACAGAAGAGCAAATTTAGAATTGAACCTCAACTGATACAATCTCATGTAACTTCTTTTACACCAGTATACCCCACAAGAATCACAGAATCACAGAATGGTTGGGGTTGGAAGGGACCTCTGGAGATCACCTAGTCCAACCCTACTGCTAAAGCAGGTTCACCTAGAGCAGGTTGCACAGGATGGTGTCCAGGCGGGTTTTGAATATCTCCAGAGAAGGAGACTGCACAGCCTCCCTGGGCAGCCCTTTCCAGTGCTCTGTCACCCTCAAAGTAAAGATTTTCCTCATATTCAGATGGAACTTCCTGTTTCAGTTTGTACCCATTGCCCCTTATCCCTTCACTGGGTGCCACTGAAAACTCTGGCCCCATCCTCCTGACACCTGCCCTTAAGATTTTTGTAAGCATTGATGAGATCCCCTCTCAGTCTCCTCTTCTCCAGGCTAAACAGACCCAGTTCTCTCAGCCTTTCCTCATAAGAGAGATGCTCCAGTCCCCTAATCATCTTTGTAGTCCTCCGCTGGGCTCTCTCCAGTAGTTCCTTGTCTGTCTTGAACTGGGGAGCCCTGAACTGGACACAGCACTCCAGATGTGGCCTCACCAGGGCAGAGTAGAGGGGCAGGATAACCTCCCTCGACCTGCTGGCCACACTCTTCCTAATGCACCCCAGGATGCCATTGGCCACCTTGGCCGCAAGGGCACATTGCTGGCTCATGGTTAACTTGTCCACCAGGACTCCCAGGTCCTTCTCTGCAGAGCTGCTTTCCAGCACATCAGCCCCTAACCTGTCTAGTGCCTGGGGTTATTCCTCCCTAGGTGCAGGACCCTACACTTGCCTTTGCTGAACTTCATTAGGTTCCTCTCCACCCAACTCTCCAGCCTGTCCAGGTCTCACTGAATGGCAGCACAGCCTTCTGGTGCATCAGCCACTCCTCCCAGTTTTGTGTCATCAGCAAACTTGCTGAGGGTACTCTCTGTCCCTTCATCCAGGTCACTGATGAGTAAGCTGGACAAGACTGGACCCAGTACTGACCCCTGGGGAACACCGCTAGCTACAGGCCTCCAACCATACTCTGTGCCACTGATCACAACCCTCTGAGCTCTGCCATTCAGCCAGTTCTCAATCCATCTCTCTCCACTCATCTAACCCACACTTCCTGAGCTTACCTATGAGGGTGCTATAGGAGACAGTGTGAAAAGCCTTGCTGAAGTCAAGGTAGACAACATCCACTGCTCTCCCCTCATCTACCCAGGCAGTCATGCCATCAGAGAAGCCTATCAGATCGGTCAAGAATGATTTCCCCTTGGTGAATTCATGCTCACTATTCCCGATAACCTTCTTTTCCCCCACATGCTTAGAGAAGACATCCAGAAGGAGCTGTTCCATCACCTTTCCAGGGATGGAGGTGAGGCTGACTGGCCTGTAGTTTCCTGGGTCCTCCTTCTTGCCCTTTTTGAAGATGGGAGTGACACTGGCTTTCCTCCAGTCCTCAGGCACCTCTCCTGTTCTCCATGACCTTTCAAAGGTGCTGGAGAGTGGCTTAGCAGTAACATCTGCCAACTCCCTCAGCACTCGTGGGTGCATCCCATTGGGGCCTGTGGATTTGTGGGTGTCCGGTTTGCCTAAATGATCTCTAACCCGATCCTCCTTGACCAAGAGGAAGTCATCCTTTCTCCAGACTTTCTCTCCTACCTGCAGGGTCTGAGATTCCTGAGGGCTGGCCTTAGCAGTGAAGACTGAAGCAAAGGCGGCATTCAGTAACTCTGCTTTTTCTGTATCCTCTGTCACCAGGGCACCCACCTCATTCAGCAGTGGGCCCGCATTTTCCCTGGTCTTTCTTTTGCTACTGATGTACTTGAAGAAGCCCTTCTTGTTGTCCTTGACATCCCTTGCCAGATTTAATTCCAAGTGGACCTTAGTCTTCCTCACCACATCCCTGCATACTCTTGAGAATGTTCCCATATTCCTCTCAAGTGACCTGCACCTTTTTCCACATTCTTTAAACTTCCCTCTTCCATTTGAGTTTTGCCAGAAGCTCGTTGCTCATCCATGAAGGTCTCCTGCCCCCTTTGTTTGATTTCTTAGTCATAGGGATGCATCAATCTTGAGCCTGGGAGAAGTGATGCTTGAATATTAACCAGCTCTCTTGGACCTGCCTACCTTCTAGAGCCCTAACCCATGGGATTCCTCCAAGTAGGTCCTCAAAGAGGCCAAAGTTAGCTTTCTTGACGTCCAGGGTTGTAATCCTACTTATTGCCCTGCTTTCTCCATGCAGGATCCTGAACTCCACCATCTCATGGCAGTCAAGGCTGCCCCCAACCTTCACATCTCCCAACCAGTCCTTCTTTGTTTGTTAGTACAGGTCTAGCAGCACACCTCTCCTTGTTGGCTCCTCCACCACCTGTGTCAAAAAGTTACTACCAGTGCTCTGCAGAAACCTCCTGGACTGTGTGTGCCTAGCTGCCTTGTCTTTCCAGCAGATAGCAGGGTGGTTGAAGTCCCCCGTGAGAACCAGGGCTTGTGATCATGAGGCTACTTTCAGCTGTCTGTAGAAGGCCGCATCAACTTCCTCTTCCTGATCAGGTGGCCTGTAGTAAACACCCACAACAGTGTCACCCAAATAAGCCTGCCCCTTAATTCTTACCCATAAGCTCTCAACTCGTTCTTCATCCACCCCTAAGCAGAGCTCAATACATTCCAATTGCTCTCTCACATAAAGAGCAACTCCACCACCTTGCCTTGCTGGCCTGTCTTTCCTAAAAAGTACTGCACCGCCCATGACAGTGTTCCAGTCATGCGAGCCATCCCACCATGTCTCCGTAACTGCAATGAGACCTTGGCCCTGCGACCACACACAGATCTCTAATTCTTCCTGTTTATTCCCCATGCTGTGTGCGTTGGTGTACAGGTATTTCAGAGAGGTAATTGAGCATACATGTTTCCAAGGAGGGGTGCAAGAGGATCCACCATAGCCATACACACTCTTGAGGTGGTTGGCCTTCTGGTTCTTGTCTTGGGAGGCAGCTAAGGAACATTTGTCGCTGCTCTGATTGGCCTGGCTTATTCCCCAGTTGGATGCGATGGCATGAGCATTGCCACTTTGGACCCTGCCCCCCGAGTCCTTCAGTTTAAAGCCTGCTTTACCAAGTTGGCCAGCCTGCTGCCAAAGATTCCCTTGCTTCCTCTAGACAATTAGATTCCATCCTTCCCTAACAGGTTATAGTCATGAAAGAATGTCCCTTTCTCATAAAAGCCAAAACCCTCACGATGGCACCAGCCGTGAAACCAGGAGATGCATAATAAGTCTATTTCTGGCGTCCCCTCTTTCCTCCAAGTGGTATAATGGAGGAAAAGGTGACTTGGGCACCAGTATTTTTCACTTGCACCCCCCAGGGCTTTATAATCTTCCTTGATTCTGCCCAGGTTCTGGCTTGTGGTGTCATTTGTGCCCACATGAAAGAGTAGCCGTGGATAGCAGTCTGTGCTCCTGACGAGTTGTGGCACCCTCTTGGCAACATCTCGGACCTTAGCTCCCAGCAGGCAGCATGCCTCTCGTGGCTCCCTGTCAGGCCAGCAGATGGGTGCCTCAGTGCCCCTGAACAGATTGAGTCACCTGCTAGGAGCACTCACCGTCTCTTTTTGCGGTATCCACCGTGTGCTACTGGTACAGTTTCTCCTTGCAGACCTTGCTTGTGGCTGTCTGTGGCTGTTAAATACCCTGTCTGGTTTTGGTTGTGATGCTGGAGGGTGCAGACAAATGGGGTCCTGCTTTTGTGGTGTCCGCTAGAGGAGCATGGTTCTGAAACCACCTATCTATCTCTGTTTTGGTTTCTCTAATGCTGCACAGCCTTTTAATTGTTTCCTGCAATTTGGCCACCTGACATAACAAATCATCAGCCCGTGCACACCTTACACAGATACTTACCTTTTCTCCAGGAGAAGGGTCTGCGCACTCGTTGCAAGCTACCACCTGTACTGAAGTCTCCTTCCTTACCAGATTCATCTGGGTGGAAAAGCATGTACCCATTTAAAATTTTACTACATCCTAAATCCAGTAAGGCTAAATCTTTACTTTCAGGACTTCCAAGTGTCTGAGTTTAAAGATCATTAGTAAATATATTTAATTATGCCTATATTGACTACACCCCCTCCCTGCCTCCAATGACCAAGTTTTGCATGGAAAAAAGGAGGAGGCAGGGATTGCACACAAACATCAGAAAAGCTTTGCACGGGTAGAATGGGACGCCTGTCTTGCTTTCTGAGACACTGCCGCAGTTTGGTGCTGAAAGCATTTTCTCATTGTGCTAATTCCTTAATAGTAGCATTCTAGCACACTGAAATGCCCGTTCTCTGCTTTACATGGCTTTACAGAGGCCTTTTGTTAGCAGAGATTGCTGGAGGAAGTTGCTCAGGTCCACCGAGATCCACCCAGGTCAACTGTCAGATCCGTGCAGCTGATGCTTACAGGATGGAAAAACAATTGTAAATGGCTTCTCCGTGGGCTTCTGGAAACCAGAACCAGCCCTTGGCCGCATGGACCATAATCTGTCTGCGATGCATGCACTGCAGGAGGCTGCTCACAGCTGTAGCAACCCTTCCCGGGTGGCCAGGCCATGGCCCACGTGGGGCAGCAGTGGGTGGGGGTGAAGGGAGCCCTGTGGGAGTGCCAGGAGCTGTGAGGAATGGCTGCAATTCACACAGCCCAGCTTGCCCCGAGCTTCACTGACACATTTGGCACACGGTGACAGTGTAACCTCTGTTTGTGTCAGCAGCCCCTTTAGCCAGCATGTATTTGGAAAGTCAGCTTGCTTCAGAGAGAGTCACTTTGGCTGGGGAAACTCAGGTGTTCCAGCGGAGGAAATTCCCTTCTCCCCACAGTCATTTGCAGGCTTCATGATCCTCGTGCTGGGTAGGCAATATCTTAGATCACCTGAGTGTTTCTCATGAATGACCCCCACAAAAGCAGCGAGGCAGATCATACATGTGCTTGAATGTGCCTGTGCATGTATACGAAACCTAAGTTGCACAGAAAAGACCATGAAGTCTGTGAAATCAAGGATTTAAAAGGTAAAAAAAAACCAAACCCAAAACTCAACAGGAACAGCGTGGAAGAGCCAAGACTCTTGCAATGACAGCCTGCCAGGGAGCCTGTGGCATGATCTTGCAGCCTTTTGCAGATGGTGCCAGCCCCGCTCTGCTGTTCCTCCCTCCCTCCCCTCTCCCTCCTTGTCCTCTCTCCATCCCAGGCGTCCTGCTCCCCGTGCCAGTGGGGCAGGTGCTGCGAGCACGGCTTTGAGGCCTGCTGCCACAACATCCTCAGCAGCAGGGAGGAGTGACTGTCAGAAGATGCCCCCCCAGTCCCTGCAGCCCCGAGCCATGCTCAGCTGCATGGTTTGCACAGGGTCCCACCACCGGTGCTGCCTGCGGGTGAGGAACACTCCCACTCACGGCAGGGCTGGAGGACCAAGCCCTGGTGCCTGTCAAAGGCGGGGGGCAACTCCCCGATGGAGGAAGTCGGCAGAAACTGGCAGTGTTTTGTCAGGAGTGTGGTATTTTTGTTCTCCTCCGCAGTAAAGGATCCTGTCCAATGTGGGTAATTATTAAAGATCTCTTATTCATGATTAACAAATGAGGAGTGGCAGCCCCAGCACCTCTGTTCCTCAAGAGCTGTTTCACATTATTCTGTGAGTCTGCTGGAGTACTGCTTTTCGGTATGTGACATAAAATCAAACCAGCCCTGTTTAAAGTATTTTCCTATAGGTTTTATTGATCATAAAATAGATACATTTCTGCAGCATTGTTCCACAAATCATTTTAGGCTCTATTTTAGACTAGCTACCTTACCTGCTATTATAATTTACTTAGACTCTGTGAGAAAGTAATGAGTGAGAGGGTTTTTTTGATGAAATCCAGTTCCCACCATTTTGATTAAACAGCAAATATTTAATGTCCACTGTTACTGCATTTTAATATGTATTTAATAAAACTCCTTAAAAACCAAGTCCCAAACCCTTATCTGGAGATTGACTGTTGATGCACAGAGGGCCCTTGTATCATGGTTTGCTTTCCTCACCGCAGTGATGCTGATGATTTAGAGTTTGTGGTCTGGTGAAGCTGTTCTCCACCCTAATCTGAAAGGAAGAAGCAGCAGCTCCCCAATCTGACACTGGAGCTGCTAATGTGAAACAAAAGGTCCTGACTTTGCTCTATTTCTTGTCTGCCATCACTTACCAGGAGCCACTGCTCCAGCTGAGTGTCACAAGAGGCAGACACATTTTGTTCTCCTTCTTCCTAAATGTGGCCATGACTGAAGTGGTGGTGATGGAGACATCTCTGAAGAATATGAAGGGAACACAGAGAAGCCTCCGATCTCTCTACATACCAGGAGGTGAACTGTTTGCTGGCCAGTTGAACTGGCTTAAAGTCTCCGTGGGGCTTCAAACTTGTCCCTCTGCCATAACAAATGGCTATATACACCATGGGGAGGAGATCAAGGGAGCCAAACCTGAGGATGATTGTTTGGACAGGAATAGAGCAGAGGCTGATGTCTCAGGAAGCAAAGTCTTGATCACCTCTGATCTTTTAGCTCTTTCGAACATCACTAAAGAGAAGAACAATTTGTCATCTGGGTAAATCACTCTTCCTACCTGTAAGTCCCTGGTGGGGTTGAGTTGACCGTCATGGTGTTAAACAGGTGCTGCACTGCTGGCTGCCCACGGCAGTGGGATTCCTATGTGTGGTTTCACATCCTTTGGGAAAATAATTGCTGTTGTGACCATCACACACACGCGCACACACAGGCATATCACGAGTAGCATGATGTCATGTTCAGTTCCTGCAAACTGTTACTGTTACAGTGGATTCTCATCATATGGCAGACTACAATACATTAATTTTTTCTTACCAAAAAGTCAAGGGAATAAAGCATGCTCTCTCTGATTAACAAAGAAACCAGATGTTCAGAATAATTGTTGAAGCACGAGCAATTTCAAAGCCAAATTAAGCAAGTATGTCTGGACATAGTCTTTCCAAGCTCTGTTTTCTCTCCCTTAAGTCTGTCAACATGAAAAAATAAAAATCTTGCTGGGTGGTAACACAAAAGTTGATGATTAATTATAACCTTTTCTCAGGGGTATTTCATTGCTGGGAACCATGTCACACAGTCCTCAACTGACTCTAAGCATTATCCATATGCAGTAAAATATTATAAAGATTTCTCTTTCATTCAACCCCTCTTATGATTTAAATAATGTCACAGGCTCAATTCTGCTTCCTTATTTAGAATTTAAGCACCATATTTGAAGGACACTATTGGCTACATTTTCAACATGAAAGGCAGAGATTCATGCAGGACATGTCAAACTTACTCATGATGACATTGAATGGGTTATGACTTTGCACGAACATTTGCTAATTATGTTTTTGAAAAGTGCAGGTGTTTGGTGAACAGGGAGCATATTTGTATATGCAAACATGGTAACTGGGTTTCCACAAGTAGAGAAATTCTCGAATATATAGTTTCTTATAGGCCCTATAGAACAATTAGCTCTTCTGTTCCATAATCAACACAAGGCAAGCACAAATTCCTCAGGATATTGGTTTATGTCTTTTACACAATGAAAACATATCCACCCTTCTGAGTCTAGCAGCCTTTCCAGAAAGAAAATTCAGCCAGATTGTCAGTTTGAGGTAAACAATCAGTCAATCCTTTACATTTTTTTAGTATATTATCTTTCTTGACATACTACTCAAGCATGCATTGCACACTGCAATGCATGCAGGTGCATGCACATTGCACACTACTACTGTACAGGAAGGTGCTTTTTTTAATCTAGAAATAATTTCTTCTTGTGAGCTTGGTTGTGGTCTGGTTTTGGTTCATTGGCTTTGTTTAGGTCCCTAAAGGATAATTTAGGAATATGAGTAACTTACAGAAGTTTTGTAGGATGTAGACTTTAGAAGGTAGCACGATTTTTTGTACCAGTACCTACTGTTGTTGAGCATTAACTTCTTAATAATGAAGTCTTTCAAATCAAGCACTACTGGCACAATAGTGCACTTGAATTTAGTGGCTTGGCTGGATGCAAGATAGGGATCATTTCCTTTATCCTTTTGTCCAATATATTAACTTTGATCTCAATGTATGAGCAATTCTCATTACACTACAGTTTTCTTAAATATGAACTCAGTACATATATCTCATGTATATTTTGGGCTATTCACCATGTGTACTACATAAAAAGGTCTGTTCATCTAGATATGGATTGTTTTATGCTAAAGGAGGTCAAGACAAACTGTGCTTTCCTTTGTTTATCTCAACTGAAATCTTATCACAGATTATTTTTCATTAATCTCAAATCTGTAATATATTGCAGCAGAACTAAAAGCCAAGTTGATATCTTTGCTGGATCTCCATTGTAAAATAAAGTACAAAGATATTGTCATTTTACAGCTCCATAACCCTTCTTGACTTGCAGAAATGAAGTGTCTTTTCTGAGTGTCGAAAGAGGAAGAAGGTTGCTGGTGTAACATAAACTGGAGTGAAGGTTGACCACTGCTGTGGAGTCCCAGTTTTGAGGCACTAAGGATTTGCTCTCTCCCCATATTCAGCTTTACATGGTGCTAAAAGCAGCAGCGATGTCAATACAGCTGTGAATACTCAGGATTTATTCCAATTGGGCCTGAAAGTCTCAAGCCAGTCACTGAAAATCAGACCATCTGGAAGATGTTAAGCTAAAGCAATTTTGACTCTATGGCAAAGACAAGGTAAAATCTGTTTTTCCAGAGTGATCCCAGAGCTGAGCCTGACTGGGCAGGTGTCCTGTGGGGAAACTGTATGGGTTCATTAATTGAGGGCTCTATCCTGTGTTGAGGTGACGTTCAGGAAGAAGAGGAGTTAAGGTCTCATAGGCTGTTTGGGCGTCTCAGTTTTTGGGTATTTAACCTGATATTACCCAGGGAAAGCCAGGGTTAAGACCACAGGGAAAAGCCTGCAGAGCTTCAGGCTACACCATGCATGGTAGTGGGCAAAACCTTCAGTAGAAAAGGTGCTGAGACATGTAAGGAGCTACCAAGCATGTGCAAACTGTAGATTTGAAAGGTCTATAGCTTTGCCAAAAAGTCACAGACTTTATGTAGAGCACTGTTGCCTTACGTCAGCAGAAATTCAAGTGATGCTCTTCCTACCTTTCCAGAGAGACTTCTAGTGGTAAAAATGGTCCAGGGTGAGGTAAGGTCCGTAGCATGGAAAATTTCAGCCCAACAATTAAAGTTCAACAAAACTCTCCGCAACAGAATAGGGATACCTCTTGCAGGATGAGTCCTGCCAAGTCATGCATCTGAAATAGTTCATCCATGGAAAAGCAACCACAGGAGCTGCTGGAGGCCCATAGAAGCACCACACAGCTGCTTCAGTGCCTGACACGATACTTCCCTGGGAAAGTGGGAAGAGATTAAGCAAGCAGCCAGAATTGAGCCGGAACTGCACCAGGGTTAACCCACCTTTTCCCTTTTCCTCCTCTTTTCCCCCTGGAGAAGCGTTATGGGCTCTTTCTTGACCACAAGAGGTCAGGGCCTCCCAGCGCAGCCTCTCGCCGGAGTGCCCGCTCCGCAGGGAGCGGCCAGACACCCTCCGGTAGCACCGGGGTGCGAGAGGGAGATTTAAGAGCCAAAGCTACTCCATCCGTCAAAGCACAGCACCAGGGGATGTGGCTGCTGCTTGCTCTGTCCTTCCTGGGGTCTGGGAGGGGGTTACTGCTGTATTTCGTGTTAAAGGGGACCTCAGCTAAGCTCATGCAAATAGTGGCAATCTCTGCCATGGGAGCCTCCAAAGTCTTGCTGGACAAGGGAAAGAGGAAGATGAAGCAACTTTTTTGGTGTTATCCAGTAGGTTAGTAGAAGGATGTCACATCCTCTGACAACACCGTTGGGAAACCACCCTTTTCCTTTGTGGATCTGAGGGAATCAGAAAGCTTTGGAGTTAATCCTCCAATAATGCTAAATTGGGCTGACACTACTGAGAATCTTCACTAATTTCAGGTAGATGGGCCTCTACTTCAAACTTAAATTCATCAAAAATCCATTGCTATTGCACTTTTCCTCCTTCCCACCATCCACTTGCTGTTCAGGAATATTCTTTTGTTGCTGCCTTCCTCACACTGACCAGCTATTTGCTGCAAAATCTCTCACTTCATTTAGTTATGCTGTGCACAGAACAGAGGGGCACAATTGTTCCTGAGTCAATGAATATTATACTCATTTAAAAGAAATACAACTACTACAACAATATTCTGGGAACCTATTTTCAACATGGAAGAAACACCTTTGCCCTGAATCGCCTAATGTTTTAAGATACTCCTTCCGATACCAAAACCTGTTAAATTTCAAGTTACTGCCAAACCATTTCTGTTCTGACTTTAGACCAGTTTTGTGCTTTAAAGTTTAAGTTAGCCAATCTAATATAAGTAGCTTTTTCAGTTTCAGAAGTTTGTTTTTTTCCTACATTTTGGGTGTTGATTCTTAGGCAAATAATAAACAATTTTTAGAACTTTCTTTCCTGATGCAATTTTACTGAGTACTCTTTTACAGGCACTCATCAAATAGGTCATAAAATCAATAGTTATCCAATTATATAAATTGCATCTTATAATAGCTGTGCTGTCTTCCTAGGTATTTATAGAATATATTGACTTGAGTGGCAAACAGGAGTCTTAAAAAGAAGTACTGTCTTAATTTTTCTTAATTTTTCATATTTTAAATCCCTAATGTACCCAAGAGTAAAGTTATTTAAATGCATGTTTTTCGCACTCAGAGTAGGATGCAGCCATATAACCCTAGAAAGTCTTATACAGCTTTTGTATACTGGAGAGAAAATAGAGAAGGAACTTGATCATGGTCTATAACTGACTGCAGTGGGAGGAAATATTTTAATCCAGTGGGATCCATAATCAAGTAAAGAGGCAAATTAAGCCTAGTAATTCAAAGGTCAATCTGGAGAAACTAGAAATTAGTGGGTGTTTGTAAAATCAGAAGTATCTGCCTATTGGAACAGCATATTAAGGAATGCAGGAGGAAAGCAGGCAGTTTTCAAAACGTCTGTATCTGCCAGGGATGGGCAGGGGACATCACCACGCAGCTCTGGACCTGATGAACGCTGGACTCCGTGAGTCCTCGAAGGGCAGCTGGGTGCCATGACACCCAATGGGGTGGCCCAACATGGGCCTTCAGATGCCACATAAGCCCAGGCTGCATTTCTGTTCCCAGCCGAAGTCTGGGTGGGGCCCCCAAAGGTGAACATGACAAGCAGGAAACAAGAAAACATGTGGAATTAATCAGTTCCAGTGAGCTGGCATTTTCTCACTAAGATGTGTTCAGTCAGGACCATACAGCAGAGAATGGCTGCCATCCTTAAAATTATATCCTGGTTCTCACACAGCCTGTTTATTCAGGAGATGACACTAGATGATGAGTCCTTCCAGCTTCTACATGAATTCCTGGTGCTTGTTTACCTTTGTGTCAAGTGTGGATGGTTTCTCAACTTCATTAGAAAGCAAGAAGCAGCCCTGCAATTTTCAATGACCCATGCCCAAAAAAGCTTTACAAAGGCTTAGTTGTGAAAATGTCAGTAAGATTTTGTTTTGAAAATAACAAACCCAGTTACACTTCTTCAGCAGTTGTACCACTGAAATAAGCTTTTAGCACACTTTCTGCATTCAGAGTTAAATGTTAAGGTCAGAGATTTGCCATTTTGTCCCTTACTTCAGTGAAAAGAGAACATATTCATGTATTATTAATCTATGCACATTTTACTATCAAAATTAGTATGAAAAACAAGATAAACTGCTTTTGTGCGGGTGTGCGTAAAACAGCTGGATTAATTGTGTTCAGATGCTGACTTGAGTTAATGGGAGTGAACAGGCTGCTTTCTCATAGAAATGAAGCAGTTTGGAAGGAGAATATTTCCACAGGAAGAGACCAGAACTTGTTTTCCAGCAAGTTCAATACAACAAGTATATTGTGTTCTAAATAAGGAATCCACAAACCGCTGAGGAAGAAAATACAGTTCTGAGGGATCTGCACGATACTAAGAGGTTCATATCAAACTGATTTGCCTCTTAGTTTTTGGACTTATTTTTCTTGTTTATTCCAATTTTCTTTACTCCTAAGTTTATGGTAGCTAGTGTGAAAGTAATTAGTGTTATATCTCTATCCGAGACAGCAGCATAAACCCAAAACCTCACAGCCAAGGTGTCTCATGCATCCACAGAAAGGATCTTGTAGGGCATGGCTGAGGGGGCTTAGAGTCTCCTTCAATGCTGGGACTGCAGGACAAGGCGGGAGGCATTTCCCCCTGTGTTCCTCTCATAGAAACAAACTGTTTCCCCAGGATGGCCAAATGCAGAAGTCCTGAGATTAAGTCTCCTGGGACAGTGTCTCTGTGGGCACATCTGACTGGTTTACAAGGGTATGTTGGGGTTCTCCTGCATGGAACTGCAGCAGTTTCTTCTAGCTCATTTGCATGGGAAGGACAATCTCAGATTTCGTGACACCAGCTCTCTGTCCTTCATTTGCACAAGCCCAGCGTGGTGTACCTGAGACTCCATGCTCAGGAATGGCTTCCTTTCCAGGGCAGTCTGCCCTGGGGCTTGGCAGCTGCAGAAGTCCAAATTGCACCTGTGCTCCAGTCTGCCCCAATGCTCTGGATGCCTTTCTTCAGACTTGCTCACCCAACCAGGAAGCTGCATCCTCCATGTGCCAGAGTAGGGGCAAGGTGTGCTGCAGATTCGCAGCATTAGTGGGCAAAGGAACACCTGATGCTTTCTGTGCCCTCTGCCCTGCTCTGCAGGACCATGTTTTATGCCAATCACCAGCTCTTGTGCTTTCAGTGTATACCCTCATCGTGCCTTTATCCTGTCCCTCCGCTTTCATCTCTTCTGAACACTTTTCCCATTTTCACTTCAGCCAACACTGACAAGTGTCAGTCCCACGTGAGTACATTTATGCCTCAATCATATCAGTGTCACCAAAACTTCATTATCATTGTGCTGAGCACTTCATAAATCCTGGGCTCAGCTATGTTCTCACTGACATTGATGGAAATTAGATGTTACTTTGGTGTATTAATCGGAGTTGCGGTAGTGTAAAACCTGTACAAAACGTGCTGAAGAGCAGCCTGTGATTTTACACAGGGCTGTAATAAAGCAATTTCTAAAATTTTTCTGCTGCGAGCTCCATTGAGATGGTAAAATCTGCCCTGAACACAAAAATCTTGAAAAATGCTTTGTGTTTCCAGACAGGCACCTTCAGCACCAGCAGCTGCTTCAGTGCCTGTTGAGTTCAGCAGAAGTGGCAGTGGTGCCTCCAAGCACTGAGCTGCATGGTCCCATTGAAATTGCATTTATTTGCAAATGTCCATGCTTAGCAGTTGCTGGGTAGTTTGCTCAGAGAAAATACAACGTAGGAGCTGGGGTATGAAACGTGAGCATTCAAGGCACTGTTTCTGATAGGACACACCGCTTCTGCTGTATCAGTCATGAATACCTACGAGCTGGGTTGTTATCTGGAGAGTCAATCTGTTCCTCTAGCTATGGATCCTCACTCTTTAGGGGTGAACTGACTTGCCTTCTCTTTAAGGTAATTAGCAATATGGCTTCTTTTTATTTTGAGCAGAATTCAAACATCTGTTCCTGACAACTATAGTGAAAGTAAAAATACAGTCATATTCATAACCACAAACTGTGCATGATGAAAAAGTCACATGAAGTTTTCTCTGCAAGGCATTTAGCTCTGATGTGCTGCTTTAACTGCTAAGCTGCACTTACATATACAGCTAAGAGCAAGCCCTCTTGTCATGCATTTGTGCACAAACATCCCACATTGCCTCTTGCAACAACAGCCACATTATGCTTCTTTGCACAAAACCAGCTGTCAGTTTAGATTTCCTTAATCCTGTCAGATTCCAACTCAGCCAACTAACAACCATTATCTGGGAAACCCTTCTGCGAAATAAAGCAATGTCCTTACTGAAATGACATGTCATAAAAATTAGTTTGGTCACCAATCCAAGGAAATACTTTGTTTAAGTTTGAAAACTACAGACTTGTGGCATCATTTTCTCTGGTGCTATAGATCGCAGAAATGATGAGCAGAATAGCAGACAAACAGCATGCAGGGCGAGATCCCTACTTGGCCTAATCACATAATACACTTAAACGGTGCAATTGTGTTTTGCAAGTTGTTGCTATATAGACAGCACACATGTATGGGCAATGTCACGATACTCTTGGGCATAACCTTTCCAAACTCCATCAATGAGAACAAGGAGTGTGAACCATGAGGATTTTGACCTGGCAGAGTTACGATGGCTCATTCAAAAGCAACCTGCTACTGCCAGTGAAAGAGTTAAAGGTGACAATCATTCCCCAAAAGGACATTGTAATGGTTTTTATGGGCTCCTCTGGGAAAGGCTAAGGAGAAGCCAAATGAAAGGTGCATACTGCAGAGCTTATTTCTGCCTGTGGTAAACAGGAGGCAGAAAGAAACCAGGCCGTGTTTCTTGACCCTAGACACAGAACACCAGAACACCATATGGATCAGATCAATGAATGACCATGACCAGTTTCAATGCAGTGGACCTCAGCCTTCTTAGCCCACAGTGAACCCTGCAAACAATTTATGCTTCCCCCCATAGCAGACTTGCTGGGCAGGAGGAGGGAGGAAGACTGACTGGGGAAAGCCAAACATTTTGTCTATGTTTTTTTTTTGTTTTGCAATTGTTTTTGTGCGTTTGAGGCATAAATGGGTTGCAGACGTGCTAACCACAGTCAGTTTAAAGCCAGGAATCGGTTCTCAATACATCAGTAGATTGTCTTAGAAAATTAAAAGCTATGGGATATTTTTTTAGTTACATTGTAGATACCATTAGGAGCAACTAAGGAAATGTTTTCTGCCTTTTTTCCCCTCCACAACAATAAGGGAGAAATTTATTTTTTTTTTGTAATGAAAGCTGCGACCTTTATCTATTTACAAGATTTGGCATCAGGGACTTTCAGGAAAAAAAAAATCATCATGTATCATGCGACTCACGATAAAATCCCAAGAGCTGCCAATCCATACAAAATCTGATAATCCTTTTACATCCTGGTCACCAAATACAGTAAACTTTAGTGTGTTCAAACTTGAATCTCTTCATGACATTTCAAGCCACTTCATAATATGTTTGTAAAAGCAAGGGACCAAATTTGGTTTTTTGTTCACAAAATAGAGTACAGCCCACAGCTGTGCTATAACCTCACAAATAAAAACACATACTTCCTTGTTTGGGAGGAATATCATGGCTTTTTGAACATAACTTTTATGTGGAAAAGGGAGAGGGGTTAGTATCTTTTCCAATAAGTGCACTAAATGCCATTTTATGAGCTTTCCTTTAAAATTTTGCTATTCTAAATTAAAATGATGCTTCTTTACTAATAGTTACTTCCAACCTAATTATTTTGGTAGTATCAAGTTCAAACTGCTATTTAGAGAGAAAAAAAACCCTGCTGTGGCCTGTTCCCTGTAGGCTGATGGAGGCCTCTAGGCAATCAAACTAATCAGAGCGCTGTCTGAGGGTCAGCCTGATCTCTGCAGAGATCTCTGCAGAGGCTGCAGCTGAGCTCTTCACATGATGTTTGAAAGTTGTGCATGTTTTATATAAAAAGTGACAGGCACAAGCAGGCAAGAATCCAAAGCATGCAAGAAAGGTGTTTTAACAGGACAGCAGTGCAAGCCTGTTTGCAAAACTCAGTGTTAAATCACATGTAGCAACTGTATTTTTGGGAACAGAAAAAAAAAAGACTTCCCCAAAGCATTGTTTCTAGACTGAGAGCAAACAATAAAAGGATGGTCTTATAGTAAAATGGTGAGAGAAAACCGGGGGTACAAATCTGTTTCCACTACAGACATCCAGTGTGGTTTTATGGTAGTGTTTGTGCTTATATTTCTTTCTTCTGCTGCCAAAGAAAGACAGCAGTACACTATTTATGGACCCCTTTGTCCAGTCAATTTGGATGTAAGTGCTTAGTGGCAGATACTCTCTCCTCCTCAGTGGCAGAGCAGCGTCCTGCACAATGAAACCCTAATCTCTGCTGAAGCCCAGCGATGCTGTGATAGCAATACTAAGAAAGAAGCAGAAAGTTCAGCATTTAAATGCAACAGGAGAACATGGTTAGGCAAGATCACCTCAGACGAAACCTTTCTGACTGGCTAACTACCGGGGTGGTGGGTGAGCAGTATATATATAGTCTGGCTGATTGTTTTCAAAGCAGAGATGGCTTTAGAAGTCCTACTGCTTATGGACATTGGCAGGGCTTCTGTCAGGGATCACAGCTGAGCCAGAGCTCCTGGCATCTACTCTGATGGATGAAAGGTTTCAAATTCCTATACATGGCTTTTAAAACCTCAGTTTGTGCATGCATTACAGCAAAAAGTCTGTGAAAGTTGTTAAAGTTTCAAAGTCAAACACTCAAATGCCAAGAAACAGCAACAGAACTGTAATTCAGCCCCCTTTATGTGTGTTATGATAGTGTCTGAGTACTACTGGTTTGTGGTATAGTCCCTTCCTCATTTAGTGCAGATGACGGATGGTGGTTGAGTAGTGCTAGTTACAACTGCTGCCATGGGAAAGATTTTAGAAAGACTGCATTTACTGCCACTCTATGCTAGGGTCAAGCCTACAACTGTCCAGAAATAAAGGCCCTCCCTGTTAGGAGGTTTAGGGAAGGGGGCACAGACCCAGAAGTCCAGATGAGTCTGGAGAACTTTTCTATAAAAAAGTCAGGCATGAAGGGAGAGGCAGTGCTGAATGTGAAAGAAGGAAAGGAGCTCTGATGGCACCCTGCATGGCTGATATCCAGTGGGCAAAGAAACCTGTCAGGAGATTGAGCCAAAATGACCAGGTCCCACCATCCCAGAAGACCCACCAGCACTTCTCCTGAAAGCTTGAAATGGGCAGGACAAGAAGTGCAGAACAGAAGAGATAGCCTCATGGTGACGGTGATTTAAATGTTGCCCTGGAGAACTGGATTCTGTCCCTGCTCATGCCACAGCATTTTAATTGCTAGGAAAATCACTTAAAACAGGTGTAAACTCTCTGTAGGTTTCTCCTTTTCTAGTGTCTGTTCCCTGAGGCATCTGATTTACAGGAGGCCATAGTAAATGCCGTGGCAGCTAAAGGAGGTGGGAATTGCCATTGTTCTGTGTGTTACTGACCCCAGCCTGCCTGCCTCACAGGGTCTCATTGCCCCAACCATGAAAAAGAGATCATGCCACTTTCTCATAACGTGGCAAGGGTGAGCAACTTAATACTTGTGCATCAAGGTAAAGTTGTGAGCACCACAGTAGGGAATGAATGAGCCTGTCATCAGAGCAGCAGTTAGACACTGTGCTGGGGACACCTCTGTACCACAGGGTCACACGCTGTCAGCGGTGAGACATAAAGCAGCCATTCTTTCAACGAGTGTGGTCCTTCCTGTGCACTGAACGGGCACAGGGACCCAGTGGGGATTGGGCACTTCAGCACTCTCATAACGTGTATCTGGCACAGAGACCAGTTACAGACTGACTCTGCCTTCTGAGTGCTTTGCTTTGCCATTTGGTTATTCATAACCTTGTACTTAATAAAATACAAGCTCATTCTCCCAGGACAGTATGAGAAGTATCTGAGGGACATTTTAGGGCCATTCAAAGTAAAGAAGCACCTGGTCCCATGCAGAGTGCACTGGATTGGAGTTCAGAGAGTGCAGGTTCGTTCCTGGCTCTTGCTCTCATTTCCATGGTCAGGTTACTCCTCTACAACCTCTCTGAACATCTGCTTTCCCATATGGGACATGGACCCCAATATACACCCTGCATTGTAAATTACTTGGAATTGCTTTGAAGTTGCAGGGCCCATTTTAACGATATGCATTAAAATACCTGTCAATTCCTGACACACTTGACCGGATTGGATTTCCATGGCAGGGTCAACTACAACAAGCTGAAAAAGCTGGAAGTAAATCTATGGAGATGGAACATTACAAAAGCCCTTGAAGTTCAAGACTGACCTATTCTATGCAAGAAACTATCTTCTGTGCAAAAACCAAGCAGATAGTACTGTGCAGAATATGGACGAAGAGTGCTTATAGCTAATTCAGCTCAGAACAAGCAGAACTGGAAAATTTGAAAGAAAAAGATGTTTTGGGGTTTGGGGTTTTTTTTTCACATAAGACTTGCTTTGAAATGTTTGTCTAAATACTAGAAAAGCAGGAATATCGTAAACTGTAATAAAGAAACTTAATTTCATGGAATCAAAATACAGCAATGTGGGTAAGAACAATGTTAGGCAAATAGCTGTTGATTTTTCTTGTGAGTTTAAACACCTTCAAAGTGCTGAATGGGCTGGTCAGGAGCCAAAACAAATGGCAATACATGGCAAGTTAGGAGCAAAACTAGCCAGTGGTGTGGGACTGGTCTACTTTCTGCTGACAGAATGGAAAGATCTATTTTAAGTGGTGGTCTAATAATGACTATTGGTTTATTTTTTCCTCTGCAGATAAGGCAGAGGTGTGTCCTTTGTTTCCCTTGACATCAACATGGCAATCTTACACACACTCCAGCTGTTCCCTGGTCTCCCACCAATGGAACTTGTGCTCACTAGGGTTAGTGTCATCTGCAAATGCACAGCCTCTTGCTTGAGGGACCATAGAGAGTATAGCAATATCCAAATTCTGCAAGCAAAGAAGAAGCTGAATACTATTTTAAGCAAACATTTCCTGTACAGACTTCCGATATTTCTTCCCTTTGTGTTTGCATTTCTCTAGAAGTATTGCATGTGGCCACAGAGGCAATTTTCCCTACTTCATTTACAGCACTTAGCTATTATTTTGCAACACAAACCAGCTGGGAAATTAGATGAGTAAGATAACTTGCAAGTTTTGCTCTTGAGAGCAACCAGACCTAGCTCTCTTTTCCACTTGTAAGTGTAAGCCTCAATGAGAAATGTCACATACATTGATTCACTTCATAAAGATTTCACCTCAATTAATTTTATCTTAGTTTTTAACTTCACAGCTTGAAAAAAGGGTGGGGGGATTTTTCAGAGGTCATTGATGCAAAAGGAGAATAGCAACTGGAGACAAAGTTTTTTGCTTCTTGATTTATAATAGAATAGCAAGAAAGATAACATATAAAGATACGCTATCCTAAAGACAGATGATTATGAATAGAAGAGGGGGTGGCATGTGGGAAGGAAGAAGAATGTCCTCTCTCTGTGATCTTTTCCACATACAGCTGCAGTTTCATAGCTGTATAGGGTCTTCGTTGTACAGATATTTGCATCAGTATTTCTCAGATTCTTGTTCTGGATTGGACCCATGTTAGGGGTGATCAGTCAGAGCTAGTTTTAAAAATCCGTACATCTGTCTTTAAAAGCAACTCAGAAGAAGAAAAGACTGTTTTCTTGAATTCTCTCAGTGGCAGAAGTTTGTGCCCTGGTTGCTTTGCTTGACTCCAGAAACTGGCCACCAGAACAATGCTGTTGTTCCCATTGAACAGCTTTTGCCACTGAACAACATTCTAATGAATCCCAGGAAGAACACCTAAAGAATCTGAGAGCAAGACAGTCTCTTTTGGATATCAGAGCTTTCTAAAAGGGCACTCAAATTGGCCTTTTTGTATAACATACCCTATAGATTGTATAGATGCATATGTTTATTTTATCCAACATCTTTGTGGGTTGCTACAAGAGTTGTGCAACAACACAACAACAAATGTGTGCTTGCACATTTCAAGGAGAATATGCCATGGTACACGAATGTACCATTCAGTCCCTGGAGCTGATGGGATATAACTTTGCTAATTAATATATTCACACAGTAAGGATCAGTCTCAGATGTTTTCAATCCTCCTAACTCTGCTTTTGGTGCCAGCGTACAGTGACTTCATAGGGTGTGAGGGGTCTGCAAGCTGAAAGAGGTCCTACACACGGCTACTGGTGCATGGACCCTGATCACCATTTGGTCACCACTACAGGAGTGGCAGCCACTCTTCCTCCAGCACAGGCTTTCAGTTCACTTACTTTACTGCATATTCTCTCCCCTTGGTAATCAGCAGAAAGGTCATTTTTTATTCGCTAATCCAGGGATTTACAAACAGCATGAGCACAGTTAACTAGCAGACACTGGCAAGCAGGGGTTTGTGAGGAGAGGTTCAGAGGAGCGTTGGTGCTGGCTAGTGTTGCCTGTGGTGATGGGGGCAAGGTGGCAGCAAGACTGAGCTGTTATGTTATTCTCTCTCCTGCAGTGCTGTACAGCTGCACCCAGTCCTGCAAGCTGTGCCTGCACTTATATCTGAAGTTTATGTACTTAGCTATTTCTTCAGCTTTGACCCTCCCAGGCAGGCTGGGAGCCACCTCAGTCAGGGCTGAGGACAACCCGGAGACCTTCCCCAAATTGCCTTGCTGGGGCTAAAGGTCAATTCCCCAGCCACTCACCGGCTGTTCCTACTATTCAGCCCTGGGCACGCTTTATTGCTGGTTCATGGAAGCAAGCTCCAGAAATTCACAAAAGCAACTTAAAAGCCATGAGATTATACCAAGTTATAAACTTTGGGATTTTTAATTAGCTTTTGGGTTTTTAGCTTTTGCCTTGAAACTACAAGGACTAAATATTTATTTTATCTTAAATATAAGCTACAGTTCCCACAAAATCATACACAGATAGAGGCCAGACACCAGAAAGCAGATGTGGGAAACAACTAGAAAAGGAGGGCAGTGTGATTAATGCCAGTCGACAGGCTAACAAGGTTGTTAGACCTCCCTTTCCTGTAACAGTTATCATGTTGATGACACTGTAATCTTATAAAGGTAACCGGGGGTCTGTCTCAGTAGTGGGTGCAAATAATGGTATTATCTTTGCATCCTGTCTGGCTCAGCCAGATATGAGGCAGTGCTGGTTGAAAAAGCCACACTGCTGTATTACCATGCCCCCATGCACAGAAACACACACTTGTAGACTCCTGTGCAACACACTGGTTAAAAAACCAAAAGAGTGAAAAAATATATCTATATATATATTCACATATAAAGTAAAATGACCATAGTCTGTATTAGATGGGTGAACTAATGGGCATTAAAAAGTGGCTGTAAATGTCAAATCCTCATCCAACAGAAGAACTGTGTGGGCAAACTTTTGGCGATGGTATCTGGGCCAATATTACACAGTACCTTCATCCACAGTCTGAAGGAGCAGATGTGGGTACAACTGGTGAAATCTGCAGGTGCCACAAACACGGGTGTTGCAGTAAATAGTGAGAGGAACAGATCATGCATGCAGATGAGGTGGATTGACTGATTAGGTGGGTCCATCTGGGCAATATGTGCTTTAACATGACAAAAGGCAGAATTGCTCCAGGAAAGATGAAGAACATAGAAGGAAAGGCACAGCACTGGAATAGATTCAGGGAAATAGTGGATAATCCACTAAGCATCAGCTCCCAGGACAATGTTATTGCTAAGTCTATGAAACTATGACTCCAGGAACTTTAAAATAAACATTGACCATTACAAGATTCATGATAAAGTCATGAGAGTTGGCTACGTTATCAACCCCCACCCCCTCTGGGATGCCTCTGGTGTCAGCAACTCCTGTGTGCGTGAGGGAATGTGTTTGTGATTTCTGCAGAAGGGCTGGTGTGCTCAATGTGTTTCCGTGGGGCTTTTGGCTCCTTCCTCGGGGGTGCTTGCCTTGGAGGGGCAGTGCATAGAGACGAACCTCTCTGTAGCACTCGGAGCACCTCAGCTCTTTGACTTGCTTGCTAGTGGAACTGCCCTCCAAGATGTGACATATGCGTTACCTTGCGCTACTGTAATGACAGAGAACACTGTAGGACTCGTATTTCCTTCATAACCTTTGGTGCACTGATCCAGTGGGGTTGCTCTCTTTTCAAGGGCTGAAGGCAATGGCGAAGAGCCTGTGCATGTACCCAGGTGATGCATGCTTACCCTGGGACCATGAAGCAGGGCAAATGGGTGTGATTAGGATACACCACTGCTTTAGCAATCCAGAGCTAACTTCCAGGCTTTTTACAAGAGGGTGCAAGTCAGGGCAGCCTTTGTAACATTAGAGCAGTCTGGGGGATGGGGATGGGTAAAACACCCCCCGGAGCAAGCAGTTTGAGGAAGATAACCAAATCCCCAACTCACACTACTGCAGCTTGCACTCTGATTCCTCCTGAGGCTCCGGCACTGTCTTTCACATGAAAATGTTTATGTGTCAACACTTTGTATAATGCCTGGGTCAAATGGAAGTGCTTTGTGTCTTATTCCTCTCCCTGAGCTGTGAAGCTACAGGTTTCATGTGCTTTCCCTTCCATTCCTTGCAGATGGCCGCCTTCATTTCATGAGATTTTGGGACATTTTTGAGTCTCTTCCGAGCTCTGGCAGAGGCAGCTTGCTGATAGTGTTTGTCTCTTTGAGGCAAAAACATCAGCAATATTACAGAACTCACAAAATCTTGGCTGTGTTGCCCCATTTTCCCTATTCCTCTCAGGGCTTATATAGCATGCAATTGCTCTTTGAAGAGCCCATGGATATTTCTATAGTGCGAAAACTGTGCAGCTCTATAGAGAGAAGGCAAGCTGTAGTGGAGCTTCAGTTGTGACAGACAGGGTCAGGCATCTGATATTCATCTTGGTGGCAAGGAGCTCAGCTAGCCAAAGTGATGGTTTTTGGGAGAAGGGACACAAAGCAACTGCATGAAGAAAGAGGAACAGAAAGTGTCAGGAGAAACACAAATGAGAAAGAGCAAAATGGAGGTAGAGGAGAATTATGGACACAGAGCCAGACAAATGTGGAAAACACAGAAACCACATTAAGGGACACTGAAAAAAGTGCAAGGGCTCATAGGCACATAGGATTCACATCCCCATATTTTAGCCATTTTCATGTTGGCTGTTTTCAATTACCTGTTTTCAGAGGACTCTATCTGCTCCATAGGAGGCCTAGGCAGTTACCACAGATCAGACATCTAAACTCCAAATGGCTTATTTCATCTCAGGGGAGGGAAATGCCACTTGGGAGCAAATTTCAAAGCTGCTCAGCCAGTTGCTCAGCCTCTTCCACATGAAAGAGCTGTGCTTTATGGGCCTTGATAACTTGAAATCACTCCCAGCCAGGCTGCCATATCGTGATGTGTAATTGCTGCTGGCCTCTGAAAATTGCTCAGTTCTCAGGTACAGCAATACAGGGTGCTATGAACCCATTTGCAGTTGCCATAACTAGGTCTCCATCAGGTAGGGAACATAAATGTGTCAGGCAAAGCACTGGTTCTGCCTTTCTTCACTGGGAGACAGAGCAGGAACTCTTTTTTACCTGGAATAGTTTCATGATTATGCATTATTTATTTATAGTCATTATATATAAACTCTCTATATTTATATGCTGCTGTATACTATATGCTATATACATATATAATATATATATATAAACTGTATGTTTGGATTTGTATATGTTATATATGAGAAAGCTTGAGCTTTTAAGTCCACTGTGAATTCTGCTTACCCTTCTGTTAGTAGAGGACATGAATATTGATGAAAATGGAAAGTAAAAATATGTGAAAAGTATCAACATGTTAAAACATTGATCTTTTCAGCTCCTGGGGACCCAAGAGGTAACAAATCCTGTGCAACTGCAAAAACATCTCTGAGGGGCCCTGAGCAATATTTGCAGCAGATTATGTTTGCTTAACAGAATATAGCGTGAGGATGAGCATAGAGAGAAATTTGTGGAAAGTCTGATGAAAAAAGAGTGCTGTGGTTTGTAGTTTGGTGTAAATAAAGAACATGGCAGGACTTGATGCATGTGGGAAAGAGCTACCAGTACAGATAAGATGCCATCTCTGTACTACTGGGCAGAGTAAGAGTCCCTGAAGTTGCTCTCTTGTCACACGTGGCATATTGCTCTGTCTCAAGGGCAGAACAAGTCAAGAGACAGGAACATCTTGAGCCTGAAATGCAGGACAGCATCTTGCAGTGTGAAGTATGCAGACAGGAAGAGATCATCACAAGAAATAACCCAGAAACAGAAACCATATTTGCAAAAAGCCAATGGTATTTCCATTCATAAAGAGAATTAATCATAGACACAGTCTGTTGGCAAGTCAAAACTCAACAGCAACCGGTAGAAGTCCAAGTCAAACAAGTCCAAAGAAACACAGTTGTCAGTACTGTTGGAGATTGACCAGTTTCTCAAATGTGAAGATGATCCTCAGGGACGACTGACCACAGGTCAGCTGTGCTGGTGGCTGACTGATGGTTTGCAGAGATGCATTAAGTCTCCTCCTGCTGCCTAAGACAGACTTGCCTTCCTCCATGAGCTTTCACACTCTGCACTGGAGGGACACTAAGTGTGGCAAAGACACTTATTGCTAAGTGCTAAAGCCTTATGGGCAAAATTTATTCTTGTCAGTGTCCAGTAAAAAATGCACAGAATAAAGTAGAAGTGCACAGAATAAAGGGATGCCTATTCCTGTAGGAGTTTGAAAAGCTATCAGTGATGGAAGAGGAAGACACTGCAGAAGTTACCTAAGTCTACCTTTGTGCCCCAAATTATCAGCTGGGTGGAAATTTTTTGCAGACATGGCTGCAGTTAAGGGGAGAAAGGAAGGCAGCATTTCCTGCAGTTACCGTCCCCAGTGCAGCCCAAGCCCTTTGTAGCATGGAGAGGGAGTGATGTTAGGCACAACCCATCACAGCTGTGGTCAGCTCAGGTTCACAATATACGTTAGGCATTATACACCATTGCATTACGCACAGGTGAAGGTGTCCACATGCGTGGGTATGAGTTCAGTACCAACACTTAGAGGGATTTGTTCTGAGGTCTACATCAGGACTCTGCCAAGCTGTGACAGCACTTTCGGTCTTCTATGCAACTGAACATTGGCTGGTGGTATTTGCTATTAGTCATAAAGAAAACATTATTCTTAGAATTAAACCAATCTTATTATTTGGAGCATGGTCACCCAGAAAGTATTTCTTTGAACGGAAATAACCTGGATAACCTGGAGTGTAATGTTCTGTTTATTACAGTGGGGCTATATGTGAATTCAGAGGTTGTTCCATTCTTATTCTAAGAGAGCATGGAGGTTGACCAGACAAATAATTGTCCTCTCAAGCCAAAGTCAGGAGTTTGACAGTCAGCAGATTTTAGATTTTAAGTGTGCCACTATAAATCTTCCAAGCCTAAACAAGGGCTGAGAAATCACATAACAAATAATGAACTATTAATGCACATTGTGTATTTTCTTCAGAGAAAGAATATCTTGTAAGATGATGCCAATGATTGAATGATATTGGTTTTTGGCTAAACACATGCCCTTTAATGGGCGGCTGCAACTACCATAATGCCTTCTTCTGTTCATTTCCTTTTCAGAATAAAATATTAGCAAAGCACAGCACAGATGGCCCAGCGTCATCTGATGTACTTAATCCCAGGCAAAAATCCAGGAGGCCATTTAGGAAACAACAAGCAAGTTTTGTTCATGTTATAGATCTTTGAAGAAATGCAAATATCTAGCTGAGTGGTGTATTTTAAACTTTCTAATAATAGACAAATTGATTTAAAAGGAAAGATCTTTAACCTGGAGAAGATTCAGTACTGTATTTCAATCAACATTAGAAACACGGCCTTAGCTTTGGGGAACAAATTACCCAACCTGTCCGTTAAAACACCTTCATAGGCAAGGACGAGTAAATAAGAGATCCTGCATCTATCCAAACAAGGATTTTTTTCCTAGTTTTTTGAGCCATGAGCTCCGTAGCATGGGGAAAATGAATCAGATTTCAGTATCAATATGATATATCTCTACTAGCAAGACAGTACTAACAATGGAGCCATCAATACTTTCCAAATTAGGTAATAGAAAGGAAAAGGGAGCTCTCCTGCTGGGATTCCAGTCAAACTCATGGAAGTGCCATTGCATCTTAGAAAAAGTACCCTCACTTGCAACTGATACCCAACTGTTTACTGAAGAGATGGGTCTGGGCAGGCTGTGGTTCAGGGATGTCCAAGGCTGGAGAGGGCTGGTGAGGATGTGGGAATGATGTGCAGCACTGCAGTCAGCAGAGACAACCACTGCCAATTCCCTCTGTAAAACAAACAGAAAACTTACCCTGCTCCCCTGGCCTCTCCATAATCGCTTCCTATTTTTAAACTGGGTTTTGTTGCTGACTGCAAAAGAATGTAGTAAAAACCTGAAATGACAGAATTCCTCATTCGATGGATATGTGCAAGCTTTGGAAAGCTGCTTAGGTACCTAATTCCTTCTGACATGGATGGAGTGAGGTGTCCAAGTGCCTCTTGTCAGAACCCAAAGTTTTTTCTTGCAGTTTTCACTGTTTAAGTCTCTCTTCCCTGGCAACCCCAGGCAGTCCCCTTGTGTATCCCAAGAGAGGGGCTTGGACAGGATGGCAAGGCCCTTTCACTCATTTGGGATGGGCTGACACGATGGGCACAGCAGGCACCCCTGCCACTGTGCCTCATCGCTGCTCCACTGGAGCCACCGTCTGCTGCCTGCAGGAGGGGTCTGCCTGGAGGGGACACTGCACCTGGACACCTGTATGCCTCCCACGCCTGTTATGTGTGATGAAGGATTTGCAGCAATGCTTGGTACTCGTTGACCGTGAGGCTGTCACCTGTGTGCTCATGGCATGGGATTTAAAAGAAACACCCTCTCCTCAAGTTTAATGAGTTACCTTCATTCTGGTGACTCCTATCACGAGGCCTAGCCAGTTATTTGCTCTTTGTGTACAGTTTGTTTTGGTGATCTCCTAGGCCCTGTGATATAACACCCTGTCATGTGAAATGTAAGCACAATAATGCAGCTGTAGCTGTAAATCAGGGAAATTAGCAAGAGACCAGTTCTCTTACCCCATGCTTCACTTGAAATTCATCCTGCATTGAGCAAGCCTTTGCTTGGAAGACCATATGCAATTGCTTCTGCTGGTGGTGGAAGGTGACACAAGCTTGCTGTTCAGTCAGCCCCTCCCATGTGCGGAAACCTCACACAGCCCTGTTTGCGTCCCCCTTCCTGCCAGTTGCTCTTGTTTGCTCAGCCTGGGCTCTGGGCGGTATTCCCTCTGCTAATTCCAGCTGAAGTCACCTCCTGAGCTGACAAAGCTGGCCAGTGCACTGCCCTACCCAGACTGCTGTCATTGCTCATTCCTCTTGCCAGAAAAATGCTTTTTTTTTTTTTTTATTATTATTATTTTCATATTTGGCCAACCAATAAGTAAAAACTTTGTCTCCCAAGCAGAGGTGAGGTCATGCAGATACTGAACAGAGCTGGGAGTCTGAATGAGCCAGTTATGTCAGTCTGTTAATAACTTCACTGTTGTCATTTATTTGTCATTCATCCAGAAGAATCCAAAAGTGCTTTACATTCTTTACAACCAGCTTACAAACTCTTCTTGCTAACGGGTGCACTTCACACACTACTGAAAGCCCGCCACCCCTGGGGAGCAGTGCAGAGCTGCATGGTGGTGCCCCACCACACCGCTCTGTTCGGAACAGGAGGCAAAGACATGCAAGGTAACTTGGGGAGTTTGGTGCCGCGCTCAGGGACAGCCCGAGCGGCCACTTGGAAATTGTCCTGCAGCCCCAGCCCAATGTTTCCCACAGGTACAAAGTGCTGTGGAAATGGACCATCGTGTCGGGGTCACTGCCCCCACGGGACAGATCCCTCTGGTGCTGCGCAGGGACCCTGACCTGCGCTGCCTGGGCTTCTCAGTAACCTGGACATGTGCTTAGGGTCTCGGCTGTTTTCAGTGAGGTTATGGAAACTATTAAGTAGAAATTCAGTACCCAGAATCACTTTCTTCTCTTGTTAAATAGGGAAAACACCACTAGCTAGGCTACCTCAGAAATAGTTTGTAGGGAGGAATTCAGCTTTGTATGATGCTTTGAGAAAGGCACAGAACAAAACAGTGCATGCCCTGCCATGGTACGTGTTACTTCCCTGCATTTAGAGTGAAAGAAGCTGCATGAGTGCATCAACTTTCCAACTCAAATCACAGCAAGCAGTTTGTTCAATAATTTTGTTTCCCTCCCTTCTGGCACCTCTGCTCCAGGAACTGGTTGCAATATTTTCAGATGTGTCTGCAGTCCAAGCCCATGCTTCTTTTCAAGAATTGACTAAAGACAGCTTTTTCTATGACAAATACTGTTTGTCTGGGTTTTTTTTTTTTTTCTGTATCTGAACGGCTTATTTAGTAAAACAAAGTTGTGAACACTTGTCTAAAGTTTTCACACTGCTTGTTGTTTCCCTGTGAGCTGGGAAATTGCTCAGTACAGCTCCATGGGGCATTTGTGTGTGTGCTCCCTTTCTGGGGCCTGGGGGAGAAAGCAATGCTAAAGGGAGGAAGAGGGACACCCCAGCTGCCCCGGCACTCTCTGAGGCCATGCTGACCACTTTGGGCCAGCTTCCCATCCAGTGCAGAGCCCTTCCCTGACACGGTCACTGACCCGTCCTAGCTTTTACCCTGTCCTCACACATGTCCCAGCTCACTAATGCTCCTTTCCCACTCCTTGCCCCCCAGAACCTCCCTGACTTTCCCCCCCACTCACTCCATCTCTCAAAAGTTTTCTCACAGTCCTCTCCCTAAGGAGACCATCCTGCCACTGCTTCCAAAAGCAGTTTCAATCACATTGCTGTGAAGGTCTCGGTCAGCAATTCATAAACGGTTGAACAGTTGAGTTTCCCCCCCACCCTTATGAAAGAAACAGTAACTTGCATGGGTAAATACCCCTGGAAAACAGCTACAGAGCTCACAGCTATTGCCTGTGTTTCTGCAGTTCATGGAAGGCAAGTCCAAGTCCTCTGTAATCTGTGACAAAGTACCCAGAGGGCTTCAAAGCAAGTTTGAAAAACATCTGCTCACACTTTTCCTAATGACTACTTCCTGGAGGAAGGCCTTTATTCACTAGACAAGCTGGTGAAATCCTTGTCAAAATCAGTGATGCCTGAGGAAGTACAATTACCCTAGGTCTCCTTTGTTAGTTCCCCCCCCCCCCCTTTGTATGCTAATGGAAGTGCTCTAGGTAATTAAATTCTGCTTCCCTATGACTTATTTTATACTCCTCTGTAAGAAGTGACACAAGAAATGGTGCAATACTGTGTTTGAGTAGTAGTAGTGTTCATTAATAATGATAAGCAAGAACAAGTAGACAGAAGGGCTTTGGAACTTGCCTCAGTAAATCTTTCTACTGTAAACAGTTTTGGGCTCTATCACATGCTGTATCTTAAAGCTCATGAAAAAACCTGGCAAACTCTTAGGGAAATTCCTAGAATTAATGATGATAGAATTAGAGTTAATTCTGGAGTTAATAAAAAGGAAAAGAAGGAAAAGTACCCACAGAAAATACTGTGCTATTCTCTCTCTCTCTCTTTTTTTTTTTTTTTTTTGAGAAATGTGATTACCAACATTTTATGTCTGACACAAAAATATTTGTCATGGACAATTAATCTTGTATTCCCCTTTGCTTTTACAGCCTGAACTCTCCTGCCACACTGTATTTCCTGTGTTGCATTACACTCTTCCCTGGGGAAAATGAGCTGGTGTGATGGGATCACAGTTGCAATGCAATGAGGGAGATGGGAGATGATCTATGATATAGCAGACATTTTTCTTGGAAGAAATACATTTAATCAAAGCCATTTTCCATGAAAATATATCTTCAGAAGGACATTTAAGGATTTGAAATTAATGTAATTAACCTCATGGGTCCTGCTTCCATTTCTGAAAGCTGCTGGGAAGGAACAAGGGTTGGTTTGGTCTACTTCAGTGGGTTGGCAAATAGTTGGGGTACAGTAGCTAATACTCAGGGAACTGTAGGATTAGGAAGAATTTTAGTGAAGTGGAAAACGTAGATTCTTCCCACTGCTACAGTCTCCACTGTTTCATTTCTGTTTCCTGCTTCTTTGCTGCCAGTCTCTAACACACGAGCCGGACAGACTGAGACAGTGATGCCTACAGGTAGATGTTTGAGAGGAATCCATGTCAGTCCTGTCCTCTGGGCTCCACCACTCATCCATCTCAGCCAGTGAACATGCCATTCAACCTCCCTCTCTGTTAGTTTTGCTGAAATGAAGAATACAGCTGTTGCAGAGGGTCATGGTATCTGTTATTTCCTCTAGCTTAGTATATTAGTGTGGTTTAATCTGAAAGGAGAATGCCCAGCCTCAGCACACATTTCAGCCAAGCTCTGTTGGAGTTTTGGTTTGTCTCTGCGGAACAACTGCTGAAATCACAGCTACTTCCCAAACCTGCTGCTAAAAGCCACCTAGGTAGTCAGGGGGATGTAGAGAAGCTGGAGAAAACGCAATGGAGGGCTCCAAGATGTTGGAACCTAAAGCACAGAACCTGTAAGGAGGGGCTGAGGGAGCTGGCCTTGTTTAGTCTGATGAAGAGGAGGTGAAGGACTGATCTTATAGCAGCCTACAAGTTCTTAAAGGAGAGATGCTAAGACTGTGGAGTCTAACTCTTCTTAGCTGCAGTAGATGATATGGCAAGAGGTAACGGCAACAAGCAGCAGCACAGGTTGTCCAGGGTAGGCATTAAGAAAAGCGTTTTCACCAGGAGGTTGGTACTGTACTGGAGTGGGTTACCTGGGGAGGTGTTCAAATCACCACCGTTGAAGGTTTCCACCACCTGGCTAGATAAAGCTGCAGTTGACCTGATCTAGGGCTGGTGATAGGCCTCTTAGAGCAGGAGGTCAGTCTAGATACCCCTAGAGTTCCAACTGACATTTCTATGCCTCTTTGATTCCCTCATAAACTCAGGTTTGGAGCTGAAAGTCCATTCTCCCATATGCATATGTGGGTGAAATCTCCGGGCTTCCCTGCCTCCATCCCTGGCACTGTCCCCCTTCTTCTGCCCTAGACTGGCACCACCTGATATTCATCTGATGGCATGGCATTCACCTGGGTTGGGCCTATGATTACCTTTGGGTCAAAGATTAATTTGGTGACAGTCATCAATTGCTTCCAGAATTTACTACCTGGAAAGTTTTCTCTTGGTTAGATCTCTTATGCATCCTTGCCTAGTGGAAATCAGCAGACCTGCTTATTTATCTTAATTCCTATTTCAAGTCTGGCTTTTAAAAGTGAGTATGAAGCTCATTTGATCAGCCTAGACAATGGCTGCTGATTGGAAGTGTAGCAATCTCAAAGCCGTCTTGTGCAATGAAACAGATGGGACAAGTTGAACTTGAATGGGATTTGAGGAAGGAAGGTGTTGAAGAGTGTTGTTCCAGCTGCTCTGTGATTAGTATTATGAATGCACAAAAGGGCAACCTCACTCTAAAATACTCCCAAAACCAAAACCTGTAGGCCCATTTGTTTTACCTTAATATTTCCAAGATGCTTTTCACTACTGGAAGGCACCTGCGCCTATCCATTATCAGAAAATCTGCTTTTGATAGTGCCCTTTCATTGGGCTTTAATATGTGAAAAGGGCATTCTGAATTTTTTTTTATTAAATAGCTTCAAAAAGCTGCTCCAGATGACATATAGACCCTGCAGCCTTGGCAAATTTCCTCATGCAGTTTGCTAAGAGTGGTATTACCTGCAGTGATGATAAAGATCCCACTTCCAAATTGTTGTCAGTTGGTCTTTAAATCCCTGCCAAGACCTGCTATTGAAAGACTGCCTTTTTGTGATGCCTCTCTTGGCATACCCAAGAATAATGAATAAGAAACTCTTTTTCTTCAGCTGCTAAAAAACCCAATGGCTTTTTCTTTACAAATTAAGTTGAAGTCCAACATCTCAATAGTAAAATCTTCGCATTCTTCAGCATCCTATATACAGGCTATTTTGCATTTTATAATCAGCAAAATAAAACCTATGGACTGATTCTGTTTTGAGAAACAAGCCATGAGTCCTGCATTTGCTTCTGAGTATGACTTATGTAAAAAGAAAATTAACCTAGATTAATTAGGGCAAATACTTTCTACATATGAATTATCCATACATGATACACTTTCCTTCCTGGGTTTAAAATATTTTCAAGCTGAATTTGTGTTGTGGTTTAACCCCAAACATCACACAGCTACTTGCTCACCCTTCCCCTCACCCCCACCAGTGTGATGGGGAGAGAGTCGGGGGAAAAAAGTAAAACCCATGGGTTGAGATAAAGACAGTTAATAGAACAGATTATATAAATAAATAAATAAATAAAAAATTAAAAAAAATAATAAAATAATATGCAAAACAAGTGATGTACAATGCAATTGCTCACCACCTGCTGATTGATGCCCAGCCAGTCCTGAGCAGCGATCGTTGCCCCCCAGCCAACTCCCCACAGTTTATGTGGTGGGCATGACGCCATATGGTATGGAATATCCCTTTGGCCAGTTTGGGTCAGCTGTCCTGGCTGTGCCCCCTCCCAGCTTCTGGTGCACCTGGCAGAGCATGGGAAGCTGAAAAGTCCTTGTCTAGTGTAAGCACTGCTCAGCAACAACTAAAACATCAGTGTTTTATCAACATTATTCTCATACTAAATCCAAAACACAGCACTATGCCAGCTATGAGGAAGAAAATTAACTCTATCCCAGCCAAAACTAAGCCGGTATCCACCCTTTATTCCATACCATCAATGTCATGTCCAGGTCCTACACTTTCCCATATATTCCAAATAATCACCACCACTTTTCCTGTCTTTTGATATAGACACACAGATATCATTCCCTTAGTCTGTAGGCCATCCTCATAAAATGTCCATTGAGTTCATTTAGTCCATGACTTTGGGCTCCACTTGTCACAACAGTCTTTCGGGGCAGGAGAGGTAGTGCATGGTGTTGGATTGTTGCATGCTGAAGTCAGTTCCGGTTCCATCACTGCTGCACTTTGCTTGGTTTCATCAAAATTCGTTCTTCATTAATCTGGGTGATTCTTACTGCAATACCACTGATATGGCATGTAGCAACCATAGAAGTGATGACATACAGTATTATATAGCAATTAACATCATACAATTCAGTTCATTGGCTATTCTCAATAAAAATCAAATCCCCTTGAGGTACACATCGGACTTCCCCATCCTCCCGCATCACCCACCAAGTGCACCCAGGTCCTTGAGCAAAAGCAATCCCACAAATGGGTTTGCCTTTGCCCGAGACAGGAGTAACCCAGACTGTCTTCCCCAGCGTATTTTTTACATGCACTACAGGGACTTTATCCCCTTCTACAGTACGTAAAAGTGTTGATTGGGCAGAGCGAGCTCGACTGGCAGATCCCCTAGTGTTGACTAACCAGGTGGCCTTTGTTAAATGTGTATCCAAAAGTTTGAACATCCCAGCACCCATTGCTCTCAGTGTAGTCTTCAACAACCCATTGTATCATTTGATTTTGGCAGAGGCTGGTGCATGACAGGGGATGTGATATACCCACTCAATGCCATGCTCTTTGGCCCAGGTATCTATGCGGTTGTTTTGGAAATGAGTTCTGTTGTCTGACTTGATTCTTTTGGGGGTGCCATGTCACCTTAAGGCTTGCTTTTCAAGGCCCGGGGAAGTGTTCCGGGTGGTGGCACAGGGCACGGGATGTTTTCAGCCATCTGGTGGTTGCTTCCACCATTGTAAGCACATGGCCCTTGCCTTGGTGGGTTTGTGGGAGCGTGATACAATCTATCTGCCAGGCCTCCGCATATTTATATTTCAGCCATAGTCCTCCATACCAGAAAGGCTTGAACCACTTGGCCTGTTTGATTGCAGCGCATGTTTCACATTCATGGATAACCTGTGCAATACTGTCCATGGTCAAGTCCACCCCTCAATCACAAGCCCATCTATATGTTGCATCTCTTCCTTAATAGCCTGAGGTGTCATGGGCCCACTGAGCTATAAATAATTCACCCTTCTGTTGCCAGTCCAGATCCACTTCAGCCACTTCAATCTTAGTGGCCTGATCCCCCTGCTGGTTGTTTTGATATTCTTCAGTGACCCCACTCCTGGGTACGTGAGCATCTACGTGACGTACTTTTACAACCAGGTTCTCTACCTGGGCAGCAATATCTTGCCAGAATGTGGCAGCCCAGATGGGTTTGTCTGGGCTATTTTTGCCAGTTGCTCTGCTTCCATTACTGTAACCACCCCCACAGGGCATTTGCCACCATCCATGAGTCAGTATAGAGATAAAGCACTGGCCACTTTTCTTGTTCAGCAATATCTAAAGCCAGCTGGATGGCTTTCACCTCTGCAGGCTGACTTGATTCCCCTTCAGCAGTTTCAGCAACTTGTCATATAGGACTCCATACAGCAGCCTTCCACCTCTGATGCATTCCCACAAGACGACAGGACCCATCAGTGAACAGGGCTTCTAATTTTCTGGCAGTTTATTATACAGTGGGACCTCTTCAGCATATGTGTCACCTCTTCCTTTGGTCGTATTCTGAAATCTTTCCCTTCTGGCCAGTCCATGATCACTTCCAAAATTCCTGGGTGACTGGGGTTTCCTATTCGAGCCCATTGTGTGATCAGTGTGACCCACTTACTGCACGTAGCATCAGTTGCATGATGTGCAGAGGGGACCCTCCCTTTGAACACCCAGCCCAGCACTGGCAGTCGGGGTGCCAGCAGGAGCTGTGCTTCAGTACCAGCCACTTCCGAAGCAGCTCAAACCCCTTTGTATGCTGCCAATATATCTTTCTCAGTTGGAGTATAGCAGGCCTCGGATCCCCTGTAACCCCGACTCCAAAACCCTAGGGTTTGACCTCGAGTGTCCCCTGGTGCTTTCTGCCAGATGCTCCAGGTAGACCATTCTCCCTGGCTGCGGTGTAGAGCACATTTCTTACATCTTGTCCTGCCTGGACTGGCCCAAGGCCTACTGCATGGACTATCTCCTGTTCAATTTGTTCAAAGGCTTGTGGCTGCTCAGGACCCCAGTTGAAATTGTCCTTCTTCTGGGTCACTTGATAGAGAGGGCTTATGATCAGACTGTAATTTGGAATATGTATTCTCTAAAAACCCACAACACCTAAGAAAGCTTGTGTTTCCTTTTTGCTAGTTGGTGGAGACATGGTTATTTTGTTGATCACATCCATTGGGATCTGATGACATCCATCTTACCATTTTATTCCTAAAAACTGGATATCCTGTGCAGGTCTCTTGACCTTACTTTATTTTATGGCAAAACCAGCTTTCAGAAGGATTTTCTTCTCTTTCTCAAAGCCCTCTTCTGCTGTGTTGCCCCATACGATGATATCATCAATGTACTGCAGGTGTTCCGGAGCTTCACCCTGTTCCAGTGCCGTCTGGATCAGTCCATGGCAAATGGCAGGGCTGTGTTTCCACCCCTGGAACAATTGATTCCAGGTGTACTGGATGCCTCTCCAAGTGAAAGCAAACTGTGGCCTGCACTCTGCTGCCAAAGAGATTAAGAAAAACTCATTAGCAATATCAGTTGTGGCATACCACTTGGCTGCCTTTGACTCCAGTTCATACTGAAGTTCTAGCATGTCCAGCACGGCAGGATTCAGTGGCAGCATGACTTCATTCAGGCCATGATAGTCTACTGTTAGTCTCCACTCGCCATTAGACTTTCACACTGGCCATACAGGACCGTTAAAGGGTGAGCGAGTCTTTCTGATCACTCGTTGGCTTTCCAGTTGACAAATCATCTTATGGATGGGAATGAGGGAGTCTCGGTGCAATATTGCTGCTAGTGCTCTGTTGCGGTGGTGATCAGCACCCGTTATTCTTTGACCCTCAGCAACCTCACAACAGTAGGGTCCTCTGAGAGACTAGGCAAGGTAGACAACTATTTAATTTCCTCCGTCTCCAAGGGAGTGATACCAAAAGCCCACTGGTACCCTTTTGGGTCCTTGAAATACCCCCTCCTGAGGTAGTCTATGCCAAGAATGCACGGAACCTCTGGGCCAGTTGCAATGGGTTGCTTCTGCCACTCATGCCCAGTTAGGCTCACTTCGGCCTCCAATACAGTTAGCTGTTGGGATCTCCCTGTCACTCCAGAAATACAGACAGGTTCTGCCTCTTCATAGCTTGATGGCATTAGGGTACACTGTGCACCGGTGTCCACTACAGCCTTACACTCCTGTGGGTCTGATGTGCCAGGCCATTGAATCCACACAGTCCAGTAAACCCAATGTCCCTTTCCTCCACTTGGATGGAGGCAGGGACCCTCTAGTCCTGGTCGTAGCATTTGTTACTCGCTTCTTGTAGATATGAGTCAGGAGTCCCTTCATTAAGATCAGCCCTTCTACTCTGTGTGGGGAACTGCCCACTGGAAACCAGAGTGGCAATTTTCCTGGAAGAACTCCCTTGTGTGATTGTTTTCCATTGCAACTCATGTACCTGTGCCTCTAGGGTGGAGGTAGATTTTCCATCATACTTCCTCATGTCCTCTCCATGGTCACGCAGGTAAAACCACAGGGTGCCCCATGGTGTATACCCACTGTATCCTCTCTCTTGAGCAGAGGAATGTTTACTCCTAGTAGTTGAGATACTGGTCCATACAGGTGGGGAGCAGGACATATCCTCTTTGAATCGCTGGAACCCCTGGGTCAGTTTCTCAGCTAGCATGTCCGGTAGGTTTTCCACAGCCGCGATGCAGACCTGTAGGGAGGAAGAGAGACTTTCTTTATATTGCTGGAATTCACCAGCCAATTCATCCACTGTTTGTCCCTCTCCATCTTTGCAGGTCATTACTGCCAATGAGTTGGCATACGACAAAAGTGTGCTCTGTACAAACTTCAGCCACATGGGCCACGTGCACTTGACTTCATCTGGATCATTGGATAACTGCTTGTTGTCCAGGTCATCATACATCACTTCCAGCGTGGCTAATTTCCTCAGGTACTAGATACCTCTCTCCATGGTGCTCCACTTGCCTGGGTGACATATAACATCTTCCTTGAAGGGATACATTTCCTTCACACCTGGCAGGAGTCACCTCCAGAGGCTGAGGGCTTGTGCCCCTTCTCCAATTGCTTTGTCAATGCCCCCTTCCCTAGAAAGGGATCCCAGCTGTTTGGCTTCCCTACCCTCTAATTCCAGGCTACTGTCTCTGTTATCCCAGCAAAGGAGCAGCCAGGTGACAGTGTGCTCACCTGGACGATGAAATCCTTTCACATATCTCGCAGCTCACTGAGGGATAGAGATACCATCTCATTTATGAGTTCTTCCTCTCCCTCTGAGGAAGAGGAGGAACCCTCCCACTGCCTTCTTCCTTGGGGGAAGTCGGGAATTCTTCCTCTTCCTCTTCCCCCTGCTGTTCTCATGATGGCCCTGCTCTAGCGTAGTCTGCCTCATTGCTGGCAGGGCAGTATGCTTCTTCCTCCTGCTCCCTCTTAAGAGAAGCTTCTTCATCTGTTACTAAATGAGCTGACTTTCCCTTCCAGGATTTCTTATTGCGTATGGGGGTGACTGGTACTGGCATGGGTTGGTTCTCTGGCTCAGATGCAGTGCCTGTTGCTAGGATTTGAGTAATCACAATGCCTGTCACCGGGGTTGGAGTAGCCGCACCAGGGTTGGTGTAGCCACAGTATTCTTAAATGTCTGTTTAACCCTAAGCAAGATCTGACACACATTCAAGAGACATATCAATACAAACATGCTGGTTTGAACATTCACGGGATATTCAAAATTCTCAAGAGCTATTGTAATTAGCCTGGAGAAGAAGGGGAAGATGGAGGAAGATGTCTCCTCCATCTCCATAGGTGGGCTCTCCAAGGAGAAAAAAGATGGCTCCTGAAGTACAGAGGTGACAGCAATGCTGAGTATAAATACCAGATTGATCTCATGACCAATAATTTTATCATAGCAGAAGACAGTGTTACACAGTACAGCAAAGCGATAACCTTAATCCACCTCCCAGAGGTGACAAACAGCACATAAATAATGATAAATGGTATATATGGCAAGTAAGTTGTTACATAACACAACTCTGAGAACAAATGCAACAACTTTGAGAGCAAGTAAATCAATGTTGTGACCAGCAACTACTAAGCTAATATAACGAATGCTTGTAACAAATTTTTTTAACATACTCCGGTTAGACCTGTCGTTATCTTAACACTTCGAGCCCCATGTTGGGCATCAGAAAGGACTGTTGGGGTTTAACCCCAGTCAGCAACCAAGCACCGCACAGCCGCTCGCTCACACTCCCCACCCCCACAGTGGGATGGGGACAGAATTGGAAAAAAAAGTAAAACCCATGGGTTGAGATAAAGACAGTTTAATAGAACAGCAATGGAAGAGAAAATAATAATAATAATAATAGAGTATACAAAACAAGTTTTGTAGAATGCAACTGCTCACGGCCCAGTGACCAGTGCCCATCCCATCCCTGAGCAGTGATCGTTGCCCCCCAGCCAACTCCCCACAGTTTATGTGGTGGGCATTACACCGTACGGTATGGAATATCCCTTTGGCCAGTTTGGGTCAGCTGTCCTGGCTGTGCCCCCTCCCAGCTTCTGGTGCACCTGGCAGAGCATGGGAAGCTGAAAAGTCCTTGTCTAGTGTAAGCACTACTCAACAACAACTAAAACATCAGTGTTTTATCAACATTATTCTCATACTAAATCCAAAACACAGCACTATGCCAGCTACGAGGAAGAAAATTAACTCTATCCCCGCTGAAACCAGGACAATTAGGAAATTAAAGTAGAGGCTGTGAATACTGATATGATAATGGAATGTAAAAAGCCACAATAACCAACTTGATTTAAGAGGCCTAATTCTGCTTCCATTTAACTCCATTAGTAAATAGATCACACTCACCAAGACACAAAAGCCAAAACCAGATAATAGACTGAAGTATCCAGTTCAGTGTGTAGCAGGATGAACCTATTTGCATCTTTATTCCTTGACTGTAATAGATCTCTAATGCCTCATTGATAGATGAAACAAATCAAGAGAACTATTGCTCTTGTTTCTCTAGATAGTGGTGTCTGTGAATAGCAACCGATGGGCATTTTTTTTTTAACCTTGAGTATCTGGTGTCAGATGCAATATAGGTCACAAATTAAGTTGATTTCTTGTACACCAGTAGTTCTCAAAGGTTTTGCATGCATCCCTTTCCTCTGTTTTGTGCAATGCTTGTGCTTGCCCTCCCCAGACTGAGCAGCGACTCAGTCCCACTGAGCCAGGGCAGGCTGGCTGCAGGGTGAACCTCACACTCCTACCCTGCAGGTGTCTGCTGGCTGGTCTGCTGCCAACAGTTAGGATCAGCTGGCTGGTCCTTGGCTAGTCCGAGTTACGATTAAAACCAATAAATAGTGACTAGTTTTCTTCAGTCTGTCTGCTGTTATATCAGAACAGGGTAAAGAAGCAGAAACTGATTTTTTGTATAAAACTGTAGAGGAATGAGAGTTAGAAATGAGGGAGGCAACTCTTTGCCATGCATCTTTTCAAACAGAAGGTGCCTTACCTGTGAGGAAAGTGTGGCTCAAGAAATGAAAATGAGACCAGACATCACTGAACACACCGAAGCTGATGAGAAGGCTCCTTAGTCAGCCCTTTATTTTGGGTACACCATTGTGCAATTGGCTGCTTCCATTAATTTTCCTTCCAAAAATCATGTTATAAGACATACACCGAAAAATTGGACTGAAAAGGGAACAGCCTTGACCATGAAAAAAACTACAACAAACTAAAGCAAGCAAGGGAAAAGAAGCCTTTCATCACTTTACTAGGCTTGTTAACAAGGAAAGGTGGAATTTGGATCTTAGTACTTTATTCAGTTTCCAAAGTTTGTAGAGGTAGGTGGTTTCTCTAATTGATTTGGGCTTTGCTGCTTCTCAGCCATGGGATGGTGTTTGTTTAGCAGAGTCTTGCCTTGTTCAGCAGGCTGAGGTTTGCTTTTTAAATGAGTCAGTAACAATGGTAGTAAAATACTTCTAACTTCTAAATGTCCTTTCATTCAAGATGCCAAAGCTCTTTGCACAAGTTAACTCCTCACAATACTGAAATGTAGGTATAGATTATTATCCCAGTGGTGGCAGCAATCAGAACACAGGAACAGAGTGAGAAAGTGGTTTGCTTGTGCCAATGGCAAAAAAGGAAACAGATTCTGGGCAGAAGTTGCTGCACACACAGTGCGGGGGAAACCAAATGTGGTTCACCTGCAAATCTACTGTCGTCTGTGTGTTGGTGCTGAGATGATGCTTAGCTTTTTTTCTGCCTCAACCATTACACCAGTTGTGTTTTTTAAGTTATTTTTACGATGTTGAGTATTCAAGGGCAAATACAATTTTCACAGGAAACATCCTTTCCAAACAGGAAACATGCATACTCAAGAGTGACGGAGAAAACAAAAATGTCAATGGCTAACAAAAATCACCTGAACTCCCATCTTAAAGAGCCAAGTGCATCTTACTCTAATAAGCAAGGACATCCATGCTCCTGGTCATTATGGGTTACTGCATGCAAATTGGGTAAGAAGGTACTTGAAAGAAAATGAGTATTTCCTCTCTCCTCCTTCTCCTCCCCTCACCTCTACCTCTTGTGAGACCTGCCAGCTGCCAAAGTGCTTAAACTCCTGTACAACTGTGATTTTAGACCACTGAAATGTCAAAAGAGTTGTCACAGCCCAAATCAGTATGGCAGTCACTACATAAACTGCTACTTTCAATGCAAAACAAAGTAAACTGAACATATCCTAAAGGATTTAATCTAGTGAGACTGGGTAGACTGAGCAGAAGGTTTTCTGCAAACACTCTAGCTATTTTGTGCCACTTCGGTGCAGCCAAACTCAGTGACAACAACTGAGCAGCACAGGTCACATTGCACCATGCTGTGAGCTGGGCTGGGAAAGAAGCATCACCGTGGCAGAGATCCTGCAGTCCGTAACTGCCACGCTGTCTGTCCACGTTGCTGCCTACAGTTGGGATGCAAACAGGACTCAAAGCCTGCAAGGCTGGGGTGTGCTTGGCTCTGCCTTGCATCCATCCAGACTGTGCGAAGAGGCAGATTGGAGGCTGCAAGACACAGGGGACCCTGTGGCCCACTGTCTCCAGAGCCTGCTGCAGTTTATACTACGGTGACCTCTTAGATATTGTGTCTGAAGGGATGGATCATAGACAGTGAGCAAGCCCAGTCTTGAGACAAGCCTCAAACCAAGTTTAGTGAGCCAAGTGAGAAACTCACTCTGTGTCACTGTATCTTGAAGTAGCTGAGAACACAGCTCTGAAAGTGTGGCTGATAACAGCATCTTTATCCCAGGCAGGCTCTGTAGTTACTCTGTGCTTCAGTTGCTTGGAGTCCAGGAATAGGCCACCAGCAGACATGAATGGGTGATGGAGGAAGATCAAGCCATCCCTCCTTCCTTTACCAGTGCACTGATGGCCACGAGGTTTTGAGAGTACCAGGCTTTGCTGCAGCCTGTCCAAACCTGCAGATTATTTTCTGGTCCTCAGCATGGTGAGGTTTTTGGTTTATTTTTGTTATTAATTTAACAGGAAGAGGTAGGAAAAGTGGAGCAGAGCTTAACTAGTCAGTGAGTTGTTTGCTATTACTTTTCAGCAGGTATTAAATCCATTTTGATTTCCTACCAACTGAAAAGCACCCTTTGTTTCCCAGTGTCATTAGGATACTTCTGCATTTTTTACTCTAATGGCAATTATCTCAGTGGAACAGCAGTTTCCCCCCTCCCATCTGTGCTCTGCAGTGAAACAAAGAGGAAACTGGTGTCTGCTTGTTTTACGCAGCTTGACCCCCAGCCTGCAATTTTTATGATTTGTGTGGCAGTGAAAGGCAAAGAAAGGGGAAAAAAGCAAGAGCACAGGGAAGACAAGGAGAAAGAAGCTTCATTTTTCCCAAGCTACCCTAGGACTGACCACAACTCAGCTAGGGCTGATTTGTGGCCATCAAGTAAGCGAACACAAAAGCATCAGGGAAAAGGCACAAAAGGCTCTCCTTAGAGATTGACAGCTTGTTAAGGACCATTATTAATACAAGTTCAACTTAAATGACAGGGTCACCTATATGATGCTGTTTGGGCTCCCTGCCCTGGTCTCATAGCATCTTGCCACATTTTTATTCAGAGGGTTTATCTGACAGGCACATAACCCTGAATTAGCCAACATTTATCCTCAGTTATCTGAATATATAGACTGCACTATCTCATCACTTACTGAAAAGATACCACACTTGCCACTATCCTCCCTCATCTTTAGTGGAAGGATGAATCTTTTGGATAAGAATCTGCTTTTTGTTTGAACTTTAAAGGCCACATTTCATTAAGAAAATGAAATCAATTAGTGGCAACGGACTACATGAGAAGTATTACAGTGGTCTATTATCTAAAGGCATTTTTTCAGACATCTAATATAGTAGCTATGTCCTAGGGATCCTGCAGTCCAGGATGATGACTGGTCTCCTGCAGGACCTGACAAGTGGAAGAACGATTCCTCATATCCAAAATAGGACCATGGCTTAAGAGAAGACAATTTACCAAGAGAGAGTGAAATAGTTTAGTTTAATGTTTGCTGATATTAATTGATTCCTTACAAGATCCCAATCTAATTACCCTTATTTTATTACCTCCTTTTTGTGAAGCATTTTAATGAGACAACTCCAGAGAAGCTTCAATTCAATTAGACATTAACATTTTGAAATATTATAGATGAAATTTGATGAGCATCCTATGTATTGGAGAGATAAAGAAAGGAAAAATGCATGTTTTTCAGGCAGCATAATCTATTATTTGGTTATCAGAGGCCTCCCTACTGACAGTTCCTGTCAAAGAGCAAGATATTAAGCACTTTTTTATTTTTTTTTCTGCCAGAAACAACTGAAAAAGAATAACTGAACTGAGCATGCACCTTCAGCGTCTGGTATAGCCGGTCCACAATGCTCCCGTTTCCCAGCAGCATCCCAGGAAGGAAGCATAGAGGGAATGGAAAGTTAAGGGTAAGGTCATGTAGTCCACCTCTGTCCTAAGATGCTGTGCAAAGTCTCTGGCTCCTACACATCATCAGCAGCAGGGAGCTGCTTAACTTAACCAGCCTGTCCTGGGGTTTTACAGTCTCTCAGATCTTGCATGAAAGACAATCCTTGTTGTAGAAAACCACTTCTTTTGTCCTTCAGAAACCAATACTAATTTGAATAAATAGTAAAAACTGGTGACAGGACAAAGACAAAAAAAAAAAAAGATAAAAGGCCCAGCAGATGTAAATCATCATAAACCTTTTGACTTCAGTGGAGCTACACCAGTGTGGAAAAGCTGAGGGTATCAGTGTTACCACTGAGGATGTGGCATTCTTTTGGGGAGAACTTTTATCTGCAGCAGCTTCTTTTATTGACTTTTTCCTGCTTAGCCCATACTTGCTTGGCATTTTATTGTCATCTCCTCTGTAATAATCAAGCTTTTTCTCTTTTAGGTGCTGAAGTTAAGCATTGTGCAACTTTAATAGTGGTCAGAGTCAGGGAAGAGGCCACTGGCATGTTGTGACTCTTCCGTGATGTTTGTGCATTAAAAGAAAATCTAAGAAACTGGGACAATTTGGTTAAAAAAAAGGGTTGTGTGAGTTTAAGGCTGTTCAAGGGCAACCTTAATTTATGTGCCAATAAGTTACACAAATATTTTCTCTACTATTCAATTAAGAACAAGTAGTTTCCTTGACAACGGCCACATTACATGGAACTTACCCGAGCTCTGAGTTCCAGCAGAGTACTTTCCCTAAGAAAGGAACATACTCATCTATCATGTAAATGTCTAATTTGTACACGGTTTTGAGAGAGAGGGGAGAAAATGGAATTTCCGGCAAATTAACACAGCCCTGGAGTCATATCCATGCTCTTTTCTGTAGTTTTCTCCTGCTTTTCATTTATCTCGATGATAACTAGTCTATTAAAATTGTAAAAGAGTAGGATTGTGAGCTGGGTGTATTAAAAACTGCAAAAGGAGGGCAGGCTGCTGGCAAAAAGGATGGTTGGGGGGTCTGGTTTAGAAACAAGAAGGTGGCAGCCTTCTTCCATGCAGAGTTGCTACTGAAAGTGTGCTCTGTGGTTCAGTTATGATGATGGTGATTAGTCCTTTTGTGGGCAAAAAGAAAGGATCTCAGCCTGATTACACATCAAATTGCTATTTCCTTTTAAACTATCACCTTTCTCAGTGCTGCAATTACTCTGCCCTATAACCCTTGCCAGGCTCCTGGCTCTTTGCATGCAGGTCCCTTTGGAGCTGTGTGGGCAGCGCATACCTCGGAGCTAGCTGGGGATCTGTGTGGCTGTTGCTGTGCTAGGACCCCTCTCAGCCTGCTGAGGTATTCCCCAAAACAAACTGAAAAGCAGCAGTCGGAGCCAAGCCTAAACATCATCTCTGGGTGTGGAAACATGCAGCTCTGTAGCAAGGGGAAAAGCCTGCCCTACCTTCACCTCAGAGAGAATGCCCTGTTCCCTTTCTATACGCTTCTGCTCTCTTCCTGATCAAGGCTGGGACTGGCTTCCCCAGGAATGTCCTATCTCTGCTCTCCAATTGACATAACCCTGCCATGGAAATGGACTTGGCGTTGTCAGATTTAATCTCCAAGGGAATGTTTCTGCAAAGTTGGAACAAAATTTGTCCCACTGCTTTCATCCTGTGGCTTACATTCCATCCATAAGTCAATTTTAAGTTTTTAAGATGTTGTTCTACAGCTTTTTCCCCCATTTCTGTGCCTATTGACAGCACGAAGCTGGAATTCATTCTTTTGAGCTGTTTGCAGCTCTCTGCTCTTGCAAAAACACTCTTATTAGCTACTCTTCAAACTTTTACACTCTTTGAAATCACAGGTACTCATATTTGAAGATCTCTCATGGGAAGACAGGATCCTTTCCATTCCCTCTGTATTAGTGGGCATTTTTGCCATGGAGTTCAATGGTGGCAGAATGCTTCACTCTCTGTGTCTGTTCCACATTTCTCCCATCTGTCTATTTTCTTCAGTTCAATCGATACAAAAACTAAAGAAATCAGGTTTAATCATATCTTTTATCCTTTGCACACCAAGCTCATGTAGGATTATTTAATAGACTTACTATGGTAACACTTTTCCTATTGAACTGTGTTCCTCTCTGAAGGAACAGCAATTCTGAGCAGCATTGCAAAATTCGTTTCTTGCAGTTAGCAATTAGATTAATTATTTCCTGTTTTACAAGTCGCTAAGGTACCAAAACTCAGAGATAATATGTAATTACACTACTCCAATTCCAGGTCACTGTGAAGGTGTAATTGTGATGAAATAAATGTTTCTTCTTACGTGATAAAACATACAGGGTTGGCTATTTGGTGGCTAATGTTAAGATTTATGGACTCTGTCATAATTTATTTCATCTAAGTGCCTGAGCATTGTAAATGATGTGACAGATAAACACATTCTCATCATGTAGTGGTGTTATCTAGTTCTGCTCCCCTCCCTCCCAGAATTTAATTGCACCTGTCCTTCAGTCAGCCTATCTCCCCCTTAATTGCATGCTGTAACGTATGAATTTCTCTAGCTGCTTTGGAGGCTGGGAAATGAAAAGTCAGTGCAAAGTCACCTCATCTGTGAGCAGACAGTGCAGGGTGAGACAGGAAACACAGGTCAGTGCCTGTTGCTGTGTGTGCAGACAAGGTCTGATTTTTCTTTTGTCCAACGGGAGCTGACAAATTTTTGCTAACTTTGGGGTATTTTTTCCTTGCCCTGCTAACTCTAGTGAGAAGCTACTGTAAACTGGGATTTCGCTAGCTCAGGAGGTGTGTGAATCTTTCCCTCATTTTCTGGGATGAGGTAAAGGCAGCCCAGGATTGATATGATGACTTGCAATTAGCCTATTTGCTTGAATGTGCAAGAGTGTGTAAATATCTTGCTGTTTGGCTTTTTTTTCTCAGTATTGTAATGGTGTTAAGTTACCTGGTCTATTCATCAAATGCTGTAACATGATGCTATGCCAAAAAAACCCCCAACCTTCTAAGACCCATTTTGAGATAGATACTAAATATTGCTCTGCCTCTTTCCAATTAAATTGTTTGACAGCATCACTGGGAACTCATAAAAAACTTGGTTTGTCTCTTCAATTCCTAAACTCATTATATCCTTCCATGGAGCTCTGAGATATTCAGCCATGCCATTCCTATAAATCTGGACATATTTTTTAATTAAAATCACTCTGACATACTGTAAATTCTCCTTCCTTCAGGTCATATAATACTCCAGGCCACAACACTGAACATGTTGAGCAATATCCTAGAAAATGCTTTCCATATCCCTTTCATATACTATTTTTAAAAGGAAAAGTTATGGTTGGGCAGCAAAAAGATGTGACAGAAACCATCACTGTGTGTAATGAGGTCACTAAAATAGCATGCATACAAAATAAAAATCCGTTTGACCTTGCCCATCAAAGGAGCCATTATTTAAATATTTGGGGAGATGAATATTTTCTTAATGCCAGTATTTTCTTAAATGCCAGAAGAACACACCTATATGTCTCTTGATATAGGCAGTGCAAAGTCTGCTCACGTCTGGTCAAATCACATCCAGCTAGGCCAGCGTTTCTAATGGTGTTCAGAGAGAGTGGACAACACACCAACATATCCAGGCATGTAATAAGATTCAGTTATCCAGTGCTGGAGAGCTAACCCCTCATATGAACACAGTGAAAACAGCCACTGCTTTATGAACTTCATCAAAGTACAAGATTTTATTTGAATCATAGCAAAAGAATATTTACAATTGTTTTCACCTTGGTTTATGATGCCTTTCCTACTAAAAGCTTGATGTTAGGAAGAACATAAAGGACGAGAGAGCATAAGATATCTCTGTAATGAGCTAGGGGCAATTTATATGAAAATTTCTGTTTAAAATATGAACTTCCAGCTCTGATCCTGAACCTTCTGCTGCCAATAGGAGTTTCTCCCTTATTTTGAAGAACCCCCTTGAAATGTTGAAAAGCTAGAGCATTTCAACAGACATGTGTGAAATAAGCACAAAAGCAATCATTACCATTAATCATTTCCTCTTAAACTTTGCTTTCTGAGGAAGGGAAGTAGTGTGCAATTATTTTTTTTTGCTGATAGAGTTAAATAAGTGACTTAGCACGCTTGTTGCACCTGCATTAATTATTCAGCTGCCTGATACATTATATCTCTCTATTTTCAAGACAGCTTACTGTGCCAATTATTTTTGATGTGGTCTTCATAAGTACAGAAAGCCCATACAGCAACCCACAACTTAATCTACTAGTTGTAAATGGAAACTTTTTGGAAGAAGTTCCGTAAGCCTGACAACGACCACATTGATCATATTGTTGAGACAGGATTCTGCTCTTTTACATTCACAGAAATAATGGGAAAGTGGTGTGTACATAAGAAGTTACATGCAGAAGTATAGAGACAGATGAGCTTTTTGCCCTCTTCTCTGGGAGCAAGACACAACTATTTCTTTCATAGAAATGACATGGCAAATGCATCCCCCAGCCACTTCAGTGCCACCCTATTGCATTTTTCGTTGCAGAGGCAATGATGTAATTGAGAGCTGAGTTTGGTACAGCGTGCTTTGTTCAGCCATCTGCCAAATTCAATTAAGTTATAGGGAATCTTTTAAGCTAGATTTGGCCTGCATGGTATGATTAAATGGGGGAAGTGCCCCTATTATGTGTTAGATGTGCTTTTGGGTAAAGATCAGATTTGCTTGGTTGGCTGAATTCAGGGTATCTTACCTTTCTGACTCCATTGGATCCAATAAAAAATTTCAGAATTATGTTGTGCCCCTTTCATTTTGATGGCTATCTTTCATTTTGATGGCTATCTTTCATTTTGATATCAAGAAGCCAAATTCCCTGCATGCGTTACTAACCTTTAGTTAATATCCTTTAGTTAATATCCTTTATCTTTTGACTTCTCCTGATTTCTATCATTTTGAATTGGCCTCTTTTGATTTCGTGAGAAAGACCATTTGCTCCAGAAACCAACAGACTGCATGAAGACCTATGCCTCTGCTAGCCACCTGGAACCAGTAGAAACAAGTTTCTTACTGGAATTTCCTCTTGCAATAGGCAAGTCAATACATTTAATCTGTATGCTATTGCTCCAGAGGCTTGTGGAGGCAAAGGTGCAATGTTAACAATTTCCTCCACTTTTGGGTGACAGCTTAGAACCTCCCCAGGGCAGAAAACCTTTGCTATTTTAGCAATAGTGGAAGGAGAGTGTCATGGAGGAAAACCTCAGACACTAGGAAGAACATATTGTAGTGTGTTACTATGATGATAGGTTCTGAACTCCTCAGCTGAGATCACAGCCCTGTTTTGGTAGGCATTGTAGAAACACCAAGTAGGAGATGCAGCCTTCAGGGGTTCAGTATTTGACCAGGACAGACATGGATACTAAGTGGATGTGGATTCAAATTCAAATTCAGTTTCATGCCAGAAACATGACATAGACACAGCTGGAAAAGATGAAGACTTTTGCTGGTGTCACAGGGAAGTCTCTGACAGAGTGAGGAGCTTTTCTTGGGTATCCAGACTTCTAGTCTGCTGCCTGAACCAGAAGAAACTCCATGCTGCTGCGGTGATGCAGCTGGAAGGGCTGGTGGGAAGTACTGCAACACCACCCGTGCCAAGAAAAGTGGGTCACACTGGAAGCTCAGTTACCTTAGCTTTTATTGCTTGGACCGGGGGACATTTTAATCAGGGAGGACAATCTGATGAGCACTGGTCATCAGGTTCATGACAAATTTTGCTTGTGCAATATGGGACTGCAACTGCTATGACGCGACTTGAGTGGAGTGGAAAGAGTGCCACGCAATGCTGCTTGTTTTCAGTAATGCAGCTGGTAGGATTGGACCTCTTGTTGCATTTTGGGGGCTCAGTGTCTGAGCTGTGTTTTGCTGTTCTAGCTGCCACTGCTCAGGTACTTCACTCCCCTGGCCTCCATCTTGTTCAGAGCTGTACAAAGAAGCCTCAGACTAGATGGATTAGATGTAATGTTTTTGCAAGATGTAATGTTATTCATGATGATGAAAGCAATGATCTTATAGGGTGTTTCCCTTTCTTACGTGATGGTATTGGCATAAACTTTTCCTCAGACTTGACAGGCATAAGGGCTTTGCAGATGGGTTTATCACTGTCCTCCCAAACATAAATATGGTTTCCTCTGGAGAAAGGACATAACAGCACTGGGTGGTGTTGGTATTTCTCAGGCTAATGACAAAGTGGCGATGTCACCAGTGATGTTAGAGGTAACATTTGAGGAGCTAATGGCCAAGGCAGGTTAGGTGAGGATAGTTTGGTGCTGAGCTGGTGCTCTGCAAAGTGACATCTCTGCTTTGCGTGAGGAGATCCAAGTAGAAGGAGCAGCCAAGCCCACAGAGCATGTGGGCAGGGGCAGTGGCTCGTGAGCTGCCTCCGGGTGAGCCAGTTCAGGCCTGGAAGCCGTGCAGTCACCACTGAAGGCGGTTATCACTAACAAGTCCCACAGGCAGGCAGCACAGTGCTCCACGGATGCTGCTATGGCACTTACAGGCTTGAGCCAATATGCCATGCAGAAGTTTGCCACCCCTCTCCTCCCAGCCCCACAGGCTCCCAGGAATCTCTGCAGGATGCCCCATGGCATGGAGCAGGCATTTTCTGGGTGTCTCAAGTCTGGTAGCACACAGCTGCTGGATGGACAGCTATTGTGTCATCCCAGCAAGCACAAGTGTTAATCTGTGCTGTTTAGATGAAGGAAATAACCAACATTCTTTTAAAATTAAATATAGGAAGTGAGATTTCTGAATCAAAACAAGATAATTTTACAGAGCCTTGCTAGATTTTGCATGTCCTAACAATGACAGGCTGAGCACCTCAGATGACCCTTGATGAAGGGACCAGATATGAATTTACAAATCAATTTACCAGTCAGATGCAGGTAGTTACCACATATATAATCCCCGTTCCCCTTCCCCTTCCATAGCACCAGGAGTCTGTACATTCAGGTACAGGACAATGACCTGTCTTTGCCTGCTCAATCCTATACATTGGCAAGACAAAGGCAGAAATCATGTGTCATGCATTATAGCAGAATGACACTTTCGTCATGTGACTGACATAAGAGGAGGGACACGGGGCTCAGATCTCTCTTCCTTAGCATCAGGGCTGTGCCTTCCCATGAAAGAAGCCACTGAGACAAATTGCAGTGTATGGTCAGGACAGGCTGAATCACACCCATAATTTTTTCACTTGGTAGGCGAAAGAAACACAAACAGTTTCAAAAAAACAAGGGTCAGTGTGTGCCTCTGCAATACAAGTTTTCCACTGGCAAAAATGTACTTTCACCTCTACCTCACCCTATCATTTTGGGTAGCTGCACTTATATTGATGCATTCTGGGTGATCTGGGGAAATTGTCCTGCGCCAGTGCCATGGGAAAGATGGTGTATCCCCTGGGGGACTGTGCCTGGGGAGTGGCATGGCAGAGAAGACAGAGCACTCTGTGGTGTCCTAGCATGCAGGCAGTGGGAAGGAAAGGGGACTGGCAAAACTGATGACACAGGCACTGGTAGGGGGCCTTGCCCACACACGCACACAAAAGGGGTTATACTGGGCTGGTTTCAAGGAGACAACGATATGCCAGCCAAGATTCCTGGCAAGGATGAAACGTAGTGTGCTGTCATGATTAATAATAGATTTTAATCCTACACTGTGCGGCATAAAATATATTCAGAGCCCACCATGTTACTGATGCGCCAGAAATGCTACAAATGGCGGGGATGTGCACAGAGTTGCCAGATAGTGGCAGAACTGGGAGAAGCATAACCATTTCAGCACGCTGCTTCCTGCAATGCAGGGTGTGAAGGCTGTGCTGCTTTTGAACCCAGCTTCTGGCATCTCCCAAGTGCAATGCCTGCAAGCACAGGGTGACACACCTACTGGGCTCAGCAGTTTCCCTGCTGCTGTCATTCTGGCCCTATCATGACAGGCAGACCCTTAGAGTTGGAGGGGCTTGGGTTTGTACACAGCTGATGCGCACTATAAGATGCGAACTCTGTAAAACCCTTTCCATTATTTTAGCTATTATCTTTTGTCTTGATCTGTTACAATAGCATTGGAGCATCTTAGAGCCTTGCAACCTGTCCAACCCCACAGCACCTCTTCCAGCAATTGGCTTAGTCTTAAAACCAGAAAAACTACAGAGAGAGTCAGAAAGAAACCCGCGGTAAACAGCTAATTGAATTGAAGTCTTTGAAGCCTAGGTTAATGAATCAGAAACTCATTTTTGCATCCAAAAGTTGCCAGTTTTGCTGCCTTTTGCTTTCACAGCTCTCTCCTGAGGGTGACCCTGTACTGCACATAGGCAGGACCCAGAACAAAGGAAAATGGCTGCAAAATCTTACTGTGAACTCAGCCACTGAGAGACGGGATAATTTCTGTGAAATCTCTCTGATACCAATTTTAACCAACACATTCCTTAATATCTGACAGCTAAATGTTTTCCAGTTGATATTACACTCCAAAGTATAAGCTTTACCACATACAACGCAGACTTATTAAACACATTTATTGTTTCATTTACCCATTATTTTCTTTACTGCTAATTGAATATGTTTCCATTCACACCCTCCAATCAAAAAGTTTGTGCCTGGTGCACTACAGGTATTATAATCCCAGCTTCCAGAAATGGGTGCATGTTAGCTCAGAGTGTCTCTAAATCCAGATATCCTGACCACAGGTCTATACTGATGCTGGCAGTAAGTGGTTTCTAAGAATTTTTGCTTTTGCTACTGTAATCTTTTTACTTAATTTTTCATGTGTAGCCCATAAGCATTTGAATTATGATGAACTTCTCTAAAAGCATGTAGACAGTTGTTTAAAATAATCTTTGCTGTCAGCTGGAGAACTCTGGGAGTAGGTTGTACCATATTTCATTCCTATAGCAAAACTTCTTAAAAAGTAAACTTCTCTCAGAATAATTCTCATGACAGCTTGTAGCCGCATCTATGCTGCATAAAATTAGATGCAGAAGTGGACAGTCTAAGGGGCAAAAGAAAAGCCCTGGGGAAGTCTCCCCATATAAACCCATACTGCTGCTGATACTGGTTTTTTTTGTTTGCTTGTTTAAACGTGTAACCATTAGTTATTGCATAAAAATGTGGTACTTCATCCACCTTGCAATTAATTTTAAGGCATAAGAAAAGGCAGAATCCTTTGGCATCAATATAGTCTAGCACATAAACACACAGTACAGGGACTTTTCCCTACCCCAGTGATTAGCAGTAAACCAGCCTGTTGTCTCCTTTGAAGTCTTTCCATACATCTGTGATATTTTGAGTCTAACATTATAAAAAAGATCTTTTATAATCTGAATTCTTGTGAAAGGGATGCATATATACACTGCAGTCTCTTAGGAGGAAACAGTTACTTTACAAGCACAATCACATTTGAAATGTGAATATATCCAAAGATTTTTATTTTTAATGATGATCAGATGTTTCAGGCCACATTAAAGAGAGAGCATTGTAAACAATACCAGTTTAGGGCAAGAGGAATACAAACCAATGTCTGAGTACAAAGAATTTGGGAGTTTTGTTTCATTCCTATGTTGCTAATTTAATTTAAAATTTGTTTCTATTAATTTTAGATATATCTGAAACTAAATTTCAGCCCAGAGCATTTTTACAAGGAAAAGATGAGGGCTTACATTGGAAATGCTGGACAAACACCTCTAAGGTCCACTCAGAGAGAAAGGACCATGTAAGGGGAAGGTGGGGAAAGCAGGAAAACACAACTCCCTGCCATGCTTTTGGGATTTTCTCCATCTCAGGTTACTGTTTCAGAGATAATCCCTTGGAGTGCTGTGAATGTTGGTTATTGATGGTGAAATTTCCATGACTGCTTAGAGGGGTTACATGCTTCAGTCCCGCTGACCGTAATACAAGTTAGACATTTAAATCCTTGAAGTGCTTTTGAGAAACCGATACCGAAATGTGCGCAAAGGTTACAAGTTCAACTCAAGGCTGCTTTGCAAGTACTGGGAAAGCATGGTCCCAGCTTCCGCCACTGGCAATTTAATGAGTAATACCCTGAATAACCTCACTCATTTCAGTGGTCCCCCTGTGTTGTAACAAAGACCTTGCATCTTCCCAATGAAGACCGATGTGTGCTCTGTGCGCCTTCTGCTTGGGTCTGATGCCACATTTCCCCCCCTGAGTTTTTTGGCTAGAAAGAACAAAGTGTGAAATTCAGAGAGGCTTATCAAACTCTGTGGGTGGCACCAAGGACTGCAACTTAAATCCCCGCCACACAGACAGGTTGAGAAAGGGAGCAGCTGACTGTAACCTTTTGAACTTTCTGAGAAAGTCAAGTATTGCCTCACAGCCTAGTGTTTCTGTTTGTCCCCTTGGTAGCTGTTTATGTTCTTCTCTATGGAAAAAGCAAGATGTTTGAATCTTGAGGACTTTTTATATGTGCTTCTGAGTTGCCCCAGTGCACAAATAAACTGTGTAGGTGCTTTGTGATCAGAATAATCTCACATGATGATCAGTCATACATTGTTCTCTTGTCAACAGCAGCCATCTAGGACCAGCCTTGTGGCCTGGACTGAATCCAGAATAAACAAGCACCCTGATGGAAATGCTCCATAAACACCCAGAATCTGGAGACATTCTTAACTTGCAAGATGCCAAGTTTTTTTCTGGAAAGAAAAACCTATTATATTCAACACAAGGACATTTTATTGGATGAAAGATTTAGATATGGAAAATTTCAAGCAAATTAATTTATGAAGAAAATTTGGGAACTGTGTGCAGGTGTTTAAAAACCGTTTGAAAAAACACCGTTCTTTTTTAAGGACTGGGTAGGATACACGTAGGGTGAAATCACTGATGGCATAAATGAGAAAATATACTGAAGCTAATGAGGCTGATACTCATTTGCATCCTTAGATATTATGGTCCACTCACATTGCTCAGAGGACTATGGAAATTTATGATTTTAGTATTACATTTCCTTCCTCACAGTTCTTGGGAGGCATATAGCTCATTGTCCCATACAGCCAGGTCATGACATTCCTCTTCACTTCAGGCACATTTGTGGTAGATAAAGATAAAGCAGTTTATTTGGCAGTTGTCCTTCAACAAACTGCTTTTCCATATGAAATTGTCTATAAATGACTTTCTGTTTCAAATAAAAAAATAAAAGGGATCCCATACCACAATCAAACCTCACCTACCCTGGGATCCATAACATTAATATGATTGTGGGACCCCTACCTTGCAGGTAGTGGCCTGATAGGATTTTAAACCAGCTTGCTGGGTTGGTTTTTTTACTGATCTGCAGGCTCCTGGTGGAGATGCTGAAGATCTGTCCCAGCAAATGCAATATACTATTGCTGCTTTTGGCTCCGCAGCCAGTGTATCCAGGGATGGTTCAGGACCTCTGCAGGACACTCATGTTAAATTGAACACCAATAGCCAAAGTGGCATAGAGCACCATTGATATGCATAATATAATCTTCACCTAAAGCTGTAGATTAAAGATCCCCTGGAAAATAATGAAATACGTTATTAAAAGGCGTATAAGCACAGGAGCAAGTTGAAGGACCCGCGTCCTTTAGTGCTGATGTACTGAAGGGTGGTAGTACCATCACAGGAATGAATATTTGGCCTTTAACTTTTTTGCTATAATAGTGCACATGGCATTTCTTATAATCCCTCTGCTTCTACCAATGCTTCTCCCTAGAGAGTGCCGGCATTTAACAGCACAGGTTCATATCTGACAAAGGGATCTCTAACTACTCTCCAGTATTATCCCGTTTACAGAAATTGCTTCTTCTCCATAAAATCAGTAGTGAGAATACTTACTCTGAGAAAAACATTTCCATCCTCAAGCTGCCCAAGGGAGGAATTAAAGAGAAAAGTATATACATCACAACAGGATATACTCCAGTGTGTTATTGCTATTTCAGTATACAGGCCTTTATGTCTGTTCCTGCCTTTCCACTCATTGCTGTTCATTATCTTTCCCCTTGCAATGAAGCTCTGAGGCATTTCCACACTCTCTCTGCAGTTGAGAAAGAAGAGATGCTGGCAAAGAATTAGATTAGTGTGTGGAAGGGGGAATTCTCCTACTTAGGGTTATGCCCTTAGCAAGCTGTATCACAACATCTGTATGTTTTTATGCTGCTCTCACTCTGCTGCTCTTCTACCCCTAAGAAAACCTCCCAGCTGCCCTGCAAATTTGCCCTATTTATATAGTTGATTTGATTAAAACTATAAAAAGTACTGGTTGAAATCTTCACATCCAAATATTCATTTTTGCACAAAATCACTAGTCAACAGATACATTCTGGGGGAGGAGAGAATTGCTTTGACAGAAGGAAATGTGACACCCACAAAGGACCAGGAGAGTAGCAGAAACATCCCAGGGGTAAGATGAAAAAGAAACAAGAGCACTGATGCACTCCTTCCTCTCTTTCTTCTTTCTGAACTCTGTCTGTAGAAGAAGAAAAAGGGACATTTATGACTGTGTCAGGTCCCGGCGTGAGAAACTAGTGTGGGCTGGGGCAGTCGCTGTGTCACACGAGTCACAGGAATTTGTATGCAGTGTGGGTGAGTGCAAGTGCAAGCCTCCTTGTCTGCTCCCCTTTCCTCTGCCCATGTAAATCTGTACCTGGATCAGGCACAGCTACAAAGGCATCAACAGTTCTCAGAGGAAGGGTGGCAAGATGGGAGTGTACGATTGCCTGATTTTAGGTGACTGTGGTACTGCCAACATTTGCTCTTTGCAGAAAATAGAAAATATTGTTTTTCAGTCTGGAGTTTGGGGGCAGGGAGGGGAACTGCTGTAGAAAGTCTCAGGCTGAGTTTCCCTTGCTGTTTGTAATAAGGGCTGGCAAGCACAGCATGCACCATGGTCTGGCACGGATCCACACGGTACCAGGTGTCAGCCTGGAGGCTGATAGTGCATCAGTACACCATGAGACCCAGAGACCAGAACAGGTAACGTAAGTCATCTTATGATTCCATGCAGACATTCAATGGCAGACGTATTTGGCATGAGTCTTATTCATATAAAAAGCAATAGCAATCTGCGCTGTAATATGGTAACACTGATTGTCCAAATGTTTTTAGGCTAGACTGTCTTTGTTGTAAATGCAAAACCAGGGCTGGAGATCACTGCTTTATACACAGGTTTGACAGGGACTGAAATGCTGTGTACACCTGAGAGGTGTTTATAAATTGGAGGTAAATCAGAGAAAAGAGGGAGAGAATTCACAGGTGAGGAAGTTAGAAGGAGTAATACATAAGATGGCAAGAGAAGAAGCCAGTAGGACCAAGAACCCTGTAAACAGGGTAGGAGGGGAAAAGTCAGTGGGTTTCAATGAGATCTTGAAAGCAAGTAAGAATAGCATGTTAGGAGGATGTTTCTGTCAGGAAGTGAAAGGCTAGACACAACAAGGCAAAAGACTAGTCTGTATAGTCTGCTGGTTTATCAGGGACAAGGATTAAAGCATCCAAACCAGAAGTTAATCCAAATCCAGACTTGCCTCCTGCATCCCTGGGATTCTATGGGGAAAACCTCTTTGCTTGAGTCTTTGAGGATGAAATCAGTATGACCACTGGGGAGATACTTTTGGGAAGAGTATCCTTAAGGAGAGAGCAGGAATATCAGGGCTGATCAGTCTCAGCTCCTGATCTTATGCTGCTGGCAAGCTGTACAAGCAGGACTCCCCTGCCACTCCACATGATTGGCAGCAGGGCTGTGCTAGCCCAGTGGCTCTGGCAAGGTCTGTACTTGGGTTGGGGCAATCACCAGTATCAATACAGACTGGGGAATGAAGGCATTGAAAGCAGCCTTGTGGAGAAGGACTTGGAGGTATTGGTAGATGAAAGCCAGGACATGAGCTGGCAATGTGCGCTTGCAAGCCCAGGAAGCCAACTGTATCCTGGACTGTGTCAAAAGAAGCATGGCCAGCAGGTCAAGTGACCCTGCCCCTCTACTCTGCTCTGGTGAGACCTCACCTGGAGTGCTGTGTCCAGCTCTGGAGCCCTCAGCACATGGACCTGTTGGAGTGGGTCCAGAGGAGGGCTGCAAAAATGATCCGAGGGCTGGAACACCTCTCCTACAAGGACAGGCTGAGAGAGTTAGGGTTGTTCACCCTGGAGAAGAGAAGGCCCTTGGGGACACCTTATAGCAGCCTTCCAGTACTTAAAGGGGGCCTACAGAAAAGATGAGGAGGGACTCTTTATCAGGGAGTGTCATGATAGGACAAGGGGTAATGGTTTTAAACTGAAAGAAGATAGATATAGATTAGATATTAGGAAGAAATTTTTTACTGTGAGGATGGTGAGGCACTGGACCAGGTTGCCACAGAAGCTGTGGATGCCCCCTCCCTGGAAGTGTTCAAGGCCAGGCTGGATGGGACTTTGAGCAACCTGGTCTCGTGGAAGGCATCCCTGCCCATGGCAGGCGGGTTGGAACTAGATGATCTTTAAGGTGCCTTCCAACCCAAACCATTCTATGGTTCTAACCCTAGGAGTAAGGGAAGCAAAGCCAGCAGGATTGCTCAGACCAACCTGGCTGCCCACCACAAGCCACTGGCATCTTGTATCTGTGAAAAACTCCAAGATGTCTGTCATCTTACACCCCAAGCTCTCTGAGCAATGTCCTATAAGTCTTTAGGATCTAACTACTCGAAGGTTTTGGCACATGGCTTGTAGGGTGAAAAGGTGTGTCCACCTTGCACAAGACAGTCTTTTAGATCTCTCACAGCTCCATTTCCTCCATATCTGAAAACAGTGATTAATCCAGTAATAAGTTAAGAGTGAGTGAGATGGTGAAATGAAAATAGTATCTTTGCCTTAATCCTTGTCTCTTTTGTATAAGTTTATTCATGCCAAAGGGTTATTAGTTGCCAGATGTACCCGAGACTCTGCTGTATGTTTATTTATAGTGACATAATGTCAGGACAGCAGTGAACTGAGTCTAAAGGAAAATTAAAATATTATTTGAAAAAGAAAAAAAATTACAAGAAAACTTCATTAATGAAGAGATGTTGATAATTGACAAGCATGCACACACAAACAGATTTAGAGGTGGCATTTATACTTCCATCAGATAACTTTTTGTTTTGCATGAGGACTTCAGCCCAGCAAACTTCCTAAGTATTTCCCAGAACTGGGACATAATCTCCAAAATAGGTATTAACATTATGTAATTGTGGTTCTGCTCATTAAAGTCCTGATCCCCAAACCCGATCCCTCAGCAAAATTTAACACAGAAATAGTGATCCAATTCATGGGTCCTTCTGAAGACAAAGAGCCCAAGCCCATACTCTTACTTCTCAGGAGCTGTAATGGCCTGGTCAACTGCAGCTACTTGTTTGTCCTCCTTCTTTTCCAGCTTTCCAAACCTCCCATGCAGACAACCCTAATTCCCTCAACATCTGCCTATTGGGTCCGTCCATTGTCCCTCCGCCCCCGCCATCCTTGACATGTCTTATCATCCTACCATGACTCACACAGCTCATACACGTGCATGAGATGAAAGAGGGTTCCTGGAGACAAAGACAGCAAACATCAAGAATTCAAGCTATGTTTTCTGTTTGCCAGTCTTCCTGTTTGGCTTGCTTTTGCATTGACTGACAAATACAACTGTAGAGCATCATCTCTAATATCACCCAGTCTCAGAGCCCCTTCCACCTTTCAGCATAACCCTGTTGGTAGAAGCCATCTACCAGAATTATACTGCTGTCAATCTGTGTGCATATGCAGCTCTTCAGGGTGCGAGGGCGTAGCATGAGTCATTTTTTTATATCAGCTGAAGGACTAGCACAGAGCATCTTGCCTTCCTGGTGAGACTCAAAATATCGTCTGTCCAGTTGAGGGACCCAGCTGACCAGAGTGCGTAGTCCTGAAAGAGGAGCTTTATGAGTACCATGGCAGAGCAAGCACCAGGTTGTTGAGAGCTGGACCATGCAGAGTGTCACCAAATACACACATGGTCACATCCTGCCCTGTCTCCAATGAGGACATCAGAGGAAGATATAGAAACTTCCCAAGCGGCAAATGGAGAAAAATCTGGTCCCTGGGAGTCCTCTAATCCTGATAGAGGCTGGTCAGGTCTGAAATGTGAGCTGCTGCAGCCCTTCTGAAAAGAATTTTCTATTGAAGTGTTTCACATTCTTGCTAGTGTTTAAAGATCCACCTTGTATTTGAATCTTGCTAAGTGTAAAACATTTGTATTGGAAAACAGTCCCTCTCCTAAAGGCAAACATCCAATATACATGGCTGCAGCAAGAGATATGAGAATGGGTCTTGAAAACAGGATCTCTTGGGATGTGACAAAACACTGAGCTCTCAGCTGCCTGGTGGGCAGTTTTTCACTTCACTGTATGCAATTAACATGAACCTAATTCACCACTGTTTTGTAGAACTTAAGTCACTTTAGCAAAATGTGTTGTGAGACCTAGAGATTTTTATGTTCAGTTCAATATGAACTTGCTCGTGTATTGATCTGGAGACTGTCAGGGATTCATCTATTTTAGGATTTAAGCAAACAACTAGACTATGTTCATTAGAGAAAAAATATGGTTATCTTTATTTATTTATTTCTGTCCTTTTGCAGAGAAAGATGAGAAAATAAAGAAGGCCAACAACTTCACCCTTGAGAGGTTTTCCTAGCTGTTGCTTGTGCAGAGGCAGGGACAGCAGAGAGAAGGAGGAGAAGTTAGGTAAGGGAGGGGAAGGCTGTGGAGAAAAAGTACAAGGCTGTGGAGAAAAAGTATATTTAGCTCTAATTTGTAGGACTTACAGAAGTGCTGTAAAAGGAAAATTTTCCAAATGTCAAACGTAAGGCCAAATTAATTTCCGGTGCTGCTCCGTGTTATATACCAGGAAAATGGGGAGTTTGCTCTTCCACAGAGAAATATGCTAAGCCTTATTTCTTGGGAGCCATAAATCCAGTTGTTATAATGGATAAAAGGTAAAATGCTGCATGGGCAAATGCCCTGCATGGCATGTATGTGTACACCCATGGCTGTCGCCCTGCACCCCGAGGACCTGGGCTGGCCTCCCTGAGGCACAGAGGCAGGCACTCAGGCTGAGACGACATGGCAGTGCCTGGGAGCATCCCTCCCTGCGCGGGCGAGTGGGATGGCATGCCATCAGGAGCAACCCTGACCCGTACCGCTGCCTTGGCAAGCTGGACAAATGCAACCATGCCCTGAAGAGGGCCGGGGAGGATGGGGCTGTGCTCCTGGCTGGCAGTGCCTTGAAGCACATGGAGGAGCTGTGGTCACTGGGGCAGGAGCTGGCGCTTCCCACGGGCCTTTGCCTCCCGCAGTCCAGCAGCAGCCACATCCTCTGGCCTTATTAGCATGCTCTGGCTCCCCAGCTAGCTTGCTGAAAGGTCACCACAGATCCCAGCAAGGACATTCCCTCCATCCGTGCCTCTCTGAGTGTGCTGGTGATGCGTTGCGAGTCAAAGACTGAGGAACGTATTCAACGATAATCTTTGCTGCAAACAGATACTCAGTTTGTCATTGTGCTATATGTGCTCTGTTAAAAGCCTTGAATTTAAAGCTGTGTATTAAGAAGCAGCAACAAACCACAGAACCTGACAAATAGCAGACATGCTAGAAAAAATGGCACCATGTTTTGTCAAAAAGTTGCAAAATGAAAAAAGCTTTGACCAGTAATACTGACAGAAAAAAAATCTGTATTCCTAATGCAGTTTTGAAGACAGCTACATGGAGTTAATTAGAGAACTAGATTTATGCTTTACAGTGTTTGGAGTGAATCAAAAAAGCCCCATACAAAGAAGAAGACACAGCTGTTTAGGACTTTCTTGACTTTAAAGAGCAAAGGCACCCCCCCCTGTTGGATTTCATAGGACTTTCCTGAAAGGTTGCTAAGAAAAGAGTTGCAATGAATTACTGTAAAGTCAAAATTGCTGTAATGCCCACATGCCTGCCTCAGGCCCTGCAATTTGCTTCACATGTTCATGCTTTTGAATAAAGACTGCTGCTTGCAAAAGGTGCTATTATTAACCACATTTCTGCCTGGTGCAATGAATTCTACAATAAGAAGTGACCCCTTGGCATATGACCCAAACAAATGTACATAAGCTTTATCTATAAACTTTCAGAATCTTTTTTTATGAAGTTTTCATTAAACTAGATAACAACAAAAGAAAGCATCACCAGTGGAATAAGCAAGCTCTTCATCTAGTGCCAACAGAATTATTGCCAGTTCTTTTTATTGAAAAAAGAATGAGATTCTTTGTGGAAACCCAAACAAGGTTGCTTCTTAGATGTAGGCTGGCAAGTGGCAAATTAAAGAGTTCAACCAAACCCCATTTGTGTAACAACAAAGCTCGGAAGGATTCTGCCTCTTCTTTTGCCTCCCATTTCGGCTTTGTTATAATTCTTTCTTAGATACTCTGATTTAGATTCAATATGACTAGGGCTTTTCCAAATCCTCTAGAATAAACAGAACAGTACAAGTTCTTTTTTTGTACTGCCAGAACATCCATGTACCCTTTCTATTATAAAATGCCATCCTCATGTTTTAGGGCTATATCCTCATATTCATGAAGGTGTTTTATAAACATTTCCTAAAAATTATCTGAACTCAGTTTCTTAGGTAGTGTGGGGAGTATCCAGTTAGCTACTGACAAGGTCCAGTACAGATTCAGCTGCCAGAATTCAGTAAAGCAACACTGTCTGAGAATAAACATGGTGTATCTGTAATACTTCCAAATATATATATTTTATATTACAAGCAGGATGATCAAAATACATAAAAGTACTTAATGCATAATAATATGCTGAAGCTTGCACATGAAGCTTATTGTTTTACCTCCCGTAACTGTGAACTGCAGACATGGTCCCAGGTCCATGGGTAGATGGATGTAGGCATTAAGATTGGGGTATGAAATATTTGCAGATAGACGCTGACTCTGAAAAACTAGGAAAGAGGGATTCACCTCCATAGGTAATGAAAATGCTGTGGGAATAGTGATGTGAGTCCTGTTCCTGCCTCAAACCCAAAACTTTTACTGGATTGTAAATGGGATAGGGTCTGCGCTGACCTGGTTTTCAGCCCCTTCCTCCCTCTGGGTTATTACAGGAGTCTGAAGACCCTTAGCACTAGAGGCCAGAGGTTTTCTGTTGTAGGTGGAGGAAATGCAAAGCAATGCAAAACCAGACGAAAAATCTAACCAGATGAATGCTGCAAAAATTAGTGGATTTGTCAAAGATTAGTAGCTGTTTTCCTGTGTAATGCAGGTTTGCAGTGCAGCAAATAGGATTATTTGAAAACCAGCAATTTTATTCTGGGCAATGCTGTTTCTTGCTGGGTTAATCGGTGCTCTTAACATGCAGGGAGCATTGGAGGGCTATTTTTGCTTTACAGATGTATAAAAAGAGAACATAATCAATTAAAGCTGCCACTGTAAATACTTCGGAGCCAGGATGATTCCCTTCAACTGTTTATCAATGAATGGCATTATTCAATAAATGTAATCCTTCAGAGATTAAGAATCATTAGCTAATAAGCTATGCCTTAGTGCATCTGTAACATCTGCAGTTTCCTGGTCACAGAAATGCATTTGTCACAGCGAGCACAGAGAGGAAACAGGCAACCATTCCCCAGCTGAAAACCTTATGAAAGCAGGGACCTCACAGAGGAGGCCAGGGAGGGGAGGGAGCCAGTTCTGCGTGCTGCTTGTTCCCTTGCACAGAGAAAGCAGAGCTGATTAAAAAAAAATCTGCAGAGACCTGGAGCTTTAAAAGACAAACCCCCAAAATCCCAAAGCCAACAAACCCAAATACTTGTGGATTTTTGAAACAGCAGGCTCCAAAGAAACCACTTTGAAAGCAGAGAAGGCTGCTAGGTTCTTTGCTGCTCTCAACATCCTTGTAAGTTACTCTCCCCACAATTATCAGCAGAGTCTATTTCACCACAACGGATTTAATTGTGCATTGACGCTGAGAGGGGGAGAGAGAGAGAGATGACAGGCAGCCTCGAGGAAGAGATTTGTCCCCTCCCATTGGGCAGTTTGATAAGGGATGTTGATTCTGCGTGGTCTCACAATGGCTTTTTTATTTGTTTGCTTAATACTGGGCTGTTTCAGAAATGCGCACAGCTGAGCTGACAGGAGATGCAAACAGAGCGTGCTCGTTTGGGAATTACGGGGGTGGCGGTACACAGGAAAATAGCCTCTGTCTTCTTCACAGGAAAGTCAGCTGATAAACTGATCTTAAGACAACGTATCTTCCTTCCTGTAAAATGCAATAACAGGCAGATCTTGTGACCTCGATGGCCTTCTGCTGAGTTTATTCCTAACTGGGGAGGGAAAGGGGGAAGCTTTCCTTGGCAGACGTAGGACACAGCTCCTATGTGAATCATGTGGCTGTGCTTAAAGTGAGAGCCAACAATACCAGCATAGTGGGCCACATATCTTTCAAAGCAAGCGAGTTCACAAAGAAGTCCCCTGCACGCGGAGATAAGCTGCAGCAGCCTTTTCATTAAACATCCGCTGTGTACTTCCCGTTGGAGCCGCTGGCTTGGCCCAGGGGACGGCCGACTGACGAGAGCCAGCAGCCACTCTCATGGCTTCTCGTTTTGCTATTTTCCCCACAGCACTCGGCAGAGGGCAAAGAGAAACATACCATTTATGTCACCCTATTAAATACACACAGCTTTTGCAGCTCTGCATCATGCTGCAGCCTTTCTCATCCCTGTCTTGGCTCTGTGCAACAGAGTAAACATCATAAAGAACATAAAAAGGAGTTTTCCTGAATTTTCCCTGAACTTCCCTGGCAACAGAAAGCTTTAACGGGGTAAGGCTTTTTTTCCCCTCGAGAAAACATTCCTCCCGCCCTCCTTCCTCCTCAAATAAAGTTGGCAAAAACTCAAAGTCTTGTGCTTGAGGGGCATGCTCAGGGGTGCCTCCAGGAAACTGTGTTCAAAAGAGTTAATGCAGCAGCTCACTTGCCTGCTTTGAATCATACTGTGTCTGTGCTCACTCTTCCTCCCCTTGAATTAACTTTGCTTTGTAGTACCCAGATTGTTACAGCTCACTCCTACCATACAGGTTGACGACAGTAAGCAGGCATCAGTCCAGGCTTTCTCCTGCCTTGCACCGCAGATGGCCCTTTAAATATGTGCTGTATGAGTGTAAAACCCTACCATCTTGGATTTATTGGTATTGTACACCCCATTGCTTCTAAAACCCACATACCCTCCTCTAAAGGATTCAAGAGCGCTTCCACTTAATACTCTCAGCATTTACAGCTGTTAAAGCTTGTGCTGGTACAAAACCAAGAGCCTAAGGCAGGACCTAATTTTATGAGGTGCTATATGTGAGTTCTGACTCAGGACCTTACAAGCCAAAAAGAACTAGAGGAGACAAACAAGTCAGGATGGGGTACAGGCAGGGGGCATGCACTCAGAATAGTGTGCATACGTGTCTTAGGTCTGTATATAATTGTCCTTATTTTTACAATGGGGAAAATGAGGTTTAAATTGAAGTGGCTGTTTTCTGAGGGAGGCACTGTGCCTAAGGTGCCATTATTGCTGCACCATGATTGAAAATAGGATCAGAATTCAGAAGAGCAGGTCTGTGAGTTCTGAAATAGGACCACAGGTCAGGGATTCCCAAACATTCATATTTAAACTCAAGTAAGACTGTCCTTAGCTTGACATGGAGCTGAGGAGCTACAGCTGCCAGTGATGGTGCTGGCTGCCACCACCAATGGAGACATTCAGCAGCAGAGGTTTGTGGACCTCAGGCTGAGTTGTGTTCCTTTTAAGCAGATTTGTATTGAACAAGAAGGCCAATATTTTTGATGCTAATTAGTGACACCTCCTTGTTTGAGGACGATCTGCTTGAGAGAGAAGTGGGTACACAAGCTGCTCGTCAGCAAGCTGATTCCCATCCCCTTCTTTTCCTGGCTCCCTTAGCTGAGAAATGGCACCCTATTACCCAGCATTCAGTGCCCACATAGCATCGCTTAAATCAGACACACCAAGGGACAAAATTCAAAGCATAATTCTCAGATCCTCCTGCTTTTCCATCTGAGGTGCCAGCTGCAGTCTGCATTTTGTGGTCAGCCGATGGTCAGTGCCCCATCTGCAAGCACTGTTCACAACTTGGAAACTACCCCAGCTCTAGGATATAACTTTACATGGAGAAATAAACATGTTGCAAATTCAACATACAGTTTCAGCTATTGGACAGCATGCACTGCAGCAGTGGAAGTTCAGGTCCAAAATTCCATCCCCTAAAATGGGCTCAATTAACAGAAAAAAAAAACCCCAAAAAACAAACCTTAATGCAGAAGCCTGCCCATTAAGGAAGTTTTGCCACTTCCCTCTCTTTCTTTTTGTCCATCTGGACAGATGAAAGATTCACATGTAGCCTCTCCAGGGCATTTCTCAGGAGGAGAAAGGCATCCTCTTCCCCTTCTGCAGTGCAGTTTAACTCATGCAAACACAGCACCAGCACATCTGACCCCAGTAAGTCTCTGTTCAGCTCAAGGGTTGTTTTGGCAGAACTCAATGTGGATCTTTTATGTGGAGTCTGAAAGTCACCTGATCTATCTGGTGTGGGTCAAATGCATGGCAGAGAATGTGCTAACAACTGATCTGTGAAGATTACTGCAGGGCCGTGCCTGATCCTGTGCCCTGGCCCCTCAGGTTTGCTAGAACATAACCTAAATGAATGCATTACTGCTGCAGAAAATCATGCTGCAAACAATCACCCACACTTTGCTCTAAAACTTAATTCACCTGGTGCAAATTCACTGGGCTCTGAAATCATGCATATTTTTTATCTTTGAACATGCAGTGAATTTCTTCTAAGATTACAGTTCTTTACAGGGTGAGGTGGAGGGTAGGCAAGTGATGACTCATAAAGTTTTTGCTGAATGTATGTCTGATTTGAAACAATACTACTATACATAAGGTAAAGGTGCCTAAGAAGAACAAGAAAGGACTTTTTATTAGTATATAAAAAGAAAAAAAGAGGTAGAAGAGAGGAAGCCTTTTCCCCACCTTCTTATTACAGCATAGTTGGAAGGTTGAAGCCTGAATCTTTAACCCTCATAAAATTTCCATGTGAAAGAACTGAATTAATTTAAGGCAGTTCCACTTGCTTCCTCAGCTGTAATCAAATTACTAACATTCCCCAAGGACATGCCTTAGGTTCCCCTAGATCAGGTATTTCATACTTCTAAGCCAAAAGAGAACAAGACAGAAAGTTTATGTCAGTCACTGATCAGGGTTCCCATTTAAATTCCTGTTCCTGTGTTCTGACTGTAGAGTGATGAGCATGCACATTTTTTCAGAGAAACGCATAAATATATTGGTGGGCAATATTTGTAAGACTTGTCATTTGTTCGGACAGTGTGCCCCTGCATGGGTGGAAGACAATTCCAGCCTCACTTGGTGGCTCACTTACTCACCTGGGTCATGTCCATGGGAATGTTACATGAAGTAATACGTTAAATAGCATGAAAGGGAATGTTTCTTCACAGTACACAGATTTCATGAGCCATTCCTTAGCTAGACAAGGCTTACTTTTAGGACAAAACCTCAGTTTATGCAATGCTACACAAGAACATAATGTGGACTAGCCACAAGCTCTGCACAGGGAGTGGGCTGAGCTGGGGTCTGCCACAGACTGCATGGCATAAGGCTACATGTGTCATTTCAGTGCATTTGATATCCTCAGCTGTAAGGTATGATAGCACTTCTTCTTCCTCAGTCTGTATTCAGAGTGTGTTTGCTCTGTGAGAGGGACTGCCTTTTGCTGCACATTCTGTGAGACCTAGGTCTCAGTGTCTGCCCTCAGCTGCAGTGCCTTGAGATGGTATTTTAATACCAACACTTGAGATGGTACTTTAATACCAACACTTTGGTGTGAACAGCGGCTCTCTCACCTCAGAGAGAGGGGAGTGCAGGTGTAGGTTCTTCCTTTTGACCTCCCCTGAAAGGGAATGAATTGCTGTTGGAATAATTATATCATGTCCTCCTGCTTCTCCTCCTTACATGTACCCTCTCTCTTGACTGCGGATCATTAGACGCTCCAGACGTCCTATACAGCCCCTGTACCGTAACACTCATGAGGTCCCTCATCAAGCTAACAAGCAAATTACCCGTGACAGTCCTGGCCAAACTCCTGATAAAGGTTCTGAAACACAATGACACCCTCACTTTTCTTTCTCCCTTGTAAAATCAATCAGACTTACACTTTAAATAGGCAAGTGGCCTAAAGGAGAAATTTTCCCAGACTGTCAGGGTCCTGGGAAGGAGAGCTGAGGAGGGTCATTCTGCTCATCATTTATTGTTGAAAGAAAGTGGCTTACATAGGATTTATAAATCATCAAATGCAAAGAAATATTTGTAAATAGTCTGTAAATGACTGGCAGTCTCTTTACCCTCCTGGCTGTATTTAACACCCTACATTCTGTAAATCAAACCTTCCTGATTTTGCTAAGGTGACAAGACATTGCTAGAATGTATTAAACACAGTTACAGAAGTACATGAGGTGACTGATGTAATTGAACATGATGTTTTGGCCTGGGAAATTAAAAAAAAAAACCCCGACGCTGTTTGCTGAAAACCATGGCTAAGAGGACTTAAAAAGACTAAAGATTAAAAAGCAGCTAGTAACCCTATAAAGACAGTTATATTAGTGTCTCCAATTTGCACAGCACTAGTTGCTGTGCCCTGTAAATTGTACATCATGCCTCCCTCTCCTCCCCAGCCCTGAAAGGTTCCCCCAGTTTCTCAGCATTGCACAGGGCTTCCTCAGTAAGCCTTCATGTACTTCAAGTGCTTTACTGAATTAATACCATTTTGCAGATAAATAATCAAAGCGTGTTCTGTGATTCAGTGCCTTTTCCGGTGTTCACTCATTTATTCTCACTTTGCAAAAAATTGTAGTTTGCTAGGGGTTTCCCACTCTTTGGTGCAAATTAAATGAGGCTCAGCTATAGAGGTTAATTGATCTCAAATCAGAACTGCCAACACAAGACATTTGAATATATTGAGCCAGGCCCCCATTTAGTGTGAGTGACAACATAACCTCCTCCCCGCCCCCCCTTCTTTTTATGTGCCTTTTGGATTCTGAAATTTCAGCCAGCACTTGGGTCACGTTTTCAAGCCTCTCTTCACAACAATGTGATGCTCTTGCAGAAAAGACAAATATCAGTCACTCCAAGATGTATTAGCAGCAATGCTGGGTATAAGACAAGAGAGGCAATTATTCTGCTCTACTTGGCAGTGGTGCAGCCTCAGCTGAAGCAGTGCATCGAGTTTTGGGTGCTGCATTTTAAGATAACTGCAACAAGATGATAAGAGGTTTAGAAAACATGAACTTCTGAGAAAGGTTAAGAGAACTGGGATTGTTTAGTCTAGGAAGTAGAGACAGAAGGAAATGATAACACTTTGCAAATGCATAAAAATTATTTTAAAGAAGGCAGAAATCAGTTTTTCCCTTCTCCATAAAGGGTAGGACATCAAGTAATTGGTTAATTTACCACTTAAATTCAAATTAAATCTTAGGAAAAATAGTCTGATTACAAATACAACATAGCATTGGAACTGGCTTTTCAGAAACACAGAGATCTCCTTTACAGAAGGTTTTTAAAAACAGATCAGGCAAACATCTGGCATGCATCATGCAGGCTGTGCGCAGTCCTGCTCCCCTGCCCTGTGGGAATAACCTGCCAATGTTTCTTCCAGTTCCCCATTTCCACAGTTTGGTGGTTCTAGGAGTGTAGGCAAGAAGCAAACATTTAACAAGAAAAGAACTTACTTAAGTAAGTTGAGACTGCAAGAAAAGAACTTACTTAAGTAAGTTGAGACTGCAACATAGCTGTTTACCTTGGGGCCTCACCTTTGCATGTAAAAGATTCAGTACTGTGATAATCATGGTAAAATCCCCCAAGTCTGCAATACTCTGGATGCATGTTGTGACCCTTTACTTGGACCTCATACATAGCACAGGCCACTGAACATCCCTCCTTGCGTGTCTCTTTGAGCCCCATAATTTCTGATTGATTAAACACATATATCAGAAAGGTGTCCAGTCTATCTCGAAAAAGCCTTTGTTTCTTTCTCTAGCAGAAAAGATTCCACTGCATTGCTTTCTGTGCTGCTCCAAAGGCTAATTGACTTCATTGTCATAAATCTACATTTTGTTCCTATATATCCAGCTTTATCTGGCCTCTTCTCACCCTCATTAAGGTTGCTTCTGCCAGCAGATGTTATTTGTATTTAGAGACTTAGAGGAGGTCAGGTTACCACATGGCCTGCTGATCAATAAACTGAACAAAACTCGTGCAACTCTTCTGTCATGATAAGACTGTTTTTCCATTTCTCTAAAGACTGGTGGAGTTCATACCTGACCGCCAGTGTTCAATAAACATATGTGCATAAAGCCATGACCACAAAAATGCAAGAGGCAAAATAAATTGGTGTGTGACATGTTATCTATCATATAGGCACTTACACCTGTATGTGCCATGACCATGAAATGGAATGCAAAAGCAAAATACCCAGTATAAGAAATTCTTTAAAATTCTTTTAAATGGTCTCTTGCTGTCTTTCTCTCTCTGTATCACACACACACATATACATATCTATTCATTGTGATTACAGACACCAGTGTGAATTAGTGTTTCCCCCTAGTATTATATATTGGAACCAAACTGAACACAAATATGAACATTTGTTCACACCCATAATTAAGTGGTCCAATTTCCAGACTTGCTGACTATTTGCTCCTGCAAAGGGACCAAGAACTGTGGGTACTTGGGATTGCTGGAAATCAGACTACTCAATTAAATTTCTCAGCACTGATTTGAGAGTTGAAGTTTAAACTAAAGACACTGAAGCTGTGTATGTTTCCTTTCAGGAAAATATAAGAGTGCTAACCAGTCTGGTTTACTCAGAAGCTGTATTTCTCTTGTAGATTCAGATATCCAAATTAAAGGCTTTCTTTCATGACCTTGTCAACAAATCCTAGCCTAGAAGAACCACTTTAATAAGGATCACAATGCACTTTAGTGTCTTTGCTGATTAAGACCTTGGACAGAAGGTAAGGTTGCTAACTAGGGCTAACGCTGGGAGTAATTTTCCTGCTGACACTTGTCCACTGTCTAGGAAATGAGATGAGACCACCACAGCATTTTAGAAAGTCTGGTAAGATGTTATTAGACCATCATGCCTTTCAGTATCTAGGATCAGCCTTTGCCAGATTTGAACTAATTATCTAGAATCAGAGTGGGCAAATACTTTGTTTGAAATGGGTTTTGTAAGGGTTTGGTTTTTTTTTTTTTTAACCTGGTCCTTGGTTTCTCAGCTGAATTGACTAGTCCTTGAACTGGAGGTTATTTGCAAGCATGTTAAATGAAACAAGACATTTTGTTGGATGTACTATTAATGCAGTAAGTTTCTTCTCTTTGCTGTATAAATACAACTTTTAGAATCAGATCCTGCTGCTGCAAACACAGACAATTCTGTACTTAGATTTGGCTTTGCTCACGTACTCTGTAGATACTTCTTAAGCGTCCTTTGTTCTGGGGAACATTTCCTAGAGTTGATGTATTCACTGGAGTATTTGCAGGAGGCGAACACAAATGAGATAGAGTCGAAGGAAAGATAATTCACTTCAGAAATGAACGGAACACATCTGTGAGATATTAAAACCAACGGGAGCCTTTCCATGTGTTATTTCCAAAACTTCTACAAAAGACACCAAATCCTTTTGCTGAGCCTCCAGTCACTTCCACAAATGAAAGTGTTTAACTGTTGACTTCACCCTCAGTGCCAGGTCCAAGTATTGGGTATCAGTCATTAAGTGCTAGTTACACAGAAAATTTGGGCATGCCTCAAATTGTCAAGTCTACTTGTGCAAACTCGATATTTATATTAATTGAGGTGAGAAGTGATTCACAGTCAGATGACTGCTGTTTCCTTTGTTCGGATCTGATTGGCAGCACTGGATTATGCTGTGGTAACTGTCAAGGCGAGACAGGACATGTATCAGCCCTTCAACTTTAAACTGTTTGATGAGAGCTTTCATGATATAAACCTGTTTCACACTGGTATAGATGACTTCTTTTTTTAATTAAACAGTAACATTAAATGAGTGTAAAAGCTTTTATTATTTTGAAAAAAGATTACCAATTCATTTAACAATACTAATAGAAGTATGCCTGTCCTAGACACACGTTTCCCTGAAATTTTGCTGCTTGATTCCAGAGGCTGAGGTTGGCTCCATTTCTCTGTAGTATATGAACTGCAACTGTCATGTCCAAAAGACAAGGATCTTCAGGTGAAATCAATAATACACTAGGGTCCTGATTAGCCACATGCACCATACATTGTAGGCAGAAATAATAAATACCTATATCTAAGGCTAGTCAGGTGTGAGTCACAAAGTAGAAAGACTGGTAATAATTCACAATGTGTTCTTAGAAATTACTATAAAAGGATAGGGATGGCATGAGGAAAAATTGTGCCTGAAGCCTTTTCTCCATTTACACTCATTTGAATGAGCCTGGAATTAATGGAATTCAGTCCAAAGGACACGGTGTGCCATGTCAGGTGGTAATTATGGCTTGGTGCTGTTCACATTATTTATACCTTTAAACATGTATGCCAAGAAGCTTCAAGTTACAGTACACCTAGCAATCTCTTCATTCACAATAAAACAGCTCAGAAGATGATTGCTAACTCCCAAAAAGTTGCAGAACATCCATTGCTTACCTGCTTTTTGAGGAATTATTAATATATTACATCCCTTATAAGTGAATTCTCAAGCATATAGGATAGGATGGGCAGAGGTGGGACTTACAATGATACAATAAGAAAAATAGCAAGAAGCCAGTGTTTTTCAAGCTGTCAAGTAATTTACTTCATTAGCTTCTTTTTTAGCTTTATTTTGCTTTTCCCTGAGCAGCAAGGCTGACAATATCTAGGCTCGGACCTCCACAAGAGACTTCAGAGAACAGAAAGAAGAGAGGCTTGCAATACAAGACCACATGCAAGGAATATAAGTTGTCAGAGAAAGAAAAAAGGCAAGTTTAAGAGTGCTGGTAATGACCTAGATATCTCGCTCAACCACAGGATAAGTGTCTGTCTACTCAGCAAGCTTAGTTTAATTTTTACTCCCATGTTTCTCATTACAGATGGCAACAGGCTGATGCTGGGTGTTACTCTATCTGAGCTGGTTAGTTCATCCCATGTCTAAAAACACAGTCTTCACGTTTCTCAAAGGTTTCTAGTAGTTCTAGTTTCTGCTTTACCAAATTTGTTTTTCTGTACCTGATGAGGTTTTAAAGTAAATCATTGAAACTTAAGTCAGAAGGGGAAAGCTCTTAGGCTCAAATAGTGTGGCATCTAGTAAGAGACAAATTGTTGGAAAAAAACAACCCAAAACCCAAGGGAAGCAAAGCATGAGTCATGGTTTCTCTCTAACATGTCACTGGAAATATCCCTAGGACCAACCAAAAAACTTCAACAAATTCCTGGTCTCTTTAATTAGAGCTAGAAAAGTTCTAATTTATTTCCCGTTACTCTGCACGCACCATTTAAAAACACAAAACTAGTGGCCACGGCTAGATGAAGCACCCCCAAGCAAACAGATGGACTACAAAATCACACTACCCACTGCTAGGCCTGTTCATGGGCTTGTTAAGGGTGGGGTTGGTCCAGCAGAGATTAAAAAAAGCCCTGTTTGCTTTTGTTTCTAAGGGAACCTCTACTCATGTGTGTCATAATGTACTCTTGCACAGGGGCTTTAAGAATTTGTGCCTTGAAGCGAAGGGATGAATATTGCTGTTTTAAGTCCCAGATATGAGAGGGATGATGTATTTAAGCGTATAATGGTCAGTACATGCAATATTGCTGTGCTCTACTTCCTAGTACCCTTACAACCAGGTGAGTCCTTCCCAGGAGTTTTTTGTGATATTTTTCAGATGCTGTGTTAATAATGTTTGCTTTCTGATTTTCTTTTCAGACAAGGGAGAAAGATGGATGCAAACTTGAAAAGAGAATTGCAAGCTCACCTGGAAACAAATTGCTTTGAGATTGTTTGTGCTCTGGTTAACTCGTCTTTGCAGGCGCTCTGTTTTGAACAGAAAGACAGGCCTGTTCCACAGACAATCAGAAGAACTTGATGCACCCAGTAACTTGCAAAACAAGCCACACACTCAAGCACCATGTGTTCCCAAAGGACACATCAGCTTCCATACTTGTAAGTCAAGGAATCTTCTTGCTTATCCTACTTTGGGATAATTAATCATTTCTGCCTTTGTGAAATCTCAGTCCTTACCAAAGTAACACATGCCATATGTTACTGTGATTGATCTTACTAATACACTTAGCCATTTCAACTGCTTGGACATTGTTGTCCAATTTCACAGACTTGCTGTAATACAACACTAGGATCCTGTGATCCAGCTTACTCTTTTTTTAATCTTTCTTTTTATTCTAATAAAATTTGCACTGACTTCTAGTTCATATGTGCTGGGAATAAAGGCTGAATAAATGTGAAACAAGGACTACGGGCACTGACTAGTACAAAGCTAAAACCCACAGACTGATGGCCATTTACAAGTGCCTAAACATATTTGTTGCACTCAAAAAGACCACTTTCTATTTATATAAGTTTCTCTAACAAATTGCTTTAGCAGCTGGAGAAACCTGCACAATGAATGTTGTTCTGCTGTTGCTGGTGCCATATCACACAGCAAGCACAAGCTTTTGAAAATGTTTATAAAGGGCTCTACTTCTCTAGCACAATGCCTTACGTCTAAATATTGTGGCTGGCTGATATCTGATAGGCATCGGCCCACAGTGCAGAGTTTCCTGGCAGAAAGGCAGTGCCTACTGCCTTCGCCACAGTGATGAGTGAAGGTGCACAGGGTGGGATGGGCTGGGTGTCAGGAGGAAAGTGGTGTGCAGCATCACTCCCCCGCTCCTCCCCAGGACAGGCTACTTCTGCAAAAATACCAGGAGAAAGGAGTCCTCTGTGCTGGATGCCATGCCTCCAAGGGAGGTGTGAGCATGCATGCAAGTGAATAAACAAATAGCAGTCCTTAGTAAATTAACAGCTCTAACCACCCTTAGCACTGTGACGTGGCTTCCCGCTGCAGCCTCTCTGAGGGGCTTGGCAGAGCCAGCTCTGCTTGCACCAGGGCTGAATGTGGCCCAGCACTACTGCATGAACCTTCTGTAAATTCCCCTTTGCATTTCCACAGAGCTGGAAAAATAGTTGTATATGGCTCAGAGATGTTTTTGTGTTCTTTCTGGAGGGTGAAATACTTCTGACTTCCAGAGCAACCTTTACCTGCGCTGCTCTCTGAATGAGACAAAATAATGCCTTTTCTTCCTGAGAAAATTTACAAGGACGACGGGAACTGTTGAAGGCAATGTGATGCTTGTGTTGCTTTTTGTCTGTGCTAATGTCAACTCTGTATTCATTATAATCAGTCAGTGTGAAGGTCTCTGTGATATGTATCAGAGAGACAGCTTACTCCGCACTGCTCTGTCCCACTGGCTTCCAAATCACTTTCCTAGTAATTGCATTTGAAAGGACGATCATTTTTGCCTTGGATTAGTCTAAAAGCCTTTCCGTCATTAACCCATTTCTCCTCCTGTGCCCGAGGCAGTCGGAGACGAAAAGGTACTGGATGTTTCCTTTCATTTGTTTGTTTTGTGCTTTTTACAGCACCTTCCTCAGAAGGAGGGGGACGTCTCAAACACAGGCACAGACAGTGCCTCTGTCCCCCTCTGGAAACCCACTTCCTACCCTTGGCATTGTTCATGTTAACGGAGCCTGACGTGTTGCAGCCCAGACTCCGTTGCATTTAAAACGATTTAAAACAAAATGAGCAAAATGCATCAGAGTCTTCCCGAGTTTGTGGAGAGGGAGTTGTATAACTGATTTTTTAAAAAAGGAAAAAAAGAGACAGCTGGCAAGAAGGAAAGAAAGAAACCTACGAGCAAAAAGGAAGTGCTTAGAAGACAGGAGAAAATAGTAATTTAGTATCATGCATGAAGGGCTTTCAGGCACAACTCAACAGCAAGCCAGCACTCAGGAGCTGGGAGGGACCAGTTTCATACTGTGTACCACGACTTACACAGAGTGCCACCAATCAGCAAGAAGGAAGGCAATGGTGGAAAAACAAGGACACACCTAGAGAAAATTGGATTAATGGGAAAAAATAAGGCAGCAAAGAAAAGAAGCCACTGAGAGTTGGGGGAAAAGGAATAAAATAAAATAGGAATAGATGTGTAAAAAGGAAGAGAGAGGAAAAGAAATTCAAAGGACAATTTTTTAACTTACGGATTTCACTTTCAATGTCTTCAATTATTATTACAAAGTTGCCTTCCACAATGAAGCTTATCCCAGTGGGCTGCTTCCTTTAACGCTCAGGCTTGGGGGAGATAGGGTAAAATACATAGGTGAAATTCTCTGTCTTGTCCATTAACAAACATAGACATCAGTCTTGGATCAAATCAAAAAGTAAATGACTCACAGTTTGGGCTATTGGGCTTGGTTTGCTCCCAGCAAAGGGAACATGGCTGATACAGAAAATATTTCCTCCTGGAGCGGTTCCATGGAGAGACTAACTGCGGGGTGTATACCAGGAGCCATGGTTAGTGCAAGGGTTGCAATGTGCATTCCCAATGCAGTCCCGAACAGTAATTTCTGGGTAAGTGCAAGGCCTGAGTCACGCTGTAAGTGCTGTTTGAATAATCTGACCAATCAGCCTGAAAATGACACCTTTTTCTTCTGAAGAAGGGAGCTTTCTCTCTAGTTTTAAAAAGATAGGAACAGAAAACACAATTAATATGCCATTGTAAGGATAAGTGTAAATGTGCAGATGTTTGAGTGAACTCCTAGGTTTTGTCTTGTAATCCTTGCTAATTGGAAGGCACAATGTGTTATTTAGAGTGCACTTGGAGGACCAAGTTCTGCAAAATACTGGTATGGCATTATATACAGAATTGACCATCTTTGGACCAGACCATGGATGAAATTTAACCCTAGTGACCAACCAGTAGACTTTACAGGGTCAGCAGGTAGAGGATCAACGCTGCAGTGAGGTCTAATGATCAGCCACACAGAAGGGAAAGGCTGCATGGGGTGTGCATGTATTCCTATGGGAAGTCTGCAAACTTTGTCAATCCTTGTTTTGTACTGGTGCTATGTAGTTCAAAATGAAAGCAACATCTGTTACTAATGAAAGCCTTAAGTTGTGACATCAGTCACAACAAAGTAAGAAGTCTTGCACTGATTTTAGAAGATCACGCATTCCTGTGCACTTTAGAGAAGTAGGGTATCTTTTGTTACTTTTTAAAATGTAAAATAATGCTTTTGTGGGTGAGTTACCTTTCAAGGAAAATCACCTTGACGGTGAAAGAAAATGCCAGTGATGTTACCATAACTATATTGACAATGATTCCTGATTTATAAGTACCTATACATGAAAATCTAAATGAAATTTACTGTCTTTTTTTTCCCAATGAAGTAAAATCAATACAAAAATGAGATATTTTTAGACTATTTTCTGTTGACAGTATTCCCTGTAAACATTAACTCATTATTTATCTATCCCAAGGAATGGTATGCATATGAAGACAATTGCCTTGCAGTGGAATGTGACCTTGGCTAGTCTGTAACAGCTAAAAAATGCCATCCCACTGACGTTATATTGTTTTGATGGGAGGGAAAATTAGCTAACTTATTTGGAAAAGTTGCAAGGAAACCTTCAATTTCTTAGCATGACTTCAGCTAACCTTTAGGCTCTCTCTTTGGGAATGCCATTAGTTTGTGCTTGCACAGTGTCATTTACCTAAGAGCTTTTTACAAAGCTTTAAGGAAATATTAATTAAGGTTACAGTATTTCAGGGGAGAAGCAAAAGTTATTAACCTCACTTTAAATATCAGACTCTGGACCTGTTTTGTCCCGTTGCAGCATCGAGGACTGTGGATGGACCCTGTGACCAGCACCAGGCTCATCCATGGGTTCAGACACTGTAGGGCAGTGCCCATCAGAGAGGGCACACCTAATGCTGGGATCACCCTCAACTCCTCGCTCATCCCTTGTCCTCAAGCAGCCCTGCTCTTGCTGCTCCTGGGCAGGTCTGCAGCCAAGCTGAGCTTGTCACACAGGCTGTGTCCACAGAAAACAACAGCCCATGTCCTTTGCCATCCCAGCAAACAAGGATTGTGTGGTAGTCCTGCCATTCTGTCCATGGTCTTTCTGCAACAGAGGATATCTCCTCTGAAAAAAGAGGGTCCCAAAAGCTCTCTGTGCTGCTTTAGCAGACTCTTGTTCTGGGGTGCTTGTTCGGGTGTCAGGGAATAGTGGCTGGGATGCATGGGTACAGATGTGACACTGTTAGCTAGTGGGTAGGGCGTGCTGGGAAACCAGTCTTTGCAGGAACATGGTACATCTGCAAAGTTATGTGTGGGTCAGAGGAAAACATTATAATCAATGACTACAGACACAATATGCCTAGTACAGATGGGACTTGAAACAAAACACAATGTGTAAATAATTCTTATATTGTGTTTCTGGAACATCTCCCCTGCATCATTGAGATTGCCAGAAATAATCTCTCTCTCTCTCAGTCATGGTCTCAGTGATCTCAGAATATAGCTATTAATGTAATTTGTTCTAAGCTTTGCAGAGGCACATGTCTCCACATTGGTAATGATTTTCCACTTGAAATGTTGGCTGTTCGTACCTGAGCTTTGGGTCTGGAGCCATAACAAGGAGCCTGGGTGTTGGCACCATGGCTGAGCACCTCTCCCTAACTGAACAGACACTGCTAGGCATCCAGTTCTGGAAATCAGACTGTGACAAGCAGGGAATGAAGGTCCATTTAGGGTAACATTTTACATTTGGGCTAAGAGTATGTTTTTGAGAAAAAATTTCCCGGTTGTCCCCACTTCCTTTGTTTATGTTGACAACCCACAGAGCATTGTCAGAGCACCCAAACTGGGTTCCCCTCAGGTAAAACCAAACTGAAGGATGCGCTGCAGGACTGCACCTAACACCCTCTGGCCACTCTGGGGCCTTCAGTTCCTTCTCTCTAGTTTGGGGAGAATCTCATAGTCTTTTTTGTATACACTGTAGGAAATAAATAGATCGTACATGTATAATGTTTGATGTGTACACAAAGGAAAAGATACCTCCCTCTTCTATTACTATTTGTAGTCCTTCTACATGAGGTAACCACAGTCTTTCCTCACTAGAACTCTCACTTTAGCTCTTGTGGTTTTCTTGTATTTGGATATTTCTGTCTGAAATCATGCTACCTCAGGTGAGGGCACCTACTTGTTAGATGGTGGCTTGTAAAGAGCCTGGAGCATCATTTCCCCAGCTCCTTTGTCTCCCTGAAGGCTTTGGTTTCCTGCAGCAGTTTGTGCCTCATTATGTATTCCACACATGAGGCTATTTTTCTGATTTTAAAGTCATTTAGGTCTCCAAATTCACATGGTTGAGTTTTAATCTTTAAATCAGTCATACATACATCAAACCTGAATGGTTCAAATTACTCTGGACTGGATGTTGCAAAACAAAACAAGACTCCCAGAAGAATCTCTCCCCCCATCCCTGTCCTGTCCTGTCCTCCTCCCCACAAAACAGGGCTCATCAACTTCGTCCACATATATTCGTATCAGAGTCTCTTTATATCAAGTTTTTATCTTCTACTGGTTTCTCTGTCAAGCATCATGACAGCTGCAACATTGCTGAGCTTGATACTGTGAGTCTGCAGAAAAGAAATGTAAACTGTATTTCCAATTATTCCCTCAAATGTTGCTATTTTTTGCAAGCTCCTCTTGCAAATCCAGAAGACTAGAGACTCTAAAAGGTCCATATTTCTGTCATACGTATTGCTTAATGAGTCCTCAGGGGAATGTAATTACTGGAGCCATAGATTTCGTTGCAAGAGTAGAAAAATATTAGGATAATGTCGCATCAAATCAGAATTTCACCAGGCTTTTAGCACAGAGAAAAATTCCGTAAGATTTCATTTTTATACCTATGTCTCTCCAAAAAATATACTTAATTTAATTTCCTGTTTTTCAACTTTTTTGCTATTCTCTAGTCTCAAGTCAAGATTAAAATGCAAAAAAAAGTTTTTGAAAGATTATGGGTAAAAATGTCAAAACTTACATCCATCCATCCCACAAATTTTCATGTTCCTGTATCAGGATTGCTGAAGAAAAGACACCACATTCATAATTGTATGCATAGTGAGGCATCTAGATCAATCAGTTTGAGGGGGTAGAAAAAAACTGCAGAAATATCACCTAGTTCTGCTTTGCCTTAAAGCCTGAGTCATTGCTTATGAAAAATGAAAATTAAATTAGACTATATGAATGAGAAAGCATGCCCAGCAGGCCAAATCTGGATGTTGATAGCACAGTTAATCTTACACTAAGGTTACAACATCTGATGAACATACAGTCAACCTCATACCAATCCATACACAGAGACACCACAATGTGCATCAATTAGCCATGCTGCAGACAAGCCTTGTTGAGAAGGCAAAGACTGAAGAGACTTGGAGAGTGAATCCTCTATAGTCATCAAGGCGGTCCCATGAAAGCTGGCAGGGCAGAAAGGTGTTCTGTGGAGAAGCCTATATGCCTGCTGCTCTCTGCATTCAACAAGGATGCCATGTCTGCCTCTGCTAGGCAAGAGGCTGTTACCTGTATACATGCATCCTCTAAATATTTTAGTGGATCACATTTCTGCTCTACAGCCCACCTTATGAGGATATTGCAGATAAATTGCAGAAATAAGATTTCAGACTGAGAGTTGCAAGAACGTACTATGGAAACCTGATCGTCAGACTGCTGTTTATCCAATCAGGAAATATATCAGAGTCATGCGATCCGAACAGCTCACTTTTCAGTACTCTGAAAGAGCTAGCTACAGAAATAGCTATGACTTAACAGCTATTTGCCACAAACTACTTAGCCAGTAATTAAAATACCAATTGAATAAGTGAAAATCATTACCTGTGCAGAGAGGTAACATTTGCAAGATTAATAATTTCTCACAAATTCTTTGGCCTACGCTAATCTCTGTTACTGAACCACTGCAGTTATCTTTTCCCTCCAGGCTAGTTGCTCTCTAATTGCAAGCTGACCTTGAGGTATAGGAGCTAATGGCAAATGCCACACAAAAGCTAACACAGGCACCCGGGGTGAAGCATCACCAGCAAAACAGAGCTGTGGTTATTACTCAGCTATCACATCTTAGCCCTGCTCTCCTGACTGCAAGTCAGCTCTAGCACCTCTGAGTTGAAAACAGCTACTGCTCTTTATTGATTGAGTTTCTATTTTTGCTGCACATGAGAATGCGTTAGAAATTATCTAGTGGAGGTAGTGTTTCATTAGCCAGTGGAAGTTCAGTGTGAATGTCTTTTGGCTCAAACATTAGTCAGCCAAAATCCTCACTCAGCTTCAGGCTCTCTTTTCTCTGAGATGTGACCTTTATTTAAGTCCAAGTAACAAGCAAGGCTGCCTAATGCCATTACTCAGAGACAGGAAACCTAAATCTCACCCAGATGTAGTCACAAAGAGTTACCTAAGTGTTATCAGAGAAAGCCTTAGCTTTTATTATCCATGACCACAAACTGATCTGGTGGCGTTAGCTCCTGCCTGGGGAAAGGGTTATTCAGCAGGTGCTGTGACCATCTGCCCCTTAACCTGTATGCCTGCAGGTCACTGAAGACCTTTGGATGGACAAGTTCCCATACAGGTGGATGAGAGACTTCCTGCGTGGAGTCAAAACCCAAGGGCAGGCTTTGCAGGTGAATGCAGCAAGCAGAAGCTCTGCTCCACATCTCCTGCATGTTTGTCCAGCATCATCCTCCCCAGGTGCTGCAGAGGACTCTCCCTTGTGACGCCATCCAGAGCAGGGGCTGTCAAGAAGAGGGGCTCAGGTCTGATGAGAGCCCAGAGCCATGCTGACAGATGCTGGGGGAAGCAGGGAGGGACCGGGAGCCAGGGCAGGGGCGTGGGGCTTCCCCCTCTCCTCCTGGGGGATGTCCCACGCTACGTGCAGATCTGCAGGAGAGGGGAGCCAAAGGCTTTGCTTTGCTTTGCAAAGGGGGTGGATATTTGGCACAGTCCAGGGAACAACTGACTTCAGAGTTGTCCTTTTCTGGATTTTTTTGCACAAGGGAGTGAGTTAGACCACTTCCTTGTTTATAAAAGGCTCCTATTCTGTACAAACAGAGAATTATGATAGAAAATATAAGGTGTTGGGGAAACTTGTTTTCAAAAGAAGATGAATTCTGGAAACTTGAATAAGAACTGCATTGCATTTCCAGTTACTGGGGCCAAATCCTTCTCTCAGTTGCCTCCCATAAATTCAGAGTAACTACCCAGTGTAAGCAGAGTTCTTTCAGATATCTTTAGTGTTACAGGAAAAGTCATGTCTTATGACATTCAGAGTCACAGCATTTCCCTAATAACTTTCAGTTGCATTTAAATGACTTTTCTAGTAGTCCAACAGGATGGATGTTGTTCAGGGAGTGATAAGTGTGTAAATATTTTCTTTGTTAAAAAGAAATACCAGCCCCAGTCTTGTCTTCTGGGAATGTGGCACTGACAGGTGTTAGGGTTCAAAGATCAGAAAACAATAGCATTAACTTTGGAATGGACATGGGTTCCTGACCTGCAGTGTTGTGAGTGGAACATTCACTCATCAAAGCCCTGGGAAATTAAACACTCCCCACTTTTCTGACTCTTCCTAACTGTATTAGCTTTCCTTCACAAGGTTCATTTATCTTTGCTCATTTTGCAGCAGGTCTGAAGATCTTGTTCTTGGTATTACATCATATACCTTCTTCTGTAGGTGTTACTGTGGAACAGGACTGTTCAGATCCTAAACAGCTAATGTACTGAAGGATTGCACGGGAAAACTAAGAAGCTTGTGTATGTATACGTGTATGTGTGTGCGTGCGCGTATGTATGTGTATGTGCATGTGGGGAGCAGTCATTCTGTATTAAGATAATACATGCAAAGCACATGCTTTTTTTCTCCTTAATCCTGCTCTTGTATATTTATGACCATCTGCCTGGTCTTACACAGGGAAGCTGTTCTGTGATATCAAGATTATGACAACTCAGCTCAACAGATGACTACTCCATATATCACTAGAAGAAGACAATCCTGAAAATGTGGGAACTGCATTGTCTGGCCATCTCCATTTCAGGCATTATACTTGTCCTCTAGTTCTCTGAGTTTTGCAAAAGGAGCACTCATTATATGTTATTTGTACATTCCAGTGTGAGAACTTCAGGCATCTCATGTGGTTCTCCTTTAAGTACAAGCCATATTTATCCCCAGGTAGTGCCTTTGTATTTAAAGACTATAATTTAGTCACCAGCATTTCTTTATCTGCAGCTGGAGTTTTCTCTTTTTCCTTGCAAGTGCATCAAACTCAACCCTTGAAGGGATAGAGGACTCTGAGATTTGAGTGCATGCATTTGTGTGTGTGGGTAAGTGGGCAAAGTTCCCACTGGCTCTAAAGAGAGTACTCACATGCTGTACATAGTCCAAACTTGCCTCCTTCCTGGCCTTTATTTGCAATTCAAACAACAACAATAATAAAACAAACCCAGCCAAAGTTTTCTCTCCAAACTTGGCAAGGGTTTCTCTGCACGGATCTCCTCTGTCCCAGCCCCTTGTTTGTTCTCTTTCAGAGAAATAAACTCTTCTCACATCCTAGCTGGAGCCAACAGGATCCACCTGCCAGCATGAGGCAGCTCAGTGTTTTTGCGCAGGATTCTAGTACCTGAGCAGAGTATGTCTAAGCAAAGTTGCTCTCCTTGTGCAGGAAAGGGCCACCCAGTTACAGAATTGTATCCAGTTCCTGTGTCCACTTCTTAAGGGCAATATACAAAATCAGAAAAAGCAGCAAGATAACTAAGAATACCTCTCCAAGAGATAATTAGGGAGAGCTAATAAAATTATTTTAGTTTATGAAGGAGAACTTCAGCAAGTGTGTGGATCACAGTCTGTGGCACTGTACAGAGAGAGGGTATCAGGTACTGTGAAGATATTTAATCAGGCAGAGTCTTAAGAAGATTTAATGTCTAGGTGTTGAGGCTAGACAAATTTACACTGGAAATAAAATGTATATTTTTAATAGAAGAATTAACATATTCTCAGATTAATTTACTAAGATGTGTGGTAAGTGCCCTATCATACGAAATCTTTTAGCCCCTCAACAAGCTGTGTATCTTCACACAGAAATTCCTGAGAAAATGGATGTGTAGGAAGTAGAAATCCAAACCAGACAGCTCAGAAATGCTGTCCCTTGCCTTTGAAATGACAGCTGGTCCTCCCCAGCGCAATACCAGAGCCAGTATCATGGCATATCAAACAGGGAATACGACATTGCTCCTTTATTCCAGCCCATGGCCAGTATTTTTATTGCTGATGCCACTCATTAGCCATATCATACTCCTGACTCTGCGACAAAGAGGCTGATGTTGGTATGTTAACATGCTTCAAGGAGAGGTGCCCTGGCACTGCCGCCCCTTTGAATGTGGTTTAGAAGTGAGCATTCCCAGAAAACACCAAAGAAAGATCAAAGGCCTTCCTTACCAGCTGGAGTGCTCAGTGGCTTGTGTTAGCATTTTAAAACATTGTCCCAACACTGATGAGGGATGAAGTGACAGATCCTGTCATTGTGCCCAGGAATTTTCACTCTGTGACCAGAGTTTTGACATACAATACAGACAAAGCAGTAGGGAATGAGGGTGCTGCGTGTGTTGACCCCTTTCCTGTGGGATTCATTCCTCTCCTCCTTCAAAAAAAAAAAAAAAAAAAAAAAAATAGAAATCCTCACTTTGCACTAGGTATCATGAGCACCTCTTCCCACAGCAGGTGTCCTGGACAGCCTTATTTCATGCTCCAGCAGAAGGACACAAGGCCTGTAGGAGTCAGGACTTCTGCATGAAGTGATTCTTAACTGACTGGAGGGACTCTCCAGGATGGGGACCTCTCTTCCCTTAAAAAAGGCTGTTCATTTCACATTAAGTTTTAATTTAGCAGAACAGTTGCTTGCTTTCTTCAGAGGAGGAGAACATGTTCCATGAACAAAGACTATCTATAACCATTAACTTTGGCCCCAATAAGAAAGAGGTCAGGTTTATTTTCCATACACTGCGCCTGCCAGACCTTTTTTCCCTTGTTCCATTCTACTGCTTTTCATCAGATCACCATATTATAATTCAGCTGTGCAAAAAAAGGAAGAAAAAAATAATTCCTTTAAAGCAAAATTAATTCAAACATCAGCATGCAAGAAGGAAATCAAACAATAGCAACCAAATTTAGGAATAAGCTTCTTTCTTTGACCAAGCAGAACGTGTCCCACAGCTATAACAGGACAAGATCAAATATTTTTCTAAGACCCCAGCAATTAGCAACAAAAAAGTATGACAGGTTTAAAGGATAGAGAAATTCAGACTGGAGTTAGCTAGAGCTTGCTTTCAATACACTGTATTGGCAAGGGAGGGACAGAGGGAGTAATTCAGGATTTCTTTTTGTCAGCAAATTTTGCTCTACGCAGCCTAGATTTTGGCATTACATCAAATGACTAGTCCATTAATCACATTTTAAATAGTCTTTGCTTTTACATTTTCCTTTTTTGATGAACAACAATATTTTGTCAATGACAAAGATATAAAGTCCCATGTGTAGATTCACTTAGCAAAAGAAACCCCACAGACAGACTGATAAATTAATTTGTGTCCAAGGGAATACAGTCTTAAGATTCCTGAGAAAACCTGTGGAAGGAAAGATTATCTCATGCTTGAGTATCTTCCAAACTCTGCAAAGAGCAAAGTGGGCCCAGTTTTGGTATTTGGGGCCTATGAGTAGCAGCTCTAACTCAGCTCAAAGGCAGGAGGACACCAGAGGTCACCTTGATCTGGTGCAGACCTGACTCCAAAATTCACTGTGGTTACTAGAAAGACTGTGACATCTCAGAAACTAGTGCAAGTGGGCCTGGGCTGCTGGCTGGTTAGCTGAGACCCGTGCAGCCCGCAGGATCTGATGCTCCGTTGGTGGGTGAGCTGTTCTATGGCATCCCCGGGGGTGAGAAACCTCCAGCTGTGGGTGTGAAAACCTGTTTGACTGAGGTGCCGACTGAAGTCTTGTCATCTGGCTGAGAGATAGCCGTACCAATGGTATCGCTCTCATCAGAGAGCAGAATCGGGCCCCAGAGAGAGGAAGATGAAAGGCAAAGAGAGCTCCAGCCCTTTGCTTAGGCACACAAGCCTCTCCCTGTGCTAAGCTCACCTGAAAGAAGAAACAGGGCACCTCCACGCTGGAGAATAATTTGTCTGAGCTAAATCACAAGCAAAGCCACAAAGAGAAGGCTGGGATAATGAAAGGCAATGCACCCATCATAAAATACAGATATAGCAGTGACATTGAGGAGGTTGTTTTCTCAGTAAACAAACTGTCAAACCCCAGCTCACATCTTCCCCTTCAGAAATAGGTTGCCCGCAGCCATGGGCCTGTTATTCCCAAGTTCAGTTTGTTTTGCTCAGTTTTGTTTGTTTCTGCAGTTTGTTCACAGTTTTTCTGAAGAGGATGTTAGCACACAGACACACACAAAGTGAAAAAATAAATGTTTTACTTTCTGGAAACCCCATGGCTAAGAACAGATAAAATGTCAGCTGCCAGTTTATTTAGACATGACAAGGCATATGGCTAGACATGGGACACAGCTGAGACCAATTCTACTCCTTTCTTGTTATTATACAAATGTCATATTAAAAAAAAAAAGACAACAAAAATTGGCAGAGCATTGAACTGGGGATGGCTGACATTTCTAGGCCTAGTCTTCTCTTGCTATTTCCTTTCCACATCCATCTTCTCCCTACAACCAAAGCTGGGGTTTACCTATATCCTCTTTTCCTACATCTCACAACTGGTTAAAATCATTGGGATTATTCCTTCTTCCCTCCCCTTACTGGTGTTATGGGGTATATTCCCTTGGGCACAAATAAATTTATCAGTCTCTCTGTGGGATTTCTTTTGCTAAGTGAATCTACACATGGGACTTTATATCTTTGTCATTGACAAAGGACTGGGCGGGGAGAAAGAGGAGAGGTCTACCCAGTCCTTTGGTTAACTCACATCCCCATACACCTGTGGCAAAACTCCCTGTGTTCCAGTGGACACAGACACGATAACTTCAGCTCAGGTTTCTCTGCTCCTTGACTCCTATTTATAGCCCTGGCTGGCTGGAAGGGCAAAGTAGGGAATGCCCCTGGGAGGTGAGCTCTGTGCATCCAGCAGGACATGGCTCCAAGCCAAAACCCAGGATGTTTCATCCTTGCTCACTGAAATTATCTTAACTCCTTATTATGAGATCCATTAAAAGAGAGACTTAGTGCTAGATGGCAGAGTAGGAATAAAGTGCTCCTCTCCATGTATGAGCTGTTTATTGGATAACTAAGGTTATACCACACCAGTAAGCGGGACATGGTGATGCATGCAACCTAGGAAGAAGATGCTGAAGCCCCTTAGGGCAGGGCAGATGGGGAATCCCATCTGCTAACAATTATCAGGGTATTACTTTTCTTTTCCTAGATCAACCACCCCTGTGGCAAGACTAGGTTAGTTGCCTGGCTGCTGCTGCCTTTGAGGGGGTAAAGTCCTCAGCCATCACAATGGCCAAAGCAGGGGTGGCTCTTTAGCTGGTGTTTGCCCAATGACCTGTGGAAGGAAGAGGCAGTTTCTGCCCCTGAAGACTGCAGAACATGGCAAAGGCTCCCTGTGCCTGTCCTCTGCTAAAACACAGGAGGAGATGGGCCCAAGAGGCTGTGGCAAGAAGGTTCCTCAAAAGGTCTGCCATCACAGAGTCCAAACAGGTACAGGAATTACAGGAGGCCAACAGTTATTAGGGATTTCCTAGCTCTGTGGCAGACCCTTGAAATTCACAGGGAAAGTTATTCTGTCCCAGATGTGAAACTGAATAAAGAAATACGGAATTTCCCAGCAATATCCCCTTTTTGTGTGTGTACTACACCAGCACTGCCACGTGAAGTGAGGAAAACATAATGTGTCACTTTGAAGGATATATGAAGGTGCTGAAGAGCTGCTGGGTCTCAGAAACACTGACTGTGCTACAGCTGGTCACTTCCCCCACTGAGCAGCCCAGAGCAGACGGCTGGTAAAGCATGGCTGGGGTAGTGCAGGAGGTAGCTGGTGTGTGACCTTTAATTCCTCAGCTAGAGGAAACTGCCTGCAAGAATGCAGGAGAAATTAGAGGAATTAACTTTGTTCTGTTAATACTAGATCTGTCAATCTAGTTCTTTCAGGAAAGCACATGGCAATTCCTGTAAACAACCCACAGTTTTAAAGGCCTTTAGCTAGAAGTATGGTCACCTTCCATCCCATTTTTCCTGACCTTGAGCCTTAATTAGAAGGTCTGTGATTCATGACTAAACAGCATAATTGCATAAAGCAGAGGAGAAAAGCATCCAGACATAACTGGATTTACTCTAAATGTGAACATTTGTGCGTGTACTGATCAGCACCAGGATAATAAGGTGGTACATTCCAGATCTCTGTATATATTAGTGCAAACAAATGGCCCCAGGTGGTTTCTGAAATGAACAAAATCCTGCTCTCAGTCTGGAACTGTTAATTGTTAACTACTCAGATAGGCTTACATTCCTCTTACTTCACAAATTAAACCCACTTGTCATCTGTTATTGATTCATAGCTTTAACATTCAGGGAAGGAAAACAGACTGGGGAACAGAAAAAAAAAATCTGTGTCAGGATGTGCTCCACTGTGTGTGCCATATAATAAAAGACCTACAAACTGCTGATCCCTTCAGCATTATCCACCCTCCTTGTCCTTCACTGGCTGCAAAACAGCAGAGGAAAAAGGGGTTGTGTTTTGCAGAGGCAGATGAGCTCTGATGGGAAAGCCTTCCTGCCGTGGTCCCCCGAGTGTATCTCCACTCTTTCTAAGCAGCACATGTATGGACAGCACTGAAATGCAGCTGCTGAATAACCTGCGGAATAACATGGCATAAACCTCAGTTCAAGTTTTAGTTTGGCACTGGGATCCACCTTTCTGCTTCCCCATGCACCTACTTGTGCAAGGAAGGGAACAGGGAATTTATTCTCCAGTAATTCCTCCCTTATAGAGCAGCCTTTGCTGCTGGGTGTGCTCTCTCCAGATGCTGGGGACATTCTGCAGATATCTGGCTTCTTCAAGCAGAAAGTTTTGAGTACAACACAAAAGCTGGTCTTCTGCCAAGTGCTGCAACCTCTGAGAGTCAGGATCCAGCCCATAATTTTCTTCAGCACATTTTTTTAAACTTTTTAGACAAACGTATCTTCAGGGTTTCTGAATTCAGATGCAATCCAACAACCAGCCACCCTGCAAGTGCAGACATCCCCCCTATATCAATCGATGCACACAGTAATGCCCATCACCCTTTTACTTTCATGAAGTCCAAGGACCAACATTCAAGTCCTCAGTCTTTTACAGCAAGGAGGTAGGATACCCACCTCCTGACAGTGCAGGGGCTTGCAGCATGGCCTCTCCCCTCTGCCCTTACACTATTGCTATTTCTAGAAATCCAGGCTTTACTCCTTAAAAAGAGATTACATTTCTGTAGGCAGAGTGGACTCAAAAAGAGATGCTACCAAATATTTTGTTATTAGCTGGAACACTTTGGAGACAGCTTCTAAAGTTGTATTTAGCCTGTAATTAAGGTTTGACAAAATGCAGCATTTATCAAACCTAAATGCAGTAGGAATATCCCTCCTTTGATGAAGCAGGTACATTTTTTAGGTACTGTGTAGACATCCCAGCCAGTACATCATCAAGGGAGGAGGCATAAACAAAGAAGTAAAGTCAAAGAGCTAAGCAAAAGTGAAACCAATACTTCAACCACAACCAAGACAGTAAATGTAAATGCAGCAGAAGTACAATATCAGAGAAACGACACAATTATCTGTGCAATACTACATGGCTGTTTAAGCTAACTTAGTAGCTGCAATGACTACTGCAGGGTTTCTTGTAATATATGTGGTCAAATTTTAGGCAGACCTTCCTCCATACTTGAGGAGCCTTGGCATGGGCTCATTTGCCACCTCCTCCAGTCTCTCTTTGTGGGCAGAGGCCCAAGGAGGAGAGCAATACTGAATCACAGGTCCAGACCGGGGGTCCCTGCTTCGGGTCTGTCACCATGGAGTTGTCACCTCTGTCCACCCCGACGTAACCACAGGGCTTCCAGTAACACAATTGGCAAGTAAAACGTAACTATGACAATGTTTTAATGTTTTGAAAATGTTTTACTAGTGAAAGGAACTAAATTAATCATGTGGAGAGGGTCTGGCCTTCTGTACAGGAGGAGACCCTGCCTACCTATGCAGCATTGGATGCAAATGAGTAATGATATTCTGTTGAAGAAGAGGAGAGTTGGATGTTTTCAGGATAGTTTGGGGAACCAGATCTCTCTTTTAATTGTGAACTATTTCAGATACCAGTTGCTTTGGATAAATTAATTTGGACCAAGTTGACCATAACTGACAAAAATTATGTCTCTTTCTGAATGCTTGCCATCCACAGGGAATTGTTATTTGGATTTGGACTCAGCAGCATGTGAGACTATCTGGTAATACTATGTAGGGAGTGACATCAATGGGTTAATATTCAGGCACACGCAATGATGCCACCATTTCCTCCTGTGCTGATTAGCCCTGCTCTCAGGGTCTGCTGAATGGTAAAACAGACTGTATTGGGTTTGTGTGGCAAGATTTTGGCAGTGGGTGGCTACAGGGGTGGCTTCTGTGAGAAGCTGCTAGAAGCTTCCCCTGTGTTCGATAGAGCCAATGCCAGCCGGCTCCAAGACAGACCCGCTCCTGACCAAGGCTGAGCCCATCAGCGACAGTGGTAGTGCCTCTGTGATAATGTATTTAAGAAGGGGGAAAAACTGCTGCGCAACAGCAGCTGGGAGAGAGGAGTGAGAATAGAGGAGAGAGGAACAACTCTGCAGACACCAAGGTCAGTGAAGAAGGAGGGGGAGGAGGTGCTCCAGGTGCCAAAGCAGAAATTCTCCTGAAGCCCCTGGTGCAGCCCATGGTGAGGCAGCTGTGCCCCTGCAGCCCATGGAGGCCTACAGTGGAGCAGATCTCCACCTGCAGCCCGGGGAGGACCCCACGCCAGAGCAGGGGGATGCACCCAGAGGAAGCTGTGACCCCGTGGGAAGCCCACGCTGGAGCAGGCTCCTGGCAGGACCTGTGGCCCCGTGGAGAGAGGAGCCCACGCTGGAGCAGGTTTGCTGGCAGGACTTGTGACCCCGTGGGGGACCCAGGCTGGAGCAGTCTGCTCCTGAAGGACTGCACCCCGTGGAAGGGACCCACGCTGGAGGAGGGGAAGAGTGTGAGGAGGAAGGAGTGGCAGAGACAATGAACTGACCGCAACCCCCATTCCCCCCATCCTCCTGTGCCACTGTGGGGGGAGGAGATAGAGAAAACTGGGAGTGAAGTTGAGCCTGGGAAGAAGAGAGGGGTGGGGGGAAGGTATTTTAAGATTTAGTTTTTATTTCTCATTACCATACTCTGATTTGATTGGTAATAAATTAAGCCAATTTCCCCAAGCTGAGTTTGTTTTGCCTGTAATGGTAAGTGGTGAGTGATCTCTCCCTGTCCTTATCTCGACCCACGAACCTTTCATTGTATTTTCTCTCCGCTGTCCAGCTGAGAAAGGGAGTGATAGAGCGGCTTTGGTGGGCAGCTGGCATCCATCCAGGTTCAACCCACCACACAGACATGCAAATGGCTCAGAGTATTGGTCCATTACTGTCTGGCAGTCATCCTTATTTCTGCCTTCATTGTGTACTGCAGGTGCAAGCTGTTAGCACAGACCTCTCAAAAGAGCATCAGAGAGGAAGGTTATTAACCTCTGTTATGTCCTCCAGAGCGCCCCTCCCTCCTAAAGGTAATTCACTGATTTCACTGTTTTGCACTTGCTCTGTCCCCAAAGAGGAAGGGCACAGATGACTTCCTAAATCAATAGGAACCTAATGAAAATACACATATGTTTGGAGACATCTCTGTGTTGCTCACAACTCTCAGCTATCCAACATGCAAATCTAAAGCCAACCCAATGCTGCCAATGCCAATCTTTGACATGTAAAGCTGCTAAATTTTATCATCTTCCAGAAAGCATCCCAAACTCAGACTTGCCATGACTCTGGCCCAGTGGCCTTGGCAGGGAGGACAGTTTCCCACGTTGCGTTCTCTCCAAGGAGCAAATGATGAAGAGGCAATGTCTGCTCTTGGACAGCATCTCTTTTCTTCACCAGTTAAACCACTCTGGCAGTTTGGTCTGGGAGATGAAGGCTTCAGCAGATTATTGTGGTAAGACTATAATGTTTTATTAATTTTTTTTTAACACACATTTTCTAGTTGCTTCCTATATTTACATGCATTTGTATTTTCATACCATAATAGTCAAAGGGTTTTAAACTCTGCTCTACCTACTCTGACGTGCTGAATCAGGAAGAGGCGTTGGCATTTTTGGGGTGACATTTGTAAAGGCAGCAGGGGTACTGATGGACTCCTTGATGTACCTCTGACTCGGCTGATGTGCAAGATGCTCAGGGTTCACAAAACAACTTTGACTCCTTGTGTCAAGTAACCTGCTTCATTTATTGCAATAAAAATAAATGCAGCAGGGAGCTGCAGCGCGTGGTCTTGAGGCTGATGTGCCAGAATGTTTTGTTTAGCAGCGGGACTCCTTTTTGGCCACAAAATTCACACAGGCAAGTTGCTTATATAACCTTGTATAAGTGGTTTCTAGCTGTGCATCTCTCACTTCTGGTGCCTGATTTGAGGCAGAGCCTGGATGCAGGACTGCCAGACATCCACTTCTATAATTATTCTCGCACATGTTCCCATTATCACCACAAGCCAGCTTTAGAGTAGGCTGAAGCTAAAAGTGACAGTGCCACCTCCACAATCCTCCAGCTCCACATACCTGCCCTCTGCTCTGTGCCTAGAAAGCTCACTCAAGCAGAGTTATGTTTCTGCCAGGCTTTGACCAACTTCAGTTGCCAGCTGTCAGATTCACTGTACTCTACCAAGGATGTTGCTTATCCTCTTTCAAGAGAACAACCAGTTAGCAGAAAAACTCAGTGATGCCAAAATAGAAAAGCCAAACAACAGACATTAGTAGTTGGGACCTAAATTCAGTCTTCTTTTTTAATCTTAGCCCTCTCTGCACTTCCAAGTCCCTTTTCTAATGACAACCTAAAGTGCAGTGACCGCTAGTGTTTAGCAGGAAAATTGTCCTGTGAAAAGTAACAGAATCATAGAATCATAGAATCCTAGAATTGTTTAGGTTGGAAAAGTCCTTTAAGATCATCCAGTCCAACCATTAACCTAACATTACCAAGCCCACACTAAACCAATCAAGGGTAGACTAGACAAAACCATGTCCCAAAGTGCCACGTCTACCCGTTTTTTGAACACTTCCAGGGATGGGGACTCCACCACCTCTCTGGGCAGCCTGTCCCAATGCTTGACTACCCTTTCCATCAAGAAATTTTTCCTAATTTCCAAGCTAAACCTCCCCTGGCGCAGCTTGAGCCCATTTCCTCTCGTCCTATTGCTAACTACTTGGGAGAAGAGACCAACACCCACCTCACTACAACCTCCTTTCAGGGAGTTGTAGAGAGCGATAAGGTCTCCCCTCAGCCCCCTCTTCTCCAGACTAAACAACCCCAGTTCCCTCAGCCACTCCTCATAAGGCCTGTGCTCCACACCCTTCACCAATTTTGTTGCCCTTCTCTGGACATGCTCCAACGTCTCGATGTCCTTCTTGTATTGAGGGTCCCAAAACTGGACACAGTATTCCAGGTGCAGCCTCACCAGTGCTGAGTACGGTGGGACAATCACCTCCCTGCTCCTGCTGGCCACACTATTCCTGATACAAGCCAGGATGCTGTTGGCCTTCTTGGCCACCTGGACACACTGCTGGCTCATGTTCAGCCGGCTGTCAACCAGCACCCCCAGGTCCTTTTCAGCCAGACAGCTTTCCAGCCACTCTTCCCCAAGCCTGTAGCGTTGCATGGGATTGTTGTGACTGAAGTGCAGGACCCGGCACTTGGCCTTGTTGAACCTCATACAGTTGGCCTCAGCCCATCCGTCCAGCCTGTCCAGGTCCCTCTGCAGGGCCATCCTACACTTGAGCAGATTTACACCCCCACCCAGCTTGGTGTCATCTGCAAACTTACTGAGGGTGCACTCAATGCCGTCATCCAGATCGTTGATACAGATATTAAACAAGGCTGGCCCCAAAACAGAGCCCTGGGGAACACCGCTTGTAACTGGCTGCCAACTGGACTTCACTCCATTCACCACTACTCTCTGGGCTCGGCCACCCAGCCAGTTTTTTACCCAGTGAAGACTACGCCCGTCCAAGCCATGAGCTGCCAGCTTCCCAAGGAGAATGCTGTGGGAGACTGTGTCGAAGGCTTTGCTAAAGTCCAGGTAAATGGCGTCCACAGCCTTTCCTTCATCCACCAAGCGGGTCACCTGGTCATAGAAAGACATCAGGTTGGTCAAGCAGGACCTGCCTTTCATGAACCCATGCTGGCTGGGCCTGGTCCCCTGCTTGACCTGCACTTGCCTGTTGAGTTCACTCAAGCTGAACCGCTCCATAATCTTTCCCGGCACCAAGGTCAGGCTGACAGGCCTGTAGTTTCCCGAGTCCTCCTTCTGGCCCTTCTTGTAGATGGGCGTCACACTGGCAAGCCTCCAGTCACCAGGAACCTCCCCTGCTAACCAGGACTGCTGATAGATCATGGAAAGTAGCTTGGCAAGCTCCTCTGACAGCTCCCTCAATACTCTTGGGTGGATCCCATCTGGTTCCATAGACTTGTGAGTGTCCAGGTGGCATAGCAGGTCATTAACTGCTTTCTCCTGGACTATGAGGGCTCCATTCTGGTCCCTGTCCCTGTCTTCCAGCTCAGGGGGCTGAATAACCTGGGGATGACTGGTGTGGCTATTAAAGACAGAGGCAAAGAAGGCATTAAGTACCTCAGCCTTTTCCTCATCCTCAGTGACAATGTTCCTCACAACATCCAGCAAAGGATGGAGATTCTCCTTGGCTCTCCTTTTATTGTTGATGTACTTATAGAAACATTTTTTATTATCCTTTACAAGAGTGGCCAGACTGAGTTCTTGCTGGGCTTTTGCCTTTCTAATTTCCTCCCTGCATGATGTAATAAGATCCCTGTACTCTTCCTGAGTTGCCCGTCCCTTCTTCCAAGGGCCGTAGACTCTCTTTTTTTCCCTGAGTCCCCGCAAAAGCTCCCTGTTCAGCCAGGCCGGTTGTCTTCCCCACCGGTTGGTCTTATGGCACTTGGGGACAGCCCGCTCCTGCGCCCTTAAGACTTCCTTCTTGAAGAAGGCCCAGCCTTGCTGGACCCCTTTGCCTTTCAGGACTGCCTCCCAAGGGACTTTCCCAACCAGTGTCCTGAACAGGCCAAAGTCTGCCCTCTGGAAGTCCATGGTTACAGTTTTGTTGCCCCTCCTCTTCACATCACCAAGAATCGCGAACTCTATCATATCGTGGTCGCTAAGCCCTAGACGGCCTCCGACCATGATGTCTCCCACAAGCCCTTCTCTGTTAGTAAACAGCAGGTCAAGCGAGGCACCTCCCCTGGTAGGCTTGCTTACCAGCTGCATCAGAAAGTTATCCTGGTAGAAGTGTCATCATTGATTAAAGACTAAAGTAAATGCAATAAAAGTAAGACCATAAAAGAAACCTGGTTTCTGGCATTTCCTAAAATAGCTGTGTTATATTTTATAAGTTTCTTTAAGCATTCACCTGTATTTCATACAAATCTATTAAATAAAAGATCTGCTGAGAGAGCACACATGAAACACCTACTGCTTTAGTCCTTTCTACACACCGTGTCAGGGAATGTGAAATGTGAATACAAAAGAGCATTAACCTAAAAGCAGGGAAGAAAGTCCACTCCTCCCGAGGCCTGTAGAGGCAAGATCATCTTCTAAGCAGGGGAGAACTGCGATTATAGGGATTCTGCAGTACAACATAGTTATTTTGGTTTTGGTCAATGCTGATTTTATTGCTAAAAATGTCTGAACTGGATTATGAAAGGTTGCATGCACTCACATGTGCATTTAAGTGTGTGTCCTTGTGTACAAGTATATAGAAAACACCAGAAGAGCTTTCTTTTACTTGCAGAGAAGCGAGTGACAGTCTGGAGATGGTGGGAAAGGTGGGACCACTGTCCCAGCCACCACTCTGCACCGCAACAAGAGCGGGGCCAGGGCAGGGAAATGGTGGGCTGCCACTTGAGTGTATCCTTATCCTGTGCAGGTTAACTGTGGCATGGCTGAGCTGTACTGTCCTGAGAGAGTCCGGTCTCGTGCACGTGCACATGCACATACATACATATACAAAAATAAACGCACTCGCATTCAGTGCATATCCTCTCTGGTTCAGGTCACCCCTTAAAGCCACAGTAGAGCTCTAGATTGCTAAGATGATTTTTAAAGTTAGTCAGCTGAATTTTTCCTAGCAATCACAGCTTATTCACTCCTTTCCCTTATTTGCAGCCTGACAGCTTCCCAGACATGTGGGTTGCTTAAGACTGTATGGCTGTGACTCCCCTGTTTGGAGAGAGAAGTCCAGAGGAAAAGCTGTCTTGCAGGCTCACTCCTCAGCCACAGCAATGCCTCTGCAGGGAGAGGTGCATCCCTGGGGAAAGAATGCCCTTGCCACTTACTTTTGCCATTTCTGCTGAACAAGCATTCACAGAAAATACTAGCCTGGCCTGCAGGAATGCACCCATACTCTGAACCTTGTCCTCTTCAGTGTACTCAGTGCAGGTGGAATTTTATCTGTTGGTGCTGGTTTGTAATATCTGACCCATTTTGTCTCTGATAGCTACCCACCTACCCCCTTAAAAAGGAGTCTTTTCTTTTTTTTTTTTTTTTTTTTGGCAATATCCTGAAGGCAATACTGAGCAGAGCCCTGCTCTGTGAAAATAGACCCAGGTTTCAACATGCATTACTTCTGTCCCATTTCAGAACAGTTTGCCTTCAGCCTAGTGACTTGCAGCAGCTAGCCTGGGTTTGTCCAGTTGCTTATTTAGATCTTAAAATAACAAGAGCCCAAACACATTTATTGATTCAAGACCTGCAAAACTTTGTCATCCAGAGAGGAGCTGCTGTTAAATGACTGCTATTGGTGTATCCACATGGTGGTGGTTTGGTTTCCAACTTACTTTGATCAGCTCCCAGTCCATCTCTTTCAGCCATAAGGCAGACACTCTTCTCACTTGTGCCAGTTTATGGGCATAGCACTGGTGGCTTCATGGAGAAAAGCTATTCTGAGAGTTTCTGAAACAAAGCCTTAATGATATATATGGCTGCCAAAGTTAGCTGTTTCACAGCTGTAATAGCACACTGTAGGCTGCATGGCAGCCAAGCTGTCTTTGTTACTGTATTAAGTGAGGTGCGAGTGCCTGGAATGCTACAGGCAGCGAGAGCCGTCGTGGGTGGCAGCTGCCTTCAGAGTCCTTGAAAGGATATGCTGTGATAACTTGATAAGGTGTTTGCATGTGTTAGAGGGCATGACATCCATGCAAGGCTGGCTGATTAGAGCACAATTTTCTTTGGATGCAAGGTGCTCCAAACTGCATAGAAATTGGGTGGAAAATATGAAGCATGCTGTGTTTTTTCCACAGGGCTCTAATTACTTCATGAGAAGCACTTTTCCTGCTAATGTCTGATTTGGTTAATGTGTTTATGCATTCTTTTAGACTGCTCCTCAACTTTTCCAATCAGGATACACCTTGTTTTGTTAAAGATCCTGACAATCGTGACATTGGGATGTGGGGTGACATTCCCAGTCTGGGGGTTGGTCTCTATAAAGCTGGGGTAAATCAGCAAGAATTCCACTGAAGTTATTCTGGTGTAAATACAGGGTAGGTGAGATGAGTCTTAGACATGCTGTTCTTATTTTCTGCATCTACGTGGCCCTAAACACTCTAGATACCATGACAATTTGACTACTGCAAATTGCATCCTCCCCTTTCTCCCTGCTCAAAACTTGCCTGTATATTCGTTGAACAGAGTTTGCACTTCTGTCAACCGTAGGTGAACACTTTTACATAAAGGGAAGACACAAACCAAAGTCTTCTTATAATCAGATGTTCTCCCCCCTCTGCTTGTCATCAGCAGAAAGTGCCATCAGCCCATCTGTGCACTCAGGTGCCACTCAGCCATTCTTGTTAGTTTGCTGTGGTTCTAGTTCATCGTTACCAGGCAGGGCAGCTCTTTTCTAAATAAGTGCACAGGATCCTATATCTAAGGGTTTATGTTAGCGTGTGTGAGGGTGATTCTCCCCTTGCTCACATCAGTTTGTGGAGCTATGCTAGCACAAGGGGGTGAGATGTAGGACCCATATATAGTGTGAATGCTGGCATTCCCTGGAGAGAGGTAAACGGCATGCCCAGCTTCTTTAAATTGCCTGTAGTCAGAGAGAGGTACCATGGCTGCATTTTCCAAATAACTGAGAAAGCTGATTTTAACATGGGTCTGTTTTTCAGAAATGGGGATTACACCATATGACTGACTGGCATGCTGAAATGAGATGTGTATCCCATAGTGATAGAGTATTTTAAGACTGCATCCTGCCCTTGATGAATAAACTCAATACATGTGATGAACAGTGTTTGGTCCCATTTCCTCTTGGTGAAACCTCATACCTCTTGAATATAAATTCTCAGGGTTTTTTCCCCTTATGATTAATTTGTCTAAATTTCACTGAAGTTGTTGAGTTATGACAGCTTAGCAAGAAGAAAATGAACTCTTAGTGATTGTCTTGTTATGAAGTATTAAATGATTTAATTTTATAATTAAACCAGGGATACAAGCCAAGCATGTCTGGTTCTGAGATAAACACAGATGCTGAACAATTTACCAGTATCAGTGAACCATTCCCTTGGTAGGAACTGAGATAAGTGATTTGTACTGCAGCACATGTAGCTCATAGCAAAATCTGTAGTGCTTAAACTTGACAAGGCAAAAGCACATACTATCTTGCATGTGAGTCTATTTGGGTTTCCAATTACATTATGCTAACAGAAAATACAAAATCCCTCTCCCCATTCCAAGAAGTCTCCAGCAAGAGAAAATGTTGTAAACCCCAACCATTGGTAAATTCCTCTTTTTGTCTAGCAACATTTACAAGATATTTCTCTCTTCAGCACAGGTAAATCAGGGCCAGACCAATTGTACCTAGACTAAATGTGCTTCAGGACGTCTTTTCAAAATATCAGTAGAGACACTGTCTGCAGTGGGGCACCCAAACAAGTTACTGCAAGGTAAGGCAGCATGTGAAACAAACTCACAGCAATGCACATGCACATATGATCAGCCCACTGTGAGTGCAGAATGCCTTACTCTTTTCTCACTCAGAGCAGGAAAATCTGCTTCACATTTACTGCAGGCTTTTACAATGCATGAGCAAGAGGGGTGTCATAAATTCACATCTTTCCTTATCTTCCAGTGCCTTGTTCTTATGCCCATAACTTGAATGCCTTTCCTAGCACTTCCCTAATCTCTTTACTGAATAATGTGGTGTATTGGGTCCCTGACCTCCAGGTTATTTCAGGATGCCGCAGAGTGGGTGTAGCTGGGGATCTTGGGCACAGGCTGCAAAAGTGAAGAGATATTGAACTGAGGTTGGATATAGATTAGAAGTCAAGGAACATAAGGCTAAATTTCCAAAATTCATCTGAAGAACACTGGAATTCAATATTTCTTTGGACCAATGATTCTATGCTACATAATCAAATGGATTGTAGTTGCTCAGTTGCCCTTAATGAAACTGTTTTCCTGCTTCCTGAAGCTGCTTTTGTTCTATGTGTAGCTAACCTGGTAGATGAAAGACGTATGTTCCACTAGTGTCTTCATATCATAGGCACAATAGATGTACTGAAGATTCAGATGAGTAGAGAGTAAGTTAACTTTTAACAAGTGGCTTCTAAATAGACTTGCAAGTTGCAGCAATGCTGGTCTATTGATGCACATTGGAACTTGCAACTCCAGTACAGAATACCTCAAGAACTCAAAAATTGGGATGTACTAAATCCTATCTCTCTTAATTGCTTTCTGAACTGTGCATTAGCATTGTGTTTCTAGCTGAATACCACATATTTTCAAATAATTTCTTTTTCTATGTGAACAGAAAACCTGACCTTGTAGGCTCTGTTGCACAGTCCTGCCTGTTGCACACAGAGTGAGGGGGTCAGACCTGCATCAAAACTCACATGGTTGTTTATCTTTTATTTCTTTTTTCAGTAGCCAGGAGTATGATGGCACACACAGGTGCTGAGTTTCATTCCAGAATCCAGGACCTGGGTGACTGGCTGGCAGCTCTCCAGGGCATTCAGCCTTACCTTACAGAAACACCAAGACATGCAGTAGTGTTTTTGTTCACTGCAGCTATTGTAGCATTATTATTTTATTATTATTATTAATGCACAGGAGCACTTACTTTTCTCCTTAGTAACAGGAAGGGGTGGCCTGAGGAACAGCAGTTCAATGAAAGTTCAAGTAGTTACTCACTTATCATGCACAACAGATCCAAGATGTGGAACCACTTAGAAATTATAGTTAGACTAAGAAATCAATGAGGAGGTGATGAATCTTGGGTGCGTATTAGATTTATGTGTTAAGCCAGCCATCTGGGAGCTATTTAAATCAATGCAAATAATTTTGTCAACAGATGAAGATAGCAAGTAATCATTCATGGTATGGCTGCTATTCAGAGAACAGTTGGGTTCCTGTCTTGCCCGTTTCCCCCATCACATGGAAAACTTCATTCTGAATTTGTGTGGAGAGGCATGAGCAGAAAAATCAACCTCCTGGGAATTTACTTTTTTAATAGTCTGTGAAAAGGCTGCTGGAGCCCCTTTTGCGACCCTTCACTCTTCTTCTCCAATAGCTTTCTCTTGGCCTTGTTCCCTGACTAAGCCAGGTGGCTGTGGGAAAGACAGTTTCATGCTGCTCCATTCTACATTTAGACATGGGCAGAGAGCAGAAGTGACACTATAAAAAGTTTCAACTCCAGTAAGAAGTTCAAATCTGCCGCTCATCCTGTAGAACCCTCTAGGGTGCTGCCCTTCCTCCTAAGCCTCTTCTCCCCTCACATACAGGCAGGAAACATTTGCAGAGTCTGAGACAGAGGTCACGCCAAAGCCCCAACAGCTTTATTTTGCAAGCCCTTCGTGTGCAATGAATAAAGTACTAATTATAGGTTTTTCCTCCAGATTTGTCAGAAGAGCACATGAAGGGACAGGCAGCATCTGTGCTGCAGGGGGACAGTGGAACTGGGGGATCAGCAGAGCAAACCTGTGGAAGTCACTGGTCTTAGTGCTCAAGTGGTACAGCTCTTGTATGCAGGGAAGAAGCAGGGAAAAAAGAAATTACATAGACTGGGAAAGGACTTCAGAGGGGATGCTCTCTGTTTCCTACTCCCTGCAACTGCTTCTTCCAAGGGAAGAGAAGGGCCTTGTGTATGGCTAGCTTGTCCAGACTCTCTGCCGCTCAGTAGGTTCCTGCTAGCTTCATTTCTCCCTCATTCAACAGAAAAAATGGTGGAGTTGTAAAGGACAAAAAACTTTGTGGACATCTTTGATACTGCCTGTAAGTGCCCTGTGTTGGTTTCCCATGTGATGAAAATCATGCAGTGTATATGTGTGTGCGTGTATATATATATATTCAGTATGTTTCATTGTTGATTAGCCACCTTCTGGCTAACCTTGAAAGAAAGTTACTTTGCCAACATACCAGTAGAATCATAGAACAGAATCATAGAATCATTTAGGTGGGAAGGACCCTTAAGATCATCAAGTCCAGCCATAAAGCTAACATGACAAGTCCACCACTAAACCATACCCACATCTACATGTCTTTTAAATGCCTCCAGGGATGGTGACTCAACTTCCCTGGGAAGCCTGTTCCAATGCTTCACAACCCTTTTGGTGAAGAAATTTTTCCTAATACCCAAACTAAACCTCTCCTCGCGCAACTTGAGGCTGTTTCCTCTCGTCCTATCACTTGTTATTTGGGAGAAGAAACCAACACCCACCTTGCTGCAACCTCCTTTTGGGTAGTCATAGAGAGTTCTCCAGACTGAACAATCCCAGTTCCCTCAGCCGCTCCTCATAAGACCTGTGCTCTAGACCGTTCACCAGCTTTGTTGCCCTTCTTCGGACATACTCCAGCAACTCAAAGTCGTTCTTGTATTGAGGGGCCCAAAACTGAACACAGTCGTCGAGGTGGCCTCACCAGTGCTGAGTACAAAGGCACAATCACTTCCCTAGTCCAGCTGGCCACACTGTTTCTGATACAAGCCAGGATGCCACTGGCCTTCTTGGCCACCTGGGCACACTGCTGGCTCATATTCAGCCGGCTGTCAACCAAGCCCCCAGATCCTTTTCCACCAGGCAGCTTTCCAGCCACTCTTCCCCAAGCCTGTAGAATTGCGTGGGGTTGTTGTGACCCAAGTGCAGGAGCTGGCACTTGGCCTTGTTGAATCTCAAGACATCCTAACATTGCCCTTTATGTAACCTGTCCAGTGTCTGCCATAACGGTGGGATATATTTTGGAGTGCTGCCAACAGAGCGGGCAAACAGACCGTGGCATGTCAGCCAGGGTGTGATGTGACAGTTTGTGTGGCAGTTCACACAGGAAGGGCAATAGTCACCCTACCAGCTCAAGAGGTGAGTTCAGTTGGTGGTCATCACCCTCTCAGAAGGAGCTTAGCTGTGGTATCCACCTGGCAGAAAGCCATGTCCTCTGCACTTGCCAGAATGGATGTGGCAACCCAGACAGAGCTCCCACAAAAACATGCAGCCACCCAGCTCTCAGGCTGCAGGGCATGCCAAAGCCCTTCACTGGTAAAGGATGGCAGTAGTGAGAACAACTGTGTGAAGTGTGACCAAGCAGATGATCTGCTCAGCCTGGTGGCAGACCTATGAGAGGAAGTAGAAAGGTTAAGGAGCATCAGGGAGTCTGACAAAGAGATAGACTGGTGGAACCACGCTCTGCCCTCCCTGGGACAGCAACAGGAACAGTCACCAGAAAAAAAAACAAGATCAAGGGGATCATGTACCCTCCCCGCACCAGGCTGAAGGCAGTAGCTTAAAGGAAAGGAGTGAATGGAAGCAAGTCCACTCTCAGGGCAGCAGACGAACCCCCTCCTTGCCCACCTCACCTTCCCAGGTGCCTCTGTGCAACAGGTATGAGACTCTGGATGCAGAAGGCCAGTCAATGGATGATGTGGATGATGGTCCATCTACACCAAAGCTGTAGGGAAACTGGAGCACAGGTTATTTTTTTCCTCTATCCTTCCAGTTGCAGGAAGCAACACTGGAAGAAACAGATGAACCCAGTCTATTAATACATGGCTTTGTGGCTGGTGTCACCACCACAGCTTTGGGTTTTTAAATAATGGGATGGCCTACATGGCACCAGGCCTGCTGGTGTCAGATGGGATTCACCTTTCTCAAAGGGGGAAGAAGGTCTTTGTTCACAAGCTAGCAGGGCTCACTGACAGAGCTTTAAACTAGACTGGAAGGGGAAGGGGGATAATATCAGGCTTGCCTGTGACAAGCTGTGGGATGACATGCCAAGGTTAGAGGGAAGGGGTGCTAGTGAGGACCTTCAGCCTGTTGCTCTGAGATGTGCTGGGTACACTGCAGCACACTTGAAGTCTTATGGAGTTGAGCCAGGGGTTTCTGAGGTAATAGGAACCAACAGGGAAACACCACTGAAATACTTCAAAGGAATTAAGAGGTGTTCCTCTAAGATGGCATGGCTGACAGCCCAGCTGAAGTGCCTCTATACCAATGCATGCAGCATGGGCAACAAACAGGAGGAGCTGGAAGCCACTGTGCTGCTGGAAAGCTGCGACTTCATTGGCGTTACTGAAACTTGGTGGGACAAATCCCATGACTGGAGCACAGCTATCGATGGCTACAGGCTGTTCAGAAGGGACAGGTGAGGAAGGAGGGGCACAGGAGTTGCCCTCTACATCAAGAAATGGATAGAGCATGAAGAGCTGTCTCTGAAGAATAGCCATGAGCAGGTTGAAAGCTTATGGGTAAGAATTAGAGATGAAGGCAACAAAGGGAACCTTGTGGTTGGTGTTTGCTATGGGCAGCCCGATCAAGGGGAGCCTATGGATGAAGCCTTCTTACTCCGGCTATAGGATGTACCATGCTCGCAGACTCTCATCCTGCTGGGGGACTTCAACCACCCCGACATCTGCTGGAAAAGTAGCACAGTGAGCTGTAGGCAATCCAGGAGACTCCTGGAGAGCGGCAAGCATAACTTCTTAAACCAGATAATAAACAGCCCTACCAGAGGGGATGTGATACTGGACCTGTTGGTCACCAGCACAAATGAGCTAATCGGTGACATCAAGATTGGAGACAGCCTGGGCTGCGGTGGTCATGCACGGGTGGAGTTTGCAGTCCTGAGGGATAGGGGTCAGGCAAAGAGTAAAGTCAGGACTGAATTTTAGGAAAACAAACCTCCAGCTCTTCAAGGAGTTAGTTGATAGAACCCCCTGGGAAACTGCCCGCAGGTCAAAGGGAGCAGAACAGAGCTGGCGGTTCTTTAAGGAAGTGTTCCACAGAGCACAAGAGCTCTCGATCCCCAGGTATAAGAAATCAGGAAAGGAAGGCAAGAGACCAGCATGGATGAGTTGAGACCTGCTGGTCAAACTAAAGGTCAAGAAGGAAATGCACAGGCAGTGGAAGCAGGGACAGGTATCCTGGGAAGAGAACAGGGACACTGCCTAGTTGTGTAGGGATGGGGTCAGGAAGGCCAAGGCATGGATGGAGCTGAACTTGGCAAGGGATGTAAAGAATAATAAGAGGGGCTTCTACAGGTACGTCTGCTGGAAGAGGAAGGTCAAAGAAATCATATCCCCTGATGAGCAAGCCTGGCAAACTGGTAACAACGGATGAGGAGAAGACTGAGGTACTCAACAACTTCTTTGCTGCAGTCTTCACTGGCAGCTTTTCTTCCCACACCTCTCAAGTGGATGCACCACAAGGCCAGAACTGCAAAGTCCCTCTGACTGTAAGAGAAGATCAGGTTTGTGCCCAGCTGAGGAACCTGAACATACATAAGTCTGTGGGACCTGATGAGATGCAATGCAGAGTCCTGAGGGAACTGGCTGATGCAGTTGCCAAGCCACTCTCTGTGATATTTCAAAAGACATGGCAGTCAGGTGAAGTCCCTGGTGACTGGAAAAAGGGAAACACTGCACCCATTTTTAAGAAGGGTAGAAAGGAAGACCCTGGGAACTACTGACCTGTCAGCCTCACCTCTGTGCCTGGGAAGATCATGGAACAGATCCTCCTAGAAGCTATGCTAAGGCACATGGAGGACAGGGAGGTGATTCGAGACAGCCATCATGGCTTCACCAGGGCAAGTCTTGCCTGACCACCCTAGTGGCCTTCTGTGATGGAGTGACTACATCAGTGGACAAGGGAAGAGCTATGGATGCCATCTATCTGAACTTCTGTAAGGCCTTTGACATGGTCCCCCCCAACGTCCTCTAAATTGGGGAGATATGGATATGATGGATGGAGTCTTCAGAGGATGAGGAGTTGGCTGAGTGGTCATATCCAGAGGGTAGTGGTCAATGGCTCAATGTCCAGATGGAGATCTGTGACAAGTGGAGTACCTCAGGGGTCCATACTGGGACCAGTGCTGTTTAATATCTTCATCAATGACACAGGCAGTGGGATCAAGTGCACCGTCAGCAAGTTTGCAGACAACACCAAGCTGAGTGGTGCAGTTGACATGCTTGAGGGATAGAACACCATCCAGAGGGACCTGGAACTCATGAAGTGGGGCCATTTAGCTCTCAGACTAACTTGGTTTTGTTTCTAACTGCAGAATTAAACATGATGCATTATTACCTCTTAATGCAAATGTGTGAAATGGTCTCACTCTGTAACACTGAAGGTTAAACACCTGCCACCATCTTGTCTGGAAGAAGAGGATGCTGAGAATTTTCAGAGGTATCAAGATTTAAAAGACTTGATCCAGAGGTTATGAAGTGGTTACTCTGAAGACTTGCTTTGGTTAATTCAGTGTATAGGGCATCGTCGCTTATACAGCATGTCCCTGTACCTCACCTTCTTCTGCAGCATGGCCACCACCAGGATTCATCTTTTCCATCTCATGGGTGAATGTTAAAGGAAGTGGTCAAGAATGAGGAACTGCTGACATGAAGAGGGGTGCATAGGCTTTACTGTTCAGTTGCAAAGTGACTTTTAATCTGACTTTGTAAGTGCCTGGGTGGTCTTGCCTATTAGCATGTCTAAGAAAAAAATGTTCCTGCTCAGAGACAGAGTGAACTTGCATCCTTGTTTTTCCTAACCCATTTTAGATATATGGCATCAAGCACCGCAAGCCAGCTACTTTCTGGTGTCACTGTAACATCATTTACAATACTGCAGTCAGGCTGATTTTGCTATAATTGTTAATCCTGTAGGACTATTCACTGCCTTCCCCACAGACTTCAGTTATTTACATTTCAGAGACTCAAACTGGGTTCCAAATTGCAATTTTGTTTTTCAAACAACAGAGGAGACCAAAACAAGTTTTGAGATTCAACATTAGATATGGTAATCCCTTGTCTATTTTTTTTAAAGCAGCTGCTATCCCCAGGACAAGCCACTTAATTGCTAGGGAGAATATCCAAGCGATGGTGAGTCTAGACAGATTTGAGGGACACAGATCTAGAAATTCAGCAAAGGTGTTTCAGACTGTACTAACAGTTGGTCTAACACTGATCATATTTAGACTGATATAAATACATGCATCCATATGGCTTTGAACAGTTAGTAAGGGTTTAATACTAAAATATGTATAGCTCTCCAATTGTAATCAGCCATTTCCAGCTATCTTTTTCTTTTTTGGAAACTTTATATATGAGAGAATAGCAAAACTGGCAACAATATCTGATGTCTTCACATGCCTTCAGAAACATGAATATTCAAATGTCAGTCCTGGCATCAGCAATGATCAGGCATTTCAGAGAGCCATGATTGCGCCCAGATGTGTGCTCACCTTCCCTGGATGAGTGCAGGGGCTGCGGAATGAGGTGTGAGGGTTGTTCATGTGAACACCTGCACTGGCTTCATTTTCCACTGTTTTGACAGAAAGTCCCAAATGTCCCTGGTAATTTGGAGAGCTGACAATTAATACTGCTCCATATGGCCTCGTCCCAAAAATAACTTTAAAAATATTTTCCAAATACTTTACAAGAAACAGTTCTGAAAAAGTCTGGAGAATTGGTTTTATGAGGGACATTTGGACATTGTGTAAAAGGAACAAGCACCGTAACAGTTTCTGTGGCAGTAGGCAAAGAGGGCATTTCAGTTTCCTGAACCTTGGAAAAAAAAATCTTCTCCTAAAGAAAGACAAAAAACCCAAAATAGACAGTTTGTTGTAGCTTTAATTGACAAATTAAAGGCAAAGCGGTCCAGGAAGGCTGGGCCTTCTTCAGGAAGGAAGCCTTAACGGCGCAGGAGCGGGCTGTCCCCAAGTGCCATAAGACCAACCGGTGGGGAAGACAACCGGCCTGGCTGAACAGGGAGCTTTTGCGGGAGAGTCTACGGCCCTTGGAAGAAGGGACGGGCAACTCAGGAAGAGTACAGGGATCTTATTACATCATGCAGGGAGGAAATTAGAAAGGCAAAAGCCCAGCAAGAACTCAGTCTGGCCACTCTTGTAAAGGATAATAAAAAATGTTTCTATAAGTACATCAACAATAAAAGGAGAGCCAAGGAGAATCTCCATCCTTTGCTGGATGTTGTGAGGAACATTGTCACTGAGGATGAGGAAAAGGCTGAGGTACTTAATGCCTTCTTTGCCTCTGTCTTTAATAGCCACACCAGTCATCCCCAGGTTATTCAGCCCCCTGAGCTGGAAGACAGGGACAGGGACCAGAATGGAGCCCTCATAGTCCAGGAGAAAGCAGTTAATGACCTGCTATGCCACCTGGACACTCACAAGTCTATGGAACCAGATGGGATCCACCCAAGAGTATTGAGGGAGCTGGCAGAGGAGCTTGCCAAGCTACTTTCCATGATCTATCAGCAGTCCTGGTTAACAGGGGAGGTTCCTGGTGACTGGAGGCTTGCCAGTGTGACGCCCATCTACAAGAAGGGCCAGAAGGAGGACTCGGGAAACTACAGGCCTGTCAGCCTGACCTTGGTGCCGGGAAAGATTATGGAGCGGTTCAGCTTGAGTGAACTCAACAGGCAAGTGCAGGTCAAGCAGGGGACCAGGCCCAGCCAGCATGGGTTCATGAAAGGCAGGTCCTGCTTGACCAACCTGATGTCTTTCTATGACCAGGTGACCCGCTTGGTGGATGAAGGAAAGGCTGTGGACGCCATTTACCTGGACTTTAGCTAAGCCTTTGACACAGTCTCCCACAGCATTCTCCTTGGGAAGCTGGCAGCTCATGGCTTGGACGGGCGTAGTCTTCACTGGGTAAAAAACTGGCTGGGTGGCCGAGCCCAGAGAGTAGTGGTGAATGGAGTGAAGTCCAGTTGGCAGCCAGTTACAAGCGGTGTTCCCCAGGGCTCTGTTTTGGGGCCAGCCTTGTTTAATATCTGTATCAACGATCTGGATGACGGCATTGAGTGCACCCTCAGTAAGTTTGCAGATGACACCAAGCTGGGTGGGGGTGTAAATCTGCTCAAGTGTAGGATGGCCCTGCAGAGGGACCTGGACAGGCTGGACGGATGGGCTGAGGCCAACTGTATGAGGTACAACAAGGCCAAGTGCCGGGTCCTGCACTTCAGTCACAACAATCCCATGCAACGCTACAGGCTTGGGGAAGAGTGGCTGGAAAGCTGTCTGGCTGAAAAGGACCTGGGGGTGCTGGTTGACAGCCGGCTGAACATGAGCCAGCAGTGTGTCCAGGTGGCCAAGAAGGCCAACAGCATCCTGGCCTGTATCAGGAATAGTGTGGCCAACAGGAGCAGGGAGGTGATTGTCCCCCTGTACTTGGTGCTGGTGAGGCCGCACCTGGAATACTGTGTCCAGTTTTGGGCCCCTCAATACAAGAAGGACATTGAGGTGCTGGAGCATGTCTGGAGAAGGGCAATGAAGCTGGTGAAGGGTCTGGAGCACAGGCCTTATGAGGAGTAGCTGAGGGAACTGGGTTTGCTTAGTCTGGAGAAGAGGAGGCTGAGAGGAGACCTTATCGCTCTCTACAACTACCTGAAAGGAGGTTGTAGTGAGGTGGGTGTTGGTCTCTTCTCCCAAGTAGTTAGCAATAGGACGAGAGGAAATGGGCTCAAGCTGTGCCAGGGGAGGTTTAGCTTGGAAATTAGGAAAAATTTCTTGATGGAAAGGGTAGTCAAGCATTGGACCAGGCTGTGCAGAGAGGTGGTGGAGTCCCCATCCCTGGAAGTGTTCAAAAAATGGGTAGACGTGGCACTTTGGGACATGGTTTTGTCTAGTCTACCCTTGATTGGTTTAGTGTGGGCTTGGTAATGTTAGGTTAATGGTTGGACTGGATGATCTTAAAGGTCTTTTCCAACCTAAATGATTCTAGGATCCTATGACTTAAATGTGAACGATTTATTGAACTATTTAATTCTTTTTGCCCCAAAGGAATTTTATTCCATTGTTACAGTCATTTTGTTTTAGGGCTAAGGTTATGTTCCTAGTAAGACCGCAATTTGATTTCCAGTAATGAACCAAGGCTCACTCAGAGTGATGTCTGTGAAAAGGTAAAGAAAGATATGGACACAGCTAAGAAAAATTCCACTAAGATGTGTCTCAAATGTTCATTACAATTTATCATTATTCTTCCAGGCCTACATATGATATAACTGTAAAAGATAAATAATTTCCCAAGGTCATGAAGTTACTGTTCTATTTTGATTTCTCAATCATATTGTTTTCTGGAGGGCTATTATTGTAGAGGTACAATCAGGAAATAACACCTTCCTTTGTCTCAGGACTTTACTAGTGCTTGCTTTGGGTGATATTTATGTGTTGGCTGTTAACTGTTCTTTTCGAATAGTTCACACTGCTGTTTAGCAAATGTAGAAGAATTCGAGGTCTTTTGGAAGAAGGCAGTTATGTATCTTCCCGTAACAGCTTCAAGAGTGCAAACAAAAGTTGCCTTCAATTTCTACAGGAAACTGAGACAGAAAAGAGGTGAAAGAAAGGAAAGAGACCAGAGTTACTGAAAAAGAGAACAGCAGACTTGGGAGAATGATAAAATGACACTTAGTATTTGTATTTAGAATTTGGAAAAAGAAAAAACAAAAACAACAACAACAACAACAAAAGCAAGAAGGCAATAAAACAGCAATTGTCCATAGTCCTAACACTGAATAGTAGTATCTTTGGCAGCAATCTTACAGGAAAAGTCAATCTTAACATAACTGCAAATGCACTAGCACTACGTATTTTAAAAGACTAAGATCTGTCCTTCTTGCCACTCCCATTCCCTCAGAAAGAATTTCTTGTGTATTTGTAACTGTACTGACATTTTCACTTTCTTCTGATGAGGGATGAATGGCCTTGTTTCATCAAAAGAGTGGTTGTAAGAAGAGTACTTGCAAATGGACTATTTTTAATCAGCAGAGAGAATCACTCTAGTCATGAATAACAACGCTGTTTCAATGCAAGCAATTAATTTGCATCAAGAACTTAGTTTATATCAGACAAGACTTTTCACTGTAGCCAAGTGGTTTGGTTATGACAGCAGCCACCACTACTAAATATGTGCAGTCTATCCAGGGAAAAAGTAAGACATTCCTTCTGCTATCATTTGGATATAAACAATAGCAGAAAATAAATATGGCACTAAGCTACACTACAACAATGAAATAGATAAAGCTCATCTTTCACATTCTTATGAGTGCTTCAACATTAGAGAATAAACTAATATTGAAAATCATTAAAAAATCTGAGTCCCTATCCGATATTACTGTACAAGCAAGCAGTTTTACAGCAAATCTGGACAGAGCCTTGCTAACAGAAGGAAGAAAGACCATGGGGAAACTTCTTGTTATTCAGAGATAGGAATTGCTGGTTATTAGTCTGGCTGAAGACAATCTCTTTAAAGATGGCATCTGGTAGTTAAAGACAAAGTGAGATCATCCAATTTCAGGTATGCAGAAACCTTGGCAAAATATCCACAAGGACTTGTGTTAAGACACAGTTTCCCTAGGGCAAGAAGTGTGCTTACTTCCCATAAAAAGCAAGGACAATTTATCAGCTGGATATGTGTAAGTAAGCAAGTTTCCTCTCCATCTCAGGCTTTTTCACAGGAACGAAAGGAGAAATATTGTCTTCAGAAGTAACAATTGTAGTTGTCTTGTTACTGTACATATGTTACTGTGCTAAAAGCTCACACCAAAATGTGTGGCCAGAAACTGCCCGTTTGAAGAGGCCTGGAGGGAAAGCTGGGGGACCCTTAGTTTTCACAAAGCCTAGTCATCAGCACTTGTAAGCCTGCATGTCAAACACACAATTATTTGTTTGCTTCCCACTCAAGAAAGTATGTGGTAGTGAAGATGCTTGATTAGTTTATTACTAATAGCAAAGAACGTGCAATTGTGACACTGTCTCCCACAGCATTCTTCTAGAGAAGCTGGCAGCTCATGGCCTAGGGAGGTGTACCCTTTGCTGGGTTGAAAACTGTCTGGATGGCCGAGCCCAGAGAGTTGTGGTGAACAGAGTTAAATCCAGTTGGTGACTGGTCACAAGTGGTGTTCCCCAGGGCTCTGTTTTGGGGCCAGCCTTGTTTAATATCTTTATCAATGATCTAGATGAGGGCATTGAGTGCGCCTTCAGTAAGTTTGCAGATGACACCACATTGGCTGGGAGTGTTGATCTGCTGGAGGGTAGGATGGCCCTGCAGAGGGACCTGGACAGGCTGGACGGATGGGCTGAGGCCAACTGTGTGAGGTTCAACAAGGCCAAGTGCCAGGTCCTGCACTTCAGTCACAACAACTCCATGCAACGCTACAAGCTTGGGGAAGAGTGGCTAGAAAGGTGCTTGGAGGAAAAGGACCTGGTGGTGTTGGTCGACAGCCGGCTGAATATGAGCCAGCAGTGTGTCCAGGTGGCCAAGAAGGCCAATAGCATCTTGGCTTGTATCAGGAATAGTGTGGCCAGCAGGACTAGGGAAGTGATTGTGTCCCTGTACTCGACCCTGTTGTGGCTGCACCTGGAATACTGCATCCAGTTTTGGGTCCCTCACTACGAGAAGGACATTGAGGTGCTAGAGCGTGTTCAGAAAAGGGTAACGAAGCTGGTGAAGGGTCTGGAGAACAAGTCTTATGAGGAGCGGCTGAGGGAACTGGGATTGTTCAGTCTGGAGAAGAGGAGGCTGAGGGGACACCTTATTGCTCTCTACAACTCCCTGAAAGGAGGTTGTAGTGAGGTGGGTGTTGGTGTCTTCTGCCAAGTAACTAGCGATAGGATGAGCAGAAATGGCCTCAAATTGCTCCAGGGGAGGTTTAGATTGGATATTAGGAGAAATTTCTTTACTGAAAGAGTGGTCAAGCATTGGAACAGGCTGTGCAGAGAGGTGGTGGAGTCACCATCCCTAGAGGTATTCAAAAAACTTGTAGACATGGTACTTTGGGACATGGTTTAGTAGGTATGGTGGTGTTAGGTTGACAGTTGGACTGATGATCTTAGAGGTCCTTTCCAACCTTAATGATTCATTCTAGTTCTACTTTCATTAAAAAATAATCTAGCCACCAAGCCAGGAAACATGAAATTAATTATTACTTTACCCTTAATTAGTTTAGTGGTGGACTTAGTGTTAGGTTAATGGTTGGACTTGATGATCTTAAAGGTCTTTTCCAACCCAAACAACTCTATGATTCTATGACTCTATGACTGGTTTTGCTGCGACTTACATCTGCTTCTGCAGAGATGCCCAAGCTAGTCCCGAGGGAACTGGTTCATACTCCTGAGCTCAGGACCCCATGGCAGCCCAGTGTTTCCCCTGGCCTTCAGGACCTCTCTGCACCGCACCATGCTGTGACATGCAGAGGGTTTGGGTCTGGACTCCCAGCCAGCAGTAGTATCACAGAGGTATGTCTGAGCACACTTTGGGATGTTAAAGTGCAGCATCTAAACCAGCCCTATTACTATATGCAGGACACAGATAAGCCTGCCTCCTCAATTCCCTCTGTAATATATGTAGCTGTAGCTTAACTTTAATCAGGATCTGCTGCAGCATGATGTATGGGGGGCAGGCAGGTTTCCAGAGGTACTTCTGCTGCTGCCTTGCTGCACTGGTGCCAGGAGCAGCCACAACAGCCCACGGGTCCCTGGCTGTCTTCCGTATGCTCATCTTTTCACACATTCATTGAGCAGCTAACACTGGTACGAAGCACAGACTCAGGGGGCCTTTTATGTCACAGGTTTCTGCAAGGTTGCTCTCCATTCCCATGGCACATTGCTCTTACAGTTATGTTCTTGGCATTTCCTGAGGCAGTGTTAGTCCTGCCCTTGGAGTGGCTCCTGCTGAAACACAATTTTGTAGTACTGTATTGCCATTGCCTTGAAAGTCTTCTCAGACCTGTCCTTTAAGCAGGAAATATCCTGGTGTGCTGATCTGAAAGTAGTGCCTTTAATTTCCCTCAAATTCCTCCTTGTGAACTATGAGGTACCTCCAGCAAACTGTCATACAGGGATGGCGGAGCAGAAAGTCAATGTGATAATTTTGCAGGGCTGAGCAAAAAAGGAAAATGCTTTCAACTGAGAGGTGCTGAGGTTTGGACACTTTGTTATTTCCCCAAACTGGGACAAAAAATTACATTCTTTGATACCCCCCTCTTGAAAGAGAATACTTGTTTCTAAAAGTGGTATCGAAATGACTACCTTTGACTTTACTATTTGTATCTATTACACAATATATTGCAGAAAAATGGAAGTTGTTATGCTGGCATTGGCATGAAATGTCCTGGCTTCTTCAAACCAAAGCATTTCTGTGGTCCCCTGGGACTGTCAGCAGTCGTACATTCTTGTGGAGCATCTCAGTTCAGTATTGCTTCAATAGCATTCACAGATCAAAAACCACTCTCAGAAAATGTTCAGCCATGGCTAATCATAGATACCTCCTGTTGATTAAGGACACTTTGACTCCAAGGCTTTTTGGGGTTTAATACACTTTCACAAATGTACACAATAGAGCTTAAGTCCATGAGTTGTTCCTTAGAGGCATTTCATACTACCAAACCATCCTATCACTCTTCTCCCTGAAGACTACAATTTTTTTCCCTTGCTAACATTTGAGTCTGTGAGCAGTTTGGAGGTGGGCTTTTTCTCATACAGGCCAAGATTTCCAGGAAAGACCAAAGATTATGGAGACCAAATGACAGATACTTTAAAATGATGGGACTTTCAGTGGGTGTTCTGCACTTCAGGACAAGTGCAGTGGCTACCTTGAGTCCACAAAAAAGAAAGCCATTATACTGTATTCAGCTTTTTAAATCTTGGATGATCACTAGTCTATTGCAAATCCAAAACAAATACTTAGAAGTCATTTGGGCTATGCAGAAATAACTGAATTAAAAAAGGAATGTAATTACACTGTTTATTTAAACTTACACCTGCTGCAAATTTCAGCTTTTTATTGAAAAGAAAGTGCTGCAGGGACCTTTATCCTGAGGATCCCATCACATCTGCTGTTTCACACAAGGCCTTGAAAACCCAGTCAAAGGTGTTGAAACAACTCAGGCTGGAAAGTGGCAAAAATAGATGCAAAATTTGCAATAATTTCAACCCATGACCTGTCATTATTCTGCTGACATGGAGAAAAGCAGCTGCTCCAAGAGGAAGTAATGCCTCTTGCAGTTAGAAGAAGAGTGGTTGACAGCAATCTTGGCAAGAGCAGGGATTTGTTTTTAGCCACAGCTAATTCATTTTAGGAGATGGTAGCATTTTGCAGGCCAATCCCAGTGCTGTGGCAAAACGGGATCCTGCTTGTAGTGTGTAATAATACTGTGCTGTTTCTTAATGTGAGTCAGGCGCATCCAGATTTCTGGCATCAGCTGAGATTCTCCCAGAAGGTCTATTCTGAGCTCCCTGTACAATGAAGTAAGAGCTGTGCATATGTCAGTGTATTAAAGGTTCTGCATGCTGTGAAACCTAGTTAAGAAAGTTTCTCACAGGCTCCCCATGCTTTTATATTTGGAGCTCCAGCAACCTTGCAATGGCACAAAAATATGGTGAGAAGCATGGCTTTGACTTCATCTGACAAGTAATAGAGGTTTAAACCAAATTTACCTCTCTTTAAAGCATAATTTAGCAGATTGCTGTTCATTCTTGTTATTTCAGTGACGCAGAATTGAAGAGCACGAGTTCAAAGATCAGGAGCTGCCTAATTATGAACTCTTACTGAAATTTAAAATACTCACAAGCAATTAAAGGATGACTGATCAGATGCTGTAGTAGAGATCACAAATAACGGAGTACAGGGAATTATCTTACACACTGGTACTATCGATAGCACAGACACTTTCTGCACACCTTGAACTGATAATAATTCAATATAAGCTCACACAGTTCAAGAATGTCTCCTTGAATCTCAGTGTTGATTAAGAAGAGTTCATCCAAACATCAAAATCAGTTTTTCCCAAATCAGTTTCTCCACTCAACAACAGCTTTATCGACAAACATGTTTTAGAAGAGGATTACTCCCTGTCAAAAAGCCTACAGTTTCAAGTGAGAAAAAGCATGTTGCATTAATTTACTGATATACTATAATAAATATTTCTAGATGCTTCTGTTTTATTTACTTCCACTCCTCTAGCACATCTTGAGGTGGAATACTGGAATAACAGCACTGGACACTGCAAGGTTTCATGCAGAAGTAGAAGTGCCTAAGAGGAAAACTCATCACGCTGCCCTTTTCTATGTCTCAAACCAACTCCATGTAGGTAAATTCTTACAATTCAGGATCCTTTTATATCTTAAGATCTCTCCTGTATCTGACAACAGGGATGTCATTTGCAATCATAAGTTCAGGACATAGATGCTTATCTGCCAGAAAACACATATTTGACCTGACAAGAGAAGACTAAATTTTCTCACAGTAAAGTTATTTTAAAAAAAGTGATCTGAGGTCCTTGAGAACTATGATTAAGGTAACTATTTGCTCAGCAAAAATAATACTGCCAGAAAGACTGAATTCTAATTAAAAAGAAACATTTATGTTTGCATTCCAATGAATTTCTTCCCCAGTATTGCTCAGTTCTCACCCAAGGAGAACAGTAAGGTGTATTGGTAGATATGTTAGCCACGCCTCAGAAAAGCTCAGATTTCAAGTATGCCCATTTAATGACACTTGAGGATCAGAATAAACTAGCTAAGACTTAATTTTCTAGTAATTACATGCCATTTTTGTTTAGTCTGGAGCAATCACTAATACACTGTTTTTAGTGGTCAGTACTGTATCCCTCTGGCTTCCTACACATCAAAAAGTACCAGAATGCCAAAGCCACTCTTATAAGAGTTAAAAACTGAATGAATTATTGACATTAAGGAACAATCCATCTTATATTAGTCAGTTTGCTGCAGTTTGCAGTTAAATGCAATGAGGACTGAAACCTAGTGATGTTACCCATGTAAACTGGACTAATTTAACAATTATTTATTTCCAAAATTTGACCAACAGTGAAAAGTTCAGATCAGCAACATTTTGTCAGATAGACAGAACCTGATCTAGAAGCCTCTAACAAGATGCCAGATGTAATATCTTACTGTACCTTGTGCAAACACTATATTCCCTAACAATGTCACAAATAGGGCACTTTTAGAATTAAAAAAGTAGCCTCCACAATATAAAATGCCAAGAAAGGCAGTTTATTATTGTTACAAATATGTTATTAATGAGGAAATTAGAGCATAATTTAAATGACTACCAATTCACAGCAGAAGACATTGTCAGATATAGGATATGCCATCCAGAAATGTTCTCTTGTTTCAGCCTAGTAATCAGGTAAGTGGATTTATATTTCTCACTAAGAGTATTTATTCTTCTTTATCTATCTTTCTCACTTACATCCCTCCAGAAGTATTCAAGTATAACAAGAGAGAGAGAGAAGCAGCAGAATGGATTCCAGTCAGTTTTATCAGCTTGGTCCAGATACAACTTTAATCTCCTATCCACTTGCTATGCAAGTTGTACAACACACCTCTTCTATCGGAATAACACAAAAGGATATTCACCCAGAGCTCTCCATCAACAGTGGGATGTCAGCCCATCTGGAAAGTTGTTTACAGGCTATCTAAAGGGGGAGAGATGAAAGGATTGACTCACAGCAGGCAGATTCATAAACAAAGACCCAAATATCATTGTTGCAGAAGGAACAGTGCAAGAACTAAGCTCCCTCCCAATAATTTGTGCAGCCAGTACTTATGTAGCAGATAACCCCAGCTGACCTTTTGACATTCAAAGTGTAATAGTGTTGCTGAGATGAACCAATATTGAATGATTTTTCTGGTGCGTCAGGCAAAACAAACTCTCGGTTGACACCATCTCTACCGTCTTTCTTCATCCTACGCAGCTGTGGCAGAAACATATGAACAGAGACCAAGCAGAGTTGCAAGCAAATGTTGGGCTGCTTTTGTTCAACTTCCACTACCTCCCTCTTTTATTATAGCTGAGCAATATCTTGTTCTAAACCCACCTGATGGGGGATGGGAAAAGCAATTAACTTTTAAAACTTTGGTGCCGTAGTGTAATTGATGTCTCTCTTTCTCCGCTCATGACCATTTCAAACACATGCTATTAAAATCTCTTTAGTACCTCAGGATTTATTTCTAACTTAGTCTAATCCAAACAGTTTCAGAGACAGGTAAGATTCCCAATGCCAACAGTGTAGTTATTTCTCAGTTGTTTGCAAACCCCAAGCACTTTGGAGCAGAAGAATTAATAGTTAACTGCTTTCTAAACCTTATGTTGTCTAGGATATTACTTTTATCAGATATAGGATAATGCATATTTCATTACAACACAATTATCTGAACTCTGGCTCAGAACAAGAAAGCACTAGTTTTCTTACAGCCTCAAAGACTAAACATATTTCCCTCTGAAGGAAAAAATGAGATATGTACATATTGCTCAGCCTCAGCTGCATCCCCAGACACAAGCCCACCATATGCCTTCTATATTTTTATTACTACTATTTTTGTATTTTGGGAAATGCCCAAAACAAGCACTTCGATCCCTGCCTTCATAAGGTTTTGAAGTGGTGAAAGCTCACTCAACTGACTTCTGTGTACAGGGCAAATTAGCAGGCCCACACCATAGAGACTTTTGATCTACTATAAATTTAAGCATACCCACTGTACCATATTAATAACTTGTTATTTGATATGAAGGTAAGTAAATACAAGCTTCCTGACTCTGGGACCCCCTCCGGAAAGCAGTTTCTGTGAGAGCTGAGCATACTGACCAAAGGGATACTCAGTTTCTCAATATTGCACTACCGCAGCTCTGCTGTGCTTTGCTGAACAAAGGGGTTTGAGGGAAAGATATCTACAAAAAAATTGTCCAGGGAATAAGAAACACCATTCTGTGGCTAATGTAGATCACACAGAAGCATCTGAACTTAGTTGCTTGTCTGGGTGATTTCATGAGCTAGTCCTACAAGCATACCTTCCCTTGAAGCAGGAGGCTCAGGCACATCTTCGCCCATGCAGGTGTGGGGTTTGCAGGCACTGCCAGTGAGCTGAAAGCTGGGCAGAAGTGGGTTAGATCTGCAGTAGTTTGTGTATAATGTCATCTTTGAAGTGCAAGTTCAACAAAGCAATTGTACACCTCTGGGGGGAAATACAGTTGTCCCCTGTGATGAGTCACTAGGGTCACAAATGCCATGACAGCATGTCATTGTCCATACATAAGCATCATTGCACCTCATAATAATCATAATGAAAACAACTTTTCATTAGTGGGTCTCAGGAATGCAGCAGCATCCAGGCATAAGGAGCTAAAGAGACTGGACCAGGCCTGGCAGAGCCAGGAATAGAGTCTGGAGAGCCCATGTTTCTGGTGACTCCTGCTTTCATGCTGGCCACTGAACCACATCACTTCCTTCACCTGGGGGTTAGCTATTGGTGGCAGAAGACTGCAGAGTTCATTTATACACTTACAGTTATTAACTACATCCTTCCTTTCTCATTCAAACTTCCAAAATATGCCTGGCAATGAACAGATGTCAGTGGTTTACTTCCAAGGTGTTTATCAGTGGCTTAACAACTCCTTATCTCAGGTTCAGAGCTCCCTACCTTAGCTTATTAAGTGGAATGACGTTTACAGCAACCTTTTATAGAAACCCCAGCTACTTCCTCCAACTCAAAACTAGGTGCACCTTGAGGCTGAAGCTGCAATGTGCCTAAGACAACCTGCTCCATAGTTCTTATTTTGAGGGCTCAGTGGCAGGTTCCCAGCGTCCTCATCACATCACCCTTCCTCTGTTGCTATGTGGGAGCTGGGTCCAGGTGGGTGGGACAGGACACCTCAGCACTGGACTGTAGGATAGAGAATGTAAAGCCTCCCCAGCCCCATCATGCAGCTCTTGAGGGAACTGCAAAACGGGGGCAAAAGGTGGGGCTCCAATGTCAGCCTGGCATAAAAACTGTTTCCCTGACGTGCCTTTTTAGTGTACAAGATTCTGGCTCTCAGCACCTGCTGCATGCCTGCCTTTTCAGATCGTGCTTCCCCTGCTTTGCTAGTGCTTTCCCCAGCCCCGTTTTGCCTCTGTCTTGTGTTCCTTTTACCAAGCCAGATGCAACTTGCTCTTCTCCATGTGAGGGCAAACCACACATCTGAGGAGACAATTGCTCCCTACAGATTTACTCTTAGAGCCAGGAAAACAGTCCTTTGCAGAAGGGATTTTTCAACGCTCGGTGTGCCTATGCCAAAATGCCTCAGCAGATTCTCTCGTCTTCGCTTCTCTGCTGAACTAATGACATTGTTGGAGTCTGTTACTGTTATTTTTGGGGAAGCCATGGAATAAACTAGATAATTGAAGCCACAGAAGTGGCAAATGTCCTGTGTCCTATTCACCTGCTCTTCCTGCCGTAGGAAGGATGTGGGTTGATCTTGAGAGGAAAGACATCAGATCAGTTCTGTTTCTTTCTTTTTCCAAAATCAGCTGCTAAGTGAAATAACAAAGTGTGCACAGGAATACTAACAGAGCTTTGTTTTTCCTCCTCATTAAAAGCCAGCAGCTGCTTAGTGTTTCACAGAGCAAGATAAGCAATGTCACATTTGTGGCCATTCGCATGCATTAATTTGTTTGAGTTTATTGTGTTCTCAACTGAATTTCTTAGTGCTTTGGGACTGGAAAAAAGCCTAAAGAATATCAAAATGATGAAATTGCTAGGAAGAAAAAAAAAATCAAGTAAACAAATTGTGAGTTAATAGTTCTTCTATAAAGTGGCTTTGCTGACAAGAGAATTAGAGCAAGATGATCTTGGCAAGCAGGATGTTGTGTTAGCTACGCAACTTTTTCTGTGCTCATATACAATCTCATAATAGTTGGGTGGGATCTTCTTTCCACATTTCATGGAGAGACTGATTTACAGGTTGAAAAGAAGGTGAGTTTTTTTTAAATTGCACAGCATTTAAACAAAAATCTTTCAGTATTCCAAATCAGGTTTTCTGTTTGCTTAGCAACTATCTCCAACTATTCTCTATTTTCCAGAGATTTTTTATTTTGCCAGGTTCATTTGATTACTTCCTTCTTCAGAACAGATCTATCCTCCTCTTGGGCTGTCCTTTATTATAGATTGTTTGGAAAGAGAAATAATTAAAGATGGGAAGGGAGCAATGAGAGGAGTTGATATCATGTCTTCAGTTATGGTTTGACTCTTCTAGCTTCATAGATTTCTTGAGACTCCTTACACTCTCGTTAGCATCTCGAACAGACCCTTGCTCGTCATAGCTCCACCTCCACAAGAGGAAAAGACATATTTCTATGGATTTCCAATTAAAACCACTTCCAGAATCAAATGGTCAGTGCCCTGAGTTGTCACATAGCAAATACACAGTCTCTAAATCATTTCAGCATATATGTAGATTTAATGGGAAAGGGAAGCTGTGGGAAACCTAAAGAGATCCCACCCCCCCTCTCTTCTTCCCTTTGCCCTATTTCTGTGCTCCCTCCTGGTCTTATAAGCCAATATAAAAGCACATACTCTCTGCTCCTGTGCCAGCTTACTCCTGTTGTGGCTATATTCATTCAGCCCTCATGCAACAAACACCTAGGTAGTTTGGGTCCAAGGTATATCACACAGAGCAGACTCAAGCCTCTTTTTATCTTTAAATCAGTAAGACCAACATTTCTGTCTGTCACATAGCCTATTTTCCCCACAATTTTTGTCACTGGAATTAGAGTGGGCTGGAGACCAAAACCAAAAAGGAAAATTTTCTGCAATGTTCAAAAACTAAAGAAAAGCTGAAATTAGTGTAACTTCTGAACAATACACTTGCAAAGGATTAGGCAATCACTGACTTTCATGGAAATGCTTCTGCAGTCCCTATTTCACAAATGCCCCACAGAAGATGAAATGGATTCATATTGGCCAAAGAGCCATGGGGTAAAGTGTGGCTCCCAGTTTGTTTATGCTTAGCACAGAAAGCTGTTTACAGGGATATAAGCTGAAGATGTTTTCAGTAATGCCATGCTCTCAGCTATGAAAGAATTGCAAAGCCCCAGACCTCACCTGAGCTCTGTTGCTGGATCCTAGTTAATGCACTGGCCTAGCCACTTTCTAAGCTTTGTTTATAAATTCCCTGTTATAAGAGCAGTGGTGCACACCAGACAATATATTTTGAGAGAATTATTGTTCTACAAGCAAGACCATATTGTTTGTAGTCAGCTTTTGGACTCATGTTTTACAATACCATCTGAAGCATGTCAGAATACGGTAGTACTGCCTATCATTTCCTATTATGCCAAGAATGAACCTGTTGGTATGAAAAGGCACTATGTGAACTACTTTTTACTGATGTACCACGAACACAGCCCTCCACAAGGCCAACAGAGGGAAGAAGAAGAGACTGTTTACTTTTACCCAGTCTAAAAGGTATTTTTTCTTAAAGGAATCTATGTCTCGAACAACTTCTGCTGTGACCATAAACAATGTTTTGGGCATTATATGTTTGTATTATGGTGGTGAATAGAGGTCCCCCAATGTGGGAGCTGGGTGTGCTCACTGCTCATCTTCTCTACTCCAAAGTGCTTCCATCTGATTACAAACAAGACGCAGAAGTGATTTGATCCACTGCTAAGAAAAGGCTGACTAAATAAGAAAAAATCCCCATGCACAAACATTAAGTGCTCAGGGAGATGGCTTTAGCCATATTACATTAAGGCTGTGTTTTGCTATCATTCTGGAGACTGTGACTTATCAACAAATATAGCATAGTCCCTTTTCTTGGTAAAAATATTACCAGAAAATTCACTTACTTTCTGCTTCCCATTTCCTTGAAAGAAAAGGCCACCTCTCCTATAACACATTTCAGACATGCATAACATTTCTATCCAAATATCCCTATCAATAACCTTTAACATATTTGGAATGGACCATCATTTCCTTCTAAATGATGGTCCTACAAGCAGAACTTCTTGTGTGTTCTGGTGTATTCTGATATCAACATGTGGGGTAAGCAGGTACTGCCTGAAAGTAACATGCAAATATGAGTTTTCCATGTTTACTTATCAAGCTGTTTGCTCACCTGGCATGTGTTTCCATGGTCTTAGATTGTGAACTTCTCAAGTCTGGGACTTCTTCATGTTACTTACTTGGCTGTGTATGTTACAGGCCTGAGTTCTGCTGGGAGTTGTCAAACCCAGAGAAACAGAGATGGAGATGAAAACAGTAGCTGCCACTGCTGACTGGACTTTGATATTTGTGGAGTTTGGCATACTCCAAACCAGCAGTCTGAGCTCAGATGAGAACAATTCTCAGTTCTTGCTGTTGTGCCTCTACATGGGGCCAGGCCCATAGATCAGACAACCATGAGTCCTCTACTGGGAAGACTTTCTTCACCTGTTCTGGGTGAGGACATACATCCCAACACCAGACAAGGTAGTTCCTTAGGAAATACACAGACTGTAAATGCTTGGAGGAGGCTATATGTTGGGACACAGTTATTTTATCTGGCATTTTGAACACAGATGTGTCCAAGTCTGATGCCTTTGACCTCTTTATTTGATGGGAAGAGATACCATGTATCCTAATCTGATGAAGTTCTGACCTCTCCTGGCAGGGAATCTGTCTACCTCCCCAGAAGCTCACCTGCCTAGAAGACAGGACAAGATAAATTATTTTTGTATGAAGTCTAGATGATAACTTGGTGTTTTTCTTCATTCACAGTCTTCTGACTTTTCCTTTGCCTTTTCTATCCGCTTTAGTCTCCATGTGCCATTATTCTTCTTTAAGTGCAGTTTTTACTTCACAGAATTTTCTAACATGAGTGGTAAAACTTAGTTTCTGCAAATAAATTTAAGTCCATAAAGGAATGCTTAGGTTTTATATATATAAAACCCCAAAGCCTGAGTCCATAATGATTCATCTGCTGTTGTACATACCTCCAAATTAGAAGTGGAAACATGAAATACAGGGAGCAATTAGTTGATGACTAATGGAGGATAATGATTTTGCTGCTACAAGACAAGAAGACAGTTTTAATGTCATCTTAGTTTCAGATAGACTTTACACACCTACAGCTTGTCAGCTGAAGCTTGCCATGGAATGAATTGCGCGGTGAAAGTTAGTTGAGAGGTATCCTGGAGATCCTGAAGTGCATGTTCCTACTAAGGGTATTTGAGGTGAGCAGAGAAATAACCATTAATAAATCCAGTTCTAAAGAAAGTCTTCAAATATTAAGGTTAAAACAACAGAAAGTTGTATTAATAAACTTGCAGATAACCAGAAAAAACAATGTAGAAAGGAGTGAACTGCCATTGCTCATCTCAAAAGGTTTAAAACAAGACCATAACAACCATTATTTAAATGCCTGTGCCATTTACTAATTTGATTAAAACTTGCATGGGAAGTGATCTCATTGTGAGTATCTGCACATTCTTCTGTGATTGACATTTCACACGGGGGCCTGGAATGAGCAGAGGTTTGGGGAATGTAATCACTTTCCCATCATCTAAAGTAGTAAAAGTTGCAGGGGTAGTTGAGACCTTGAGGGGGAAGCAAACCCCATTGGTTTTAGCAGAGCATGGGGACTGCATTTGAACTGCTATACATTCTGCCCTAAAAGAATTTTACTGGCACACTTAAAATAGGTGGAGGGAGCTCATGCAGCATACAAAGCTTGGGATTACACTACTATTTCCTGTAACTTTTCATATGAACAAGATTTACCTCTTAGCATGGTCAGATCAGTGAAGCCACAACGTCAGCACAGAGTACCTGCCTAAGAAGTAAGGCAATATTAAGGAGGTACTACCAGTAGGATATATATTACAGATGTTACAGGATCTCAAGTGCATTGGCAGCACCACCTTCTGAATGTTCTTTACAAAAAGTGCAGCAATGGAAAGAGTTTAGGGAAATTCTGCAAAAATTACCTTCCTGAGAATAAGAAGTGGAGAAATGGGAAGGACTAAAAGGATTTCCAGGTAATGAGTACTATAAAAATACACAGAAAATACAGGCTCAGTGACAGCACAAACTGGTAACCTCACTGATCTCATGTGTTATGTTTCTACTATTTTCTCTTCACATGGTAGCTAAGGTAAAGAAAATCATAACACATTGCATTAGAAGGGAAAATGCTATTTTAAGGCCAGTTTGAGCCTTTAGTCCATGAGGTCTCAGTTTTGTCCCAAAACAGAACAAAAAACTAACTGAAGAAACTTTGAAATCTTTGATGAAATCAAGTTCTCTTCTAGCCAGCCTTGCTGCCCATAATCCCTGTGCCAGGAGCAGGCAAAATGCTGTTAATGCAAGAGCAGATTGCACCCAGGTGATCAGAGAGCCAGGAGCACATAATGAATAGCTTGTCTGAGCCAAGTGAAAAACAAGGGAGAGTTTTAATGAAAAGTCACCTGCATGTGCTCCTCAACTCTTCCCTTTGATCTCTGGATGATGTGTTGCCATATTAGAGGTGCAGGCCAAGACAGGCTCTTTTTCACATGCTTCAGCAGAAGGCGTCCAGGCCCCACTTTAGCTGTCCCTTTCCTATAGTAAAAAGCATAACAGCTAAAGTAGCCTGGTGCTTCTGGGACCGTACCATGTTGCAGACCATTGCATGGGATGGACTGTTAGGAGAAACTCTGTAAACAGACCCAGGAAAAATATAGAGCCACTGTCTGAGCATGCAAGGATGGAGGTAGGAAAGCTGAAACCCTGGATTTGAAACTGGTGAGGAAGGTGAAGGGTAACATGAAAAGCTTCTGCAGTACTTCAGCAGGAAAAGAAAGTCTAGGGAAAATATGGGCCCACTGCTGAACGGGGCAGGGGACCTGGAGGGAATGAACACAGAAAAGGCCAAGGTGCTCAAGGCATTCTTCACCTTGGTCTTTATTGGCAAATCCTGCCTTCAGCAATCCCAGGTCCCTGAGACCAGTGGGAAAGTCCAGAGCAAGGAAGATATACCTTTGGTGCAGGAGGGTCAGGTTACACAAAGGGGACATACAAGTCCATGGTGCCTGATGGGATGCACTCACAACTGCTGAAGGAGCTCGCCAATGTAATTGCACGGCCAGTCTTGCTTATCTTGGAAAGGTCGTGATGACTGGGAGAGGTTCCTGTGGGCTGAGAGAAAGCAAATGTTACTCCTGTCTTCAGGAAGGTCAGGAAGGAAGATCTGGGGAAATACATGCCTGTCAGCCTCACCTTGATCACTTTGAAAGTGATGGAGCAAATAATCCTGGAAACAATTTCTAGACATATGAAGGACACGAAGGTGATTGTGAGTAGTCAGCATGGACTTATGAAGGGGAAGTCTTGCCTGGCCAACCTGACGGCCTTCTACAGTGAGGTATATAGCTTGGTGGATGAAAGGAGAACAGTGGATGTTGCTTACCTTGACTTTAGTAAGGCCTTTGACACTTTCTCCTATAACATCCTCATAAAGAAGGCTGAGTAAGTGGACTGTGAAGTGGACTGAAAACTGGATCAACTGCCAGGTCCAAAGGGTTGTCCTCAGCAGTACAAAATGTAACTGTGGGCCAGCCACTAGTGGGAGACCCCAGCAGTTAATACTTGGGCTAATACTGTTTAACATCTTCATTAATGACCTGGATGATTGCGCAGAGTGCACCCTCAACAAGTTTGCAGATGGTACAAAACTGGGAGGAGTGGTTGATACACCCCATGGCTGTCCTGCCATTCAGCAGGCCAACAACAGACTGGAGAAATGGACAGAGGGCAACCTTATGAACTTCAACAAGGGAAATGCCAAGTCCTGCACCTGGAGAGGAAAAACCCTGTGCACCAATACAGACTGGGGGCCAACTATCTGGAAAGTAGTTGGCAGAAATGGACTGGGAATCCTGGTGAATAACAAGCTGAATGTGAGCCAGCAATGAGCCTTTGTGGCAAAGACAGCCAACAGCACCTTGGCTGCGTTAGAAAGAGCATTGCCAGCAGGTCGAGGGAGGTGATGCTTCCCCTCTGCTGAGCACTGGTGAGACACATCTGGAGTGCTGTGTTCCATCCAGTACAAGAGACATATGGACATACTGGAGTATGTCCAGTAAAAGGCCATGAAGATGACTGGAATTGGAATATCTGACATACAAGAAGAGGCTGAGAGAGATGAGACTGGTCAGCTGGGGGAAGAGAAGCCTCAGGGAAACTTATCAATGTGTACAAATACTTGAAAGGAGGGAGTAAAGAACACAGAACAAGGCTCTTATCACTGGTATCCAGTGAAAGAACAAGAGGCAATGGGCACAAATTGAAATACAAGACATTCCAGTTAAATATAACAAAAAACTCTCTTTACTCTAAGGGTGATCAAGCATTGGAAGAGGCTGTCCAAAGAGGCTGTGGAGTCTTTATCCTTGAAGGTATTAAAACCTGACTGGACATGGTCCTGTATTGACTATTGTTTGAGCAGGACGGGTTGGACTAGATGATCTCCAGAAGCACCTTCAGCCATTCTATGGCTCTATATAATGAGCTGAAAGCTGTACAAATGACCCTTGGCTGTTGATACATTCTGCTTCCCATTAAAATTGCTTAGCACCTTTGCATCTTCCACTGTTAAAAGAAAGAGATGAATAGATTATTTCTTGAACGTGGATGCAAGTCGTCTTGATCACAGAGTGTGTGTGTGTGGGGAACAGGAACATTAAGGGAGTTATCAATATTCAGTGTCAGTGGCTGAGAGCAAGTTTTGTTTAGTTAGTCTGTCTTCTGTCTATTGTACTTCTTCAAATTCAGTGCCCGAAACTTTTTCAAAGAACAGAAGATTTTCTTTCATCTAAAATAGAATGGTTTTTTTAAGATTTTGGGTCCTAAAATCTGGTGACCTGTGTAACAGAAGTACTTTGATTCTATTATTAGGGTGGGCTGCATATGAGAAAGCTAAGTAGGAGATTATCTTAATTTTAAAACGTTTGTCAAGTTGGTGTTTTGGAACAGTGGAGCACTCTCAGAGCAGATGGTTAGGACTTCTCACTATGACCCCTTGTTTAGAGGCATAAGCCATTTCCAGCTTTAGAAGTATTAGACCTTATGAATGCTTTAAATGCTATAATTTCAAAGGCAGAATGAAGTCTAGATGCATTACCTATGATCATTCTGTAGTTTCTAATAGTCCTTTTCTTTTGGAAAAAGAAGCATTGCTGCAGGTGATGAAGTTGTACCAGGGTAATACCAATACAAGAAAAATACAGAAGATTTTGCATTTCATTAACTAGTTTCCCAGCTGCCTAGTCTCCACCAAAGGATTTTTATTAAGTCAGTTGATAAATATGAGAATAATTCCAGAGCTTTAAAAAACTGAGAAGACACACCTGGCAACAAAACTCTCTAAATTTAAAAGAGGGTTAATATTAAGAGATGTTATTTTAAAATCTGCCTACTCCCACTTCAGTAATGCAGTCCTAGAGCCAAAAGAGAATGATTAAAAAGTTAGATGTCAAAAAAAGACATGATTTAATAATCATACGTAGAAGGAATAATGTACACATATTCCTTTACCTCACCCAGACTCAGATTCCCACTTTGGGTCTTGCTTTGACAAATAATCAACACATATTTAATGTAGCAATCTCTTTCTCCTTTTTTCCTAATTAGTTCTGCCTAACCAAATTCAAGGTGCAAAATTTTTCCCTAAACAAATCCAGCCATTTCCAGTATTTCATCAGGTTGGAGCTAACTGGCTTCCACTGAAGCTAGCTGCAATTTTCTGTTGCTATATTATCTTCGAGAAAAGCAGAACAAGTCCAGCTGAAAATAACTGTTGACATGAAAGACAGGAGTTTAAGTTTGGATAGTGTTCATCTTCCACATACTGAAGTTTCGGAGGTGGGTCGTCTGTGCAAAGAACATTTTCAGGATGGTCTAGTAATTAACAGAAACACATCCTTACATAAACCTTTGCTTTTCATTAGAGATTAAAGGTGTTCCCTTATAATGCAGTCTCTGGAGAAAAACACCTAGAATCCCTGTTCAGTTCTCATGACCAGAGAGGTTTCAGAGGTGAAAAAGATTTGCAAAATATTCTGTTAAAAGCAGGAGAAGAAATCAGGTGAATCACACTCACTGGGAGATGTTCGCAAGAAAGAATAAAATCTAATCCAAAAGCACACTTTCTCTGGTTTGGCAGGACTGACTTGCCATTATAGAACTGGCTTAGACACAGCATCTTTCCCTGAGGTCTGTTTGTGGAGGGTCAACGTGCTTTCCCAGGTGAGATTCCCACTCACAAGGCCACCAGGCAGAAGGAAAGGACTGGCAAGGTGCTTGTGTTGGCAGTCTTTTAGAAACCAAAATGGAGATGCTGACTACATGAGTGTCCCATCCCTCAGATAGCTGGGTGGGGAACTGATGCAAAGTGCCAGGAAGGAGAACTCAGGAAAACTGAGTAGAGCCAGAGATTTGCTTTTAAAGACAGACAGACAGAAAGAAAGAAGGAAAGAGAGAAAGAGAGAAAGAGAGAAAGAGAAAGAAAGAAAAAAAAAAAGAGTTGGGTCTGTGTCAGGTGTCACAGCTTTCAGTTCCACCAGGACCTATGTTGTATATTGAACCCCTTACAAAAATGAAAACATAAAATAGGGTAAGCCACCACCTTTACTTCTCGCTATTGCACTACCAACTTGGTGACATAGTTAGTTTCCTCCTCCCAAGTATGTCCCAAAGCTGTATAGATTCTAGATTTAGTTCATCTCATTCTTGCTTGCAAATACACCCATAACAGCAGATCAGCACATCTGACTCTTAAAAATAATCCACTTGGAAAGGTATTTTTCCTCATGCTTCTGAGGTCACCACTAGCACTCTATCATAATTACAGCATCAGGGGGGTGGCTCTGTTTTCTGCTCTGTGTTCTCCTCCTGCTACTACAGAGCAGGAGGATGTGGCCACCTCTGTAGCTTCAGGATTTTGTGCTGCTTCAATTTATGGCTGCCCTGAGGCCGCTCATCATGGCAGGGTCATCCAGACCTTCCACAGCAGCGGCAGATGCAATCTGCTTTCCAAATGAAGGGTTTGAAATAGCTGTATATGGGTAAAAGCACACTTTAAAATGCCCCATATAAGGCAGAGGTGCTGGACTGAAGGTTTCATGAAGGGAATAACACCATCTTCTCCACAAGGTCCTGTCCTACAAGACACTGAATGCTCAGGGACAAATAATTTTGAGTACTTCTTGAGCAGGGGTCCCCAAGTTCCTTGACATTGCACACTACAGACACAGCCTGTCATTCTACCTTGTCCCCTGGCAGAGAGGTGCCTGTTGCACCCCAAGCCCTTCAGCCCTGGCAGCATTCTCCACCACTGAAGTCAATAAAATTGCAGACTTTCCTCACCTCCAACAGGATGGTCACATGTAGGAGTCAGTTGAGAATGTGGCATATTTCACACACATCCTTTGCACTGCTTAGCATCACCAATCCTACGGGAAGCAAACTGGCAGCATGTGTCGACCATATCTCTGCAAACAGAGAGACAGCTGCAATTGGCAAATGGTACAAAAGAGTTTTACAAGTAGCTGCATTTTAAACATATCTAGCCTGAGTCTACTGGCATCTATCAGCTAAGAAGGATATGGTATGTAAGCACACCCTGGATCCTAGAGTAGAAAGTCTGCCACCTGAATTTTTAAAAAATCTAGCTTTTTCTAAACACTATCAATAATAACAAATAAAAATCCACAAACTACTGTACTTACTTGCAGAGACAAAAAAAGAAAAAAAAAATTGCTGTAAAAGCATTTTGCAACTACTGAAAACTCCAGACTAAATTGTTTGGCAAGACATGAGGCCATCAGTGCACTCAAAGAAATGGCCTCTGTAATTATCACTCATTAACCACCACCTAACAGTTGGGAACCAGTTGGAAAGGGTTTGGTGTGAATGTAAGTGAGGAGGGAGGGTTATGTGGGAATGAGAATGTGCAGCATATTTGTTTTGTTTTGACTTCTTTCCAGACATATTTCAGTTTACATAAATATTTGAAGGTTGGATCAGACAGGATTTGCAGCACAATAGTATTAGGAATGCCTTTGCAAAAACTGTGATATGTTCTAAATTAGACTCCGAGGAGGGGGAGGGCAAATGAAGCTTTCTTGACGTATACATTTGAGCACCACTCAGCATTTAATTATTTACAGACCAGAGTGATTGACTCCCCTGCCAGTTTCTCCTCTTTTTCTTGGTCTCCCTTCCCTCTCTGTGATTTGATTAGAAAGTGAACTGTGTTTTTTTAGATGACTGACACTACCTAAAGTTCCTTGCAGAAAGATGCTTACTGAACAACAGAGCTAGGGAGTGCACATGGCATGTCACATTACAAGCGGCCTCTCAGTGACCTCCCGATTTGGCCACAGAGGGTTAAAGCTGCCTTTTGGCGCTTGGGCGTACTTGCCTCACCCTTCAAGTGTGCAGGGAAGGGCAGCAGGACCCACCCTGTGCGCAGGCTGTTTCCTGCAGGAGCGGGTTGGAGGCTCTCCCAGGCAGTGCCTGGTGAAGGCAGAGGCCAGGGAGTCAGCCTGGCACCACGAAGGCTTTTGCTGCACTTTTAAGTACCTCATTTTCCAGTGGGCAAGGGGTTTTTTGAGGAAGGGCACCTGGGGGTAGCAGGAGGTAGAGCAAGATACTTGGAGCAGAGTGATGCAAGGGTGAGAGCTGCGATGAGAGTCTTGCAGAAGCAAAATACCCACTTTTATCTTATTTTCTGTTATGTGACCATGGACGAGCTCTGCAGAAATCAGTAGAGGTATTCTGGGTTTAGACAGGAGTAAAGGAAGTAACAATCTGACCCCAGTGCTTAAAAAGATTTTTCTGAGAGTTGCTCAGGTCAGATTTCCTCCAGCTCTATACTGCCAGGATAAAATAGATTTTCAGATGCATCCTGTTGAATACGAAACACATTTTTATTTAAAGCGTCTTTTAAATCAGAGTGCGTTCATTAAATAAAAGAAAGGCAAAATGTAAGAGCCCATTGCTGAGTAAAGCAGGAAAGGGCTTCACAGTGAGATTTGATTGTTTACATTCAATGAAAGGAAAAGTCTGATTTGGAGTGCTCAGATTTAATCTTGGTGCAGATTAAAATGGTGCTATTGTGTTCTGCTGGGCTGTTTGGAAAGGTGAACTGAGGCTTTCCTAGGACTGTACCATTGCAGTATACACATGAGATTTACATGTAGTCACATCAGATGGTCACACCAAATTGCAAAGTCAAGGTTCTCTGGCATGAACCATGTTAACGTTGTCTTTCAGGTTTTGAATTTCCACCTGCTGTTATAAATCACCTCTGAACACGCCTCTTGGTGGGTTTGTCTGGTCATTTCCTGATGTTTCCTGTTTCTCCCGCCAGGCTGCAAAAGTCAGTTGTACTGTACCATGGATTGTACATTTTGGGGGGGGGGGGGGAGGGGGGGGGAAATCTGCAACAGATTATTGATAGCACACTTGCCATCTCTCCTCTGCAGTGCAATTAGTCAGTGCTCACAACCTTAAGCGGAAATAGACGTCATAGTGAGAGTGGTGGTGCCTCACCCTTAAGGATGACCATAAAGCCACACTGATGTAGTGCAACAGATTTCAACTCAAAATGAAGGACTTGGGATTTGCTTCCTAATGAAACAGAAATGTGCTTGGCTACTACTTTTCCTTAACAATTTTCTGCATGTATATGACACGAGGCAAAGCACTGGAGGGAGAAAGCTGTATCATTTAGCAACCCAGTAAACCTAGCAGACACCTGGGGAAGAGGCAGCTTGTTAACACATATGTGCTGAATAGCAGATCAGTGTTTCTGATGAACTGTCTACACTGTGAAGTTTGTTAGGAGAAGGGCGCATTAACCTAGGGCAGTACGTTATGATTCTTTGCACTGATGGAACTGATGTCTGGCCTTCTGAGATCAAAGTGACGAGCTAGGGGTTTCTAAGTTGTGCCCCTGGCTCAGGTGGTCCTTTCCTGCCACTTAGAGTGAGAGTTTTAGGACTCTTATAACTTAGTTTCTCTCTTTGCACCATGATGTCTCAGCTTCCAGCACCTGGGGAGGATCAAAATACTACTAAAATGCTTTGAAAATGAAAGCAAAGTTATTGGCAAAGCAGGTAACAAATAAAATGGTGTAGCAGCACCTCTGTGCTTCACAGGAGATGAAAGGCGAAAGACTGCAAGGCAGTCAGATACTGTGGCAGAGGGGACAGCATCTGTGGGAACAGGCAGACAACACCTTAAGAAGTGATTTCCTTGCACACTTGTGACCAGCCAGTCCTCCCATGACCAGAAACTGTGCTTCAACAGATAGTGGAAAGATGAATGTATACACCCAAGGCTTGGATTTTGATAGGCAAATCATGTAACCTATCTGTGGCTCCACCCTCCTGGCTGGCTCTGACCTCACCAACACAGGGGTGAACCCTCTATGTTCCCGCCAGCCAAAGTTCAGTTTCTTTCGCAGCAGTGAGGGAAGATCAGAGCCGAACTCTTCTTTGATCACCTTTTGGTTTAAAAGCTTTTTGATGCCTAGAATTCCTTTTAATTTTTTTTTTTTTTAGCATGGAGCACAGCAACTGCTAAATCTTTCAGCGCTGTTACAGCTCAGACTAGAACACACAGGGAAAAACAGTTGCTTCACAGAGGACTAGGGCTGTCCTCGCAGATTGGGACATGATGCTCATTACTGACCAACCAATCTTCTCTCCACAGTGACAAAGAAAAGAGAGAGAAAGGAAAGAAGAAAAGAGAGAGAAAGGAAAGCTATTGCCTTTTTCCTGACATTCCAGGTCTTTTTTTCCTCAAAATGACCTTTAAAAGAAACAATGAGAGAAAAAGTGCAGTTCAAAATCAGGAGATTTCATACTAGTCGAAATACATTTATGCATTCAGCAGTTGAGAAAGCAGCGAGTGGCAGGATTATGGTGAATGCTCAACCTAAAGTGGACCTGAGAGGGAACATTTGAAAAACACACCAGACTGAACTAATAATTAGCTATACGGGGGAAGTCTACACCTGCAACCAAAGGGGGATCTAATCTAAGCATCTGAAGCTGGCAGTTCAAGTCAGCAGTCATCTAGTACTCTGGTAGGATTTGTTGTTTCTTTCGGTTTAGCTCAGCCATGATCTTCCCAGGATGGTGAGTTGGCCAGGTCTGCGCAGCACTCGTGGCTTCCCTGGCACTTTGCATCCTGTCAGGAGAGGTCACATCAAGCAAGACCTCACAAGGACAACAGAAGCACCAAGTGTCCAGGCTTGATTACATCCAGCAGAGAGGCAGATGCAGGGCCAAGAGGAATTCTCCAGAGTGCCTGCCAGCAGCTCAGGACAACAATAAAACCACTGAAGCAGGGAGGGAGGAGCCTCGCAGCTGCTGGGCTGACTCAGTCCATAATGAGCATTCCCTGCACTTTTTATAAGCTTGTCTGATCTTCAGCCCAGCTTCGAGAAGTTCCTCGCACATGTTTTATGCCAGCTATCCTTTTCCGCTGTGTTTTGGTTCTCTTTTCATATGTGCTGTGAATATATAAACACATCTCTCAGGCAGTTTCATATCAAGTGAAACCTGAGACAAAATGCATATTAAGCTTAATTATTTGTCAAAAGGCTTTAAGCCAGACTCTCTTTGACACCCACTACGTGTTAAGTAGGAGGGAGGCTCCTTGTCTGTAGCTAAAATTGGCAGCTTATGCTCCACGTGGCCTAAGATGCAGCAGCAAAAGTGTGACCTCAGCTAGTCAAGGGAAGCCAGAAGGGAGGCTGAATGTCTTTCAGTTAGTCCTAGATGGACAAATTTTTAATTCATTTTGCTAACAAGGACTGATTCCTACAATATCTCCATGACATCTATGAATCCTTGTCTGCCTCTGACATTCCCAGCTGTGTCTACATGGGAAGTTCCTGGGGAAAATCCCTCCTTATGTTTGTGCTTTGAACAGTTGCAGGTTGTGGACAATGGACATGCAAAAATAAAAACATGGCCAATTTTCCCTTTCATGCAGATTTAAGTTTTTTTCATACTCTCTCCCTTAGGTTCACCCTTCCACGGGATTTAATGAAGAAAAACTTTCAGCATATATTTAATTTCAGTCACAGGCTTCAGGTTCATTGACTTCTGTAGGACATAAGCACACACAGAGATGCATCTGGTGCAGACAAATGCCCAAGGCAGAAGAGAGAAGTAGGTGGATTGTGAGTATGATCAGTTATGTCAAATCCTACTGTCTTTTACTGAAACAGAGCCCCAATGTTCGGTATTTTTTACCTTGTCTTCCTCTTTGTATTATGTTCTAAAGGGCATAATATAGATACATTTTACTCACATGTTTTATTATATACAAGTATTTGCTGCTGCTAGCTACATTCCTCACTTCCCATTGAGAGATAACACCCATTTCCATACTCTTCCTACATCTGGAAACCCCCACAGATGTTTGCTCTGCAAAACCACCCTCTGTTCCAGCAACAGAATGCCTGTAGCTACATTGAGAATCATAAATTAAAATAATGTAGGAAGGCCAACACACGTGGAGAGCATTGCAGAAGCAGGGAAATAATCCTCTGCAGAGATGTGAATGCTTTCATTATGATGAAACAGATTCTGAGGCCAGTTTATCTAAACACTGTTGTGCTTTTGAGTACTCAAAGAACAACATTTTTAAGTCATGGTGACTTAAAAAACCACCCCAACAAACAGCAAATAAAAATGCTCCAGGTTGCTCAAGGGTGCACCTAAAATCTCAGAAAAGCCATCCAGAGCCCTGGCTTCTTAGTATTTCCAAAATTCAAGATCTACTTAAAGATACCAAAATTCAAATATAGACATCTAACAGTAGGCAAGAAAAAATGTACAGCAGTTATTGGGCCAGTGTAGTCATGGTGAATTATTATTTGACGCAGGCCTGACTTAGAAGCCCCTGTCAATCCCCCTTCCCTTCCTTTCACACTTGAAAGCCTCCATCCCCTTCCTTCCCAGTGCTGCAATGGGTCAAGGCTGGAGTGGCTCTTCCTTCCTGAATTGGGTTTGGTGTGACCAGGACAGCAGCAGCCTCAGGAGAGCAGGACAACACACCACCTTCTCACTTGTTGGAGCTCAACTCTCACAAGGATTTCTCTGAGATTTTGGTACCATCAAAACTGAATCTAAGCCTTGAAATTTTTCTGAGTCGAGTCCCAAGCCAAGCATAGGATCCTAACATCAGCTACAGACCACCATCAGCTGGAAACGAAAGATGGCTCAAACTACCTACTTACAATATGTATCTCAGGAATGCTGCAAATATGAACTCTGGTCATTGGACTGCTTAGTTAAACACCCTAGAAAGGAGCATTTCAGTTTGAAGATAAACACAAGATGGCACAGGGGCTCTGAAGAGATCAGACATAACTGTATGTAACGAAAAGTGGTCACAGAACCCAAAGTTCTGTTATCAGCTTTCTTAAAAATTCTGCATTTTTATACTCTGTTGTTTGATTTTCTACCTAATTTGTAAAATGGGGATAATGTTTATCTCTACATTATAATTATAATTGTAACTGAAGTCCTTTGAGTTGCTTGGCACGAAGATAGGACAACATAAAAACATGCTTTGTACATCTAAACTCTGACAGGCTATGCAAGCAAATGGCAGAACCAGGAGGAACTTGCATGGTTTGGAACATCTGCTTCACAGTGAAAGATGGTGAGCGTGGGGATATTTGTGCACAACTCCAATTAATACACAACTTACAAAATTAACTGTAGGAATGCAAAAATCTGTCCTTTTGGTGAGTCATGTCTGAGTATTTTTACCTGGGGTAGGATTGCTGTCACTAAACCCAGTCATAATAAACCTTCAGTACTGCCAAGTACCACCTCAATAACAGCCACTCAAAGCAGGCACACAAAGAAATCAGACATATTTATTCTGTGTATCATTTAATCTGTTTCTCGGTGTTTTATGAAATGAAACATTTCTGTTAAAAGAAGAGAAAGACAGTGTTATTGTGTATTACTCGTACAACTTACATTACAGTAGGATCCATTTACTTTAAAATAAAGTGTGTGAAACTGTACAAAAATGTAAGGTTTATTTATCTCTATGATGCCACAGACATACTTAGGGTCCCAGAAGTTTAAGTACTGAGGTATTGTAATAATCTGTAATATTGTGGCACTCAGTTGGGCTATTATACTCTACCAAAAAATACAAAAACACACCATAAATTCACTGTCAACATATCTGCTTTGGAATCAGTCCCTGTTCTGGAAAGTAATTTAAAATTAAGTGGGAGAGGGGAAGGAGTATTTTAGCTTTCATTTTGCAAGTGGGGATGTGGAGATTTGGCTCCTAATCCAGAGTTCATTGACTGACTCAGTGACGACCCTTCCCAGTGACTTGTTGAAGGTCATCCAAGGACCTTTTCAAAGCATTCATCAAAAGCCCATCCTTTCTGCAAGAAAAGGAGCTTGAAAAGAAAGGAGGAAGACACACTTGACATGCTATGTCTTCTGCAAACTCCAGAACATCTCATGCTCATGAAAGCTAGGTGTAAGTTTTATATTGCACTAAGTCTGTAAAAAGCTGTCAGGGTTCAAGTCAAGGCTTGTATGTAAACCCCTCTTTATTCTTAATGGTGTAGCCTCTCCCATTATCAGATGAACAGATTATGATGTCTGAGGCAGGATCTGCACAAAATGTTTTTAGATTTAACAGCTTCTCTTCTGATCATGTCTGATCATGTATTTCAAGTACATACATTGCAGTATAACACCTCAGGCAGACACATGCACAAGATGTAATTTAGCCTTTCTCACGTGGAAGGACCCTGGGCCAAGAAAATGCAGAAAAGTTTGTTATTTATATTCTTTTTCTTTTTTTCCCTCCAAGAAGAGATCCCTTTTTTTTTCAGCATTATGAAGCTTACCTTCTAGATGACCAAAATTATGTTGTAGAAGGTTAAAAAATCACAGAATCTGATTCAACCTGAATCCAATGTTCAAGGAAAGAATTACTCTGAAGTGAGAAAAGTGAAAAAACCCTAAACCTTTATTACTGGACAGCTGAGAATGGATGGTCCTCTTATGAAAAACCATTAGTCTCCACAAATTTCACTGATTTCTTTGTTGCTCACATACAGTTATTAAATGGTCAAGTGCTAGGTTAGAGAATACGTCAGAATAAACTATTATTAAAACAGCTGACAACTTTCTATTGCACTCTGAGTGCATGGCCTTCTTTTATTGTGTGATCAGCTTTGCAAGCCTAAGTAACATACAGCAATTTGTTCAAGGAGTAGCTATATCTCTTACTAACATAATACTGGTTAAAATATAAATAAATTTCACAACACCTAGGAGGGATCAGATCAAAACTGGCATTAAGAAATTACACTTCAGAATTATAAGAAAATTAGTCCAAAAAAAATCTTCATATCAAGACTTGGGGAATTAAAATCTTTCACCCTTGGCTGGTAGAATTCTTATTTCTCCCACACCTACATCTCCCACACCTACATCTCAGTTTTAAAGATTAAGGGTTATTGTTAAGAAACAGGCACTGCAATAAGAGGAGGTGTAATAAATTAGCAACCTAAGGAAAAACAGGTCATCAAGACTAGCTAGTACTGAAGGAGTGTAGGAATAAAGTGATTTGGCTGGTAATCAAAAAAAGAAGTAATTTTAATTAAAATTAATTTAAATTCATTCAACCAGAGACCTCTGATGATCTAGTCTGATCTTTGAAAAGCACTAGTTAAAGATTTTTGTGAAATGTTTGCTATGTCACATTCATATCATTTGAGTGAGACGTAATGTATCTACTCAGAATGCAGGACTCAGCATTTGAATGTATTTTATATAATGTATTGGCAATTAGGCTTAAAAACTACAAATGTGAGAATGACATTTAAGAAATTGCTGCTATTCTGGTCTTTCTGTCACAATAAAGGAAAGACATACCAAATATCATAATAAAAAAAAGTGATGCTGGAAATAATGAAAAACTTAGTTCAGGTAAAGGGATATAGATGTAAAACAAGGTATTTGTTTACACAATAGAAGCTGCTGCCTCCACATGATATCCCAGAAGTCAAAAGCTTAAGGATTCAGAAACATTAAAGGCATTCCTCTGGAGAGTGAGAATACCCTCACTTCATTACAGATCATAAAACTTACAGAGTAAATACGTTAGCAGTGTGCATTTATACTTTGAATCAAAAGGGAATGAGGAAACACTTGGAATGGAAATACACCTGTGGCAGATTGTTAGATAATTTTCTTCTATTGGGTTTCTTGTACCTTCTTTCATTTCTCTGCTATCGATCTCTACTAGATCTGGATCAAAAGCATAGCTGGGGTCCAAGTCAATAATTGCGATGTTCCTAATTGAGAAATAAGTCTTACATCGATTTCAAATTTGAGGATCTAATAGTGAAAGAAGATGTAAAAATTTGTAAATGCAAAATATTTATGATGCATATGAATAGCTTTGTGAATTTAACCTCTGCAGACATAAGGCAACCATGATTCTCTTTGGGGTTTAGGTCCTGAGCTGAAACCTCCCTGAAATTCACATATTCTCAAATGACTCTTGGTTTATTTATCCCTTATTTGGTCATGCTGCTTTTTGTGTCTTGATATAGAGTCATAGAACAATCAGTTATTTACTTTTCAATAAAAGTAGGGAGGTTAGTTTGGATCTAAACATTGCTTTGTAACGAGTATTTCTTCATGGCACAAAACCCCACAATTGACTATAACAGTCATTTTCAACTGGAAGCCTGTCTGTAGTAAGGAGTCTGCTGATTGCTTGAAGGTGTGCAAGAAAAGGGATAGGAAACCTAACTGACAGCCATCGTCTACGTGACATTTGTAATGCAGTTCAGGCCTGCATCAGAAAAAACTTGAGGTTCCCCACCCCAAGGAAGGTGATAACCATGGCTCTAGAAACACCATGGTAGCAAAACTAAACCAAAATAAAACTAATTTCACTGTAGCAGAAAGTCAAGGAGTAAACATGTAGAGGTGGAAATGTGTTTTAACACAATTTATGCTTTCTCAGAAACTGGTCACTTGAGGTAATTTCACTTTTAGCAGTTGGTACCCACATACTCAAAGTCCATGTGTTGATGTTGGTGGACCTTACTCAGCCTCAGTGATTCTGATGTTCTTAATTACACTGGAGAAAAGTGAACTAGTAAGAGCTAAACCATTGTATTCTACTGTAGCAAACCTGAATTCAAAAGGCTGGTCTTTCATAAGTCAATTTAGGGTAGATCTGTTTTTGTCACCTCTTTGTGCTAGTGAGGAAAGAGGTGGGGAGGAGAGGCTGGATATGAGATTGGCTGCTCATTTGTGTCTTACCAAGACCATTGATGAGCCCTGGGCTGACCTGAGGCCAGAAGGCCAGTGTCCTGCAGAACCAAACCACCCTTGTCCTGGTGCCCCTGATCTGAGTCCCATCCAAACCACTGTCATACCAGTGGAGTTTCACATGTTGTCAAGGCAAGATGGATTGAAATGCCCATGTATCTGGGCTACGCCATACTTCAAAGATAAGAGAGAGTAATTTTTCATCATTAATCAAGAAGATCCACAAGATTACACAAGGCTCTCCATCAGCAGCCAGCATTATGGTTTAAAACATAACATATTCTCTGCACAAGTTCTGTGCCTTAAGGAGACCACAGAGAAGCTCTCCAGCCACCCACCAGTCAAACTCCCATGGCATGCACTAAACTAGTTAACTTTAGAAATCCCGGCACACCACACCACTTTACCTCAGAGGCTCCACACCCAAAAGACTCTCAGGCTCCACAATCATCATAAATACTTGTAATGGGCAGCTTTTACTGTATCTTTTGTTTACACAAACTTACTACTTCAGTGTCAGAGCCTGCTTCTGCTTCCACTCAAATCAATGGGAGTTTTGCCATTTTCTCTAATGAAAGTAGCCCCTAGCATTGCGTTACATTTGATGATGATGGATCACTATTCCTTCCTTGCAAGAACAATAGTTTAGCAATGATGCCAACAAATATGCATGTGCTTAGCTGTAAGGACCTGTATAGTTTTATTGGTTCCAGTGGAATTACATAAGTTCTTGAAGTTAAATGCTCTTTTTGTTTTAATCTAGCCAACCCCTGGAATCCTCCTCTGTCAAGTAAACATGTCTTCCATTAGAATACATACAAATTTGGTATAATCTAGATACTATGAGCAAGCATATGGCTGATCTGACTTAATACTACAAGTTCTGTAACTGATTATGTGAAAAATGAAAATGCAAATGTATTCAATCAATTCGCAGTACACCTAGGTTTATGTTTTCGGGCTTTTACAGTAGAAAAAATAAAGCTAGTGGTGTTTATACACAATATAATTCTGGATGGAAGTGAAATGTACCGGGTCATCTACCAAATATAGGAAACATATGTTATTCAACATGGTGACTCACACAGTGACTAATGTAGTCTAAAGGGTACATTCTCCCCTGTGAAAAGATATAACTCTCAATAATGCTAATAATCCCCTAAATCACAAAGAGTCTCATCTAGCTCAAAGTATCTGCAACCTTGTGAACTCTGCAGACTGTGCAGGGCCACATATGTCAGCTCCTCATCACCAGCCCAGCCCTCCCCACACCTACTTGCCCTAGGAGAGCAGTGGTTCAGTGGCAAGCAGTTGCAGAGCTGCCTAAAAGCAGAGCCCATGCTGGAGCTTCCCCTGTATGACTGTACAGGAGGCTTGATGTCACTGGTTCCTGTGCTCTGACTCCATAATTCTTGAGCCTGTGAAGGCGACTGGGACATTGACTACAAAGCCAGTTTGAAGATGGTCTATCTGCTTAAGAAATCTGGTCTGCTTGGTGTGGAATGTTTCCAGCTCCGTGCCATATTGGAGGAGAAGGCATGTGTTTGTCATTGTCATTGCAGATGATGTTGGATAACAAGGAGTGATATTCTGGGACTATACCTCTTCAGACTTTGCTGGACCTATATTTTTGACTGAAGCTTCTTGCTGAGGAAAACAGAATTATATGTGTATGTACTAGGGAGCACCAAACTTCAGCAAGTTACTGATGGACATACCTGGAACTGGGCTGGGTGCTTGGGAGAGGGACAATTTGTGGCACATCTCATAAAGTGGGCAATGACTTCTAGAAAGGGCAATATTTTCCCTTTTGAAATACAGAATAACTACAGCTCCAATTCTGGAGCTGTAGAAGACTACAAACCAGTGTGCAGCTTCAGCTGATAGGTAGGAATCAAGGCAATCCTACAGTGTTGAACTTTGCACTCTCCCTGAGCTACAGGTTACATCGATGTAATTTTCTTCTGGGTCATAAGTGCTCAGAAATTACAGCACTCCTGTAAAAAACAGAAAGCAGAGTTGGTGTGATCTTATTTTAGCCACATTTCCCAGAAAAAAAAGGCATATATGTTCATACCACCTGCATATACACACTTCTCTGCAGCTTTCTCTCAGCCTGATCTCAGTAACCTTTGAACGAATCTTGACAAAACAGTGAATGTATCCATAAAGCCCTGCAAGTTCTGTGAAATTAGGTCTTTGGGTAGAGAGGGGAAAGGCTTACTAGTGCCTCAACAGTGAACTTTTATGAGATATCTGGAAAGCTACGTGAGAAACGCATGCTCACTGCATCCATACTGCTAAAAGAGGTCCATGAAGGGAGCTTAGCCTCTGGATACCTGCTGATCAACACAGCTTATTTCTTTGTTCACCCCTTAGCTTTGCTTTACACGGCCCCAACCTGCTTTCTCCAATACAACTCCCAGCCTTGGCTTTGGAAATAGTTTGGCCAGGGGCTGTTCCCAGGAGGTGGCATGAATGAGCTCTTCTCACTAGACTTGATTCCTCTCAGCCTATGAATCCTTCAACACTGTCCCAAAGACATTGAACCATCACTGTCTATATGCTCTACCCTAGGGCATGCAACACATATAGTCAGTTTTATACTATAAAAACCCCATTTATGTGAGCTGCAACAAAGTCTGACCTTTCTTTTCAAACACTTTTAAAAAAAAAACCACAACACACCAAGAGTAATAATTGTTTCTTAGGGACCCCATGCTATGTGGCATGACAATTCTGCTCCAGAAGCAGCTGGTGGTGTGGAGTGAGTCACTTTGCTTTACTTGTCCTCAGGACCAGGGATTGATCACTAGTTCACTTTATTCAGCAGTATAGACCTATACACCAAAACCCAGCCCCATTAGCTCTGTTGCTCGTGGAGTCATTGACTTGTTCTGGTTTTTTTAGAAGACCTTCGTGTTACCCCAAGGAAGTCACTCTACTGGTGGAGAGAGACCTCTAGGCAATATTGGACTCTTAACATTGGTCGCAGCAGCTGGCCATTTTTGAGGTTTACTGCATGTGGAAAGAGCTGGGATCTTCATCCCAAATGCTGAAATTATGTCAGTGCCGAAGGAGCCCCTCTGAACCCAAGAAGATGTGCCAGGACCTCCTGGGTGCCTTTCAGCTCAATCCTTCATTCAGAGTTAGCATCAAGTATTCCCAGGAGTCCCTGCCTTGCACAAAGTACAAATCATTTGATCAAATAAATGCAATGTTAGGCAATAATTGGACTGTAATTTGAAACCATTTCCTGCCTGTGGCCTCCTCGACACCTGCCTGTTGAGAGGCATCTGGAGCCTGCAACATGCTGCTGCTTGGGAGCCTCCACTGAACTGGTGGTGCAGCTGCAGTGCGCCGGTGGGGACAACTGGCTAGCTCTGAGGACAGCTTTCATTCTGGGTGTTTTGGGGAGCAGAAATGTCTAGGAAGGTGGGTTCTGGTGTTTGTTTTAACTTCCTGAGGAGTTAAAAGAGCCATTCTAGCATTAGCAAGAATGTTGATTATAAACCCACAATTTTCTGTAATTGGACCTCATTAATAAATTCCTCAAGTGTTCCCAAAGGCAGGAGAGGTAAAACAAGAGCCACAGGGATCAGAGCAATGGGGAACTGTGAGGATTCCCGACTGTGTTGTTAATTCCACTTAATCAGCTCAGAGAAGCTCTGTATTCAAAAGAAAATAACCATGAATCACAAAATACCCCTGCCAGCAGGGAATGGGATTCTCTCCATTTATAGCAATATTTTCCCCCATTTTTGTCCTTTCTTTCATTCTCGTTTTGAGCAGGGAAAACGACCCTCCCTCAGGGCACCCTCAACACCCTCCACGCTCCTAGGCCTCAGTTCGGGCTGGAAGAGCAGTGCTCCCAGGGAAAGTCCAGCATGGGTCCCTCGGGGCTTCTGGGAGACACGTTCTGAAATCCGAATGTGCAAGAGGGTTTTTCCATTGGACCCAGTCTGAAAAAAGTTTGGAGCAGTCTCAGAGGCATAGGGAGGCAGATTCAAGATTTATTGCTGTTTAAAGAGGATGCAGATAGTAGCAAACTTCCAGAGACAGAGAGCAAGCCCTTTTCCCTGCCCTCAACTGCTTGCCATGAAAGGTAGACAAGTCAAAGAAAGACAAGACAAATTACAGGGATAATAATTCAGGTCATGATAAAAGTAGGGATTATGGAGGATTTGAATGCAGGAGGGTTTGCCAGGAGAAGGGAGCTTTCTGAAGGGGCATGAAGAAACATCCGAAGGGGCAGATTCCCCCGTGCTATACAGAGAGCCTTAAGTGCTGGACTTTAAAGACAAGAAAGGCAGAATGAGGGTCAAGAAAGGGAGTAGAAAGCTTTTGAGAAAAAAGGTAGGGAAGAAAAGATTTAGTGGGAGAAGGTTTGCACAGGACTTGAAAGATGCTTGAAAATTTGAGAGCATAAGGGTCTGCAAGCAGCTGAAAAGCAAGGGAGATTGTGGAGCCATCAGAACCACTGCTCAGGCTGCTTGTAACCTTGTATCTGCCCTCGTCATTCCCCTTCCTTCTCCAAATGGAAGATGGAGTGTGAAGGTACTGGGTACTGCTGGGTCTTGTATGGCCTGAAGGGATGCCTGAATGTGCCTGTGTATAGCCTGATGCCTGACACCTGGGCATGATTAGCTAACTGAGGATCACACGCAGAGGTGGCTGCATATCTTCAAGGGAAGTTCCTCAGTCCCCTTAGTGCTTCTGTGTGTGATCCACCTAGTAAACACATTGCAAGGAGTCATTAGGGCAGCCTGTAAGGGGGAAAATCCTCTCTTAAAACACACCATCTCTTCTGGAGCCAGCATGACTAAGGGAAATGTGCGCTGCCATGGGCAATAGATTTTTTCTTTAGACACGCCACTTGAGGTTTTCCAGCATAAAAATCCTCCTTGAAACGTGCAGTTTTGATATGCTGACAAGCAACAGGAGGGGAAATAGGTATTACAAAGGAAAACAGCTCCAATCACTGACCCCTATTTCTTTCTTGCTCCCACTTGTAGACTTGCTCCCTTATTTGATACTTGAGAATCCTCTAGTCTCAGCATCTATTTCCTTTATTTTATTTTTATGAGTGTCCTTGAATGTAATGGAAGAATAAACATTTCAGTTTTCACAGCCTTGTGGCTTTTCATGGGAGCTTAGCTGCATCCACTGTGTTTACAAAACAGAGCTGCGTCATCGTGTTTGTTAATTTGATGATTCTTGGACTATCCTTATTTTTGGCTGCCAAGCTCCCATTTAAATGTAGAGTTTGTTATGTTTTCATGGGCCCCAAGAGGAATTTCTTGTTCAAAGTTGTAGCATCAAATAGGACCAGCCAGTTTTATAGCTCACAAAATTACCAAGTTGTCAACACTTGTAGACCACTGGTGGGAACTCTGTGACAGCAAGGAGCCAGCCCTGCATGTCCCTTCCTGAACCAACATCAGCCTCCTGGGGGTTGCACTCTGGCAGGGGTGCCTTACCCTTGCACAGGTGTGTCTGTGCTGGGATCAGGAGAAGAGCCATGACTGTGACTGGCGTGGAAGTCCCTCTTCCCGATATTCATCATGAGAGACAGAATCTTGGAGGAGGGGTGATAACAATACAGACCTAAATGTCCAAAAATCTGGTACTGATGAATTAAGATAACACAAATTTCAACTCTAGGTAATCAGGAATCATAGAATCATAGAATGTCTTGGGTTGGAAGGGACCTTTAGAGGTCATCTAGCCCAACCCCGCTGTGGTGAGCAGGGACAGCTTTAACTAGACCAGATTGCTCAGAGCCCCATCCAACCTGGCCTTGAATGTTGCCAGGGAGGGGGCTTCCACTGCCTCTCTAGGCAACCTGTTCCAGTGCTTCACCACCCTCATTGCAAAAAAATTTCTTTCTTATGTCTAGTCTAAATCTATTCTTCTTTAGTTTAAATCCATTACTCCTTGTCCTCTCACAACAGGCCTTGCTAAAAAGATTCTCCCCAGCTTTTCTGTAGGCCCCCTTTAAGTATTGGAAGGTCGCAATAAGGTCTCCTCACAGCCTTCTCTTCTCCATGCTGAACAACCCCAACTCTCTTAGCCTGTCCTCACAGGAGAGGTGTTCCAGCCCTCGTATCATTTTTGTGGCCCTCTTCTGGACCCGCTCCAACAGGTCCATGTCCTTCTTGTGCTGAGGGCTCCAGAGCTGGAAGCAGTGCTCCAAGTGAGGTCTCACCAGAACAGAGTAGAGGGGCAGAATCACCTCCCTCGACCTGCTGGCCACGCTTCTTTTGATGCAGCCCAGGATACGGTTGGCTTTCTGGGCTGCAAGCACACATTGTTGGCTCATGTCCAGCTTTTCATCCACCAGTGCCCCCAAGTCCTTCTCCACAGGGATGCTCTCAATCCCTTCATCCCCAGCCTATATTGATATCGGGGCTGCCCCATCCCAGGTGCAGGACCTTGCACTTGGTCTTGTTGAACCTCATGAGGTTCACACAGACCCACCTCTCCAGCTTGTCCAGGTCCCTCTGGATGACATCTCATCCTCCTGGTGTGTCAACCGCACCACTCAGTTTGGTGTCATCTGCAAACTTGCTGAGGGTGCACTCGATCCCACTGTCTATGTCACTGATAAAGATGTTAAATAACACCGGTCTCAGTACAGACCCCTGAGGGACTCCACTTGTCACCGGAAAATGAAATATGAAAGTAGGACATACAGCACCTCCAAGTGGTGGGGAACTAGGGGATGGCTGCAGTGGCATGGCGAGGAAGACATGCTGGGCTGAGGTGAGGGAAGAGTAAGTAGACCATGGATATGACTGGGAAAACTTGGCTGGAGATGCAGGAGGAGAGTATTTGGCTCAGTGCGCAGCTCAGCCAAGGAAAACAGAGGAGTGTTTCCCTCCAACTGCCATTTATACACATATAAGCAAAAGCAAGCAGTCTTGTATGTACTGTGGCTTCCAGAGAGTTCATGGCTTACAGAGGAGTTAAGATGAAAATTATGCCAGTGGATATATGTTGCAAGATGTGGTGGGGGCAAGACTGACAAGAGGACAGAGCTGTGTCTTACCACTGTATAGGAGATACTGTGACCAGCAAGAATGGAGCTGTCAAGGGGTTTTGGTTAAAAACCCTACTTACAGCTGCTTCTGCTCTGCCAGCAGCTGTGCCCTGTTTCATTTGTTTTAGTCCTGTGAAGTAGAAAGCAAAACTGGAAGATCTCTGCAGAATTTCAGCAGGTCCTTTTCCTACAGTTAGGTAAAAAAACATGCCACCTGCACAACCTGGGAGTAATGACAGCTGCCTAAATGCATATTAAGGAGCAAATTACTTCTTCTTTTAATCGCTAAGAAATTTACTGGCAAAGATAAGCATTAATGCAGTGCCAAGATTGCGCACTTCAGAGTACTGAGCTCAGCAAAATGTAAAACTTCTGAAAACCAGGACACACGCTAAGCATCTTCGCTCTGTCCCCTTTGAGCAATGCCCCAACTTGCCCATCGCACGCATCCTGCCTTTGCACCATTGCAGAGCTCCTGAGCCATGACCACCGGAGGCAAAGACAGGACAGCTGCACCTCAGTGGGAAATACCCACACCTGTCCTATCCTCAAGCACTGAACCTGCTTCCCTGAAACAAGACTCAACCTATTGCATTTTATAACCCATCTGTCCTTATGGAAAAAAAAAAAAAAATCCCAACCAAAAACTGTCTGAGACCATATTCTCAGTTAAATATCTTTAACTCACAGATTTCTGTCATATCCTGCCTTGCTCCTGATTCTCTTCATGGCAAGAAGACATTTGCACATCACAATGTAGTAAAATGATGTTGTTATACCTTCATCTTTTCCTTTTAATCACCCCCATCGTAGAGGCCTGGAAGAAGGTTTGGTTCCTTCACTCAGATCTGCCCAGCTACCCCACAACCGTGGCTGCTGCTCAGGGCACCCCAACTCTGTAAGCCCTTTTCTTCCTCCCTCTTCTCCTTCTAAAGAAAGCTTTTAGAAGTCTAAGAACAATGATAAGAAAGAGGGACTAGCTTTCGACTATGAACTGGACATTACATTTACGTATACATGTGTCAGAAGCAGAAAAGGCATGGAGAAGGATCAGGGTGGATCTTCCACACCCTGACTCATGTGAATAGTCCCCCTGAAGTTGGGTGAAGTCGATATCTGAGTTAAGGCATATCCACATGAAATGGGGTCACAACAAATTTTGAGGGCTAAATATTTAGACTCAAACTGATGGTCAGGCAGTACAAGGTCTAGAAAGAGTGTCTGAAGACATGGTGGGGGAGGGAAAATGCCTGATGATACCTCTGTTGTGCAAGTGGAGTCCCTGAGTGTGGGAAGCCTTGCACAGGACCTAAGACCAGAGCTGCACTAGTTGCATCAAATAGGAGGGAAGAAAGGGGGCCACAAACAGTGAAACCAGAGGATTGTATGCAGTTTACCTTGAGAAAGGGTGATTAAAGGAGTCCTGCTCTCCACAAGCTCTGACAGGTCCATGAGCTACTCCTGCAGTGCAAGACTTGGCATTTCCTCGCACTCTTCCCCGGGTAGCACAGCTGGGGGCTGTGTGCCATCTGTGCCTCTTCCTCAAGCCACAGAGCCCTTTACTTACTTTTATTTAAGTAAGGGGCAGGAGGGGAAGGCAGGAAGAAATGTGATTTCCTTCATTCTAAGCAAACCTGACAACCCAGGCTGAGCCTGCCTTGAGCTTAGGACACAGCCTGCCAGCCCTACTGGCATATCTTCACTGGGAGTGTATGACCCTCTGCACATGCACAGTCATCACCAGCGAGCAGAGAGACAGTGGTGCCATTGAGCAGCCCTGAGAGCACTGTTAGCTGCCTGGCTCTTCCATCCTCTCCTGTGAATGCATTATTGATAGTGATCACGGAGCTGAGGAGCTTGCAGCCTGCAAGCCTGGTGCATGGAGGCACCAGCTGCAGCTTTCCTGGGACGTTACTGCTGGCACCAACCATCCTCCCAGTGTAGCAGGAGAGAGAGGGGAAGGACTTTTGGACTAGTTGCATTGCACTTACAGCTGAATTATCCCTTGGGATTGTGAACTACAGCCCTAGGCTTCCCAGAGGCTTCCACACCCAGGCTTCAGCCTCCCTCTTGGCCACCCTGGGGTGGGTAAAGCTGCTACCTGCAGTGTGCAATGTCATCCCACATGGTGTAGAGGCTACCTCCCTGCCTTGTTCACCATGCCTGGGAGGAAATGGGAGCTGACAGTGGGCCTCGTGTGGCATGCTGCCATCCTACCCAGCTTCTGGGCATGTGTAGCTGGGGTGACCCTGGGAGGCACAATGGGACAGAGCAGAGAAACCGTGAACAACGGTCGTGGAAGAACCTGGAGAGCAGAGGCCTTACTTCAGCAGACCCACACCTGAGCCTTTAAGATGATGGAGAAAACCTGGCTTTTCTAAGGACAAGGACAGGACAGTGTGGACTTTGCTGCAGCCCAGGAGGCCACTGAAAATTCCTGCACCTGAAGTGGGGCTTGACTCTCTCTGCAAAAAGTGGAGATGTGTTTTAATCTCTCTCACACAGCAGGTCTGAGTTTTCCCATGTAACAGCCATCTTCCTTTGGTTTAAAATGTGATGTTCTGATAAAGCTAACCCAAGAGGCTGGAAACCTGCAGTAGCTTTTGGCAAGCCCAGCTGTGTGAGACCATACCTCAAGGTTCTGGTCAGTGCAGTGTCCCACTGCATCTTGCACTCTTCTGCCTTTAGCACTGCCCAGACCAAAGTGTTGCTGACATCTTTGGTCTCAGAAATAACCAGCAGCAGAGGAACCACCAGAGCATAACTCAGCCCCTGGCTTGTTCCAGCATGAAGCAGTGTGTCCTTACTCCACATTGTAATGGTCTGGCATGATAGTGCACCCTTATGCTTTGGAGAAAAGGCCATTCTTCCCGAATCCCAATGAACAGCTTATAGAATAAGGAAAGAATAAGGAAATTTCATCTTTGTGATTCTTTTGCCACAATATAAAAGTGCGGGTTAGGCACAGCTAAAAATCTCTCTCCTTCCTCTATATCTTTGATATTAGGAAAGAACAAAAATCCATTGGTAGTTAACTAGGAACTGCAGAGTAACAGAAACTATCACCTAGGAACTTGTTCTTCTAATTCAAGCCAAGATTACCAATACACTATCTAGAAAAAGACACAAAATTCATAGTAAGTTATGTAAGGAGTCAGCTAAGACACAGAACTCAAAAAATTAAAGTCTCCCCACTCCCCACAGGATTAGCACAATGTTTGTTTGACAAATTTAGTGCTTGTTTTAATCTGCAAGCTCTTGGTATATGTCTGCCTCAAAAATGCTCAGGGCTGCTGTGCCTTAAAACAACAGGTGACAGTGAAAAGTGATGGAAAAAAGGTGGAAATGTTGTTCAGGTCAGAAGAAGGACAGTTTCTAAATCAAGTTCCTGCCTTATCTACAGGGATTATGTCTCTTTTTGAGTGTTAAAAATATTTTCTGCCTCCTGGTTTTACAGGGAGGAGGGTGTGTTTGTTGGATCTGCAGAGATGCAGTTCTCAGGCTCTATCCTTTCCCACCAGAGGCAGGTATGTGTTACACCCATCCCGTAATTAGCGCCTGCTCTGGGCCTCTTGTGGAGGAGGATTGCGGTTTGCCAGCATATTTGAAACAGCTCTCCGTGTCATTGGGAGTGCTCCCATGAAAGCATTCTGGCTTGTTAAAACATCCAAAATCAAATATGTGCCTGCCAGATAGAGGATCATCCCAGCTAGAGATGAAAAATGCCTTAGATCAGAGAGTCCATCCCCATGTTAAGGTAGGATATAGCTCTCAACAGACTTACATATCTCTGTTATGCTTCTTGATTTCTCTGCAGGATGCATGCCAAAGACTTTTATCATCAATCCAGAGGAGGATCTACACAAGAGAAATTCCAAAACAGCATCAGGGAACAGTATGCTTTTTTAATTCCCTCTCTTGTTATTTCCTCACATTAAACAATTCATTGGCTGTAATTGTGATCGCCTCGGGCAAAGAAGCCTGGCAAATTTGAAGTCCATTTTTATTATTAGTTAGGTGACTTTACTTGCCAAGCATACTTTCCCAAGTTCTCTGAACATCCTACTCATCAGTCACTAACAAAGGCCCCATTCACACAAGGGCTACCAAACGGGTTTGCAGCATGGTTCACAACTGGCCCAGGGTGAGAGCTTTCAGACCCCCCCTCTGTCTGCTGCTATGGCATCCAAGGTCATCTACCGTTAAGGAGGGCGCTTAACCCTCAGTAAGGGGAGGACTCGCCTAAAGAAAGGCTTAGGCGGAATTGTGATGGCTCGGAACAAAATTGCAATCCAAAAAGTCTGTGTGCTTAAATACAGCTGCCTCTGTTTTTTGGCTAAGCATTCCCAAGGTATATCAAACTCTGCTCCTTCAGGTGTCCAGATCTGATGCACATCAAGCAGTCCCTTCTGTGTGCAGCCAGTAGCTGTTGCCTGTCTAATTTAATAGCTGCCTAAATAGGAGACACAAGTTCAGCTCCATCTTCAGCCCAAAGAGGTTTGCTGTCTCTTTCCCACTTTTCCCACAGAGTGCCCCAAGCACCAGAGTGTGGAGGGCAGGAAGACATTGTTCTACCTTCTGGCTGAAGCTGGATCGAAGAGATGAAAATAAGATTAAGTCCAAGAATTTTATAGAAGAGAGAGGGTGAGCCTGTAATGGTTAGGACATAAGGCTTAGATAAGGCTCAAATAAGGCTTTTCAGGGTGAAGGAGGAATTCGGCCTGGGTCCGAGTGCTGCTACCAAAGCTATGGAGTAGGCCCTTTACCAGGAAAAACCCTCAATTTGTCCTCTAAGGCTTTGTGTTTACACTGGGGCCCAGCAGTGCTGCAGAGGCAGAGTGCCTGCCAGGCAGCCACAAGGCTCTGCTGGGAATTACCGCCAGGCAGGCAGCAGGCGTGCGGGGGAGAGCCACGGATGCACCCTGACATCTCCGCTCTTCCCCAACAATGGGCAGACGTGCTCAGAGAAACTGTTTGAAGTTGAGTGCAAGTTAACTTGTTGGTAACCTGTGCCAGAGCAAAATCTTTGCCTTGCTTTTTGATCCTTATGGTCCAAGGAGGAACTGGGGCTGAAGTGCTTGGATCTGTGTTTGTAGCTGGCACAGTCCTGCACAGACAAGTGATAAGAGACTGCTGCTGAAGCAGCCTAGCAGAGGTGATGTGGCTGCCAGGCAATGTCCTGGTAGGGCCTGGGAGTGGAGGCAGAAAAGAGCTGGAGGGAAGGTAGCTGAACCCTCCCAAGGTGGTGAAGTCTCTCTTCCACTTTGCAGAAGTGTGGAAGTAAAGCTGTGTGGAAACTTGACACCAGACTGCTGTTTATGCCATATCCTCTCTGTTGCCTGGGGATAAAAGATCTGCTTTGCACTTCAGGAGTGCTGAAGGGCATGTGGGACTGCTCCCAGGGCCCAATGCACCATGCTTGTGAGGATTCTGAGCTGACAAACCTGCCTGGAAACATGGGTAATGGGGAATGCAAAGCCTGACATGAGGGCAATAAGTCTTCACTGACTCTGTGCTAAGCTACAGCGATCTCTGCAACACACCACCCAGAAATCCTGTACGTCGCATATTATCTTGTATTGCCAGGAACAGGAGGGTCCCAGCCATGAGCCTTCATGACAAGAGTGCATATTTTTAATTAAGTGCTGCTGGGAGGAATTTTGCTGAGACTTCCTATGAAAACCAGTTGGAATTTTTGGTGTTTTCTGCCCTGGGAAAGTCCAGTTTGACTGTTCACAGAGTGCAGACTGTGCAGTCTGCCACTCCTGCACCCTCCTCCCCATAATGCAGATTGCGCCTTAAAACCCACAATATATCCTTTTATCTGAATATAATGCATGGGGCAGTGCAAGATGGAGCTGCTGGTGGCAGAGGTCATGAAGTTCCACTGCACTAGCATTTTGAAAGGGAATCCTATAAAAAAAAAACCAGCCCATGACACGGCTGTGGAGAAAGATCCTGCACTCTGTCAATGTCTTGGCATTAAGTTAGCAGGGAGTATGAGACTGGACACAAGCAGAGAGTGGGCTTTTCTTGGCATTGGCCACAATGAGTGTGGTTGTCCAAGGAAAGTTTGTGGGGGAGGCTGAGGGGATAGAAGACGACAGACATGTTAAAGGGAAGTGTGTTTCTACATAATGACACATTGTAACATATGTTAAAAAAAAGAAAAAAAAAAAGAAAAAGAAAAAGAAAAAAGTCCAGGGCAGTGAAAGGATTTCCCCAGCAAAGGGGTTGAGCAGAACATAGTTTTGGCTTACCATTATGGGCTATTGTGTCTTTGTAGGCACAGGGCTCTTACACTGGACCAGCCGTTGTTTTAAATCTAGCTGCAATGCCTGAGTTCCCCAAGCTGCCTCTCATCTGTGAATCAGCTTTGGTTTGTTTCTACCCATGCAGCTGCTATTTTTTATTTACTCTAATTTTAGCATATGTACCAGCAGCTGCAAATGTAAATGGTCTCATTTGGTATCCAGCACGTCCAAACAGAGAAGTGGCCCATGTGAAGTATATTGGGTTCCCCCTCTCTGCATAACCTAAAAAATAGACAAAAAACCAGTTTCTGCAAAGTATGATATTATGACAAATTGTATTGCACAATTTTATGTTTTTTCTGATAAGTTCTGGACACAAATGTAAAGTTCACACACAAATATTTCCTTGCAGAATTGGGAAACAAAGGACTTTGTCCCTGAGCTGCAACACTAGACCTGGAGACTGAAGTTTACTGGAAGCACAGAAACAGGGCAGAAAACAGACTTCCTGCAGTGAGTAGTATTTTCACATAATGGTGTATTTGTTTCTGGAGAAAGGAAACAAACCATCTAGGAGGAAAAATGGGATGATCCAAAAAAAATTCAGGTAGAGATAGTAATAAACTGATGGAAAATATTGAATTTATATCGGCAAGTACTGGTCTGCCAGGTTCAAGAGAGTTATTAGGAAAACTACTGAACTGTCTAGGGGAATTGATATATCACTAGGATTTTGATGTATTTTGATACATTTTGATATGTATGGTTTGTTTTCCCTGCTGGCATTCCCGCACCCCTGCCCATGGCTGGCCCCAGCACCTGCCTCCTCCAACAGCCCCAGCACACACCTTGCACGCAGGGACCAGTGTGAGTTTGCCTCCTGCCTGTGTCAGTATGTGGTTTGTGGCCTGCCAAGGTTTCACACACATCGGTTGAGTGCTGCACCAAAACCAAGCCAAGAAAATTGAGACAAGAAGCTTGCATCCATTCTTCAATCACTGTACCTCGATCGGAAGGGGGAAAGCACTTTTATTCCCCTTGCTGATACAGCAGGGTAGTCCTTTCCAGGCATTCTCTTTGCTGCTCTATGCACACTATGGAAGAAATTCAGAGGTGGATATCTTTTCTGCTCAGCCAAAACTCAGATGTTTTTGTTGCTGAGCAAGGTCTCTGACTTGGGTTATTCTTTCCTATTCTTTCAACAGAACAAAATGAGCAATGTAGGCTCATAATCTCAAGATTATGCAGCAAAAGGCTTAATATTTTCTTGTTTGGGGACATGCTTTGAGGTCTTGCCTTCTCCCAAATGTATTTCCATTTTCTAGCCAGGGACTAGGCAGTGTGGGATGGCTATACAGATCCTCAGATCAGCCTATCCTGCCCTGGTAGTGTTCTCCCCATCCTATTATGGTCCTGTGTATCAAAAGATAGACTAAACTGGTTTCTGTTTATTCTTATCTATATGCCATGAGACAGAAAGCTGGGTGGGAGTTTGAGAATAATAATTATTAAAACAACAATACAATAAAATTATCTTATACTTTTTCTCCTTAGTGAACGTTCAAGTTTCATGTTGAGTATTTCAAACCAGCAATCCAGATGTGATCTCCCAGACCACTGGCAGTCTGTGCTCATTAATCTTGCTGAATAAGAAGTGAAGATCTGTTGCAGTCATTGAGTAAGGCCTAACACTGGTCCTTGCAAGGATGAGCACTGCACCTGAAAAAGACCATGTCAGTTGAGGGAAGCAATGACAAAAGCATTTGTTAGGTGGGTAGGGGGGGAATTCAGTACCCTTGCCTGAGCACTGGGTTGAACTACATTGTGTTCAGCCATCACCTTTGGTACTCTTAGTGCCTGCCTCCTTGTTTTCAATCATGAACATGCTACACACTCCACCTACTTCTCCAAAAGGTACCTGGTGCCAGGAGAAAGCCAGATCAGCTTTGGTGATCCTCACACACTTAAGCAGCAGGCTGACTTTTGCATGTAGTAGTTTTCCTTTTTGATTCAGGTTTCAACATCATTACAGGGTTGTCAATACCTGTCAACACCAGAACCACCATTCTGAAAATCAGCATGGCAGAATCAGGCCTTCAGGTGTAAATTCTTCAGGTCTATCACCTTGTCTTGCACATCACACTATTTGTACAATGGAAATAATAACCAGGAAAGGAATCCTATAACCAAAATATTTTGCACTCTCAGTGAGAAGAGGCAATGCAGGTCATTGGCAGTGGTGCACTGCCCACTTTGTTGTCATCACCATAAAATTCTGACATAAATAAATGTTGATATAAAACCTCCCTGTCATGGCAGCCACAAGCCAGCCACAGCTTCTAACCTCCATGCTACCAGGGTGTTCAAAGGCAGCTGAGAAGCAACAACACCTGCACACGTCGCAGGGGACAGGCACCTTCTCAGCTTTGCCCCTCTGACGGGGTGCTGCTGAGGGGACGGAGGAGCCCACGGGGTGTCTCTCTGCTGCCTCCTGACTTGAACACCTGCTTGAGCTGCAGCCGTTCTGTGAAAGAGTTTCCTATCAAAGATGTGGGTTTATTTCAGAAGCACAAGGGCCTCGCTACTCAGAGCACAGTAAATAAAATACAAAGCACTGGGACTTCATGTCTGAATTGCCTACTGGTCATTCCTGGTCACCAGTCAAGAGATGACATCCCTTGCTTTGGATAAGTGTCTGGTTTTACTCTCAGATCTCTTTTGCCATTTCAAACATCCCTGTTCCCTGTGGTTGTGCTTGTTTTCCACCTGAACTTTCATTTTAAGTACAGCCAGCTAAAATGTATGTTCAAGCTGGTTGGACTTGTTAGTGGTTCCTGGTCTTCAAACATTGAAAAATTTATGTTATGGCAGGCCTGACCGCTGCTGCATGTTTACACATATGAATTTTTTTGAAATATGAGTTGTTGCAAGCATTTGTCATTACAGATATGCAATATTCGCATGTATTTAGATTTGTTCTGTGAATATTTACATGGCTATAAACAAGAAGTGCAATTTGGGGTGGTGGGATCATATAATTCATTATTCATGACCATTTCACATTTTTTAAAATTTGTGAACGTAACTCTGTTTCTTGGCTTATAGCAAAACCAAAGAGTTATACAGAAAATACTTATCAAAAAGCACCATTTTGTTATATATCATTCTCTCTTTATAAAAGTTTCAGTCAAGCAGAAATGCAGAACACAGTGGATACTGCATGGCTTATAGGACTGATAGCAAATGGTTAATAATAACAGCTTGTTATGCAGCCATATATTCAGCTGTACAACATTGCTGCCATATGCTATCAGGCAACTACCTAAAAATAACTTTACCTGCCAAAATCAGATCACTAACAAATAGGGAAAAGTACTCAAAATGGCATTGTGAAATAGTCACAAAAAGTAATTTTACTAATTCCATGCTAGCGTGATAACTGAGACAAAGTTGAATTAATCTACTTTTCCAATGTAATGTGTTATTTATATAATTGGCCATTTTTCTTTCCTGGTGGAAAATTTAATACAATTGGAATAAAAGACAGTGGAGAAAAACACTAAATGTCCACAGAGATGGATGTACTACTCTGTATCCCTCCATCAGCTTACTTGAAAACAGGGACAGGGAAATAAATGTGAAGAAAAATCAAGATCAATAGTTTGTTGGGTTTTATAACCCTGTTATTAGACAGATAATTCTATGAGCTAAATTGCTAGTAAGTTGTCATGGTTTAACCCCAGCTGGCAACTAAGCACCACACGGCCGCTCCCCTGCCGGTAGGATGGGGGAGAGAATCAGAAGAGTAAAAATGAGAAAACTCGTGGGTTGAGATGAAGACAGTTTAATAGGTAAAGTAAAAGCCACATGCAAGCAAAGCAAAACAATGAATTCATTCACTCCTTCCCATGGGCCGGCAGGTGTTCAGCCATCTCCAGGACAGCAGGGCTCCATCACGCGTAACGGTTACTTGGGAAGACAAACGCCATCAATCAGACTGTTTCCCGCTTCCTCCTTCTTCTCCCAGCTGTATGTGCTGAGCATGACGTCATATGGTGTGGGATACCCCTTTGGTCAGTTGGGGTCAGCTGTCCCGGCTGTGTCCCCTCCTGACTTCTTGTGCGCCCCCAGTCTGCTCGCTGGTGGGGTGGGGTGAGAGGCAGAAAAGGCCTTGGCTCTGTGTAAGCACTGCTCAGCAGTAATGAAAACATCCCTGCATTACCAATACTGTTTTCAGCACAAGTCCAAACCATAGCCCCACACTAGCTACTATGAAGAAAATTAATTCTATCCCAGCCAAAACCAGCGCAGAGCCTTGCTCAGCCTTTGCCGAAGGGAGCAGCGCCTTGCTGAGGCCCCTGCCCCACCAGCCGTCAGCCCTGCGCTGCCCAAGGGCGGTGCGGGTTTGGGAGAGGAGAACCGTTGAGCCTGAAATCACTTCTGATGGCAAAGTCCCCCTCTTGCTTAGGCTAAAAATTTCTCCCCTGTAGTCTTCTCAAATTTGGAGAGCAGCTGCCCGCACCACTTCCAGCTCTCTCTGTGCTGCAGAGGCCATCCTGCCCGGGCACTGATCTCCCATCCAGACTGCTAACTACCCAGGCTGCATTTTATTCTCATGCAGCACCCGAAGCCCAGGCTGCAGGCGAGTCAGGCTCAGCCAGCTGGCAGGCTAGTGGCTCGGCAGCTCTCATAGCTGGGCTGAAAGGCCTTAGGAGTTGATCTGAAGAGCGATGGACCTCAACAAAACTCTATTGTCCTCTTTGATTCCTCATCCCCTCCTTCATCTTTGCTGATGGAGCTCCCACATGGGTAAGATCTGAGGGCAGTGCCCTGCCCTGCCAGTGCAGGGGTTTTTTCCAGGGCAGCAGGGATGGGGCTTGGTGCCTCATCTCTCCTGCAGGATTCATTCTTCCCTTTCATGCCTCCCCAGAAACTCAAATAGCAAAGTACGCTCATGGGTGTTGGCCTGGCTGGAGCCCTGTGGCTCACCTTGTGTCGCCCCACACCTGCACCACACTATCTGGACATACCCACAGCATTGCAGTGGGGGCACCCAAAATTGCATTCACTACATTCAAATGTACCCTCCCTGCCTCAGGTCCGCCCCCCCTTGCCATTTAAAATTGTGTTACTACCTCCTATAATGGGCCGTTATGATTAATGAGTGAACATCTCTGACATGCTTTGCAAAGCAAATGCACTGCATGCTCTCAGTGCTGAGTATATTAATTTCTTAGAACAAAGCTGCTGTAAGAACACAGAACTTGCACCATGTACAGTAGCCATTTCTGGCATAGCTTTTATTGACGTTAATGTAATATTCATAACACTGCTAAAGGACTATTTGTTGCACAAAAGGATTTTGCTACTGGCATTTATCTATAGAAAAGTTTTTCTGTTTTATGCCCACATACTAGCATATAATTATAGTAATAAAGTCTAGTCCCTCGCTTGAAGTGACTGCTGCCAGTATTATGAAATCATGGCAATGGTTGTAAAAATAAAAGAGGTCATAACCCCTCCACACACACACACACCCACTCTGTAGCTGATATCAAATAGCTTTGGTGGGAAAATGCAGACCTTTAAACTTTCTCTACCAAACTCAATGCATTCTGTATTTAACTTATCCTCTAAAACAGTTTGTGTTATAGGAATTTGAAAACTGCATATAACCATGGAAAAAGTCTGTACTTAATTAGCTACTGAGTCCAGCTCGATTTAAGCAAAATAACAACCATTTCTTTGTGCTAACTATTTTTAATGATATGCATTACATGCATCAGCCTGTCTTTATACCAAGGCTATTCGAGCATCAACTCCTGCTTCACTGTTCTAGTTTTGGCAAAGAAAAGAATAAAGAGAGGTCTGCATGGAGATGCTTTTTCATGTCTACCAGGCCAAGAACATTTCTTTCTCAGGAACAAAGCCAATTATCTTAGAATTGCAGTGGCATCAAGCACAATATGTTACAAGCTCCCAGGTGCCTCCTGGGAAAGCAGTGCAGGGAGCTGGAGTAAAAGGCAAGAGCAGGTAGGAAAGGCTGCTGCCTGTATTCTTTGCAGACACTTTTCTAGGGACTTCCGCAGCAAATAACCCTGTTTTCCCATTGTAAATATAAGCAGCAGAAAAAAAGGTGTTAGCGGACTTGTGTTAGTTGTGCAAGAAGGAAAAGCAGAGTGGGCAAAACCTGAACCCCTGTGTGTCACAACAAAATGTAGAAGGCAGCACCCATACAGCACTGGGGATGGAGCAAGGCTGGCTCTGCCTGCCAAGCATCTCTGGATGCAAAGCTGTACATAGGGGTTTTTGTTGCCTTCCTTTTGGGGCACTTACATTGAGGCCCTGGTTTCACAAAGTGTTTGAGGTGCTCTGCTGAAGGAGCTTGAACTTCCTCAGGTGTTTAGAGTGAATCACCAAAAATCATGCCCTGCATGTGAGTCTCGCTTGGGCACCTGACATCACTCATTACTCTCAAAAAAATTGCAGCTTCAGATTTGGCTTTGGCCAAAAGAAGACAGAATTGAAGGTGTAGCTGGAGAGTAAGAGGAATTAGAGATAAATCAAACAAGCATAAGACTGCTGCATTTGACAGCCTCTTCCTGTTCCCTAAACTCTTCATAGTCTGAAGAGTGTCAGAGGCATACAGTGGACACAGTTGAAAAGTACAATTCCCAGCACGGCCCTGAGTGAGCTGCCTTGTTTTGTTTTCTTAGCTGAGGCCTTTGGAGCCAGTGGGAAAAGAAAAACAACAACAAAATTCTCAGTTGTTCACTATTCTTTACTGGAAGTGAAAACTAAAGAAGAATAAGCAATGTAGAGGGAAAGGAAGGTAGCAGGAGTAATTTACAGGTTGCCAAAGGGAGAAAAGATGCTTAGAAAGAGTGATGCAGGACAGAGGTTTTTGAAGAATGGTAAGAACAATGAAAAACTCACTCAAATGAAAAACTGGAGATTACTTAGATTTTCCCTCCTGCTCCTGTGTCTCATTCAGGAAGAGGAAAACTCAGAAAATGAGTGCAAGCTGGACACAAACAGGTTAAGCTTAGAGAACAAAGCAGTAAAGCCAAAAATATGGTGGCAGATCCTGCTCTTGTTTATCCTGGGGTAAATCTCGAATTTTCCCATTGGGACAACTCTGGGTTTGCCTCAACACAACTGAAAGCAGAATGTGGCCCTTGCACAATATGTCCAGATGTTCCTTTTTTCTATGATGAAAATGTGAGAGATTCAAAGAGATCTCTCAGACTGATGAAATTCACAGCCTCCACCCTCTCCCCATGTAGCTCTACTTAATTCAGCTGAGTTACACCAGAGACAGCTAGACAGAATATTTTTTTTTTAATGTTTTACATTGCAAACCTACTATACAGGTTTTTTGGTGCCTGCAATTTAGCAAATCAAAGGCATCATGGTGCTTTTACAAAGAGGGCTGATCCAAGGGAAACCTTTCTGATGTCTAGGACCGCAACATTTTTCTTTGCTTCTTAGCTTATCTGCAGTCTGCAGAGGCTACCAACAACCTGCAGAAGGAAATATTCCCCTTGTCCCTCTTGGGCATCATGCCACTGGCAGATAATCAGCAGGCAGAGAGGTAATTATTCATTATTTGCTGCTGAACTGCCTGGTGCAGGTGTATATCCTTTACTTCAGCTGTCTGGGGCTGAATGATCTCACTTCACACAGATCCTCTGCACTTTGTAAAGAAGCCCAGAGATATAGAAGGGATCCATCATTTTACACTCCCATGCCAAATTCTGGCAGTGTATAGGCAGGTGCTCAGACATGCTGGAAATCCAGAAAATCAAGGTAATTAAAAAAGATGATGGATAGTGGGTTTGACTCACTGCTCTTCCATGGATGTGTTCATGTTTATTGCAGCAGCCAGATACTGCCCCAATGAAACAGTCCACAGGATTTGGGAAGAGCAAAGGGGTAGGGGGAGCTGGGTGTGTGTATAAATGTGTAGCACCCTGCCATTTTCCTATCCCAGAAAACCCTCTACACTGTGAGGCTGAGGGGGTTGTGGGTAGGGAACAAAGGTGCCCTGTCCTGCCTGGCAGTGCAGGCAGCTGCCTTCTCTACCTTGCAGTTAAATGCCAGGGCCTGACAGGCTCTGCCTGGGGCCAGCTGGACACACCCACAACTCAGAACTTGTCCACTGTGGTGGGACTGGCTGGGGAGACTGCATGGCTGGGGTGGCTGTATGATATTCGCAATCAGCCCTTAACTCCTTCCTCCGGCAGTATCCCATTTACCATCCCCAGCAGGTAAGTCAGGTCTGACACACGAGTTGCAATTTTGTCCAGGCAGTAGAGGATGCGTCATTGCTGTCTTCAAAAGAAGATGAGCTATGGGTACCTTGTCCCTCATGAGTCCAGCTGCAGAAAGAAAGGGATAACACAGTCATCATGGCCAGGGAGCCACCTTCCCTCTGTCTCTACCTTCACTCAAATTACACAACCGCTGGCATCATGCTGGTAGAGTCCCCTTTGCTCTCTCACCTCTTTCGGCCATGCAAACTTCACTATACTTGGTCATCTGCTATTGCAGCTGTAGGGCCCAATCCTGTCATCTCTGAGGTCCTTTATGGCCCTCAAAATGCCTTTGCATTCAACAGGCAGCCCCAAGACTGGTCATACTACCCCCAGTTTTGTGCAAGCAAAGGCAAAATGCACAGATGGGCTGTGGCCATAAGGTTCAGCCCTGCTCCCATGGAAGTCCACAACAGACTCCTGTCATTTCACTGGATGCCAGTGTAGGCTGCTTCCAGTTCTCACAACAACATCTTCCACAAAAGTTTAAATTTTTAAGCTAGTAATAACTGGGGGAAAAAATAAAGCATGATGGTGCATCACTGAAATAATTTACCTTTTTTTCTGCTGCTGAAAAAAGAGTCCTTGCAGGTTCTTTTTTGGCTTCTTTACTGGAGCAACACAACGTCCCCTCCTGTAGCTGAGAGAGTGTCTCTTTGGTTTGCCATGGTGGACCTGAGCCACAGCATGGTTGCTTTGCCCTCTGCAAGCTGGGTTGCCTGGGGGAGTGGGGCAGCAGTGGGCCTCCCCGCAAGATTTCCCCCTCCAGCACCAAACCCCACCAGGAGACAGAGGCATCACCGGGCCAGTGGGACCAGGGGGCCAAGGAGAGCCTGGAGAGGAGCTTGTGGGCTTGGGCTAATGTCAAAACTCACCTCTCACATATGTCCCTTGTTCATGGAGAACCTCCTCTCAGCTGATGAGCTTGGGCACAGTAAGCTGGACATCAACCTGGGTGCCCTGCTGGAAGCAGTGTTTCTGTATTTGGGGTCTCTCTCTTAACCTCCCACCCACCCTCCCAGGGCAGTGGCCTTACAGCAGCCCAACATGGCCCAGCAAACCCGATGCCATCTGGGACTGCCATTCACCCTTCGGGGTAAGTTCACTTAAATAGCCCCTGTCTGAGCACACTTCAGCTCCTGTCTGCTTTTCTTCTGCAGAACCAAAGATCCTCAGGACAAGCACCCTTTCAAGTTGTGTGCTTGCATGGTGCCCACCACAACAGGACTGAGTCTACAGGGGTTTCCATAACACACTTGAGCAGACAAGAGAGCTCCCCAGCAAGCATGCAGGCAGCTGAAATAAATCCTCTGTGCCATTGCTATCTCCCTTTTTAGCTGCCTAATCAGGGCATAGCAGCAGCAAAGTCAGAATTGTTTAATACCTTTTGCCCAGCATGAAAGACGCAGAGAAATACCCAGATACCCAGGGAGAAAGAAGTTGCCCTTGGGCACAGACTTTAGATATACAACAATGAGACACAGGAGGGGGGACAACACATGACATTGCCTCTGGCCAAAATCTATTTCTCAGGGAAGCGTTCAGCAAAACAACAACCATCACCACCACAGAGCTCTCTGGGTCGTCATGGGAGATGATTACACTGATTAGCCTTGAAGTTAAAATCAGGAAAAAAATGTTTGGATCAATTCTTGCTAGCAACTGAAAAGAGAGATTCATACTGCCCTATATGGTAAAAGTGCAGCTCACATTCAGTGGGAAAATGTGGATTTTATTTTCTTCAGTTACAGTGGTTAATCCTGTCAGCTCATTTTAATAATGCTTTTTATAAACCCACTCTGATCCAGATGTGGTATGTTATTGTGTTCTTTTCGGGGATGCTGGGCATTTAGTCACATTTACAACAAATTAATGATGCTCACATAAAAAGAAGGGATCCAAAAGCTATGGTCCAATAATTATTTCTAACATTTTCCAGCATCTTTTTCAAAATGCCTATATTTGCTTTATCTCTACAGGATAAGGCTTGTCTGCATACCAGGTTTGAAAAAAGATAAAAGATCCTGGCTTGACCTGAGGTTGACCTTTCTGTACACAAGCTCCGCTATTGTAGAGGAACCGAAAGCAGCAGTGCTTAGCAAAACCAAACCAAACAAGCCCCGAGAAGCAGGCGGGGGGCTGGAGCAGTCGCCCTGCAGAGAGGTGCAGCGCGGAGCGCCAGCCCCCGCGTCTGTGCACCGCCCGCACCCGGGTGCCTGAGAGCCAAATCTCGGTGCAGACCTCGGAGAGCATTTGAGCATTTGTCAGCAGTGAACCCCAACGGGCCACGTTCCTCCCCGACTTTGGAAAGCTTCGTGTCTAAAAGCAGATACAAACAACTGTGGTGTTTGCTCACATCTACTCTTCTGAAGAAAAGTACTTTTTTTTTTTTTTTTTTTGAGTCAAATTTGCTGTAAGCCTCCTTGGTTTCATCATTCTGAGCAAGGCACGTTCAAAGCAGGCTGCAACTGCTCAGAGATTGCTGAGGAATTTGGACTTGCAGTTACTTGCAGGAATTTGGATTATTACTCACCCTTTAAATCCGAGACATTTTATACCCATGCAACTCCTAATTACAGAAGCCGCATCAAATTTGTGATTCCCTGTAGATGGTTTTAAATGACCCTGTTATGTGATATGAGCATTTTTCACACGGACATGGGAATATACTTTTGGCTTCCTGGCCTAGTTTCCACATTTGAACTATTGGTGCTTTGACTTCACTGCAGGAAGCTGCTGACCATGCTCCTGCTCTGCAGATCTCTGCTGTGCTCTGCACATCTCTGCTGCTTAGCAGAACAAATCAGGAAGTGATATTTCCCTTAAGAGAAAATTTCCTCCAACTGAAAAAAACCCCCACTTTTTAAAAAAATGTTTTGTCAAAAATTGGTCAGGTTTTTGATGGAAAAAATCTGAAAAGGGAGTCTCTATGTAAAAGCTTAGACATGAGGGAGTCACACCCTAGGTGGGTACTCTGTGGTAAGGGCAGCTTCAGGGCTGACTTTGAGATGAGATTCCCCTTCTTTCTTCAGTGCTGTGAGCCTGCTGGTGAGGCTGGATGATGCCGTCTAGGGTGCATGGGTCCAGCAGTGGTTTGCAGCCCCACCCCAAGCTAGCACCCCACAGGGTCAGTTTGCCCAGAAGGGCTGAGGCACCCCCTGCACTGCAGCAAGAAGACCAAGAGTGCATCTTGTTCCAGGGCACCTTGGGGCCACCTTTCCCAGGGTCATGTAAGTAGCCAGACAGTCTCACCGACTTTAATGCAATCGCTCACATGAGTGATGTGATCAGGATCAGGCCAGATAAGTCCCATTCCTACTGCTGGCTATATAAATACCCCAGTGTCAAAACCAGTTTTCCTTACAATATTCAGTGCTTCCTTTCGTAGGGCTGACCAGCCCCCGGCCTCCCAAGGTACCTACAGATTACAGATGAAGAGGCTGAGAGGAACAGCTCGACCCTCTCAGGGCTCACAAGAGCTGCAGCTCAGCTTGTGCTCGGGAGGAAAGGGAAGGTCTTACTGTATCAGAAATAGTGCAGCTGCCTGAGCCACTGAAATATTAACATGCTGCATCAATTTATGTGCTTCCTGAATGAACTATATTTTACTTTTATCAGCCATGTGTTTTTCAGGCTTGACATTGGCGGTTTCAGTTCTGCTGCTAAAACGCACCTTGCACTCAAGAAAATATTTCCTGCTCTGGTTCCTTTTCTGGTCGCTTACAGAAACTGCGAGAGATCAGACAGCAATGCAAACTGTGACCACGTCCTGCTTAGCAGCAGAAAAACAGATGCAGCTGGCTACTGTTGCTGAGAGGAGGCACACATGGTGAAACCGCCGCCTGCCCGGTCCCTCTGCGGAAAGGGAGCCCCTGTGAGAGCCTGGCCTACGTGGAGGAGGGAGTGAGACCTGTCTCTGTGAGATTCTGATAGAATCATCTCCCTTACCCTCGGGGTTGCCCCCCTGCACTCTGTCTCCAAGCAGACCCGCCCTCCCGCATCCAGCAGCAGGGCCAGCAGGATCGCGTCTGCCAGGACGTGTGTGCCCAGGCAAGGCTGGACCTGGGATGTCCTCTGGCACCTTGGCCCTGGCATGTGCCCTCGCTGTGCCCTGACCAGCGGCACCCTCTGTGGGGCCACCCTGCCCAGGGCACAGCACCCTGCCCCAGCCTGGTGCCCTCTGCTTCCTGGCATCCCTCGAGCAAACCCAGCTTCTCCCAGGGCAGGGGCTGGTGGGAAGCGGTGGGGTGTCCTGCGGGAGGAAGACATCTGGATAAATACAGACAGAAGCCTGTTGAAAGCACAGGGACATTTCCCTTCACCTAAATAAATAAAGAAGCTGATTTAAGCAGTGACAGGCAGTTTCACACTTTAAACTGGCCTCCGATAAGACTGTTCTGTGGTGATCAGGCTCTGTGTAAACCATGGGTGATTTCACACTTGTATCACATTTAGTTCTTGCTAATATTTAGATTATGTGTAAAATTTCATAAATGAGTACAGAAAGCAGCAGTGTTGCTCATAAGGCAGTAATTACAAACCAGGGAAGGGGATGTCTAAGAAGTCAGTGCACTTGGCAACAAGGCCATCAGTGGGTGAATCAAATACCATCAGGTATATCAACAGGACTGAGGCATGTGTAAGTACACTGCTACAGTACCAGTGGGAGCTAAGTTAGTCAGACCAACAGTTCTGGTGCTTTATTAAGGCTGAGTGAATAATGCAGAAACAACCATCAATAATTTAACCAGTGATTCCCTGAAATACTGAGGGATTTAAATTATTAAACAAATACTCTTTGACTAATTTATAGAGCTGGATCTATAACATGAAAAATTATTACTCCAACAATTTGAGTGACAAATTACAGATATTATTTGACCACAGTTAAACAGTACACAAATGTGTCACTTGTATCTTAGACATATTTATGCCCAGTGCTGAAGCTCTTTTGCTGTGGGCATGTTCATGGCTGTCAAACACGCATGCCTGCCCCGCATACCCTGCATGGCACACCATCTCCTGCTGCCACAAACACACTGAAAGTTGTCAAATCAGTCTAAATGGTGCTGATACTTATGCTTCTCTTTCTCTCCATATTATATTGATCCATGTTTATGCTAATCTTGTTATTAGCTGGTTGACACCAGTAAGAGCTGTAAACACAGCTGTGTGGCCATTCCAGAGTCTGTTTATCCTGAATAAGGCATTCAGGTTTAGCTGTGGCTGTCTGCTCTGACACTTCTGGGAAGGCAGGATCCCGGGTGCAGGCAGGTGCTACCGGGTTGCTCAACAGCATACTGGATTACCATCTTTTCTTACAGACATTTTTCCTGAAGCATTGGGCAGCTAATTGCAACTAGAAGACTGAAGAAATTCTTCTTTGAAGTCTCTGCAATTACTTTGTCTGGACTGTAGTGTATGGCTATTTTTTAATTTTGTCAAGCTCAGGCTGCTTGCAATTGATACAGAAAGAAAGGAAGAAGGAGAAGAAGATAGAAGAAAAAATGACATGGTAAGGTCACTGGAGCACAAACTAAGCTTTTGGATATGTGAAGAATATCCAGCATGATGAAGCATTCATCTCTTCATATGACTTCCAGATGTTTTTCCAGTACAAACACTGATAGCCACAACAAACCAACAATAATTAATCAAGGTAGCTAAGCTATTTCCTCCTTACTCGTTTGTAAAGTGCTATATAGCGGTTTACACAGCACTGTAAAAAATACAGATAGCAAGAACACATTGCAAAGGCAGCATTTTCATGGCATTCACCTGATTTGCTCTTGAATAGACAGCATCCTTTATAAACAGCAAACCAAGCAACATAGGAATCTACCAATTGTAACAGACTCTTGCAAAAGAACTGACACTTTATCTTAATGTACATCTGCAATTATAAAGGTTGTGAGAAAGCTGCAAAATCAACCACAACCCTGGAGGACATGGTTCTGCACATCTAACTGAGGGGAGCTGACAAAACCCTCTTTATATGAAGCTCAGAAAGTACTGAAAATTGAAAAACAGACCTTTATGTTCTTTGTGTATCCAAGCAATTTCCCAGAAAGGTTTCAAGTTTTACAGTTAGCTTTTGTACTGAAAAGAAAAGAAAAGAAAGATAGTAACCTTTCCAGTGAGTGACAGCTCTATGAAAACATAATACTGTGAGAAAACATGATATTACATATTGCATCATGCGGTGGTTTAATTAATTAGACGATATTAGTTTCTGTTGACATCAAGTATTCTTACTTTACCAAATCCATTCATAGACAGTTTCACAATCAGAACAACATGTTTTTCACCAGAGGAAAAAATAAGTAATTATGTTTTACCATCATGGCCCCAGTTCTCAGGTTGGATTAACCTGCATTCTGTGAGAGACTCGTGGAATGGATTTTACCTTGGACCTCCACCACCCAGGACTTCCTCTGCATTCAGAGAATTATGGTTTCTTCATGTTACAAGAAAAACAAAGCTTTTGAAAAATCGAGCTGTGAATTGGGTCTCCATCTTCATCAGCATAATTTGTTGGATAAATAACGTGGTCCGGCGGCTAGGAAAAGGACTGGGAGACATGTCTCCTGGGTTATGTGCCCATTTTTGCTACCAGCATACTTTACAAACACTCAGAAATCCCATAACGTTCCTGTGCCTCTGTCTCCTGCTTTATGAATAAGGCCAATAATAACTTCAGCTTTGTAAGGAGTTTGGAGAGCGATGGCTAAAAGGTGTTATCTTCATCCTGCAGATTATCATTGTTATTACTAGAAAAAAAATGGTTGCAATATTTGCAGGAAGGAAAGTTTCTAAGTAAAAGGTTTAGTGGATGAAATGTTCTGTATCACATGGCAGAGGAGGTTTTGCACAGTAACAGTTCAATTGACATAAAATCATAGAAAAGTAGAGCTGGAAAGGAGTTCAGTTACACTCCCATGCTATAAAGCCATATCAAGTATAACCATGACATCCCAGACAGTATTTGTACAGGGATAGGGACATAAGGATAGGGAAGACAGGGTTGCCACAATGATCCTAAGCAATCTATTCAGACAGTATGTCTGCAGTTAGAAAGGTTTTCCTCCTATCTAACTGTGCTGACCTTTAATTAACTTAATTACATCTTATCCCACTCTTACTGAATTTGGCAAGCAATTTATTCATGTCTTTTGTTCTAGGTATAGCTCTTATGTCCCTTTTCAGTACTCTTTTTTTGAGTCAGAGTAAATCCAGCTCCTCAGAAGCTGCATTTTCTCTTGTTGTTATCTCTGAGCTTCTTTGGACTTTCTCTTATTTGTTTACAACTTTAAGTGCTGAGTCCAAGTGTAGAAATTCACTCCAGCTGAGAGGCCTCACCCAAGCAAATATAGCAGGGTTACCTCCCATGGCTTTTACATGATGGTCCTGCTAATATTTAATGGCATAACATCTGCCATTTTTGCAACAGCTTTGCACTGTTGGCTCCAGTACAACCCTGACATCCTAGAGCAGGGACACTGCCTACACGTTTTGCATTTTACCCTGACCTCTTCTTCCTAACTAAAGTATATCACATCTGTCTTTATTAAATGTCATTTCCTCATTTTTAATCCTTTTCCCAATCTAGAAAGGCCTGGCTTTCTTTTTTTCCTATCCTGTCCTCCAGAGTCCAGGCAATCTTTTTCAGCCAATTATGCAGGTGCACCTTTTTTCCCTCATCAAAATTATAACTGAAAATACTGAACATACAGAGTATTCAAGCACAGACCACTGTAGGCACCAACAGAACATCAAATGATTGATGGCACCTTTCTGAATACAACTTTTTTGGCTGATTATGAATCAAACATAATGCATATTATATGTCCTTAGTTTGCTCATAATGAAGAAGAAAGTTATATTGGCATGAGACAGAGAACAGAGTATAATACTTCTTTAAAGGAAAGTCTATTGCCATGTTGAAAATAAGGACTATTTTAATTATATTTCCATCATATTGTAACCTTAAAGAAAGGCATGAATAAACAGAGTTGAAGTAATTCATTACTGTTTGTGTACTTAATCACAAAGCTCTCATACTGTGGTGGCCAGTACTTCCACAGTCACTGAATTTTTAAGTTAATTTTCATGAATGTGACTGTGTTCCAATGAATTTTAGATAGAACATGCCCCTGGATTTGGACTGGCCCAGGTTTGGGGTTAGCTGTGTCTTTAACCCCTTTCAATCTCTCCTGGCATGTTTAGGTGACGGGGCTCCCATCTCCACCCCCTTACAGCAAAACCTTGTAGCCCATCCCTCACTCTCAGGGCAGCAGCCTCTCTCCTGCTAATGCATTTGCCTCACAGGCTTAGCCTGGCACACCTGCCTTGCAAGATGTCTCTTTGGGAGCTGTGACCGCATTGACCCCAAAACAAACTTTTCATAATAGCATCATTGATTTCTATAGACATTACTGCAGCAAACAACCCACACTCCCAGAGGGAGGAAGGCTCCTCTAATTCTGCATCCCAGAGCTGGGAGGTGGGGTTGTTGGGTGCCCCATTCAGCCAGGGGCTGGGTGCCAGGGCTGGACAGGGAGCAAAATGCCTATGTCCTTGCTCCTCTTCAACGCGGGGACTCAGGATTATCTGGCCCTGTGTGAGCGCAAAGAGCGCGATAACCCTGGCATCTTCAGCAGTGGCAGGTGAAGCTTCACATTATCAAAAATGGGAGCCCAAGTTAAACTTCCCAGTCCGGTCCCATTTCCAAAAGCTGTGGGTGCTTTATTGTTCCCACTGGGTGCACTTTGCGTCACAGAGCTATGGTCATACAGCATGGCAATGCTGGAGCTGGAGATAACTGCTGGCACCAGGGCACATGTTCTACCAACTAACCTGGTCCATCCTCGCAAGTGCAGGAATTGTATGTCTGTACAAACGGGAACTTCCACTGGTGACAGCGGCACATGCAGAGAAAGTCAGTTTGTCAGTACAGTCCTTTCCCCCATGTAATGTGGTTTGTGCCTGCATCCAGCTGCCCTGAAATCTAGCTAAAACCATCGTCTTGCCTTTCTCCTTTTGACATTGAGCATGTAAAACGTCTAAATGGCAGAATCTGACTGCTGTTTTGCACTCATTTAACAACAGGCGGACACACTAGAGAATCAGGGTCTCCTCCAAAAATGTACCATCTGACAACACTGCTGATGTTACAGGTTTAATGTGCTAGGTACAGAGCAGCTGATAACATGCTGTCATGGTTTAGCCCCAGCCAGCAACTCAGCACCGCGCAGCCGCTCGCTCACTCCCCCTGCCCCGATGGGATGGGGGAGAGAATCAGAGGAGTAAAAGTGAGAAGAACTCCTGGGTTGAGATAAGAACAGTTTAATAATTGAAATAAAGTAAAATAGTAATGATAATAACAATATAATAATAATAATAATAATAATAATAATAATAATAATAATAATAATAATAATAATATACAAAGCAAGTGATGCACAATGCATTTGCTCACCACCCGCTGACCGATACCCAGACAGTTCCCAAGCAGTGATTGCTGCCCCCGGGCCAACCCCCCCCAGTTTATATACTGAGCATGATGTCATATGGTATGGAATAGCCCTTTGGTCAGTTTGGGTCAGCTGTCCTGGCTGTGCCCCCTCCCAGCTTCTGGTGCACCTGGCAGAGCATGGGAAGCTGAAAAGTCCTTGCCTAGCATAAGCAGTACTTAGCTGCAACTAAAACATCAGTGTGTTATCAACATTATTCTCATATTAAGTCCAAAACACAGCACTATGCCTGCTACTAGGAAGAAAATTAACTCTATCCCAGCCAAAACGAGGACACATGAAAAGTGCAATCATCACATTTCCATGCAGAGCTGCTAGTGCTAGACAAGTGGATATTCAACTCCCGCAGTTCTTCCCTGGTGACAAAGGAGAAAGACACACCTAGAGAAAACAATGGAGCAAGCTCATTTTGGATACCACATTAAGGCTACCTGCCACCCTGCCTCTGCTGAAAACCTTCTAAACATTGCAGCTGAGTCAATAACATCTTTTCAAAATGGCTTATTCTTGCAGGCAGTTGCCCAAGCCAACGCTTGGCGCAATCCATCCCAGCCCATGGAACCCCGTTTCTGCAGGCTGCTCACTCTTAGCCACAAGGTGAACTGTAGCTGGCTCTATGTCTGCATAAAAAGTGAGTACCCTGCAGCCAACATGCTAGAGACTTGCTTTGGAAAGGCAGCTTCAGGACAGAGGAGTGGCTGCTTTTCACAGTTGTCATGTGGAACTGCTGAAATCCACGTGGGCTGGAGCCTGAGCCTCCCCACACCACAGGGGCTCCTGTGCTCACGTAGTATGTTAATGCAAAGTCTGCTCTCATAGGCCCTGCCTGCTCTGCTGGTGCTTCACCTTGGATGCTTCTGCAGATCAAAGATCTTGCAAGGACCAGGGGAACAGCAAAACAGTGTTTTCAAGTGGTTTGCTTGTTGTGAATGTGCAAAATTTGCCTTTAGTGCAAGCACATCCCACATGCAATTCAGCCAGCTGACTGGGGAAGTGCCAGTCAGTAGGCACAAACAATTTGCCCTATGTGAAACTCACCATTAGGCAGCTCCAAAAACTTCTCTTGAACATGTTTTCTCCTCTAGCCATATTGCTGCAACAAGCATCTTGTCCATTTCCCTGGCTTTCAGTCAACCTCCACATGGCAGTTAAGCCTGTAGTGTGCAATTAATTTCACTCACTAAGAGGCTGACCTCACCTACAAGAGCTGACATCTCAGTATGCCCTGGACATAGGTTATGGTAAGGATAACAAGGTTTTGGTTTTGCTACTTGTGCTTCTTGCAAACATGCTTTCCTTTTCAGATGTTTTAGTTATTATAGCTGTTTAAACAAGGTAGAGGAAAATAAAAACACTTTGCCATCAATCACAGCTGGTGTATCACAGTCATTTTAAGCCTTTTCTTTTGCCATTGGTGGAGAAGCTTGACCCTTTGAAAATGTTGAGATGTCTCTGGCAGACAGAGAGAGGAGATGATCTCCCAGGCTCCTTCCAGCCTCATGGTTTTCTGATTCTGTGGATAACAAAGTAACATCCTAAAGGCAGTTGTGCTGCATGCTCTTATAGATATGGTTAATTCATGAGATTACCCATTAATAATAAAGCAGAACATCACTATAGAGACAATATTGTATTTATTACCAACAACTCTCCAGAGATCTGTGGGGTGCGGGATTCTGCTTCTCTTAATAAATAATATATAACTCCGTTATTTCTATATTATGCCACTAAAGAAGATCTCATTTAACTAGCTCTACTCATCATCTTTCACCTGCTGTATAATTGTTGTGGTTTGTTTAGAGAGGATTGCTTATCTCCCCTTGCCTCCTCCATAAAACAAAGACAATCTCTTTTCTCTTGACTGTTAAAACACTCTTTTTTCTGAGTGGACAACATTTGTATTGCACCTAATATATTATCCAATATCCAAATGAAAGGCTGAACTTGGGCAACTTATCTCCACAGATTATTCATCACGCTCCTGAATGCTTGTACATGTCCATATTGAAATGCATATCTGAAGTTGCTTTGTAGTAACATGCTGCACGGTTTCCTCTCTCCCATAAGAGAATTAGCAATGTTTAAGGAGGCAAGCCAGAGCCATTGCCTTTTCAGCTGCTCACACTTGAAAATGTGATAGCATACAAAGATGGTGTAAGGTAAAAATAGGAAATTTCAGAAAGCTAAATTCTAAATTCTCTGATTTAACCCTGCACAGACTTTTTCGAGGTGAGGAAGACAGAGGTATATGAGATATGTTCAGAGAATAATTTGGCCCATGTTGTACAGTGCAATTTCATTCAGATTTGGATATCTGGGGATGCAAGACCACTATGTTACCATGCAAAAAAGCAGTGGCAACTCTTACGTTATGACATGTATCTGACATAAGTAGGATAGACACATGTCTGGAGTAGGAACCTAGTAATTTGCTTCCCTGAAAAAGGATTATTTCTTTAAAGCACTGATATGCTCTGCCATGGTGTCAAATTATATCAGGGCATTTTCCATAACCCAATTTTGCATATGTGTGAGATGCCGTCCATGACAGGCTCACAACTGAACTAGATAAATATTTAAATTATTTAAATATTTAATTTATGGGTTGTTTACAGATATAATTTTCAATTCTCTCAGCTTTCCCAGGATAATCCCATGTGTCTCCTCCCCTTCCCCATGACTAATTGACTGCCGCCTAAATATATAGAGAAGGTCTGTATTCTGTGCACTTACCCACAAGGGCATTATCAACAAAGAAAGGTATCCTGTTTGGTTTCCACCAATGTTGCTCAACATGAAGATAGAGTACACTTTAAAATCATAGCCATGCTGTTATTTGAAAAGTGCTTTTAGAAAACCTAAACATAAAAAATGTATTATCTCTCATCTAGGAGCTGATCTTAATCCCCCTTCAGGCAGTGGAAAAAAATCTGTTAGCGTAAGTGGGGCAGAATCAACACTTTTGAGAGAAATGTGGGCTTTTCTCCATCTCCAATTTCTGTTTGTATGGCGGGGTTCCCCTTTTCTTCTGACTTCTGCTTAAGATAACCCTCTGAGTTTCAGCCAAAGAGATTTTAAACATCCCTCGTAACTGAGACATGACTATTGGTTTCAAATTCCCCCAAGAAAACTGGGGGAAAAAATTATCTGAAAATCCTCCATGCCCTATAACAGCATCTTTAGAACAACCACACCTCATGAAGTTAGAAGCAGATGTTGACGATGCTCAAACCAATCAGACATTTTACAATGGGCTCTAGCAATCATGATAGCTGGATATGTCAAGAATCACCTGTGGTGAAAAAGTCTGCATATAGGTAAAATAGCATCTCATGCTAACAGTTCACAAAATTTCTGAGATTTATTTAGCTCTGCCCTTGTGAAAAGCGATGAGCCACAGGCTGCAACTGGACAAAGTGGTGTAAACCGTAACAGCAGCAATCGCTTTATGAATCTGCACATGGGGATGCCCAGTGAGCTCTGTCCTGAAAACATGGCCACACTAATGCAGAGAGGGGACAGATCAGGCCCAGAGGCTCACTGCTGCTGCAAAACTTCCCATGGACATTTTGGGAAAATCTGAATTACTGCCCAGTTCTGCAGCATGCAGACCCTCTCTACTGATTCCCTCATGCTTTGCAAGTGACAAAACAGGCACCAGTTTAATGCCACCATAGGAGACAAGCTGCCAGCATGCCAGGCCAACACTGTGCAGGAAACACACTGCAAGGAGAATTTCAAACTAGATCTAAATGTGAACTGATCAATCCTTTAAACAAAGATAGCCATAACAGACCCAAAATAGCACTGAGGAGCTTCAGTGCTGCATACACTGATTTCAGGTGCCTATTTTCAAGAAAACAATTTTTCAAAAAACCTGTCTAACCTGCTGAGGCACTTGAAATACCAAAAGCACTTACAGTTTCTGGTGAAAACATCCTTAGGCAACAGTAGCTGTGCTATCTTGCATGCCCAATCGCACCACTCTCTTGGTTGGTGTGACTATCTAGGTACCTGTCTCCTCGCCTATGGCTCTTTAGGTTTCAGAAATTACGTGCCCCTGTGCCTAAATCCCCTGAAGAGCATGATTTTTCATGCATACCATAACACACCTAAGACAAACTGAGAAGCTACATCTATTCTAGTGAAGAAAATGGTTTCTCTAGCCCTCAGGGCAGCTAGCATGGCACAGTGTGTACTCATATGGTTTCACCCTGCTCGCCTCCAAAAACAGGCTCCCTGGGAAAGTGGCCGCCATGGGCTAACCCTGAGCTGCTCCTGCCCCTCACCTGCTGCAGCCTGGGCTCTCAAGGGCCAAAACCCTGCCAGGGCTCTGGTAATGGATAAACATTATGGACAGTTGCAAGCTGCTGCTCAGATCTGTGTCTGGCCCTGTTTAGTTTATTAGTACAGACACCCTGTCCTGAATGACTCATACGTTAGGATGCTCCTGGCTTTGCTCCAGACTGTGGGTTAGGGTATTTGCCTGGTAGCACTCTATAGGGATTTTGAGAAATATAATTTCATTTCAGATCCTGTTTCCCTGATCTCAAATATAAACAGAAAAAATAATTGGTCAGATTTCAGATGGAAACTGGAGATTCGCATTTTGATTTTTGCAGTGCAGATGGAAGTGCGTGGAGGACAGCACTTACTTACGATAGGTAAACTGTCCCCACAGCTCCCTGCCCAGCTTCCTGTTGCCTCCTGCCAAGCCCACCACTGCTGATCAGCAGTAATTTCATCTGTTAAATTCTGTTTTGTTTTTGTTTTTTCCATTCACAGACAGATTAGAACCACAGGAATATGCTGAAATGGGCCATGTTCATTCCCCACAGGACGGACCAAGTGTCCTTCTTCTCAAAGCTATTGCAAGCTACCAATTCCTGTGGCCTCCAGAAGGCACCCCTGTTTCCTAAGCTCAAGAAAGAGAAGTATAAAATGGGATCCTGTCTAGAAAGAATTTTGATTTCCTGATCTGCTCCAAGGATGGAGGGCCCACTCTGGAAGTCCTTGCCCTTCACATAATGCCTGGGAAGGCCCATGAGCACTGTGAACCCTGCATTGATCAGCTGCTCCCTGGACTGCTCAAATGACAAACTGCTTGAGGGTCCAGCCTGAGGGATGGGGAGGGATTCATAACAATGTCTTTTGGTGCTGCTGCGTTTCACACTGTTCTGCATAGTGGTTATGACAGAGAAGACTTCCCAGAGCTCCTTCAACAACAGCCTGGATTAATGAATAACCTCAGTCTGGGCAGAGATATGGAAATCCACCCATCAGCTCTGCTATTAGCCATTTGAGTTGAGGAGCAACAACAGCGATGTTTTGGCTAGAAGGGGTTAAGGAGGGGGTGCAAGGGTAAGAAAATGAAGATTGGAACAAGAAGGAGGGAAAGTAACTTCCTTGTGATCAGGAATGATTGGTGTTGAGATGAGAAGTGGGCTTGAAGACAGCTTCCTTTGCGGGAGCAGGGCATGCAAGAGCGAGGAAAGAAAGAAACCAGAGCCAAGTGGGCTTGCACAGTTGTGAAGAAAAAGCTTCTTTATGCAAATGTTACTTTAGTATTTGATGGCATGTTCTGCAGCTAGAGCAGGCCACCTTTTGCCTTTTGCAATGAAGTCTCACTGCTGTCTTGCAGCAAGAGTAGAGAGGCAACCTAGCCCTTCCTAAAGGATGCACTTGATCACCTGGCTGAAAGAGAGGGAGAGCAAAAAACCCCATGTTCTCTGAAGGACAGAATGAGAAAGGGAAGTTGTCAGACAAATGGCAGACACAAACCAAATCTTATGTGTCTGTGTTTAAGTTCCTGTCTAGGAGATAAGGTCAAAAGGCAGATGGAAAGGAAAGGTGCTTGAGGATGCTTGAGGTGGGGGAAAAAAAAACCTGCCAAAGGTGAAAAGCAGAGGAGGCACAAATGAAGAGAGGAGCTAGAAACAGGAGAGGCAACAAATGTGAGGGATGACCCCGGGGAAATTCATAGCATTCCTGCCAGGCGCTCAGCAGAGCGAGACCGTTGGCAAGAGGGGTTTGGGCTGAGGATGAAGGGGGAAAAGCAGTGAGGGGTGAGCACAGCAAAACAACTGAGGGTGAAGGTTATGGGGACAGAAGAGAGGCCAGTGCCGTCATACACACAAGAAAGCTGCACCAATGGATGCAGAGGCAAAAGGCACTCATACATGTGTGCCTGTGCATTAGCCTCAAGCTCCAGCAGCCACTTCTCTGTGCCAGCACCATTTATTCCTTGTTTCAAGATAAAGCAAGTTGCACAAGGTTGGCATAGGCTGATCTCCATATAAGGGCCTGGGAAGGAGCTGGCGCTGACAGCTGAGGCACTGGGGCTGCCCACAGCACAAGTGCCACTGCTGGTGGGCAGAGCACAAGGGTGGCTGCTGCTTCTCCCTGGACTTAGCAGTTAAACAGGGAAAGACTGCTGAGTCTGAGGCCAAAACTGAAAGGAAGGTAAGTTGCGAAACCAAGCACTGAAGTTGTCAGGGAAAAAAAAAATTGTCAGCAGTTCTTAAACAAATATCTTTCATAAACATGATGCCATTTGGACTGCGTGGCTTGAAGCATGCATGTGTGTTGCTGCCATTAGCTCATGTATTCACTTTTCAAAGATTCATTCAGATGTGTCCTACATGGGCCTGAACTTGAAAGACGATAAGCACTCTCATCCTGTGGCTGGCAGCTCCAGAAGGTACCACATCCTCCACAGCATCAGGTCGCTGCTGGTGACTGGCCTTACCAAGGCTGGAGCCACACATTTTAAGAGGGATAAATGACAGTCTTCTGGGAGCTGTGTGCCTATGTGGCCAGTAAGTGATGTGGAATCATTAAGAGTATTCACAAGTCTCCTTTTTGTTCTACAGAGCCCTAAATTACAAAAGAGGACCCCATGGAGTGGTCTGGCATTTCTAGAATAGCCTGCCTTCATTCCCTCACATACTGAGTGCCTTACTCCCCGAGGACTTACATACCCTCAAATGAATACATCTTGATCTATAAGTAGTGATATAGCCTCTGGTCTGAGATGGTCCTTGGAGCACATAGTCACCAGGCATGCAATTTGAGCTACTCTAAAAATTACTCTGCTTTGTCAGCTATCTCTACCCTTTATTGATGTGTCACACTATATATTAGAATGGAATGTCGTTAAGAGGGTTAATGGGAAAGATCTTTTTTTCTTCCATCCTTTGGGACATTTCAGAGTTGCAATCAGATTACTCCTGTTGGCCAGTCACCAAGTCCTCTCTACTTTGTGCTGCTGAGCCTCATTTCCCCTTGTCTTGGCACTCTAATTTGGTCACATCACATCAGTGCTAATGCAGGTCTGCCGAGGTACCAGTGGCTCCACACAGTGCAGCTCTCAGCACTGCGTTTTGGGGAGGCAGTGCTGCCCTGGCGTGCCAGGAGCCTCATCAAGGCAGGAGATGTAAGAGTGTTGCCTAAGAGCTATAGGTTCTTCTGGTGAACTAAGGCTTTTCCTGAAGGTCTTTATTGTGCAACCCGCAGTGATTAAGGCTTCCATGTTCTCAAAAGGAAATGAATATTTTGCAGGCTACGTAAGGAAGAGTTTGGGAATGTAGGAGGCTAGGAGGGAAAGAATACACAAGCATGTAATTGGGTGAAAGATGAAACACTTCAAAAATTGCTTCAAATGTCGGAGAATAAGAGGTGTGAAACCGTTCCAGTTAACAGCAAATTCACTGAAAGTTGTAATAGCAGGAAGAAATAATTTGCAAATTTTGGCTGGATTCACCAATCACTTTCATTAGAAAACAGAATCTGATTATATAAAAAGTTAAAGTGTTTTGAAGATTTTGAATTGCCATGATTCATTCTGAAAAATTCAAGCACTGCTTTTTCAAATCATGGAAGATTTTTTTTCCCACTTTTTATTTGGTAAAGACCCTTTTAAAATAGACATAAGCACTAAGGAAAAGACCAAGGAAGAAATATGTATCTTGAAACAGAATGAAACATTTTGAGTGAAAAGAAACAAAGCATTTTGTGGAGATTATTCTTTTCAGGAAAAATGAAAAATTCCATTTCAGGTTGGCCTGCCTTATATCTATTCCTCTCCATTTTTCAGTATGATCGTCAAGGCAAAAACTCATAATACACATAGCTCTAATGAGTTATAGTGAGGTCCAACTCCTTCTCAGGAATAGCCTATATAAAAGATGGATCTGTTTTGTGAAACCCCATTACTACTGTGAAGTGTGCCCAGTACCAAGGTATTTAGCATACCTTATTATCCTTGGCAGCTCTGGTGCACACTGTTGTGCAATAACGTTATTGAAAACAAAGAGAAGGCAACTTGGCCAATTATTTGATAACCAAAACTAATTGCTAAGATTTTAGTCCAATAGTGGAATATGGGAAAGCTTCCCATAACACTAATGCTTTAAAAAATGTTTATCTCATTGTTCTTTTTTTTTAACAAACTATACTTTAAATATAGCTTAATTTTGTAAGATTTTGAGAACATGTACAGTCTTACAATCTTTCAACAGGTCATTTCTCATGTTTCACATTAAAAACACAAACTGAAAATCCTATTCTTCACCCTTTCACACCCTTTGTAAAAGGTATACTGATATACGCCCAGTGGAGCATAGGACGACAACACATGTAATTCAGACCGTGTAATTTCTGACTGTGCTGCAGAAGTAGTTTAGACACAGTAACAGCTCCCTTCTTAAAATAGTCCATAATACATTGGCTAGAAAGACCAAGGAGGAGGAGCTCAAGCATTTGCTTCAACTGCCTCATAATAAGTACCATTGTACTGCTTGAAGTTTAATGAGCTTTAATAGTATCACTTGAAGGAAGGGTGTTTCCTCCCTCCACAGAAACTGCCTTGTGAATCTGTACAGAAGTGTCCTATTCTTCCTTCAGTGAGCTAAGGCTTTGGTTAAAATCAGATTCAGTGGTGAATTTCAGGAATGAAAAAAAGAAAAAAGCACATTTTTATGCTGCTGAAAACACTGGTAAAATTTTGCTGAAAGATTTCTTTCTGTGATGATACATGCACATGAAAATCTTACTAAAATATGTTTTATTTTTTAACTGCTTATTTTGAAATAGAGGAGATTTGGTACCAACAAACTCATTTAATAAATGATAGTGGGAGGGAGTATTTGATCTTAGATAGGCTCATATTGCCTTTAATTTTGGTAGATATTGTAATTATAGGACAATATACATAATACAGTAATGGGTACACTGAAACTGCATTTAAATGAATATTTAATTCATCACAAATATTAGTCAGAGAGAACAGAGGCAGCATGTTGAAAACAAAAGAAATCTTCAAAAAGAAGTGGGAGTTTAAGGCATGTGAGACATATCTGGAAGATTACAGACAGTTAATTTAAAGGTGAGAAACTGGAAATATATATAAATAACATCCTGTTGACATTTCTTCTAATGGAAGTCATACTTAAGAAATGGAAGGGCAACCAATTTTAAATGTAAGAACAGGAAATTGTCTCTTTCCTTAGTGTTATCCTGTGAAACTCACAGCTGGAAGATAGTATTGCAGTCAAGAGCTAGCAGGAATTGATTATTTCTTATTTATGCAAGAAAAAACATATGAAGAGAGGCAAACTACTGAGCTTCATGGTACAAATCATCAGCTAAGAATACAAGGGGTGGTTAGTTTGTAGACATATTTTTCATCTGCAAGGTTTCTTGTTCCTTCCTCTTCACTACTTAACCCTAGCCTCTCTCAGAGGCAGGATGCTGGACATGAAAGGACATCCGACCAACTCCGTCGTCGTATTGCCCTCCCCCCTGGAAAAAGCCAGTGAATACAGAGCACTTTTGAGTGGGAAAAAGAGCCAAGATAACTTAGAAAATGTTGGCCTGCTGTACATGTGAGATATAAATATTCCCTTGTCATGGCTGGAGGTTTGGGAGGCCTCAGACTGACTGGAGACACCATGTTGTCACATGTCAGTCCGTTGGAAAACAGCTGGGAAGTCACCACAGAACAAATTACTATTCATGAGGCAAAACCCTAAAACAAAGCCTGTCCTTCAAGTCCTGGTGGCCCAGTAGGATGCAGCGTGGTTTAGGACACTGGGGCATCAGCTGCACAGCCGGAGGACCTCAGTGGCGTATCGCCAAGAGCCTGATGGCTGTGTCTCATTTGCATGTGCAGGGTTGGATTTTAAGCAAAGTTCAGTGCACACAGTTAGAGTCCTGCCAGTAAACATAGCACTTCTTCAAACACATAGAGAGAAAGGGTGTGAGCAGCGGCTTAAGAAGCAGTGGGACAAGATGTACCAAGTGAGAGACAGACATGGCACCCTTTCTCTGAAACCTGGGCCAGCTTTATTTCTGACACGATGCATGGCAGTGTCAAACTGTGAGGTGATTATGTTCCTTGCACTTGTTCAGACCTGTGATAGGAAATGCCTGCTCACAAGTATATCAGTATTTCCAAAGAGCCTTGTACAAACAGCAGCCCTCACATATAACTGTCACCAACCAGGCAGCTATACAAATTCACCTTGGCAAAATCGGGGCTACAGCACCATTACTTAATCAATTCTGCTTCAGCGTTCATCTCAGCTTCTTCTAGGGTCTTTCCAAGATGTGGATCCCTCTTTCCTTCCCAGGGCAGGAATGCTCTAACTGAGACATGCTCTGGGCTGTCCCTTCTGCTCCTCCTGCAACTGGACAATAGGGATTGGGCACACTCAAACAGCCTTATCTGCTGAGCCAAGAAATGCTATGACTTCTAGTCGTTGATTTGGAGCCATTTGGGCTTTCTTTCTGCACAGAGTACCTGAGCCTTCCTAGCTACCAGCTAGCATGTCAGTGAAGCAACATAAATGAGACATCAGGCATGCTGCTTCTACTGGCAGTTCATGTGTGAGGCTTAATGAAGATGGCAACAGGCATAGGAAGGCCAGTAGCAGGAATCTGGTTTACAGAAATAGGAGGCTCGGTCCCTTGTTGAGCATCCCCAATTCTGCACATTAACTGACTGAATCAGGGGCGTCCCTTCAGCCAACATCTGCAAGTGCAGGCTCCGTGTTATCCATGAGAGAGCACAGAAGACCCTAGGCAGTAGCTGTCCCAGCCCTCTGCCTCCTATGCAACAAGCTGTGATGAATGCTAGGGAGGAAATCATCATGTGCCCATGGAGGATTATAAAGGCATAATGAAAAGGGTCACACAGGGCCTTAACGATGTTATCTAGATTACCTTGGCATCATCTGGTCAAAGATACTCCTAAGTCAAGGAGGAGAATTGCCAGACTAATTACAGAAGATAGAAGGAGGAGTTAGCATGCATATAACTGCAAAGGATTCAATGGTTCTCATCAATAAATAAACACGCTAGGAATATTTAGACAAAGACATCCTAGGGTCAGATATACCAGTGGAGGATCTTGGAGCAGGGGTGGCTTTCTTCTTAGATGCTCTGCTCTTGCAGTGGGTGGACTAAGGAAAAAAGAATTGGCTGTCTGACAAGCTCAGCTGCTGGAGCAGCGACCTGAAGCGTGACATTGCCCAGTGTTTGCCTTGAGGGCTCATACAGTGTACCCTCTTCTGATGTTATTTCTTATGCACTATGGAAAAGATGAAGGAGCATGTTAGAATTGAACATCCCTTGCCTACCGGTGCTCTTGGTCTTGCCCTTAGCGCTGGTGAGCCCAGGAAGACTCACGTCCAGTGATGCTCCTCACTGAGAAAACTCTCCAAACTGTTTGGGAACCAGCAATCTTTGGGCTAATTGCAGCCTCTGGTATGTCTTCTCCTTGTTTACTTGTACAAATCAACGGGTCTGCAAAGAACTTGAACAGCTGAAAAACTTCCATCTTAGAAGAAAGATACAAAGCTCTTTTATTCTCAATCCTGAGGTTACAGATTGAGTTAATGTAGATACAGTTAATGTAGATACAATTAAGCGGGTAGGATCAGAGATGTTCCTAATATTCAGAACACCAACAGAGCAATTCTGCTCACATGCATATCAAAATGCTGAGATGTAGTGTGCTGGCTAAAACCCAGTGCTTAATGTAACTACATGGTTCTACCAGAAACTCACTTTGGGATCATATTATTCTTTCTGTGCCACCAAAGCTCAATGTTTTTGTGGGATAGTTATAAGTTTGTTGCTCTGGTTGGGACATTTTCTGGCAGCAACTGATGTTTTATTTCATCCAAACTCCAAACGTGAATCAATATGGTAATTTGCTATTGCTGGTTATGAATCTTAAAAAAAAACCCCAAACATGTAAGAGCTATCATTGCCTTGATTCTCATAGTTTCTCATTGCCATTGATGGTTGATGCTATCTCCGCTTGAAAACAAGACAACAGATTTTCTTGACTGATTTAATTTGTCACCTAACTACGCTCATTTTAAGCTTGCTCAACTTCCTTCATGTCAGAGTCACTTGCCATTACTGTCACATGCAGCTGCTTCTTTCCTAAATGGGTTCACCTGCAAGATTTTATGGAGATTTTTTCTCCTACATAATTTAGAACTCTTGAAAAATAAAAAAGATATAGGCTAAAAAAAGAACAGGGAAAACTCAGAGAGCATTCCCTTGCACAGAAAGCACTGGGGGAAGCTCCAAACACTGCAGGAGTGTTATGGTTAATGCAGAAGCTTAATAAGGGCCTGAGCTGCATGGGAGTGGAGGGGACTCTCCATCGGCTGGAAGACCATGGCAGCAGCCTGTGGAAGCAAGGCTGCACTGCAGAAAGCTCTAGAAAAACAAGGAAACATTCTGAAATAGCACTTAGGGAGAGCAGAACTTCCAAAGGAGGATGGAGAAGGACAGACAGAAGATTCAATCTCCTCTTCAGTGACCTGGATGGAAGTAATACCTTGGGTCTCTCCCTGCATAGCATCCTCCCTGGTTCTTAGTCACTCTCAGCACTCTTCTCTGAGCCACCTTCACTTCTGCAGCATCACTTTGGGTGTATGGCTGTCCAAACACTCCAAGAAGAGATGCATGTGTACCAAATATGGACAGAGGCACAGTCTGCCTGGTGACAACAGAGGACAGTTTGGCACCTCCTCCCATGACCTCCTCCAACCCTCACGAGTGGTCTGTAGACATGGTCTTCCCCTCCACACATCTGAGAGGGAACAATGTGCTGGAAGAGGATGAGGAGACCTCACTCACCAGGGAGGCTGCAGATTTTGCTGTACCCCTACGGCCTTTGGCCTTGACTACAGAACTTGTGGGTCCTCTTGCCTTGTACCTGATTACCTGTTACACTTTCCAGCTCCTTTTTCCAGTGTTTGCTTTCCTGTCCTGCAAGCCTGGTTTGCATTTATGGCCAGGAGCATGATCTTACAGTTGGCTTTTCTGAAATGTACATTGCTTGCCCACTGCCAACCACACGGAATCCTCCAGAGCACTGTGTATCATCAGCCTGTCCTTCTTCCACTTCTCAGTCTTTATGTTGATTGCATTTTCCATTTGCAATGGTATTAATTTTTTTTCAAGCCACTGATCAAATTATAAAATGGCATGGGTTGCAATAAAAGTACACTTAACTGTTAAATGCTCACATGCAATTACATTTGTGACATATTAAGTAGAGTATTTAATCTATGTAATGCATTGATGTGCTACTGATGCTTAAATAAAAATATTATATAAAACCAAATAAAATATCTTTTTATGTCAACACTCCTACTAAGAGCACTCAATATACAATCTCAAAAAACACAGAAGCCTACCTTGGGAAGAGTCGTTTGCCACAATTCTGTATATCTTGGCTTAAATTATATTGCCATCTCTCTATTTTTTAAAATGAAACCTATATCAACACTTTTTTTCCTAAGATCAAGATCAGGATGAGTCCTAGACTTATTTAGTTGGTTTCTCCTTTTAAGTTTTCACTCAAAAATAGCTGCCTCCTAGTTCTCTGGAACACCTCTAGGGCTCCAGAAAGTATTAAAAATAAGCAATGTTGATCCACAAGCTTTTTTTTAGTGTTCAGGTATAAGTTATCTTGATGTACTGATGTACTGATGACTTTTTAATAGCTTCAGTTTTCTATCTTTTCTTATCTGTTTAATATCTTTGCAATAAAGAGTGTTTCATTGTTATATTTTTTTTTGAAAAATATGTACTGACCAGCTGTGACATTCCATCATTGTTATTGACAGTTCCTCTATGTCAATGCACAGTTTTATGAGTTACTTTTGTTCCTGAATATCTGCTGCTACCTGCATTGGATTCTCTCTTGTGTTCTTTTCCTTTCCCTATTAGAGTTTTACAGCATCTGGCTTCCTCTTTGTATTAATTGTTATCAAATTTCCCTGTTTCTTTTTTCTTTTCTTTTTTTTTTTTTTTTTTTTTTGGTCTTGCATCACTTTATTTTTCTAAAGCTGTTTTTTAATCAATGTAAATTTCTGTTCTGATTATAGGCTGCATCTTTTAAGGTACATATATTTGTAAAGAAATCTTAATTGTTAGTCACACTTTCCTATTTATATTTTTTCTCTGATTGAGTTGATTTACAATTATTTTCAAGCCTGAGAAATTGTTCCTTGAAAAGGTCCTCCATATATATATATTTATTTATATATGCAAAACATACCAAATACATACATATTTGCTTACACATAGAATGACAAAATCATGTGTCTTGATAACTTTTTTCCAACTAAACATTAACTTGGAATTTTATAAGCAATTTTTCTTTATCTGCTAGTACGAGATGAAGAATTCCTTGGGCTGCATATAACGTGTTTTGGGGTATTCTTAAAATTCCAAGGACAGTGAAACATTGACAGCATGAGACCACCAAAAAGTCAACAAGAGTTCACTGATCTCTATGACATGGGCTGTATGAAAAGTTTATCATTGTCATTTGCCTTCTTTAGTGGAATTCGATCAATTCTGGGACATATCCTGTCCGGTAAAGCTATTAGATGTATATTTAAATTTTAGCACATGCTGAAGAACTTTACAGAATACGACTGAATTTAAGCACTTTTTAAAATTATTCCCTGGTACCTCTAGCACCCATATGAAAAAAAGTCACAAAAATACAGAAAAAGCAATTGTTGTTAGCAGATATTATACAAATGTTTAAAATTAAGCATATGCTTAACATCACTGCTACACTGCAGAAGTTATGTTCACACTATAACTTGTTATACACTACAGTGTAACATCCATGGGTAATTAAGAGGTCAAATATATCTGTATCTCACAGGGTTCACATCTGTGAGCTTGCAGATGAAATGCTTGTGGTCTGCTCTCCACAGCCTTGATCTAGCAAGGTACTTGGAGACCTTCAGAAATGAGAGCAAGTAAATGATCCCACTCAATCATAGGGCTATTGCTATGTTTAAAGGCCTTACTGATTTAGGGCTATAAATAACAGAGTAACACTAGAAGTACTAGCCATCCAAATTTCCGTGATTAAAACCTGCTATCACTCTTTTTGAAACAGTGCCTGTCAGAGCTCATCAGTGTCCCGGCCAGCACATCTATAACTGCTTAGCAGTCTGTTATTGAAACAGTTATTCGCTGAAAATGTGCCTTTGCTGAAATCAAAAATAGCAGCAGATCTGATATAGCATCACATGCATCAATCAATGCTCCTTGGCTCCAGGAGTGAGTTTCTGGAGAAGGTGAATGGCAGAGAGAGCACACGTACAAACCCTGCCGCAGAATGACAGGTAGGCTGTTGTTCAGAGCTTCACTTCAGCTGGAGAGGGAAAAGCCCCTGCTGTAAGTGATTTACTGCCCAGGGCAAAACTCATCTTTCTAGCCCAATGAATATTTAATTACTTACACAGTGTGAATCAACGGCAGCAGGAGAAAGTGTATCCTAAACAAATGCCCAGTATCAATCAGATGGAGTAAGGATTTGAACCTGTCTCCAATGCCCTAAAAGGGTGCCAAATGAGTAACTATACTGATGTTGGTAGAGATTAGAGATAGGTTTTGCCTCCCATTTCTGGCTAAGGAAGGAAAAACATTAAAAGGAGTGTTAAGATTAACATGTCAGAGTTAAAAAAGGTGTCTGCTGCAGCCCCTCTGTTGCAGCATTATAGGGCAGAACTAAAAAAAAAAAAAAAAAAAAAAAAAAAGGAGGCTCATATCTCTATGTGTATCTGACCTCTTGAAGAAGGTGGAAGAGCAGAATAGAGAAGAGCTGCTTACAAAGCAGAAGCAGATGTACCCCTGACCAAAGTAATGAAACTGTGAGTTTGTAACCACACCATGAGAAGTGAGAGCATGTGCAATGCTACCTGTGCTTTGAGGGAAGGGGCTAAGGGACTGAAACTCTAGAGCATCTCCTCCAGAGGAACTGGATCCTCGTTCAAAGCAAGATGGGGGAAAAAAGAGTTAGGAATATTGTTCCTTTTCTCTTCTGTTCCTTGGCTTGTTTTAGATTGAAGAAAACAAATCAAAACCTGAGGAAGGAGTTGTGAGACACTTCTGTTCCTGCTGGACCTGCTTGGCCTCAGAAAGCAAAATGAAAGCATGGATCATCTAATCCATGAAGCGTGAGGTTTAATGTAACAAGGGGTGGGGCTGGCCTCCCAGCTGGCCACCGCGCAGCGTTGGTGTCTCCCTTACAGCTAGATCTGCTATAATAAGCCCTACAAGTCCTGTCTCTTTGGAGGATGCTCTGTATGTATTTTTAAATCACTCAAGACTTCAGTCTAATTTGAGTGTCTTCAGTGAAGACAATTAATTAACTCCAAAACCAAGGTGCAAACATATGGTGAGCCAAGCTGCTTATGCAGAAAATAGCAAAACCCTAAATAACATTTAAAAGCAAGCCTGAGTAAAACCATTTGGGGGTTTCTTTCTTTACAAAGTAAAGACCAGTTAATGCAAGAATTAGCCAACATATACTGCTGACTAATGAAGGACAAAAGTAAAAAACTGATTTGCACTGGCCTGTTGAAAATACCTAGCAGTACTGCTGGATGCCCTGAGGCAGCACTGCTTTGCTCAGAAGCCAGCTAGCTGCCTTTGAGCAGGGTTGCTCTCCCAAACCGTGCACTGGGGAGCATCTGATGGGCAAGGCGCTACCAGCTCAGGAATGCTGCACTCCCACCACTCTGTTTTCCCAGTTGTCAGGTCTGTTTATAAATTGTCCACTTATAGCAAACCCAGCACCTGCTATGGACACCTCAAGCTGCCAAGTGCTTGAATGTATCTCAAAAGGAGCAATTCCATGCTTTAGCCCACTACGTTCAACTCTTTGGTTAAAGCAGCTTCCCAGGATTTCTGAGGGCAAATTTAGGCTGTTGTGAACAAACTGGACAAGCCTCTAGAATTGCTTTTGGGTAGACCTAAGATGTACAGTATTCACTTTCAGAATAAAATAGCAGATCCATTGGGCCTTGAACATACCACTCTCTGTAAGTGTAGTACTTCTATCCTTAAAGATTAATTCAGACTGGCAATTCAGAAAAATCAAAATAATAATAAAAAAAAAATTCCACTGAATTTTTTTCTGTTTAGTTCAACTGATTTGTAATTTTGATATTACTGTAATATGATGATTATTCATTAATAACTCCCAGGTGGAAAATGTCAGATGCCTGGATTTATTCAAACTCATTCATCTCTTCCTTTAACCAACCTCCCTCACCTTAAAGATGCTCAAACAGCACAAAAAAAAATGCTTGGCTACACACAACAGATAGCAAAAGGGATATATCAGTCCCATTGCTCAGCTGGTCCAAGCATAGCCTAAAACACAGGCTGACTGTGCAGGGGTAAGCACGACCCAGCTCCTGCTGCAAAAGCAAAGCAACCTTGAGGAAAACTCTAGCTGCCAGTCTGTGAAAATGAAAGTCCCAGAGTTGCTAATAACTAGCCAAGGAGGGAGAAGAGGCTGCTGCCTCTTCAGCCAAAGGAGGACTTTTGGGAGGCTGCGCAACGCAAGGGCTCCTGGATTTTGGAATTCACTCCTCCTCCCCTGTGGCCAGAAATAGCTCAAAATTCTTGACCTTCAGGCATATTATAATTAGCCCATTTATTAGTCTGGGCTTTTGGAGAGGCTTCAGATGTACAAGGAGTGACTGGGCTCAGAGATTAATGATTTTTTGGGGGTGGTTGCTTTTCACTGGGGTTAGTGATTTGCTTCTGCATTTCTTGCATTTTATGTGGTGTAACTGGAATAATTTGAGGCTGTCAGATCATGACATGGGCTTTCCTCATGTAGCCAAGTCAGAATTCATACAGATGTGAATGAAATGTGGCCTCGAATGCCTTGAATGTTATAGATTTCTATTCTTTCTGGACTGTTCATCTCATTTGTTCCAGTGCAAAGTTGGCAAAAAATTCTGCTAAATAAAAATTCTCCAACAGTATTAGCCTTTTACCCAGGTCAGGCTGATTGCACAACTCACCAGTGACCCTGGCCTACAAGCCCTGTGGTGCTGCCTTGCAGCTGGCCCACGCTCACCCAGGAAGGACCTTCACACCATGAACAAGGTGGTCCTGACGGTCTGTCTTCAGGGAAGCTGGAACCCAGTGATGCTGAAGAGTGACAGTCTAGAAACACTTCATTAATCTGTGAAGCTCACTGCCCCAGGATAAAAGGAGGTCAAGTGCTCAAGAGGACTCCAAATGGATTAGCTTTTGTACTGCTCCATCAAACTTCTAATTGTACTTGACATTCACAGATGACAGCAGAGAAACCTTCACATTACAAGGCATTATCCAATTTTCTTGGAACTAAGGGGAAAAAAAAGACAAAAAAACATTGCCTGAACATTTTCTCTGGGGCATCTGACAAGGTCTGGTAAAACAAAAACAGCCCACCAGAGAGACACCACTGCCATATGACCACTCCCAAATGCCTCCCAGGTGCCTCCTGACTTGTCAAGGGGTAAGCACAAAGGCAGGGAACACCACTGCAGCTAAACAGTGAGTCCTCACCACTGCTTGGTTGGCCCAGAAGATGCTGATCATGCACATTATCAGAAAAATGTGGAAGCAGAGGTTTGGTGGGACAAGGCTCAGTGCAGTGTGGATGTGGTAAGCTGGCATGACCAGCCACAGCAACCCTGACTGCTTGCACCTCATGGGAGTTGTGGCAACATCCTGGGCCCTTTGCAAGTGAAGGCGGGGAGCTGGGAGCTGCCTCCTGACTCAGTGCCCCCCTACCATCAGATTCCTGCTTACAGCCCCCAGCTCAGGCACATACCTCAGATGGAGCTTTGAATTCCCTCCAAAACACTGGTAAAAATTCTTTGGAACCCATTGGTGTGGACTGTGTTATTACCAACTTGTTCTTCCCCTCTAAAATCAAATGGACTGGTATATATATTATGGGGATGATATGCAAAGAAAACAGTGTTTATCACATTTTCCATATATTACTTAAAACACTGAAATAATATTGTTTTATACATATGAACCAGACCTTAACACCCCATTTTGAAATATGCTTCTTTCCTCCATATTTATTATGCAGAAGAAATCTAAAAATAAATTCAGAGACTTGAAATATACTTTAGACCTCTGATGCTCTAAATTGGCCCAAGTCTAATTTTGTTCAAGTTAATCTGAAAAAACTTTAGATTGAACACTTTGTCTCCCATTTCAATGTTACTCACTTCTGTGGTTATGTTTTCAAACCAAGGTATTGTAAGAATACAATACAAAGTATTGTAAGCATATGAGCTCACTGGCAGACCAGTCTTTCACACCACAAATCTGCTTTTCAGACTTCAAAAGTCATTTCTATGCACTTAGAGAGGTCTAAAAATGCATTACTTTCTCTGAGTATGGATTAGTAGTCAAGAGAGATTATGCAGATCTAAATTCACCTTCTGCTACCAAATATAGGAAAAGAGAATCTTTGAAGCCCAAGAACAGCTAAGAATAACTGTCAGTAAAGAGATGGAGTCATATGGATAGGAAGCAATGCTCACATTGCAGCTTTAGGTAACTATCAAACTGAAATAGGAAGTCAGAAAGTTTTCACTTCATCAGCAATGCTTAGGTTTACTAGCCTACTTATAGTACTGCTATGCCTCTGGATCAGTTCAGATGAACTGCTTTCTTTTCTTTTGTTCTGGCACTGGTGATTAAAATCCTTTCTCAATAAAATCCTGAAATACTAAATATAGATGTACAATGTTATTAAATCCTAGTCATCAGTGAAGTAGTTCAGAAAATGCCCATTGAAGTGTCCTGATACAGGTAAAAATGTTTACAAGAGCCTAGAAACCACAACTAAACCTATTTTCAAATTAGGTTAGCTCTCAAATGGACATTAGCATTTGCTCCCAGATCTTCAGGACAGCTCAAAAAGTTGTGTGTAAGGAGTTTTTTGGAATGTGGCCATCAGCTCCACTGTGAGAGTGGGTACATGTTGAGTGAGCGTTTCTGGAAATGCTTTCCAGTCATGCCTGAGGGCTGAGTATGGAAGAGCATGACCTATTTTAAAAATTTGGCCCAGTGCATAGGAAGAACAGAAAACATGATGACTGTCAAAGAGGGCATGTAAGCATCAAACAATACATCTTTACATAGAGTACTGTAAACATTCACTGCTCTGGAAGTCATTATATCGGAATGGGTTCTTAATAGGAATACATTGAGGAAATCACTATATCTACCTGGATGCTGGTGAATCATGTCCATCAGGCATCCAGTGACAGAGAACAAATAACTGTTGCAGACTTGAGGACATTCACATTTTTGAAGGTAAGCTCAGTGTGTTTAGATATTTGAAAGGACATAATTTTACTTGTCACATTGTACTAACGCGACAGATACCTGTACTCATGCCACACAGCTTGTGCAGGCATGTAGTCCTTAAAGGAAGTTTTTGGCTCCAATCAATAGTACGTGCATCTCGACACATTACTTTTGTTTAGGATCTTGGCTGAGAGCCCAACTTTTCGGTCACTGAGTCAATACTGCACAGGAGATATTTTCCTGTATTTGGTAACAACAATTATTCTCACAGACGTGTCAGTAGTGCTAAGTGTATATTGCATTTTCATGTTCCATATTTTCACATGTGCATAGCTGTGATATCCATAGAAGTGGATAGCTTCATATATCACTTATGTATTCTGATTTGCAATGGCTCCACTGACCTCCAATATTTCTTCAGTACCATGTGGAAGGAATTTGCTGATGAATATCTGGCCCTGATATGCACCTTCACTCAGTAGAGAAGTTTCTGTGCAATTGGTCATGTTCTGTTGCTGAGCATGTTTCAGACCATGCTTTGGAATAGGTAGCCCCACTCCTCAAATCTCCCCTGGATTTTGCCTGACACATTTTTATCTACAAGAATTAGTATTCTCATTGCTGTAGCTTTGGCATCCTTTTCTCTTACTGCAACCCAATTCCATGCTGTGTTATATTTCCTCCTTCAATCTATATGGGAATACATCTCCTAATGATATAAAGCTCTCTTTATTTCAACTTTCCTTTAAAGCAATGGGGAAAGAATCAGGCCTGAGTTGCCCATACTGAACAGAGAGAGCCAAAATGTAAGCAGTGTACTATAAGCGATATGCAACACACCTCAAAATCCCGCACAAATGGTTCCCATGCAGCTAACTGCCTCTTTTTAAGAAACGGGAGAATTAACATGGCAGTACATGTACAAAACAGAAGTCTGCAGCAGCTTCCCTTCAGTGCAGTGCTCAGCTTGAAGACTGAAAGAAACATCACAAGAACATCACCAGAACTAGCTCTGGTCTCACTGTCTGAGATCAGGCGATAGCTCGTGAGATCAAGTATTTTGTGACAGGCTAAGTCCTGCCATGTTAATTCGCCTTTTACACAGTTTAGTGGTAGGGTGCAACTCAAGAAACCTAAGCTTTCTTCATAGCTAACTTGGCCAGGAGCTGGCTGGGTCACTCCCACAAAGCCCTTTATCTCCTCAGACCTCAGTTTTGCCATCTCTGAAATAGGGCTAGCAATGTTTCGTAGAATCATAGAATCATAGAATGGTTTGGGTTGGAAGGCACCTTAAAGATCATCAGATTCTGCCCCCCCCTGCCACAGGCAGCAACACATTCCACTAGACCAGGTTGCTCAAAGCCCCATCCAACCTGGCCTTGAATATTTCCAGGGAGTGGCATCCACAACCTCTCTGGGCAACCTGTTCCAGTGCTTCACTACCCTCATACTGAAGAATTTCTTCCTTATATCTCATCTAAATCTACCATCTTTCAGTTTAAAGCTATTACCCCTTGTCCTGTCACTACATGCCCTTGTAAAAAGTCCCTCTCCAGCTTTCTTGTAGGCCCCCTTCAGGAACTGGAAGACTGCTATAAGGTCTCCTTGGTGCTTTCTCTTCTGCAGGCTGAACAACCCCAACTCTCTCAGCCTGTCTTCACAGGAGAGGTGCTCCAGCCCTCTGATCATCTTTGTGGCCCTCCTCTGGACCCACTCCAACAGGTCCATGTCTTTCCTGTGCTTGAGGACTCCAGAGCTGGATGCAGTGCTCCAGGTGGGGTCTCACCAGAGCAGAGTAGAGGGGCAGAATCCTCTCCCTTGACCTGCTGGCCACCCTTCTTTTGACACAGTCCAGGATACAGTTGGCTTTCTGGGTTGCAAGTGTACATTGCTGGGTCATGTTGAGCTTCTTATCAATCAACACCCTCAAGTCTTTCTCCTCAGGACTGCTTTCAATACGTTCTCTGCCCAGCCTGTATTTGTACTTGGGATTGCCCCGTCCCAGGTGCAGGACCTTGCACTTGGCCTTGTTGAATTTCATCAGGTTCTCACAGGCCCACCTCTCAAGGCTGTCAGGGTCCCTCTGGATGGCACCCCTTCGCTCCAGCATGTCAATCGCACCACACTGAGCTTGGCATCATTGGCAAACTTGCTGAGGGTGCACTCAATCCCACTGACCATGTCGCCGACAAAGATGTTAAACAGCACCAGTCCCAACATCGACCCCTCAGGAACACCACTTGTCACTGGTCTCCACTTGGACATCGAGCCGTTGACCACAACTCTTTGAGTGTGACCATCCAGCCAATTCCTTATCCACTGAGTGGTCCATCCATCAAATCCATGTCTCTGCAGTTTAGAGATTTGCTTTGCACAAGTCCAGGTAGATGACGTTTCCTTGAGGTGCTTGCATATCAGCTGCTGAGAAGAGGTATTTTACTATTATTTAGGTAAAAACATGTATGACACTGTGGGAGCTCTGCACAAATAAAGGGAAGACGAATACTTTCCCTGAAGTGCCCAACACAGGTCATGAATCTCTCTGAGGTACAGAAATATTGTTGTCTCCCTGTGACGGGCAGGGAACTGATCACAGGCTACCACTGCTTCTTTGCATCCACTTCTACCTCTCACCACCTCCATGCAAACACACAAACGTGAAATTCTCTGGACAACCCACTTCCTACCAGCACCCTGCTACAAAGCCACATTGCTTCACAGCTGAGACCTTGATCAAGGTCTGAATGGTTATAACCATGGGCTGAGATGACAAGCACTGGCATTAGGGGCCCACCCCAAAGAGAACATTTTGTTTGCTATGCAAAGTGCAGTTCAGAGGGATCCACCAGCCATGGTCAGTGTGCCAAACTAGGAAATGGAAAATGGGAGGTCAGGTTATCCATCTGAATCAGCCAGAGAGAGGATTTGAACTGAAGTCTCTCATGTAAGCAGTCTACAACTGGCTGTCATGTCTTGGCAGTGGGGTGAAGTGTGGAAAACAGAGAAAGAAACACAAGGCAAAAGAAAGTGGCTTGTTTAGATGCCTTCAGATAAGGAGTTTCAGATGGAAGACACAACTTCCCAGCAGATAACTTATGCTAGAAGCAATAACTTTTATATATATATTTTTTATATATATATATAAAAAAACCCCTTACACTTCTCAGCTCTTCCCCCTGCAGACTCACAAATACAGCATGCTGACCTTCACAGGTTTCATTTTGGGTTAGTGCTTCTCCCTTGGGAATAGCCCGGGCTGACTCTGCAGCAGTGAGTGCACTAACATTATTAATATACTGAAACTACTTATTACAACACCTGAAAGCTGCTTGCAAATCTAGCCTTCGGTTAGCCTGGAGATATTTTACCATGACCTTGCACAGTACTTACCTGGATTTCCTGGTACATCTAAGCAACATATCCAATGGAAGTCTAAGAAAATGGAAGAGATAAAAAGAACATTTTTTTTTTTCAAATTCTTCAGCTTTCTGACTATTCACAAGTAGTTAGAAGGCCCTCTTCTAGAAATGAGGCACTATAGTTAAGTCCTCTACACAGCTCTAAAAATGCTACAGCTATAAAATGGCTCTTAGTGAGTTCTAGTTACTTACTTGTGGGAAAAGCAAAACAATGTTATGTCCCACAGCATGGTAAGCAAAACATATTTCATTTTAGAGTAGACTACTATAAAAGCAAACACTAAAAATTGCTATATGAAAACCTCAAGGTATTCACCAAAACATTTTCTGTTTTTTTTTGTTTTGTTTTGTTTTGTTTTTTATAAAAATGGTTGTGTTTTTCTTCCTTTTATATATATATAGAGGACACTTGTTTCCCAGGATGCCTTCCTGGGGGTAAGTCTTTGGGATGGGGGTAGCATTTAAAATTAGGCTTATTTATTTATTTATTCTGGCTAGATACATGACTGGCACTTGGCTGCATTGTTTCTTCTTATAGTAAGTAATCAACATTTTCTTTCTCGTACAGCATTTCAATCATCATTTGCCAGTAGTTTAAACATACCAGTATTAGTGATTGTAAGCACACCCTGAAATAAACACACTGAAGTGCAAGATACCTCCTGATCTGCTTTTAATTCCAATTAAAGGTTTAGTAGAAACTCTCCTAGAAGGAAACATAACCTCAGGCAAACTATTTTAATGCTGTAAGGACAAATAAACTCTCAGGCAAAGCTAAACACAGCTCACTGTAAATTACAGGGCCGTCTTTCCCAGAGTATGAAAGGATATAAGCAGACTGAACTGACTTTCTCCACTCTCACAAGTGAGGAAAAACATGTGGCAGAGAGAGAAGTCATTTGTTTAATCCTGAAATAAAGACCAAAGATAATGTTATTATGATTACAGTTGTGAATATTCTTGATAGTACTGTTCTCTTTTATGCCCATCCTTGCAGACAGATCTCAGATGTGCAAGCACAGGGGATAGCAAGCTCCCTTATAAAAAGATCTGCCATAAAAGACTAGAAAATATTAAAAAATGGGGGAGTGAGGAAAAGCCCACTTGCAACTTGTCTAACAGTAGGGCAGGGTTGTGATAGACCTGTAGTCTGACTGAGGTCAAACCTAGGAGAGAAAGCAGACCCTGTAGGGCCATTACTCTGTGTTTTATATAAACAGCTGCTCCTGTGTCCTGACCTCCAGGCCCAAGAAGATATTCTTGTTTAAGATCACAAGGAAAACAGAAAAATTGAATAGAGCCTGGCAGTTTTTGAAGGAGAAACACCTTAATTACATGGAGACAGACAGATTGCCTGCCTGTGGAAAGCTAACTCTGCTAGCTAGGCTCGATGTAAACTGGCCACCTCCTGAAGAACTTTTCCATTTAGTATTCACGTACAGGATATCTAACCAAAGTTAAATCCCTTGTATTTCATTAATAGACTTCATTACTAAAGTGAAAGTGATTTTCTGTATTCTTTGAAATAAAGCTACCAAAAATAGTCTCATACCACTGCCAAAAAGTTAATGCGGTCCAATTCCCATGGAAAGCATCAGCATGTGGTATTTTCTTCAGCTGCTGTATAATTAATGCCCAAATGAGATGCTATGTACTTCACCTGCAGTCCAGGAGCCACTGCCATCATCCATAAAAAGGAGGCTGTGTAGCACACTATTCCTTTCTTCTTATGGTGTTGAAAGGAGAATGCTTATAACAATGAGGCATTTCATAGAATCATAGAATCATAGAATCATCTAGGTTGGAAAAGACCTTTAAGATCATCCAGTCCAACCATTAACCTACACTACCAAGCCCACTCTAGACTAATCAAGGGTAGACCAGACTAAACCATATCCCGAAGTGCCACATCTACCCGTTTTTTAAACGCCTCCAGGGATGGTGACTCCACCACCTCTCTGGGCAGCCTGTTCCAATGCCTGACCACCCTTTCCGTAAAGAAATTTTTCCTAATTTCCAGTCTAAACCTCCCCTGGCGCAGCTTAAGCCCATTTCCTCTTGTCCTATCGCTAGCTACTTGGGAGAAGAGACCAACACCCACCTCACTACAACCTCCTTTCAGGTAGTTGTAGAGAGCGATAAGGTCTCCCCTCAGCCTCCTCTTTTCCAGGCTAAACAACCCCAGTTCCCTCAGCTGCTCCTCATAAGACTTGTTCTCCAGACCCTTCACCAGCTTCGTTGCCCGCCTCTGAACACGCTCCACCACCTCAATGTCTTTCTTGTAGTGAGGGGCCCAAAACTGGACACAGTATTCCAGGTGCGGCCTCACCAGCGCCGAGTACAGGGGGACAATCACCTCCCTGCTCCTGCTGGCCACAGCATTCCTGATAGAAGCCAGGATGCTGTTGGCCTTCTTGGCCACCTGGGCACACTGCTGGCTCATGTTCAGCCGGCTATCTACTAACACCCCCAGGTCCTTTTCGGCCAGGCAGCTTTCCAGCCACTCCTCCCCAAGCCTGTAGCGTTGCATGGGGTTGTTGTGACCGAAGTGCAGGACCCGGCACTTGGCCTTGTTGAACCTCATACAGTTGGCCTCGGCCCATCGGTCCAGCCTGTCCAGGTCCCTCTGCAGGGCCATCCTACCCTCGAGCAGATCGACACTCCCACCCAATTTGGTGTCGTCTGCAAACTTACTGAGGGTGCACTCGATCCCCTCATCCAGATCATTGATAAAGATATTGAACAAGACTGGCCCTAAAACAGAGCCCTGGGGAACACCGCTCGTGACCGGCCGCCAACTGGACTTAACACCATTTATCACTACTCTCTGGGCTCGGCCACCCAACCAGTTCTTTACCCAGCGAAGAGTATGCCTGTCTAAGCCGTGAGCTGCCAGCTTCCCGAGGAGGATATTATGCGAGACGGTGTCAAAAGCTTTGCTAAAGTCGAGGTAGATGACATCCACAGCCTTTCCATCATCTACCAGGCGGGTCACCAGGTCATAGAAGGAGATCAGGTTGGTCAAGCAGGACCTGCCTTTTGTGAACCCATGCTGGCTGGGCCTGATCCCCTGGTTGACCTGTACTTGCCTGTGGAGTTAGCTCAAGATGAACCTCTCCATAATCTTCCCCAGCACCGAGGTCAGGCTGACAGGCCTGTAGTTCCCCGGGTCCTCCTTCCGGCCCTTCTTGTAGATGGGCGTCACATTGGCAAGTCTCCAGTCATCAGGGACCTCCCCTGTTAACCAGGACTGTTGATAGATGATGGAAAGTGGCTTGGCAAGCTCCTCTGCCAGCTCCCTCAGTACTCTTGGGTGGATCCCATCCGGCCCCATAGACTTGTGAGCGTCCAGGTGGCATAGCAGGTCATTAACTGCTTCCTCCTGGACTATGAGGGCTCCATTCTGGTCCCTATCCCTATCCTCTAGCTCAGGGGCCTGAGTACCCTGGGGATGACCGGTCTGGCTGTTGAACACAGAGGCAAAGAAGGCGTTAAGTACTTCAGCCTTTTCCTTGTCCTCGGTGACAATGTTCCCCCCCACATCCAGCAAAGAATGGAGATCCTCCTTGGCTCTCCTTTTATTGCTGATGTACTTATAAAAGCATTTTTTATTGTCTTTTACAGCACTGGCCAGATTGAGTTCTAGCTGGGCTTTTGCCTTTCTAATTTCCTCCCTGCAGGACCTAACAAGATCCCTGTACTCCTCCTGAGCTGCCCGCCCCTTCTGCCAAAGGCGGTAGACTCTCCTTTTTTCCCTGAGTCCCCGCAAAAGCTCCCTATTCAGCCAGGCCGGTCGATTTCCCCTCCGGCTGGTCTTACGACACACGGGGACAGCCCGCTCCTGCGCCCTTAAGACTTCCTTCTTGAAGAGGGCCCAGCCTTCCTGGACCCCTTTGCCCTTCAGGACCGCCTCCCAAGGGACTTTCCCAACCAGGGTCCTGAAGAGGGCAAAGTCTGCCCTCCGGAAGTCCATGGTAATAGTTTTGGTGCCCCTCCGCTTAGCATCACCCAAAATTGAGAACTTTATCATGTCGTGGTCGCTAAGCCCGAGACGGCCTCCGACCTCGACATTTCCCACAAGCCCTTCTCTGTTGGTAAACAGCAGGTCAAGCGGGGCACCTCCCCTGGTAGGCTCGCTTACCAGCTGCATTAGAAAGTTATCCCCCACATGCTCTAGGAACTTCCAAGACTGCTGCCTCTCTGCTGTGTGGTATTTCCAGCAGATGTCTGGCAAGTTGAAGTCCCCCATGAGAACAAGGGCTAGCGATTGCGACACTTCTGCCAGCCGCTTATAGAATGCAATTTGAAGCAATGTTGTACTATTAGCATCATTAAATAGATTAAATATAAAATACACTCTATTCTAAAAAAAAGTATTTGGCAATGGCTCTATATCAAGACTAATAAGGTTAAAAGGAGTATGTAGAGAAATCTGGAGTCTGAAGGCCAAATCTTATGAGATTCTGAGTGGTCTTGTCTTGCTCAGAGTATTAAGCATTATTTAGTCTCTGTAACTAGCCCCAATGACTCACTGGAATAACTCACATTACCAGGTCAGAAAGACTGATATAGATCTCCTTATCCCTTCACTAGAAAGAAAAAAAAAATCATGGTTCTTATGTATTTTTATACTGACCCAGGTTGTTAGTTTACAGTTATGGGACACTGCTCCTTTAACTGAGAACATGCCTTCTCATTTGATTTTCAGTATAAGTCATCTTCGGGTGCTCTGTATGAAGCCAGATGGCTCTTAAGAGCTGTTTTAAAAAACAGTACTCGTGGCTAAGCTTGTACATTCTTACATCTCTGGTAACCACAGCAGTTTGGTAGTGTGATAGGCTGTGCTATTAGCATTTAATTTCAGTATCTTTTATGAGCTTTTTGTGAGGCGCAGATCTGTGCATTCCTTTGAAATAGGACAGGATCAATATTGTTTCAATTGTGATTTGGCTCTTTTTCTGTGCAAGATATATAAGAAACTCTCATCCTTAGAAGTGTTTCCCTGCAACACGACACTGTTCATTGTGACAGGGAGCAGGAAACTCTATGGAGATTGGGGATGGTTAAAGTCAGAAGAATGTTAATTATGTAGTGGGAAATTAGTTGGAGCAATACTTTTCAACCTCTTTCTGTTTAGAAGGCTCTAAAAATTTGCAAGTGGGTGCAAACCACTTTTCAGAAAAAAAAAAAGATACTTGCTAATGTACTTGTGTTCGGGTTGTCTTTCACAAATGCTTTAAAAGAGTAACTGCTAAGCTATGACATTGATAAAGAGGTTGCTTCTTCAGAAGCTGGGAAATGCCACAGGTTCTTTACAATGTCTTGTGGTGAGAACCTCAGTTACTAGGACTTTAACCACTGAAAAGATATTTCTTTCAGCAATAACATGCTCAAGTACCCTCCCTGTTTGAGCTGTTGCAAAGAAAAGCCATATTGGTATCTTCTGACAGTTATTTGGATTTTTCTTGGCTAATTACTATACAGCTTTAATAATACTTAATTTGGTATTTCCTGTGATCATGGGCTGAAATGATGTATTTCCAACAGAGTCATTCTTAATTCTCAGTATTAGCTAGCGTGAGTTCTGATGTTCAATGGTTACATTGCTATGACCTTGCTGAATGGTGTTCTATCATTTGACTGTACTTACTGAACAATTTATATCTTAGAATATTTATTTGTTAATTTTTAAAATACATGGGGAAGTAACGTCAGCTTCTATCTCCCTCTTTCCCTCCAACTTTATCTTGTGAAGGTCCTATCCACATTTCATCCCTCTGCACATCTGAAAACAAACATATAAGTTCTTTCAGATATATGACATAGACGATTATCAAAGTATCACCTATGTGTAACCATTCCCTACTCAAGGAAGAGCCTTGATTAGTTTGCATCTCTCCTCCTTTGTATTTAGAGGACTAGAATTCCAGGATCATTATTTCATATTTTGGAGGGATTTTAGACTCCACTGTTATTTCTTATTCAAGAACAGGAAGGATCTACGTTGTCAGCCTTCTTTCTTTCATAAGTATTTGGTAAAGATTTTCTTGCATACAAATGCCCTGCTCCTCTGAGCTTTGAGAAATTGTGATTCTTTCCCAGGGTGAATCATAAAAAAAAGATTCTTGCTAGACTGAATTTCTGCAGAAGAGCCTCTAGTCATCAGCATTAGTAATCAAGATTGGTTACTAAAATATTTGATTATTTTTGGTTAATGAGAATTTTGAAATTACACTGAATGTAATTTTTTTCCCTTTCCCTGTATCTCCATGTTCCTAGCATTTTTCATTAGCATTTGTGCCAACATTGCTTAGAGAAATTGAAAGGAAACTAGTTGGAAGGCTTTTAGCATATAGGCACTTTGTTGTATAAAGATACTTACACGGATCGTTAAAAAAAGTTGAAACACCTGGTGTGGATAAGAGACACATGAATAATTTCTGATAGTCCATCAGCCATTCATTGGGCTGTGTTTAGAAATAGAATTTGGTTATTTACTGTCATTTTCAATAGAAAACATAATTTCCTATTTAGCTTCTTTAGACAGCCTTAAAATTGTGATTTGATTCTTTTTGTGTGCAAGATACATAAGAAACTCTCATCCTTAAAAGTATTCCCCTGCAACAAAACACTGTTCATGGAAATTGGAGATTTGTGTGAAGAAATGAGAAGAGAGGAAACAAATTGGCATCACAGATTGGCAATTTTAAAAGAAATGTTACAACATAGAAACAATTTTATGCTCCATAACATAGCCTCAGGTGTACATGTGACTACACGGACCATCCAGCTTTCTGCTGGAACCAAGCTGTCACAGAAACTGTCCCAGAATTTCTCCCTACAGCTTGAGCCCTTATCAGGGCTGTAGGAAGGGTTCATCAAGTGCTTTTCTGCTTTTGAGCACGCACATAAGCATGTAGCTCAATAGTTTTAAATTTATCACAGAAAGATGCATTGTCACTTGCAGTCACTGTGCAGTTTGGGTTTCTAGGATAATTTTAGTAAGATGATAATTTAGGAGATAAATTGTGTTCAGAAAGTCAGTGAGAGAGAAAGGAGCCAAACTCTTTGGTCAGTAGGGATCCTGATCTCAGAGAGCTGAACGCAAATTTGTAAAAATGTGAAAGAAGTTGTTGTTTGATTTACGTATATCTTGGGCCATTTAATGTGCTGTGTGAGTCAGCTATTGTTTGCCTGGAGAGAGAAAGCAGTGAACTGAAGCACCCGCTTGGTCAGACTCCTAGAAAGCCTGGGCTGCAGACATGAAGCATTAGTGTGGGCACCCAGACCACGGAGTCCTATTAATCAGCTGAACAGTGAAGGACACCCGGGGAAACTCAGCTCAACCACCCAGTGATGCAAGGAGCCAAGGATTTAGCAGGAAGAGCACAGACTATGCCAGTCCTTGTACCTTTGTAACTGAGATTGAAAGTGCTTTGGGGCAGGCATTGCCTCTCTGTTTCTGGTAGCACAGCAGGACTCACATCTCAGCTGGAGCCCTCGAGCACCACAATAAAGCAAATAATGACAGTCATCTCCCATAAACCTACTGAACCCCTGACTCTATTTCAAGGAAGGCATGAGGATCATTCATTCCTTGCTGGGTAGCAAGTATAAACTCGATTATTTTTAAGCTTATTCTTCCAGTTAATGAAAATAAACTGTATTTTAATAGATAGCTTTTATGCAGGTAAACACAGAGAGTGGAGTTTTCATTAAGAGTGAATTAGCTAATGCTGTCCTTACCTCTGTTTTAAATGTACTTGGTCAGAAGGGCAAGCTATAAATAATGTAACCTTGCACTTTCTGTCTGTAGAACAGAGAAATGCAATTGACAGTCTAGTTGTGCATGCCTGAGTGAGGACTGGAACTGAACAGACTAGCCCATATTAACGTTTTAAGATATTTGAATCAAAGTGGTATTACAGGCTTAAATCTAACTAAAGGTTGTCATGGATTTTCATGTGATGCATAATCCCATCTAGCTCTTTAAAAATGAGGAAAACACTTGAAAAATAATCTACAGAGACTTCTGTAACAGATTTATTTTAAAAAACAGGCTCTTCTCCTATAAGATATTAATCTTAAGGGCTACTGACTATGAGTAATACAAAGATCAAATTAATTATTTTCTAAAAATCAGGCCTCTTATTTAATTGCTACATATTTAAGTGAATGAATGCAAACACATTTTTGAAAATCCTAAGTCATACAGCCTTTTCAGATAGGGATCAAATTGTGGTCAGGCAGTCATATGCCTTATTTACCTTCAGGAAAGGCTGCAGCAGCACATTTGACACTAAGGAATGGCTCAATAGGTCCAGTATATGCATGGGGAGGGAGGACAGATACTGCATAAGCCTTCATGCCTTGCCTTGTAATCTCATTCCCTGGGTCTGATCTGGTTGTAAAGCTGCCAATAGTTCACTGCCTGGATGTGCTGGAAACCGTCTGTGGAGCCAGTGGTTTGACAGTCAAAAATGTTATGGCTGATAATGGCTGAAGAATATTGCTGAATGTCTCCACTGAGCAGCAGAGAGTCAACAGCGGGTTTTCAACTGAGATTTACCTATATTTCCATAGGGTATGAAGTCTTTCAATCCTATTTTGTGTGTCCTGCAATTATTCCATGTATGTGCAAAACTGGGCCTCCCCTAAATGATTTTTAAGGGGACTACAGGCTATTATTTTTACCTAATTACAAGAATGACTCATAAATAATTATCAGGACTTGTTCACTTCCTAGCATTTCATCCATTCAGCTGTACTGATGCTGGATAAGCTCCTCATTTCATTTCTTTTCCAAGATGTGGCCCTGGGTCATGTTTGCCAATGACCCAATCATTGCCTTGAGGCCAGGGTTCCCTGTCAGTCCCAGGGGTGGCCCCCTAAAAGGTCCAGCTTAATCTCTAATATCAGGTAAGATAAAATATTTTGGGGTTTTTTTTCCAAGGAAATTACAGATTTGCAGTTTTGGTCTGATTTGTTTCCATGCCATCCCTCATTCCTCAGAATATAGCAGGGAATGAGAACTCCAGGAGCCAGTGGTCTGAAATCAGACAGTTGCAAAGGCAGTTTTTCTCAAATCATAAATCCAAGAGATAGGAATAGATGTCAGGCTGTTGGGTTCCTCTTATTGACTATTTCCAGTTGTCTGAACATTTTCTAGCTGTTGTCTGACAAAGAGCTGTTAACTAAAAGGCAAACATGATGCCTTTCTGAAGTAATTTAAAACTTTCAATTCTTTTAATGGATGGGGAATTTAAATGACATTTTGAAAGCCAAACAAATGTCTCTATTTTTCATCCTGTAAAGGCTGAAATGTTGCTTTTTGAATTGTACAAAATAGTAACATATGGTGACATTTTAGCAACATGTCATTTCTATTACTGGTCATGCAGCATTATTTTATCCTGGTTGCTTTTGAGGCACTTAATTTAGGTACTGACAGCCCAGGATGAGTTTGAACTCTGTTTCATGCTTTATAACACACAAATAACCTCAAAGAAGAGAAACACAAGGTTGTCTCCATTTTGTAGGGCTGGTTAGCTTGCAGATCTTTAAAAAATGCTGCAAGTTATAGTTGCTATTAATAGAGAATTACTACTGTGTTTCTCATAACATCAGTGGTGTCTAAATTAATGTAAAGATGTGGAGGACTGGTCTGGAGAAACCCAAGTGTGTGGCTAACGTTTCCACAGCCAGTCACCAAGATTAGAGGAAATTCCTGCCTGAGATACTCAGACTATAAAATTCCCCACTGTAAGAGCTAAGTAGATCATTCTTGTCAAAGAAGCCAGTATTAAGTGAAAAGCACAAACATATAAGCCTTTCATGTTTTGACATCGTCAGTAGATTATGTTGTTTTCTCATATAATAAAACAGTTATAATTAATCATAAGGATTGTTCACGGCATGTTTTGTAGTGCTTACAGCTTTTACTGCTGGTGTTCATATAACAAAAGTTTCTGACAGCACTTACGTTTTCAAAAGGCTTTCTGCAAGTTCTCACCACAGTTCAAAAATAATACATGATAAGCAATCCTTCTACTAAATCTGGAAGAGAAAATGTTTAACACATTTAATTGCGTCCTCTGATCAATCAAGGAAAGTAGTAAACATAAAACAGGTGTGAAGAAGACACATTTTGGTATCTTCTTCATCACTTTTCTCTTTTATTAGTGTTCAAATTTGCTCCCCAAAGTGTAGGCAAACAACACCCTGAATTTTGTAGGCCTGTGTTTGTGATCACAGCACACGGGTTAAAACCATGCAGAAATAATACATGTTCACTTATAAAAGACAAGATTCAGACCTTTGGTCTGCCTGCTTTCTGTCTCCAGTCATGTATTTTTGCTTTTCTGTCTTGGCATGTTATCGCCTCAAGGTTGCCTTTATCTATGCTGTGTTTTCTCCTCCTTTTCTTCCTCCTCAAAGTATTGATTTGGCCCTGGGTGACTTAGGGCACTGAAGGCCCTGAGGTGACTTCTTGTCTAAGGACAGAATAAGATGAACTGCAGAACATAGCATAGGCATGCGATCCTACAGCTCAGCATAAGCCTCTGGTTTTTAGGGCTATCACACCTTCTCTGTGATCAGTGCACAAAGTCCTAGTAAGTGTGCATGATACTCTTGCTACAGCCTTTCATCTACTGTAGCACATGACTGTATAGTCATGCACATCTTGAAAAAAATTTTCCAGTGTTCAGGTCCAAAAGCCTCCAAGAGTATAATCTGGAGCGTAACTTTGTAATAGATACACTCAAATGTGCTACCAGTTATTTTTTTTCATTGTAGATATTGAGATGCAAATGCAAAGGGTTTTACTTTAAGTCAACTAAAGGATTAATGATGCTTAATCACACATGTGCATTAGGTAATTTAAAGTCCAGGAGAGCAACTCTGTTCCCCTTGGCTCACAGGTTCAAGGAGCATATTATGCACAGGTGCATCCGAAGTCCTCAGCGGTGCTTTCAGCAAAGCATGTTCAACCTGACGAGAGTGATGAGTTTCCTAAAAGATAAAATAATCTGTTGCACTGAAATTCCAGCTAACCAGAGAGCCTTCGAATCACATTACAGAAATCCAGATATAGCATGCTCTGTAGTCCTTCAGGACCTGAGATCTAATTTCCATAACTGATTCATAGACAATCTTAAAGATTTTTCAGGGTTGTAGTAAGTACTTCCTAAGTAACTATGATATGACAAATTTCATGGCCAGTCAAGTAACCTATCCAATGTTCCCCAAACAATGGCACATCAGGAGGCACAGATATTACCATGAGTGCCAGCTAATTTAGTTTATTCCAACAACATAAGGCAGTGATAAAACTTTTCGTAAGCCGTCTTTAGTATTTTGCAAAATACATCTTGGCCAAATGGAAGATTCTGAACTTTGTATTCTCTTTTTGAGTTCAGAAAAGTATGTTTCACATTGAAGAATCACATCAATATAAAAAAGACTTCTATTTAGATTAAACACCACTGCCTTCTCCTGTGTCTATCTCCATGTGTCACTTAATGTTTTTAAACGAAAATTAGCCTTCCTCTGACTTTAATATAAGAGCCATAGGAACATGTTTTCACATTCATTCCAATGCAAATTTTATTCCAAACTTCGTAATGAAGACAGATATTCCCTAATCTGTCCCTCTGCCCCTAACAGTATCTGCTATATTATAGAGGAGCAGAGCTGAAGCCAGTACGGTCTAACAATAGAGTTCAGACAAGGCACCACATGCTGTGTAGCAGCAACGTGCTGTAAGAACAGTCTGATCTTATATAAATTGTAAATTCCTTTCCCTGAATATAAGGCTTTCTTGTGCATCAAACTGCCTCAAAAAGAAAGTGTTTTCAAGTGTTTTCCTTGAGGGGCGGGGGGAAGCCTTTCGTTGATTATTTTGTTTTTCTAGACATGAAGATAATCATTCCCCCAATTTTCCATTGGGGTAATTGTTGTAATGAGAAACAAGATGAGAAGAGATGCATTAAGCCTGAAATTTTCCCTGCTATGCCAAAAAGCCATACATGTTTTGGCAGAAAATAAACAACTTATATTAGGATCCAAATCTCTTTTTGATAAAGCCATTTCATGGTCTAATAAAAGTACTATGTTATCATGACTGGAGCAACTATGAAGGTCCCTTATCTAAGCAGTACATCACAGGTTACATGACAATAGTACCAATTTCTGAATACAGTGTTACTGCTGCAATCCTTTCCTGCCCTGGAAGTCTCTTGACCTCTCATTTAGAAAGACGATCTTTTCTCATGATCATTCCTTAGCCTCAGACTGTCAGCTATGTAGCAGTACAGATGAGCATATGTAGCCCTTAAGAAATGGAAGAAGACTGGCATTTAGAAATCAGACAGCAGTCTTTTCTAATTACTGCCATGATCTACCCCAGAGCTGAACTAGAAGTTATTCTAACAGATCTAATTATTCTAATCCAGTCTAGTCATCTGCAAAATGACCAATACCTTTTACTTTTTATTTTCAGACATGGTCAGCCATCACTGGCTTTTGTCTAACAGTTTACTTAATGGACTAGCTCTGTATGAAGCTATAAAAGAAGAAAACAAATAGTAATTCAAATCCATACATGGAATGTTTGTAAATTTGTTTTTCCTCTTATTATTATTACAAGTGTTAGAGGGCCTATTTCCATGCACTTTCTGAATAGGTCATAAAAATTACACAGTTTTAACTGATAACAATAGGTGAAATCTAAAGAAAACTTACTGCTCTAGTGCCAATAACCTTTCATTTTCTTTTAGAGAAATACAATGCTAGACATATGTTTTGAACTTGATTTTTCTAAATAGGTAGTCTTGAGTGATTCATGTAAGTAAAGGATACATTATCAACCCCCCTGATAATTTCTTACATACAGCAAAGGAATATCACATGCAACACAGCTTCATTCTCACGTGTTTTTAAAAGCATGGTTTGCCTTCATTTTACACTTCTGGAAGAGAGAGAGCACCCAGGTGCTGAGTGTTTGTACAGATCACATAGATCTTGGTAGGCTTTAAAACTGGCTTAATTTTAAGTAGTGTAGAACCAGAGCACTCATAACTTTAAACCAGTTTAATCCTTGTTGAAATCAATTCTGCTTGTCTAAACACAGGATGCTTCCTTCTCACAGTACTTACAAGATAATGATTGCTCTAAGGCACTCTATAATGCATATTCCCTTTCAGATCTTTGAATCCTGATCTCTAAAATGGCTTTGGTAGAACTGTTCTCGTGTTACAGTTTGTTAAAATACATGAATGCATTGTAATTGAAAGAATACTGAAGTTTTGCATGGGTATTCTGCATTTACAAAGTATACAACTTTCAGTGCTAAGTATGTGCAGCACTGTATCCATATGATCATGATTCATCTTCTGTGTCTTTCTCAGCTGCTAATTCCCTGCCAAGTTTCGCTGCTGGCAGCTTTGTGCAGTATAAAGATTTGAAATCAGTATGCAGTTGGCAATAATTACAGAAATAAGTTAAAAGATCCCAGTGCGTTATTTATTTTTAAAGTGTCTGGACAGTTTTCTTTCTCAAGTTAGTAGCACAAATCACCCCTTTTGTGTCTTAGGCTAGGCTTCTTTCAGTTGCTGTTTCACAACATCAGTTTCACAATGCTGAGGCAACAAACTAGTCTGCCTTGGCAGCAGGCATTGCTATCTGTTTACATTTCCTTTTAAATATTGCTGGAAAATTAGGGAGGAGGGGGTTGCTGCAAAAATACATTTTAATATCATTGCCATCAAGTTAGATATGAGACTAATGCTTATCTCTGACTGTAATTGCAAGAACTTGATATGAGTCGTAGTTAATAAATCTTGATGCGACTTCAAATATCTCAAGCTTTTTCTCAGCAAGTACATGAGATCTCTTGGGGTTTGTCACCTTGTGGGCGGCAGACAGGCAGGTGATGAACATGGGCTTAGGTGACTGGGACCATATAACTAAGCCAAAACCCCCAAAAAGGGGAGGTGCTGTTGGAAAACACATATTCTCTGGCTGTTGTAACTGGCCTGCCAAGTGGCTGCCTTTGCCTCATGGCTTCCCAGAGCCAGAGAAAATGCGTTGTGCTTTGCTGACGGTGCTGGTGTCATAGGCGTGCAGTGGGGCACATTTGTAGCTATCAGTATGTTTATAACAAGGACATATCCAACCTTTGCAGTGAGATGTGCTGGCCCTTAGCATCCTGCTGCTGCTAAGGGCAGAGGATTTCCTGTCACTCCAAAGCACACAGGTATGGTGATTTCTTTGTAGACATTAAACTGGATCATTTTCTCATTCTTTTTATTTACAGAGGGAAACATTAGAAGTCACAAGTATGAAAAGTGCTGTGGTGACAGTCATCTGTATTGCTTTCTTCAAGGGCTTTGATGTTCCAGTCCCAGATAAATTAATTCTTTTATGCATCATGTCTTCAAGTCAGTAAGACTTTGATCTACACTTAAATGCATGTAGTCATGGCCTTTATTTACATAGTACAGATGTTAGGGAAGAAATTACACTTCTGATCTTGAAGGCTCTGCCACTGGACTATTAAAACTCTGCACATATGGTTCTTATGTGACTGGATCTTAAAATGCAAACAGACTGTCTGTTTCTTACCTCTGTTTACTGATTATTGTGGTTGGGTAGAAGGAGGTTTAGAAGTGGTTTGGACAGAAATGAGGGTGATGTCTCGGTGTCCCACTGCTCTGTTGCAGGGGAGGCTGGACTGTGTCCAGACCTTTTACCAGCCTGCGTTGGCTCATTTCTCTTCAGAGGGAAGGGACCTGGCTGCTTAACACCCTCCATGCCAGCACACCTGGCTCTCAGTTGCTTTCAAACCCTGCCCATCAAAATTTACCTAGCATGGCAGCCACAGCCAGCCTCAGCAGTAAGAGCTGGTGTGGAGGGACAGTCCCTCCCTGGACAGCATGTCAAGGTCGGGTGGGTAAGTCTATGCAGAGCTAAAGAAAAATCCCAGGTCCCCCAAGCCTCATCCCACCAACTTCTCTACTGAAGTCCGCTGGGACTTGGTCATTCCAGGATCTTCTGCAGTTGCAGTCCTTTGCCCACATGTGCCATAGGCACCAATGAGGTCTGCACTGGGAAGGTCTACTGTGGAGGATGAGAATGCTTGTAGGGCCCATCCAACAGAAAGTGACATTATCAGGGTGGGGACAGCAGGGCATATCTCCCTGTAGATAACAACAACTACGTATGTATATTTGCAATAAGTGGACCGAATTGTCATATTAGAGCAGGCGTGTGGCTGTACATCAGGACTCTGTGAAGACAGAATGTGGTTTTCAAGCTTATCATCCATGGTCACTTGTTTCTGCCTCCCCAGGCTAGAAGCTGCCATCTCCTCTGCTGTAGCAGTAGCTGTTGCTGTGGCTGCTCTTTAAACTGGATGTGCTTATGACCTGACTCAAAAAATAGCAAACAAACAAGAAGAGTGGCCTTTTAAAAAGGTTCTAATTCACCAGGGGGAAGCATACCTCGAGATAGCTGACAAGGCCATTATTGACATTTTCATTTGCCACTCCCCAGTTGCAGAGATGGCTGAGATGTACAAGAACAAGCTGCTGAACCAGTGCAGTTTACAGCAAAATTTGAAGGTAAATCCCATGTTCTAATCTGTAATATTTTGGCAGCTGATCTGTGAGCAGCTCATGCATGGAGAGCAGTGTCCTGAGTTGCCAGCCTCAGCCATGCCACATCGACTCAGGAGTCAGCACTCTTGGCAGAGATTGTTGGGTTTTTAAGCAGGGTCATTGCACAACTTTGGTTTAGACAAGCCATACAAGAAACAGAATAGACACAACTGTGGGGACAGAAACTTTTGGGATGCTGAGACCAAGCTGCTGGGCTCAGAAGTTTGGTAATGTCTTGAACAGATCTGCTCCCAACAGATTAGTCATGTGTAATGGGAATCTAGTTTGGACACAGAGATAACCCAGATCAGAGTGTAGGATTTGAGTGTGACACAGCTTGTGATTCAGAAGTCTATAAAAGGAGAATATATGTATTCTCCAGTGCCAGTGTTTGGAGGTTCATGCTCCCAAAACTTTCTGGGTTTTATGTAGTAAAAAAAAATCACTGTGTATAAAAAAAACCCCAACCTAAAGTAAAAGAGCCTAATAAGAAACATAAGTTTATTTAATTTAACATGAAGCAATGAAAGAGCTTTCTTCATACACCAACACTTTAGGAAATGTTAAATGTGAACAGTTAGAAATCTATGGCCTATTCCTGCAAATTTTTATTTGCAGCAAGTTCTTTCACCTGTATATCTTAATTTCCTGTACTGCATTTTTCTTTAAAAATACATTGTCACAAAGCCTGCACATCCTCTTCCCTCCGGAAAGTATTTTAAAGTATCTTTCAGAAGTTCCAACAAAAAAAAGATTATTGAACTTGAAACTTCACTTAATTTATTGCATATCCATTTTTCTTGATGTATCAAGTTACGTCAGATGCATGAGCTGACAGTTTGTCAGCTGTTCTTCATTTGATGGTACTGTGAACAGTTACGTATAAGGATGACATATGATTTTTGTAGCAACAAAAATCAGCAGGACCCTTGACAACGTTTTAAAATATGTCTAATATGTATCTGTTGCTATGTACATAATGTTATTTTTCAGCACAAAAAAAAAAAACATTGGGGAAAAAAACCCCAGGACTTTCAATGTGTCGTCTTAGCTTCTTGCCACTTTTCTATATCTGAAGTGATGATTTCTACAGTTATAAAATGACTACGGTGAATCTGTGCTTAACAAGAACTCCAATGTACTCATGTTGATGCTGTCTGCTTCTGATTCTGTCTTGATTTATATACATTTCTTCTAGTAAGATACTATTCTGTGAATGAGCTTAGCCGGAGACACTGAATAAATACCATTAACTTTCCCTCTAAGCAAAATAACTTTGATAGCTTTGATAAATGTCCATCTTAATTCTGCTTTACTGTTGCTCCAGCAACTGTTCATCATCAGCTGCTCTAGGAAAACTCAGCAGTATACAAAGATTGTTTGCAATTGTACAGCGATATATAGAAATGTTTGAAACCCAATATGTTTTAGGTGTCTCAAAAGAAAGGCCTTGAACATAACCACCTCATTTGTTTAAAAAATAATACTTCTACCCAAAGGTTACCACTACAGTCAGAGTAAAAGCTCCCAATGACTTAAAGGAAGCCAAGATTTCACTTTCTGTAAGAGCTCTCCAGAATCTTGCAAATGTGACTACTAACAGAGCTGAGCACAGGAATCCATCGGCAGAAGGATTTCTTCATTTCAAAATCTGGCTTTCTTTTGAATTTGAAATTAACACTCCAAGTGAAAAGTCTGAGGAAAAAAGTTCAGCTGAAATCAACGCAAATATTTGGTTCTGATAAGACATTTCATTTCAGGTCTATCTGCTATATGATCAATTTGTATGCTATAATATGAAATAAATAACTTAAAATACACAGAAAAAAAAAAAATAGAAAATAGCAGAACAGGACATTTAGACAGTACCAGAATCCTTAAAGGGCTTCTTTATCCAAACAAAATTTAGTGAAATAACTATATGCCAAACACTGTTTAAGATGTGATTACACTTCCAGGCAGAAAATGGTTCCCTTAACTTTCTGCCTGGCTCTGATTATCAGTAATGCATAGCATATATGTGAAAATGGTAGTTTCAGATTAGCTATGCCCTATGTAGCATATAACATGGATGTTTGTACTTCTCTTGCTTTGGCTTTTTCCCTGCAGCAAAAGAGGTAAGTGTCTTCCCAGTTCTAATAAGGCACTGATAATAAAATGAGACTGTGGTACCTTTCCCATAATCAGATCCATCCTGCAAGTTAGTAGCCTTTAGAAGTACTGGGCAAAAGGTAAGACAAAGGTTACAATCACAATACCTGTGCCAATCTGCAATTTTCTCTCTTTTATTGCAAAGGGAAAGATGAATACCAGAATCCAGAACAGGGCCAAGTATCATTCATAACAGGAACTCACCTTCTTAGTAGTCACCTGTAAAATTGGGTTAATGACTGCAAACTATTAAGAAAATGCTTCAGCGTCTCCTTATACATAATACAAGACTTAGGTAATATAAAAACCTGATTAATTCCTCTCCTACCATAACAGACAGCATACCACAACAAATCAAGTGTTCTCCATTTTTCTGAGATGAAGAATTTTATTAACTTGGCAATTCTGCAAGAGCTCATCCATTCTCATGCTTCTTTTCAGGTGCTACAGGCCAATCCAAATGTAAGATCCATTGCATTCACACCAAATTTAAAATTGCAGGACTGTTGAAATGTTGTTTAGAAGGGCTCCCTTGAGTTTATGTAGTCCAACCCCCTGCTCAAAGCAAGACTATTACCAACATTAAATAGGGTCAGTTGTGGTGTTGTCTAACTGAGCCTTGGAAACCTCCAAGGGTGGAGGTGTCACTACATCTCTCAGGTTCCAGTGACAGAGGAAAGACATTTAATAGAAAAAATATCCACCAGCAGCCCACTACCTGACAGCTCAGTGTTAGGACATCCTTACTGAAATGTAAGCTAAGCTTATCTCTGCATCCTGAAGGCTGGATGGAAAATGGGGTGGTGTTTCAATACAATAATTTTTATTGCTTTTTGCTCCTTGTTAAATTAGTTGTATGCACACACTTTGGCTGATTTATATTCTGCTATAGCACCATATTTGGGCTGATAGATGGTTTATTTATCATCTGAACATAACTTTGGAGTGAATTTTCTGTGGTCTGACTTTGATGGAGGAAGAGAGGCTCTAGACATTTTACAGATGCTTTCAGTATTTTTTGCATGGCAAAAAGTAAGTTCTAAGAGATCGAGACTCTCTTAGGAGCTAACACTGTATAAAAAACAATTTAAAGTACACCAAGTAAGACCTATTATTTTGTATTTTTTCAAGTTGGTTATGATCACCATGAAATCACTGGTACATCTTCACAAGGTTAGCAGAAATGTGATCCTCAAAGCTCATTCATGGCAGGAAAACTTGGAAACCCCATGTGGCTCTGTGGCTGAAGCACTAAACTGGGCAGACACAGGTTTTTATACCCAACTTTCTACTTGCCCACAGTAGGCAAATAATTTCATCTGTTCCCCATGTGCAAAACAGAGTAAATGGCAGTGACCTACTTTATAAAGTTCTTTGAGATCTATTGATGAAAAAGACTAAATGAGAGACTCTGCTGATACTAAATAAAAGGTCTTATCTCTGGGAATTATTCAGGGGGGCTCCGAGTCTTCATACAAGAGGACTGCTCTGATTTAAATATGTTCCCTTAGAAACTGATTCAGTTAAACCATTGCAACTTCTGTGTACAGACAAGACTGAAGAGAAACCCTGAAGCAATAAGTACAGGGGAAAGGGAATGTATTTGTAGGTCAAGTGCAGAGCAAAATTCTCTGAAGCAAGCACTTCAGTCACAAACAGTTCTCACCAGCTTTCACCTCCTCCTGTTTTAACTTTGGATCACGCTATACAAATGAATGTAACAGCAAACAAGATCCAGCCCTTTTACCTGAAGTTCCACTATGTTATTCTGTGCTGCAACATAAACCATACTTGCAACTTTCAGTTGATCGTGCACCCACGGAGGACAATTAAAAAGAACTAAGGAACAACGTATGCCAGACATGGACTTCCTAGTATATTTTAAAGTAGAGGTGATTCATTTTGGCAGCAGTCCAAAGCCTGGCGGGGGGGGACTTACCCTGAAGGATAGATCGTGTTGTCGCTGTCATCCTTCCTCATAGTTTTGTCTGGAACAGCTTAAGAGCCTTTTCAGCAGAGCATGCTGAATCAACTCATTCTTGGCCAGCTCAGTTTGCTTTTTGCTGAGCCCAGTGAAGGCAAAGAGGAGGGCATGACCACCACAGCCTCTTTATTCTGCAGACTTCCTAGCCCCTTTGTCATGATTTCTGCTACCTGCACCTAGTGAAAATTGAACCGTGTCCATTGTCCAATGTGGTTTTTGAGAGCAGTTGTAATTTTTGTGCATGTTCTTGAAGTGCAAAAAAGCCGTGTGATTCACTGTGGAGCTGCCACAAACTCTCTTATCTGACTCATGTTATCAAAAAATTATTAGAACTTAAAAATATTAATGTGGGGTTTTTGACTGTAACAAGATTGAATTAATTCAATCCTGGATGACTTCCTATTAGGTTGTGGGAGAAGTACATGTGTTTGCAGCAGAGAGTTAAACATATTCTGCTTTAGATGAGTCTGTAAGGATTCCTGTAAGAGTATTTTGATGCTTGAATCCAAGAGAAACTGTATCTAGACAACCTAGTATCTTAAATGCAATCTTAACTGCATTTAGACTAAGAAGCACTGAACAGAGCATTAGATGTCTCTCTTCAAAACATTTGTTGCTGAGGCAAAAAGGAAGCCCAAGCCATGACATGGGTGCCCATAAGTCATTTACCTTTCCACAAGGAGATGTGCCTGTGCCTAGTGTCAAGAGCAGACTGTCTCATATGATTTCACTTCCAGCTTAGGCCATGAGTTTTCTGTGTGATGGTAAGTTGTTTCATTTTTCTGTGCTTTAGGAATTGCTGTATACAAATAAAGTCTGGATATTGAGAGAACTACAGTGTTAAAGGTGTGGAGCAACCTTAACACTTTACCTTGCAATGAATGCTTTGCTTAAGGAGATCTTCAAATCAGGATTAATACAGTACGCCACACATCTTTCATTAGACACATGGGAGGATGACACACAGTATTTTGATTTATCTTGCCCTCATTTAGATAAAAATACTTTTCCTTTTTTAAGAGGTTCTTCTAAACTTGAACTTCTCATAGGGACAAGATCCAGACCCTTAAAGTTGGGCTCTGGGCAAGAGAGGACTTCAGGCAGAGGTTGCCTTCACTGGGCCCAGAACCTTAGCAGGAATGGTAATAGCATCCTTCCCCTGTCACTGGAGTTGAACCATCTGGACCATGACTGGTGTTCTACAAAAGCTTAGCTGAGATTGCAAAGGAGAAGTGGACAGATATTTTCTCTTCTCTCTAATTTTGGAGCCTCCATATATCCTCTTCTAGACCAATGAATGCCAAAATACTCAGCAAATCATATGGTAAACTTGGGCTTACTAGAAAAATTTTCATTCACACTTTCCCATCTTCTGCAGCAAGACTAGAATGTGGGACATGAGTGGAATTCAGACCTACGACCTTCCAAATATTCACCATGGACCCACTTTGAAAGCATCATACACTTCAATCTCAGGACAGCTTTTGTTGTCTTTGGTATGGTACAATTACTAAAATAAGATGGTTAGAATGCCTCTCTGTGTACCAACACAGACTACAAACAACCTCATGCAGTTCTGTATCATGCGTCTCACATCAAATCTACTTTTGGTTATGGTTTTAAACAAATTAATTGACAGGCTTATAAAGCTAGTCTGAGTCTCGATAGAAATCTTTATTATTCCAAATAGTAGCTGTTTATCTCATGCTTTGTTGGGGGCAGGGGAAATAGAAACGTTTTCTTTTTATAGCTACAACTTTGGCTTTCATGACATCATCAAAATGCATTGGAATTTAGCTTCTCTTCTTTCAGTACTTTAAAAAAAGAGGGAAGGAGGAAGGAGACAGGAGTTTATGTTACATACGTCTGTAATATACTGTTATTAGTAACAGTTTTAGAATGAAAAATAAGAACGAAAGCTAATTTTAAGGGAAAAAAAAATTTTGCAACTTTTGCAAAGAATTTTGCATTTATTGACTGATTAACACACATGTTCACATGAGTTAGAGAAATAGTTCTGTTTTAATTTATACATAAATAAGTTGCTTTATACCCCTCATATTAGGGGAAATTATGGGTTTAAAAAATAAGACTTTTGTCTTTCTGCAGGTATTTCCAATTAGCCACATTCTTCTTCCATAATTTTCTCAAGTGATATTTTTCTAATGCTCTTTGGCTTCCTTCAAACATTGGATAATTTAGAATGGTGAAAGGATGAGCTGTGACATTCTTTAATATCTAGACTCTCACACAGTAGTGTATATACTACCCCAAATGCTTCAAAATCTGAAAGAGATGCTTCTGGTGGACATGTATAGTGCTCTATAGAGTATCTGTCTGACCATTGTGTTGAGACTGAAGATTCCAAAAGACAAAGTTGTGTTTTAAAAATCTGGGGTTATTTTTGGAAATGTGGAGAAGAACAGGGACTGTACTAGTCAGCAAGAGAAGAGAGCTATGTACTGATTAATGACCCAGTAAATGGCAATCTAATCTGTTAAAATCTAATTGCAGGATAAAGGAATAAAGGATTAGCCTGAACTATGCAGCTGTTTTAACATACAATGAGAAGTACCTTTTCTTAGAGTTTAATGAGTTTAATGTCTGCCTGTAGCTTAACTGACATGGAGAGCTGGGCTTTCCTCGTATTTAAAATGTTGCTGCAATTATGTGTAAGCACTTCCAGTGAACTAAACCCAAATAAATCTGAGTTCTCTGTGAAAAAGAAGGAATATATATTGTCACAATTCATAGTAAACATGGGGAGTTAGAATACACAAAGGAATTTAGGAATAACTCAGAAAGTTTTGTGTTTAGGAACTTAAAAATAAGAGGAGGTGCTATTTTCTTTATTTAGCTGCTTCATCCTGCATTTTATTTTTACATTTGGTATCTCTCCATACTTAGAGTATACATGGGTATGATACAGAGGGTGAAGGAAGTGTTTAGAAAGGGGCCTGCAGTAGTTCTTACTGTAAGCTGAAAGGTATGTTACCACCTGGAGAAGGATCCTTTGTTCTGGTTAAACAGAGCAAACAAATAGCTATAATCTCAAGACTTCTGTGACTAATATGTAAATGTGTTAAGACACATTCTTATGTTGGATAGAAATTAAAAAAAAGACTGTTCTTTTCAACATAAAGCAGACAGTTCATGCAGGTTTGTGATTAAGATGTTAGAGACTACCTAATGAAGTTAGTATAATGAAATTGGTGTTAACATTTGCAAATAAAATCACCTCCAAATCTTGTGCCTAGAGGACAGAAAACTAAGAGCAGCAGCTCAGTAGTGTTCATTTGTTAATGAAATTCAAGAAAATAGTTACATGTCTTTTTTAACTGATCTGACTTGCACTGTTAGTATTATGCACGATAAACTTGATTAAGGCACTGTCCTTGAAAAGCAGTTACACAACTCACTGGAAGTGGTTTGTGTGGTTAATACCTTCAACAGTAAGTGGTCAGTTATGCTCTTGAGACTTGCAAGCCTTTGTTTAAAATATGAAAAGTTTTGGCTTAAACCACAAAGACCAAGGAAGATTGCAATCTGTCAAAATAAATTATGTACCCTACCTTGGCAAGCATTAAATTAATGCCCTCCCCCAAATCCACATAAACATCATCTGTCAAGGTCATACTTTGCTTCTCAAGGCCTTTCATAGTGAAAACATGTAGAGCATGTGAAGTCAGCTCAGTTTTGTACCCTGACAATGTTTTAGGTTACATCAGCAGGATGAAATGAAATCACCAAAATTAAAATTGCAAAATGTAAAACCAATCTACTAAAGAAGCAGCATATATACGTTATACATATATTTATAGTATATACATGTGTTTATATTATGTGCAAATTAACTTTGCAAATGTCAAAGATGATCAACTAACACAACAACTATTTTCTGCGATTTCAGTATCTAAGAGAAGGAAGGTAAGTATGCAGAAAGCAAAGGATTTATCTATTGATGATTTATTGATAGGTATGATTCATTAGTCTCTACAAACATCATAAAAATGTAAATGAACCAGGCATAACAAAGGAAGCTATATTGTTGAGCAGCAAGAGCCCTGTGAATGATAAAGAAACATCAGGAACAGCAACCAAATTCAAGAAGTAAGTTTATACTGTGGAATAGATAGAATATTTTTTGAAACGTCTTTTTATCAGTAAATCAGATCTCAAGAAAGGGAAGAAATTTGTTTTGCAAAGATATATTTTATTTCATTGTATTTCTTTTGGAGCCAGATACTCATGCAATATAAAGGCAAAATATTTGATTTGAATACCAATCAAATACTAAGACTGAAAAGTTACTTTCCTCAGAATTCTCCAGTGCAATCTTTCTTTTTCCAGAAACTGGGAAACATTTTTATGACTCCTGGGCTCTTATTTACTGATGTACACACAGAAGAGAAGACTGTTGATGCAACACAATATTGAAAATATTTTGTCTCAGGACAGGCAAATGCCTACTACTCATGCCCAGATCATCTGGCTTTGGAGGATGTTTAGTTTAGATGATAGCTTGGGACACTGTGATTAAGTGGCTTTGGAAACACCATTCTCAGAGACTGTCACTGGCACAAAAGCAATAAAGTAGTGTTGCACCTTATATAACTGCAGAAGGGAATAACTTAAATCTAAGAGCTTAGGAAAAAAATGATGCAGCCTTTTCTAAAAAGGTGGGTATGATAAAGATCTGACTGTTTGGACACAAAAGATCCCATAATTATTTTTAAGACCTGTGGACTCCCTGCCATCATTACAGAAAAATCTATTTGATTCACTTCTGCCACGGTGCCAGAAAATTGATCAGGCTTGGCATAAAGGGATCACACGATGAACTAGGCACTAATGTTGCTGCTGAGTTTTCTTATTCCTTCTGACAGTTGTGAGGGCCTTGGCAGGTCTGACTGCTGGATTTAGAAACAGCACTGCCACCACTGCTAGCCGTCATGAATGAAAGCATACAGGCAGTATTACTCGGGGGGCAGGGTGGGATGAACAGCAATAAAAAGGAGGTAGAGAATGTGTCAGGCTGGATGCCACTAGTGCACCCAGAAATGATTATTCAGATATGCACTGGCTCTGGAGAAAGCAAGTAGGGTACTCCGTGGAAGGTGTTCTTGCCAGTTCCTCACCCGTCTGGTGATTATTTAGGGAGGCAGTTATCCAGAGGTAGCTGTCAAATTGTGTTGCTCTTGTCTGCTCCTCTTCTACAGAATCCTCATAAGGCTTGTGTGGCATGTGCTGGATATACTGATCATGCAAGACTTGGTTTGCAGCCCACAGCCATGCTGAGACACACCAACAAGACTTGGCCTTGTTTTTATGTTTGCTGATGGTTGAATGCTTATGCTGTTGTCATGTTACTGTCCTCTAGTAACTGCAGTTTATTGTTAGCACTGTATGATTCTGCTGCTGACAGAAGAAGGATGACAAGAGCAGCAGGCAGATGAAAAGAATAACTGCAGGGTCCTCTTTGGTGGGTGTGAGGAAGTGGTCCTTCTTCCATCCTGACCCTTCACGCTCCCTTTCAGTATGTTGCTATATTGTCCTTAGAGACAAAAATAAGAGTGAAACTATTGCATCTGTTCCCTTGTAATTTGGAAATCTATAGCTTCCAGTGGAGAAAAGCTTCCACAGTTTATTAACAGCTGTGCTTATACCCCATGCCTTTGTCTCACAGAAGAACAGAAGGAATAATAAGCGCCTAAGCTGAAAGAGATGTAACAGCCAGTGGTAGCAGTAGGCCTAAGGAAAACTAAGCTATTGCTGGTCTCCCGAGTCTGAAATGGTACAGTTGCTTTCCCTTGGAGAGGGAACAGATAGTGGTGCTTACAATAGATGTAACTGCTGATCCGGGTGAGAGCTATGTTGTCAATTTAGTAGACTGGAAGAATATAAGAAAAATTGCTGATGACTGCAATAATTTTGGTAGCTCTTCATAAGTGATGTATGAGAAGAGATTTAACAGGTCTTGTTCAGTTCATTATTACACTTTGAGCAAGGGTGCCTGTGGAAACTCAATAATATTAAATCCCTCAGCCTTAAGTCAGGCCTGAGGTAGGTAAATACATTTGTTAACCAGTTACAGTTGGGGAAAATTAGCCATGAAAGGATGGTGACTTATTCGAGGTCAGAAAAGTCTCCTGTAGCACAGCCAGGAAGAATATCCAAATTCGACATCAAAGTATCAATATTTTAAAGACTACCCGAGGTAACAAATTCAACTGATTTTAGTAGTTAATGCAAGATATACAAACTAGTGACAAAAAACCATCAAGGCAGCAGATAGACTTCCGCTGTACAAGGACTGAAATCTAGTTTGCCGATTGCTCTGTTCCTTGTCTGTCTTTCATACTTAAACTGCAGACTTTTTGGGAACAAATCACCTTTTTGCTTTGGATCATACAGTGGATAGACCAAAAGGTTTCCCAGTTCGTGAGTAGATGCTACAGGAAGAAAATTGATAGCTGTGATGAATGTGACTAGACAGTGCAGGGCTGTTAGAAGAAACACCAGTATTGTTAGTTCTTAAAAAGAAACAGAGAAATGTTACTACGTGCTTTGGCAGAAAAAGGAAGTTTAAGTACAGCTCTTCTCTTATATAATGTCTGACACCTAGGTCGAGATGTAATCTTAAGTGTTGTGGATCCAAAATACATTTTTAACAAAAGTTCAGTCTGTGTGAACTGAAATGTGAGGGAAGAAATCTTTAAACACATTTTCCATGGAAATCAATGCTGAAATTAATAGGTAAACCAGTAAGAAAAATACTTAAGTAACAGTGAGACTAGACATTCCCAGTGCCTGAACTAAAACCACAGAATTCCCTGTGACAGATTCTGGTCACAGGGTATGGCTTTCTCTCTCCTGAAAAGTGATATGGCATCTTGATGTTCTGAGGTGGAATTTCTTCTAAAAGGCACACCTGTTATGCTATGAAGTAAGAACGGAGCATCAGCAAGATGGCAAAGTATTTCTACAGGCAACGGAGACACCAGCAGATTTTCAGCAGGTCCTAGGAAAACAAGAATGAAAAAGACCTCAGACTCTATGTCCTCATTTAGTTGCTTGACTTCTCCATTACACAGAGGAGTAAACAGGAAAGGATTGTGGCTTAGGAGCAGGTTTGTTTCCCCTTTCTCACAATGGAAAGAATGAATGAAAGATCAAGGTGGGAATAAGTCTTTCTACACTGAAGAACAAGATGGGGAGAATCTAGTTTGTATACAGTATTAAAGCACTTTTTTGCATGTTTAGTCAAGACCAGAAGCTACGGACTGTGTTATCTCTCATATTTATTTGGTTTGTGGATGATGATGCCTAGGTTATGTATTCAGGGGCACGGCAGATTCTTATCTCTAGCATGTTGAAAATTGTTGGTTATTCATGACACTGTTACAGGTTTTGTGCAACGAGGAAACTCCTTGGCTTGCGAAAACTTAAGTGTGTTCCCAAACAGAAGTTTCTTTGTGTACAACAGTTGATGTTCCAAATATTGCATGATGCTAATTTGAGGCCAAAGGCTTCTGTTTCATAACAAACCCTGGGTGCTGCTACTTATGACTTAAGGGAAATAGGCCCACTGAAAACTGCTAAAAGTCTCATGTTACCCTGCAGAGCTCTATGTTAGATAGACCAATAAACAATCTGTGCAAGAGGTAACTGAGTATCTTTCTGAGCTCTTCAGTGTGTTTTATGCTTTTTACAATCAGATCAACTCACACTGAGTAAGTGCAAAAGGAGTTTTAAGAGCAGATCACAAGAAAACACAGACATCAGTCAGCACGTTCAATTACTGATTTCAGAATTTAGTACTTCTAGTAGAGCCTCTATATTGTGCATGGATCTATGTCACATACAGGCATTGCCTTATCTAGCATTCTGGAGTGAGGCATGGCGGTGTTTTCTTGTTTGCCACTGTGCTGCCCTGGTCAAGGCAGAGTGGAGACACATCCATTTGAAACACTAAGGTGAATATAAGGATCATAGGCAAAATGTAATTTGTTAGAGTTGGATTTCAACCAATCATCAGGGGATAAACAGCCCTTGTAATGCACACCTTGTATTGTTTAATGACTAAATAGTGAGGTTTTTCCACTTTCCACCTTATCCAAAAGTAACTCAAAACCTTTGATAGAGCTGGCCTTACTCAAAAGGCAGAGTCGTGCCTTCACAAGGATGGTGACAGCACTTGTCTGCACTTAATTATTTCTTACACTGGTGCCTCCCACTGTCCCTGGATTTCATGTTTTGCCCTGTTCTTAGCTGCTTTCCAGAAAGCATTTCACCTCAGTGCACATGCACATTCCTCAGTACCCCAATACCACTCTGACATTTTGCCTTGAATTTCCCAAGTTTCCTTCTCCTGTAAGTCTTGTTGGAGCCTTTGCACTCTGGGAGAGGTGTCCCTAGGACTCTGTCAGACTGAAAGGACGTGTATGCGCTCTTATCTCCTAGATTTACTTTTATTAGAGATTTGCTTTTTCTTCTCTGTATCCTTTTCTAACCAATTGCTATTCAAAGCTGTATTCCTCCTCCATGTGACAAGTGCTTAGTAAATTCCTACAGCTGTTTTCTTTTTCTGTTTAGAATACTATAAAGGCATAGGGTTTGGGGTTGGTGGTTTTCAGGGTTTTTTTTTTGTGAATGTGATTTTATGGCAGAGAGGAATATTTGAAAAGATGCAATAGTGCACTGTTTGTTGGTTTTTTTTCTTATTGAAGACTACAGGATCCTGCCTACATGCAGGTTACACTGCCAACAACTGGCAATAATTTGGGTTCATTTCAACCATCTGCTTCAGAATTTGCATGCAACTAATCTCATGCCACTTCTACAAAGCACATACTTTCTTCTGTTCTTCCCTGCATTTAGTAACATCCTCACTTTGCCAACAAGGCTTGGTTTAGGAATATTCCAGAAAACTGTCACTCATTTACAGTAGAGGCTTTAAATAAGTGTCAAATACTATCTTTACGAAATTCAGAACTAATTTCTCTTTAAACGTACATCCCCGAGTTGTACATGATACAAGAGGGTATTTAGATGACAAGCTTAACCCAAAGGTACCCTACTTACAAGATGACAGTGAATGCAACTGACTTTCTCACAGCATCCTTCACTGAAAAACCTTCATAAGGGTAGTTACAGTGTGGCATCTTGACAGACCACCTAAGTGATTCACTTAATGTGACCCTGAGGCCATGTGCATACTGATGCTATTCTGCAATTATATGAAGTGCAAATAGTCTCCTCTGGCTTTTGCTTTTGCAAGTCTAGAGGGAAAGACCTCTTCTAATCTGCTCATCGCATCCTTCAGCAAAGACTCGACATTTAGGGCAGCATCTGATCACATATGTAAGGGAAGAAAGAATCTGCTTCTGTTAGGAGGTACTTCTCACTCAACTAGTGCTTCAGATCAAAGCAGTGATCCCAGCAAAGTGACCAGATTAATAATCATTGTCAACATGCTTAGTTAACATTACATATGGGGGATACATAGCAAATTCTGAGAAATAAGCCCAAGATATTCAGCTAAGGAAAAGTGCTTTGAACTGTCTGACTTCCACTGTATCCAAAAATCACACCATCCTGAAAACAACCCGGCACGCATAGCAACATCTACTTTTCCTTTCTTCATCTCAGATTAAATCAGCATTCAAACAGGTAGGCTTGTTTAACGGCAGCAAAATAGCACCTTTCTGACAGCAACGTACGCCCTTCTGTTCTTGCAAAATTTTAAGTCCCTTCTCCGCAGCTCGGAGGTTGAAAGCAAAACCTCCCAATTGTGGCGAGTGGAAATCTAGACCAAGAGTAAATTTTACTTGGACCTCCCCAAGGTTCTGGTCATGTGATGTCTCCTGCCTTTCTTCTCTCTCGCAGTCTCTTGGGAAACGGCCGCAGCGGTAGGTATATGTGGCAGGCTATAATCTAAACTAGATGTGCGTACGTACGCACATACGGAAACGGCTGTGCTCCGGCGAGACATTAACGCTTCTAAGTAGTTACAGACATGGAAAAGTGTCTGAGGACGGGCGAAGCGGCGCCTGCCAAGTGAGAGGAGCCCGGAGAAGGACGCGTGAAGGCTGCAAGCAAGGATGCGCGCTGAATTTCGTACTAATCCCAGAGAGGAATGAGCAGGTAAACTCGGGCACAGCGGCGATTTCCCGGCGGCTCGCTGCAGCGCAGCAAGGCACCGCAGGCATGTTACTCCCTCCTTGCCCCGCGGCCGGCTCCCGGGAGGCACAGCACCTGGGGGCGTTTTGGGGGTGCTGGGGAGAGGGGGTGCGCGGACGCGGTGCTGCGAGTTGGGGCGCGGCGCCGCCCGGAGCCGGCCCGACTTTGGGGAAGGGCTTCCCCGCGCCTCAGCTCCTCACAGGGCGGTGGCTGGCCCGCACCGCGGCCTCCCGCCCCGGGGCCGCCGGAGCCCCCGCCGCCCCCGCCGCTCTCCCACACGTGGGCAGAGCCGCGTGGGGGTGGGGACGCCCTCCCCGCCCGGCGCCTCCGCCGGCTCCCGGGCGCGGCGCGGCGCGGCGCGGCCCGGCCCGGCCCGGCCCGGCCCCTCCGTCGGCGGGCGGGCGGGCCCAGGCCAGCCCCTGCCCCTGCCCCTGCCCCTGCCCCTGACTAGCGGGCGCGGGGCGCGGGGCGCGGCGCGCGGCGGCGGGCGCCGCTCCCTCCAACCGCCAACACCTGCGCGGGGGCGGGCGGGGCGGGGCGCCGCTCGGCCCTGCCCCGCTGCACCTACAGGCGGCCGCCCCGCCCCACGCCGCCCGCCGCCACCAATCCGCACCCGCCTCCCGCCCCCTCCGTACGCCGTTTGCGCAGGCAGCGCTGTTTCCGCAGCGGGTCGGAGTGCTGGCTCCCCCCCCCCCCCCCCCGCTTCCCCCCCCCCCCGCCCCAATCCTCGGGAGCCCGATGTGACCCGCCAGAGAAAATGGCGGCGGCGGCGGGGAATCGCACCTCGTCGTCGGGATTATCCTCGGGCAGCGGCGCGGAGGCGGCCGCCGCCGCCGCCGCCGCCTGCGGGAGCCTGAAGGGCGGCGCGGCCGCGGGGAGCGTCGCCGGGAGCGGCGGGGGGCTCCTGCGGGAGGCGGGCGGCGGCGGCGGCGGCTGCCGGGAGCAGCGCTGTGACTGGAGACGGAAGCAGCTGCGCAAAGTGCGGAGCGTGGAGCTGGACCGGCTGCCCGAGGCGCCCCTCTTCCTCGCCGCCGCCCCGGCCGCCGCCTCCTCCTGCTCGCCGGAGCCCCCCGAGACGCTGCTGCTCCACTACCTGCCCGGGCCGCCGCGCTCCAGCCCCGCCAGCCCGGCTGCCTCCCCCAGCCGCTGCGCCGAGCTCCTGGAGCCGCTGCCGGCGGGGACCGACCCCGCCGCGGAGCGGAGGATGGAGCCGTCCCCCCCGGCGAGGTGAGGGGGCGCGGGGTGGGGGTGGGGGTGGGGGGGGGTCGGGCAGGGCTCGGCCCCGGGCGGCGGCGGGTGACAGCGGCGGCGGGGCTTCTCCCGCGGGGCGGGCTCGGGGTGGGCTCCGGCGTCCCGTTCCCCGCCGCGGGCGCCCGGCCGCCGCCCGGCCGCGGGCCGGCGGCGGATGCGGGGGCGGCGGGAGCTGCTCCGCGGAGCGCGGGGCCGGGGCGCGGCGGGCAGCCCTGGCCCGCCGCCTTCCCCCGGGGCGCGGGGGGCACCTGGTGCCTGGGCGAGGGAGGGGTGCCCGCCGGGCCGGGCCGGGCCGGCCGCCTGCAGCTGTCAGCGGCGCCGGAGGAGCGGGTCGGGCTGCGCGGGAGCCGAGCGGCGGGGGGCGGCGTGCGGGTGTGCGGGGCCGCTTTTGTGTTCAGCTCCTGCCGGGGTCCCGAAGGGCTGTGAAGTGCGAGTTGGGGGTGGTGGCGGGGGCCGGGGCCGGAGCCGGAGGTGTCAGGCATCGGGTCTCGGTGCGAGCGGAGCCCGTCGGCTGTGCCCGCGGCTCTGCGGGGCCGGGGCAGGGGCAGGATGCAGGCGGCGGCTGTGCCGCTGCTGCGGGTGCTCACCGAGCACCTGACAGCGTCCTGCGCTGTCCTGGCAGGTTGCTGCACAAAACTGAGTTACTCCTTTTTTTTTAAAAAAAAAAAAAAAATAGGATTTCTCCGAAGTCTAATTCCAATTTGCAGTATCGTCATGTTGCAGAACTGATTTCTTTAATTCTTAGCAAGGGAGAAAAAAGGCTTTCGAACATAAATGCCCTCCCTCTTTTTCCAAGAGAAAGTAATTTTGTGGTGGTTTCGTCTAGGTGATACATTTCAGTGGTTCCATTTAGTTAGTGCCCTGGTGTTTGTAGCCCGTGCTTGCCTTCCATATGTATGATTTGGTAAGTCCATTTTCTTGAGGTTTTACAGAACTGCCTGTATTCTGCCTATTTGATATGTGTAGAAGTATTCAGGATGAAAGCAAACTCACGTCCATGGTTAAGCAGTTTAAGTACTTCAGAACACATTTCAGCTTTAACATGCACTTGCTAGGTCTAACTGGTGTGCGTGTGGGAAGGCAGTGCGATAGTGACAGTGTAGTTTTGACGTGAAGTTGACAATTTCATATGGATTTCTTGTAAAGTTTTATGTGATGTGGACTGTGTAGTTTAAGGACTTAGTGTTAACATCCAAGGACCTATTTTAATGCTGCCTTACAGTTTGTCTGGCTAATCATTTAAACATCGTAAGAAATCTAGTTTGAGTTTGGACGCATGACTTGTGTACTCTTTTCAGTTGTATCTTATGTCAGTTAAACCTCAAGGGATATTTTTAAAAGTTGACTTATCTTGGGACTACTGTAGTAAGAACTCTCTTCTAGACCAATGTCCTATTTATATGAATTCTCAGCAGTTCAGATGGAATATGGTCTATTTCTAGGGCAGTGTAAAAAAAAACCTGATATGGTGTGGTCGTAACAGATAAGAAATGCCTCTGTACTTACAGAAGGATTAATGGGAAATCTTAAGTGGTGTGGGGGGGAATAATGTATGAATTTTAGTGAGTAACTTGTCTTTTTGTGACTTGGCACCATCTTTGTCTCTATCAAGTAATGAAATTATAATGTACTGTATCTTGTGATATGATTGTAACCGGTTTCATGGCTTTCAAGAAAAATAAAGAATCAGTGTTGGAACACGTTTAAAACAACTCAGAGTTTTATGGTGATAGCAAGTGTGAGTTAGGCTCGATATTAGAGGTTCAGGAATCAATATATGTCGCATTGATGCTGAAACAGTGAGTCCATCCTTGCTAGTCAGTCCCACAGCAGCAATGACTGAGCAGCTGTGGAATTTCTTCCTTTCACATGGACAGTTTTGCTTGCTTTTAAGTACCTGCATTTGGACAACTCAGTGTTTTGAGTGTGTGTACGAGTTAAAAACCCTTCTCCTTAATGCTCTCTGACATTGGACTATGAATGTTAAGAAATCATAGAAAATACTAAGTGCCAGGTGCTTTTCTCTTTAGTATTTTAGTAAGACAGATTCCAAGTAGACTACCATAAGTACAGCTGAAAATACATGGCAACATTAATAGTGATTGTTCTTCAGAAATATCCTATAAATGCTCTTGTAGAGTATCACAGTAATTCTGTATGTCGTGTTACCAGTAAACAGATGCTAGACAAAGTACTACTTTGTCAGGCCGTATGAAGAATTTAAAACATCTCTCTGCCCTTATTGTAATATTAACTGACTTGTTCTAGTCGAAGGAGGGAGGTTAATTTGTATGTGAGTAACAGTGTGTTACACATTAAATTTGTGTGTGCAGCTGTTGCCCGGACATTTATTAAGAGGCAAACTCAAGGACATAATCAAAGTAATGTATTATGTGGAGGTTTTCTATTCTGTTTTTAAAAACAGTAGTTGTACTTTCCTGTAAGGATCTACTGCTAGTTAAAAGATACTGTGCATGCTCTGAAGTCCCCCTATCAATCTCTTTGGTATTACAGTTACTTTCTTTTTAAATAGAGTTTCTGTTTATGCTGGAAGACCTGCGTGAGGCTCAGAATGAAGCTGAGAAGGGAAATTGACTCTGTTGTTAAGTTCTAAATGTAAATATTACTTTCTTTCTTTAATCTCTCAAGCATTCTGCTTGTCAGGCAGTAGAGCAAATATCTTCACTGAAAGCTGTGAATGTTGTAAGCTATCTTTTTATATCACTGTAAGAGGAGGAGGGAGTTATTAGGGAATGCGGCTTCAACATAAAGCACTTCAGACCTCTTGTCCCACATCTATACTGACACTATATTAATTTGGTTTATATAAAAAGATCCAAACAGTGAGTTTGGTGATAACCATGGTATGATTTCTTGTAACTTGAGGGAAATCCATGAAGGCAAAACGCACTTCCTTTTCTGCAACCTTCACAATCTTCTTTTAAAACATTCAGACCCTTTAAGTGATGTTTATTGGTGTCTGAAATTGATGTAGGTTACTTATTACATCCCCAGGTACAGGATGAGTTATGCTGCCGTAACCATGTTTTTATAAAAATGGAAAGCAGGAAATGCTGCAGTTCATCTCCTCTGCATACAGTAACCATGTACTGTGTGACTTGCGTGAAAACTAAGTATTTGAATTTGAAAGCTCGATATGGCAGACTTGTCAGTCCAGCTGCAAGACAACCTTTGTAGGTATTTATACTGTATTTTCTGCAGTTGCTGTTTGATGCCTGCTAGAGACACTATGAAACTGAAGTTTTGACTATATGTACAAGTGTACTAGTAAACGCTCATCAGTTTTAGCTCTGCTTATCAATTTGTAGCACCTTTGATGACTTTGAAAGGAGGGCATGAATGCTTTAACAGAGTGCTGGACTGGACAGTGGGGTGGGAACAGAGGGAGAGCATGTACGGTGACAGCACAGTGTGGCCAAGGTTTGACTTGCTTTTTTTTTTTTTTTTTTAACTGAAATGATAACTTTCCCTGTTCGTGTTGTCAAAATGTAGCTAAGGTAAAAAATATAGCTTACTACTGACCTTGGCTATTCTTAGCTAAGGTAAAATGCAATTTTATGTGTTTTAACCAAGTCCATAATGCTGGATATTTTTAACTGGCTGCTTAAATAAGCCACCAGATTTTCTGCCTCCAGTTTGAGCTGGGTGCTGCTGTGAGAGAGAATTAATTTCCTCCTTCTGTGCTCTGTGGCTTGAGAGTACTTTTGGAAGAGGGTCACCCTCTCCCGCATCTGATTTTTATCACTCTTAGTTATTGCAAGTGGTAGAGTTCTGCTTAAATGGTCTGATCTGGTATGGCAGTTTCTTTGTTCCTATGCAAAGTAAATAGATTGTAACTAACTAATCTGGAGCTTTCTGTCTCATTGGATTTAGTGATGCTAAAGGTTCAGTCTCCACTGTCACTCAGTGGAGTCTAAGTACTGCTCAGTGTGATACCTGTGTGTAGGCATGTGCAATTGTGCCTTACCCAAAGGCTGAACATGAAGAATACAAGATTTGAAGATCAGTTCTCCCTTCTGTATGCTGGATTTGAACTTCACAAGATCTTCTGGTGTGCTAATGCATTTTGTTGTTGTTTGAAGTTGGAGTAAAGGTAACGGTGCAGCTGTGAAAGTTTATTGTGGTGCAGGAGAGGATGAGGCAGGAGTGGAAGCAAGCAGCTGGGGGTGGGGTGACTGTGGGAATGCTTCTGTTGGCTTTTGCTGGCTTCCAGTATTGGTGAAACTTGGCTTAAGCTTGTTTAAAATAGAAATTACACGTTGCCAGGTAGCTGTTCTTTAAACAAACTTGCAAAGCTAGTTTTCGGCAGCACTGGTGATAAGAGAATGGATCTGGTTTGAGTTCTGAGTTTCTAATGCTAATCTCAGTGTTCTCGGAAGATTCTCTGCAAAGACCCAAGGGTCGTCTTATTTTACTTTTTATCTCCTCTGCTCTCACTTAAAACTCTAGAATTACAGCTCGTTCTTTTGCTTGAGGCCTTTAAGAGGGCTACATTACTTGTCTCTAGGTGATAGGAGAACGTTGTTAAGTGGAAAGTTGCTTTCTGTTGCTTCCCTCCCTTCTTATCTTTACCCGGAGGCTGAGTGTGTTGCCCGCAGGATGCTTCCAATTTCCTGTCTCACCATCCTGCAGAACTGGAGAATCCTGCTAGGTGGTGAATAGTCTTGATTATTTTTTTCCTATAAGATATATTTGGGTTTTGGGTGGTTTTTGTTTGTTTCTTGCTTTGTGGGGTTTTTGGGGTTTGGTTAGGTTTTGTTTTTTTGTTGGGGTGTTTTTTGGAAGATCAGTTTTGTTGGATCTTGGCTGCAAAATGTCCTGAAAAAACAGCAGCTCTATTTACTTGATACTTAAGAGTAATTTGAAATTGGGAATGGTTTACCTTCTGTCTGGAAACTGATCAAATACTTTTCAAAGTGCCTTAATAAAAGCTGATAGAGCCATCATGCTCTCTGTTTTGCTCAGAAACATCCAATTTTTTTGATCGTGCTCAGCATCTAATGACTAAGGATTTTAAGGTGTTTTTTTCTTTTTCTTTAAACTTAGAATGTCATTGAGTATTCATGTTTCTCTGCTATGAGGTTAAACTGGAATTCAAGTCAGTCTACCTTTGTTTCACACTGTCTGCATATATATCTTTTGTGTCCCTGGAGTGTAAACTATTCACATCATTCATGGAAATATAATACTGTTTGTTCTCATCTCTCTTGTCCTAATATTGTAATTTGTAGTGGAATGGCTGCTAATATACTTATCACTCCGGGTGACTTCAAATCTTCCCTAGTATTTCTCATCACTAGATTTCACACTGCTGTTGATGCTGCAGCTGCTTGTAACTTACCCAGGGTCATTGTGGAAGGTGGGAGTAGAGTGCTGGAAAAATGAGTTTCATCTGCTAGACCGCACTGACATCTGACCACATCTAACATCTTGTTTTCTGAGTGCTTTTCCATCCTCCTCCTGAGCATCCGGTCATCTTGCTTTTGAACAAACTGAAATGAGTCTTTGCTCAGCTGTCAGCAATGATGATCAGGTCCCTTTGTGAGCTGGTAGTTAACCCTCAAAGGTACGCAACTAACACTTCTTGTTTTGGCCTACAGATATGCATTTCATTTCACTGGTTATTTCTCTCAAATACTTTTTACATCCTGAGGATTTTTTGTATGTCCTGTATAACTGTCATGCTTGTATCTTCAGGATTGTTCCTTTCAGATACTGAAAGGGCTTCGTGTAAATATTTTAAGTGTTGAAGGAAAAAATGTAATTTGTGGTAGTACCAAATTGAGACACAGTTTTTGTTTTTAAACAAATTGTCAGTGTTACCTCCCATTCTACTGCCAGTAAATGCCTGCAGAATTTTATTTTTGCAATTCTTTGTATTCTTTAAAAGGGAAGCTTTAAAGCTTAGTGGATAATAGGGTGTCCCCATTACCTTCAGGTAATATTTAACTGTTTTGCATCTGGAGCGGTATACAAAATGCAAATATCTGAAAAGTATGGTGAAACTTGCAGTGACCTTCAGTTTGCAGTTCATGTAGAGTTTATTAAGCTTGTCAGAGTAATACACTGTAGCAGGCAAGTGTTTGTTTATTATCATGGTTAAGACAGCATTCTAATTGCTTTGAATTATGACAGTACCTTAATGTCTGGTTGCTGATCATGTGTAGTCAGTGACAGTTTTCTCAGTTTATCAATATTTTACACTTCTTTCTTACTTTTTCCATGGTTTTAGACTGCAGAGTTGCCAGGTATCATACTAATGTTCCTTTCAATTTTTTTCTCTTGTTGCTAGTTTTAACTTTACCACCAGATATGTGATCAGTATCTTAAATGTTCCCATAAAATACATCTGAAATGTCTGTTATTTCACTAAAGTGAAAGCCTCTAGAGATGCCTAGCCTATGACTAAAGACTTGTTTGCATAATGTAAGAAAATATTGCAGTTGTGACTGGCATGGAAGCTCACTGAAACAGTGCTAATGTGTTCTTAAAAATTTGGAAAGGATCTCCCATATTAAGGATCTGTATTGCTTATTAATTTTGTTGAATTATTCATATAAATAGTACATAGGTGATGGCTCCTATAGCTGTGTAAATTTCTTAGCCAGTTCAGACTTGAAATGGAAATGTGAACAGCTGTTTAAGTGCAGTGGAGCTGGATAGAGTTTCTCTTAAAACTATATTAATATGCATAAGTTTATTTTTAAAAAGTTATTTCAGTAATATCTGCATATAGTTCCAGGAAATGAGCTCTTCTGTAAATATAGAACAGATATTAATTTGTTGGGTTTTTAACTGTAAGGTCTGCATTTAATGAACAGCTCAGTACAGTAGGTTTCTTGATCTCTGTAGGCACATTGGATCCCAGCCTGTAGGAAGTGCCAGGGCACTGGGGTTTCTGTTAGGTTTTCCATGGTAAGCGTGGAAACTAGTTCTTCTATACTGCCCAGCAAACGCAGCCAAGGCTTTGCAGTGCTTCCGCTGCAGTGGTGGCTGCTGGCTTCTGGCAAGGTCACTGTACCCAGCAGAAGTAGCCTTCTCTTTGAACCTCCAAGGTTAGGGTCAGAATCTCCTTCACAGGGTATGTTCTGCTCCACACAGACTAGTTCACACCTTCAGACATCTTCCTAAAATTAACAGAGAGTTCCAGTTTCATCCTGACAAGAATTTATTCTGAGTTGCAACTGCATATTTCTTCTCCCTCCCAGAGGCTCTTGGGAGGAAGAACAGGGGTACATGGGGAGGAGGTCTTAAGGACATGTAGATTGTTCTCTGTATTTGTTTTAAGCCAGTATTACAGGAAGAGGGAGGAGAAGGAGCTCCCCCCCTACCCCGCCTTGTGTAAGAAGGAATCAAATGAAACTCCTTAAGCCATGCAGATCTCTGGCACAGAGCAATGCACATAGTCTTCAGGGTTGCCATTTTAGAAGTGCACTGTGCCAAGCTGATAAAAGATTGATGACTGATCTGATCGTTTCTCTCACTGTGAAGATTGACTTGCAGACTGACACTCAGACTGCCTTTTTTGTGGGAAGAAGGCACGTAATCCCCATCGGGGATCTAACTAATAAAATATTTTGGGTTAAACTAAGATGTCCTCCATCTGTGAAAAGTTGTAAGGTGCTTTCATGTGAAGATGTGTTCAGTGTTGTAAACCAACATACAACGATACCTTCAGCAAGCTGAGTGAGGGGAAATATTAACAATTGGCAAAGTGTTTGCCTTAGGTGGCACAGGGCAATTTAGAATTGCTGCAGTGGGTTACGGTGGTGTAATGCCTGACCATTGCTTTTGACTCCTGCTGCAGGTCATCATGTCTCCATTCAAAATGGTTACTGTTGTCACTCATTTCAGCTATACTGTTGATAGTGAAGGATTCAATTCTTAAAAAGAAAACTTCCTTGTATAGGTACTTCAAAGCCGGATGGGTCCAAGTGACTCTCTTCTGAATGAAAAACATGGGGGAAAGGGTTAGAAAACAGCAGATCAGTAAAATAAACAAATGTGAAGTGTTTCCTTAGGTACTCATCATTTGTACCTGTGTGCTCATCATTTCAGCCTGAAAGAATTTCTCAGGCCAAGCTTTTTTTCTATCCATGAAAGAAGAGAAGTCAGGGTTTGCAGACTGCGCTCCTGTGCTCTACTACAAATTCTGTTTCTTTTCTGCAGTGGAGGCTGGACTTCCCTTTCTGAAGGGGCGGGGAGGGGGGGGAAGTTGTTGGAAAGCTCTGAGCTGAAAGTTGCCCTATGAGATGTCCATGAGAAAGGTCTTGTTGACATCTCATTCAAATGTTTACTGTCTGTACCAAATACATCACTGTCAGTAACATTCCTTGGCTGTTGCTCTTGGGATAGTCTATATAAATTTACTAAACACATCAAAAACCTTTGTGGAAACTCTGGCATTTCTCAGAAGAGTACTGTCTTTAACCAAGTCTTTCCCCTATTTTCTCTAATTAATGATACTAAACTAATGAAACTGTTTAATGGTTGTCTTTCTAAACTCATTTGGAGTATAATTGTGCTTGGTCCTGCAATTGTTATTTACATTGGCAATTTTGAAGTATAGATTAGCTCTTTAGAAAGTTATGTGTACCTATGGTAAGAGGAACAGCGCTGCCGTATCTTCAGTTTTGTCTTTTAAGCATGTGGTTAAGTTCCAGCATGTTCAGGTACAATGGTAAACCATCTTGTCTTGGTAAATATGCTGAAGTATATAATTCCTGTTAGTACCTCAGCAGATAATGAGTACACTCTACTGTTTGCTTGTTCTGACCTGCTCTGAGCCGCATATTTGTGGCAATATTTTACAGTTCTGCCACTAGTGAGGATGCCCAGCAAAGCCATGTGGGGAAGGACAATTGCTTTGGCATTTTGAAATCGGCTATGTATGAATTACATTCCTGTATTTTAAAATTGACTGCAAATGGGAATATAGGTCCAGTGCCAGGGCAGGCTGCTTGTAGAGCCTGGGAATCAAGACTGCAGGGGAGAGCACAGCCAGAACTTTTAGGCTTTTGGCTTCCTTTCAGCCCACAGGGTGGACTGCTGAGGAGCTAGCAAGGGAAACTAGTAGGAAATCTGCCACCTTCTACTGTGTAGACAAAGTTCCATAGGACCTTCGTCAAAACGGGTCTCTGACTTTTTCTGAATTGACAAATAATTTTTTTTTAAGTATTTCTTTCCAGGCAACAGCTTAGCTGTATGCGTAAGTATTTCCACTGTCTTTAAAGTACTCACATGTGCGTAAGTATTTGAGACCTAAATAACTGGGACTTAAGCAAAAATACAGGTTTTAATCTTGTGAGTGAGCATCTAGTAAAACCTTTACACAGTGGTGGAGTCCTATAGGCTTTATTCACAAAGAATACTAATTCTTTGTGAGCAAGTGTTCACTTCTTATGTGTCTATCCCATTTGTGGTATTGGTGCCTTATGCTGAAATAAAGCAAGATTTATCACTGAGTAGGTGAAGCTTCTCTGATCTGGGTTTCGTTCAAAATATGAATCCCAATTCAGAGGAAGAGCAGGACCTGAATTACTGCTATGCCCACCTTGGGGTTACATGTCACTCTTACAGGGTTCTGAGTGAAGCTTCTCTGCTTGTCAACTCTATCAAGCTACTGGCAGCAGGGCGGTGCTAGCATAAACCCTCTTCTGCTCAGAATGACTAAGTAAGTGCTGTGCATCTTGCAGCTCTTGCCTGCATGAAACTTGGTATGGCACTCGAGGTTAGGGAGGGGGACCATCTCTGATGCTTCAGGCAGCAGGTGCCTGTGGAACTTGGGGAAAAAGAAGGATGTAAGATCTGGTAGTGCAGTATGTGTTACAAACTGCAAGACCTCCTGGTTCTGACAGAATCTCCCCATATAAATGTGTGTTTCAATTTACATATGTTTAGCATTCTTAGATTGCTTCTGCCTAGGCCATGCTGATAGTGTTTTGGTACATGCTGATTTGTGAAATATGTTTCTATCATGATCAAAACCCTGATTCAAAGGATATAGCAGTGAAAGTTGTCAAAAGTAAGAGTACAATTGTTTTTCCTTTTTTCCTTGGGTTTTTTTTTTTTTTCTTTAATATATCTAGGACCTTTTTAACTCTAAACAGCTACACTTAAGGAGCCATAAGATCTTGAAAAAAATACTCAGTTTGCTTGTTCTGGCTTACCGGGAAACAATTGAGCTCTGTTCCAGTTAAGGTTTGTCAGGGAAAGACTACTGAACAAATTTACCTTCTCCAGTTACCATTGGTACAAAACATACATTAAATTTTTCTGATCGTAGAGCCAAAAGAGCTACACATCTCTCTGATTTGCACAACTAGTAAGTAAGTAAACTGGATTGGAACAAAGCCAAAAAATAGATGGAGGACTGATTTATGCAATTGCAGCATTTCCAGATCTGTGAAACATCATCTGTGCAAAAGAGCTCTACGAGTTATACTACTTGGGACCAGCTGTGCTCTGTCTCACCTCTGTGGGCAGAACACAGCTTGTGTTGTGGGAGCTGATACCTTAAGAAGGACAGGCTCCTTTTTCAATTAAGTATTTTCAGTTAATCTCTGGGAGAGAAGACACCGTTGCCTCCGGATTTCAAAATTTCTTGTGCAGCAAATGTGACGACAAATAAATTTGCTATTTGGTAGATGCACAAAGCAGGCCTAAGGATTTTGCCCTAAAGAAACTTTTAAAACTGTTTGTTTAGCTTGAAACTACAAATAATGAGTGCATAAGCATAAATGCAGTCAGTTTTCATTGTGGTTTGGGCAAGGTTTTTGCATTTTTCAGTAACAGTCAGTCTATCCAATCTTTCCTCAGGTTTCTTTACGATCTGTTTTGGAAAATAAAAAATACTATGTAGAACTTGCTCTTCTCCCCCCTGCCCCCTGCCCCACAAGTTCATTTCAGACAACCATCTTACTTTCTCTTCTGAAGGCCCAATGTCTGCTTCATTGCATTTCTGAGTCTTATTGTGACAAGGTCTGCATTTTGATACCTAAAAGGAAATGGGAAATAAGACAATATGGGTCTAGCACTGTTACTCCCTTTCCATGTTCAAATAAATAGCATGTTTTTATAACTGGGAGGGGATGAAGCTGGCTCTCACAAGGGAAGTGGTTAGTGTAGCTGGTTCTTACCATGGCGACTTTTGATAAGGATTTGTTGGGTTACTGTATACTTATTTGCAGCCACTAAAATAATCTATAATTACTGGATTTAAAATGTTTAACTCATTCAGTTTGACTACATTAGTCCTTCAGAAGCTGCGAATAGGCAGTCAGGGTATAAGAACTGAGAACTGTGCTATTTTGTATTCATACAGCAGCTTGCTTCTAACTTTGTCTAGATGCATGGCTGGCTGGCTAATGCTTAATCCAGACATGCTAAGCAACTAGATGGGAAGGCTGTCTTCTGAAAGTGTTGACCTTCCCTGTCTGCAGTGTTCAGAGAGGTACAGTTTGGGTCCTGTACCTGAAAGTTCATGTTGTGTTTGTTGTTAGAAATATGACTGAAGCTGACTATGCAAATGTTTTCCAGGATAGGATTACATGACAGTGTTCTTCACTGGTTCTGTGCAGTCTGGGCTGAAGGCAGCCGTGTTCTGACTCCATTTCAAAGGCATGTCTTCCTTCTGACTTCTGCATGGACTTGGGGCTCCATCGCCCTAGTCACAGATTGCCTGTCAGTTTAGTGTAGCAATTAATTCAGTGGGTGATATCAGTCTTCAGCTTCCAGTTCACAGCCAGGTCACTTCTAGTACCTAGTGTAAGATTAACTTGTTGCAAAAAGTATTTCCATAAATGGCCCATCAGTAAAACACAAGGGCATGACTTGTTTCACACACAGACTTTCCCCCAACTATAGTTCCACCAGTGTTCCCTAGAAACTAGTTTTTATTTCTGGTCTTTTATATATCATGTAGTTTCATAGTGATTTGAAAAGCACTTACACACCTGTTTAAAGAAGTGAGACTGCTTTCTCAGTTACTGTCCCATTTGTGAGAGGCTGCTAATGTGATACAAGTCCTCATGGTAAGAAGTAAAATGAGTCTGACATCTTTAGTGGTCACAAATGTTTGCTTAATCTTTGAATATCTTATTAAAATTTAATAAGGAACTTATCTTTGTGTTAAAGCAAATGCTTTTTATATCCTCTCTTCTTAGACATTTGTCTTGTAGAGGTCTTTCAGAACAGTATGCTTTTCATTGACCTTAAAATCAACATATTGCAAGTCTGTTTCAGGTGATGGTAGTTAAACTTGCAAGGTGTCTGATGATGCGCTGATTTAACATAAGATTCCTTTTGTAATCTCTTAATATGTGGCAATGCCATTAAACTAGAGCACCTTCCAGAGTTGTAAGAGTGTGGATTTTTTCTCCACTTTTTTCATTCTTTCAAAGTAAAACTTAGATTGTGTAGCAAAGTAGAGAAAATGAAATTGGACTATGAATTTGTAATAATCAGGCAAATTCTGGGATAGATTTCTTACTATGTCATGTTAACACAAGCTGTTTTTAACTAATGTTGAAAGTCTATTCAGAAGAGTCATAACACAGCAGGGTGGTCACAAATGGGACTATAAACTAGTTCAGCTGGCACTCTGGTCAGACTGCTTGGCAGTCACCTGTTTAATTTGTTGCTGCTTTGTCCTTTCATATGCTGAAGAACAGCTGATGAGTAAAAGCTTTCTTGGTAGCACCTCAGGGAATTACTTCAGATTCAGTTGTTGTTATTGATTTCCTTTGGGTGAAAGATATCTCCTCTGTAACAAGGGGCATAATTTCCCCTTTCTTAAGTTCAGTGAAACTTTGCACTCCTGTTTCCCACATTTTTATGACTGTTTCATTACTAGAGCAGGTATCACTGCTTCAAGTCACAGTCCTAGTTTATATTTTGTGTTTCTTATCTTTAAATATGTTGTGTTTAAAAACAAACAAACAAAACAAACAACACACACACACCCCCCAAAACAAAACAAAAAAACCCCAACCAAACCAAAACCAAAAACCAACTCTGCTTTAGGTTACTACTGATTTTCATGTGCATTCTGATTTTAAATCCTCAGACTGTGGAAGTGTGGACAACATACAACTTACTGAGATTTCACTTACGACTGTTTCTGCAAAAAACACCTGTGAAACTTCTGGAGGAAAGCTTTATAAGGCGGATTTGACAATTTGATCTTTCCAAATAAGAATGAATGTTCTTGAAGATAATTAGCTCTTCATTTTCATTTCACTTAATTTTGAGTAAGGCAGTTATGGCTGCTTGCAAGTAAATGAAGTCAGTTTAAAAATTTTAGATCTGTCTAATGAGTCTAGTACAAAGAGTGAGCAACTAGTAACTTGCTTCAGAAGGAAGAAGAAAAATAAAGCCACAAAGATAGACAGTCTTTTGAGCCAGGCAAGTTCAGATTTTCACAATGTGAAGATATTTTAGCCAAATTGACTGTACAGAGAATTACAGAAATCAGTTCAAACAGAAATGAGTTGTACTTCATCAAATGCAAAAATCAAAAAAGGATTAGGTAAGTTGGGCCTCACCTGTGCCTTAAATACATGCTGGTACTTGAATAGGATCACAAACCATACCAAAACTTCTAGCTAACAACTACTTCGTAATTTTTTTTTTGTATCCAGTTGGATTCTTATTCATTGTAGTCTCATTTTCCTTGTGATTATGCTTTTTTCCCCCAAAGTAACTGTCATATTCTGTGGGGTTTTTTTTTTTAATATTGGAGTTTTAAAACATATTCTTGTCTTCTGTTACTGATTTCTAGATTGATATACTTCTGTCAGAATGTTCATACAAGAAAACTCACTTGAGTTACTCAAATTTCTTTTAAATTTCAATTAAATTTCTCTTGTCCATATTTGATTTATGTGTTTTCTGGAGATGCATGCATCTTCTTGTGCCCTCTTTGATTGGAATTGCTTATGCAGAAAGTAAGGATTTGGTTTTTAAATACAGCTGAAACATAGAATTAGTTTCTGAAATGTGAAGCCTAAATTTGGTAACAGCTTTTTGGGAGGCTTGGCTTTTTTTTTTTTTTTTTCTTTTAAAAAACCAAATTGCTCCTGTGGATGCTTCCATATGAATTGGGAAGCTTTTGTAATGTGAAGGCAGGGAGGGGAATAATCCAGAACAGCAGTCACTGATAGTCTTTCACCTTCTTCAGAAATGTAAGGCCCTCTTCTTCTGAAGCTGGCAGTGGGAACAAATTAACAGAAGAGTATGTTTATCAGCCAGTTTGCTCAATGTGATGTGGCTTATTCTGACTTTTTTAGGATTGAGTGCAAAATATTAAACGTTATTTGCATTGTTAATTTTAAGTTGGAGGTGGTTAAGAATCTTCTGAGAACAATGCCAAAATTTTACTTTTCTCAAAATATGTAACTTACTTGAGGTGCTTCTTGTTAAATGTTTTTGAAGAGAGACTAGCTTTTGTGGATAAATTGGCTTTTATCCACCAATTTGAAAACCAATAAGGTTTTTTAAGGTCATCATTTTAATGGACCAGAACTACTTGTTGCATGAAGAAATTATAAGACGGTTTTGAGCAAAAATACAAGATTCAGTCAATGTTAGTTTAAGCTTCCCATAGACCACTGAAATAAAATGAACTGGAAAAGCTCAGGAAACCAGATTAAGACACACTTGAAAACACAGATTCACTTAGTCTCTTTCTTATTTTAGGCCATCATGGTGTTCAAAACTACTGGAGAATCTTCAGGAGAACTGGTAATAAATTGAAGTAAAAACTTGCTGCAGTAATGTATGCATTAGTTCCAGAAATTCCTGTTAAAACTGCAGTGCAGAAAGAGTATCTCAATTGGCGAATTTAGTGCTGTGAAGTGACTGAGGAACTCTCTCTTCTAGGTTAGTGCCAAAGTGAAATCGCAGCACTTGCAGTCGATCAGGCTTTTGTGCCCTTTGTAAGAGAAAACGGTTTCTCAGCCAGCCTCAAAACTTGTAGTCCATGTTGGTAGGGATTTGTGTCTGACTCTGGGATGTGGAGAGGAAGAGAGACAGGTCTTGGCTTTACTGAAACTCTGGAGCTGGTGCAGCATTGTCACTTATGGCCTATTCTTCTGGATTTGCCCTTGTTGTATGCACGTGTTTCAAGTATTTCCCATTAGTTCTTCACTGTATGAAATGGTAGGGTGAAAGTTAAGGAAAAATATTTCTGTAATTAGGTTCTGTACTAGATTTTTGGGAGATGGGTTTCTAATTTTGGCTTTTTTCTTGAAAGCACAGACACCCAAGGAATGCTAGTTTAAATAAAGCTGTTCTTGTAGGTGCAGAATTATATAGATAGCTTTCAAACATAAGATTAAAAAATAAAGCACATGTTATTTCTTAATGACACCCATGTCTAGGTCTAATACTGTTGTTTAAAACCCCTTAAATTTATGAAATATTTTTGAATAGTATCTACTACCAGGGAGGTCCTGCAAAGTACTTATTTTTATTGCTTTCTGAGAGATTTTCATCTGGGAAAATTCTGAACCCAGGAGAAGTAAGGATGTCTTTCAGGCCTGCCATATAGGTTGGTTTCAACAAGTGAAATATTGCTGAGTAGTGCAATTCCAGCTCATGGGCATGAGGAATAGTGTAGTAGTTATGATAGTATGGCATAAGTGCCTATATTGGGAATTTCTTCACGAAAATGCCTAAATAGTGTCAAAGGATCATTGTCATGTGTGATTTTCAGCACTTCCTGGAAAAACAGTTCTTCAGTCTCCTGTCTCAATTTATTTCATTGCCTATTAATAAGCAAGCAGTTTACCAGCAAACTTGGGCATGTACTTCTGTGGCACAAGTAAGAGTTATGAGATACTTGAATACATGGAATAAAGTTCAAGGAAAGCATATATAGGTTGGCTTAGGGTTGTTTTGGGTTTTTTTGAGGTGGGTGGGGTTACAGATACTGGAGTGATTTCTTTTAACTTTCTCTGATACTGTTTCAAGACTTTTTTGTCTGCATTTGTTTTTCTTCCAGATTTAATGTTAATTGCTTGCTTGCTTAGATAGAATTGCTTGATTGATTTGTGGGGCTGCCGTTAATACCAGCATAGCTCTAATGTCTTTTGATCTGATGGCAAGTTAACAGTATGTTTCACACTAGAAGCCTTGCTTTTAATGATCAAATCCAGTTTGTGAAGCACTGAAGGGGTATACAGTGAAATATCATCTTGTTTGCTTATAATTGTACTAACTGGTGAATGTATGAAACCAGAAAAAGATTCGGACAAGGATAACTGTTCCTCCCCCACCCCACCCACCCGAGACACTAGTGGCACTTGTGCATTGTGTTAAATTAGACATAGACATTTTTGCTTATTGTTCTCATACATTTGAATTCCACTGTCCTTCATAAGGGACAAAAACTATGGATATTTTGATTGAGTAAACTACAGTAAAAACTCCAGAAAACTAACTTGTTTCACACATTTATCTTAATTTTTGTTGGCAACACTTTCATGCATGGGCTAGATTTCACGTTTTGCTTTCTTCTCAGTAAGAACATTGTTTTTCAATTAATGCTATTACATAGATTGTAACATACAATACATGTTATTGGGTCCTGGATTGAGAAGAGAGCATGGTTTGCTGTCCTATGGATAAGACATATCCACATCCTGTGGGTGTGTAAGTAGTTTACTCTAATGCACTGTGAAACTGGAGCTGGTAAGTTGCAAATGGAGCAGCCAGCTGCTACTTAACGTACTAACATCTCCCAAATTAGCTGATGTTTTCTTCACTGTACCACTTTCAAATAGAAGTATTGTATGTGAATGACGCAAAATTTCTTCTGCTGTAAAGAGTATAATTTTATAAGAGAAATATTTACATTTTGTGGACTGTAAAACAACTGTCCGTTAAAAAAGGCAGATCTGACTTTGCTCCTAGATGAACTTTTGAAAATACTGCTGTAAAAGTCTTCTGAGATAAATTGCAGGTAACAGGTGCCTTGTACTTTTTTTTTTTTTAGCTTACCTCATGCAGCTGAATGTTTAGCAGATGGTGAGTTTGCTGTGGACTTGATGCAAAATAACCAAATGCTTACTGCAAAGAACAGTCCCAATGAGCATGTTGTGCAGTGCAAGGAAACAAAGTCCTGATCTCCAGTGAAATGCTTCCTGTTGTGTTCTTAATGGTGCTATCATAGTAAATTGTTTATTACTGAAGTCATCTAAGGAGAAGCTGAATTGCAACAGATCGTATAGTGTACTAAAAGTCAGTTCTGTGCTGATCATGTCTTCAGTTTATTCAACTATTCTGTACTTTAAATTATCGTGTACTGTGCTATTCATTCAGTGCAAAAGTCACGTAAGACTTGTCACACACACATTTGCCTTTTTATAGTTGTTGAAACAAACAGCTGTATTTCTACATTGTCCAACCATTTTGGTTTTTTGAATGTAACGATCTGTAGAAAAGGAATTGCTTCATAAAACGTGCTCAGATGTTATAACAGCACTTGAAAATAACTTTTGTTTTCCAGATTTCTGCCTCCCATGAACTGAGTTTCACAGAGATTTTTGTGTGCTACAATCGGAAAGAGAAGGGATTTTTCTTAGCCAGATAAGAGAAACTGAAAGCATGCAGCTGATTTCCGCAAAATGTTTTTTCATTCCCCACTTCTGCAAGGGAAGGAGTCCTTGTGAAGCCACCTTTAACTTCCATTAGTAACTATCTTTGTCCTAATGCCATCTGTGTTATGGCAAATATAAGTTTAATGTGTGTATTGAAAATTTCTGTCCTTTTTGTATTCATGTTTCAGAGAGAGCATGAGAATGCATATTTCTTGACAAATGTCTGGTCTTGGTCTGTCTAGGACTTGGGAAGAGATTGCCTTTTTGTCGTTGATGCCTTCAGGAATTTGAGGTTGTTTTTTGGTTTTGTTTCGTTCTGCTGCCAGCTTGCCTTCATAGCTGAGGTACAATTTTCAGTGTGTTAATGAAACACTATCACTAGGTCCAGTAATCTGTTCCTGTCTGCCTGTTAAATGTTGAAAAAGTGACAGTCATTTTGATAGTTTTGCAAAGCAGGAAATTACAGACTTCTTGTGCTTTGTCAGAAACTTCAATGCCTAGAGCAGGAAGAACTGCTGAGGTCCCTAAGAACATGTTCCAAGATACAAATACGCAGTGTTTCTGTTTTAGGTTCAGTGTTTGTGAGGAAACTGATTTAACTGAACACTTTTTTTTTTTGGTTAGTTTGTAGTAATGGATAATCATCATCTGACTTGTTTAGGTATGACGTACAAGTCATTTTTTAACAAGCCATGGTGCAATCAGACCTTAGTGCTAAGAATTCATTGGTAATATAGTTACCCCAGGGAAAGCCTTCATGAAATGGAACTTGCCTGCCTTGCTCTCCTCTTTTGGACTGTATGTACGTGATAACACTGACAGATCTGTTTGTTGAATGTCTACTTGCATGGACAGCTTCTTTTAGAGTTTTAACATAAACCATAGTTGTACAGTTTCTCCTTTTTCCCTCCCAAAAAGGTCAAGTAGGTCATTTGGGGTTTTCCATCTGCCAGTTTGAGTGAAACTTACTCATTGAATAAATAAAGCATTTTATGGCAATATTGTATGTCCTAATCTTAAGTATTATTTCTCTGCCTCCTCATTTCTCTCTCTTCCTAAGGGAGAAAGGAGTTTAAAGGAAAGCTAAGGTAGTAGATTAGCTAGGAAGTGCTATCTGTGTAACTCATGGTAATATATATTGGAGTCTGTAGTTCTCATTGGGAGAATTATTTGTTTTTTGTAGTTTAAATGAAGTTGTATATAATGGCATTTCTGGTGTAAGATTTTCTGAACATGGAAACAGTGGGATTTCTTGTATCATTCTTGTGTTTTAATGCTGATAGTGTGACATGTAATCAAGGACATGCAATATCTTCTACCTAGAGAAGTCAAAGACCTCAAGATAAACTTATTCAAAGCAAAAATAAGGAAAGCAAAGCCTGTACTTTGTGGACCAATTAGTTTTCTCAATACTTGGGAGGTTGTCTGAGTACCCTCCTCCTTCTTGACTTACCTACAAGAGCAGATTTGATGATTACCACTTTTTCAAACCTGCCTCAGGATTTTAAAAGAAAGGGGGGAGCTCAAGGGGTGGGTGTGTCTTTATGGGAATTCTTTTTTAAATTACTGTATTCCCAGGCCTTCAGTTTTTGCTGTTTTCTAACAGCGGGGTTTGTTCCCTGGCCTACATTTGTACACAAAGGTGGCATATAAATTGGAATAAACAATGTACATTTACCTCTAACATGTATCTAACATAACCTTCTGTAGTAATCAATTGGGCAAATTCATGCAGAGGTATCCTCCTCTGATTCCTCCCTGAAGCCACACATTGCTGGTGAACATGGGGAAGAATCTAGGGGGAGGAGTTGCTCGGAAGTTGTTCCTGTGGTTTTACTGCAACATGCATTGGTAGTTGCTGTTTAACATAGGATACTGGGCTATGTGGACTTCTGGTTTGGTCTTACGAAGATGCTCTTATGGGGAGGTGGAGTGACAGCCTGTGCAGCTGGGAGCCTTGTGAATACACAGGGTCTACAGTTGCCTGCAAGCTCTGTTCTTATATTTATCTTCAAGTCATACTGCCATGCTTCCTTTCTGTCCTGCAAATGTAGCATTTTCTTCCTACCATAAATACGAAACAAAGGAAATAGTTATTTTTGTGGAGTAACCTCTTGAACAGAAAACAAAAAAAAAGTAGTATTAATTGCTTTCAGAGTGTTAAGCTCTCCAATACATCTAATCTCATGGCTGCAGGTCATAACCCCTGCTATCTTGCTGAGTAAATTCAGGTTGAAGGAGAACAAACTTCAGATTTTGGGGGCTGTAGTTCCTACTTCCCCAGCTTCATTTTAATAATAAAACTTTCTTCATCCTATGAAACTAGTTTCCAGTGTGGTAAATTCCATTGCTGCATGTAGGGCGTCTTCTCTACTGGAATAATTCTGTCTCAGTACATACGTACTGGGAAAATGGAAGACCTTACTGTTATTTCTTTAAAGACTGACTGAAGTTTGTTCATCAGAAATGCCATCTTGTCTGTTTTCCTGGGAAATTGTTGCAGGACCATGTTATGAATTGGATTGGAGATCACATCCAGTTAAACAGTCTTCCATTTTCTCTCCAAGTTTCAAAATGTATGGTAGTGTTTTTTGTTTTGGTTTTTTTTTTAAGTCAGATGCACATCAGTAGGGAGGAACAGAAATGAATAATTGAGGTGGGGAGTAGGAACTGCTCAAACTGATATTGCTGCTGGGAAGATGGTATATGGAACTGTTTCAACAGGTTACCTACCCAAGTTAGGATAGCTTCTGGCCCCTTCTTCCTCTGTAGTGGCATATATAGCTGTTTATTCAGAGCATAGGTATTCAGATTACCTAATGTGTTCCTAGGCTTGTTATCACTCTAGTTCTAGTGTTAGTACTTGATCAAGGAGTATTCTAGCAGCAAATTCAAGATCCTACTTGCATGTAAATATTTTATGGACTCATTGCTGTTTGATTACTATTTTTTTTTAAATAGTGTAGTTTTTCATGCATCTTTATAAAACTCAAGTGTTTATGGCTGAGACTAAGATCCATAACCAAACTGAAAAAAGTACCCACAGCAGCAGTAACTTGGCTTTTCTTTAATGGATATGGAATGGCAGATGGGGGAGTGATAAATGCAATTTGGATGTCGTGCTTAAGTGGTTTTGCTTTCAGATGAATCTGAAACTGTTTTAACTTTCTTGCATTTTATTCCTCATAAATTTTTGAAAGCTGCTTAGTAAAGAAACAAAAAACTTGCAATTTTTACTTTTCTGTGTTGTCCCATGGAATAAATTTTCAGTTATCTCTCTGAACCTCCTTACAAATGTTCTATATGACCTTCAGTTTGATAGCATTCCCTGGGATTCAGCCTTTTTTAAAGACTACATTATAATGCTAAAATAACTTAATATATCTGTCAGATACTGCTAGTAGATTGCAAGGTTTTAGAACTTTGTTGCAGCCTGCTGTGAGCTGACCTGTGTTGCAAAAAATGCAGTACTTCTGATTTTTTGTTTCATGATCTAGTTCAACTCTGGCCTACAGAGTAGACTTTACATGTCCAATTTCCCTTTTGTTGTATGAGTACATCCTGTAGTTGGAATATTAAAAATAAAATTGTCAGTTTTACTTGGGTTTTTGACTTAAAATTCAACATTTCTATTTAATTGATTTTGTGTTTTCTAATGAGCTAACTAGGGAAAATGTTGCATCTTGAGTTTATGCATGACAGGTTTTAAAAGATAAATTACACAGGTTTTTTTTGTAGTAGCCTAACAATATTTCTTAATAAGTTGAACTCTTGGAAATTGAATTTAAAAATTGCCATCAGGAAGTAGTTATTTTGGACTGATCTGTATAGAAAACAAAGCTGTCAATTGAGGCTTCAGTTTGAAATCTGCTGCTTTCACGTAGTAGCTAGCTCTACATCTGTCATCTCTTAACTGTGCCTCTTCCCTGAAAAGGCGAGCACAGCAGTCTTCATGAGTCTAAATGCCTGTCACCCACTGCAGTAACTGCATTTTCTCAGTAATAGTTGAACTAAAATTAAGGATGGTGTTTTACAGTAGCATGGACTCCTAGTCTAACTGCGTGTTTGCACATTCCACCCATGCTGAATGTTGTGTTACGTTGGTTGTGCTGACAGTGTTAGGTGGTAAGTTGAAAACTGGTCTGCTGTAGGAGAGGAGGGCTGCAATTTTGTCGTATCCCTCTAGAGCAGGTAGGTGTGACTGTAAGCAAGACCACATTTTCCTACCTTTTGTCATTACAATGTTAATTGTGAATTAATTGTATCGAAACTGTCTGAAATCCAACATTGTTGGGGGGCAGCATTAAAGCTCAATACATAGTCAGGTACAGGTAATGGGTAAAACACATCTGTGCACTAAAACAGTGTTCACGTTAAAGTTTCCTTGTAGAGAGGGATATGTGCGATATGCATGCAGCAGCACCAAAGTTCTTCTGTCTTGTTTTTGAAACTTGATAGAATTACAGAAGTACTGTCCTGTACATAGGGCTTTGTGTAGCGGGCTCTCTGCTTAATGTGTGAATGTATTGGCAGCAACAAAATTTAACATGAATTACATTCATTTTATGATCCCTTCATGAATGAGGCACTTGAGGGACTGACACAGTTTACATGCTTTTCCCATATAGCTTTAACTTGCCCTGCAAGACCTTTCTTCAGAAAAAAAGAAAAAAAAATTCCAGGGACAGTGCTAATGCATGTGAAACTGAAAATCAAAGCTCTGATACTTTTTCACTTTACAAAAACAAAAGCATACAGGGATAATCTACTAGTTCCTTTGGGTGGGGAGTCAGGGATGAAGCAAGGAAACCTTGTCATTGCTGTACATGAATACTTATGCTTTGTGAACTTTATGTGGGACCATCCCAACATTATTCCTTATATTGGGAATATTTATGAAAGGGCCTTGCTGTTATTTTAGATTTTTCAATGTAAGTTTATTGATGGCGTCAGAATTCCAGAGAACTGGTCCATTAAATTTCAGACTTGATGTGTAGAGGGCGAACACAACTATGGGCAGAAGATGGATGTTTGAGGATTGCATTGATGAGCTTACATGAGTAGTCCACAAAAGCCTAGTGTATAGTTGCAGAACAAACACAATCTTTGTGTTTTGGGCTACGTGGGAGCAATTTAAAAATCTGAAAGTACACTTGTGTGTTAATGTTCTTTGTTTTGAAGCCATGGACTTCACTGACTGCTGCTATCTCAGCTGAAGCAATGCTTGAGGGTACTGCACAAAGGGTTAATAACTGCTTCCGATCTGTACCTTTCAGTGTCCTTTAGCATGGATGAACTGCATGGCAATTCTTAACCAAATTTTCCTTGTTTGCTGGTTCATGGCTTGGAGTCTTTCTTCCAGTTTGTCTTTGACTATCTTAGTTGAAAAGCTTGAGTGGGCTCCAAGCTTATTCCGTTAGCTGCCTGAAAGATGGTCTGAGTAGTTGTAGGTTGTATGTGATTGAAGAAAAATTGATATCACTTGTCTCAAATGGTAACTTATATCTTAACTGGTCAACAACATACAGGAAAACTGGAACTTATTAGCTTGAATACTGACAATCAATTTCTGATGAAGAAAGAAGTTGAAATGGGTAGATGGTTTAAAAGAAGGATCTGACATTGAGTGCTTGTAAAGTACGAAGTACTCTATTTATTCTATCTCTGATGATTGTCAGTATTAAATATTTAAAACAAGTCCCAAACAAAGCCAAATGTGAATTTTAAGTGCATCATTGTAATTCTGTTTCTTAAGTTCCCTTTTTAATTGAGTCTAACATGTGAGAGAGATATCTTTGTCACTGAAAACATGTCTCCTCTGCCTGAAGTATCTCTGTATTGCTGTGCTCCAGATAATTATCTTACAGATATAACTGGCATGCATCCCACCAAAAATATCTTTGGTGCTTATCTTATAACTAATGCTGTTGAATACAGTTATCTCAATAAGCAACTAAATGCTTTTTTTGGTAAGCATACTTAATTTGTAGCTTCAGCAACGTAAGACTGCTTCCTCTTCTAAGACAATGGTCATTTCTTTTCTGTGCTTGTGGGTTAGGATAAATGAAGAAGCTTTCTTACGAGTCACTTTAATGTGATACCTATCTGTGGCAATAAAGAAAATTACTTGAGTGCTGCTGTTGATAACTTTCAAATAAGCTTTTTGAGATTTTTGACAGTTTCAATTGTTTGACTTATAAAGTTTTTTCAACTCCCTTGTATGTCCACAAAACTTGTGTACCATGATTGCCCGTGCTTATTCCAGTTTAGAAATTTCATGGTTTTCACAACTTTTTTTCCTCTATCCACAATTCTTTTGGATCAATAAAAAGATGACATTGGTAAATTTAGGTACTCTGATTTTGTTTATGAGTACACATAGTGTACTCATATGCAATAGTGCATGAAAGTTTGAGTTACTGTTGTAACTCCTTCCCAGCCAAAACCCATACAGTTACCTTGGGGAGGAGATAGCAGAATGGAGTTATGAACTGGAATTACTCTCTTATTAAGTTGTGCTGCTGATTAGAAAGCACAGTAAAAGATCAACTCTCCAATTGTGGAAAACTTTCCTCCATTCCTCTTCAAAGAGGTTTTTAATAGCAGTAAGAACTTGTTCATCATTGAGTCAAACATGGATACAGTTGGCATGATCTAGAGTTCATTACTTATTTTAAAATATTACTACTAATTTTCAATCTATTTTGTGGCCTTAAAGTCCCACATGAGTTTAGATACAGATTTGTTCCAACGACCATATAAGTACGTATACCAGAATGTTTGAATAATGCAGTAGTGGGAGATGGGTGAATATCAGTGTAGATTTGGGGTTGTTGCACAGTGTGGTTTATTTTGTCCTGTTGGTCATGTCTTTTAATCTTTATGTACTTCCTTAGATACAGAATTGCTTTCAGTGTTCAAAGTGGCATGGTGGCATAATCAGTACAGGGATGGTATTTTACAAATTTTCACAGAACAATAATTTACACAGTCTTGATAGAAGGAGAAGATTTCTTGTAGCTCTCAAGCATGGGAATCCTGAAAAGTGCTATCCTTGACTCAAAAATTGCTGTTTAATTTCAAAAATAAATGCAAGAAATGAGAAGTACCCAAAGCATTTTCTGGTACACTGCTGAGCAGCAGAAGTGAAGCCACCACCCCCAGGTCCCCCATAGTGTTTACTTGATTTGAATTCAGAATGTCATCTGATGACTTTTTGCTGGAAGTGTAGGTTTGCTTTTTTAATTTTATTTTATTTTCCATTTACTACTTTCCCTGTAATGATTACTGAAGCCATTGGTCTGAAGAACTTGAGTGTGATCAAAGTGGGATGCAGGGAGCTGTTGTGTAGAGCTGTACATAGTGAGCACTGGTTTTACTAAGCAGAGAGATGACAAGTGCTTAGTGGCCCACAAAAACTGCTGAAGGCTGGCAGTAGTCCACTGGAAGTCAGTGTCCTAACTGAAATCTGAAGGTAATAAAGGCATCTTTATTCACTACCAGTGTCTCTTTAAACTCAGACTTTATGTCAAATACTACTACTCTTTCATGAACCTGGACTTAGTAGGACCTCACAGATATCACTAGATAAAAATAAATTAATTTTGCTTGTTTCATTTATTCAGATTGTTTCACAGATAGGAAAAATTATATCCAGCTGACCCAATAGCTCTTACTACTTACGTCCTCCCTCAAATACTGTATAAATGCTTAATACTGCTTCTAGTTGCTGTTGCACAGTATGTCTTGAAGAAATAAGATTATTCCTTTTCATGTATTAGCATGTTTTTTGTAATTGTAATATCTACCTATATAATTTCATGCTCATGCATCTTTCTAGATACATGTAATGTTATTTTTATCTTTTTATGGTGAGGTGCACATGGTTTCTGAAACTGTTTTTCCCAGGTGCTTGCTTACAGGAGTATATATTGTGCCTAGAAGCCTGGAAGGGAATGACTAAACTGAAACTTGAATGCAAAGCCTTTCTGATCAAATTCTGTTCACATGGAACATTGTATCCTTCCTCAAATCTGACAGTATGTAACTTGTAATTAGTATCAAGAATTAAATTTCTAAAGAAGTATGCATTACTATAAATTAAATACTTAAGTGCAATGTTATAAGTGAGGTATGAATACAGCAAAGTTTTTAAATAAAATCTCAGTCAAGAATACACTGAAGATGATATGAAAAAATGATATATTTTGTTAAGGAGTAGTCCACATACTTGCTGTGTTGTAATTGGCTTCCTTGCTTTGTTATCACAGACCTATTCAGTTATTATGGATTTTTTTTTTTTTATAACTTGTTAACTACACTGATTTATTTTTTTAAGTTACCTCACTAAATACTCCCCTCCTCATCAGATAAGATTCCTGTACTTATTTTCTCTTTATACTATGGATTTTAAAGAAGCCGAAATAGGAGTTACTGAAACTAGAACCATTTTTAGCCCTGTGCTTCCAGAAGTTTTGAATGCCTTTTCCTGTCATTTTTTTGTCATGCTAGCTTGTTGTTATCTTACAAAAATAAACACTTGTAATAGTAGCTGCCATTGTTAAAGTGGGTGTAGTTACTGTATGCTTGGCCTGTGGATAGATTAGTTGACAGATATCACCAAAAGGTCTCCTTGTTGCACAGGGAGACAGTGCTCTCCCTGTACAGCACAGAGTACTCTGTATACATGTGAGGGTGTTATATGTGTGGGTTAAGGAGCCTACGTCTGGGTCTTCATGGTGAGAGCCAGTTCACCTTTGACTTTCTGCTGATAGAAAATATGCTGTCCACTATGGATCTACCGTAAGTGGGTGAGGGGTTCTAATATGTTCCTATAGGGTTGTGTTTCTTCACCTAGCAGTTACTCAAAATAGGCTTGCAAGGAATTTTTTACTTTATTTCTGCACCCCAGGAAAGCTTTTCATGCCAGAGCTCGAAATATACGTGGAAACATTTAGTGCTGTTTGGCTTTTGGAGCAAAATTCAGCATATGTGTGCATCTTGACAAGACAACAATGTTTTGAATGGGTCTCTGAGTGTCAGTGGGCAAGTTAGATACCTCTTCATCAAGGTTTAGTGCTTATTTAGTACAGTTTATTATTCCTATATCATAAGAAGTCATATTAATGATACTAATTCGCAGTGTAACTCAGATTAGTAAATATATTGACAAGAAATATCAAAAGAGAAGAAAAAACAAAGTAGAGCATAAGCTTAAAAAAGATTGGTAGACATAAAACCAGACACAGACCAGATACATAAATAAAAAAAACAAATTTGGATGATTAGCATACTAGGGTCCTGCTTCATGACTCCTAAATACTACTTCAGTACAACTAGTAGATGACAATAATAATTTGTTATAATTGTCAGACGTGTATGCTAAGAAGCAAATATAGCCCTGGTGATAAATAACGATTTTTATCACAGAAGCATTGCAGTTGAATCATTCTTCAGAACAGAACAAGAGCAAACCTGTTCAACCTCTTTCTGGGTCTCTGGTCTCCTTCTGTAAGGTCAGAGATTGTTGAGTTTTATGACTTTTTGCGTTTAGCTTTAAATCATTTTAAGACTTCTTTTCAAAAGAGTAAGTTTTGTTCTCCATTTGCCTTATATACCATTTACTGCCTTAACCAGTCATTAAGGCTTAAAAATTTTTGAGTATGTTATGTTTCTTTGCTAGAAATAACATGCTTATAAGCCTTTAACTTTTTTATTTACTTCCTTGTGTTGTTTATTTCTATGATCATTTTTTGCTAAGAGAACTTTAAAATTCTCTTTCTAGCAGCAATCTTGGAACGTATGGTGTCTGCTGATAATTCTGCTGTTCTGAACAGTGCCAGAACGGTCTAAATTCCCTTTCTCATTTATAAGTCCTCCAGAAATTACTTAATAGGTTGCAGCTTTTTAAATTCTGCTGTTCTGAACAGTGCCAGAACGGTCTAAATTCCCTTTCTCATTTATAAGTCCTCCAGAAATTACTTAATAGGTTGCAGCTTTTTAAATTCTATGTAGCTTGTCCTGTCCAAATTACTTGTTTGTATGTTATCTTATTTCCACCATTCTAATTGGAGGTAGAGAATGTAGTATGCACAGTTTTATCTGCTTATCCCTATTATCTTAAGCTGATTCAAAGTATAATTTTTTTTGTATAAAACGTGATATTCTTTTCTGGGGATAGAGGAGTTAAATTCTCTAAGAAACTTTTTATCCCGTGCATTATGTGTGGAGACATTTTACTCTGATAGTCATCCAATATGCAATAAACAATTTCATCATTAACAGTAGGACAGAAGCTGAACTCTAAACAGTGTGAATGTTCTCATATACCAAATACATGGACATATAAAAATAATCTGTAATGACAACTTTGTTTTAGGACTTCTGTTTTGGCTTTTAGCATACTTTTAATGCCATGTTTCCTTTAATGGCTTCAGACTTTTACATAAGCAAGGACCATATCTGTCCTGACCTGCTGCTTTCTACATCTTAGCCAATTGCATTTTACCTAATACTCCTGTTTTGGGGTATGACAGGCTTAAAGAATCTGAATCCAAAGCTCAGCTTGGTGCCTAAGAGATTAAACTGCATACTACAAGTGAAGTTGGGGGGTGTTGGGCGACAGCTGGCTGAACATGAGCCAGCAGTGTGCCCAGGTGGCCAAGAAGGCCAACAGCATCCTGGCTTGTATCAGGAATAGTGGGGCCAGGGGGAGCAGGGAAGTGATTGTCCCAATGTACTCAGCACTGGTGAGGCCACACCTGGAATACTGTGTCCAGTTTTGGGCCCCTCACTACAAGAAAGACATTGAGGTGCTGGAGTGTGTGTAGAGAAGGGCAATGAAGCTGGTGAAGGGTCTGGAGAACAAGTCTTATGAGGAGCAGCTGAGGGAACTGGGGTTGTTTAGTCTGGAGAAGAGGAGGCTGAGGGGAGACCTTATCGCTCTCTACAACTACCTGAAAGGAGGTTGTAGTGAGGTGGGTGTTGGTCTCGTCTCCCAAGTAGTTGGCGATAGGACGAGAGGAAATGGGCTCAAGCTGCGCCAGGGGAGGTTTAGATTGGATATTAGGAAAAATTTCTTCACGGAAAGAGTGGTCAAGCATTGGAACAGGCTGCCCAGAGAGGTGGTGGAGTCCCCATCCCTGGAAGTGTTCAAAAAATGGGTAGACGTGGCACTTTGGGACATGGTTTAGTGGGCACGGTGGTGTTGGGTTGATGGCTGGACTGATAATCTTAGAGGTCCTTTCCAACCGTAATGATTCCTAGTTTTTACTTGCATTAAAAAATAATCCAGCCATCAAGCCAGGAAACATGAAATTATTACTCTACCCTGAATTGGTTTAGTGGTGGACTTGGTAGTGTTAGGTTAGTGGTTGGACTGGATAATCTTAAAGGTCTTTTCCAACCTAAAAGATTTTGTGATTCTAAGAATTTGATTCTGTTAAAAGGGGAGTTGACTTAGGTTATATATGACCAAGTAAAAACTTGGTCTTATACTTCAGCAAGAGATAGAGGAGGACTCTGGTAGGCTAACCTGGGGGGTAAAAAAAAAAAATCCCTTTCTAACACTTACGCTTGAGATCCTATAACCTGGTGCGGATGAACTAAACCCATAGTTGACTGTCAGGGAGCACTCATACTCCAGTCTTTCACTTTTTAATGACATTACTGCTGTTCTTGGAATAGGGCCCAGTAGTATGTTGCACTGGGATGGGGGCAGGACTTGTGTATTCTCTTCAGTTGCCAGAATGTGAACTGGGCATACTGGGTTCTGTTCTCTGTTGGGATACTGAAGTTTGTCATACAGTAATAAATTTATGGATCTTTGTGTAAGCTGTATTATCATACTTCAGATTATTAGTCCAAACACATAAAATTATGAAAACAATTAAGCTGCACAATTATTAGTAGCTTTGGGTCTCATGTATCAATACAAATTATCCGCTTCCTGTAATTTCTGGAAATTCTGCTCAGTAATGGCATAAACTTCTAGTTTTATAAAGTACCAGATTCCCTCTGTAAATACTTTAGTACAAAAGTGAAAAGTCTGAGAGATCATGTAATGTAACTGCTATTTTTACATCTTGAAAATACCATAGTATGTGTATACCTTGATGCATCTGAGTTGGTACTGGGAGACTAAATCACAGCAGAAAGGATTAGAGAGCCTTAGGAGCTTTTGTAGTACTTGTTTCAGATGTCTGATAGCCTTCTTGGGAAACCTGCAGAAGAAAGAAGCCCATTCCATTAGCTTTGTAGCAAGCATCTGTTGCAAACAGAGGCTGGTATTTCTTGCCTTGTTTTGTAGGAGGACCCATTTTCAGTGGCTACTGAATAGTGCCAAAATCTCAAAGTATGGCTAGGTGGCTTCAGAGCAAGCAATCCAACAAATGTTTCACATATTTCAAGTAGGTGGATTTGACTTCATAGGAGCTACAACATCCAGGCAGGTAATTTACCTCTGTAGCTTTAGACATCTATCTTTGGAGTTATATATGAGCCTTCATTGCTGAGATGATGATCCTTCTTGACTAGGGCCTGTGAGGTTCCACTGAAGGTGGTGGTTCAGTCTGTGGAGTTAGAGCTTTGGTTGTGAATATTGTCCTGTTAGCAGTGAAATATTTTATTTGACAAATGCACCTTGTGACATACCAGTCTTCAAGAGAGGTACTTGATAAAATGACTTTACATGGAGAGAAGACAAGGGGTGTATCAAACTGGGACTAAATAACGATTATTACCAAACTAGTAGAGGTGTAGACTCAGTAGTTCTCATTTTAGAGCCAAATAACAGAATGGTTTTTCTCTCATGTCTTCACATTCTGTACAGGTTTGTTTCCCTTTTACAGAAAAATGCTGGAAGAAATAGGATATATTCTAGCTTCTAAAACTACTTTGATGTAAAGATGCAGTGGCTGTCACCTGATGGTGTTTTCCAACAGGGGCTCTCTCACTGCAGCTTGGGATCCCCAGGGCAGCAGAGGTTCCCCAGGAACCTGCTGGGTGTTACGTTTCTCTGTTTAATTACACCTGGGTGCCATTTATGCTTTTTCTGTATTTTTATAACATATAAATGTATTTTATGTTTCAAAATGTACGTAGAAGATACAAGCTTATTTGAGGTAAATACAAGGGTGTTCATAATGCTGAATGCTTGTTAGTGATTCATCGAAATGACCTAAGTGGCATTTTTTTAATGTGAGTGAAAGGCAAACAGCGGATGTAGAGTACCACTCAATATATACTCCTTTGTAGCTTCAGTGGATGGTGTGTTGGCCAAATGAAGGGACCCTACATTATTCTGAAGGGAAGATGATAAAGAGCTATTGGAGAAGCTGAGGCACCTAGAAAAAAAGAAATATGATGATTATTTTCCCTTTTGTGTTTGTCAGGTACTCTAACCGAAGAATAGAACTTAATTTCACACTTACATAACATTTGGCTAAAATCCCTGTAACTACTTGAGGAAGCCAGATTCATTAGTCTCTATGAAGTAGTGTTCAATGCTGTCTTGAAGTGGCAGTTGCTGCCATTTAGTACGAGGCTGAGAAAGTTCCCTGTTAAGTTTTTCATTTTATTAGAATGTGCCATACCTGATCCTTTGCTTTGTTAGGATGGACACGAATGGTTAGATGATAGATGCCATCAGTAGTGGCATAAGGAGGACAAGGAATGGGAGACTGGCAGGAGGACAGACCATGCCTTGGCCATCTTGATCTGATTTGGTTTTTTACAGATCTGGATATCATTAAAAATGCTTAATGATGAAGGAGAAACTGTGAGCACTACTGGAACTGTTAGTGGCAAGAAGTTATCTAAAACAGTAATAGCTGTCCTTAATTCAGGGAATGGCTAACTTTTGTCCCTGCCCCACACACTGAGTGTTGCTCCTAGCATGCCTCCAGGCCAGCTGACTAGCCCAGTGTTCGTGGGACCTGTTGAGGCTTGGATTGCAGGTAGCTGGGTGCCCATATTCTTAATTCTTGCTTAAGGTCCCCAAAATAAGCTCTGTACATTCCATCTAAGCTTGCCCCCAGTATTGATTGTCACGATCTATGGCATTTGCACTGAGCAGAATATATAACTTCTCCCATATTTGTTCCTTCTCATTCAGTGCTTTTCCATCAAACCCCGGGCTCTACTCCTCACAACCTGTTGTTGTTAAATGCATTGATTATTTTGATAGAGCTGCTGTGTGACCGCTTTTGTTCATGAATGTTTTCTGTGGTCATCCATGGTTAGACCACTGCTAGTATGCAAGTTACCTTTGCTAACTTGCTTCAGCCAAAAAAAAAAAAAAAAAAAATCTCAGCAGCTAATAACCTTTTTCCTCCCTATGATAGGGTGTTTGTGGATACAGCAGACAGAACTTCCCTTTTCTTGGTGAATTGACTCTTTCCTATTTCAGAATTTGCCTTTTTCTTGTTGTTTTCTTGTTGCCAATAAAATCTGGTCAAGTGTGGCTATTGGATTTGCCCAAATAAGATGGCAGAGAAGCCAAGACATCTAACTGTTTCTAAATGTTGAGAAGCACAGGAAAATAAATTGGAGCTGTGATTCAGCTTTCATATACCATTGTATGCCCTTTGTAAGAAAACTACTTGCAGAGAATTAAATTCACTGAGCTATTCAGAAGTAAAACTTGCTTGTGTATTTCACAATAGTTTGCTAAACAACATGTGTATTGTATACCTTGTTTTAAAATATTGAATCGTTGATCCATAGAGAACAAGTTGTTAATAATCTAACTAAAACGCAGAAACAAAGGACAATGTTTTGCCTTATCTATTGCAGAAGATGTTGCAGTACACTGTTTCCATGCAGTACATTAATCTTGCTGTATTTAGTTTTATAGTTCATGAAGCAAATAATCCAAAGTGAATAATGTCATTATTAATGTGCAGACCACTGAGCTTATGCATTAAAAAACAGTAGTGATCACACTGTTGAGCTTGCTTAGTACTTTAGAATTAGAATTTAGATCCATTTCTTTGGAATTTCTTGACTAATAATACAGCAGCTGATGTCTGTGCACTTAAAACTACTAATAAAAAGAACTTAAAAATTAAAAGTTTAAAAATTTAGTGATGCCTTGGGCAGGGGCAGGTGGGGTGCAAAGTGTCAAAGTTAAATTTTACCTGGAAAAAAACCTTGTACCTTTTTTGCTTGATTCATGAAAAGCTGAAACATTAAAGAGCAAAATCCTCGCTTCCTTATGAAGTAGAGGGTGGGCTGTTGAGAAATGTCAGATTCCCTGGTCCAGGCTAGCGTGTTCTCTGAGACTTGGGTTTTTTTGGCCTGCTTCTTAGCTTTGTTACTGCTGTTCAAATAAAGCACTACCTGGCAGTCACTTAAGCAAATTGATAACTTGACTCATGAATAGGTTTTGCTGTAATGAAGATCAGAATGCTCAGTACCCTGCAGGGTTAAGTCCTTGGTGGAATATGCTCTGGATTTCTTATTTTTATTTTGTGCTGGGGTACAGTGATATGGAGACTGGCAACCTAGCCATGGTCATGTAGGAAAACTTCAGCTTGCCTGGAATAGATGAGCAGGTTTACTTTAGATTAAAAAAAATAATTAAAAAAACCCTGCAAGTTTCGGGCCACAAAGTGAGGATGTCCTTGCAGTATGCAGGAGCTTTGTGCAGTCACAGGAAAAATATTTTTTCCACAGACCCAACAGTATAAGAATGTTTAATAAATATTTTAGTCAAGCTTGAGTTAAAATGTGAAGTTTTTTTGAGCACTTCGGAAACTGTGTTCTATAAAAATGCACATAACAACTTAAATTCTTCAAAAAGATAGCCATGGTTTACTAAGCAAAAGCTTTCAGACTGGGTTGGTCTTTCCCACTCAGTTGGTCTTTCCCACCTGCATGGAGGAAAAGCACAAGAGTTCTTTGTGCAGGCGAGAGTAGATCGGTTTAGCTGTCACATGAGAGGAAGATAGTTGCTTTTGCTTTTTAGAGAACAAGTACAGATTGTGAAGCCTCCACTGTTGTATTACATTGTTCATGAATTCAAGTCTGAGGGCCTCTAAAAGACTTTTTTTATATCAGTTAGGAAGTTAATCATGATTATATGAACAAATGAAATACTGTGTCATTCTTTCACTGCTGGGACAGTGTTTTCTGTCTTGTATACAAAGTATTCATGCAACTGAGATGGTTCATGCCATGGAATAACTAATATAAAAACAGAGTATTTTTAACTTGCACCTATATTATTTCAGAGCTGTACTGTACTTATGCAAAGATTTTTGTCTTCGAACTGATTTTTTGACTGAGGAAAAAATGCAGAGTTGACCCTTTTTATGCGATAGGTTTTCCCCTATTTTAAACTTTTAGGCACGTTCTCCATTTGGACTCTACTTGTTGCTATAATATCTTTTTTTTTCATGAATTATCACTAGGTATTTTTGTCTCTGTTTCTAGAAATTTTCTTTGTCCCAGCATTGAATTCCATAATATTGTTTTCTATGTCACTTGCATTAGTTTTGAAGTTAAGCAAGCATTAATGCTTAACCACTGAAAAAAATGTTCATTCTTAGGTGGATTGTGTTTCTATTTATAAATATTTTTAAGTCTTTAATTGCTAGACACAGTTCTGAGTGTCTAAAATCAGTTACTAACAGTAGGTTTAGATGTTGCTTGAAAGAAAATGTATTTTGTTTACAGTATCCATCTGCTTATTACGTTTCAGCACTGAACAGGAAGAGTTATTTCCTGCCTCAGAATACTTTGTTTCCTTTGTCTCTACAATGAGAGAAAAAAAAATAACTGGAGTATTCCTTCTGACCAGCAAAAACTTCTTGTTTTTCTAAGTAGGGATTTGTGATAAATGAACCTTAGTAATATATTGCTGATGAACATAGGGATTGTGATTTTAACATAACCTTATTGCAATCAGTGTTACAGGGAATATGTTGTAGGTCATCATACAGTACATAAATGTAGTTTTAACTGCATAGCTAAATGTTTTAGAAGCTGAAGACTGCAGGCGTGACAGCAGCAGTTGTAACTGAACTATTTTATAGTCTTATCTTCCACTTTAAGTTGTGATTTTTATTTTTGAAATAAAATTTCATTTTGAGAGTTGACTTAATCAAGCTTGCTTATTTTTAAAGGCAGCTAACTTGAAGAAGATGGGTGGGGATCGTGGGCTGCTGCTTAAGAATGTGGTTTTCTTGGTGATTTAGCAGATAGCTCAACAGAATCAGGAAATCTTCTAGACTGTTCATGTTTGTTTTTCAGTGTCTGACAGTATTTTTTGCTTTTTTGTTGTTGCCAGTAATCACAAGCAACTACTTTGCTGTAGGTCAAAGAAGTACAAGCCCAGATGGATTACGCTTTCATTTTACAGATACAAACTTGCTGTGAATTTTGCTATAATTATAGCTAACTTGAAGAGCTTTTGAGTCATCAGTCACTCAGAAAGCAACTCTCAAGGCCACTAGCCTTGCTTTCATGACTTCTGTGTCTATTTTAAACATACTTACTGTATATTAGTTTAGAAGTCCTCTTATTTGAGGAAGAGTTCATGTATAGGAAGAGGCACTACGTACATGGTTTCATCCTTGTGCATCCTATGAAGATGGAAAATTTCACCATTGATTTATATTCATTTTGTAAATTGTTTTAAAAAAGGGATTGCAAGCTTTGAATTGCCAAGGAATGCACAAACTATCACAACACTTGTGAAACCTTTGGTGAATGACATGACATAGGGTAATTTTTGTATTGGTTTAATATTTGCCAAGACCTTCCTTTTTACTGGGTGTCCAATGTTAGAAGCAATACATGCATTTTAAAGAAATAACCATCAAACAGGTATGCTGCAAATGGCATACTACCAAATTAGTTGTAACTCTTAAAGGGCTTGCTGCAGTCAGTTGGAGGTAATGTTTTAGCAGCTGTGTTGTAAGGAGAGGAAGAATAGGATAGCACAAAGTTTTAGAATGCTGTGGTGTTATATACTTTAACTAAAATTAATTGTGGTTATGACTATTTTTTTTTCTTTGCTGTAGTCGTGACATGGAGAATAAAGAAACCCTCAGGGGGTTGCAGAAGATGGATGACCGCCCAGAAGAGCGCATGATCAGGGAGAAACTCAAGGCAACGTGTATGCCAGCCTGGAAGCATGAATGGCTGGAAAGAAGAAGCAGGAGAGGCCCTGTGGTAAGTGGCACTGATGGAAGGGCAGTATCTGTAACAGCTATTACAAGTAAAAATCCCTTAAATTTCTTTCCATTAGAAACCTCTTTTTCTGAACAATTTGCATACTCTTAATTATGGTCCTCCTGCTCATTTTTTATGAGTGGTTGACAGGAAACTGTGGCTGACTTTCTGAAATGTATGCATTTATTAAGGTTTATTTTTAAGAAAAAGTCGTATAGCTGTGCTGCTTTCTGTAGTATAAAATAATACCGTGACAACACTGCCCTCTAATGTCAACAACAAAAGTAGCTCCTATTCATTAGGTAAAAAGTTTGAGTGCAAAACTGCATTATAGTGCTTTGTACTCCCTTGATTCTTAGGGGTTTCATGACTTCACCTTTCCTTAGTTTGAAAATGTTAAAGTTTTCTGTGTATTGTAACAGAAGTGTATGGAATTTTTGCTAGATTAAAAAAACAAACTAGAACCAGAAAAAAACCAAAGCTGAGTAACTCCTTCACACAAGTCTCAACTGCTAAACTTCTGATGCTAGAGTATTCTGTTAGCCCTTTGGGTAATGCTTTTCTATAAACGGCTTGGAAGTGGTTTTAAGAAATTGTGGGCAGATCAAATCTGAAGCTTATTAAGCATAGTTACAATTCTATTCAGTATAATGCTGGTTAATTAATAGCCATTAGTTACCCATAAGTGTAGTTGCATTGGTTGATGTGACTCCCGTGTACCAATGTGACTCCCATGTACCACTTGGTGGGAGTGCTAATTTAAAGCTAAGATCATCTGATGCAGTAAACAACTGTTTGGGGACAGCTTTTCTAGAATAGAAATAAGAGGGTTCTGTTGGTAACTTTCGGTCATGAGAAAGAACATTGAAAATACTTACAAGTGCACCAAAAAAGCAATACCTCAATGGGTCAAATAACACAAAACAATTTTTACTTTAAAAATTTTTAAATGCATCTTGGTTATTGCATAGCTTTAAATTGTTTCCCTGCTCAGCCCACTTCCCTTGAGGTTTCTGGGGTTTTAATACAACTTCACGCACTCCAGATTCTCAATTACTACTATTTTATGTTTTAAATGTTTTCAAGCACTAGCAGGTGATAACTATAACTTGTCCATAGGCACAGGAGTTTGCATTCTGACCTTCCAGGAAAGAAAAAGCATTACAGTATTTGGTAGGAGGAAAAAAAGGCTGCATTGCTTTTTATACTTCTCCTTTATCCTGTTCACTTTCATAATCAGATAGCAGTATATTTAAACACAATAGCAACAAATGTTTCTGAAAAGTTCAGGTTTGCAATACATTAAGTGTGGTGACTTCTTAAAGCAAAATGAGCAGTGCTTGGATCAAGGCTGTAAATGCAGATTTTTCTTCTTTTAGGCAGTGCCTAACTGCTAGACCACAACCTCCTCATTGTCCTCTTCTCCCAGTAGCCTGGTGAAACTGAAATGCATTTCTGGATAGTGGAATAGCTTCAGTTGGATGAGTTAAAAGCTTCAGTTTCCAATGGCATTTCATGCTATTTGTGGATTGTGAATGCAGTCCAAATCATCAGATAGAAAGGCACTGCATCTGGATGTCTCTTCCTCCCCATACCCTGAGCTGGGAAAGCACCTTCCATTTTTTGCCTAAATCAGAGACCTCTGGAACTTTCTAGAAGAGGTGTGTGCTGTTAATGTGAAGTGTTACTTGGAGCTTCCTTCCACCTTTGAGTCAAGCCACTAAGACATGGAGGAACGTAGAACTAAAACTGAATCTGCCCACTGTGACTGCTTTTAATTTGATTCCCAGGGGTCTTACTGTTTTCATGCATTATGTGGGTCTGAGAGGCAGGCAGCTGAAAGTTGTCTTGAAATATTCCATACCTCAGTGTCAAAATTCAGTGCTCATGCAATAAAGCACTGTATTAGACGTGTATATACTCTGCTTAAGTACATGTGTCTATGCATGTAGTGCAGCACTGTGCATGGTGATTAGCTCAGATACCAGATGTGGTGTAGCTGTTTTACTTGTACGGCAGGCAGAAAACCCAGGTGTGATTCTCATAGGGTACGGCACACCTTAATTTGCAGCATTGCCTCCAGGTTTAAAGTAATTTTTACTTTGCAACAAGTGTTGTGCTGTAGAAATAGCAACCCTAGTATTTCTCACTGATACTGTGTATAACAGATGGATCCAACATTATCGCTCTTAATAAGCAGATAATGCTGGTAGAAGAAAATTCTTTTGGCTCCTACTATCCAAATGGGAGAACTACTGTCCTTTGAGATATCAGGAATGGCAATTACAGAAGTACTTTGAGTATCAAATCAGTTACTGCCACAACTAAGTGGAACAAATGGACAGAGAAAAAAGTTCTTGCTTTTGTGTTGTATATAGATTAACAAGGTAACACCTATTAGATGTTTAATATTAGAACCTAGGGATTATGCAAATGTTGGATGTCTGGATGATGGCTTAATTACATAATGCTAGCAAAACAAGTTTTGATTAATTTGTTTTGCTTTAGTCTAAAATGATCAATTTGTAATTCTAACACATGGTTTAATTCCTGCAAGGTGGTGAAACCTATCCCCGGGAAAGGAGATGGAGCAGAAATGAACAAAGTCTCTCTAGAATCTCAAGCTGAAGGACAAAGCACTGCTTCACCTACACAGAAAGGAAGACGTAGTCCTTCTCCTAGTAGCTCCTCTTCATCATCTTCTAGGACGGTTAAATCTGAATCTCCAGGTGTTAGAAGAAAAAGGGTATCTCCAGTGCCTGTAAGTTGCAAGCTGCAATGTAATTTTTAATTTGGCTATATTCTGCAATCTTTTGCTTATAGAGGCAATTAATCCTCCCTGTGTAGGGCAAGATGCTAATATAAAGGGATTATGACAGGTTATTGCTTGAGTGAGATACGCGGAGCATATCTCACATTACGCTGCTCGTGTGGAATTTTATTCTCTACTCTTAGGTGTGTGTTTTCCTTTTAATTCAGTCCTGCTTTCAGTTTTTATTTCTAGGAAATAAATCAATAAATATACTCAGTCATGAAGACATGTATGTTCTCTTAGCTTGATTTGCACGAAGAGGTGCTAGTAGTTTGGTTTTTTTCCTGTAGTTTTGCATGTCGGTTCTTCAGGCAGGTATATTCCATCAGGGATAGGATTGTTGACTGGATTAAGATTTCTGCAGAAAATTGTTACTGGTATGCTATTTGTGATCCTCTATTCCAGAACTGATCTTTATGTACAGATCAGGGAAGATTTAGATATGTGCATTGTTAGAAGACTAAAGTCGCTGTCATTACATATGAGAAGATCTGGAATAGAATGTTTTGAGCAATAGCAACTGGCTTCATTAAAGAAGATCAAGAGTATAATATTTTGAGCAATAGTATCTAATAGGTTTGCTTGTTATAAAAATGCTCATCCACAGTTAAGCTTCAGTTGACTTGTCTACAACTTCACAGTGCAATAAGGTCTAATTGTTTTTATTGTCCCATTGCTCTAAACAAAATTTCCAAAATCAATTAAAACATGTGCTGCCATTCCTGTGAACTAGGGATGAATATTACAAGCTACAGCCCTGCAGCACAGTGCCTTTCCTCTTGACAAGAGAAATTGAAAGGTTAAAAAAAAAAAAAACCCAAACCACAAATGAAAACCACAACAACCCACCAAACTATCTGATTTAGTCTTTGATCCCTTTCTACTTGATTGTATTTCTTTGTTTTATATTAACCTTTCACATGAAAAAACTTAGACGTTCAGGCTATCTTTTACTTAACTGATGGACAATGAGTCAATTATAACCTACACCATAACATAAAATTCAAAGTGGATATAAATGAAAGCAGAAGATTTGAAATTGGACAGAGCCATTAATGCATCTTATAATGTTATAAATGTGAAGAATTTAAATGAAAACAATATTAATAAAAGGTTGGGCCATTGAATTTTTGATCATGGGGAAACAAAACAAGAAAAAGAAACCTCATCCTGAGCTGAAAGTTGCTTTAATTGTGCAAAGGAGAGGAAGCTGTATCCTTTTTCCTTTTCTTTGGAATTTCTTCAACTTTTGTTCTTCACTGAGCATATATTCCCTTTTGTAAACTGTAGTCATAGGATTTCTTCATTTATGAAATGTATTAGCATTATAACCTTATATAATAATTTCTTGTATTGAGTCACAATCTATGATTATCTTCTGATGGAATTATACTTGCTAATTCAGTAATAATATGGTAAGGCAACCAATGAATTGCATCCATTTTCAAGTCTTTACTAGACTGCTTTTCTGTCGTAACGTCAGACAATTTCAGGTACAAAATTTCAGTTTTTCTGCCGTCAAGTTCTGGGCATGGAGAAAAGTAATCCTTTTAAAATCATATAGTCTGAGCAGGTTGTAGTAGTTTCAGGTTTCGGGCACTCTCTTATTCTGTTGTCATTTGGAGGGGAAAAAAACCCCAACACCTAATTAAACTTACTGTTGTCCTGGAAATGCTTATGATGGAACTGCTTATGTAGTTTCAGAGTGGACGAATAACACCACCTCGACGAGCCCCATCTCCAGATGGCTTCTCTCCATACAGCCCTGAGGAAACAAATCGTCGTGTCAACAAAGTTATGCGAGCCAGGCTGTACTTGCTGCAGCAGATAGGACCCAACTCTTTCTTAATTGGAGGAGACAGCCCTGATAATAAATACAGAGTGTTTATTGGGCCTCAGGTAAAGGATGTTTTTGTGTTGTCTGTAGCTTTTATTAATTTATAGTTAATCTTGGAAAAATGTGCAAAACCAAATTAGATCGAGTTAGTCACCAACCCATGATAAGGGTTCTTTAAAGTAATGTTTAAAAGTTGTAATCTGTGCTCATGTAATATAAAGATCAGTTTGTATTTTGTCAAATATGTAGCAAGTATATTAGTTTTGTCTAAAGTTTCCCTTTAAAAAAAACCAAAAAAACCCCTCTAGTTTGGAAGCAATTACTATTGCCCTGTCCGTTTTGCATTCCTAGAAGTGGCTCTGAATTATGTATCTTAAGTACTTTTGGCCTAAATTTGGCCGCTTCATTTTCCTAGTTCTGACTCTGGAACACTTTATTTCTGCTATTCATGGGATATATATATAGATGACAAGCACATGACGTAATTCCTTTAATGGTGTGATAATTTCATTAATACCCATAGAGAGGCCCTTTTTGTAGACTTTCATAGTACTAATGTGATGCTGCATTGCGGAACATCTAAGTTTTTGAGTAAACAGAAGCATCTCATTTAGGTTTGATCGCTGTCGTGTTATGGGTATATGGTGATTATATGCATAAATTCCTTCTAGTATGAAGTGTAGCAATAGCTTCAGTTGATTTAAAAAAAAATTTAAAAGGGAGGGGGGTGTCAGTTGAAAACTGGTGTAATAACTCTCTGCTTTTCCATGTATATTCCTGAAAAATATTTTGGCAATTTACATTTTCTATAAGGCCATGAAAGAAGACATTTATGCCTATATTTGAAATAGTTTGCATAAATGACTACTTTTTGCAGGGAGTGGGTAGTATATATGCTATGATGCACTTAAATGTGGGAAAATTATCTATGTAATTATCAATTCAGTAGAACCTTAGCATATACTTTTCTTTGCAGACCTGTAGCTGTGGCCGTGGGACATTTTGTATTCATCTGCTGTTTGTTATGCTGCGGGTGTTCCAGCTTGAACCCTCAGACCCAATGCTCTGGAGAAAGACACTGAAGAACTTTGAGGTAATTGTTTTCTAATAGATCTAATGGCAGATCTAAAATACACTCCAGATAAGAGTCTTTGGGACATTGTCTTAAAAATGCTGAAAACTGTTGCTTTTCAAAGCAACAAGAATATATGTTTTTAATTATATCTTTAACTCAGTCTCAAGAACTTTGTAAGCAGAAAAAAAATAGCTGCAAATAAAAGATGTAACTAAAACATAGAGCACTGTAGTTTAGTAAGTGATTCAAATCTTGGAATTTCTACTCAAATTTGTATATTTGTCTCGCTGATAAACTGAAAGGTAAACAGAATTAGGGTCTTCAGAAGTAATTGGTTGTATAGCTAAAGCTGTTGTTTATTTTTAATAAGAAAATATGTTTTTGTTGTAAAGTGTTTCTTGTGATCTGTTTATTAGTAAGACTTCTGAAATTCCTGCTTCTGCTACTACTGCTAATGCATTATTGTGAAGGTGAATAGATCTTTTTTTAGCAATAGTTAAGCTTCAGTAATATTACTTTTAAGTACAAGCTATTCATAGCATAAATACGACTGTTGCTATCTTTTTCTGATGTTAGGTTGAGAGTTTGTTCCAGAAATATCACAGTAGGCGTAGCTCGAGGATCAAAGCTCCATCTCGTAACACCATCCAGAAGTTTGTCTCACGCATGTCCAATTCTCATACATTGTCATCATCTAGTACTTCCACATCTAGTTCAGAAAACAGGTTAGTATTTTTCTAAAGGAATTAAAAACCTTATTCTATAGTTTTCTTCTAATTTTGGAGGTTTAGAATCACCTACATTCTTTTTGTTCAAAGCTGCTTTCATGTCAAGCCATGTTAAGTCTCTGTATTTGCAAACAATCGACTCAAGCATACATTAGTCACTGTGGTACCAAGTGGGCATATTTGCTTTATAACTTCTGTTTGAAAAATGTTAAGTAGAGTTGTGAAACAAATTTTTTTGACCCTTTCTGAATCTGGGAAACAAACTTTTGAAATATAAGTGCAAGACTGAAGCATATATTAACTTTGGAAACCTGTTTGTGTGCATTTGTTCAAATGTTCACAGCATTTGTGCAAATGTTGACAAATGAAGAAATGTGATTTTTCTTTTTCTCTTGTTCTGCTTCGGAGAAATGCTTGTGCCTGTGACAATATACTGAAAAACTTTTGGGTAAATGCACTCTTGTTTTTTGTAAACATATGTTAAAAAATATATAACAATATAAGCATATATTTTAAAAACCCACTTCATGTAAAATGGGTAATTACATTATTTTAAGGAAGCTAATAAACTATAAGAATCTTAATAGTTTAAACAATATTAAGCAACGCCTTATTTATCAATTTTAAGTGATGTTTGATTCTGACACCCCCACCCCCCCGATTTCTACTACTTGAGTGCATTTACATGCTCTTTTCCTTGATTTTGGAAAGATACTGGTTAATTTTTTAAACAAGTGATTTGTGCATGCATTAGTGGGTGAACAGACATCTTCTAGAGGTCAAATGACAGAAGGCAACCTAAACTGAGGCTTTCTTTTGTGTAAAGGGAAACCTAACTTAAGGAGTACCTTGATATGTTACTTTGTGATAATAAGCCTACAGTTAGATGAATATATTCAGATAGGTTTATAATTCTGATGTACAGATTGTGACCTTAATTTCTTGTAATCTTTTACTTATTTTTCCAAACTGCCAAATTGTGTCGCTGTAAATAATTTGCATAAACAAAGCAGTTAAATACATAATCTACTCTGGAACTACTTATCTGGCAAGCCAGTTCCTTTAATGTAGATACGTTGTGTAGGAAAGAATAGAATAGAATTGGCTTCACTGGATTGTGAACTTCACTGCATTAGTTCTCGGTTTTTTACAGGATGAAAGATTTTTCAGTTGTTTGCCAGTACACCTGATGATTAGTTCCTAGCATTACTGGTTCAATGAGATAAGTTGCTGTTTTGTGCAAGTCTAATGTTGCATGATATAAATATTGGAGAACACTGAATGTAAGATTCATTTGAGTTAAAAGTTTAATCAGTTCTAATAATTACTGTGACTTGCAATTATTTTACTACTAATTCTTCAGAGATAAGTTTTACATTAATTCTTGTGTTCCTATACTTGCTGTGGCAATGAATTTTTCACTGTAAGCTTATTTTTGTGGATTTTTCAAGGCTAAAAACAGTGTCAACCATTTGCAAGGAAACAGAAGTGAATATATGTGTATAGAAATTTTTGCTATGAACAGTAAGAGTTTTGCACATTTAAACAATATTACAGAAGATTAAAATATGTGGTTTTCACTACGTGTTGTTGAAATTCAAAATAATTTTTCTGGCTAAATCTCTGGTTATACGTGTTTAAAAATTAAGGTGGGGTATATAAAATGGAAGCAGCATGTAAAACAGGGAATTTTTTTTTTTTTAAATCCCCATGTGATGTGTAGGTATGTTAGTGTTCATGTGAATCTATTGCATCTGTTTCTGTTTGTGGCAGACAGTTCTTGAGTGGCTGTTATCCTCTGTTAATTTTTTGAGTTTTACATAACGTTATTCAAATAGTGTTTACAGTTTCCTGTAATGGGCTAATGAGTACCTTGTGACTCAATATGCTGAAAGGAGTGTGATGGAAAACAATGTGGGTAGCTTTCAAAACATAAGAATTTCTTAGGTTTTCAAAACCAAATGATAAGTAAAAAAGCAAAGGCTGGTTTGTTTAAAGAAGCCCTAGGGGAAAAAAAAGTAAGTGCCCAAGGTTGGGCCTTTCAATCTCTAATCGGATTCTGACCTAGTTTGAAAAGATGTCAGGAATTTTATGACTTTCCCTTTCATTTCAACAAAGTGTTGTCTGTACTCAGTGCTTCTAAAAATTTGGTTGCTTACTTATCCAGACCAGGGTTGAGGAGAATGATTCATGAATAGCCTATAGTTATTTGGATTGACTGTTCCAAACTGGAAGTTAATCTTTTTTCACTATTAAAGCTTGTTCTGAATTCTGATATGCCACTTTTACAATCACAAATATCTATTTTTATAGTATGAAGGATGAAGAAGAACAGATGTGCCCCATTTGTTTGTTAGGCATGCTGGATGAAGAGAGCCTAACTGTGTGTGAAGATGGCTGCAGGAACAAATTACACCACCACTGCATGTCAATATGTACGCTGTCATCTTTGTGTTGTTAAGTTCTGGTGACTCTAAATATGCAAAAGTATTATAACTTAGTGTGTTTTCATTGGGGATTTTTGTTTGTTTTAGAAGTGAAAAAAAAAAACCCCAAAACAAAAAAACAAAACCCCCAAATCAGAAACCTGTTCTTAAGTGATGACAGATAGCTCTTTGATAGTTTGATATCTTTTGGGTACTATCGATATGCCTTATTTTATCAAGTTACTCACAAATCAAGTTTGTAATTTGATGCTTTGAGAAAGAAGTTAACTGCAGGTCTAGAAGTTTAAGCCTCTTTTACCCGAGTAAAGAGATGATGTCCAATTAGAGCAAGATTAGGAACAGACTTAGCCCTCTGTGATTTGCATGCAAGTCATCTGCTATCAGCTAGGATTACATAGTGAATTACCAGTACACTTACATACTACTTTAAATGAAGTACATAAAGAGTTACAGTTTGCTTTAACAAATAAAATTCCATCTCCCGTATTTTACTACTTTTGAAGAAGTATTGCCTATGTTTGAGGTACAAAAGGAACTGCATTTCAGTTCAAAACTTTTAATATTAATTGTAGTGCTAAACTGAAGCATTTTCTGTATGAAAAAAAAATGCTTAAATGCCTGTATTTCTCAGGCTGCTGCAAATGGCTCAGTTAAGAAGCACTTATCGTGAAACTAACCTTCTTCAGTAAAACTTAGAAATAGTAATGCCATCTTCTTGTTTTATATACTGTAAAACTGAAGTACATATTATCCTGTTGCTGTGTTTCAGGGGCAGAAGAATGCAGAAGAAACAGAGAGCCACTTATCTGTCCACTTTGTAGATCTAAATGGAGATCTCATGATTTCTACAGGTAAGGATTCAGTCTGTGTATAACAAACTGTCTGTTTCTGGATCCTTAGTTGATGTTCCTAAATATACTGAAGTATTTACTTCAGTAAATGTTTCATTTGTTAATCCACGTTATTTGTTGTTAATCTGTAGTCATGATTTGCCAAGCCCTGTGGATTCTTCTGTTCTCCGTGTGGTTCAGCAACAAACTCAGCAGCAATCTACAGCTGGATCACAGAGAAGAACTCAAGATAGCAATTTTAACCTTACACATTATGGGGTCCAGCACATCCCTTCTGCCTATAAAGATTTAGCTGAGCCATGGATTCAGGTAGCTTTTACTTTGTAAAAGAAGCTTCAAATGCAAAAACTGATTTTGAACTGTTTTGCTAGATTCGTCATACTAATAATTCAAAAACTTACTCTGAATCCCATCAGCTTTATGGTTGATTATTATTGGAAAGAATTATATTTAACTTGCATCAGAAGAGAAGGTTTTCCAGTCTTGTTTCAACTGGGGTTTCAGTTTTGGACTCCCATCTCAGGACTCATATTAAAGGTCCATGTGATAAAATGTAGTATTCTTAACTCTAGCTTTGGTTGTGCAAGTGTGACATAAATATAAAGTTGGCACTTACTGTTACCCAAGTTGTGCTGCAGGAGCTGAATGACCTAAATAACTTCTAGAGTCAGGAGGTGGATTCAGCTGAGCAGGGGTCACACTTAAGTGAGAGAACTCGTATCACCTATCCATTCCAAGTCTGCTCTAATTTTTGTCTGGTATAGCCGGACTTTGGTTTCAGGGTTGTTTATATCAATGTCTAGAAATAAACTCTATACTGAAAAAATAAAAATTCAAAGTGAATGAAGCCATCCATATAGTCATCCTCCCACTTCTCTTAACAGAGTTTTTGGAGAACCAATGACTTACCATTTATGATGTTTCATTTCTATCACAGAATCTTTTTTAAGACACTGTACTTTCTGACACATTTTTGCTGTCAGACTTCTTAAGGTGATTTTTTTTACCAGAAACATTTCTTTCCTCTTTTTGATTGCTCTTCTTAGGTACTTCAGTTGCAGTATCCTTCAGTTTGACTCCTGTAACATTGCTTTTTTCCTTGGCAGGTATTTGGAATGGAGTTAGTTGGCTGCTTGTTTTCTCGAAACTGGAATATACGAGAGATGGCACTTAGACGTCTTTCCCATGATGTTAGTGGTGCTCTATTACTGGCTAATGGTGAAGGCACTGGAAATTCTGGAGGTAGCAATGGAAACAACACAAGTGCTGGAGCTCTGGGAGCAGCTAGCGGGTCATCTCAGACCAGTATCTCAGGAGATGTGGTGGTGGAATCCTGCTGCAGTGTGCTGTCCATGGTCTGTGCTGACCCTGTCTACAAAGTGTATGTTGCTGCTTTAGTAAGTAGCCATTTACTCATTGTATTCTAGTAATTTTGAAGTTACTTCATGTTTGAAGGGGAGGGAAAGGGAAGGAGATACATGAAGTCAGGAATACTAGTAATTGTTGTTGAGCACCACTGGTGACTTAACTTTTAACCATCATCTGAAAGCAGGATGAACAAAATCCTCAGCAAGAACGAAATGGCATGACTCCCCTGGCCAAATATAAGGAAATGCTTGCCACAGTGCTAAGTATTAACAGTACTTGTATGACTAGGTTCTTTCCAGTCTCAAAGAATACATGACTAATTCCAACAGTGCATATGTAGTAAGCTATTTATCCTTTGAATGTTTCACTGATCTTTTGAGTACAATTTTATAAAACTATTTACAACTCTCTCAAACAATTTAAAAACCATGCAGCTAATTTGATTTCATATGTATTGCTTATTTCCTTTCTCTTAGAAAACTTTAAGAGCCATGCTGGTATATACTCCCTGTCATACTTTGGCAGAGAGGACTAAACTACAGCGACTTCTTAAGCCAGTTGTTGAGACGATATTAGTTAAATGTGCAGATGCCAACAGGTATGGTGTCTCATGACCTTCAAATTTATTTTGGATTGTTACTGAAATGTCTTGAAGCTTCATTTGTTGCTATTTATGTGGAACTAGGAGACCGTTTATAGTTGGTGGTGAAATAAAATGTGTGGATCATAAGCGTAAATATATCTTGTTTTTGTTAAAGTCTAATTGCTACCAACAAACTTCTGGCTTGAAAGATGTAGGCTTTGAAGGCACCTGTATTTTTCCAACATAATAGATCTTAAATGATACTTTGTTTTCCTAAGGCCTTTCTTCCTCCTTAAAATAAAGGAAGATGTTAGGTGCAGTCATCAACCATTCCCTCCATCTTAGTTGATATTGCTTTTGTCTAATTCTCATGACTCACCTTTAAGCAGTCACAAGTACCCTTCAGCAAGTACCAATCACGTATGTTTCCTACTTCAACAAAAGCTGTTGTACATCTGTGCCATGAAGTGTTAACATAACACTTCTACTTTTTATTTCACAGTCTAATGTTAGGAGATGGCTGTCCTGAGTGAATGCCCTTGGCATTTCTGGCTTGAGTAGGCCTTGTCTTCCTGTTCCAAGCTACCCCATTTGTTCTGCCAGACCAACCATTTCTTCACCTGTACTGTAAACTAGATGCAGACGTCCACCAGCTTGACTTTTGTCTCTTAGGTTTAGCTCCTGAGCAGCATTTCTTCTGTAACTGCAGCTAAAGATGCCCCAGCAATAGTCTTAGCAATACAATATCTAAAGTTAAAGGAATAAGTGAAATAGAACTGTTCCTTGTGTTGCTGCATTCCTGGATTTGGCCTTTTTTTGCAAGAGGATGAGGTCCTATTGGGGTTTTTGTTTATTTATTATGGATAGACATTACATTTCTGGATGTATCCTTGTAAAAAATGTCACAACTATTGGTAGCTTACACATAGAGAATTATAGAAATGTATTGGAATAAAGTGATGTGAAATCATTTTCCATGCCCAGTTCCAAGCTAATGATTATTGAAATATAATGATTAGAATGTTTTTCCTTGAAAGCATCTGCTAAGAGTTATTTTTTGTTTTTAATTTCTTATAGTCGAACAAGTCAACTTTCAGTCTCAACACTATTGGAGATGTGTAAAGGCCAAGCAGGCGAGCTGGCAGTTGGGAGAGAAATACTTAAATCTGGTAATAATAGCTCTTCATATATAATTCAGTTACAATTACAAGTGAATATATTGAAGTGTTTTAAATTTAATGCAGGATTTATGCAATATCAGCACAGCAAAGAGAACAGTATTTCAGCAGTTTGGCAGGGGGATAATTTGGGCACATGATGTGTATTTTTATATGATACAGTTCTGATCTTTATTTAGATCAGAATTTAGACTGTGAACATATCTAATCCTTATTTTATCAACTTTTTTTTATAGGGTCCATTGGTATTGGTGGTGTTGATTATGTCTTAAATTGTATTCTCGGAACCCAAACTGAGTCTAGCAACTGGCAAGCGCTACTGGGTCGACTTTGTCTAATAGACAGACTTCTGTTGGAATTTCCTGGTGAATTTTATCCCCACATTGTCTGTGGAGATGTTTTACAGGCTGATACCATAGTAGACAGGTATTTGCTTACCCTATGTGACTATTACTCTTCGTAGTTGAATGTGGTGTTGGTGATTTCTTCAAAAAAAAATAGTTGTTCTAATTCCTGTAAACAAATAGTATATATTTATATGCAAAAATGCACTTTACAGAGTAAATGGTTGCCTTGTTTAAAAACTTCTGACCTGTAAATCAATTTTAAAGCACCAGTGCAGCAATAAGTTTCCTTTCTACAGCAGAACTGACAGCTAAGTATGTTATCTTGAAGTGGCTTTCTTGGCACTAGTTAACTAGAGCATATCAGGATATAAAACACCTCTTTTCTTTTTTTTAGGTATAAGAAACTTCTCTCCCTCTTAACTCTCGCCTTGCAGTCAATTGACAATTCCCACTCAATGGTTGGTAAACTGTCACGGAGAGTATTTTTGAGTGCAGCAAGAATGGTGGCAAGAGTGCCCCATGTTTTTGTAAAGCTGTTAGAGATGTTGAGTGTGACAAGCTCAACTCATTATGCAAGGATGCGTCGACGTCTGATGGCAATAGCAGATGAAATGGAAATTGCAGAAGCCATCCAGCTAGGCATGGAAGAAATGCAGGCTGGGGAATGTCGACATGAAGACTTTTTGCAGCTACCTGTACCAGATAACTCTCCAGAAGCTACAGAAAGTAATACTCCTAACAATACTGTCCAGTTATCAGGGAAAAGTGGGAAAGGTTTAAGTGATAAAAAACTGAGTGCCAGTCCAGAGGACATTTCTGAGATGCTGGCTGGCCTTGCTGTGGGACTTCCTGTTTCACCAGCAACCACTGAGCAACCAAAGCCAGCCATTCAAACAAAAGGAAAACCCCACAGTCAGTGTTTGAACTCTTCTCCCTCATCCAGTCATTCCCAGTCACTATTCCCAACGCTTTTGTCTCCTTCAAACCCATCTGTACCAGCTGGCACTGTAACAGATGTCTCTAAACTTAGACCTCAGGGATTCGTTCCCTGCAAAATCCCTTTACCTTCTCCTCAAACACAGCGGAAACTTTCTCTCCAGTTTCAGAGAAACTGTTCTGAAAATAAAGAACCAGAGAAACTTTCTCCAGTTTTTACCCAAGCCAGGCCGTTGCCATCCAGTCACATACACAGGCCAAAGCCATCACGACCCACACCAAGTGATGTGAACAAGCAGGGAGAAACCTTAAAAAACAGTATGACACTTGACCTGAATGATATTTCACAGTGTGATGGCAATAGTAGTAGTAGCAGCAGTGCAGTTATACCAAGTGAAGAGACAGTGTTCACACCAGTAGATGAAAAATGTCGATTGGATGTTAATGCAGAGCTCAACTCCAGTATTGAGGACCTACTTGAGGCCTCCATGCCAACGAGTGATGGCACAGTTACATTCAAGTCTGAAGTGGCAGTTCTTTCTCCTGAGCGGGCAGAAAATGATAATACTTACAAAGATGATGTAAATCATAATCAAAAATGCAAGGAAAAGATGGAAGCTGAAGAAGAGGAAGCTTTAGCTATCGCTATGGCAATGTCAGCATCTCAAGATGCCCTGCCAATAATTCCCCAACTACAGGTCGAAAATGGTGAAGATATCATAATCATTCAGCAGGATGTAAGTATACATATGGGAATTTAGTACAAGTCTCAGCTGAGGTTCACTGAATTTATAAAGCAGTGCTGTTATATTTCCAAAGTTACGTAAAACACAAAGGTACTCAATATCCTCTCCTAGGAGTTGGAGTATGAACATTCTGCCACTTGAGGGTGCTAACAGAATCTTTCTGTGGTTATTAAGAAGTTTAGAGAAGGTATTTGGAAGAGAAACATCATGTCATGTACCAATCTTTAAAATGGCAAAGAAGGAAGTGTAAAAGTGGGGAAACCAGGAAATGAGAACAAAGTTTTTAAGCAGGAGTAGAACTGTACTGAGTCTTAATGCTGATTTACTTTGAAGGCAATTGTACAAAACCAAACTAATTTCCGAAAGAAAAGGCAGAGTTGGAAGAGATCCTCTTGTTGGCACATCTTGAGAGAGATGTGAGATACTTTAGAAGTCAGAAAAAAGATATTTGTTTGCAAATAGACAAAAGCACAAGAAATAAGAATGGAGAAAGGAGTATTTTATTTGTGGTGCTTTGCATGAAGTAACAATGTGTGAAGTGTAAAATGGGAGAAATAAATTAAGTAGAAACATGATTTTGGTCGTGCTTACTATAGGTGCTAACTAAAACCTTAAATAGACATGAGATCAGGAATAGAAAAAGGTCTTGCTCCTATTTGTGTCATTAAATCTTGCCTTTCACCTTCAGGTAGTAACACAGAGGAGGTGCTCTGTTCTTAGATACAGTAGGAGTATGTGGATTATGGAATACACTAGTGTTCTGGTCTCAGCTGAAACATGTCTAACATGCAGTATGAAGAACTGCAAGGGACAGGAGGGACATATAAGCTTGGATATTTCATAACCTTCCAGAATAACTACATTTTAGATGCATGCTAGTAAACATGGAATTGATTTGGAATTTAATTTGCAGACACCAGAAACTCTGCCTGGACATACCAAAGCAAAACACCATTACAGAGAAGATGCGGAATGGCTTAAAGGTCAGCAAATTGGTCTTGGAGCTTTCTCGTCCTGTTACCAAGCTCAAGATGTAGGAACAGGGACATTAATGGCTGTAAAACAGGTAAATACTTCAAATACTTCACTTTCTTGAATATATTGTGCTTGTTCTTTAGTAATTCTTTGGAATATTAAATATAAATGTTCTCTGCTCTTACAGACTTCTTGTGTTCTTGCTTCCTTTGCTCCCTGTCGTGTGTTCTCACATAATACATAATTAAAAGTCTTTATGTGCATGGTATTAACATAATATTTTCAGTCTTTTTCACTTCTCCTTAAAATGAAAGAAAAAACTATACTTTTTTAATATTCCCATTTTCTTTCATAGTTCTTCAAATGCATTTTTGCTTTTATCAAGTTCATAAATCAGTGACAGTTAGGAATGGAGCCCAGATCTCTTGATTCCAAATTAATGCCCTATTTGCATGGTAGCTATTAAAAGTAGCTTCCCCTTGTCAAGATTTTTTTCCCCTAAAACAGTTTAAGCAGAGGAAATGTAGTTTAATGCTTGTTTCCTCTGATCCAACAGCCAACTCTGAGGCAAGCATTTTTAATACATAAATTAATAGATACAGAAGTGTAACTGAGAAAAGGAGGCCCAAAATAACATGCTTCACTCAAGATTTTTTTAGGTTCTAGATGTGATTAAATCTTTCACAATTAAGGTGCCCTTGGTCTGATCAGTGATACCAACATAGAGGGTATCTTAGTCCTAACATTTTCTTGTTAATTCTAGAATGAACTTATACCTGTGGAATTGAGCAATTTCAAAACATTTAATCAGGGAAAGAATATTTGTCATCAGCTATTCCTTCTTTGAAACTCTCTTGCTTGTGAAAGAGTAGGACTGTCCATGTAGTCCTTGTGGCTCCTTCTAGAGAGACGATTCTGATGCCCAGGGGAAATGCTCTGCAGCATACCATTGTTTTGGATTTAGTATGGACCAGAGCTGGGGTTGGCTCCAGTGCCATTACAGGACTTCTGATCTGCTCCACTCCCCCTGTCCCCAACCCCCCAGATTTCTGGGATAAGAGGTTTAGTTATGAAACAGTATGGTTAAACTGGTAAAAATCTTACAAATAACAACACTGGCAGAATCTCATTTCAGGCCTTATCTTTCTTTCTTTTCTTCAACATCTGAAAAAAAAATTTTTTTTCCTAGTTTAAGCAGAGGAGAAGGAAGTTTCCCCACTCCATACTTGAAAAGATTTTTGTTGGTATTTCCCCAGATCACTCTTAATTTTCTATGACTGTCTCACATGGAGATATTTTTTCAGCTGAAGGGGCTTCAGATAAAAGTATACTGGCTACTTCCAGATGGTGAAAATGGATGAAGAACCATCCATTCCTGTTACTGTACTGAAGGGGGGGGTTACAGGACTGGTGTAAATCTGAATATCATATTTCAAAACAGGTGACATATGTCAGGAACACATCATCTGAGCAAGAAGAGGTAGTTGAAGCACTGAGAGAAGAAATAAGGATGATGAGTCATCTGAACCATCCTAACATTATTCGCATGTTGGGTGCTACATGTGAGAAGAGCAACTATAACCTCTTTATTGAATGGATGGCAGGTAAACAACTACTGTGGCAAAGAAAAGTAAAATATCAGTTGAGTCTCGAACTGTGTAGTTTCATACTGCATTTTGGATCACTTCAGTTTGCAAATTTGTACCTTCATTGCTGTTGGTAACCAGTATAAAGGTCTCCTTACAGAACAGTTTCAGTGGTCATAGCAATATTCTTACTGGTGCGTCCGTTTTTTGATTTGGAATTTTCGATATCTAATCTGTCATACAGTTAAAACAGTTGGAAGCCTGAACAAAAATTATACTACTTTTTCCTCAATTTCTGAATCTAAATAGGGATTTAGAAACATTGAGACACAGGCACTTCAGTTGGAACTACGTCAAACTTGCATTTTCAGTGTACCTGTGTAACTTTAACTTATTGTTAAAAATAATTTTGCTAGCAAGTTTGGAATACCTGTCACTTAGTTTTGTCCCAAGCACTTTCATTAAAATTTTGTGAGGTGACACGAAAAGGCATTTAAGAACTTGAAGTAAACTCCTAATAATACGTAGTAAGCAGGATGCTTTGGAAAAAAACATGTTCAAATCTTAAATATATTAAGCAGTAATTTAGTAACAAACAGTTATCTTAAAACAAAAATCTTTTCATTATTATATAGAGCAGGGACAAGAAACTCTATATCCTTTTTTTAAGAAGGAGCTTTATTAATTTCATCAATGGGATTATATGTTGTTGCCATCCAGTTACCAAGACTAGATTTGGTGTTTTATGCATCCTTATTTCTTACAAAAGAAAGCACTGCACCTTAACTTGCATTCTTTGGCAGAAACCACTTAGCAATACCAGAGTGATAACAAGCAAAGCTCAAGTATGTGTTATTACAAGCAGTAGTGCAGAAAGCATTTTCTCAAAACTAAGGGGGTGTTTTAACTTTTTAAGTATAATTTTTCTGAAGTAATATTATTTAGATAATGAAATGTCAGGAATTGTCTTTACCTCATTCAAACCCAATTTATATTAGAATACTTTGAGAAGCACAATGGAAATCCAAAATCTTGATGATCTATGTATCGGTTTTGGAAAACAGAGGAAGATACCGCTTTTCGTTCCTTCTCTACTTGCTTCTAAATGTTGGTACTTGGATGGTAACAAAAGTAAATTAAGATCCTCAGAGGGAATGCTTACAGGAGGCTTCATATCTCTATTACCCCAAAGAAATCTAGTGTTCTGCTGCTTAAATGTATGCAAAATGTGGATAAATGTGTAGTTTCCTATTGGCAACAGTACTTTGTACACTAAGGGATTTGTACATTCTTTTAAGGAAGTATAAAATCATTAGGAAGCATGAAGACTTAATGTCTTTAACTTGTACAGTTCCAGGTAGAAAGTAGTTAAGTAACCATGTATATTATTTTTTGCCTATGAAACTTTTTGTTGTTTCTGGCGGGGGCGGGGAGAAACCTCGTTGGGAATACCAAGGCCAAGTCTGAATTTTAGGAGGCAATGGTGCACACTACCAATACAAAACATAAGGGTGGATAAAATGCATTTTTTTATCTTCTAGGAGGTTCAGTTGCTCATTTGTTAAGTAAATACGGAGCCTTCAAAGAATCAGTTATTATTAATTACACAGAACAACTGTTACGTGGCCTTTCTTACCTCCATGAGAATCAGATAATCCACAGAGATGTTAAAGGTGAGAATCACTTAGAATGTCTTTTAAAAAGGAATATTCAGAAAGCAGCATCTATTTTGGCTTGAGATCTATTGCTTCTCTCAGATACCATCTCAAGAGTGGTATTTCTATTGGGTTTGATCATTCTGAAGAATCTTTAATTACCAAAATTAATCAGAAAGTTCGTAGCATGATTGGGGGTATTTGCTACCTGTGCCGATAGTTTAGAAAAATCGGTTTTCTCAATTTTGCAAAATTCAAATAAAATATGAAGTTGCTGTATTGCTTTAAAGATTGCTAGTTAAATTAATATGAATGTTTACATTGAAATGATAGGAAAATCTGTGAATAAGCCAGGAAAAAGAGGTCAGGTTTCTAATACATAGGAATATTGTGGTCAGTTTTCTTCCTTCATCCTAACTGAACATAAATACAGTTGTACAGTGTTTGAGCAAAGTGTGGACTTTATTGGGAAATACCAGTCTTACTAAAATTTTCCCTTTAATGTCACTGTAGCTGTCCATGAACTGGAGAGATATCCAGATAAGTAGCAACATAGCAGTGGCAAATATTTGTCTTTCAATATTTCTTCTTAAAATAGGAAAACTTTTAATTGCTCTGTAATTCTTTTCAAGACAACTCAAAGTTGCTTAAGGATGAAATAAGTTTAAATTTCAGAGGGAGCTGCAGGCAACGAAAACCTCCAGGGTTTTAGGTCACCATTTTCTTTCATTATTCCATCTCCAGGCATTGTTCCAGAATCCTGTGTTTGCCCTACTTGGAAAGTTTGATTGTTTCTCTAAATCTCTCGGACAGCCTCAAGCTCAGTATCATTCAGGCATAACAGAAAAGTGACATTATTATACTTTGTCCTTGATTTTTAGTTTTCCTTGATATTGGGGGTGGGGAACATCAACCTATTTATAGTTTTGAAATGGAGGGAGGAAGAGTGTCTGTTCATCCTTTTGCCTTTAATAGAAAGCCAACTAGCAGTATTTTTATTATGCTGTTGACAGGTGCCAATTTGCTAATTGACAGCACAGGTCATAGATTAAGAATTGCTGACTTTGGAGCTGCAGCCAGGTTGGCATCAAAAGGAACTGGTGCTGGGGAGTTTCAGGGGCAGTTGTTGGGAACTATTGCATTTATGGCACCGGAGGTAAGAAACCAGTTTTGGAAGTTACTTCAAGTTTGTTTGAACTCTTTAAGCTAATTCATACAGCCAAATAACAGAAAATTGCTGTATATCCTTCAAATATGTTTTAAATGTACTTGTTCTAAAGCATAGGAATGATTCTAGCGTGGCGATAATGACATTTCATTCTCACTGTCAAAAGTTGTTTTAAGTCGCTTGCTACAAGCTGTGTCTATCATAAGTATTGTTACTAAAGCCCAAATGACCATTTTGGTCAAAAGCTAACCATTGCAAGGTACTTTGCTTTGCCCCTTGATCAGGCATGTTATTTACTAGCTCTCTACAGCTGTATAAATCTTACGGCATTTACATCACTGATCACTCTCTCAACCTGAAATGTTAATCAGAGTGCACTTGGTTGATTTTTTTTTTTTTTCCCCCCCATCTAAATTACTTAGAGTTAAGATACTTGGAAGTGGATAATCTGAGGTTTGGTCTGTCTGTTCAGGTTCTGAGAGGTCAGCAATATGGTAGGAGCTGTGATGTGTGGAGCGTTGGCTGCGTTGTTATAGAAATGGCTTGTGCTAAACCTCCCTGGAATGCAGAGAAACACTCCAATCATCTTGCTCTGATATTTAAGGTGAGGTATTTTGTTGCTACCAATATGCTACAAAAGACACTGACTCATATACAGCAATGTGAATTTTAGAAAAGTATACAAGCAGTAGGGTTGTTGCAATAGCTCTTTCTTTATATTGGAGCTGTTAGTACAAAATCAATACTGATACCAACATAATTATACTTGCTTGTTCAAAAAAAAAAAAGCTACCAACACAATAATATGCAGAAAAAGCTCTGTTCTAAGACATAAATACATAGTGTAACAGGCTAAAAAAAAAAATTGGGAATAGAGTTGATCTTGACTCCAGGCAGAAGATTGGGATTTGAACTCTTTCTTGCAATCCTGTAAAATACAGGAGCAAAAGAAGTTTTTCTACCATAAAACATTTATGTGTGTATTCATATTTCATAGTGGGGAATGTCCTGTGGTAAAAACCTGATGTTCCACATTCAGATTTTGCTGAAACATATTTACCATTATGCCATGCTATATATGAATATTGTCCCTCTCTTTTCTAGGTCATCCATTTTGGCATTCATGTTTCTTACTAAAATCAATTAGGTATATCTTACTCTAAAAGTCTAGTTGAACTGTAGGCATGAATGAAGAAAATACTGCCGCAAGTTAAGAAAGTGATTATTAGCATTTTCACTGGCATGAGTCAAGAAAGTGTTTCCATGAAACCGAACTAGCAGAGCAGTATTCAAAATATGTTCTAGTTCAGCACAAATCACTTGCGATAAGTGATGTAATTGTCTTGGTTCTATGTCTGTATAAATCTGGTGGTGCTGCTCTGGTGTTCTCAGTCATCTTACTTATTTTCTAAAGAAGATCAAAATTAATTTGGTTGGGAGTGATCTGCATCTATCTGAGAAAGATTGCCCTTTGGGATGGTAGCAGAAATACAGTAAAGACAATGCAAGAGAGCATACCATACCCAGCTTAACGTAGCATAATGTAACATCGCTCAGCTTAATATATCTCCATGTTGGCTTATGCTAGTTAACAGTGATGGCAACTAGCAGACTAAAGAATACCCGATGTATGGCATAAGAGCTTTTCTTATGACCTGCTCAGCAGATGGCCCCTACAGAATCTTGCTGTAAGAAGAAAATTTAGAGAAAAGTGCAAGGAGAGAGGTAGACTGTAAAAGGCCATAGGCATAAGAGCAACTTAAGACCCATTTCATAAAATGGAAGCAGTAATGTAATCTTCAAACTGCAGTAGGAAATATGCTAAGTGGAGAAAAACTCATAAATATAACTAGTCAGCTGAAAATCATCAGCTTGTGGAAGGTTTTTGGCATAGGAGAGGGGGCTTAAGAATCACTGACTTCTAAAAAGTTATTTTCCTTTTATTCAGATTGCTAGCGCCACTACTGCTCCATCAATCCCTACACATCTGTCTCCTGGCTTGAAAGATGTGACTCTTCGGTGTTTAGAACTTCAACCTCAGGACAGACCCCCATCAAGGGAGCTGCTGAAACACCCAGTCTTCCGTACTACATGGTAGCTACTAAGGCTGACATACTGGAGAAGATGCTACTGAATATACAATAACTGTCTTACAATTTGCTGTGCTTAATGGCACTGCATTATTCTGCTGGCCTTAATGATACATCAAGGACGTAAGGCCAGTAGAGGACCCTACCTAAGTATGTGATTGACAAATCAAGATCTTTACCTAAGCTCAGTATGCAACATTTCAGAACTTGTGCAGAGATTTGTAAACTGTGCCTTTTCAAACATCTGGCTCTATGTGAACACAAAAGCATTCTTCCTTAAATCTGCATGATTATTTAGCAGAGAAGTGATTTTTATTTTATTTGGAGCACTTTTTCAGCAATATTAGCAGCTGAGGGGCTCAGGATCTATTTTAATATAGCAATCACTGTTCCATTTCATATCATGTAGATGTAAGCAGAGGGTTCTGCAATTAGTCAGTTTTCAGCACTGGTTAAAAGGAAGTTCTGTATCTGTCCTTTTTAATTACACAAAGTTCTCTGAGTAACAAATCCAAACATTGATGGATACTTTAAAAAAACATTTTGCCTTCCTTTAAAGTAAGAGCAGGCAGTTGTGGTTCACTGTGCATTTACTGCTGGCCATGTAATTTCTTTTGAAATTAAAGTTTGTTTTCATTGTATTTTTAACTTTCAGGGAAAGGGGATCTTTTAAAATAGTCTTTAGAAAAAGATGCAAGCTGTGTCATAGAACATCTTGCTGATACAAGAGTTTTAAAAACAGATTTGCTGGAAATCTGGAATAAAATAAAATGGTACCTTCAACAAGGCAGTGTTGAAGGTTTAGATAGCATGTGTTATTTAAAAAATAAAACAGAAAAACAAGGTTGTTCTGCATAAAACAACCTAGTCTGAATCATGCTAAAGTTATTGAGCCTTCTTTTCATATAGCAGTTTCTTCTAGCAAATGGTGTAGAGAAGTTTCAGTCAAAGGCCCCAAATGCAGCTCCCACTGAAGTTTATGGGAGACTTTGTCCTGTATTTCAGCGGAAGCGGGTGCCAACTATGAGCAAATCTCATTCTTTGTGTAAAAAAACTGAGGTTACATTTGCTACTGATAACAAGTTTTACCTGCTGTTTTCCTTCTGCCGTACATCATCTATTTACTGTAGCCATTAGTGATAATTTAATTTGAAAATGTTAAAAATACTACCATAAGAAAGTTATTTATTTTAACAAGAAACAAACTTGGACTTGAAAAGCAAGACAAAGTAAAATGTGAAGTAAAGCTTCACCTGTAGTGCAAAACTTGTGTCTTTTAGCAGGTGTGTTTTTTTTTTTAAAACAGGTTTTTAAAATAATTTAAAGGCAGGTTTTTAGATTCTGATGCATGTAATTCTGAAGGAAAATGGCAGCTTTTCTTTTGCTTTTTTAAGATGGGGATCTTTTTAAATCAAATACTGATTGTGTTTAATCCATTTGGAAAAAAATACTGTTAATGTTTTAACTCTTCAGAAGCCAGTTGGATTGTTGGACTGAAATAGAATTGGTTATTTTCAAAGACTCAGGACAAACTGAATAAGCTATAGTACGTTAAAAATGTACAATACAATTGGAAGTAAAACATCTTAAAGATAAGTTTACAGGAATGATAGTGCTCATACTAATTAAAAAAAGCAGTGTCATTAGTTGTGAATGTGTTTCTTTTGGAAATTTTACATTCCTTTGTTTTGGAAGATTGGCAGACTTTGAAGAGTTAAACAGGTAATACCGAAATGTGAAGTTTGGTAGCTCTAACTGTTTTGTACTTGACTTTTTTTTTTTGACCACTTTAGAATTTCTCATTCTAATAAGATTGTTTCCAAGTCTTTTCTTATGTGCAAGCTTTAAAGGATGCACTCTTGCCAATTCATGTACTGGAAGATCAGTTGTCAGATTAATACTGTTTCTGGCAGAAATGTAAACTGTATAAACTGATGAACCTCAGCTAATCAGTATTACTTTGTAGATCACCATGCCTACCACATTTCAAACTCAAACTGCCTCTAGGTGTCCAAATGCATTTGTTTGAGTTTGTTTGCGTTTCCCTCAGCTTGCTGGTAATTGTGGTGTTTTTAAAATGCAGATGTGATGTAATATTCTTATTTTCTTTGGATCAAAGCTGGACTGAAAATTGTATTGTGTAATATTTTTTTGTGTTCTTAATGTTATTTGGTACTTAAGTTGTAAATAACGTCTACTGCTGTTTATTCCAGTTTCTACTACCTCAGGTGTCCTATAGAGTTTCTTCTACCAAAGTTCACTTTCACAATGAAATTATATTTGCTATGTGACTGATTCCTAAGACTTCCAGGGCTTAAGGGCTAACTTCTATTAGCACCTTACTGTGCAAGCAAATTTTACGGAGATCTCTGGGTTAAGAAATTTGGCTTCATTGTATCCTTTGTTATTTTAAATATATCAAGATATTTTAATTAAAAGTTTTTACCCCATTGAACCAATTTTATATAGTATAATTTGTACCTATTTTGGTGTCTTTTGTCTTTATAGTAAATAAAAGTTTTTGAACAAATTTTGTCCTTTGTTTATTGTAATATAAACATGTTCAGTTTACTGATGTGAATAAAATATTTCTGGTACATTTCACTGTTTATACACAATTTCATAAGACTCGATACATCAAGACTTAGTTTCTAGTATTAAATGGCACATATGAATGAGTATTGGCTGATACGTGTATCTTAGGTGTATCAATAAAGAATGCTTAGATAAAGGGCAGCAACAAACACTAATTTTTTTTTAATCAATTATAAAGGTAGGAACTTCTCATAAGACAACAGTGTATCTATGAACCTCATTTGCTTATGCCCTTAGATCAAACATTAAATGTCTAAATTTTGTGTTACTGCAAATGTAACTATTAATTACCAAGTCAGGTGAGCTGATTTGGCCAGATGAACTCTGGAGCAATTGAGGTGTATCTTCGAAGTCAATCTGCTATTTTGTTTTCAGTGAAATCATTATGTTGCTTGTGATTTAAGTAGCAAACGTAAGTCTTTCCTTATTCAGGCAATCTGAATATGTATTGCAGAGCTAGGGCTTGTTTCAGTTGCTTGTCTTTCTCCTGATTTTTTTTGATATTTTTAAAATTAATCAATTTTTTGATAGTTGAAAATTAAGTTCAAGTGTTCTGTAGCCTGTTTTGTGACAATTAAATTCTACATTTTGAAGGATCACTTATGTGACTTTTTGCAAATAGAGATGAACATATCAATTCACCCGTAAAAATTGGCAGCAGAAATATTCAGATAAATTCTAATATCTGATTTTTAAAATCAGAAAAATGTACTAACTGAAATGTCAAGAAGGAAAATATATGACAAGGTTTAAATAAAAGATAAATTGAGTGTTATGTATTTTATTTACTGTAGAACTCCTGAATCTTACAGTACTGTGTAGTAATTATAACGTTGCAGTCTCCTTTTTAGGAACAAGGGATGGCAGAGATCACCTGTCCCCAGCAGTTGGCAGTAAATGTCAAAGACACCTACTTACAGAACCAAATGTCTTCATTTGCTAAAGGGCATGTTCAGTTCTGCAGGCAAGTAGTAAGCTATGCCCGTTTTTCTTTCTCTGGTGGCAATAACATTACATTCTGTCTTCTACATGATTGTCACAGGTTAAAGTCTGATAGTGTTTTATCTTTGCAAGTTCTCACTGAAAGGTAGTGATTGCTCCAGAACATGTTGGAGTGTCGCGAGGATCGTGTACTTCCTCTTCATCTGAGTGGGCAACTTGCATGCGTGGCTGTTCTGACCTGACTCTGCCCACCTCCCCAGAGAGTGTATTTCCCTTACTAACTTTTCTCCCATTGGTTGGTCTTCCTTGCTGAGCTGAATCACGAATGTGATAGTCTTGCTTTTAAGAGCCAAAATATGTGTATACTGCGGCAAACATGAATGTTGTTTTCTTGTAATAGACACAGCTGCTGAAATCCAGAATTTTAAGTTGTGAATGGAGACCTTTCTTCCCTGTCATTACCAGGAAAGTCCAGAAGATGGCAGGAAAGCATTTTGAGGCAGCCACTGTGCCATTTCCTTTTATTTCCCTCAATTATTTTGGTTTGCAACATGTCATCATCACTCAGTTCCTGTTCTCAGAAAAGATGTGCAAGGCCAACAATAGAATTAAAGTGAATATGGGGTAAATCAAGAGGTGATTTATAAATATTTGCAAGGTTCTGAGATGGGAAGTTAATTCTGTTTGTTTCACTGCTTTGGCAGGCCTGCCTCACAAAATCCCAAACTCTTGGCAAGAGTTCAGGTCCAGACATAGGAGTATAAGCCTTGACAGTGGTTTGAGGTTTGATTTCTCTGTTCACCCCAAAGCCAATTCTCAAACACTAGCTCCATATAATGATTATTTTTTAAACTAGTTTCCTAAGAAAGTAAGAGCATGTCATGTTCTCATTTTCCCAGTAACTTTTGACTTCATGGGCAGATTTTAACTAAAATGGCAGATAAGGAGTAGCACCCAAAGATGTAAGTTTTATGAAAGTAGGTACCCAAGCAGAGAAGGGAGAAGAGTGGCCAAGGAGAGGATAACATTAGCCTTATCTTGATATCTCTTAATGATTTGTAAAGAATTATTTGGGGGCCTTTGTTAGTTTTTGAAGACCAATTGCTGAGCAATTGTTTTCTTCACTAGATTTTTTGTGTATTTAACAGACGATGGTAGAACGTGGCACCAAAAGAGCTTATGTCTCACCCCACACGCACTTGAGTCGTAAATGCTCATGATTTGTAATATACCCCTTCTGCCTGGCTGGTTAGGCTTGCAGTAAATGCTGCTCTGCTTCACACCAGTGAGCAGGCTGCACCTTTCAAGCTGCAAGCGCTTGTGATGCTACAAAGCACAACTCATGCCTCATTGTCAACCAGGGCAAATACTAGTCAAAAGCATGGACAGAAATGTAACAGGTTTCTGGGCTATTGATCCACTCCTTTTATGATGTGGATCATCTGAGGCACTAACAGTCTTCAGTGTCAATAGAGGCAGGCACAGGATAATTTTGGAAAGGTAATTTGATAGAACTGGGATTGCTCCTGGATGCAGAATTGTCAAGGAGGTGGGGTTCAACTGCTGCCTCTAGATAATTTTTAAATCTCCTTTTGGTATCAGGTCTTGCCTTTTTGGATTGTTTAATAAAATACAGAAGGGGCATGCATTTTTTAAATATAGAGGTGTGTGTATTTACATATATAAGTATGCACCCATGGGACACAAGTTTTCTTTTCCAGTGCCTGCAGTTCTCCCTTTTATGGTGCAAATATACTGTGCCTTTATACTAGCCTATGGTTAACCAGCTCTTCATACGCCGTTAGCTGTTGAAGAACAGGAAGTCCCAGCTCCACTTGAGTCCAATTTCATTGATGAACAAGCCTGTGTGTGTATTAAAAAGTTCCTCATGTTGCTTCCGAGCTGCCTCCTCTCCTCAGCCGTGTGAAAGGTGCTCCCTGCCCAGCCGTAGGTCGTGCAGGACAGGCCAATCCAGCCATATTCCCCCAGGGATCCTTCCCCAGGCTGTGATAAGATGGCGCCTCAGGCATGGTGGCCTTGCGGAAGCCCCCTCAGGTCAGTTCTGAGGGCTGACTTGTACTTTGTTTTACTTGATTTAAATATAAGACTTTTTTCTTTTTTCATTTTTTTCTTTTTTTTTTTTTTGTCATTCCCTACATCCACTGTAATTTTAAAAACTAACTTTTCTAAAACTAATTTAAGAAAAGGGGGCCTACAGGAAAGATGGGGACAATCTTTTTAGCAAGGCCTGTTGTGACAGGACAAGGAATAATGGATTTAAACTAAAGAAAAATACATTTAGACTGGATATAAGGATGAAATTTTTTACGCTGAGGGTGGTGAAGCACTGCAACAGGTTGCCCAGGGAGGCAGTGGAGGCCCCATCCCTGGCAACATTCCAGGCCAGGTTGGACGGGGCTCTGAGCATCCTGATCTGGTTAAAGCTGTCCCTGCTCACTGCAGGGGGGTTGGGCTGGATGACCTCTAAAGGTCCCTTCCAACCCAGAGCATTCTATGATTCTATGAAAAAAAAATTAACATTGATCTCAATTACGCCTTCGTGTGCGCGAGGCGTGCGGCCCTACCGCATTAAGGTGGCACCTGATCCTTGACACGGTATACGTTGTTCATGCCTCCACGTCACGTTTGAGATGTCACGGGTGCGATGTTGCTCGTCATTACACACCGCCGCGGGCCGAGGACCCCGGATCCCTCTCGCCCCCCGCCAGCCAATGGCAGCTCCGTACGCAAATGCAGCCGCGCGTCCGGAGCGGGGATTGGCTGGTCCGGTTGCGCGGGCGCGGCTGGAGAGAGGGCGGTCGTGAGGGAGCAGGGCGCAGGGCGCCCGCCGCCATGTTGCGAGCTCTGAGGCGGCGGTGGGGCGCCTACAAGTACCGCTTCGTGCCCTGGCTAGCCCTCAACCTCCGCCGCAAGCGCAGGTGAGGCGGAGGGGCAGGTCTTGGGCGCCTTCGGGCAGCGGCAGGGCTGCTTGGCGGGAGGCCCGTCCCGCCGCCTTTTCTGCCCTACGGTGCGGTGGGGTGGCGGCAGCCGGTGCCGCCTGGTGGGTTTCATGCAGGGTTTTTCGGCCTCGAGTAGCTGCTGGCGCTGGGTGAGAGCTCCCCTCTGGGGACGAGGAGCTGCCGTGGCCGAGACCCCGCTCCCCCTTCTCGGCAGTGGCCGGGGGCGCCGCGGGCGCTAACTCGGGTTTTTCACTGGGAGGTGACTGCTTTGCGAAAGTGCTTCAGCCTTGTGCGTCACTTCGCTGGCGTTACGCTCTAATACTTGGATAACTTAAAATGGTATTTAACGTTAAAACTAAGTAAGTTTGGGGGGTTTTTTCGGTCAGATGTCTGCCCTCTTTAAAGACAAAAGCAGTGCTTGAATTTAAACGAGTACAATATTGTTACAAGCATAAATTAAATTATCTCTAGTCAGCATAAAATTTGACTTCGCCTCATTTAAAGTGTAATGAACTATATATATTTTTTTTGTAAACTTGGATAGCCGCATATATTTGATTTTTGGTATGTTTGTCACTCGGAGCTCAGTGGGGTTTAACCTGCTTGCCTTGCTGTAAATACACAGATGATGGGTTTATAGTAGGACGGGTATAAAATAATATTATTTAGAGTTTGGGTTTGTTCAAAACAGCAATGCATGTAAGTTGCTGCTGTATTTTATTTAGAAAAAATGTAATCCTCATTTTTTTTTTTTTCCTTACAGGACCCTCCGATATGTTCCTGAAAGCTCTCAAGACAAAATTATCTCGGATGAAGATGTCTTTGAAACACTACTGAAAATATTTAAAGCTCTGTTCATAAATGACTTCAGTAGACAAGCACATATTTTGGCCTTACTTCCAGAAATAAAATGTAAATATCTGGAATTACTGACTGCTGAGCAGAAGCAATCAAACATAAATTCATGTAACCATCAGAGTCAGCATGTGTTTAGCCCAGAGGAAGTTCTGTTTAATACACTGGGGTTCAGTATCACTCGAGACCGAAGTTCACTGGTGTCTGCTGGAACTGGAGTCTTTGTTACCAAAGGTTTTGTACCAAAAGGGACGGTTGTATCTATGTATCCTGGTAATGGAATGTTCTTTTTTCTGATTAAGTGAGATGTGATTTCTAACCATCTAATTACAGAATGCCAAAGTTCTACACTAATTTTTACTTTGCGGGTTTTATTTTTGTTGTTCCTTAACAAAATCACAAGTTACTGTGAATGAGACTATTTCTGTATAGACTGACTGCTGTTCTTTTGGAAATAAGCAAAACAATATTGGGGGTAATTCTGTTTATAAAAAAAACTTTCAGTACTCAGAGTCTGATTTTTCAGCTGCTAGAGCAGTTCCAGTTTCTTTAAACTCAAATCATAGAATCATTTAGGTTGGAAAAGAGCTTTAAGATCATCCAGTCCAACCATTAATGCATAGGAGCAATTTCAAGTAGATGAACAATACTTTGGGGCTTCTGTTTTGGATGAGGGTCTGAAAAATGAGATTTTGAGATCTCCACACAGATCAGCAGACAAGACTATGAACTTTTTCAAGTGCAAAAATACAAATTGGAGAATGAAAATAAAACCTTTATTTAGCGGAACTCTCTTTCATAAAGCATGTTTGGAAAATCAGCACTTCTCTGTTCCTCCTCATTTCCTGGAACCGTATTTGCTTATATTTCTTAAAAAGATTTGTAATTCTGTTAGTATGGCCAATCTAGGACAGCTCTGCTGAAATGCTTTGGATTTGTTTTTGTTTCATCTGTCAACAGAAACCTCCCCTGCATGTGATGTCTAGCTTGTGCCAGCATTGCAGGATCGGGACCAGGCCAAGCATTGGGCAGTGGAGCACGTTTTGCCATGCTAAAGCAGGAGTGTCTGGCCATTACCATTGACTGGTAAACTGGCTAATTGTCAAATGACAATCATGGGGAATGAGCCTGTGACCTTGCAGCTCACTTCAAATTTTAGATGCATACTAAATGTGGGTGTGGGCTTGTTAAGAGTCTCTTTTAGCAGCGCATCTAGCAGAACAAGAGGATGAACTGCTGAAATGCTTTCCATTTTCAGGGATATGAAGGAAACTGCAGGGCTGCTGGCTGGGGAAGGCACTCTGTGCAGGTCTGTGCCTGTTGTTTGGCAGTGAGTGCAGCCTGCTGGTGGGGCCTTCACCTAGCTCCTGATGAGATTGCAGTGAAGGATTTCTGCAGGGAGTTGCTGAAGATGTGGTGGATGTGAGGGATGTGGGACTTGCAATGTCATGAAAAAGTGCGAGCCAGTCTGCTGACTTTTCGATGCTTGGAACCCAGGGCAGGTTAAATCCTGTCCACAGATTTGGGAAACGGTCTGCTGAAATGATATGTTGATTCTTCGTTTGGCATTTTCCCTCTCCTGTATCAAACAAAATGTCTGATCAGGGTGATGGAGGGGGCGTGTTTCAGGTTCTTTATGCTTTTCAAAGAGTCCTGACACAATGGTAACAAACCAGCCTAATATCTTCAGCTGCGCTTTCCTGAACAAATGTCAGTTGATGTCGTCTTCTCTGAAGCAGGCCAGTTGGCTGTGATGCTTTATCTACCTCTCACATGGATACTGGATGCGGGCCTTCTCGTTAATGATTTTCTCCAATGGCTTCTCTCTTCTGTCAGCTCATGTAGATTTTATTTTTTTGCACCCCACAAAGATGTGTCTAAAAGCTTGTAGGTTTACAAGTGTTAATGTCATTAACTGAGAGAGGAGTTCTCTCCTACGCCCTTTGTCTCAACTTTGAGTTTCTGTGTGGAGGGGACTGGATGATACTGTAAGCCCATTCTGACAGTTAACTGATTCTCTTCTGAAATAATCATGTCTGTCTTGCAACAGGTACAGTATACAGAAAGCATGAGCCCATCTTTTTCCAGTCCCTTGGCAATCCCTTTATTTTTAGGTGCATAGATGGTGTCCTTATTGATGGGAACGATAAGGGACTGTCAAGATCAGTGTACAGGTAAGCAGTCAAAAGAAGCAGGGATTGGCACTCAACTGATTTAAAACAGTGGTAATAATAGTCTCAGTTCCCTGTTTTACCCTACACCAAGTTATGTTTGAGTATCATCTACCTATGCGTATCTCATAATGCAAATAACACAAGGGTAAGAGCTGCTGGATGTGATCTGTTATGTACTTGTGTCTTCATCTGTAATGCCAGTGAGATGTGTTTTGATGTACAGAGACTGTTTCCTGTAAAGAAAATAGTTTGAATAGGAGCAGGATGTAGCATAAAGTTCTTTTAAATGCTTTTGAGCTGTTATTCAAATTTGCTTAGTGGATAAAAAAAAAAAAAGTGGTTCTATATGGACTTGCTAATACCAAGAGGGTGAATCTTGTAACTCCGGCTCTTGTCTACAGATGAGCAGTGCTTCAAGAAGAGAGCAGTAACCCTAATAATCATTTTGTTACTACTATAATTATTATTGTTTCACTTTGGAAGGGACACATAAGGATTGAGTCCAACTCTCCAGTCCTTGCAGAACTACCTAAAAATAAAGCGTATGACTAAAAGCCTCATCCAGATGCTCCTTGAACTCTTGACAGGCTTGGTGCCGTGACCACTTCCCTGGGAGGCCTGTTCCAGTGACAGGTCACCCTCTAGGTGAAGAACCTTTTCCTAATGTCCAACCTGAACTTCCCCTGATGCAGCTAACCTGGACTGTTGTAGCTTACCATAAAATAGAATTTGTAGGAATTTGTGTTTAAATATGACATAAAAAGAAAATAAAATCAGTAACAAGCAAAATGATCCAAAATAATACCTAAGGTGAATACTAATACCCGCTAGTACCAGATTTTAACTCTGGGAATGAGTTTGAAGTTGATATTGTAGTGAGCCTTCACATCTTTAGAGGTGGATGAGATGTGTGGATACCGTTCTGTAGTGGTAACATTTGATGTTGATTTCTGGAATTGTATGTGGTGGTTTTGTGCAGGTTCTTCCACCAGAGTCTGAAAGACACCACACGCTAGTGGGAGGGTTAAATGTATTTTTTGAAGTATCATCCAGGTGTTGGTCTGCACCCTTCCCCCCTGCCCAGTGTTGTCCTGTCTCCCAGGTGGGTTGGACAGCTGTAACTTTACCCACCGACTGTGGCCATTTCTACAGGAGGAAGTACAGGTAACCTGTTAAGGAGTAGTGATTCAAATTAACACTCTCGGTCACTTCAGGTCTTGCAGCAGGAGAGATCAACTTGGCCCATTTCAAATGAGTGATGAGAGCTGGCTCACAGCTGCCCTGCAAAACCCACTGGCAGTGGGACAGTATGTCAACAACTGCTCACATGGTAAGTTGCTGGGTAAATTTTCCGGGTTGAGTTTGTGATTATGGATATAAATTACTTTGGAGGTGACACAGAATCAGTTACTGATCTTGGGGTACAATAGTGCTGTTAAAACCAAGATAAACACCTAAGGAATAAAGAGTTTCTGAGGCCTTTTGTGACAGCTGGGTGTTAGAATCCTTCAGCACAGCAACACTTCAAATATCCTCGTGCTTTTCTCGCTGACTCTCCCAGATCCCCCAGTCTCCCTCCTGGTATGTCGAATGAAAGGCACACAACCCAAACTGTGAGGTGGTGGGGAAAAAGGGTATCTGGCAAAAGACTGCTGGGCTGAGGCAGTACACAGAGTTGCAGATCACATTCCCCAGTATGGTTTCAGCAGGCTTCATGAGAAAACCATATGGACAGTGACATGTACAGTAAGGTTCTATCATGTCTCAGTTTGAACTATACTACTACTTTTAGACTTCCTTATGTTTATGTGTGAAATCTAGGAAACTGTTGACATGATCTAGCTATTGGACGTGAAGAGGGGAACTGTTTATTTGTTCTGTCCCACACAGTATGTGTTGGTCTTAAGGCTAAATAACTCACGGGAATGGTTGTGAGATACAGAAAGTTGAATTGCTACCATACCTAGCTTCTAAGTGGCTTTCAGAGCTTGCATTACAATAAAGATGCCTGCTTCCAAGTAGCATCCAGAAAGGTTGCTGGAGTGGCGAACCAGGTATTGACTGGCACGGAGACAAAGGGCTGTCCCATGAAACTCTCTCTTCTAGGTCCCATGTCCATGTAAAGAAAATCCCCTTCTTCCTGCTGGACAGATGGTGATTTTCTCCGTGGCTGTATTTATGACATGTTTTGCCACCAGTAAATTGTTTTTTCAAGGCTTCTTTTAATGGTAAAAGCAAATGTATATTAACAATTTAACAATGCTGTAAGCTACCCCTGGCACTGTGGAAGTTGTGCCCCTTCGTATACATGTTGATAATCATAGAATCACAGAATAGTTTGGGTTGGAAGGGACCTTTAAAGGTCATCCAGTCCAACCCCTCTGCAGTGAGCAGGGACATCTTCAACTAGATCGGGTTGCTCAGAGCCCCATCCCACCTGACCTTGAATGTTTGCAGGGATGAGGTATCTACCACCTCTCTGGGCAACCTGGTCCAGTGTTTCACCGCCCTTACTGTAAATAACTTCTTCCTTATACCTAGTTTAAATATGCCCTCCTTTAGTTGAAAACCATTACCCCTTGTCTTCTCACAACAGTCTCTTGCTAAAAAGTCTGTCCCCATCTTTCTTGTAAGCCCTGTTTAAGTACTGAAAGGCCTCAATAGGGTCTCCCTGGAGCCTTCTCTTCTCCAGGCTGAACACCACCAACTTTCTCAGCCTGGCCTCATAGGAGAGGTGCTCCAGCCCTCGGATCGTTTTTGTGGCCCTCCTCTGGACCCACTCCAACAGGTCCATGTCCTTCTTGTGCTGAGGGCCCCAGAGCTGGACGCAGTGCTACAGATAAGGTCTCACCAGAGCAGAGTAGAGGGGCAGAATCACCTCCCTTGACCTGCTGGCCACGCTGCTTTTGACACAGCCCAGGATATGGTTGGCTTTCTGGGCTGTGAGCGCACAATTGTTGGCTCATGTCCAGCTTTTCATCAGGTCATCCTGTTTAATGCAATAAGGATGAATTAAAGCTCCTATAGTTGGTTGTGTATCTCTTGTGTAAATTCAAAATAGGTCTTCAGAGGAGTGTAGTAGCTCCCAGCAGAGGCATGGTTTTCAGGCTTGATGAAGCATCTGGTACTTTTGGAGCAGTACATTTGATATTTTTACACTTCTCTAAACCCTATCGAAGATTTTCTGAGTATCACAGAGACTTTTTTTTTTCCCCTCTTCTTTCTAGAAAAAGCAGCCAACGTATGTTATCAGGAGTTTGATGTGCCGGGATGTTTTCCAGTAGAACTGAAACAGTATCTTCCAAACATCGTCTACAGCCATGACATAGAGAGGTTAGCAGCAAATCAAAGAACTCATAGATTTGTATGATACAAAGCATACTGTATGTATAAAAAAGACAAACATGGTTGAAGAATATTATTATTCCCTATGAAAATGAGTTACACAAAAGTGCACACCTGTACGGAATAGTTAGCTCTTCGAATAGACTAATTTGAAGTGATTTACAAGAGTATTTGTTTTGATTCTTTTCTCCACATCTTTGCAAATGAGGTCAGCATAGTTGAAGACACAGTTTTACAAGCATTGGTTACACTAGCGTGTGATTCTTCTGAATACCATAAAGCACTAGTTATATTTTGCTTGTATTACATACTGAAAAACCTCAGTACTGTATTTCAAACATAGTTAGCAACCTTAATCAATCAAAGCCCTTCTGAGGTAGTTGAGATTTAGGCTTCTTACTCTCCTGTTCTCCATGTCTTCTGCTTTTGTGAGGGATAAGCAGATGAATTTGCAAGAAGAAAGCTAAAATTAATTTGTATTGAGACAAGTGAAATACTATGCAGTATAAAGGCAGGTGACTTTTAGTTACACTACACAATTACAACATCCCTATTATGACCTGCAAGTCCACTATCTTAGAGATTAAAACACTTAGAAACCTTTCTCAGATTTTTGTTTGGAAATATGGGAAAAGTGACAATTAGATGAGTATGTACAAGGAGCAATATGGACAAGGACAGACGATATGTCTGGAAGTGAGTGTCCTGTACTAGGATGTAGTCAAGAATAACTTTGAAGCTGTGACAAAGTTGTAATGTTGGTGCTGAATTTAACACACCAAAGAAATTGTGCTTCCGGTCCAGTTGCTACCTTCAGGAACCAAATAATCCTCTTCGTCTAGAGGATGTATAAGGATTTTAGAGCAGATTATCTAGACTTTTGATGTAATTCTGGAGCTATTTTAAAACTCTGAAATTTGGTTGGAGAAAATTACGGTGCATATTGGAAAAACAGCTTTTCTGATTAAACTTAGACTTTGTTGAGGCAAGGTTAAAGATGCACTTGTGATCTGCAGATAAATAAATAAATGCTATTAAAAGAAGCAGTAAGACTGAACTTTCAGGAAGCCTCGAGGCTGTACTTGAAGTATGAAAGCGCAGTGAGCAGAGCTAAGCTATAGGACCATTTCAGGAAGGGGGAATTTTGCTCTCTTCCTTGGAATCTGTCCAAGAAAATGTGGTCTTTGAGTTGTTCTCCCAGTGTACAGCCACCAGACAAAAGATCCCATCTGCTTCTAGCTGCTTGTTTTGATACTTATATTTACAGTGCTGACAACATAGGGTAATCTGGTTTCTAAATCATTTTTCGGTCTTGTAAAAGAGTTCTTTGTACTTGTTTACTTTTTTGTTGTTGTTTTTTGATTTGTTTCGAAATGGCCTCACTAAATTTCTTAGTAGTGGGGACTGTTTGGGTTGATTCTGTTCTTCACTTTCCCGTTCATCAGCATCAGAAGAACGTGCTCTCCTTCCTACAATAGATAACTTCAGCTTTAGGGCATGGTCATTTACCTAAAGGAAGTTTAGGGGGATGGGTTCCTAAATGTCTCTGTAAGATAACTGTTTGCCAGCCACTAATTTCAGCGTGGGGTTTATGGAGAATTCACCCATCATCGTAGATTACAGGAGGTCTCTGATGCAGTTCAGAGCTGCCTTCCTGGATGGTTTTTGGCTGGGAGTGGGTTTAGCCAGCTGGCACCTGTGGGTGGGCATGTCTAGAGGAATGATTTCTGCTCCATGAACTTTGTTGTAGCTCTCCTCCTGTCTGCATAAGTGTCTTTTTCTCCATCTTGACTAGTTCTTTCCATTTCTGAATAATTGTGTGAGTGGAAACATTATTTGCATACCCATGTAGGCTGTGCTTTTTTGGTAATTATATTGGTTTTGCTTGTATTTGCTCTCTGTATTTCAGTGTTGTTTTTCCAGGCTCCCTGGCCTGCATTATGCATATTACTCCCAAAAGGCATCTAGACTGAGCCATTGTTTTAGCTCCTTGCCATGAAGAGTTAAAAAAATTCAAAGGGAAGTATAACTGTTCACTTCCACGTGTTTTGCTTTTCCTTTTTTTACAGCCACCCGAGGTGTGTGGTGCTTGTCACTCTCAGAGACATCAAGCAAGGAGAAGAACTTTTTTCTAATTACTACACTGTTGTCAGCTGAATTAATAGATTCAAGACTGAAGAAATCCGTGTCATTAAAGTACTTCCGGTGTGTGTACTTCAAGCTTTGTGAGCATTTTTACATAATGGAGGGCTGTAGCTTTACCATTTAGAAAGCTAGCTGAAGGCTTGTATTTGCCTGAAAATACTCCACATTTGAGGCAGAGGTGAAGGTTTAACCATTTACATCATTAGGTTCTCAGCTGTCGACTGTTGATATTACTGCTTATTGGTGGTCAGCTGTCTATACAGTAGTTCATAAAATAAAAACCTAAATTCTGGACATGTCATTTAATGTGCTGGTTTGCACAGTTGTCTGTAACTGTGGCTCAGTTTTAATATTTTGCCATTTCACATCTTGTGCTTGCAATGGACACAGTTTGTAAAAATGACTTCCCTTTTGTGAACTGTTCCTTGGATAATCCTCATAGTTCATGGTAATTACTAGTTCTTGTTCTGGTTTTCTTGGAGTTGGTCCCTTTGGTATCTGCTTCCTTCTAGAAAGTATTTCAGTGCAGCCAGTTGTCCAGATCTTTTGTGAAGCCAGTTTTGGAACAGTGCTAATAGGTATTTCAGATGTGCCTGCATGGTGTGCTGTTGGGAGGCCAGCTTGAGCCAGTGGCTGTAGCTATGCCTTGTCTTGGGGTAGGAGGAAAGGCGGTATGTATCCTGAAGCCCTGTCCAATCCTGGTTTCAGTGGTTCGGTGAAAGTTTCCTGGCATGTGGCAGCTTTCACAGCTTTTATTCTCAAAGAGAGACAATTTCATGTTGCATTGTAGCTGGAGGAAATAATGCCAACCAAGTGTGCTGTGTATTTTTTTTTTAACGAGTTACTGGCATAAACAGAGCCAGTCATTCCCACATTAATCTTGCTGGTGTCTGCAAACTGCCTTCAGAAAGTAAACAAGAGACAGCTTGTCAGTCTTTCGGTCTGGCTAAACAGCTTGGGAAAGAAAAATCATCCCAGTATTTACTGCAAAAGTCCAAGCAAGCTTCCCAGTGAATTTGTGGTTGGCATAAGCTCATGGGAACGGAGGAGCCGGGAAACAGCATGCTCTAACAAATCTGGTACTGGTTGGGGCAGCCAGGATGCCCTCCTTAGCTGCAGAAGCATCTAGGCTCCTTTTCAGAATGCCTTTTCGGTGTCCGGGTTACTTGGTCTCCTTCCAAGCCTGAACCTTGACTTTTGTACTGATCTGGAAGTTCTCAGCCAGAGAAGGCTGGCTGTTTCAGGAAGATTTAAATATCAGAGCTATGAGGTAGTGGCATGTGGCTTGGCATGGGTTGTACCAGTTTTATGAAGATGGTGGGGACAACTTCTAGTGGCAGTCCTTGTGTCTTCACTGCGTGGTAACGGATCAGAGTAGGCTGCTGGAGAGGCTGCTCATCCTCCATCACTCTGAGGATCCCATCTCCTGAGCTGGGCCATCTCCCCAGCGCGCTCTGGGCAGAGGTCGTGGGGCATCTCTTGGTCTCTGCAGAGGAGGCTGGTCCTCAGGGCGCCTGCAGCGTTGCTTAGCTCAGCAGGCCAGGGTTGTGGGTAGGTGGGGAATACTAGTCTCAGCAAGCCAGAAAAGGCAGGTGGTGTTCGTGTTCTCCAGGCTGAGATGCTGTCATGCGAGGGCATAGATTACTTCAGCTGTCTCATTATACACTTGCTAATACTTTTTAAATGACCGGATTTGAAAGTGTACTCCTGTCCGACAACTGTGGAACTTAGGTTTACAACTCGTTCTTTGAGAAAGGTTTGCTTTACTGCACTTGCTGCCTCCTGGATGTGAACATTGCACAGCAGTGGAGGATTACAGTGCTGAAATGCAGGCTGCCTGTCACTAACAGGGTGTGTGGGGCTAGCTTCTCCTTCCTGAAATACCGAGACCCGACAGCCTGCTTCAGGGACTGCTCACACATGAGGGAGAGCGAGGCCTGGCCTGCAGCTAGTGGCAGTAATTGATTTCTGTCTGCTGGTGGCTATGGAAAGCCAAAAAGTGGCAGGAGGAGGAGGAGGTGCGGTCAGGTGGTACTGAGCAGGAAGCAGCACAGTATGGGAACTGAGCAGGAGAAAGGAAAATGGAAGAGTAGAAATAATGGTGCAGTAAAGTGCTACAGCCTATGGAAGGGCTGCAGGTATGTCAGACTTTTTCTTGCCATCTTTAGATGCCCATGTCTTCATTAAATGTGAAAGTCATTCTCATTCCCTGTGTGCCCATTCACTACCACCAAACTGACATCGCTAGTGCCTGAGAGGAGGATGCATTCTGACATTAGTTCAGATATAATATGCAATCTGATAATAACCCAGTAAAATTCTCTATGCATCTATTTATGGTTTGTTAATAAATTATTCATTACAGTAAGTACAGTCCCTCTCAAAAAATTATTTGCCTGGGTGATTTTCATTGGAATTCCCTAAAAATAGGGACTTACTTGGCTGACTAACTCTGCCTCTGTATGCCTGTACGCTTGGTGGTAGAAAATGGAAAGGAAAATCAAACTAAAATTTAAGGTAGTTTCAATTACTGACATGCCAGATCTGCAAAGTCCTTCTCCCAGATGTGGACCCATAGTCTGCATGTGTTAAGACTGTACTAATTCAGGAGAGAATTTGTATGTTTCAATCTGTTGCCAGCTGTGATGCGCTGGCTGGGATCCTCGGTGAGGATCACCAACTGTCTTGGCTGGGATGGAGTTAATCTTCCCCACAGCAGCCTTCACAGTGCTGTGCTTTTGTATTGGTAGCTAGAAGAGTGTTGACAGCACACCCGTGTTTTGGCTACTGCTGAGCAGTGCTGGCACAGCATCAAGGCTGTCTCTCCAACACTCCCCCTCACCAGTAGGCTGGGGCTGGCCAAGGTCTTGGGAGGGGGCACAGCCAGGACAGCTGACCCAACCTGACCACAGGGATATTCCTTATGATGTCTGCTCAGCAATAAAAGCTAAGAGAAAGGAGGAGGAGTTGGGGGCATTCGTTATTAAGGCATTGGTCTTCCAGACCAGCTGCTACACGTACTGAGGCCCTGGTTCCCAGGCAGTGGCTGGACATTGCCTGCTGATGGGAAGTGGAGAATGAGTATTTCTGTTCTCCTTTGCTTCTGCACACAGCCTTTGCTTTTCCTTTATTAAACTGCCTTTATCTCAACCCAAGAGTTGTTTTCCATCTTATTTTCTCCCCCCTGTCCAGCTGAGGAGGGGAGTGATAGAGCAGCTTGGTGGCAACTGGCATCCAGCCAAGGTCAACCCACCACAGCAGTATAAGAGCAAAACTGCAAGTGTGTAGGGAACGTGGAAAGGTTTGCTAATGCTCCAGTCCCCTAACCATCGTCATAGCCCTCCACTGGACTCTCTCCAGTAGTTCCTTGTCTGTCTTGAACTGGGGAGCCCTGAACTGGACACAGCACTCCAGATGTGGCCTCACCAGGGCAGAGTAGAGGGGCAGGATAACCTCCCTCGACCTGCTGGCCACACTCTTCCTAATGCACCCCAGGATGCCATTGGCCACCTTGGCCGCAAGGGCACATTGCTGGCTCATGGTTAACTTGTCCACCAGGACTCCCAGGTCCTTCTCTGCAGAGCTGCTTTCCAGCACATCAGCCCCTAACCTGTCTAGTGCCTGGGGTTATTCCTCCCTAGGTGCAGGACCCTACACTTGCCTTTGCTGAACTTCATTAGGTTCCTCTCCACCCAACTCTCCAGCCTGTCCAGGTCTCACTGAATGGCAGCACAGCCTTCTGGTGCATCAGCCACTCCTCCCAGTTTTGTGTCATCAGCAAACTTGCTGAGGGTACTCTCTGTCCCTTCATCCAGGTCACTGATGAGTAAGCTGGACAAGACTGGACCCAGTACTGACCCCTGGGGAACACCGCTAGCTACAGGCCTCCAACCATACTCTGTGCCACTGATCACAACCCTCTGAGCTCTGCCATTCAGCCAGTTCTCAATCCATCTCTCTCCACTCATCTAACCCACACTTCCTGAGCTTACCTATGAGGGTGCTATAGGAGACAGTGTGAAAAGCCTTGCTGAAGTCAAGGTAGACAACATCCACTGCTCTCCCCTCATCTACCCAGGCAGTCATGCCATCAGAGAAGCCTATCAGATCGGTCAAGAATGATTTCCCCTTGGTGAATTCATGCTCACTATTCCCGATAACCTTCTTTTCCCCCACATGCTTAGAGAAGACATCCAGAAGGAGCTGTTCCATCACCTTTCCAGGGATGGAGGTGAGGCTGACTGGCCTGTAGTTTCCTGGGTCCTCCTTCTTGCCCTTTTTGAAGATGGGAGTGACACTGGCTTTCCTCCAGTCCTCAGGCACCTCTCCTGTTCTCCATGACCTTTCAAAGGTGCTGGAGAGTGGCTTAGCAGTAACATCTGCCAACTCCCTCAGCACTCGTGGGTGCATCCCCTTGGGGCCTGTGGATTTGTGGGTGTCCGGTTTGCCTAAATGATCTCTAACCCGATCCTCCTTGACCAAGAGGAAGTCATCCTTTCTCCAGACTTTCTCTCCTACCTGCAGGGTCTGAGATTCCTGAGGGCTGGCCTTAGCAGTGAAGACTGAAGCAAAGGCGGCATTCAGTAACTCTGCTTTTTCTGTATCCTCTGTCACCAGGGCACCCACCTCATTCAGCAGTGGGCCCGCATTTTCCCTGGTCTTTCTTTTGCTACTGATGTACTTGAAGAAGCCCTTCTTGTTGTCCTTGACATCCCTTGCCAGATTTAATTCCAAGTGGACCTTAGTCTTCCTCACCACATCCCTGCCTACTCTTGAGAATGTTCCCGTATTCCTCTCAAGTGACCTGCACCTTTTTCCACATTCTTTAAACTTCCCTCTTCCATTTGAGTTTTGCCAAAAGCTCGTTGCTCATCCATGCAGGTCTCCTGCCCCCTTTGTTTGATTTCTTAGTCATAGGGATGCATCAATCTTGAGCCTGGGAGAAGTGATGCTTGAATATTAACCAGCTCTCTTGGACCTGCCTACCTTCTAGAGCCCTAACCCATGGGATTCCTCCAAGTAGGTCCTCAAAGAGGCCAAAGTTAGCTTTCTTGACGTCCAGGGTTGTAATCCTACTTATTGCCCTGCTTTCTCCATGCAGGATCCTGAACTCCACCATCTCATGGCAGTCAAGGCTGCCCCCAACCTTCACATCTCCCAATCAGTCCTTCTTTGTTTGTTAGTACAGGTCTAGCAGCACACCTCTCCTTGTTGGCTCCTCCACCACCTGTGTCAAAAAGTTACTACCAGTGCTCTGCAGAAACCTCCTGGACTGTGTGTGCCTAGCTGCCTTGTCTTTCCAGCAGATAGCAGGGTGGTTGAAGTCCCCCGTGAGAACCAGGGCTTGTGATCATGAGGCTACTTTCAGCTGTCTGTAGAAGGCCGCATCAACTTCCTCTTCCTGATCAGGTGGCCTGTAGTAAACACCCACAACAGTGTCACCCAAATAAGCCTGCCCCTTAATTCTTACCCATAAGCTCTCAACTCGTTCTTCATCCACCCCTAGGCAGAGCTCAATACATTCCAATAGCTCTCTCACAGAAAGAGCAACTCCACCACCTTGCCTTGCTGGCCTGTCTTTCCTAAAAAGTACTGCACCGCCCATGACAGTGTTCCAGTCATGCGAGCCATCCCACCATGTCTCCGTAACTGCAATGAGACCTTGGCCCTGCGACCACACACAGATCTCTAATTCTTCCTGTTTATTCCCCATGCTGTGTGCGTTGGTGTACAGGTATTTCAGAGAGGTAATTGAGCATACATGTTTCCAAGGAGGGGTGCAAGAGGATCTACCATAGCCATACACACTCTTGAGGTGGTTGGCCTTCTGGTTCTTGTCTTGGGAGGCAGCTAAGGAACATTTGTCGCTGCTCTGATTGGCCTGGCTTATTCCCCAGTTGGATGCGATAGCATGAGCATTGCCACTTTGGACCCTGCCCCCCCGAGTCCTTCAGTTTAAAGCCTGCTTTACCAAGTTGGCCAGCCTGCTGCCAAAGATTCCCTTGCTTCCTCTAGACAATTAGATTCCATCCTTCCCTAACAGGTTATAGTCATGAAAGAATGTCCCTTTCTCATAAAAGCCAAAACCCTCACGATGGCACCAGCCGTGAAACCAGGAGATGCATAATAAGTCTATTTCTGGTGTCCTCTCTTTCCTCCAAGTGGTATAATGGAGGAAAATGTGACTTGGGCACCAGTATTTTTCACTTGCACCCCCCAGGGCTTTATAATCTTCCTTGATTCTGCCCAGGTTCTGGCTTGTGGTGTCATTTGTGCCCACATGAAAGAGTAGCCGTGGATAGCAGTCTGTGCTCCTGACGAGTTGTGGCACCCTCTTGGCAACATCTCGGACCTTAGCTCCCAGCAGGCAGCATGCCTCTCGTGGCTCCCTGTCAGGCCAGCAGATGGGTGCCTCAGTGCCCCTGAACAGATTGAGTCACCTGCTAGGAGCACTCACCGTCTCTTTTTGCGGTATCCACCGTGTGCTACTGGTACAGTTTCTCCTTGCAGACCTTGCTTGTGGCTGTCTGTGGCTGTTAAATACCCTGTCTGGTTTTGGTTGTGATGCTGGAGGGTGCAGACAAGTGGGGTCCTGCTTTTGTGGTGTCCGCTAGAGGAGCATGGTTCTGAAACCACCTATCTATCTCTGTTTTGGTTTCTCTAATGCTGCACAGCCTTTTAATTGTTTCCTGCAATTTGGCCACCTGACATAACAAATCATCAACCTGTGCACACCTTACACAGATACTTACCTTTTCTCTAGGAGAAGGGTCTGCGCACTCGTTGCAAGCTACCACCTGTACTGAAGTCTCCTTCCTTACCAGTTTCATCTGGGTGGAAGTGTCAGACATCTCAGGGGCTTCTGCAGGAACACTGGTTTTAGCTCTGAGGTGAGTGTCCAGCATCCTGGCAGACCTGGGGCACTTCCCTGGGCTGTGGGCCTACAAGCAGGGTGCAGCACCCCGCCGTGCCGTGGCCTGGCTGCCCGCCGCGCTCCTGGTTGCTGCGCTGCCTCGACCTACTGCTCACCCACAGAACGCAGCGTTGCCGCCGCTGTGTCCCTCGCCCATGCAGTGCTGCTTTCCATTTTGCCACATTTAAGTCTCCTGCGGTTGGTTCCTGGCAGACCTCTCTGCTCCTGCTGGGGTTTCCCTGGCTCTGGGAACCCCCGTCCGCCTCAATCTAGCGCTCAGGCGCAGAACTTACCATTGCCTTGTATCGGCCATGACTGCAAAGACACTCATCTTGCATCTCGTCATCAGGGGAAGCAAAGCTCATTACGTAACTTGGCAAATTACAACTTTTGCTGTTCAGAATGGTATCAGCTCGCACTCATATCTAATTAAAAAATAATCATTTCTTTCCCTGAAGCTTTATTGTGCCAGCTGTTGCAAAAACAAACACGCTGGGCCTAGGAAAGCACAGCACTAATTCTGGCCTTTGACAGAATTGGTATGTAAGATCTTTGATGTAATACAGTGCTTTTCAGGGTCCAAGACTTCATTTTCTTGAGGGAAAGGAAAATCGAGACAAAAACCATTTCATATAGTTTAACTTTAGCATGAAGGCCTAAGCAGAGTAAAATTTTTGTATTCACACCTCTTAATCAGCTTGACATGGATTTAAGGATTTGGGCAAGTTTTCTTACGCAAGATAACAGGAATGTGTTCCCCACAGCTTACCATGTAGTTTTAAATACTGGGTTGTACTGCTGCGATGTGTTATTCTGAAGCTACGTTTAAGTACCATCTAAGATTTTGCCATACTTAAACCATAATGTTTTAATGTTTGTGGGAAATCATTAGTTACTACTTTACCTGGATCGCTGCATGCTGCATTTTTCACTCTCCTCTATGTAACATTAGGTAGCATGGTAGCATGCACTTTAGCGGTACCCAGAGTTCTTAAAATGGGTTCAGAGTTACTGCTAAATATTTCTGAAAACGAAGTAGCAAACATAGTGCAGATGCATGAAAAGCTTTACAAGTAAAGAAAGGTTTCCAGATGTTTATTTCTGGAACTGTACACCAGGTATTAAAGTACAACAAATACAAAATAATGCTCAAAAAAATCAGTGTTTATGTACAAATATTAAAACCAATGCAACAATAGCGACTTCCTCTTGAACATCTGATACTAAAACATGTTCCGATTGTCACTAGATTTGTTGTTACGCACAGGGTACTTACTTTGAACTGAGAATAACTGGAATCTCTGTTTTGTTAGGAGGACTATAACCATTACTACTGTATTTTACAATTGATAGTATCTTCCTTCTTCTTTCAATGAAAAATAGGAATAAAAAAAATAGTAACCTTGTCATTATTTTATAAATTACTGTATTTAGTTTCCCTGTCTGTAGACAATGTGCTTGTAATGCTGGGCAAATAGTGTCCCTGTTGGTCAGTTTATCCATTAGTTTACATTCAAAGTTGAAATACTCACTAGAGACTTTGGTTAAATTAAGTAGTATCACTATGTTCTACTTGATCTGAAGTTTTCCTATATTTTTGACCCTCAGTTTTAAAAATTAAGAACAGGAAACAATTGCACAATTCGTTGACCTAATTGTACACAATTTAGTATTCGTCAAACAGTATTGTACATCCTTCAAGTAAATTCAGCAGTTTGACCATGACAAGAGGAAAACTAAACATTTAAAAACCTAGCATAAGAAGATGATGTATGACTAACCAAAGTAAAAGTATTGCTATAATCACAGCACCAGTTACACTTCTAAATGAATCAGCTACCCTCTTCAGATTCCCTGTACATAAAAAGGATACATTTACCAACACTGCAGTTGCCCATTATGGATTTTTTGGTTTGTTTGTATGAAGAAAAAGTGTGGCAAAGGACAAAGAATTCATCACAGTTTGTTATAAGAATTGTGCTTCACCATCTAGGAACCAAGGCAATGTAATTTCTTCATATGGTTGCAATTCAGTTAACTTCATGCTGACTTTCAAAACGCAATTCTTTTAATAAACAGTAACAAGTTCTCCGTTTAAATGTCTAAACTGAGAGAAAAATAAGTAAGTCCAGCTTTCAAAAGAAAAGTTCAATAAATAGCTATTTTACATGGATAAAGTCATAGTGGTACAAATTTATGAATGTCACATCAAGCATGCACAAAAATGTTACTATACACAGAAGTAGTCAGAAAATATTGAAATAGATATCTAAAAAGATATGAAGAATTTACATATTTACAAAATCTTGCAAATTATTGCCTCATTTTAACAAGGAATTAAAAGTAAACGATACCAGCTAGCTAGCCAACAGGCTAAATAAGATCAGCATTTAAAAATCTATTAGACTAGCCGGAATTCATTTTTCTCTCATATCATTTTCTGAATTTTGGTCAAAAGTTTATTAAGTAACTAAAGTGTCCATTCAACTTGCTGACAACCCAAACCTTAGACAAGTCTCTGTCTACATTAAGAGCCCAGCAATGCATAGATAAACTGAATATATTACTGCATCAGCTAATGAGAATGGGCATGTTCATTTAAGTGCAACTGGTATAAGCATTCAGTCATCTTTGTATAATGATTTTTATACAGACCAGCCACTCACTGTAAACCCATAGATAAACTTGAATGTATAACAATGGAGAATTATGGCCAGTATTTTACAAAATTACATAAAATGTGTTGATTCATAAACAAAAGAAACAAGGTACAAAGTTCAGCACAAAACACAGCAACAAGAAGCCGACAACTTGGCTAAAAATGTCAGAGTACAACACAGGGCCAAGGCTACCCGTTATTTACTGTGTACTTACTAAAGTTATATATTTCAGATGTGTAAGTTAAGAACCGATTACAAAATTATCTCTACTTTTGTCCACTGTGCTAAACTAATTTGTTTTTAATATGGTAAATGTGCTACTGCGTAAACACTTCAAAGCAATCTTCATTATAATGCTGTAAAGAAAACTCCATACGCTGCATCCGAAACTCAGGATGTCAATGCAGTTCACAGTATGCATAATAAATACCCTCTTCCCTTTCAAATATTAAAGTCACTACTTTCTAATTACTCAGCATAACCTTGAAGCAACTATTACAAATATCAACAACGCAAACTTAATCACTTGAATAATGAAAACAAATTAGTGGCAATTAAATTTGTAATACAAACAGTGCAAAGAAAAAGTATGGAGGGAAAGGGGTAATCCTACCGAAGTAAGGTTCAGATTCTCATTAAAAAACCCTGAAAGCTGTATGATACAACAACATGTTCCAAGCCAATACTATGTTTGGTTTGACTCTCCTGCAAGAATTAGAACAAACGTTTGCAAGACAAACTTCCTGGATGGCTAAATTGCACTCAGTGTTCAAAATAAAAAAATCTACTGAAGTTAAATAGTTGCTTTTATGGGAAACATTTTTACTCATCCTTCCCTATTTGACCAAGGTAGCAAAGTGCCATTTTTCAGCCAATGACTTGCCAAAGCAAATAAATGCAATCCACACTAAAGAAAAACTTTCAAATACATACTTCAAGGTTCTACTATTCCTATATAAACTAGATAGTCCCTCAAAACTGTAACACTTTGAACTGCAGTGCTCCAAACAATTTAAGATGTCTTCCAAATGTAGTCTGTTTGTTTAGTGGCAAATCCTAAGCTGTGCAGACTGTAGATTTATACATCAGCTGCCTTAGGAAAGTTAAGGTACACGATTACATTTCTCTTCAAAGTCGTGGACAAAACCCATCCGAATACAATATAGCCTAAAATGCTTTAAGCCAGTAAATTTGAAGTACACAGACACCTATGGCAGCATAATGACTTCTGTGTAAGGTAGCCATGGCCTATAATTTTCCAACAGCATCGAAGTGTTGGTCTTCACACTTTACTCATGTTAAGTCCCTTGTGCTAGCTTCCACCAAGATGAACTTGCTGTTTTGTAAACTGAAGTGCTCTAGTTTAGTATCACATGAGAGAAGGTTCCATTTAAAAAACATCCTTGTATGTTTGTGCAGTTTAAATTAAAGAAACCCATCCCTGCCTTTATAAGGAAAAAAAAAAAAAATGCTACATTGAGCAGGGATTAGGATCGGTACCTGTAAACATTGTTATTCCACTGCATCCGTTACGGCAAAAGTAACTTAGACTAAAAAGCCACTCCAATCCGTTCAGAACTTCTGTGCTGGTTTTGAAATGGTGGCCTCCGTCTACAGGCTTTAAAAAAAAAAATTGAAGCAGAGCTTAAAGCTGCACCACAGAGTTCTCTTAGTCCCAAACTCTGCCGAACATCCTATGACATTTCCACATTTATGGACTGAAAAAAGAAATTACTCTTGATAAATCAAGATATAGTTCTATACATACAAAGACATCACTGATGTCATAAAGTTCAAACTTCCAGTGAAAGACTAAGCAAACCTGATAGCTCCCATCAAGTTTACTACTACTGCATAAAGTACCCACTGTTTGTTTAGTTTTCCACAGTCATTCTGAGTGAAGGGCAGCATGTTGGTGGAGAGTGTGGGTATTAATAAAACCATTTGTCTCATTTGCAGATAGACTGCTGAAGTCAGCCACTGAAACAGCCATTTTGGCACTGGTAATATGGTGTGTGTGGTTCTCAAAGTCCACACCAAGGTTATTAACAGAGACATCATTGATGAAAGATTCTGGGACAGCAATTCCCATTTTCAATCTTTTTGCAGGTCTTTCTGTCTCCTCACTGCACATGTTCATCTGGTTTAACTCTGAATGATAAAAGCCGGTCTCAAATAAATTAAAACAATCACTTTCACCATTGCTAGGCAAGTTAAGCAATTCTTCTGTTCCAACAGGCACATGATTAACTGGTGCTCGGGGTAAGCTGTCCATAGGAGGAAAGGCGTCATCCAGGCAGTTCACATCTGAAGTGTGGCACACTGTAGCTACACTGTTTGTCAATGCTGGAAAAAAGATGAACACAAATGCAAATGAAATAGTTGTTTGCATAGTTACAACAAAAAGATTTTTTTTTTCCTTGATTTACCTGTCAACTCATTGGCAGTGATAGAATTCAGAATGCTTAGCTGTTGATCAGGAATGGTTTCTGTTCGACTATTAGATGTTAAGGCTGAAGAATGCACTGCTCCACCAAGGGCTTCTGCTTCATCTACCAAACGATCCATGTAGTCCCTAAAAGAACATTGCATCCATAAGCTATTATTTAACCAGAAAGCAAGGCCTAAAAATGAAGATGGATTTAATTTCAGTTGCCATAGCCACTGCAGCATTACACTGCAATGACAGATGGGAAAAAAAAAAAACCAAACTTCTACATTTACGATTTGCAACAGAAAACATATTCCAAGAATGTTTTACTTACGTAACTCCTGGATGATGGTTGTATCTCTTCTTTCCAAATCTTGTTTGCTGAGCAAAGTAATCATAACGTTCTGACTTTTTCCACATGTAATAAAAAGCCACACACTCAGCAACTGTTCTGGTTCTTACCTAAAAGAAGGCAAGAATAATTGACAAGATTAATGCAAAGACTTAATGTTTTGCGATCTCCCCAATTCCCATATTCCTGCAATATTGTTAGTTTTATTGTTCTAGTATCTGGAACAAACCAATTAAATTAGGAGACTTCAAAGGGAGCTACAGTTTCAAGTAAGTATTACATTTGTTCTATGGTATGCATTATTGGATTTTTTAAAACTAGACTGAACCTGTACCTACATCTGAAGCATTTTTATATCTAAATATATGTATCAATTTTTTAAACTATAAGATAGACTCATTCTTAAGATGGAACAAGCTGAGCAAATCAATGACCTAAGAGAAGAGAAGCAGAAAAGACTGTGGGTACTTACTCCTTTTGGGAAGGGGCAGAACTGCGGAGGCTTTGACAACAGATAATCACAGCACTAAATGCTTAAACAACAAAATAAAATTCTAGTCTTGCTGAGAAGGTATAAAGGACTCAAAAGACTCATTTTGATCTATGTATTGAGCAGGACTAGCTGACTGTTGTTGAACAGCAACCACAACCCTATGAAGTTTACCTGAAATACAACAAAAGCACCAGACTCCTAGAGAAAAAAAACTCAAGGTGGTATCAAAAGCATAAAGGAGATACAGAGAAAATTTGGAAACATCCATATTGCCAATTGTTGCTTTTTAATAAAAAAAAAAAAAAAAAAAACCAAAAAAAACCCCCAAAACCCAAAAACCCTTATTCTTCAGGCACAGAGGAGTCAATCAGAAGCAATCCAGATCACGATTAGAACTGCTTCACTGGCCAGAAAACAGAGTACTGATGGCTGACTACACTTTCTGAAAACACAAAAAGAGCTAAGCCTGTTCCTGTAAAGTTACACCTTCCTGGTGACAAAAAAAAGTTAAGTAAAGATGCACTCTCCCCGCCACAGCCATGGTATGGAAATACTGTACTTCTAGGAGAGGCACACCTTTAAACTAAATTATTATAATACAAATGCATAAATAGAAGTAATGTCAATGTAAGTCAATTTCAGAGATAACACACTGACTCATCTTGCAATGCCTATTTTTCAATGACACCTGAGGAAAAATTAGCACAAAAATGCCAAGCTGGTTTTAATATGTTGGTTCTTACTTCACTCGTCTGCATGGCTTCTGACAAATGTATTGTCAGATTTTCAGCATCATGTCATCTACCAATTCTTCCATTTAACTGTAAAATACTAACCTTGTTTTTCTGAATGAGATGAAAGTCTTTTCCATAAATCAGAAGTGCGTGTTCAAAGCTTCTGCATTCTTCTTCCGTCCATGCTGTCATCTCTTCTAGACAATTATAAAAGTAGCATGATAAACTTGTTTTCGTTCACTAACCTTCTACAAAGAATAAAGTATGTGTTGCTAATGGATGAATATCCAAATGCACTCTAAAAGAGCCAATAGTTCAGTTATTTAGATCCATGTTCTTTCCTCTATTGCACAGATATCCTACCTGAAATCTAACATTCTTCTTTATACGGACTCATGAAAGAGTTTGATTTCTGAAATCTTTTATCCTTGAGGGCAAAGGACATTCAAAAGATTGATTTATTATTTCTTAGTAAGTTTGTCATCAAAAAAACAAGGTTTGATAACACCAGTGAGGTACCAACCAGTGAGGTAATTTTTCTGAATATTCTTCTCACATAGGATAGAAAGAACAGTGGTTGTTGGAAAAAAGAGTGAAGGAACAGCCTGTTGTGATGGATGCCCCTGCTCTGACTGAGCGAGCAGTACTTTCATTCAGGCACCACTGACAAGTGGGCCTGACTGAAATCAGCCCTGCTGTGCAAACCATGAGAACTGTGCTAGGCTGTATCTTCTCAGAACTAAGGAGTCTAGGCCATGTCTTATCAGGAGCTAACAGTACCAACCCAAGCCGGGACTAGGCAAAGCTAAAACTGCTACAGCTGCACACCCGCACATACACCGAAGGGGAGGCTGACTGCAAGTCAGTCACTTTGCACTACAGGTATCTGTAGCGCCCCCCGAGCCCACTGAGCTCTCCTGTACAGCAGCAGGCTGCACAGAGGTGATCGCCCCTTGAGCAGGGAAGGACACTTCTCAAGGTTACCCTTCAGGGTTGAGACACCCCTTACCCAGCACCTGACGGCTGTAACAAGGTAAGTGAGATTTTACAGTAAGCCTAAAAGTATATTGTATGCTAGCAACACGAATATATATACACACAAGCTATAGCTTAATTATTAGAAGTATAGTAAGTACTAGGGTGTTTGACCACCGCCTAATTATCAATTATCATTATTACATCATTGTTAAACCACTGTTTAATTACTAATCATTTATTGCTTAATTGCAATTTAATTACCAATAATTGATTAATTATCATTTAATTATTAATAAAACCTTTTAGTTAACCCCATAACGATGGCTTTTCTTAATAATTCACCTGCGACAAAAATTGGCATAGTTGGCAGGATGGAGGATTCAATCACTGACTACTTATGAAGGCACGGAGTTAACCCTTCACTGAAAGATGACTGGGTACGTGAAAAGCAGGATAATTTGAATAAGATAAACAAACAGTTGAACCTTGTAAAAGGGAAACTGAAAGATGGTAAAGAGAAAATAATATACAAGATGTTGAAGAGGTATTTAGGAGCTGCGATATCAGTATAAGGAATGTGAAGAACAAGAAATGAGAATGTTATGAGGTTAAACAAAGAAAGCAACAAATGTTGTTACCTCTGCAAATAGACCAATTGCTTAAACAATTGGGCGATGAAAAAGAAAACCACAGGAAAATAGAGGATAAACTAGAACTCATGATAATTCGGGGTCCCAACCCCCCCAGATCCTGTAAAAATTCGTAAGCTAACCATTTCCCCAGAAGACTGGGATGGACATATTTGGGAGGACCCAGTGAAGAACTTTGTGATGAGAGTGAATTAGGTGAATCAGAATTTAAGGTAGCCCCTATTATTAAAACTGAGGTATGTGCCAGACCTCAAGGGGGCAACCAGAGAAAGACCATAAAGACCACTCCATGGGACCCCCTTCAATTGGCCAATCTGCACAAAAAATATGGGCAGAACCCTGGTGAAAGCAAGACTGAATATCTCTGGCATGTCTCCTTAACTGGAGGAGATCATATTATGTTAGATCAGGATGGCTTTTGGGGACCAGGAATGCTCTTGAACAAGGGACCATCCCCTAATATTGAACCACACTCTATTACCTGACGAGCCAGCATATTGGGCAGGAGGCACAGACCCCTGGCATAGGGGAAAGCCCACTGCTATACCAGTAAGATCAGTAAGTGAACTTTTTACTGCCCTTACAAAAGCAGCCTGCCTTCAGGCTACGAACGACAGAGGTGCACATGGTGATTACCCTATCTCTGCCCCTGTAGACACCAAAGCCATGAAACCACTAAGAAGGGGAGCCCAGGCTGTTTTAAAATTGTACCTCATTGCAAAAAAGGATGAAATAAGACAAAACGTAGAACGTAACACTGAGGAGGGTCAGGATGGCCAACCCCACCTCCAATCCATCACGACCTGGGCAGGCTTGATGCATGGCACTGTAAAGCACAGCCGAGAAATGGGGTGGGATGAATTGACACCAGCATGGCGATCCTGAGCTGATGCAGGCAGCAGATGGATCCCCCAAGTAAGACAGACTCCCCAGAACCCCTGACACTTTCCCCAAACTCATAAACCCCCTGGTGAGATAGCGGATCCCTGGAAAAGGCATAATGAACCATGGAGGAAAGCCTTAGCGCTAGGCATACCTCAGGTAGCCATACAAGGCCAACTGACTGGGACCTATACTTAGTCTGATCCAGGCTTTTGAAAAATCAAGGGACATCAGGGAATCCAGAACAAACCAAACCACCATCTGCTCCTAAAGATCCCACAAATAACCCTTTCAGACTTCTTAAGGAGGAACTGGACATTTTTTTTTCCAAGATAAAACCTGTAGTTTCTAAAACTGAATTTTAGTTTCACAAACAACAACCAAAAAAAAATCACTAAAAAAGAGTAAGACTTTTAAAACAAAGTAGCTCTAAATGTTTCAATAGGTCAGTTTTGTTTCAAGTATTGTTGCTTTCCTATCTTGATTTTTGCTTTGGGTCTATATATAATTAAGAAGGAATATTTCAGGCATTTTACATTTGTAATGGTGGGCTAAAAAGTTTCCATTCAGCTGACATTTAAAGCCAGTGGGGGGAAAAAACCCACATTTCAAAACATTTCTGGAAGCAGAGGCTGGACCCAAGACCTTTCTGCTCCCAGATGAAGGTGATAATCATTCCATTGCAAGGCCATTTTCTTTCTTTCTCACCCCACTAATTTTGCACTCCTTACTACAGAGTTCTCAAGATTCAAAGAGAAGAAAAGATCCCTATGTAAACTCTCACTATTAAGAAATTATCTTGGGAGTGGTGGATTTTTAATTATCATCTTGAGAATAGCGGTGAACTTCAGTGGGTCGAGTAGGTAATAGCATAATGGTTACTCTAAGAGACATGCACAGACAGTATTATCATCCCTTCCCACTTTTAATGAGGGTATAGTAAATCCCATCTGACTTGGGGCAGGGTAGGGGGAGTGTACTAGTCCTTAGGACAGAATTTTGGGCTCTGAACCACAAATGGGCAGAGGTATTTTTCAATCCTGAAACAGGAATCTAAATCCGAGAGAGGTCTGGGATTTAGGATACAACGCTGCAACTGATACATCCTTATTGTTTAGGTCTACAGAATCTCTTCTTGCACATCACCTTTCTGAAGCACTGCTCTGATAGTCCTTATTGTCCCCTTCAGCTTAACGTTAGATGCTTAACCTAACCTGTAAACCCTCAGGTTGCCTTTGGATCCAGTTCTGAGTATGGTGTATCTGCCAATTTATACCAGGGCTCATACTCCATTTCTGCTTTATGCCACACATGTTAAAACACAGGACAAAGAACCATCTTTGCTAAATGATAAACTCTGATTTCCATTTAAGGGAGTAATAAAGTTAGTGACAAACAAGATGGAAGTTTCTTTTCCACTGTAAACTCAAGCAGAGCTCTCCACACCCTACCAAAGACCTATAGAACTATACGGTAGAACCAGTTTAGGGTTGGCATAGCACAATGTTAGCACAGTGAGGAAGAGCGTGGGTCTTATTTATACAGTCAGCTATGTTCTCCTGATTCTGGTATAAATGTCATCAGATTATATCATGATCTCAAAAAGATACTGTACTGTGGGTGAGAACTGCCTTATGGGAGTAAAATCACCACTCTCCCCACCCCTCTCCTCAGTCTGTGCCATTTTTACAACAGCAACGGAGGAAAGAAGGGAAGGTGAAAAGCAACGTTTATACAAGTTGCAAACTTCTCTAGCAGCAATTTCCAACTGGACAACAGCCAGATTATACCTAATCTGTGCTAAAGACATCATGGCAAGGGATGTGCTCATCAATCTGATTCTTACTCAAGGTTTTTCGACCCAGCTTTTTTTTATTCTTCCCCCCCCACACACACACCTTTCTGAAAAAACAGGTACTCTCTCTTACCCTGAGATGCCTTTCCATTTGAGCAGTATCTCTCAATTGCTTCTTTAACATTATGGCTACTCTTGAGAAGTTCATACAGTGCCTACAAAACAGAACAAGTCTTTAGAAAGAGTCAAAGTTTGCAAATATCCAATCTAAACTTCTAAAACTAGCCTTTCAATGAGCATACCTGATGTAAAAAAAGAGGATTTATCTTCATACATGACAAAAATTTTAAAACAACCACCAAAACCATCCAAAAGTTGAGGCAAGGTTTAATTAAGAAAATGTAAAACATTATATGCAATTATTAAAACAGCTGGATTTGTCAACAGCATGGCAATCAGAAACATCACAGATCACAACACTGCCAACACTCCAATACTCATAATTTTAGGCATGTGCTTAAAATTACAAGTAAGATCCTGACCCCAATAACATCTAATTAAAAGAAAATAAAGAAATTGAGTATTGCTGCCTTTATAATACAAGGCAGAGAAAGAGAACACATGTTAATTACAAAACAACATGTCGCAAATGGAACAGGATATAAAACATACTTGTTCATTGTCCCGTGTATGTAGTCCTTCAGGAATTCTGCCAATCATTTTTTCATTTCCTGTTCTTAAGGAGGTTTCAAAAAGGTATTCTTTAACTTTACTTTCTGAGATCACATCAGGTTTCCAAAGTAAATGGTCTTCATTTTCATAGGCTGTGAAAACAGAAATCCATTAACGCCAGGTGTGACATTGTTAAGGCTGTAACATTAAAAGCTATTTCACAAAGACAAAGAACAGGAACACAGAAGTCATCAAATCAAGCACCATCAAGCCACGTTTAAAGTGCAGCTAACTTTTTTCCCCAAAAGCCTCAGTAAAGACACAGACTGCAGCATGACATGGCAAAGAGATTCAGGTTCCATGAGGGTAAGTTAAGACACTGAACTCTGGGGACAGAGTCTTCACAAAGGAGCAGCTTGTTGACAGCTAGATGATTCCAGTCAAATTATGCATATGTATTCATCATCTTCATACAAACAAACTAGCAAAACCATTCACAGTTTTATTCAGCTGTTTTCAAAAAATAAACTATAGTTTACAGTAAAAGAGTGTAGGATATTACTTTAATATTTCAAATACTACATGTAAAAAAAAAAAGAGGAGGTGGCTAATTGGTCATTTTCAACTAAAATTTGCCAAGAATTAATTAACAGAATGGAAACCTAGGTCTCAATGTGGTAATTTGTTTTTTCATTCACTAACAACTGAATGCTGTTAAGAACTTGTACACTGCATACTTTACAAGCAATCAGGATGTACAGTCCTCCTTCATCGTACACTGAAATAATGTATACACCTCTTCAGTAGCTTATTTGAAAGACAGTATATGGGAAATACATACACAAGAGTTGGCCTGAACCTTTCTCAGTCTGTGCACATATTTCAATTCTAGATGAAACTATAAATCCTTTACTCTGATCAATAGATGTGATTAACATTGCACCTAATGTTTTACGTACTCTCGGTGATATAAAATTAGAGAGATACTCAATTCAAACACACAAGCATAATGGCTGTTACAGTAGAAGAGATGAAGGTTCTCAAATCTCTTGCAAAACTGCAGGGAACAATATTAAGCTAAGGTGAGGAATAAAATTGTATCTCCTCTGAAAGTTCTATTACAGCTTAAGAACATGGAAAGCTTTCAAACAGACATGTTACACGTGTAAGGTTTATAGAAGAGCAGAACTGCCTTCTAGCGCAACTCTGGTAGCTGGGACTATATAGCAGAAATATAAACCCGTTTGCCATTACAAGCTCTTCAGGGAGCACGGAAGAGGCTTTCACAGAATCCTCCACCCCTACAACCAGGTCCAACCTCTCTGAGCACTGCTGATGCTCAGCTTCAACCTCCTTTACCAACCAAGACATGCCAGCACTTCTTGCTGGAGTCCATGACTAATTATCTCAAGAGGAGCTCCTTGGGCTCTCTGATTTGGGAGCTACCTCTTTGCTCTTAGCCATGCCAGCAGACAAGACTCCCACTGCTTCTCTCCAGCACCAGCTCATTCCAGAGAAAGTTGTCAGATTAACCCATTCCTGGTCATCCTCTGGTTATTGGCCCTTCTCGAGTTCTTGGCTGAGGAGAAGTCAAGATGTGTAACTAGTAAAAGAACTATGCAGATAAATCCGGTTCTTAGTCCTCCATTTCTTACAACCCATAAGCATCATGCCTGAATCTTAGAAAACAGGAGACTTCCCTAGGTCTCTTAAGCAACCCAAGAGATGTTCACTTGCTAATACTTCCAGCTCCATCCATACCAAAAATTCTTCACCTCTATTGCAAAGGATCATTCTTCAAAAAAGCAGCTGGTAATGGTAAAAAGACTTGATATACTTCACTAGAATAGTATTCCCATGAAATGTTACAGTTCGAACACAAGCAATTTAAAAGAATATTGAAAATTTACAGAAAAAAACGGGATGCCCTTCATTTATTAACATATCCTCCAAACTGTTCCTTAATTTCACAGCTGTTTCACTCATGAGCAAATTTCTTTCATTATTTGCTTTCTGAATTTCACAGCTATATGTGCTATACTTTTTTCAGAGTAAAGGCTCCTAAAGATACCAAATAAAACTCTATTAAGTAAGTTTTTTTTCTACTCTAGCACAATTGAAGTTTTTAACCTAACTTTACACTGGAATAACATCATACTTAAAACATCATATTTTTAAAAGACAGCGTATTAGGACCTACATCTTCTACTCATGGTCTGTGATTTTAAAATGGTTTATTGCTTTGTTTTCCATATCTATTTTGTAACCCACACTGTTGTGCTTCCAAAAAAACAAGCAAAGAGAACTAAGATACATGCTCACAGCCCAGTTATGGTACTTTGATGAAAATATCTCCTTCTTGACCCACCGTTTGTTGCCTCCTAGTATTACTAGATACTTCAGAATTAACGCTGTAATCCAGCCTCTGATGCTTTCTTGAGAGTGTCCTCTCAAAGTTGAAGAATCACACTTCTGAGATACAATTATGTAGTTGTGTTACTTCAGTTTTCCAGTGCCTTTTTTTTTTTCTTTTAAGGTCTCTGAGACTTTAACAAAGCCACTGAATTTACCTTTAAACTTAAATAACATTTTCCCATTAACTGCTATGTATAAACATAAAATAAAAAGTAAAACAGTCAGAAGAACTTACCCTTTTCATCATCACTGTATCTGCCAAGGTAAGGTGGAATTTCAGCCTGGTACTGTGAACCAACCATTATTTCCTGACAATATAATAAAAACAAAAAGAGAAAGGTATTAACTTAATACTTTGTATATGGAAGCATTAAAAATGCCATTAACCTGACATTTGGCAGAGAATTCCAGAATTAAAGTACTACTTTAGATATATACTATAAATCTTAATGCATTTTTCTTAACAGTAAATTTTTTTAACTTCTTTTTTTTAAGATATAATTATTACCTTTCTCAAATCTTCAGATGAATTACCATTGTCGGCCTCTACATCTTCACCATCTGATTCCTTATCTCCATCACACGTAGTGTTTGCTTCAGACACAAAGAAGTTTGGTTTTAGCTAGGAAGATTTTCAGTTCAAACACAGAGCTACAAGCTATCCCTTACTTTTGAAAGGAGCACCTGCTTTTATTCTGGGAAGCACTTATGAGTCTGTTGATCTACATTTCTATCAAACCAGCATGAAGTCAGAAGGCACTGGTACTTGTATACTGCAGAACTGAAACATTTATCATCACTGCAACTGAGACAATCTACTATATTTCTAACAGTCAAAAGGACACGAGATCATTTTTCCTCATCAATTTTCTCCAGTAAAGGCTTATATCTCACAGAAAAGGTATGAGAAAACCAGAAAACTTCCAGGGCTATGACTTAGCCTCAAGTTAATCACAAAGTAAAGTAAAGTTGAAAGCATGTCTTTATTACCTACTAAAACCCTTCATCAGAAGTTTTAATGGGCATGCAAAACATTCCTTCAAATAAGGCTGCCTCGGCATGGGTTGAAGATACAGGAGAGATATACAAAATGGAATAAGCGAAAGAGAGCAAAAACTGCTTATTCCTCTTTCATCTTTTTCATGTTTTTTTTTTTTTGTTTTCCTTATGAAGAAATACAGCAGAGCACTCCAAGCAATTCAAATACAGTACTCAATAGAAAAACTCGTATTTTAGAATCTGGAACACTGTGGTACTGGGTTCTGAAGTAAAGCTATTTTTATAGCTGTATAATCCCCGGCAGAATGGAATCTAGTCCTGATACGATTAAAGCTGGTTGGTATTCTCAAACTTCAGAAACAACATGCTCATCCATAGGGTTGCAATTTTAGCTTCATCACAACTAAACAGAATTGTCAACAGCAGAGACAACATCCAAGACTGCATGCTCTCCTTCTGTAGTCATTATGACAATCACCAGTCTATCTCTTTTTGTTGTTAGAAGTAGCAAGCAAGAAGCTAACCTGAATGCATGACATAACAATACGCCTGGATAATCACTGGCAATTATTTTTTCCAATTAATGCAAATTTAATAAAATAGACTACATTATGTATTAGACACGTTTATCTTAAAACTTCATGTTATCTTACTACCTGAGAAATGGACAAAGATCAGAAAAGCTGAAACTGCCAACGGCACAGAGAACTGACATCTCCCTCCCCGAAATGGTGGATATTCAATTTTAAAATGTCCAGCCAAAAGTTCTAACAGAGAATGTAACATTCTGATAAAAAAACATGCTAGCTGAAAACAAAGACAACTGTTTCTTAATCCTCAGTAATATGAGGGGCTAATCTTTTTTTCTATAAAGCTGCCACACTTTCAGTGTCATATTAATTAAATTTAAAAGAATTTAAAAGAATAGGTTACATATTCATGTAATTCACTAACACTGAAAATCATGAAGGGTGTTCCTCAATACCACATTAACTATTAATTATGAAGTTATGGTATTTGTAGAGAAATTAATTTTACTTGTGCTTTGAGCACAGTACCAAATACAAGCCCTTCAGGTAATCAGTAATACCACCAAAGACAACATTGTACAACATCCTGCAAAGCACTGTTTCTCAATTCCCAGTAAAGTCAGCACTGCTCTGCAATTTTGATATTTTAAGCTAGGAAGCTATACATAATGCTAAGACTTTTTGAGTACTATTATAAAATTAGGTTTCCTACATCTTAACGGCCGAGGAAAGAAGTCAGTAGCCTCATGTGAAGTAACTGATGGTGTCAAGTCATCAGCAGAGGACTGTGTTTCTTCATCATCACCTGACAAGAGGTCTTTAGCGATTTCCTCCTGTATCATTAAAATAAAAAAGTAAAACCTCAGACTGACTATTAAATACAGACCGGTAAGCATTTAGATTCAGCAAATTGTAAATCTCATTAATTAAAATTAATTATTTTACCATAAGTACATTTAGCAGACCATACTCCCTTAATTAAAAAGCTAGTTTGTTCCTCCTAAATCTAAGAGCAAATATAACCATTCATTTCAGAGTTGAACACAGGGGTCCATTTCCCCTTCGTCTTCCACTAAAATAAACACACAAGAAGTAACTTCTGCACGCATCAATCTCAGCTGTTCCTCCAGTTGCTTCCAATGAAAAATGCCAGCAGAAACCACCTCAAATCTTCAGTATACTGCCATTCTTTGCATCACAGATTGCCGAAGCTTTAAAAGGCTGTTACCCCTTAAACTCGGGGAGGGTGGGGGGTGGTGTGGGAACTAGCCAACAGCCACGCGCTTTTGTAGACTTTTGCTCAGAGAACAGTTACAGATAGTACACAACCTGTTATCCTCCCAAAACACAAAAAAAATGACGGTTCTGTAGGTTAACAAAAGAGATATTAAGAAAGAAAAAGTACACTTCCTCCACTAGCAGACATGTTTGAACCGCTCTGCATAGAGGGTAGGAAGGGAAAGAACGGTATTAGACAACAAGCCGACTACATTTCTGTAGCCTCAACACAATCGTGAATCCTAATGAGAATCAGATGTGCAGAGCCATCATTATACCCTACTTTCTGTGGAGTTTACCATTACATCATACTCACAGAAAGTAAAAAAAAAAAAAAAAACAAACCACCCCCAAAAAAGACATATACTTGCTACCTACATACTTTATAATCGAAACTACTAGCTGCATATGCTTTGTAGCCAAAATCAGATTAAAATCTCAGAATATAGTTTGCAAATCACAAAAACTGAAGTTTCAGGTTTTTACATCAGCAATGCAACACATACAGTCAATGCACAGAAAACAATCTCTCGGTCACTCCCCAAAGTTGAGACCTTTCCAAATGATATGCATTTGAAAGCAACATTCCAAAGCATTCAGGAGTGCATTTTCAAGTTATCCACAAACGTTTTGATACTTGACATGTGTGTTGGAAGCCAGAATTATTATTTCCAGATATTGCATACATTATTAAAAAAATCCCACTTCCATTAAAAAAAACCCACCTATTTAAAGTTCTCTGGATGTGTTCTAGAAGAACTGTTAACTTACTCATTTCTCATTTGTAGTAATATAGTGCCACTGAAGTTGCTATGCATTTGTAAGTGTGATAATTATAATTAGAACTATATCCTCAATATCCTTGAAAAAGAATGAATTCACAGTAGTATTGTACATTGAAATTAACAAAGATACGTATTTTGTAACATCAAGAGGTAGCAAAATACAATTTAAGGTCACCTGATTTCTGCTTTTAAACCACAATACAGGGGAAAACGATTCTGACTTACTTTATCTAGAGTCATATCTGGAAGTTCATCTGCAAGTTCACTTGGAGAGCTATCCGCACTGGAACCTGCCATAACGGGAATCGTGGGTTCATAGCCATAGAATGCCAGTAAATCTTCCAATGGCATGTTTCCTTCCTAATACAAGAGGATTTACAAACATTTCAACATAGTGCTAAACACTTGTAAACGGTTCAGGCCTAAAAGGATAAAACATATTTTGAAGAACAAAAGTAAAAAACAAAGAAAAACTTAATTGAAAGCAGGAATCTTGAGTGAAGATTTAAGGTATTTTCAGGACTGAAATAATCCGTAACCATGTCTCTTGCCATATAGTGAAGTCCCATCAAGGTATTGAAGAAAACTGTTTACTGGATGAAACTAAAGAATAATTATTAAAAATTTGCTCTTTATCTGATTAATACTGTAGAGCATGATTTGCCTACTTGACTTCAAGACAGAAGACATCCTAGAAACACTAACAACCCCCCTAACATGAGAGAAATGCAGAAAAACTTGAAGACTTTAGTCCTACGTAGTTTCAGCTGCAAGTGTGCAAAAACCCACAGAAGTAAACCAATATAGCAACTTTTAAGCCCTCCTGTCCACCTCCTGCACAATATAGTTCATGACTGTTGAGAAGGTAACAGGGGAAAGACAGCTAATGATACAGAAGGCAAAAACTAAAGAAAGGCTTGATTACTAACTTGTTTTTTCCAACAGCTTTTGATCAAGTGATTGAAGTATGTATCATCATACTTGCATCCTAATACAATTAATAAAACAATAAACAGTTGAGATTTTTTGTTACCTGACTCAAGCCATTAAAATATTAAAAATATTTTCCAATGTTTATACCTTTAGAAGTTTTATTACCTTCAAAAATTTCTTGCTGAACTCATACACTGATTAAATTACTTGTTTTCTTTAGTCAGCTAATGTCTTAGTCCTGCAAAGACTTTTCACAATGGGTAAACATAAACTCATGTCCAAGTCTTTCCAAGATCGGGACCTAAAGTAATAAAGTGTTCAAGATGAGTGGCTCTCAGTCCTTCTTCCTTCTATTATAGAAGTAATAAGATGATTTTGTGGAGTAACAACTCCATTTTAACTACCAGACTTGGCAAGCTGCTTCGTTATTACAATTGCAAGTTCATAACCAGGAAAAATATAATTGTAAAGGTAGCAGGCAAAAAAAAAAAAAAAAAAAAAAAAAAAATCAGTAGTATAAACACTGTCAACTCCACATTTAGAAAATCTGTTTTTACATGGACTACAAAAACACAGCCTCATATCTGATACTAAAAATTACACTTTCCTGGAACTCTGTTAACCAAAATCTGCAGTTATGCTGAGTGGTGTAAGTGGGTCACTGAACAGTAATGCAAGCAGCAACACTTTGTGGGTGTTCAGCATTCAGCATGCGTTTAAAATGGGTAATGCCCTGCCACAGATGAACAAGAAGTGTAAACAGGAAAAACATGTAATTAAAGAGTATAAAATGGAATAGGAAAAGCCAACAAGCACACTGGTCATTTTGTACACCTACCGAATGCCAAACTGATGAAATTAAGACATAGAACTACCATTTACATAGCAAATGAATGTGATCCATCATGCCTAAAACAGGACTGTTTGTTTACATATCGGAAAAGCAAAACCTGACCAACAGAATGAAATACAGCTAGCTGTCACTTAATAGTGTGCAAAATGTACAGCTTCAACTTATATCCAACTTATAAAGCTTAGAAATGGTAAGTGGTATTAGATGACAGGACTCTCAAACCTGCTTCAGTTATTTCTCTACCGAAGTGAAAGAACTACTACATGAAAAAGAATATGAACTTAACATGACACTAATATCTTTAAGAAGCTAAAGTTCAGCCTTTTTGTGAGGATGCACTGCTATATCCTAATCAAACCTGATTTTTGATTTTTTTTCTTTTTTTAAAGACGCTGCAAAGGCATGTTGCAGGCAACTGCATTACAGGTTGAGTGTTCTTTTCACTAGAAAAGCTACAACATGTATGGACATTTATGAAAGCGTAAGTCACTCTTACTTTTTCTAAATCTTCAATTTCAGAGCTGAAATTCTTGCTTTCCTCCATCATTTCCTCTTCTTCGAGAGTTCGCTCATCATCATAATCATGTACCAGCATTTCAGCAGATGGGTCAAAGTCATGATCCTCAGACGATAAAGAGCCAACTATCAAAAAAAACCTAATTTGAGTCATTTTTTTTTTCTATACCAATATAGAAATTACATCACAGAAAAAAATACGATTGCATGAATTCTCCTACATACAGGGTCAGAACTCTCAGTGGAATAACTGGAACAAATTCCTAACAACCTGACAAATTCAGTTGTTTCAGCTGGCCTTTTCTTTTCGTATTTTTAAGTAATAGGTGAAGTCTTCTCTCTTGCAGTATATAGTACTTGGGAGAAGTACCTAAACTACTAAAATGAAGTTTCAGAAAGTACAATCCCAAATTAGTATTTTACTGAATAAAAGATTGTTCAAAACAGCCTTAAAATCATCATTAAGGTACAAAGCACACACGTCACAAGATTTCAGATGCTGCAAGACTGTGATTATTTACAGACTCTGATTCTACTTATGTGATTTATATGGTAACAAGCACAGTTTTTCACTGGTAAACAGCTAACTTAGGCTTGCTACTAAAGTAAAATAAACAAACAGCGAGATTCACTTCAGATTAGTATAGCCTCACAGATGGACCTTTTATTAAAACTAATTTAATTCTTAGCACTTCATCTAGAGAAGAATAATAAACATAGCAGAATTTCAAGAAATATTGAGGAAAATATACCGGAAATAACAAAATGCTTCTAATGGATCACATTAATTAACAAGCCATTGTGACAGCTCTGTGGTCCGACAGACAACTTTTTCATTACTCAAGAGGATACTCATAACTCATCAAAAACGTACTGTTATTATTAAGTGCATTTTGTCAACTGTTAGAAAGGTTATCATTAGATTCAGCAAGTTTTAAAAATGCAGATATTCTGTACCGCAAAGTCAGTGTTCTACAATGGAAATCACTGAATTACAGGGTTGTTTTGCTCTTTAATGTTCACTTTCTTATGGCTTTCAGGATGGAGACAAGAAACAGATTAGGCTACTTCTCTTTCACTTCTGGTTTCCCCTTCTAGTTCTTACATACTAGCGCTCTGTTGCAATCCTTGGCTTACAAGCAGCAAAGAAAAGGTTTATTAAGAATTATTTCCATGTTAAGAACTTCTTCAGAAGTTTTGAAGGAAATAGCTACAAATTTTCAATCCTCTTCAGAAAAATAAAGCAGTATCCCTCTTTGCACTGCTTCCAGCCTTGAAAGAGACAGTTGCATATACCAACACTTCTGAGTCTTAAAGCATCTAATTTTTCAGCACTTATGGTAAGTGTTCATTCCTCACACGCAGGTAATTAAAGCAAACCTTGTCTGTTTAGCTCACTTAAGACAATATTGTGAATGTTCATAGTACTGTAGAGAAACATTCAGGCCAAAAATGCTTTTTATTCACATGCTATTCATATTATGGTCTCATAGAACTTTCAGTATAGCTGATAACACTATTCCAATTACAATAATGACATTACGTGTTGAATTTTCCTGCTGTGGGCCATCACATCCTGATCCAGTTTTAAGGAAGTGCCAACTGCCTTAATGTAGCATGTATGTGTGCTTAAGATCATTGCTTCTAATTGCCATTCTAATCAATTTTATGTTTGAGTAACTCAAGTGGAAGTTCTATCCCACTCACAGACTTCAGATAAAAAGTCCCACTTTTTTAGTAGTTCTGAATGACTAATATCCCCTTTAAAATATTTAAAACCACATTCAAAAACAAGCTCAATAAATTTCATAAGACTAGTTAAAAAAGATGACAAACAGCCAATGCAGAAGGCAGTTACACAGAAGCAAATACATTCCCCAAATACTTCTTCAACAGTAGCCCTGCTGATATTAACTATGCTTGCTTGTGTAAAGTATTCCAAAGAACCTTAACAGCAGTTAAAGCCTTAAAAATTACTTATCATTAAGATTTTAAATGTTTTCTGTTATTACCAAGAAGTCAAAAATTTACACAAGCCTGTAGTTATCAGCAACAAGAGAAGCAGTCTCTCTCCAGGCTAAAATGGCTTTACTGAGATGCTGACTGAAAAGTGCTACAAAACTTTGTTTTCATTTTGGGTTCCGAGCAGCCAATTACTAACTGCAACCGGAGTTAAGGGAAGGACTCCACAGCGCACATCTCCTTCTCTTAAAAATCTGGCAGGCGGTTAACAGCGTGCACATGAAGCGTTAGGAGAGCTACGAGGGGATAAAATTGGGAAGGAGCAGGAAGGAGGGAGCGGCGTGCAGGCGGCAGGCCGGGTGCCGGAGCAGGAGGTGGGCGAGGACGAACCTGGGCTCGAACTCCCAAAGGAAGCCTGCGGGGAGAAGAGAGAGCAAGGTGAGAGCGGGCTCCCTCCGGCCCGGCGGCAGGCGGGGGTCTTCATTTCACGCTCGCCCCCGGAGCTGCCCCCCTCCCCCGCCGCTCCCCTTTCCGCCGCTCCCCGCCGGCCTCGGCCCCAGTCCCCGCGTCCCGCCCTGCTGGCCCCTCCATCCCGTTCCCCCTCTCTCATCCCTCCTTCCCTCGCTCGCTCGCTCCCCGCCTGCCGCTCTCCTTCCCGCCTCCTCCGCTGGCACAAGCCCCCCAGGAGCCGCGCCCGGCCCGGCCGGCGCTCCCGCTCCCTCCGGCCCCGGCGGGACATGACAGGGGCAGGCAGCGGCGGCGGCAGCCGGACCGGCCGCCGCCTCTTCCCCGCTCCCAGCCCGGGGCTCGCTCCTCCTCCCTCCCGCCGGGCGTTTCGCCATCGGCCGCGCTGCGGCGGCGCCGCCGCCGGCCCGGCCCGCGACCCCCGGGGCCCGGCGCGGCGGCCGCGCCCCCCTCCGCGGCCTGTCGGCCGCCCGCGGGCTGCGAACCCGGCACCCGCGCTGCGCGGCGCCCGCCGTGCGGCCTAGTCGCGCAGGCTCCCGCTGCCCCGGCGCCGCCGGCTCCGCCGCCCGCCGGGCCGCCCCGCTGGCCCCCCCAGGCCGCCGGGCCGCTCCGGAGGCGCCTTACGGGGATGCCGAGGCGGGCGCGGGGGGCCTGCGGGCGGCGGGGCCCCGCGGGGAGCCGGCCGAACCCCGGCGCCCCAGCCCGCTTTCCCCGCTCACCTCCGCCATATTGGGACGATCGGGCTGAGGAACAGCGCTGCGCCGAGTGCCCGGATGGGGCCGCTAAGCCAATGGCAGCCGCCGAGCCCCAGCCGGAGCCGGCCGGGGAGGGAGCGGAGGGGCCGGCGGGACCGGGCTGGGGCGGAGGAGGCGGTGCCGGGGCAGGGGCAGCGCCGGGACCCCACCTCCGGCGGCGCCGCGGCCTCCCGCCCCGGCCGGCGAGGGCGCTCTGCCCGCCCCGGCCCGCCGCGCCCCGGCCCGGCCCTGCCCAGCCCCGCCCGGAGAGGGCGCTCGGCGCCCGCCGCCCAGCCCCGGCCGGAGGGGCGCGGCGCGGCGCGGCGCCGGCCGTCGCCCTCCGCCCGCCCCGCCCGGGGAAGCCTGGGCCGGCAGAGGCGGCCCGCCCCGGGGCGAGGCGAGCGGCAGCCGGCGGGGCCCTCGCCGCGCTGCCTCAGGAGCCCCGAGGCCGGGCGGAGCCCGCGTAACCCCGGCAGCCCGCGCCTGGGTCGGCGTGCCTCTGACGGACGGCGGCTGCCGGCCTGTCCCGGGGCCGGCGGTGCCGCCTGCGCCGCGCTCGCTGCCGAGCCCCTTCCCGGGTGCCGGCGTGGAGGAGGGCTCGCTGACACGCAGCCTGCGGAGTGCCTGCAGCCGGCAACAAAACGCCAAAGCCGTCGAACCTTCCTGTTGTTGGTTGCCTGCTGTGGCTTAAACAGAGAAAGCGGAATTTACTTTGCAGTGGGCTTTTCTGTCTAAAACTTGAGGCATTTTACGTGCAAGAAATACCGATTCCATTTTTTTAGTGTTGTTTTTTTTTTTTTTGTCCCGGTACACATGAAGTGGGAGTCGGGCCGTTTTTAGCTCGATTTCTTCATCCAAGGCTCTAAAGACTCGTGCTTTTAATTTTGGGGTCCCGTGTTTCTCCTTCTGGCCGAAGTAGCGTCTGCCATACTTGCTGTGTCAAATACTGCTCTGCTGGAGGGGTGGTGTGTGTCACAGCAACGCTCGGGGCAATAGTGCCTGAGACTGCGTCCCACCTGGGGAATTTGGGAGGCTCGAGGCTGCGTCCTGAAGTGAATGGCTTCTCTGGATGCATCCTAAGTTGGGTTTGCAGACAGTGTAGAGATCCCACGCTAGGCACTTAAGCAGTGGAGCTTTGTGCTGTTTAATTTATTCTGCTGGGACCTGTTGCTCTGAGAAACAGAGTAAATTAACTTGCGTCACGTGCTGCACTGCTGAGTCTAGTCTAATTCCAGTATATAAACTGCGTACCTCCAAACTACGCATCAGCCTAAAATGTAGACATACCTGCTCTTGATGTACCTGGGGTAAGATGTTGGCAACAAAAAAATCCCAAGACTTTGCAGAAACGCATTTTTTGGGGAAGTTGTCACAAGCAGCTCCAGCAGTACCTCATCCTCTGATCCCTGATCAGTCTTTGCCTTTTTACAAAAGTTGTATACACAGATTAGGTAGTTGTCTGGTAAAAACGATCAGTGACGGACAGACAGGCTATGTCAGAGCACACTGCATGTCCCCAAAAATTAAGACCACCTTTGGCTGGTCTGGAATGCCATTAGAACCCATTAATGCTCCTTAGCCTTTTTCAGTTTCGTTCCCTCCAGATACACCAACCCAGTTCCTGTCCCTGTTTCCTTGAAGGCTCAGTTTGGGTAAGGCAAAACAGCTTCTCACGAACACAGAATGTGTAACACATACACAGACCGGTTCCTCTTATCAACAAAATAGCACAGAAAGTGCGGCAGGAAGAATACCCAATTTAGGGAAATACATATTTGCTACTATATACATTTTCCTAAAAGGAATTCTCCCCGATTTGGATCCAATTAGCTTTTTCCTATATTCTGAAGTAGTTTACTTCACTGTCTTTCAAGTGTTTAACATGATTAAGTTTTTCAATTGTGTGCAATTTTACCAAAAAGTCTTCTGTTGTTAATTTGCCACTTAAAATATCTTCTCAGATTTAGATCAGATTTAGAGCTGATTTTTTTTTTAATTATAATTCAGACCACTTTGATAAAATAGTTCGAACTCATAGCTCTACCACAGCAGGTCATGAGGTGTGTTCCAGAGCTGTTGTATAAGTTGCAGCAAGAATTCTGGAAAAACTAATGCTCAGAGTTGCAGACAGCAGGCTGCAAGATGGGTGGGGGAAGTAAAACTTAGAGGGTACTAAAGCATAACAGTGAAAAAAACAGGCATTTTATTCTCCTGTCTTTCCCTGAGATTCAGTTTTGCACTTGGAAATTGCAGCTATACAGGAAAGCTTACAAATATTTGCAGATTCCAATACCTACCAAAAAATGATGGTGGAAATCTGGATCCCCAAGATTTGCAAAGGGCTGCTATGATCCAGTACCTGAGTACAGGCAGGATTTGGATAGCAGTATCTATAGTGCAAGTATGTTCTATACTGTTACAACATGTTTACCTCCCAGTGGTTTTCACTGAGTACAGATCAAGATAGAGTGAGGATAGACAAGTTACTGGGGTAAGCTCATTTGAAGGGGATGGAAAGGGACAAGGATGTGATTGCACCACCTCTTTCTCAATTAGGAATTTTCTCCAGAAACAGTGATGAGAGCATGGCATGTATGCTCTTGAAGCATGGCTTGGAAACCAAACAACCTTGTGATTTTGTGGAGTCCGGTATGGTGTTGGTATGGAGCTTCCACTGGAGCCCAGTGCTTCGTGGGTGTGCTTCTGCTCTCTGCCTTGCCTCTCTGAGCAGAAAGGCAATGTGAGATTTCTCTTTTCATTTTACAGGGACTCAGAATTAGAGATGGATGAACAAAATATGTGTATGCATATATACAGTGAATCAAATAGTTACATCAATGAAAATACAGTTTTCCACAGCTGCTGGGCATACAAGACTGTCTGGAGTTCTGTATTTCAAGGTGTCTTTTCTCTTGAATTGAAATCAAGAAGATGGGACAAAAATCTGCCTAAACTATTCTTTTGGAAGTAATAGAGGAAGATACATTTTGCGTCCATACTGTGACTATAATTTTATCATCCAAGTTAATTTCAGATCAAAAAGAAGAAAAAAAAGATTTTATTTTTTTTCAATTGATTGAAACAGTCAAAAAGATGGAAAGAACTAACATGAATTAGAAGAATCCAGTCTTTTTTTTTAAAAAAACCCTACCAAACCAAACCAAATAATGCAACGCAGCTGAATAGTACAGAAGCTCTGGAAGAAAATCTCTTGATCTGTAGCATGTTTTTTTTTCTCCTTTACCCTTAAAGAATGATCAAATTAAGTATTAAGTCTTTTACTTTCTGCACTCTTAGGTGCATGCTATCATGGATACATCCAACAGATATATGGTGATTAGAGGATATCATAACCGTGTTTGAAGTCTTAGTCTGTGTCTGGGTGGCGTGAATGTTGTGATAATTTTTCACTTCAGTCCACACTCTTCCAGCAAACCTGTTGCCCAAAGCCCTAGAGTAATGGCCTCAAACAGCCCTTTCTGTAGGCATAACGACAAAAGATAAAGCCTGCTTGTTCAAGCAATGGAGCTGGTCTTAGTTCCTTTGGCCATATCTCTACCAGTAAATTAAATATGGTCAGGGATGTTTCCTAGACATTAAAACCACCAAAAAGCACGGAACTGCCCACATCTCTGTTAGCAAAACCTCTGCTTCCTTCAGAGACCGCCTGCTGCAGGCGGACTGTTGAACACAGTAACTCCTGAAGTGTACTGAGGAGGCAGGCTGGTGGGAGCAGGGCATGAAGCGTGCCAGGACCATCCTGATAGTTTGATGTTGTGGATGACCATGTGCCAGCGTTATTTAACTTACTGGAAAAGATAAAATCATAAAGATAAAATTGTAAAAATACAAGTCATCATCTCCCACAAATCTGTATCATTTGAGCTTCGAGATGGGAGGAAGGAAGGAACCCCATCTGCGTATTAGGCACATCACTTAACTGCTCCTAATCACACTTCTTGTTGTGTGGATACCATGGTTTTGAGGATTGTATTTGCAATAGAGAATGGATATGCAAAGTAAGTTTTTAAAACCCCTTGCTGTGTTTGTCTCCCAGTGCTTTAATTTTCATGAGTGCAAGTAACACAGCTTTCTGCAGTACTAACTGGACTCCTGTATAATGTAAAGATGTTTGACTTTTTAAAACAGCATTGCTTGCTTACCTCTCATGCCAAATTTTCAAAGGGAATAGTTTCCCATACCAAGCTTTTAGTATTCTGCTATTTTTATAAAAAAAGAGAGTTTAATTTCTCCCTAAAGAACATGGATTAAAAGTTTTAAGTGACTTACTTGTAATAATAATAATAATAATAATAATAATTTAATAGGCAAATCAGCTTATTTTTGGTGAAGCTTACCACCAGCCAGCAGATTTACAGCAAGGAGATATTTTACCCTGAGTTACAGACAGATACAGCACATGCATGTAGTGACAGCACTAGTAATTACATAAGAGAGGGTGTAATGTAAGCATAACAAATATTTTAATTTAGGGGATTTTTTAATGGCTTCTTTTGTGAATTTAAACAATTTCATTTGTATGTAATCATAAATAGTTGTAAACAAAAGGTTAGTTATTGTAGCAGGAACTTGGGCAGCCTGACCCTTCTGGCGAAGTCACTCCCTCAGTCCCCCTCTACCAGGAGAAGCAGCTCTTCAGTGAGCACTTTTTTCTGAATCATCCTTCACTGGAATCATTGTTTGTGTTTGGGTTTATTTGCTATTCAGTTTAAAGTGCCAGGGGGTTTCTAGCTAGCCAGTATTGTGGTCAGTTTGCCCTCCAGCCTCTTTTACATGTTGCTTGCACAGCCTGTATTGAGTTTCTCCCTCTTTCTAGACTCCAGAGCCTTCCCCGTCTTTTCCAAGCACCTGTAGTGCATCCTCTAACTTCCCAGGTAGCATCTCCCTGCCTGTTCCTTAGCAGGGACTCACCCCCATGAAGCTCCTGCCTGCTGCAGTTCCCTCAGGCATTTTACAGAGGTGGTCTAAGGAAGGCTTGTTGACAGGGTCCCACCTTAGGCTGCACCCTACATACAGCCATCCTGGGTTTACCACTGAAGGGATGGTATAATCCTGGTGTGATGGAGATGAGCCCCATGCTCCCTTGAGGGCTCAGCTTTCCTGGGAAGGGCTTCTTGCTTAGAAAAAGTGACTTTCTGATTATCTTCATGCTGAAATGTGACTTCACTTGCAATATAACTGTAAACAACTATTAGTCAGCTAGGCATAGAAAAACAGATGACCGAGTACCTCCTCTGCATGCCTTACTGTTGGGCAAGGAGGAGTGTAGGAGTTTTTAATGAAAGGGTAGGTGTGTGATTAAATTGTAAACAATTAAGGGCATGATGAGAAACAATTTCTCCTAAATATAGTATTACACTTCACTAATTTTCATTTTATAGCATTGGCAAATGTGTCGCATTGTATGAAGGAAAAAAAACATCGTGCTTTTCAGTGTCTTTCAAAGTATTTTAAATGCATACACAATAGCCATCGTAATTTGAAAAATATTTACAGGAAACTTGCTTTTATTTAGTAAACAAATGCTATTAGCCATTTTGGCAAAGTTAGTATAGTGTAATAGGATATCATTGTTTGGGAGGACTGAGAAGGAATGTTTCCTAAACAGAAAGCCTTGTGCATGTGTTTTGCCTAGTTCTTTTGAGCCAATTTATAATAATTAGCAAGTTTACAGAAAGTATAATCATTGTCTTTCAAAAAGTTCACAAAGATACACAAGCATTTATATTCTGCAGATGTGAAAACTAAGGCACAGGAAAGTTTTAAGAAAAAAAACCAAACAAAACCCCAAAACAACAACACCCCACCCCCCACCCCCACTCCCGAAAAAAAAGCCTCAGGCAAAGCCTAATGCAGGATCTCTGGCAGAAGTGAAGATCAAAACAAGACAATGCTGATTTGAAGCTATTGCATCATCTTCATAGATTAATGTTTGTATTTCAGGGATTTCAAATTTAGAGGTATTTTCCACTTATTTACAAATACCAGGAGTGTCTAATAGCAACATACAAAAATGCCACTATGTAGAAGTTTAAGTATCGCTTAGGCTGGGTGGGTGTCTGGTAGGAAGGAACCAGAACTCTAAATTTCCAATTCAGAACAAATAAGAGAGCTTCTGATATTTGTTCACAGGGATCTGGAAAACAGCATAATATAGCTCCAGGAAGATAAGTCTGAGAAAATATTTCATTTGCTTTTGACCTTATTCACAGCCTTTCACGTCATTAATTTCCTTGGGTTGCTTTTTGTTGGGGGCAGGGGGGCTCTTAGGAGGGGGGTTGGTGCGGGTTTTTTTGTATTTTTTTGTATATTTTGGGGGGGTGGTTTGGTTTTTTTTGCAAAGTTTCAGATGACAGAACCACACAACAGACAGTAGAAACCTCTGCTGCCTGTTTTTGTCCATGAAGGGAAAAATAGAGGAAGAGCATCAGCTGAGGAGGAGGTAGATTTTCCTCTTAACCTTTTGCATTTAACCTTGTTAGAATACTAAAGCTTTGCTGGGGCATTTCAGTTTGGTTTAAAGATGGAAGAAACCTTCTGCTAGTCAGAAAGCTGTTTTTTAGTCTTTCTTGAAGATACTTGTAAGTGAATCTTATTTTGGTCATATGTGATTCTTTTTTTTTTTTTTTTTCTTTCCTCAAAGGCTGATTGGTAATAAAAGTAAGGAACTGCAACAGCTGAGCCCACTCTATCAACCTTGATAGTAGTTCTTTTTGGGGATCATGCCACAAAAGCCAGGAGATCCTTGAACTGTGAGTTATAGCCCATGGTGTTCAGTATATATGACAAAATCTAGGCTTCTAGTGATTGTAGCAAACGGATCTAAAAAGCAGTATAAATCTGTGTCTTTTTTTTTGGGGGGGGGGGTAGGGAGAGATTATTCTATTAATTAGATCAGTTAATATAGCTGGGAAGACACTGACAGACTTTTCTACATGCAATGCCTTCATAAGGTCTGTCTGTGTAGAGAAACAACACATCTCTTGGGCCAGTTTCCTAAGGTTATCCTCTATAGTAACTACAAATACTTTTAAAAAACATGGTAACATGTACATTGATGGTGGATAAAACTTGCATAAAGTCCTTACAAAAATGTTTTTCTTCACTGTATGTGGATGTGAAAAAATTCTAAATTAATCTAACCATTAAAAACTGGGAGAAATAAAATGTCAAGTTGGTGTCAATACCGATTTCTTTTTTTTTTTTAAAGAGAAAGGGATAAAACAAATAGATTTGGCTATGAAATGAACCTGCATTAAAATGAGATCTGTTCATATTTAAGTATGTGCAAGGTTCTATCATCATGCTGGTCATCTGTTCTCCTTAGTTCAAAATTAGTATGCTCTAAGGTCACAAGTTAGCTAGGTTCATTTTAGGGAAAATGCAGGAATTTTATGTTATAGACAAAAGGGTAGGGTAAAACAAACACCTTACGAAAAATTAGTCACTTGGTATCGTATGTTCAGCGCATAATTCCTTCAACTTGTTCCTTTTCATCTAAACTGTTTCTTGTGATTAACAAGATTAGTTTGAGTTCTTTGTGAAATTTAGAACAGTGGGTATTCACTTGCTGTTATTTCACTTTTCTGGGTGGAACAGGGCAGAAGTTGAATACCTTTAGAGTTTACTTGCTTATTATTTTAGAGAAGGGGTATAGCAGGACTTTATCCTTCAATAGAATAAATATCCTGTAGACAGCATTCATCTGGAACGTACTTGAAGAACAGTTGCACCCTTTTAACCTCAATTAATTAGCTGGATAACTTACATGAAAGGAATACTACTTAATGGAGATAAACCATTAAAATAGTTTCAAATAACCCTTGGTTTAATACCTACCCAATGATTCTGAAATGCATTCTTGGAGATGGATGCTTTTACTGTTAAAGGGGAAAAAGCTACCAGTCAGGCTATTTTCAGTTACAATACAGGTGAAAAACTTGAAATGGAGAAGCTGCTTTTTTAAAAGCTTGATAATCTTTTTACCTCCAATTAGTATAAACAAAAGAATGGCCTCTGAGTTCTTACCCTGGCTTTTCACTAGTGTCACCAAGATACTGATTCGCTTGGGTAGAAACGGGCATTGTCTCAGAGAGATAAAATGATCAATTAATTGCAATAATAGAGGTCAAATTTATACTTATGTGATATTCAAAATTAATACCTAGGTATTGCTTCAAAATATGAACTGTTATCTACAGCTTTATTGAAGTCTTTGCCCAGAATGCTGCTCCTGTCAAAGTTGGTGATAATTTTAATATTAAAGTTCTTCAGAAAAGAATGAGTCAACACACACTTATGTTTTAATTTTCAGACCTTCAGGATTTGCTAATTGTATAAAAGTGCATTGGGCACAGAGATGCTCAGAACTCTTGAAAAATTAAATAACTAGAGGTTATGCATCCTATAATGCAAATAATAATGGTCAATTCTTTAATACTGTCAAATCCTATTGTCTTATTTGTGTAGGTAGACCCACTGAAATCCTGAAGCAACTGGAAGAGTCATCTTGCCTTCCTTTCCTGGAAGGGATAACACATGTAAATAGGCAAGCTCAGATACTTCATACTAACGTTCATCGTGTAACTGCAAATGATAATGACTAGATGTTGCTATGCACTTTTGTATAATGTTTCCATTCTTTTAATTTTGTTACTTAATGTTTCATATTGTGAACACGCAGCTGAAAGATATTTAAACTGTGCAATAAGGACTGTTTATTAGAACTGTGTTCGTACTGAGGAATTCTCACTCTGGGATCTGATTCTACAAATAGTCCTCTGTTGAGAAGAACATACATTAGAACTGGGTTTTTATTATCAATATTAAGTGGCCATTTTCTCTCTAGGTTTTAAATATTGGGCTCACTGCAGCTGAAGCTTTCTGGATCAAGTCTGTATTAATCAGATTATAAACCTGTTATATGAAAATTTTGATTTTTGGCCTTCTGCCTGATTCTTTGGTTCAGATTGGCTGTATATTGGGCACACCGGGTTTTTAGTACAAGGTCAAATGTTTTGTACATCTTCATGGAGTGACACAGAAATGTGTAATAGTAAGGAATCAAGTATGTTGATCAAATATTTTTCTTGCTTAATTAACAATCGCTGAGTGTGTGATGTACTCACATAAATATTTTGTATACTACTCCTAGAACAAATGTAAGTCAGCACATTTCAAGTGCCTACCAAAATACATTCTTAACCTTTGGTCTCGTCCTTCATCCCATCATCCAAGTTAGTGCAGTGAATAATTTAATTTTAAATTCATTATACATTTTTCATATTAAAATGAGTTCTAAGACTTGTATTTAAACATGGATGGTTAGTATTTGGTGGGAGTTAAAATGTTTCTGGTTTCATTTCTTATACCTCAGAATTTCCCACACATTTTTGTTTCCTTGTATTTATTCAGTGCTTTCATATACTGATGTAGACAGTACCTGAATATGGAATGAGCTATCTCTCTTCAGTTCTCTCACAGTCTGTAGTCTGACCTACACCAAACAGGACCTTAAATTACATACAGTATTCAGAATACTAAATTTGGATGAAGGTGCTAAATCTGTTTTCCTTCTCTCTTCATCGAGCTACCTAGACGTACCTCAGTCATTCAAAACCAGTAATTATTCGCTTGTTCTTAAATCTCAACTGTTGTCTAAATTCCACATGAGTTACCCTTTGCTTGTACCATGGTTCATTGAAAGGACTTTTAAAACCAGGTGTGACCACCTGTGGCAAAAATCTTGGCTTACTTTTCCAAGTTCACTTAACAAAAGAGAACTGCTCATACGGATATATCTTTCCCCGCCATATTAATTTCCAACGTAAATGTCATCATAACCTCCTATACCAATTTTCCAACACAGACATGTTCTGCTCAGCCTACCTAATTTCAGAAGCTGTTAAATATTGATCACTTTAATGCTCTCGCCTTCTTCTGTGCTCTATATACTTCTGAAGATCCAGGTACAGTTTGGCTTCAGAAGATCAAATAATGTATTTTACAACCAAAAAATGCTATAAATACAGCCTCACAGATTTGCCGTTCTGGCAATCTTCTGTCTTACCTCTTGTTCTTCATGACAGACAATGACTATGTGCCAGGATTTCTTCATCAGTAAAGGAATACATACAGTTTTTATCAGTGTAGTTTAGTTAGTCCCCACACAAGCAAAACAACCTGTATTAGTAGAAACATTGTTTTGCTGGTATGTAAATTCCGTGTATAACAGGAGAACCAGCTGGTATAGTTAGTCTGCGCATGGCAGGAACCTCTTCCCAAACCAAGTTCACATGCCAGCAGGCTTGCAAATTAATTCCTTTAAACTAATCTTTGCACACTAAGAATGTCCTGTTGACTTTGCTGGAACTACTTGAATGCTTATGATTAGAAAGCTTGTAAACTATAGTGCGTGAGGAGAGCTCTTGATTTGAATTGAGTATGGGGTAAGGTATGATTTTAGTAAGGTAAGGAGATCACCTCCGCTGTTTGCCAGGTCAAAGCCTTGCTTCTCATGAAATGGAAGTGGCATTATACCATCATTTATGGAACAATTAGAGATGTAAATCAAACCCATTTCCCATTACTGCTTTAAAGTAATTTCCCTAATGACTATCACAGCTTTTCCTGTGGTTACTAAAATTGATGTGGTTATTGTCACCGGAAGGAAATAGAAGGATCATATATGAAGCAACACTAACAGAAACCTGTTAGGACGACTGATATGGATAAATTGAGAAACACAGTAAGTAGCAGGAGATTACCTTTTGATACCCAGGGTATATAACGTATTGCAAAGCCAGAAGATGCTCAGAATATCTGCACAGTGTGAAGGCTTTAGCCACAACTCACTCAAATTAATGGAAAGGTCATTTCAGATCATTAATACAGCCTTAACCGTGTGTTGTCAAGGTGGCCTGGAGATGCTGTATTGACTCTACACACTTTGCTTTCATGTTGCTTTGGGTTCACCTCTTATCATGTTTCCCCAGATACTGTTACCCATCGTATTTTAGGATTGTATATGTCGTTTTGTGACTTGTGTATGATCCCTTTGGTCAGAGCTTTCTTGCTATTACATGTGTTTGAATCACGCAGCATAGTGAGTCCTGGAGTCCGGCGATGTTTTTGGTGACTCTTTCTGATTGAACAAACCCATTAACTTCTAGCTACTACTGCAGCATATGTGTGATATGGGTTAAACTGATCAACGTGTAGGTTATGAATTACTATTTTGAAAAAGATTTTAATAAAGAAACTCGACAGTGTGGGCAGTTTTGGTACTGTGGTCCTAGTGACAGCACGTAGATGCATTGGACTTGGTTTCTTGGCTGGTGCCATGGTTCACAGTCGGGCCAGGTGGCAGAGCGCTGCCCTGCCTTTCCTGCTTGCGGTTTCAGGCTTGGCCACAGACTGTGAAAATAACCGAGGGCCACAGCGTATGCTCCATCACCCTGCCTGGAAAGCCTCAATTCTGCAGCACAGGTCAAGGTAAATAAAAGGACAAACCATTTCAAGGATGAGGTAGAGAAAAGAGATTGCGATGCAGACAAGATTGTGATGGGAACCTAGGAAAACACCATTGCTGTTAGAAATCGGAACTGGGGTTGACTACTACTGGAGTTGAGCTGAAGGTAAATGTGACCATACTGGTTTCAGAGCTTCTGTCAGGCTTTTTTTTTAAAGATGAAAATCTCAGGAATTTTTCTACTTTCTAATTTTCTCAGTTGTTGATTTTTAGTGATTTTTTTTCTAGTAATTGTTGCTTTCTAGTAATTTTATCCACGGATGAAAAGGGGTTATTTTGACAGTGTATATATACCTGCAAAAGACATAAAAAAATCTTACTGTTTGTCAGGGCTTTGAGACATTTTTGTAAGAAATCGGTGCATAATTCCAGTTCCTACAATAATTTAAATCTCATAGACAAAACTGCCATTGGAAGAAAATCCAGAATCAACGCAGGCTCTAAAAAACACTCGCCAGTACCCTTTCCAATGGTATTTAAACATCATTTTGTGTATTTAATGTTTCGCCTAATTAACTGCAAAATAACTTGACTCGCGTTGGAAATGAGGTTTCGAAATCGCAAAAGGTTAATTCAGAGGCTCCGTCCCCAGGCTGCAAAAATCCGTCCCGTCTCCTTCGCGAAGGCCGGCGCCGAATGGCTGCGTGCACGTCGAGCCTGCTCCCACTCGCGCGGGGAGCTGCTTCAGTAATTGGGTGACGATGCCGATTTTGCCGTCGTTAAATGGCGGCCCGGGGCTCCTGCTCGCCTCGGGCCGCGCGCTCTCACCCCGCAGCCCGCGCGGGCTGTGGAGACCCGGGGCGCCCGCTCCGCCGCCCCCCCCCCCACCCCCGCCCTTCCTCACGGCGGCGGCGGGGCTCTCCCCGGCACCGGCCGCGCTGCTGCCGGGGCCGCGCTCGCCGGCCGCTCCCGCCCACGCAGGCGGGGGACGGCCCTTCCCGCGGCGCCCGCCCCGGCTGCTCCGACCCTCGGCCTGAGCCCGCGTCTCGGCGCCGGCGGCCCCGCTTCGCCGCCTCGGCGCGGCACCGCCGCTGCCGGTAGGGCTGGCGCGGCGCGGGCTGCTGGGCTGCGCCGCCGCACGCTCCATTACGGCGGCGCCGGGGACTCCCGCGGGCGGGGCGGGGCGGGGGCGGGGGGCGGGGCGCGCGCTGGGGATTCCCCCGCCGCCGCGCGCGGAACGTTCGGGATTGTTCCGTGACGTCACGGCAGGGGGGCTCCCGCCGGCGGGGCGGGGGCGGGGTCGCCCCTCGGGCGGCGGGCGGGAAGCCCCGCCCCGGGCTCCCGCGGGATCGCGCGGCGGCTCTCGCGAGGCTTGTGCGCGCAGAGCATTGCGGCTCGGAGCGGCGCCATTTTGGGAGCGAGGCGAGCGGTGTGTGTGTGCGTGTGTGTGTGTGTGTGTGTGTGTGCGCGCGCGCGTGTGCGTGCGCGCGCGGGGGGGTGTGCGCGTGCGGCGCTCTCGCGCCCGTGGCCCTCGCGGCTCGCGGGGGGCGGGGGGGGGGGGGAGAGGGGAGCGGCCTCCGCCGCCGGGCCCGGGGCCCCCCCCCCGCCCCCCCCCCCAAACCCCACCCCCCCCCCCCCCGGGCGTCTGGCGGCGGCGGGCCGGGGGCGGTGGGGCCGGGGCGGGCACTGGCGTGCGGGGCGCCGGGCCGCCCCGTTCCCTCCCCCGCGGCGCGGCCAGGCCCGCCCTCGGGGAGGGCAGGGGGAGCCGCCCCCGGCGGGGCGGCCGGCGGCGGCTGCGGGGGGGCAGCGCGGCCCCCCGGGAGGGCAGGGCGAGCGCCCAGCGCGGGCCGGCGGAGCCCGTCCCCGCGGCAGCAGCCCGGTCGCGGCCGGGGAGCTGCGGGTCCGCCCGCGCCCTTGGCTCCTTCCCCCGGGCCGCGCCGCCGGGCTCGTCCGGTGCTTCCGCTCGGTGTCCCTGGCCCAGGTCAGCGCCTCCCTCCCGGGTGCTTTCTGCAGACCTGTTTATCTTTCCCAATAAAATGAGAAATGCCCCTTTCTTTCCCCCCCCCCCCCCCCCCCCCCTTTTTTTTTTAAATTTTTTTGTTCTCCTCCTTTTCTCTCGGGAATCGGAGGCAGGAGAACGCCTTCGCCGATAGGCTGCGTTCTCCGATAAACCTGCCCGCTGCTTTCTCCGGGATGTGCGTGAAGGCTTAACCGAGGCTTCTGTACTCGGGTTCGGCTCCCTGATTGCATGTGTGATGGCTTTTTGAGATTCAGGTTTACGTGTCTAACGCCAGTTCAGATTTCAAAAGGGAAAATTGATCGTCTTGGTTCTTTTTACCGTAGGCAGTTTGGATTGCAGAGGGAGTCCTGGATGTTTGCAGCCTTTTCCTTCAGCTGGTAGGGAGGAAAAAAGGTGGAAACCGACCTGCTGCTGTTGCTTCTTGTGAAAGGGGAGAAATACCGGACACTGTTCTGGGATTATTTGTCCAAGTGCTTCGTCCTGAAAAGGCTTCTGAAACAATCAGTAGGCATCTGAGAAGTGAATTGGAAGTTTGAAGTCGTGAGCTTTTTCTTTCTGGCAGTGCCGAGCACGTCACCCTTGGACGCTTTTGTCCACATGGCATGGATACGTGGCTGAATTTATCAAGTTCTGAATTTTTAGCTGCCAAAATAAAGTGCTTTCTTGCTTTTAGACGCAGTTTTCTTCTAGGCGACGTTCTGTCTGAGTCATAGGCATAACCAGTTTTGTTAACTGGCTCCAGATTAAATGCAGCCTGAGTCACTGTGTAGACATTGCTGAAAAGTTTCATGGCAGATATTTTCACCTTATCTTATTTTTTAGATTTTCTGACATAGCCTTCTGCCATTTTGCAGTGAGACCTATTTTCTAAATGAAGAATCTAATAGATGTTTGTTTATCATTTTTTCTTTTATATTTTATTTAATATTTTCCTTGAAAAATGTTGCTGCCAATAAGCAGTATGGAGATATCCAGATAGCTGTTGTTCACAAATGCCTCTGTTACCCAAAGCTAGGAAACGTTCTACAGTTCAGATGTGAAATTTGGATTTTTGGCTTCACAGTTTCTGGTGTAAAAAGTATATTTATTTCACCTGGAGCTGATGCTTCTTACTGTGTATGGAATAGACAAGAGAAGAAGCTGTCAGGGGAAAAAAAAAAGCTTTTTAAGACAGAGAGTTGGCAAATTTTGGAAATAGCCTTGCGGAATCTGGAAGCAAGAAGGATGGGTAGCTGATTTCTGTGAGGTCAAATCTATGTCAAACAGCTACAAATGTAGTATCAACAAGAACTCGGGATATTATCTCAAGGAAAACAAACTGGAAAAATATAAATCACGCAGTACTAACACCTTGTGTGGTCCTCTTGGATTAGGTAAGTGTTGTAGTGTTCATAAATCAATTTACAACTGAATAAACATTTTATCAGTAGGATGGTTAAACCAGTAACGTTTGCTGCCTGGAGGTTGTTGGTTTTTTTTAGAACATTGAAATGACCTCAAAGAATTGAATTTTTACTTGTTGTTTTTAATAATTAATGGAATAATTCTTTAAGAATTTGAACAATACATGTGCAGGGAGAAATGTGTAGGTAGGAGTGTGATTTTTCTGGGACATTAAAAAATAGATATATCTAGACTGAATCTGTAGGTAACTTAGCTTTCATGTTAATACCGTAATCTCAACAATGAGCTATTATACTTATTGAACAAGTCTGCTGGATGGCTTGCACATCTCAGTCCTTCCATTTGTATTGGATGTTTTTGCAGCATGAAGGTACTGATAATGTACAGGGGGTTTTTGGGTGGGTTTTTTTGTTGGGGTTTTTTTTTTTTTTTTTAATGTCCTTCCACTGTTCTTAGTCACTTATGGAAGCCAGAAATCAGTTTACTGCCTATGCAAACTAGCTTTCTAATGTGTTGATATTTTAAAGTTGGGTTCAGATTAATTTCCTGTTCTGTAATGGGAATGAATGAGTCTGGTCTGCAAGTATAACGCTACAAAAAACCTCCACCTTTTTGGTAGGATTCAGACAAAATCTAGTGGTGAACTAACTAATTTTACATGTTATTTTTGGATGCATTGCTGTCCTCTTCTTCCTGTAGTGGTTAAAAGTTTCTGAAGATAGACATAGTTTAAATGTTGCAATTAATATGTTTACAATAATTTTTTGTAGGTTTGCATTCAGCTGAATTGCTACTGCCTCAAAGAAAATTAAGATGGACAGAACGACTTAATTCAAAAGTCAGTGGTAATTTTACTTAAGTTCTCTCCCCCTACCTCACCTTGATTATTCATAAAGCTTTAAATAATTAAAGCATCATTGGATAGACTGCAAACTGAGTGTCTGGTGAATGTGACACATTTACCTTAGCTGCCACCTTTTAGAAAAATTTTCAGAGCTTCTGCAAGACTGAAGTAGTAGTAGTAGGAGGAGGAGGAGGAGTGAGCTAATGGAAAAAAAGAATGGTTTTCTCTAAGGGCAATGCAGAGATGTTTGGGAAGATGGCTTGTGTTAAAGCCTTGTAGGAAAAGTAAAGTTAAGCATGTGAAACTGTATCTAAAGATTACTACAGTGTGTTTTCCCTCTGTAAGTTGGTATTTTGACTACAAATGAAAGGCTTGCATCTAAATAAGTTTTTTAAATTCTGAGGCTCACTGAAGTAATTCTGTCCTGTGTATTGTCGGTATCTAAAGGTTGATCTAGCTTCAGTATTTTGCTTTCTTTGGATGGCCTTGCTGTTTTGTTATTTTAACTTCTATTTCAATTTTGTTGTTTTGACAACATGGAAACCGTGGAATGTGAATAGGAGGCTGTTTCTGTAACCTCTTGTATCTGTGGCTTGTGGCTCTTCTACTTTGAGTCGCAGCGTGGCTGGGGATTGACTGAATTAACTGAGCCACATGTGAAGGAACCAACCAACAGAGAAAGAATGATCTTCATTCCTTTAGTTAGATTAATCTGTGTTTTGTTTGAAAGCATTTGGTAAATGGAAAGAGTTCAGGCATGAGTGGCCATTTCATTTGATTTTTGTCTATTGTATAGTTATAAACAATAGTAGTACAAGTACTTGCTTCTTACAGAAATAGCAATGTATCTCTTTTCAAGCTATTAACTTTCAGTGCTGTGAGATACTTTTACCTCTTGACAAGAGGCTCTCACTGAAATCAAGGAGCTGCATCCCCTACTTACTGTTTTGGGTGACATCTTTATCTGGACTCTTTCCCTTCTGGAGGTCTTGAAGAGTTTGGTTTTTAGCTTCATTAAATTAACTCTGTCTTCACATCTCTCTGCTGGTAGGATAATTCTTTTCTTTTCACCGTGTTTGCACTTGGGCAGTGCAGGTGTTCTTACTTGTACGCATATGTACTTGACAAGGATTCAGGCATGTTTTACAGCTGTGCCCTTGTACTCTAAGCAAAATTCATACATGGGTGAGGCCCACTGAAAAGAAGATGCCTAGCATGCTGGTCTACTTCAATTCGTTCTTTAGGTTTTTATTTGTATAGTGCTGACAGTTTGTTAAGTGGTTTGCAGACAACTATGAAGATAAGGTCTTTGCCCCCAAGAACTCATACTTTAAGCCTTGATGTAAACATAGCATTTGTGCTGGAATAACTGTCAGCACCTTGGCTCTTTTACTGATGCATTTATTCTGGTAGAATCCTAAAATGGGTATATTTGTATTGAAAAATTGTCTTGAGTGGTGTAGGCTGCTCTGCTGTGTGAAAAAAAAAAAACAAAACAACCCAACCTGTTGGTGGAAGCTTTTAAGAGTAAGCAGAATTTAAACTTGCAGCAAAGCTTAAGTGGAATTAAATCTGTTAAGTGATATGGGGAAGTTACATAGATACTTAGCTTTGTTAGTACTTCACAAGTTAATGTACTTTACACTCCTTCTTTTTCCTCCATTCTAATGAGATTCTTGTGGTTAAAATGTGTGGATAAAACAGTGTGACAGTGATAGTTCACCAGTAACTTCTGGCGAAGTTGCTTTTGTTTGTTTTTTAGTACTAGGAGTGAATTCAGTCCTGCAAGGAGAGCTATTTGCAGGTGTTACTAGAAACAAACTTCAATGAGACTTGGCATGCTTTTTGTTTGGTTTTTTTGTTACTGTGTGTGTTTGAGCAGTAGTATCACACGCTAAGTGATGATAATGCCCTGTGTGGTGTGATCAACTCTTTCACACTCACCTCCTGTCATATTTTGGGTAAACATAGTCAGGGAAACATCTGAAATACATAGCATTGGTTTTCTGCTTATTATTAGTTTTATGCTTAGGATATGTCAAAACAGCTACCTTTTTCAACTGCTTTTTCTTCAGATCCTTGTGAAGACTCCAAAGTGCAAAAGAATATCTGTTGGGTTTTGTTACGTAAAGTAAGCTGAATGGGATGGTGATGTTATTGCACTAACACTTTAGCTTTTGGACTTTGAAGCTTGCAAAGGGCAAGAGATTAGCATTTGTCTAGCTTTCTGCTAAATGGTACTGCAACTGTGTAGGGTTTCAAGCAGAAGGAACCTGGTTGTAGTTTACATTCAAATATGAAGTTATTCTGTGTTATGAAATAGTTTGCTTTTATTAACTTAGGTTTTGGTACAGCACAAGCAGGAAAAAGTTTCTTGATAAAAATGATGATTTAAGTTATTCAAAGCTCTCTCATTAACTTTGGCTGTTTCTAAAACATTTCCTGAAAGATGTTTTGATTGTTGTGATATTAATATTTGATTCACAGAAGTGATGTAAACCCTGTTGCTTGTGACCCATATCTCTATGTAGAAAGGGGACCACATGATAAAGAGCAGTGGTTGGGATATTTAGAACACCAGTGTCCCCCCAGGTCTGCCCACATTCTAGATCCCTGTGCAAAACAAAGTGTGCTTTAGTCGATTCATTCTCACATAAGGAATTTGAGCTCTAAGTAGAAATGAAGGTGGGTTTTCCTTAGGCTTTATTGTTTGTTTTTTGCTAAGTCACTGTGAAGCTAGGTTTTAGGGCTGTGGCTGTACTAGAGAATGAGTTGACTATAAATGGCGAAAAAATTGACCATTACAGTTTGACTCTGTACAATTCTCATACCTAGGCATGTCATAAGACTTTTGGAGGTGTTCAGATTTGGCAGAGGACCTCGCACCTTCCTCACTGTTCTTCCAGAAGCATTAGTTCTCATACTTCTTTTTGAAAGATGAGGCAAGAAGGTAAATTAAAAAAATGTGTGGGTGTTTTCTTTCGTTGTTCTTTATCGTCCAGTGCTAGAATACTCATCAGAACAGTTCTGTATTGGATGGTGGGGACAGCGATACTAAAACCAGAGATTTTACTTTCTCTGCAGTAGCACAGTTGAGAAACAAGAGGCTTCAGTTGAATTGTTCAGAAGTTTTTAATGTCTGTTGAACCAGTGGGAGAGAAGACCTTCAAAGGTTCAGCTCTCTTTCTTTTTATTGGAGGTGTGACTCTTTGACAATGAATTTTGGAGGACCAAAGAACTTGAGAGAGTTACCATACCCAAACTTAAACTTGTTTGTAAATTATATGTCTGTAAACCATCTTCTACACTGAAATGTAGCGGGGGGCAGGATGTGTGTGTGTGACAAGCACACTTTCCCTTCAAAGTGTTAAAAGGTTGGTTGTAAAGATTTAAGCTTATTCTGCTGTTGTGGCTATGCATTTACATGGAGAGAAAGGAAAGAAAATAAATAATCTTTAGTTCAAGTAGTTGTCATGCTTTTGCACCTACTTGTGATCAGTAGAAATGCTTCCATTTTCAAAAACTCTGTAAAGCTTGTGTTAGGGTTTGAATTTTTTCTGTTTTATTAACATGCTGATTTTGGATAGCAAAATAACTTGAAATTGGCTTTGTTCAAACTGTATGAATTACAGAGTAAGGAAGATCTCTAACAAGCTGTGTCTTTAAAAGGGGAATGAAAATTGAGATGTATAGGGTATAAACAAAAGTATTGTTTAAAGCTTACACTTGCCAACTTTACTTGAAATTAGTGCTACTCTTGACTGGAGATAACAGGGAGGGATCTGTTACCACACTGTTTTTTTTGTTGAAAAGAAAATGGGTTTTGTGGCAGAAGAAGAAACTTTTGATGGAGCGGGTTGTTTCAAAGGCCTGCTTAGTTTGAGAAAAATCCTGAACATTTCTGTTTATGAAGAGAGACTGTGTAGTCTGATAGCTAGGACTTGTGTGTATAGTTTCTTTGCCTAATTCGGAGCAAAACTTTGTAGTTTTTCTGTGGCTGATGCTACATAGGTGAAATAAATGTTTGAAGCTGGCCCAAGACAGGAGAAATGAAGGGTCAATTTATTCTGCAGCTTGGTTATTCCAGAGTTGCACTGTTTTAGTGAGAACTTTGCCTGCTGCTGATGCTTCTTCAGGAAAAAAAAAAAAGAAAGACCTTGGCAAATAGCTTTCTCTTTTTGTTGTCACAAAGTGCAGTACAGTTGGTGTTTAGCAAATCTCTGATAGTAAACATTCAATTTTAATTCCCTCCTAGAAAACTGTGTGCCTTCTTTCCCTTCTTGTTAGATGGTCACTCCTTTCTAAGATGTCATACAGACTTGCTCTTGGATCCCTCTGAAATTCATATATATGCTTTGTTTGTCTTCCTGGCTTAATAAGGATTTGATGTACTTGGTGCAGCTCGTTACCAAGGAAGCAAAGCAGCAAAAGTAGCAACAAACTTGAGACACCGAATAATATATAATCTTTTATTTTTTTTTCTGCCATAACAACACTATAGTATACTTTAATTGTGATGGCTTACAACCTTTTTTTACCCTATTTATTATACTAAAACTTATGGTGGCAAGGTGAGGGTGGATTGTCAAACAAGTGTGTAGCTGAGGGGTGGAGTTAAGTTTCTCATGTGTAGTTTGTGGTGTGCTGTACTTATGGTAATAATAATCTGGGAGGCATTAGGTAAAAGGTCATAGGTATGTGCCACTTAGATATGCATATATCCTAATTTTAGACTTTCCTGAAAACTATGAATGTGCATATATCCATGTGCTTTTAACATTTATTCTGTCCGTTGGTATCTCTATGCAAATCAATAGACTGAATTTCTAAACTGGTCTCCAGGGAGCATCAAGAGATTTGAATTAATATCTCCTCCTAACTTTGCAAATTCGTGGCTTGAAGCTTCCTTATTTCCCCCCCCCCCTCCTTATAACTTTGCTACTCCACTTGCAGCTTCAAATATTCCTAGCTATTTGAGTTTATATTGCCTTTTATTTTAATTGTCTTCTGACAATCTCTGAAATAGCCAGTGTCACAGAAACCGCTTTCTGTAAAATAATATAGGCTGTCCATAGAGCATGGGAAGTGTAGAAGCTGAAAATGCAGAACCATTTTTCCTTGTCTGTAGCTTCTGGTGAGATGGTTTCATCTGTCAGCTTTTTTTTTTCCCCTGATTTTTAGCATTATTTTAAAATTTGTTTTTTCCTATAAAATTTTGGTCAGCTCTATTTAAATTTGATGTATTTATTAATAATGGCAAATCCATAAGATGGCCAAAAGCATACAACCTTTTAATAAATTAAGTGTTTAGATTGTAGGTGCTTTGGCTATTTTACTGTTATAGTGACCAGCCTTTTCCTTATTACAGTGATGTCACCATTTTTTATGCTAGGACTGTATGAAAAAGCAAAGCTGTTTTTTATTTATTCTGGTAGTTCAGACAAATAGTGTTAGCAAATGCATCTTGCCAACAGTAGTGAAACCTGTCTTAAGTATTGAAGACAGCTTTCTGGGCTAGGGAAATACTTTTATTTTGTACACTTGAAGAGACCTCCCTGAGTTTGGATCTCTTCAGTACCATTGGGACTGTCTTTCCTTTGCCAGCTAAATACTGGTTAGACAAGTTAAACAACATGCCCTTAAAATTGGGTGGGGACTGTCTCTGATCTCATGTCCTTGTCATCTTCAAGTTCAGCTGTGCTTTTTTCTCCACCGTCGGTGGAGAAAGGATCAGGTTAGGGAACACTTAAATAAGATACATGTAAATCCATGGTGCTTACAAGATGCTCCCATGAGTACAGAGGGAGCTGGCTGATGTCATTGCAAGGCCATTCCTTACTGTCTTTGAGAGGTCTCACAGTCGTTGGGAGAGGCTCTTGAGTATTTGAAGAGAGCAAATGTCAATCCTGTCATAAAGAAGGGTAAGAAGGAGGATCCAGGGAACTACAGCCAGTCAGCCTCATTTCAGTCCACGGGAAGGCGGTACAACAACTAATCCTGGAAACTGTTTCCAAACAGCTGAAGGACAGGAAGGTGAGTGGGAGCAGTCAGAATGGCTTTATGAAGGGGAAATCATGCTTAACAAAGTTAATAGCACTCTACAATGAGGTGACTAGCTTGGTAGGTGAATGGAGAGCAATGGATGGTGCTTATCTTGACTTCAGTGAGGCTTTTGATATTGTCTTCCATGACATCCTCTTAGAGAAGCTGGCAAAGTATGTGTATAGAAGCGAATGATGAGGTGTACAAAAAACTGTTTGTAATGGCCAGGCCCAGCTTATCAGGGTTGTGATCAGTGGCACAAAGGCCATTTGGAGGAAGCTGTTATTGTTGTACCCCAGGGTTCAATATTGCAGCCCATACTATTTAACATCTTCATTAAAGTCCTGGACAATGGGGCAGAGTTTGCAGATGATACAAAATGGGGAGGAGCGGCTAATACACTAGATGTTTGTGCTGCCATTCAGAGGAACCTGGACAGGACGGAGAACTGGACAGAGGATCCTCATGATGTTCAGCAGCAGGAAAATGTGAAGTCCTGCCTCTGGGGAGTAGTAGCTGCATATGCCAGTAAATGCTGGGGGCTGACTGGTAAGCAGCTCTGCAGAGAAAGACCTGGGGGCCCTGTTGGACAACAAGCCAGCCATGAGCCAGCAATGCATCCTCATAACAAATAAGGCCAACATCTCCCTGGGCTACATTAGGAAGAGTGTTGCCAGCAGGTCGAGGGGAGTTCGTCTTTCTACTCAGCTCAACCCTGGTGAGGCTACGTGTGGAGCACTGCATCCTTTTGTAGGCTTCCCGGTACAAGATTGATACGGACTTGGTGGAGCAAGTTCAGCAAAGGACCACAAAGATGATAAATGGGCTGGAGCATCTTTCCTATAGGAAGAGGCTGATACTGGTTTTGATCTTCTAAGGAAGTACGAGTCGGTCCTCAGTCTTTCAGAACACTCTCTGGATGTTATGTTTTAATTTTTCAGAAGATACTTGCCAGATTTAAAATTAGTAAGCCATCAAACTAATATTTTTCTCATGTAAAATTCTGTGAAGGTGAGAACAGTGAGGGAAACTTTATCTTTGTTAATGCTGTTGATGGGACTACAGACGGTTGGGACAAGAGTACATAGTGTGCCCTCAGAAGGATGTTACAAGGTAGCAATACTTCCTTGCAAGGTGATACTTAAAGTTCATAACCCTGTCTGTGATTGTGTTGTTGAGACATTCCTCCAATAATCTGCAATGGGTGTGGACCTGGGAAAATAAAAGGTAGGATTACATGCTTTTACACTTGATTCTTGTAAGTCGCAAAATTGTTACAGTGTTTACAGTTAAATATATTAAAAGTCTGATACTAAATGCATTTCCTGTAGGTAGAGCTACTTAAAGCAAATAATGAGAATATTCTTAAAAAATCACAGCAATTATTACCTTATGCTGTAGCCCTTTCAGGTTTCTGTACTTTAACAATCAGGCTCATTTTTTCTTGTTTGGCCTGTTTATAGAAAACAACATGGAACTAAAATTCAGAATGCTTTAATTACATCTGCTTGTTCTGCGCTCTGTCCTTGCAATATCTCAGAAGATGATTTCTTTCCCCCTCGCCCCCTGTCTGCGGGCTCTCATGTCCACTTATGCAGCCAGTGCAGAGATTCCCTTGAGATGAATTCTGATGGGAGTCACTTTTCCAACTCCTGAAGAGTATTATGCACTTCCAGTGATGCTGTATGGCTGTTTTTAGTGTTGTGGAAGTAGACAAATAGAGAGAGGGTTTCTAATGCTGGAAAGACTTGACGAATGGAATTGAAGCTAGAAGTAGTTGTGGATAAAGGATCATCGTTATAAGGGAGCAGGAGTGATCATTTAAATTATTTTTTATGTAACTAGTTTATTCCAGACCTCAGTAGCCTTTACTTTCTCGATGATATGTTTAAGGCCAGGTTGAAGACATTTGTAAAGGAAATCAACTATTCTTCCACTGTGTTAGAAGCAGCAGTGCAGGAGACATATGGATTTCTAGTATGTGAAGGAAGTCAGGTTAGATCGTAAGTGTTCCAGTGTTTGAGTTGGAGAATTGTTTGTGGGGGGTTTTTTGGGTTTGGTTTTTTTTTTTTTTTTTTTAAATGCTTTGTCAAGTCTAGTTGTTTCCAGCATTTTATAGATGCCTGGCATGGGAAAACAAAAGTCTAGGTCTGTCTTCTTGTCTTAACCTTTTGCTCCATAACTTTAGGCAGCACAACTACTTCTGGTTTAGTGCTGCAGCTTAGTGAATTAATAAATGTGCCTAATTCTGTCTGTAGTGACTCTGCATTTACCCTGTTTGTAATGAGTCTGGTATGTGACTGCACTGTATTCCCATTTTTTTATGTGCTGAGCAGAGATGCAGGCTGGACTACATACACTTGCTAGGGTACTGCCCTGTGCTTAGCCTGTAATTCTGTCATGCTTCACTAGTGGTTAGAAACTACTGCCATGTATTGCCAGTCTGCCTATTTGGTGAAATTGTTCAGGAGTGAAGGGGGGGTCGAATCTGTAACTGATATAGTTGTGGTGGTGGCAATCCCTAATTTAGGACAAATGGTATGAGAATGAGCAAGCATTTCTCCCCGCCCAGTAAATATGGGAGGGGGGGAAGAGATTTTAAAAAAAAAAAAAAAATTACTGCAAGAAATTACACAATTTTTACTAAAATGTAAGAAATAATTGTTAAACCCAAGATGCATTCCATAACCCTGTTTTGGATAGTTTGTTTAACTGAATCTCCTTGATCTATGTATTTCATGCCCCTGTTTTATGTGCTAACTGCATGGAGATTTTTAGCTTACAAACAAGCTTTGCAAGCAAAACTTGAATGTTGGTAATTTTGGCTGTTCCATATTTTGTCCCAGTAATAGTGAATGTGAATTAAAGGTTGCAGATAAGGTGAAAATTGTAATATAAGATGTAGCTTGAAGAAACTCTTTGCTAAAGTAATCTAAAAGTAAATTAATGAAAAAGTTCATGAATACTGGGTGTTTTCTGCTTTTGTACCATGTTGAATTCTATCTGTGTTATTACAGGAGAGAAAAAAAAGAATTTGATTTATACTTTGGTTGTGGGTGTTCTTCATGCTTAAAAAAAAGTTTGTTTTCTAAACACTGTATTGATTTCAAGTAGCAGGGGAGAGAGGGGAAAAAACTTTCTGGGGAAACTATTCTCATATGGTTACCACCTAAGATGCGACAAAGTGGATTAATTATTACCATGTTATTTTTGTGTACAAGCATTGTGCTACACACTCTTTAGTTACAATTATTGGTTTCTGACTTAGAAACATAGTAAGAATTGACAGGTTCAAATATTTGTTTTAAGTCTTAAAATTCCAGAATCTTGTTCTGATCTTCATAACTGTGTGTCCAGCCTACATCTACTATGGTTGGTATCTTCTTGTAATTCTTACGGTGTTTTGGATTAAGACATCCCTTTTCTTGGTGGAATTTACTCCTTCAGGTGTTTATAACCACTGTTTAAATACATCTTAGCTCCTCATTTTGTGAGGCAAAGCAAGCCAAGTAGTTTTCTTAGACTTTCCTTGTCCCTGGTCACTGAAATACTTTGTTATTGCACCAAGTAAAATTTGAGATTTCTGTGCTATTATTCTAAGTGATATTTTACTTGTATCTTTTCCTGTGATGATTTAAAAAAGAAAAACGCAGTAGTAGGAAAAATTGACTATACTGTTTAGTATTTGCTTTCTTCATTTAATTTGGTAAGCACAAGCTAAACTAACAATAGTTGTTTTAGTTCCATTTTTTTGTTGTTTTTGCAGAGTTTTGGGAGTTGCCTCTAGATGTTTTTTTCTTTGCCTTTTCACAGAAGTCTTGACTCCTGATTCATGCAGTGGCTTTCTGCTTCCCTTTTCTAGCATGTTACTTTTTCTGAAACAGAGGCAGTATATCACATTTTCCCAAACACTCTTCAGATGACACAAATAAGTTTGTTTAGAAAGTAGTGTTTCCAGCTGCTTTAAAACTGGTGAAAAATGGTTCCTGTCACAAAAGGACCTTATTGACTCAACAGTAAAAAAACCCAGCCCAATCTTTTTTGGATGTTGGTTAAGCATACTTGGTGCAGTGTTCTTATTTCAGCTGCTAATGTGGCTCACACTGGATGACTGAGTTATGTTTATGACAAATCTCTTCACTGTGCATGATTTGGAACCAGCTGTTCATTATTCTTTGGCATTCACTGCCTTATTATTGAAGATTACACTTCACAAAACTATAGAATTAAATTTCATATACTTGAATATTGGAATAATTATTGCATGTTACCTGGAACAAAATGCTTTGCAGATTTCTCTCAGATCCCCCCCAAGAAGTAGATTTTAAGAACAGGTTTTTTTCTTTGCTGTAAACTGTTCTACTGTCCACAACACAGCAAAACATAAATTTTATCTAAATTTATGGGCTATGGAAGGCATTATTTTCTGAAGTCACTACATAGTACTTGAATCAGACACCAGAGGCTATTGCTGAGATGAGACGGAGTATTTTGACCAGTCTGATTAGAAATGTAAATGTATTTGAGTGCTAATGGTATGAGGATAGTAGTACTTCAGTATCTTTTTCTTACCTTCTAGAACTGTGCAGCTGTGCTTCAGTAATAAACAACCTGAGCCAAGTTAGCTTTTATGACACATTGGTTAAAGAATGGCAGATGTGTTTTGAGTTTGGGCTGTTAGGGAATGGTGACTTAAACATTCAGTGACAAGTTTTGGGCCTACGCTTTTGTTACCAGGAGAGTTTCTGAAAGCAGTGGAATCATGTTCAGAGCTGTAGTGTTTACCTCAATAAGCTTACTTCTGATAGCTGTATTAATGCTGGGAGTACAACAGCTGTTTTATCAGTGTTAATGAACAGTGGTTGATACGTTGTGTGATGTGTATGTAGAAGGCTTGTGAGCAGACAAATAGGTTCTTTATGTCTGTCAGTATAATTAAAGCAGTTTCTTGTAAATGCTTGTATGGGTACATACTGCTGACTTTCATTCTATTCAAATACTTCTAATTTTTTTTAAAATTTAAAAGTAGTCCTATGTTTCTGAAAGGCAGAAGTGTTCTTCTAAAGTAAATTGCTGATCAGTGTTACCTGTGTGCCTTAGTGGCTCCTCAGTCTTTGTAAAGGCAGGTCTTGTTTGATGTCAAGATGCAAGGATGTATCAAGAAAATTTCTAAAGAAGTCTCTTATGTATTTTTATTAATAACTTCAGTCATGAAATAGAATGTATGCTTATTAAATGTGTAGATAGTATGAATCTGAATAGAGGTTGCAAGTGCTTTGGGGGACACAGAATGCGGAAATGTCTCTGACTGCTGGGGATAGCTTAGGTAATGGACCTGAATAGCAGGAAAAAAGGCTTAGGTCAGACCTGGTAGAAGGAACTTTTCTAGTGATGGGACGTGTTGCAGAATAACATGGTAGTCTGTTGTTGGTCTAACTTAAGTTGGAAAGCAAGCAAGGAACAAACTGGTGTTTGGCAACCAAGCTGATCACGAAGGGTTTGAGCGTCCTGGCTGTGGCAGCAGAGTGGTGTTGCTGACATCCTATTCTCACTTTCTGTGGTCTGTTTTCAATTTACCAAAAATACGTTCCTGGGAATGAAGAGTATTCTAGAGCTATCAAATATCTGCCAGATCATCAAAACAGAGCTCATGCTTGTAATAAAAATGTTTTTATATTAAAATACATTCTAGGACAAATTTGTTGGCAATATCAGAAAGCTGGCATCTGTAAGGGTATTTATGAAGCCTGGTAAAACATGGATTGGCAACTTAAAGCTGGGTAGGCTATGTACTCTAAAATATAGTTTTAAAAAAAGATGTTAATATGTTTGGCCTTTCCTGATCTGCTGTTTGTTTCCTAATTTAGTTATGGCTAGGGTGTTTGTGCCTATTAGAAGCTAGTAAGGTTTAATAATGAAAACACTCAGTTTTCCCATGTCTAATTGTCAGACCAATAATATGTGCACTCAGATGAGAGAAAGCATTTTCTTGACTTCGGTGGTGTGGAGGTCAGTATTCTCAATAGTTGCTTTTCTTGGTAGTCTTTAACTGTAAACCTGTGAAATTGGTCAGGTAGTGTTCTAAAAACATATCTGTGCTTTTGTTACTGCTGTTCTTTTATCAAAACCAGCTGGAAGAATTAGGCCTGAAAGAGGTTTTCTTTTATGGGCTTATTGAAATTTACAGATATTCTGCTCCTGACTTTGCATTCTGAGTATTGTGTAGTCTTTACCACTTCACTATACTGCTTTATAGGAAAGGGATTGACTCATCTGACAGGGCAGTGCTATCAAAAACATTTTTAGAGCTTTTGGTTGAAGAACTGAGAACATGAGGGAGACTTGAATCTGCTTCTAGAATAATTTTTGCAGGAAGAAATACACACCCAGTATCAGTGAGCTGTGGACAAAGCTCTGTTAAAAACACCTTTCCAGTCCTCGGATACTTGGTGATCACCAAATCTCACCTGAGCCCTTGATTTGTGTGCAAAAGGTAGGGATGTGTGAGTTAAGAATAAACTCTTTTCATGGCAGTTGGATAAATAGTAGTGCTCGGAAGCTTTACTAGTTTTCTGAAAACAGTAGGATAAATTTATGAAGAAATCACATTGTTAGTGCCTTTGTCCCATACCTAATAGCCGATTCACCAATGACTTAGTAATATTTCTTGGATCATTTGTTATGTTCTTACTTGGTATAAGCCTAATCTCTCCTTTTGTTTTTCAGACTGTAAGGTGCCTTGGTCTGAAGATTCTGTTGTTGTTGTGCTGATCTTCCAGTATTGATACCTGTCTTGATCCTTTCTAAACATTTCATTATTCTCCTGCTTGGAGATGAGAACTGTATCTGAGGGAAGGAGAACAAAAATTTTCTTGCTGCGGTTAGCTCACATTTAATTTGTTGTTTCTTAATTTAGCATCTCTTGTATTGGTTCATCTGTAAACATATACCCTTTTCTGTTTCTGTACCATTGCTGAACATGACTAATCAGTAAAAGTGCATTTGGTTCCTGTTAGAAAGAGAAGCCATTTTTGCAATGGTTCTGTCACTCTAGGACTTCCTTTATTTGTTTTTTATAAGTCTGACATAATTGGATTCTTTAGAAAATTTCTCTGGAATTTTTTTTGAGGTTAATTTAGAACAGAGTGTTGGATGACTTCAGCAGAGCAATTTATAACAAGTTTTTTGGGTGAAATAAACCTTTAAACTTGTCTCTATTTAGTGATAGTAGATTTGTGTGTATTGCCTTAAAGTTTAACTCTGGTATTGGATGTACCTAAAAACCTAAGTAGAAGCTCACGGCATAAAAAAAAGAACCAGCAGCTCAACTAAGTGCAGTTTAACACATGCAAATCTGTTGGACATCCTTTTAGAAGCTGGAACATTCTTGTCTGTCACTGGAAGTCTGCAGTAGACTGGTTCAGGCCAGAATACAACAATAATTATCAGTTACCAAGTTCAGATTCCACAGCTCTTACTAATACTTACTCATGTTAACAGCAGCCTTACATTAAAGTAAGCTACATCTATGCTCACTGACTAACAGATCTGCACTCTGTTGTGCAGAGATGTGGAATACACATTTATTTGGGTCTCCCTGTGAAATTCATGTGGGTGTTTATTATGTTTTCACAAGCTGAATTTCTAATAGTGTGTATATCATACTTAAAATATTTTTGAGTCATTGACAATTTTGCAGGGTCTAGCTGCAGAGCATGATTCAGATACCGCTATAATTCGGGCAGTGTTTCATCCATTTCTTTCCTTTCTGTGCTTTCAGTTCAGCTTTAGGTAATATAGTTCACATTATCTTGCATTCTCTTGCTTATTGAGAGATGTTTTCCTACCTGTGGAGAGAGTGTGGGGTAGAAAAAGTATTCTTGGGTTTTAAGCCATTACTTTCTCTGGCCCATTTCCAAACTAGAGAATCTTACTGGGTTTTGACACTATTTCTGGACATGTAGACTCTGTTTCCATTCAATCTAGAGATAGTATGGGGTTTGTGGTGGCCCTAAGCATTTAGTTTTTTTGTAAGGAACCTTAATATGGCCTCTGAGATTAACTTTTGGGGACTAATTAAAAAGATAAGTTTCTTCTAGGAAGCTAATGAAACAGCTCCTGAAATCCATTCTAGATAGTACCAGAAAGTACTTCAACAAGCTAATTTTGCTGCAGCTTTCTGGATCAGGCCTTACACAAGATGCTTCGTCCCATTTATAAGATCAAATAAAGGGAACAATGTTACAGTTGTATTTTCATGATACCTGTGATATATTTGATTAGTATGACACTTGGTAATAAAAGCACAAATGTGATGCTATAAATAGATGAGGACAGTTAGATTCTAAACCAGATCTGTGTGAGAAAATAATACCAGAAAAAAGAAGGGAAATAATGATCAAAGCACCACAGTGTGATCCTCTTGTAACATAAGCATCTGAAAAGTACTCATGTCTTGTTTTTCCAATTACAGGGACTTGCCATGAGGTGCTGAAGCCTTGTTTCATTGATTTGGAGAGACTGGACCTAAATGGCGCAGCATGACTTTGCTCCAGCCTGGCTTAATTTTCCTACTCCACCATCATCAACAAAAGTATGTTCTTTGTTGTTCTTTTGAACAGGCATTTATACTTCTCATTATTAGAGAAGTATAAATGTCATAACCTCAATCATAATAAAAATGCAAATCTGTATTAATAGGGTGATAACAGAAGCTATCTAGCAAGTCTTGTCATGATTTAAGTAGTTGTACCATGGTACAGTAGAGTTTTTTGCTTGAGCAGCTGAGTCATGGAAAGAAGCATGAACCTGGCCACGTTATCAGAGCTGTTGTTGGATTAAGATTGCCTTCATCAAGAGTTTAAAAAGAATGATTGTATTTTGTGCTAGAAGTATCAAGAGAGGTGTGTACTTGATGTTCTTGCTTCTGATTTTGCTCTGTGTCCTATACATTTTACAGAAGTGTTAATCTATCATCCAGGTGATTAAAAAAATGCTTTTGAAATAGGCTTTCTGAAATGGCTCTTCAGTTGCTGGTGGGATGCTTGTTACTGCTGGCGGAGTGTGGCACTTTCAGATAGTTGTGCATCTGCACTCTGGTTGTTTCATCTAGACTACTATTACTTTATACAATGGGGCAGCTTGGAAACAGGAAATAGCAATCTCTGAATCGTTAGGATTTGTAAGTATTCTAGGAAGTCATGAGTATGTCTGTCATAAATGTTTCCTTTTTTCTGGCCTGTCCTCCTTCTCTTTCTTAACTTGTGTGAATGCAGAAGCAGGGGCAGCACGGATATTCAAACTCCTGTCATCTATTTCCCTATTTGTAGACCTGTCTTTTTAATTATAATCTTTTGAATGCAACATATCTGCAGCTATGAGAGTGGCATTGCCTTACTTTAATGTATTTATGGAAGTTTCTTGCTGTCTTTCATGTCCATCGAAAATGTTTAGCCTTTTATAAACTTACGGCAATAGGCTTGCGCTATTGTTAAATGCACAGTTAGCTGTCAGTATTAGTTGTGTTCCCATTCCTTTGGTTATATATGCATGCATTTTTTTAGTCAGGTTGTTGAATGTCCTTATTCATATTGCTCTATTTATCTTTCTTCTACACGGACCCAGCTAGCTTCTTTGTTTAGCATAGTCTATCAGCAACTCTCAGTTGCTGTTCTGGGAACATGAGGCCTGTCTGTTCCAGGATGGTTCTTGCGATCTGGTTTTTTTCATTCTACTTGACTTCTGATACATTCAACTCTTTTGATCTGCTTTTTCCAATTTAATACATTTTCAATTGGAAAAGCAATCAGAACTTAGTTTAATATGGTGTCACAATTATGAAACAGTCTCACCACTTATTTCAAGAATCTGCTGGAAGAGCTTTACCTGCATGCTTAAAGTGTCAGTATAGCAGGACAAAAGTAAGTTCCAGAACTATTCCAGTACCACTTGAATATATCTGAGGTATGGGTTGTATTTTTCACCTCATTTCTGAATTGTGGGAAATTTCATTGCAAGCACATGTTGTGGACCCTGTTCTCTTTCATGATTCTTTGCCTCAAGGGATTTAGATAGACTTTCTCTCATGTCTTCCAAAAACTCCATAGTTGTGTGCTTTATCCATTGTAGTCTTTGTGCTTCATTGTTTGAAATACAGCTTATTTTCTTGCATTACCTCCTTAGTCACCGATCAGTGTTCAGTGTTATATAGCACATTTGGATATTAAACAGTTGCAAAGGCTTTTTGGTCCTACCCCACATGTAGTAGCTCTTAATTTACGGAATAAGGCTTGTCCTGTCATTCTGCTACAAGACAGGCCTCAGATGCTGTGGCCCCCTCTCCCTGCCATTTCCTAGAATAGATTTGTTTCTGCTTCCCGTATATCAACAAAGCAGGTGAAGAGGAGAGCAGAAAGAGGGATCGAGATGAAGAGGAAGGATGGGGTGAGGAGGGCAAGGTGTCTCACGCAGAATGGGGCTGGGGTGAGGCTGTGGTATCAACAGCTTTTAGACTTGAGAAGAAGAAACTGAACTCTGCCAGGTCAGTTTTTATTTCCCTGAAGAGGCAGTTCTAGGAATTGCATCTTCAGGAGCTTGGTTTCCCCCCCTCGATCCTGGGTAGCTGAGACTTTTCCTGACATAGATAAAGGCTAGCATTAGAAAAACCTGATGCCAAGAAACTGGGATTGTGAATGAGCTTTCTTAATGTGACTGATACAGATTACAGCTTGACTGAAATCCATCTCATCTATTGCTGATGATTTCCTCTTAAGGATAAGCTTTTATATTATCTCCCTGTCACTTATATAGCAAAGTCCACCTAAACAGCTGGGTATCCATTGCTCAGTAGCTTTCGTTCAGGTCTGGAACTCCTGTATTTGTGTCAGTGCAGTATTGCAGTTGGGCAGATGGAAATGGAAGGTTTTGTGAATAGTGAAGCCATCTTGGGGTATGGATGAAACTTTTCAGAAAGGATTGCTGTAAAACATGTGTGGGGAGATTGCAGACAGACTGGTAAACTCAGTTTTGCAAGCTTACTTTTACTTCATGTTAAGCAGTAAGACTTCTTATACTTCAGAAATCTGTGTTGCTTGCTTTCTTGGCTGGCTGAACCTAGTCAGTTAATTTCTCAACTTCCAAAAATTGCCGATAGATTTCCTGTTGATTACAAAGTTTACTGTCATCTCTGCTGCAAGAGACTTGATAGACTGATACCTCCATCATGTGGGGAAAATGCAAACTGCATGATCTTTGCACGCAATTTAGAGACTTTAGGTTCGTTATGTCATGTACAACTCAAGCACTATATATAAAATGCTGTCAGTTATACTTTGTGAAAATGTGATCGTTCTTCGAAGTTCATACAAAAAAATGAAAGCTAAACTTCAAAGGCAATATGAGAAGGTTGTTATATATAAATAAACGCATGAAGCCATCTTCTAAAATTTCATCTGTGATCAACAGATCTGGAGCTTTCTGTAATTTTTGACAGCTTATTAAAAATTTGTAAGGATTTATTTTTTACTTAAGTATTGAGATTCATTATAATAATTTTGGAACTACTTAGATCTTTTGATTGAAAAAACAGAAAACCACAAGAAACTCTCTCCAGGTTTGTTAAGGAACTAATTGACTTCTCAGGTCTCAAATTGAGAGGGCAATCCTTCTTCACATGCTTTGTATTTTAAACATATCTGTTGCTTACTTGAGTTTGAATTTTAAGCAGTGAATTTTGAACATCACCTTGAGTTCTGCTGAGGCATTGGCAGTAGAGCTTGGGTATAAATCTTGTCATGTGATTGTCTCCTGTGGGGACAGGGGTGGTAAGAAGAAGGAAATAATTTCCTTCAACATGTTTTCCAAAGTAGTTAAACCTATTACTGTGATTTCCTTTTTTTATTTTTTCCCCTCTACTCACTTTGATCAGTGGAGTACTTTAAATATTAATATAGCTTGATTAGACGTTAATAATAACTGTTGAAATAAACTTGGGGATTTCATTTTCAGACATACACCATTACTGCTGGGTTTTTTTTTCCCTGAATGTTACTCAGTCTGGAGAGGGAGGAGTTTCAGGCAGTGAAGTTGATACTTTGGATACAGTGAAGTTGATATTCCCTGGAATCATTTGGTTTAGTTTGCTGACACAGAACATTTCCACACAGCTGTGTGCATTTATGCATTTGTAGCTCTTGTGGCCCTGGGCTGTGTTGGATCTATTGTACATGTGCAATACAACGGCCGTATATTTGCACAGTAAGTCTGCTGCGAGGGAAGAGGGCTTTGCTTCATCTGCATCAAAGACTGGCTGTGTGGCAGGGAGGTGCTGGGTAACACAGCCCTCTGCTCTTGCTCACTGGGAGATCTGTGGTGTGAACAACAATAAGGCTAAGCACTACTTTTGCAGAATGAAAGTTTATTCTTGAATTTTTAAGATGTAACAGCAAAAGAAATGTTGTAGTGTTAAAATAGTAAAACCAGATGGAAGTAATATGGAAGACAGCTGCTGTAAGATGTGATCTTTTTTGTTTTAATCCCCTTAGGTATGAGTTCTAGTCAGGGTGTATTTTGATTTCTGAGTGCTGTTCTCAATATAAGGTTTTACTTTCTAAAGTACTTCCTACTGATATATTAAGATTTATTTCTTTTAAAATTTCTACAGTGCCTACTTAAGCTGATAATTTGAAGTATATTTGTGAATCTGTACACTTTTGATTCTAGGTTTTATTTGTGTTTCATAACTGGTTGCATTTCCCTTCTTAAGTTATAATGACAAGACTAGTAAATTGGGCCTTTTTTGGGTACAGCTGCCTCTGGTGGAAGTGACTCCTTGCTTTCTATGGATGCGCATCTCTGACCACCCAAATTAAGATCCCAGACTTCTTTTCTGCCTTCCAGACTGTGATGTCCTGTCCTTTCTTACCTTTTCTATTTTTCCTCTGCTACAACATGTCACTTGTGCTCTGTTCTGCTGCCAAACAAAATAGACAATTGGAATTTTACCTTGTGTCACAGGTGTGGTCCTCGGCGCTGTTTCAGTGTCCTGGAGCAGAGGATACAGCTTCCACTTTGCTAGTGTGGGGGATGGTGACATAGCTCTGAACATATGCATACTTGAGGACTGCTGCATTGTCTGTCATTCAAAGTCTTTTTAAAAATAATTTGTATACACCATGAGTAATGTCCATGTTACAGTTCTGATAATTCAGTTTTGTTATTAATCAGATATCTCAGGTCTACCACTTCTGCTCCTTTACAGTCATCACTGAACTTTGAGAAACATTCTGAAAATTTTCCGTGGACAGAGAATCGTTATGAAGCAAATCGCAGAAGACACAACTCCTCAGATGGGTTTGATCCTAACATTGGACGGCCTAATGGAGGTATAATTTAGCTTTCATGGAACATTTTGAATACATTTACATCATTGCTTTGTAGCGCTCTAGCTAGAAAAAAGTCTGACGATACTAGCTCTCCTATGCTAAATTCTTATTCTGTAGTAAAATAGAGGTAATGGAAAGACAGATCTTCTGGGAGAGGATGTGATGACTAAGGGGTTGGTTAAAGTAGTGTGATTCCAGGTGTATTTCTCTCTTAAAAAGAATAAGAGTGTCAAGTTAATATTCTAGCAAACAACATATAAATAAGTAGCCAGAAAAGGAGGTTTACTTGTCTTAATGTTGAACGACAATTCTCTTTCTCTGGGACTGTTTTGTAAGATTCTTCCTTGGTGCTTATGTGAATGAAAACTTGTTTACTGTGCTATCACATCCCAGAATATAGAACCTAACTTCTCTAACAATTTTGCAAAAGTAGAGTATTCTTTTAAAATTGTTTATAATTACATTTCTTTAAAATTCAAAAATCTAAGGACATTTTGGGAGAAAAGAGAAGAATGGTTGGCGTTCACAAGGCAGAAATGGTACGGAAAATATAAACCATCGTGGAGGATACCATGGCGGAGGTTCCCGCCCTCGTGCCAGTGCTTTCCACTGTGGAAAAGGCCAAGGACTGCATGAAAACAATGTACCTGATAATGAAACTGGGAAAAAGGAAGATAAAGAAGTACCGAAACAGTTTGAGGCTGAGGATTTTGTAAGTTAATTGTAATTATAATAAACAAGGTTTCATTGTTTCTGCAAGTGCCATTTTGTCCATTACAAGCTACTTCATGAGATTTCACCAGTTTCAGATCATCATATAAGGGATCACCCTTCCCATAGGTAAGAGGGTGTTAGTCATTTGTCCACTAACTTGTTTCTCCTTTTATATCCAGTTTTTATCATTATATGTTTATTATTGTCACTTAAGTGTTTAAGTGAAACTACAGTTGGGTTCCAGTTTACTGTGGTATGTGTATGTATTAAGTTCTACACAATTACCTTACTGGAAATCTGAAGTACTAACAAAGTGATCTTCCTGTCAATGGCCTTTGAGATCCCATGCTTCAACCTAGAATTGTAGGATGTAAGAGGAAGGGTGAGCTTCCTTTTTGAAGAACCATACATCGCTTTGGTTTTTTTTTCCCTTTCCCTGGACAGCTCATGTAATAGTATTGACTGCTGCCCGAGATGTTTTATTGGAGAAGAGAAACAAGTGAGCATTGGCCTGTGTGGGTTTGCAGGGGAAAGTGTCTAGTCTGCCTCCATTTAAAAATCTTTGACAGCAGAGGTCATACTGCTGATATTAATGTGATTCTTTATTCCATTGGTCCCACAATTCAAGCCTTACTTTTTTAATAATGATAAAACTTTCTTTCAGCCATCTTTGAACCCTGAATATGAGAGGGAACCAAACCAGAATAAATCTTTAGCTGCAGGTGTGTGGGGTGAGTATTTTTGATGTTTTTAAATGTAAAAATGTAGCGGAGATCTGAAGTTGTTTAATTTGAAGCAGAGGATTTTTTTTTTAGAAATACAAAGGTATAATTTAAATTATAAAGGTATAGATTGAAATTGAGGAAAATTCAATATTGTTACAATGTAAATATCTTTTTGTTAGAGAGGTAACACTTCTATTTGAATATCAATCAATTGGTCTGTAGATGCAGTCACAACTAGGATTCTTTCTCAGAACAAATTTACGTCTTTTTTGTAAAGATGTCAAGAATTTATCTTCACCTTTATTTTCAAGAGGAAACTCAATGAAGGTGGATCACCTAAACTAGTGATGTGATTGCTAGCTGAAGACTTTGTAAAAGAAAGCTTCTGACTGATCAGAGCTGTTGGAAGAGTTTGGAGAGAAACATAGGAGGGCTGAGAAGAGCCGGTTAGCTTGCAGAGGTTTAAGGTCTCTTCCTGGAGAAGCAAATGTCATAAGCTGTTGGTTGTGTTTACGAATTACTTGTAACGAATCCAGTCCTGAGAACGCGCCTTGTACTGAACTGTAGTCTGGGACTGTTTTCTCATCTCTACCTGATTAAATTTGGCTACCACTTTAAAATTCTATGGGCTTTACGTAGTCAATTGTTCACCCTTAAGAAGGTGGCGGCTTTAGACTGCAGAGGTTTTAAATTAATAAACTTAACTCAAAATAAGAACCTTTATGAAGAAATAACTTTAATTAAACATAAAAGTTGCTACTTAAACTGTTGCTAATACTGAGATCTGAAACTTGTTGCTCATTTTAAATAATACTAAAATTTGCTGATTCTTTTTGTCGTACTTCCCTAGTATGTTTTGCTCTCTTAGGTAACACTAGGTGTAGACCAACCCCTCAATATAAATATCTAATTGCTAAGAACTTTTGCAGGAGCCTAAACAATTGGACTGCTTTCCCATTTTCTGTGTTTAGCAGCTTTCATGTGAAAGACAGGAAATACAGTTACGTTTCAATGAAAGAGCAACAGTAACTAAATTCTTTCCTAACCATGTTGGGAAAAATTACATAGCAATTCGAGTGTTTTACAACCTTTGCAGCACTCTGGCTGTGGCTGCTGCATGATGTGGCTCAGTCTGATCTGAAGGAAGGCAAGCTTTCCAGGCTTTTTGGATGTCACTTTTCACAAGCAGAGGAGGGAGCGGTTCTGTTAGCGACATAAAATCATAGAATGGTTTAGTTTGGAAGGGACCTTTAAAGATCATCGAGTCCAAACTGTAAGCTACAGTGCAGTGGCTTGTTACAGCTTACAGCTTGGTATCTTACTTTATTACAGATCTGCTATTGCAAACCTTGATTTGTAATTGAAAAACTGAAATTAAGGCTATTATTATTCGCTTTTAAAGGAAACAATATTCAGGACAGGAAGAATGTTACCATCCACTTCTAATGCCTGTTAGAAATGTATGCTTCTATTAGATTCCATTTTACCTTGTGTATATGTGATGAAAGCATGCAAGTATTGTGAAAAGTCTTCTCATAAAGTGTGATGAGACCTAAGTATACAGTTATGAATATTTTGTAACATCTACCTGCTAAACAAAGCTAAAGTTACTTACGCTTTTTAAGATAGTTTGTTTTTTTTAAAATGTGGGATATGGTGACTCTGCCCGTGAAGTAGAAATGCTTGCAGGGAGAGGAGATAATCTTGGAAAAGGCTGTTAATGCATCATTGGAATGAATATTATTTAGTATGACAGTTGTGACTATGTTTCTTAATAGTGCTCTCTTGAACATGGAAATGGTGTGAGCTTCAGATGTTCTGTTATGCCCATCTGAGGCATGGAGGTAGAGAAACTGGTCATTGCCGTGGTCTAGATTAGTGCACATCTCTTGTCTCATGTTTATAGAGCCTCAGTGTGGAGCATTTGGTTCTGAACTGAGCTGTATGTAAATATATGAGCAGTTATTCTTTTAGTAAAGAGAAATATGAAAACCATAATCTCTTTTGAAGATTAGGTAACTATCAACAAGTAATAGTATTTGGATTTTAGATTTGCAAACAAGAACTGTGTGGCTGGCTTCTTTGAAGAGTATCTTTACTTTCTGAAAGTAAAACTTCTGCATTGCCAAGTGCAATATTTTACAAATGGTGGTTGTAGAATGGAACAGAACCTGTGTTTATCCAGGTTTGTACAGTGTGTTATTTGTGGAACTAGTACTGGACTAAGTTCCTGACTTATGCCTGTTTGCTCTGGACCATATGGCTATCCAGTACCTTATGAACTAGAAACTCAAGATTGTATACACATGCACACACACACACATATATACACACACATGCTCTTGGTTTTTTTTTTTTTCCAGAATACCCTTTGAATCCTAAATCTAGATCTCCGAGAATGCTGGTCATTAAAAAGGGCAGTACAAAAGAACTGCAGATATCTGGATTCCCAGTAGTAGGAAGTCTTCATTCACAGCCAGTAAGGAACGGAACTGGCACAAGTGTTTATAAAGGATTAGTCCCTAAACCTGTGACTCCACCCGCAAAGGTGAGTCTTGGATACTGGTGGCATGAACAACATGCTGAAAAAAATCATGCTGTAATTCTGAATGTGCTTATTTCACCCATGAAGAGTGCTGTTCCTAGACTGTTGTGCTTTCAACTCCTGCTGAGCGCAGCACACTCCAAAAGTGAATGGAACCAACTTTTTCTTATTTTTATTTTCGAACTATGCTGCAGTTGGATCTGTTTCTCATTTACCTTTCTTGAGAAGTGCAAGAGCTGTCCAAGTGAGAGTGAAAAGGGTGTTTTTAATTTACAGAATAGCAATGCCTTTTGTAGATATGATTTTTAACAGAAAAATAGATACCTAGTGGAGAGGTACAGTCAGCATAAAAATACCTTCAAATTTATCTCAGTTATTGACAGAGATGATGTTGCAACCTATTAGTGTCATTCTGGTCCCTTTCCGAATGCACCTTGGAATCAACATGGAATGTTCATCTCTTGATTTTGTTTCAGGAGTTTTTCCGTGCTCCTGAGAGCATATCATGGAGTAGTTCTTAACTCTATAACATTCTACATCAAAAACAATACTTTCAGCTGTTGACAACTCATATTTTGATTCTTAATAGCTCAAATATGAGGGTCTTAATTGTTTTGCAATTTTAGTCTTTGTATAAAAAGTGTAAACAGTATTTATGAGTGGTTGAGTTGCTCATAAACAGTCTCTTTTCCACAAGAAAACAGGTGTTTGCCCTAAATTATGGTGGTGGTTATGATTTGCTTTTGCTTAGTCATTTTTCAGAAGATTCCTGAAAATAATCCTATTGTAGTTAATGACTCTTTACATTTCTGTTTAAATTTTTGTTCAGCCTACACAGTGGAAAAGCCAAGCAAAAGAAAATAAACTTGGGAATCCACTTCCTCATGAATCTGCATATGTTGGCAATTTCAGTCCTTTTAAATCAGCTGCCAAGGCGTTTACTGTATCACAAAATTCAGTGAAAGAGGTAAAGCAATGTCTGTAGTTTTTATCAAATCTATAAACTGTTTAATTTGGTTAGATAAGGTGATCAGTAAGTTTTATGCAGAATTGTATTAAATAATTTTTTTTGGAAGTTAATGTGTGCAAAATATGGAAGGCACTTCACTGGCTGTTAAGTACTGCACAGTTTGCTTTGTAGGTTTGATTTGGAGCAAAAATGGTGCACTAGGCAGTATAACCTGATAGGTTTAAACTTCAAAACTGCTAATGGCATGATACACTTCAGAAGGTCCACTGTTCATTAGCAGTGCTCTGTAAACCTGCATCTCTGGGTTTACATGTAAGAACTGTATATACTGAGATACAAATACCTTCTCTCTGCTTTTGGCTGTGGACATATGTGAAACCTGAAACTACGGGTGCCAGGGAGTCTTTTTGTCTTTCATTCAAAGTTTTCTAAATGAATAAACTTCTAATATTCTTTCTTTTTCTGACTCCCTACATTAGTGTAATCGGTCAAATTCATCCTCCCCTGTTGACAAAGTTGGTCAGCCTCGTTTAACAAAATTGACAAGAATGAGGACTGATAAGAAGAGTGAATTTTTGAAAGCATTGAAAAGGGAAAGAGTGGAAGAAGAACATGAAGACGAGAATCATGCTGGGCAAGAGAAGGTAGTTTTGTTCATACCTACTGTAGATCCAACAGTACTGGTTTCTAGATGGACCATAAACTACTTTTTATTTTGCTGTAAACAGCTGTTAAGTCATGGTCTTGGGTCTCTAAATGAAGGAGAGGAATTACATTTTGGTGAATTTAATAAAGTTGTTCCAAGTACTGCTCCTCCTCCAGTGCTTCTTAGTAGTTTCTCTTTTTCTTTCTGCAGTATCTGTTCATACTTGTTAATAACTCGGGTATATCTGTGTCTTTATCAACAAGAAAAAGAATAAATTAAGCTTAGTATGCTAACCTAATCACAGAATCATGGAATCATTTAGGTTGGAAAAGACCTTTAAGATCATTGAGTCCAACCGCTAACCTAACACTGTCAAGTCCACCACTAAACCATGGCCCTAAGCACCACATCTACACATCTTTCAAATGCCTCCAGGAATGGGGACTCAACCACTTCCCTGGGCAGTCTGTTCCAATGCTTGACAAGCCTTTCAGTGAAGAAATTTTCCCTAATATCCAATCTAAACCTCCCCTGGAGCAACTTGAGACCATTCCCTCTCGTCCTGTAACTTGTTACTGGAGAGAAAAGACTGACACCAACCTTGCTGCAACCTCCTTTCAGGTAGTTGTAGAGAATGATAAGGTCTCCCCTCAGCCTTCTCTTCTCCAGGCTGAACAACCCCAGTTCCCTCAGCCGCTCCTCATAAGGCCTGTTCTCCAGACCCTTCACCAGCTTTGTTGCCCTTCTCTGAACACACTCCAGCACCTCAATGTCTTTCTTGTATTGAGGGGCCCAAAAGTGGACACAGTATTCCAGGTGTGGCCTCACCAGTACCAAGTACAGGGGGACAATCACTTCCCTGCTCCTGCTGGCCACAGTATTTCTGATATAAACCAGGATGCTGTTGGCCTTCTTGGTCACCTGGGCACACTGATGGCTTATATTCAGGCTGCTGTCGACCAACACCCCCAGGTCCTTTTCTGCTGGGCACCTTTCCAGCCACTCTTCCCCAGGCCTGTAGCATTGCATGGGGTTGTTGTGACCCAAGTGCAGGACCTTGCACTCAGCCTTGTTGAATCTCATACAACTGGGTGCAGCCCATTGATCCACCTGTCCAGATCCCTCTGTAGAGCCTTCATACCCTCAAGCAGAACAACACTCCCGCCCAACTTGGTGTGGTCTGCAAACTTACTGAGGGTGCGTTTGATTCCCTCATGCAGATCATTGATAAAGATACTAAACAGAACTGGCCCCAGTGCTGAGCCCTGGGAAGCACCACATGTGACTGGCCACCAACTGGATTTAACTCCATTCACCACAACTCTTTAGGCCCAGCTGTCCAGCCAGTTTTTTACCCAGCGAAGAGTATGCCCATCCAAGCCATGATCAGCCAGTTTCTCTGGGGCGGGAAATGGTGTCAAAGGCTTTACTAAAGTCTAGGTAGACAACATCCATAGCCTTTCCCTCCTCTACTAAGCGGGTCTCCGTATCATAGAAGGAGATCAGGTTAGTCAAGTAGGACGTGCCTTTCATAAACACTGTGCTGGCTGGGCCTGATCACCTGGTTGTGCTGTACATGCTGTGTGATGGCACTCAAGATGATCTGCTCCATAACCTTCCCCTGCACCGAGGTCAGACTGACAGGCCTGTAGTTCCCCAGATAATCCTTCACACCATTCTTGTAGATGGGCGTCACATTTGCTAACCTCCAGTCAACTGGGACCTCTGTGGTTAGCTAGGACTGCTGATAAAGGATTGAAATTGGCTTCGTGAGCACTTCAGCCAGCTCTCTCAGTACCCTTGGGTGGATCCCATCTGGCCCCGTAGACTTTGGAGGGCAGTGTTTCATACCTTGAATGTTAGTTATCCTACAAGCCAATTAATTGAAAAACTTGGTTCTGCTTCTCAAACCATTTCTTTTCTAATTAGAGTGCTTAGCTGGAAGTTATCTATTCTTGGTCTATTCATAGGACCAATAGTTCAATTTATGCATATATAAAGAACCTGTGTTCACTTTCTAACTGAGACCTTGGAGGCCTATACCGTGTATATAATATGTGTCAGGCTTCTTTCAATATGGATCGGTTTATGCAGTGCTCGGCTGGCACCAGAGAATATTTGTGTCAGTGCTACCAGCTGCCAACGAGCCATAAGCATAGTTACCATACGTAGTCCAAGTGAAGGTAAGTATTGTATTATTCAGGATGAGGTGATTATAAGCCTGTTAGCTGTAAATGAGTGGTTTAAAGTGTTTTAACAAAACAATAAAACATCATAAATTAGACATCAGCCAGATAAATGAGTGGTTTTGAGGAAGGTTTATTTGGATTCAGAGACGTGAAAAAAGAAGGAGTGCCAGTGTGTATTGCTCATAAAAATAACATTGACTTCTCTGACCCTGTTCCTATCCAGGCAAAATAAAATTTGCTGTAATGGGACTGCAATTTAGCTGTATGTGTGAGTTAAGAAAGGTCTGCATCTTCCCATTACACATTCTGTGGCTGAGTACCCTTAGGTGGGTGTTGGAGGTAATGTTGTTTATGTGTGTTTAAGAAATGCACAAAGATTTTTATTTAAGATTAAAAAGATACTGGGAAACACTGTCTTGAGCTTCAGAATTCTGAAAATAGTATATGAAATTGGTGGGGGTTTCTGTTCCTGAAATTGTCTTGAGTTCATAATATCTTTGATACATACATCAAATGTATTTGGTTGCCTCATTGTGTGCAACTAATTTTCAGAAGCAAGTGTATTTAAAAAAAAAAAAAAGCTTTTAGTAGTGGGAGTTGTAGTGTCCTTGGACAGGGGTACATAACACAGCCTGCGGTACTTGTTGGTAAAGGCATGCTTCCTTTTCCCTGCCATTGCTGCTTCACTAACAGGTGTGAAAAGATGTTAAACAAATCCCATAACTAATAGTTGTCCTACTTCCAACATTCATTTTAATAATCATCAGTAGAAGACGTGTGTTCAGCTGAGTGGATGGGGAAATAACTGCACAAAAGGGTCTTCTATAACATGATCTTGTGATGGAATTTCAGGGCCTGCAGTAACAGATTTCACCTCTGAAATAACGAGGCAGATCATAATCAGCAGCTGAATCATGCTTGGGAGAAGCTATTTTGCCCTATATATATTAAAATAGTTTAATATTTTTATGAACTTTGATAATCTGAGATACATTCTTCAGGCATATGATTTAACAGCTGAATGTATGTTTACCGGGATACTTGTTCTTAAGAAATTGTTGCTGAGCATTCTAAAATTTCTGGAAGCAAACAGCACTGTGAGTGGGAGGGAAATTATGATGATGATGGTCTTGATCCTGGACTCTTGAAGTATTATTTCTTACAAGTGCAGAACTGGCTGATTGAGTGATTGTCTCCTGCTATGGATAATGCTGTTAAATGACCACTTTAGGGATTTTGTTGTCAAAAGGGTGTTAACTAGATAATGACTGTACTCTGGTCTCTGTTTTTATAGTTGGTAAGACTTCCAAGGCTGTTTGTCTCATTACTAAATAAGAATTACAGGTTGCTGAATGAGTAGAATAAAAAGAAATATCTTTGGTTTATAGGATTAAAGAGCTTTTAATATTTGAGCGAACCTGAACAGTCTCCTTTCTAAAAACTTTTTTCCTAGTTCTTATTTCATGGCTAGTTAAGTCACAGTTGCTGTTAATAACAGCCTGAGAAGCTGTGGTGAGGGCATGTGTGTAGGGGAAGCTGTCTGAATTTAAAGAGCAGTATCCAGTCTTTGTGAACTTGTGGCAGATGAATTTGCTGGTTGAGGTATGGTGGCTGTGACCTGCCCCTTACACTAAGTAAACTTGAGAACTCTGATGCTTTCAAACTTCTCCTGCCACACATGGCTGTGATATTTAATTGGGAACGTTGTTTGTAAGTTCAACAAATAACCTGTTATTTCTGTAAGTATGAAAGGCAGCTTAAATAAATTTGAATTTTAAGATGTTTGAAACTTTGTAGAAAAAAGTTTGAGGCAGAGCATGGGAGTTGCTTTCTACATTACTTGATCAGTGGCATAACTTAAGATTTCTGTAGTATCCAGGTATTGCAAACTCTAGGAATATGAACAGAATTACCCCCGAAGTAGTATAGAGTGTCTGCATTTAAACTTAATTTAAATTAAATGGAATCACTGAGTTGCAGCACTTGCAGACATTTACTTCTGAATGGAATTTACTTTTGAACTTTGTAATATATAATTATTTTTAACAGGATGATGAGTCCTTTAACTTGCATAACAGCAACAGTCCTCATCATGAGAGAGATATAAACCGAAACTTTGAAAATGAAATTCCACAGGAGAATGGCAATGCTTCAATTACATCTCAACAAATCATTCGATCTTCAGCTTTCCCTCAGGCAGATGTTCTTTCAAGCTCACTTGAGGCAGAGCATAGGTATGTACTTTATATTATATAAAGAGTGTTCCTTCATCGTAAGTGAGCATGTCACAAATTCTTACTAGTTCAGAAGTCGGAATCTGAAAACAGAACGCATAAAATGTTTAATGAGTACTGTCAACATTTAGCTTTCAGACATGTACTAATTTATCATGGAATACACTTTGTTTCTATTAGACTTGTGTACTGACTTAAACTTGCTTTACTAAAAATGTGATGTATTTCCTTATAAAGAAATAAAGCAAACTGCATAGTGACTTCATCCCTCTGATTTTTGCCTGCATGTCTAGGAGGAACAACGCATGTAATTGGTATTTGTATTAATAATACTTTAAATGCTGCATCTTACGTAAAACTCTAGTGAGTTTTCCCTCATTGTTAAAGTAATTATTTCTGTAACATACTAGTTGACACTGTCAGTGATATCACAAGACAATACATTGGAAAGGGAGAAAGTAACTTCAAAAAAGGATTGAAACAATTGTAGTATCTCTTAAAAAGTAATTGCAGGAGCAACTGGTAGAGATGAGAATGATGCTTCTGGGAAATCACAGCTCAGTCTGGAGATGAGCTTGTCATGAGCTCTGTCAGATTCTTACTGTTTCTGGAAACTACAGAATTGCAGTGATAGATTAGATAGGTGTGGGGGTTTAGGGGGCGTTGTTTTTGGTTTGTTTTTTTTTTTGTGTTATATTATATGTATACATTGGACTGGAGAACTTCCCCTTTTGTAGTACCTGAAGAGGAAACTGTCATGACCTCTTATCCTTCATGAGCGTGAAAAGTGAAATTCACCCTGCTCCTTTTTTTCCACCATTGGCTATGGAGGCAGAAATCTTTGGCCACTAGAGGCTGCTGATGACTATTTTTTGACTAGGAGATAGGAGTCAAATCTAACTCTCATTTTTCAATTCAAATGACTTTGAATGGCCTTCATAGAGTTTCTGGGCAAGTGTCTTTCCTTTGTTGCATCCCAGAGAAGCTGTGTCTCCATACTGTCCCAGCTCTTTGCATGTAGACAGATATTATGGTAAGCCTTTTTGTGGTAAATTGCACTTGAAGTGACCAGCTTCGCAGGATACTTGTGCATACCTAGTAACAGTATTGGCACATCTTGTACAAAATATAACTTGGGCTTTCCTGCTGCTGGGGAAGTTTCCAACATGCAGCCATCCTGTTGGTGTCAAGTTTGCTAATCAGAAGTTTAATTTTTTTACGTAGTTCACGCTTTTAACCATTCTGGAAGCCTAGTGTTGCTTTAAAGGGACCTGCAGTCCTGCAAACTTTAGACAATGTTGCTTAAAAGTTAATTAGCCATTGCCCTAAATTTTGTTTATATTAACAGGAACTCTGTAACTATTCGCTTTAGTGTACATAATACTGTTACCATCTTAGCTTGCTTGCAGTAAAACTTTCTAACTCAAATGACTGTTGCCAGAAATATAACCATTATTGAACTGCATTTGGCATTGCAAGTCTTTTTCTGTATGTCTATACAAATGCACTTATTCTCTTAAAAGAGAGTTTTGGATGACTTGCATATTATTTCTGCTGCTTCCTGAGGATTTAAGTGTTCTAGCTGTCACACTGTCCAGTTTGGTCCAAATACTACAGAGGATGTAAGCTCCATTTCTGTTACTGTCCTGTTGACTTCTTTTTTTTAAACAGAGTAGTGCTGTTCTCCCCTTCTCCTTCTACAATTCCAAGCTTTTATTTGGTTTTAGTAACAGTCATTGGTGTCATTGGTTACCTGCAAGTTTGCCCAATGCACAATCATTATATTGGGACCCGGAGGTCTTTGTGGGGAGGGCTATGTTGAAGGGCATTTTTTGCTGACATCTGGCTAAAGGGAGTACCTGGCACATGACATCAACTGTGAGTTCATCTTACTTCCCTGTTTTAATATATTCACAGTTCTTCAACTCTAAATGTCAGTTTCTTGTGTCAGTTCTGGCATATACTTTAGAACCCTTTTTATTTTTTGTGAAATAGTGTTAACCTCCTTTAACATTTAAGGTCAACAGGCACATGGTTTGCCTGAAGAAGGTGGTAATCCTTTTGGCAAAAACTTCACAGCAAGAGAACTTACTATCTTCATTGTTAAATGTCACGGTGTCTTCACCCTCACATAACCCCTGTTTTCACAGCGTCTTCACATGTAAACCCACTTTCTTCCAGCTCAGATACAGCTGTCCCACTTTTGGCCCTAGTTAAAACATGTTGATTACTGCATCTTTGGGTATCTCATGCTTAGTCACGAGAAGAATGTGTCTCTTCTTTCTTTTCCTCCCCTTGTGCCCATACTCACTCCTAGCTGTAGTCTGTCTCTGCTGAAATATCAGCATCTGCTGCTGGGTGAGACTCAGTTGCAAAGAAGCCTGTCCTGGCTCTGATATTAGCATGTGCTAGAAAACAGAAACCATGCGAGGCTATTGCATCCTGAATTGGTTCCCTTGGAGGGACACCACCTGTATTCCTCATGGCTGCTCTGCTATCCAAGAAAACCTGCAGATTCCTTCAGTGTGAGTCTTTGTCTCTTCATCCCGTTTTCAAGGGGTACAGGGCTGCTGCACCAGAGCAGTTATGCAAAGGAAATACATTCTTACTTTTCCGCCTGACACAGATTTCTTGCCTTAAAATGAAGGTACAGTTTTTACCACATGTAGTGGTAAAACAGGGTCATCTGTGAAGGACCTGAGAACTTCTGAGCTTCTATGCTTTATATATCTTTTGTAAAGCTTTTAACCTACTTTGACTTAGGAGTTTATTTTAAAAAATTGTGGACTGATTAATCTGTTTGTTACAGATCTTTACACGTATATGTAGGCAGAGTTTGAAATGTCTGAGTGTGCTTTTGTTGTCCTTTTAATTTAAAGGTTGTTAAAGGAGATGGGCTGGCAGGAAGACAGTGAAAATGATGAAACATGTGCTCCACTAACAGAGGATGAGATGAGGGAGTTCCGAGTCATTAGTGAACAGGTAACGCTAAGTTAATGTTCCATTATGAACTTGTAGTTTGCTATGCTAAATGCCTACCTTTGAGGAGGATCTGCAGTAATTTTGATGGTTAGGGATGTTGCCATTTCAGTACCATTTCAGTATTGTGCTTTTGGAAGAACAGTTGCTTTAAAAAGATAGGGGACCAGTGCTTATTGTAGGTAAGGCCTGTTCTCGAAATATCAAGGGAAGGGTAAGGGAGTGCTTCTGAGTACTTTCAGCATTGGTAGTAGTAGAACTGCACGGGCTTTCCAGCCCCTCAGCTTAGCCTGAAGAAAGGGAATTTTCTTTCAAGGTTTTTATGCAACCAAAATTTGAATTTTCTCTATTGGAGAGACGTTTAATTCACTAGTAATGAAGTCTGAGAAGGCAATCTAGGCTTGTTCGGTTTTTGTTTGGGGTTGTTGGTTGGTTGGTTGGTTTTTTAAATTAGGAGTGTTGCATATACCTGATGGCGTCAGTGAGGAGTAGCTGGAAGGGAGGGTCTTGTGCAATGTTAAATCTGAACATGTGATATTTCCATAAGCCTAGCCACACATGTATGAATTAGAGCGTTTGGAACTCTTAAATGCTTGGCTTACTGCCCAGCTTCTGCACTATGTGTGGAAATGCAGCATTTCCTTTCTTGTTGTAGAATCTGTCGTTTCCTTTCTCTCCGTTGTCTTTCACTTTCCAACTGCATCAGGTAGACAGACTGGAATACACATTCCTCCCTGCTGCTTCTCCTCTTCTGGGCCCCTTCCTTATTGCAGACCCTGCCCTTCTTAGCACAGATGTTTGCAGCACTGTGGAAAAAGGGACTGAATTACAGGAGAGACCATGTGGGAGAAGGGATCGCTGGGGCAAGACGTCCTAAGAAGTGGGTGAGAAGAGGGTGAGCTCTTGTTGACTGCAGGAGCTTAGCACAATTGGAGGTGCTTGGATACAGGTGGCTGGCCCAGAAATGAAGGCTCTCAGGGGAGTTTTCCTTTGTGAATATATGTGAAGAAGTAGTGCTGTGGATCTAATATAGCCCAGAGATGAAGATGCAGAGAATGTTGAAATGCAGCAGATTGTTGTGTTTAGCTTTTTCTTTCTCTAAATACATCTTGTTTTCTCATTTCAGTTACAAAAAAATGGCCTTCGGAAAAATGGCATTTTGAAAAACGGCTTCATTTGTGATTTTAAATTTAGCCCCTGGAAAAACAGCACTTTCAAACCTGCTCTGGAGAATGAGGATTCTGAGACAAGCAGCAGTGATACATCAGATGACGATGATGTGTGAAGACTTCTGTAACATCTATAGAAGCCTGTTTTGATCTCATGAAAATTTGGGGATGTGTTGTCCTGAAAAAATTTCTAATTTATGTAGTAACATACCCACTAGAGGAAGAATGATGGGACTTTTCTCTGAAGAATGTTGTGTTGGGTGTGTTGAAGATTACTATAATTTCTTTGTAAACAAATGTTGTAGAATGAGGACTTGGGTTGAGCCAGCATTGACTTTCCTCATCACTGAAGCATTTCTGACTAGCAATGTGACAATGTAACAAATCAGACTTTCTCATTTAATAATAAAAACAAAGAATTGTGTAATGTCTTGCAAAGCTTCTGTCTTAAAATGTCCAAGTCTATAAGGAAAAAAAGGGCAGCTTGACACAGTGTTTTGCTTGCCAAGTCATTTCTTTCTTACAATGGAAATCCTTGAGTCCACTTTGTACGCAAAAAGGGCAATGTAGCATGTTGGCTAAAATGAACAAAGTGCACTAAAACTCTTTTCCTTAATTGAGCTGTTGTACTGTTCTACTTCTTCCACACATAACTGCTCTTTAGCCATGTGTAGTGTAGGTGTTGTTATTAATGGCAAAAGACCCTGATGTTACAGTTCCAAATTCCTAGAACTAACCTTTAAATTGAAAGCTTTATGGGGTATTGCAAGACCCAGTGTTCTCACAGTCAACACATTTCTTGTGGGAAGATAAGCACTTTGATTTTACTATTCACATGCAGAAAAATAATTACACTGACTGGATTTGTCCGCTACATGGAAAATAAACTGATTTATGGAGTATTGTCTCAGTGCATAGCATCAAGGGTATTGTTTTTAAATCTGGTAAGTTTTGTTTGCATTTATATTAAATGTACTCTGGCAGCGGTGACTGCATTTCAGAATGAGGTAAAAATATTTTCATCACCAGATCTTGCTTTTATAGCAGCAGAAGTATACCTATGCAATGAGTACCTGTTTTGCTTTCTTTGCGTCAAACTTTTTCTTTATGATCACACACTTAAAAAACAATACTGTATTATCTGTAGTTTTATTTGGTTCATTTTAGTTCTTGAAGTATTTTCCACAGGGTTGTACAAGCTATGTAGCATTATTTCATAAGCACAACTGCTCTTGGTGATGTCATATACATTTATACCATAACTTTTATATATATATAGACTTCCCCCTTCAAGATATTTTTGAATTGTACTATTTCTTATAGGAAGTAATTTGCAATTTAGGACTCTAAAGCAAAAATATTTATAAAGCTGAGATTTTGTCCTTATTTAACTTCTTTAGGAAAAGACTTTTTTTTAATAAGGTGGCATCAATTTTGGGCTAAAGTTGGTATGGGGTTTTTTGTGGGTATTTTTTAATTAGTTTAAACAGAGATTGCTATTCAAGAGGTCAGTTTTTGTCTTGGAACAGGCATGCAAATGTTGATGTAGTTAATTTTGGCACAATGTATTGAAATACACCATTTTCTTGTCTAAATTTAAGAGGATAAAAATGTTTCTTTTTTTTAAAGAGAAAGCTGCCATATCAGTAATTTAAGTCTTTCTTACCTGTATGCCTTACACGCCCTTCTCCTTCCCCTCTCCTGCAGGTTTTTTTTTTTTACTAACTTTGACATCTTGGTGTAGTCTGTTCCTTTTCTGTTTTTCACATCCTATCAACAGGATCACCTGCCTATCCTAATTACTTAGTAGTATATGAATATGCTGTTTTTATTACTAAGTGAAAACTTTTTTGCATTGGCATTTCTCAAAGTAGGACGTAGACTTTCTCCCCACCCCCCCTTTATTCAGTTTAGTAACAAGTGTCACCTCTGTAATTAATCCTTTGGAAAGATACTGTAATTACAGAAGAATTGTGTTATAGTAAGTGTATAGACTTGGGAAATTTACAGGTTGTAATTGAGAAAATTCTCTTTAGAGAAAGTAGAAATAATACTTATACTTGGTACTTCCGTTTCGCTAGTTCATATCCTGAAACTGGTAACAGAAGCACTGGTTATAATGAGCTGTGACCAAAGGAAGTAACAGGAACTGAGCGATGGTTTTGCTTTGTAGAATGAAACACCTTTACAGCCTTTGTAACTTCTTTTTCATAAGTGTGTGGCTTCTTCTCTTGTATCTGCTGTGTTGTCTCTCTTGGCTCTATACACATGACATAATTACTCTGTTCTCCTGCTACATCGTGTTTGCATTTCTGAAGTCTGGCATGTTTGATACTTTGATTTGATGTTGTGCAGATGCATAACCTTAACCAACTGGTACTTGTGGATTCAGTTCTAGTCCTACACAGTGGTCTGTTCTGCTAGTTCAGAGATGTGTCAGAGGTCTGGATAGCCCCTAGCTTAAATGGTTGTCTGCCTGCTCTTACTTCAGTTTGCCCTTCACTGCAGTATGGAAGTGGGGAAGCTTTGATGTTTCTCCACTGAGGAATTGGATTACCTTATATTTACTTATGTCAAGGCTGAGTAGTGCATCGGTCCTCTTTTTTGCCACCTTAAGAAACACTTACTTTAGTCACTCACTGAGGAACTCTTTTCAGTTGAGGTTATGATTTTTATTTTCCTGGGAAATGCCACTTAAAAATTGGTTTTCATATTTTACTTCCATAAAATGTATAAAAACATTCTTATGCACTGTCCCCCTCCCCTTTGTTCAGTGCTTGAGGATGTAAAGCAGAGTGAAATCTGATTCTCTAGTATGTAACAATGCAACTTTTTCCATCTTTGACTTTTTTTTCCAGGGCAACTTTAGTAGTTCATTGGCCTTTTTCTTTTGTCGTACATAAACCATGATCTGTTCCTGGGATACATCCTCTCTTGTTTTTCTGCTTGAGCAGATTAAACACCGACAAGGAAGTCTGACTTAAAGGCTTAAGAAATTGGTGGATTAAGTTTGCCTATTCCCTTAGTAGGCTTTAGCAAGCTTTGGATGTTAAAGAATGTCTGCTGGAGATAGTTTGTCAGTGCTGGGCTGAAAGAGCTTGACTTCAATGATATTAGTCACTGATTGCTGCATGCAGACATGGCACTGCTGTAGGATTTGTAGTCACTGCCATTTCTCCTCTTCATCCTGTCTTTACTCGCAGAGAGCCGTATCTTCCCGGTTCCCCTTTCCGTCCTTCAAAAGGGCAGAGGAGTGATGAGTCACTCACTGTTTTTCTGATCTATCGGTGATGAGGGATGTGCCCTCTGTGCTGCTGGTATGGAGGGTACCTGTGTTTATGGTAGGGAGCTGAGGCTTCTTTACTTCATCTAGAATGACCAGTGGTCTTCCTCACTGACTTGTACAGGGCCCTTTTCTCTCTCAACTGGTGAGAGAAGCTACTTATCTTTCCTGAAAAGAGTGTCAGTAAAGTTGAGTACAGTAAAGTAAAGTAAAGTTAAGTAAAGTGAGTACAGTAAAGTTGTCCATTGATGTCTATTGGACCCAATCAAGATTCTGAAGTAGATTTTTGCTGATTGTCATCCCAGTCTTTGAGAAATGTTATCAAGTGTGAAGGAAGTTGGTTTTTGTTCTCTATGCAGTTGCCTGTGGGGGGAAGAAAGTCTGCTTTATTTATGGTGGGGACCTCAACTTTAGTGTTTCTTCTTTAAAGAATACCTGTTCTTCAGTAAATACGTTTAAACTGCTGGCTGCTAGAAATTGGAAGGAGAGTTTAGTCAGGGAAGTCTTTGTTTTCCCCTATTTTCTCTTTGCTGCTAGGCAGTGGCTGAGGCAGTTTACTCACCTGCAGGGAACTTTTGGTCTGATTAAGCGTTATTGCTTAATAATTAATCTTGTTGTGCACCAAGAGTTATTGGCTCGTTAGGATGATAAATGTGCTAACTAGCTGGTCAGCTTTTCTCATGCTGTTATTCATAGTCATCAGTGAGCTTTATTGCAAACTGAATGAGGTTTGTTTCGTTCCCTGGATCTCTCCAGCCTTCCCTAAAGGTAGCTGGCAATGCATTTCCTAAACCAGCACTGGCAGCGATTTGCGAGGCAGTCTGGCTCTTTGTGAGGTGTAGGTGTGTATTGAAAACTTTCTTCCATCTCTGGAGGTTTGTGCTTCCTCGGAGATTTGTAAGCAACTTTTGAGGTCTATGTCTTAGTGTATTGCCATCTAGGAAAGACCTTCAGACAGACTAAAGAAAAATTCACGCCTTCGACCTGTTGTCAGTACAACATACTGCTCTGTTACTGAATTCAGTGCCTAACAAAGCCTGCTTCTACTGCAGTCTCTTGTTCAGATCTGATCATCTGATGGAGATGTGAGGTCTTACAGGGTCTGTAGTGGCATACATTTCTTAAATCCCTATAAAGATACCTGAGAATATGCTTGCTATTTAGGCTTCATTCTGTATACATCTTCCTTGGACATCCTGTTAGTATGGAGCTATTTATTCCCCCGGCAATAGCATGATTGTTGTAGAGAAATGTAGATTGTTGTATGATGTTCCATACTTGCAGGGCAAATGCTCATTTACTTTCGTATCCTATCCAGGTCAAAGATACAGCTTTAAAGTGGGAGTATTTTTGGCAACTGGTATGATTGCTGATGTCCGGAGAAGCACTGCATATCAGGCTGATGGAGCTTGGGTCAATATGAGAGAACTTGAGTTCCCCTTAGGAGGTGTGGGGACATGACTGGTTCTGGTGGTACTAAGCAAGGCACTGCAGAGTTTCAGCTTGGGAGGCAAAGGAAAGCAAACTCCTTCCACTCTGCCAGGAAGCAGTCAGACTTGAGAACTGATGCAAGAAATTCCAAATGCTTATAAGATGAACTCGGAGCAGCCTGGTGGCCTGAGCTATTGCATTGTGCTAGATTGCCAGACTGTCTCTGTGCTGTCCTGAGTTATCATCTGCTAAGCCTATAGATTCTGAAACATGTCGCTTTGCATCAGGTACCAACAGACAGCTCCTGACGTGCTCTGAAGTCAGACAGTATCCACTGTTGCCTTAGTGTTCTCACACTTGGGTCAGGGAAGGTGATGTAGCTTTTACTCCAATCTGTTACTCAGTATAGCCAATGTGTGCATTGGCTCTGATGTGCAGCTCTGATCCTGCTTATTCTAGTATGGTGGCTTTGGTACAGTGGCTTCCTTTTGATTCTTATTCCTCTTTCTATGTGATAGCTGGATGTCTGGGAGCTCTGTGGTATTCTAATCTTTGCATCTTCCATCTTGCATTGCTTCCTGTTGCAAGACTGCTGAAGTGGAACCATCTTTAGCAAGTTAAAAAGCATCCTATTTGAGCTCAAGTGACTGCATCATAGACAGATGAAAAATGACTGAGCTTTGAATCATCTGGCATACATGTGCATACACACAGTTTGAATTTAATACAAGAGAACATTGTAGAATTGTTAGCAATAACTTATTTTCTATGCTTGCCATTTGTACCTGTTGGTGTTATTGGTGGCTCTTGTCACGAGTATTGTGTTCTTTCCTGCCCGGGATATACAGAACTTAAATTATAGCCAGGCTGAAAGGGCCTCTTCATCGATTACCAGGTTCATTTTTTTCCCTCTAACATTACTTTAGGTAACAAAGTATACTGTTTGAAAGGATAATGTTTAAAATGACCTAGTCTGTAAGGAATTGACATGTTCTATAAGCAGCCTACTGAATCAAGCTACTGTTTATGCTAAGCTGTAAACACTTCATTACCAAAAGCTGAGAAACACTTCTGTCTGCATTGGAAAGCTGTTTCAAAAAGAAGCTCGAGTATGAATACAAATTACACAGGTATTTTACTAAGTCCTCACATGAGCATTTTTCTCTGCTCTGATTTTTTTTTATTGTCCACCTCCAAAGTGGGCATGCACAAATAATCTTTGTACAGAATAAAAACATTTTATTAGTTGAGGTTGATCAATTAGTTATTCTGAAAATGCAATGTGGAAACATCTTAATGTTCCAGTTAAACTATAAATGAGTATAATTTAAGTTTTAGTCTTTTGTTTGGTGAAACTGCTGAAAAATGAAGACATTGTTGCAGGTGGAACTGGTGATACTGGCTGTGGTTATGGTTACTTTATGCTTCTGCTGCAAGGATCTGTTCCTGGTCACTTAACTGCCAAATACCTAACTTCATGGGACCAGTTCTTCCTGGCTGACCAGGTCACTGGGGATGCAGCTACAGGGTGGCAGAGCCCGGCAGGTGTGCTGAAGGCAACTAAAACTGGGGAGAGCTCAGTGGCAAAAGAGGGAAAAGAAATTTCAGTGTCAAGAATATATGGAAGCAAACAGGAGGGGGCACAAGCTCATAATTTTGAAAACAAAGGTCTGCAATATGTTTCCATCCAGATCATGTAGCTGAAAGTGAGAGTCTTGTCTTCTGATGCCAGTGAAGTGTTCCTCCCTGTCTCTTGGTTGCTGGTCTTGTGTTAGAAGATTACAGCCAACATTTGCTGCATGTGATGATCTCAAATTATGCAGTTGCATTGTAAGACCGTCAAAATCTTAGATGGTTCATTTAGAGGTTTAATGTGGTTCTCCTATTTCTTGTCTCTTTTTTTTTTTTTAATTGCTTTATGTTGAGAGAACATAAAGCTGATCAGGATGTGCCAGGTTTAACAACGAGCAAGCAAGATGTTGATTTTAGTGGATGTTTCTGAAAATTTTTATCTTAATCTTGGTAATTTATTTACTTGGAGAAAGTAGACCATACTGTGGGCTAACCACAGGGTATGAAGGTAAGTTAATGTTGGTGAAGGACTCCGTACAAGAGTACCAGCAGCACACTTACGAGGAGGGGAGTAGTTCTGTATTTTGTGCACAGTCTGGATGACATGTTAAGTAGATAAAAACAAAATACTGAGTAAGGCAGGTGTCCTGCCAGGTGAATGGTATGTGCTTATGCAATTAAAGGCTAACAAGTAACTGCATGCCTGCAAGGGCTTGAAGGTTGCACAGGCTTGTGCTAACTGGCCTTCAGTCAGGTTCTGTATTTCTCATCTTGAAAGTGCTTGACCTCAATTTTCTTTGAATACATTTCTCTTGCTGCTTAACAAAGGTGGTCCTGATGTTAGAATATTTTCCTGTTGTGTGAATGGGAAAATTAAGATTGGAAAAGGGATTAGGAAAAAGCTGGAGCTTCTGTAAAATGCTTTAGGGATTTTAGGACCAGGCACAGTCCTGTCGGTGAGGATGAGGGCATCCTCCAAGTAACCCCGGGGTGTAAAAGTGCCCTTACCTAAAGGGTGCACCACTGCTAGAGTAGGGCAGGAGTGAGGAAAGGCCAGAGTTCTCCAAGGAAGTGAGGCTGGTACTTGACTGAAGTGAAATAAAAAGAATTATGCACAGCCTGGCTTAACTCATATATTGGTCAAAACTGGGCAGCTACAGTGTAGGTTATATCTGTATTTTTCTTCAGGTTTTTTTTGTTTTTGTTTTTTTTTTTTGTCTGGCTGCTATTAAGACTTCTGAAAGGCAGATGGCCTCACCTTTGAATTTTTGGCAGATTTTGTGGTGCAGAAACGACGAGTCAGTAGGAAAAGGACAGGCCCAGAAACTGCCCCACTTGGGCTGAGGGAGCAGGGTGTAGACCAAGACACCTTCACCCGCTAGTACTCCTTGGCTTCTTCCCTTGGATGCCCAATGACAGGTAGCAATTACAGCTAGAGCTGGCTTCAAGGAACAAGAGTGGAGAGAGAAGGCTGGAGCAGAAACTGCTGTGGTAAAGACTGGAAAGCAATATCTAAAATAGTAAGAACAAAGGGTGAAGAGGACTACGCAGATGCATGGCTTGTGAGGCTGGGTGGTGGAAGAGCTCAGTGTTTAGCAGAAACAGCTGAGTAAAATGAAGGATGGGCAGCTTGGCTCTGCTGAACACAGGGGTTTCAGCAGTGCTGCAGGTGTGGATCAGGAGCTGCTTGTTACCTTGCAGGTGGGCCTGAGCTGCCTGGTGGGGCTGGGGGAGCAAACTGGCCTCGGGCTGAGCCGTCAGGGTGGCTGTTGAGGTCTCGGTGCTGCGCTGGCTGCAGGAGCAATGGGTGCCATGTGGGTGGGCGGCTCAGCAGGGTTTGGGGTGGCTAAGAAAGGTGCCTGGGGGAGGAGAAGCTGCAAGGAGGAGGAGGAGGACTGATGGAAAGAGGTGGCTTACAGCTGCAGGCTGAGCTGGAGGTCTTTGTAGCAGAGCCAGTACCTGGTGCAGGCAGTGAAGACCTGCAAGCTGGAAACTTGGTGTCTGAGTGTTTTAACGGTGTTTAAGCCCTGTCAAAGAGTAAACGTGGAAGCAAGCGGAGGAAATGTGGGTGAAATAGTTCTGGCTGAGCAATGAGCTGCTGGGCAGTGTCTGAAGGAGGTGTGTGGATGGGGGATGCATGGGAGCTGAGCAGAGGTGTCCAGTTCTGCAACTGTTTCACTGTTAATTGTTTAAGAAAATATTATAAACCCCAATCTCTGCTATGTGAGGTAACTGTTAGGATTTGCCAAATGAGGATGGACAGACTTCATTCACTAATATGTAGAAAGCCTCAGCAAAGAAACAACCTTTTTGATTACCTTTGAAACAGTGGCAACCTTGGCAGAGTTGTGGGGTGACGGAACAAATAGTGTTGGCTTTATCGGGAGGTGAGGGGGACAATCTAGTGTGAAGTGGATGGTGAGCAGGGCGAGCCCTTGCTGTGGCAGGCATGCAGGGAGTGCTGTGGGGAGAGCGTGCGTGGACTGAGGAAGGGTATTTCATAGTGTTTGCTCACGTTAGGGGTGCCCAGCAGCAGCAATGTGCTGGCTGCTGTCATCATCATGTATCAGTGTACGTGGAGTTAATGGTTATGCTTATGACTGGTTTTCCTGGTTGTTAATGGTGTGGGGAATAACAGCTTGGCTCGGAGCACAGGGAGGGATCTCTGGGCCTTGGTGTCTGGGAGTCCAGCTGTCTCTGCTCTTGAGGAAGTTCTCACTCCCAGGAACTTCTTCAGCATGAACCTGGTCGTCCTGCAAAACCCTTCTGTGACTGTTACTTGGGTGGTATCCCATCCATCATGCAAGAAAGCTTCACCACGTGGGGACAGACAGGTCATTTTGTCTTTGGCATACTCTGGCAAGGTCCTAGGGTAAGGTCAGTCCTTGGCCAGCCAGGTGACCTTCCCCTCCAGCTGCTTGGCCACAGCCTCTGCATGGTCGTCCCTCAAGGGTTCTTTTTGTGCCTCAGCTCTGTGCAAAGTGATGAAAGCCTGGGCTTCAGGTGAACTCTAGTGACTCTGGGGAGAAAAGACTGGTGTGGCCAGAGAACAGAGGTGAGCTGCTGGTGATTGTTTTTGAAGTATCTGATCCCCAAGAGGAAGAAGCTGCTCAGTGTTGTGTGGCCCAGACCTCAGAGCTATTGACGCCAATGACCAAAAATACCAGTGTGACAGGAAGACAGGTGAATGGCTCCACGTGGTGCAGAAGCAGTATTGCTTAGGCAAGAGAACAAACTTCCCAATCAGTGGTCTGGTTTCTATTTTCTTACTTTTACATAGCATCTTCTGACCATTTCACTCTTCACTACCATTCCTAATTATTATCTTGTGTCTCCCTCGATTTTCCACAATCTTTCATAACCGCCTCTAGCTGTTGCAGATCTTCGCTGTATAACATCTCTAAGTATAACCTATTCTGCCCATGTATCTCAGGATTCTTCACTGGAGCTCTTCTCATCTGCCCAGCTCTCAAGTCAGCAGCGTTGACTCTGGCCTCAGCACCATGCTGCCCCACCTGTCTCAGGGTGATGCTGCACAGGTTCTTCCCCCATTTTGATCCTCTCTGGCTCCTTCTATGTATCTTCTGCCCCTGATTACACTGAACATGCTTTTGAGCCCCCTGCGATGTAGACACTCCCACTCAATGTGTCACTTTTCACTTGACTTCAAGTGGATGGCATCTGCCTTTGGCCCGTGATGCTGGATTATGACATCCATATAGTCAGGTTTGAAAAGAGCATCCTTATACTTTCTTCCATGCTGTCTGTGGAGGTCAGTGAAATTTCATTATTATCCTTCTTCCTAGAGATGGTGTCTGACACCACTGCCGCCCCCAGCCTTCCAAAGTGAAATGAAGCAAAATGAGGAACCTTGACAATGCAGGCTACTCTGATCTCTGCCTGGCTCTTGGACTATATTGCATGTGAATTGTCTCTGCTCGCCCATCTGTCTCTTGTAAGCAGTTTTTCCCAATGTCTGTATGTTGTCTGGTACGTTCTGGTTCTGGCCCTGGATCTATGGCTTCCAACAAGTACAGTAACACACGTATGCTGAGACTCATAGGAACAATATCGCAACAGTTTAAATTTCTTCCTGAAATTTTCAAAACAGTAGGATGTCCTATATTGTTCACTCTAGTGCTGCTGAGGGCACTGGCATCCCATTAGCTCGCATCTAAGCGTGTATTAACTGGGTGTATACAATGTCACTTAGGCAGAAGGGAGGTTTCTAGCTGTAGTCATGCCTGTGGGCTCTAGGAACCAGAAGAGGGTGCTGGAGATCTTCGGCTGGCTCCGGTCTCTGCTCCTGCTCTACTCAGACTTTGTGCAACTACTATTAGTTAATCTGCTTTTGTTTTCCTAAACGAGTGTAGGTATTCTAGGGGTTTTTGATACTTTACTATACCAGCCCCTAGATGCAGACACATTCATACTGTTCATAAAACTGCTCTACTTTGGTATCATTTATGACCATACTTGTGAAATGATTGAAGTAAGTGCCTGTTGTAGGTTGGAGTTTGGCTAGAGATGCTCTTAAGCAGAGCAGCCTGCGCGTAGAGGTATGTTGTAAATCAAGGAGGGAAAGACAGTTCTGTTATATTGTTAGGTACACAAACTTTGCGCATACAGAAACATTTGTTTAAAGAAGAGCTGGGAGCAAAAATCATTTGTGTTCTCTGTTCTGCTGCAATTCTCCCCTGAAGTAAATCTCCTATTTGAAGATTGCTGTTTGCATTCATGTGCTGCAGTAATGCTGTCTGACATTTTGCAGTTGGGTGTGGGGAAGACTGACCTTGGCCTCTTTTCGGAGGCATTTCTACCAGTGTTCAGTGTTCACAATAGGACAGGTATTTCTTTGCTTGAAAAAAAGAGTTAAAACAGACAACAGAAAAAGCTTTATCCTGGTTCTGTTCATCACAAAAAGCTGACACTAGAGGACAGAAAAGATGTAGCTGAGACATGCTCTCATTTTTGTATTTGCAGCTAGACTGTGTCTCGTCAGAGTTGGGATGAGGTGGCTTTTTACAGTCTGCAACTTGCAGCTCACCTAAAGGAGTTTTCCACTGGATTTTTAGAAGAAGTTTTTATCTCTCTCCTACACTGCAGTTCTGATTCTGATGCATGCTTGTTGGAAATGAGCACTTATAACAAGTTTTTGTGGCTTTTGGACAAAATCTTCAAATCTGGGTGATGTGAAGCACCTTTATTTTGACATGTAATTGCCTCATTTTTTTCAATGATGGAGAGCAACCCCATTTCTGTTCATCAGTGGGAGTAACAGATGCTCACTGTGGTTGAAAACAAAACTTCATGACTGGGTTTTAGACTCTTAATTAAAAGCAATTTTGTTTTAACTGTCCAGACCTAACGGAGTTAGGGAGTAAGTTGTATTAACGTGCCAGCCTGTCTCTGGGATGTGAGGTGATACTCTGCCTTTCTTGCTCAGGGAGGAAGACAACACTTCTCACTAGTTTCTTCTGTTGTCACACTTATTGGGTAAGAGGTGCTGCAGGTGTTTGCATCCTGGGTTAAATGCCCTCTAGTTCCTCGGTCACATGTTTGCGGTTGTGGGCACATCCTCTTGCTGTAGGGAACAGAGATTTGTGGGGCTAGAAAGTTGCGTAAGTATTTTTATAAATAAAAATCAAAGGCTACATGTGTAATGGAGGTCATGCACTTATACCGTACAAAGCTCTTTTATGGTAAGATTTTGGGGATTCATGGAGCGTGCAGCTGAAGGAGGAGAGGCTGGCTTTTATCCTGGGATCAGTCCAAGTGAAATGAGGCTGCCTGCTGCTGTCTCCAGCTCCTTGGAAAACAGCAGGAGGTGCCTATCCAAGAAGGGGAGAAATAAATCCACAGGTCTTGTTCTTGTTAATTCTGTAGTGGATGAGTTATTTCCCCATCTGCCTATGCCTCAGCTTAACTGAAGGTGATATGCAAGAGTTTTTGCTATACCTCTCATGCAAACCTTCATTTCATTCACTGTTTAAATCAGGGCCTACATATTCACTCCTTTAAAAAAAAACCAAAACACACCTGCAAACAGTCATTGAAAGGAAGCTGTCTGCCCTCATCTTTCACCACTTCTTCAATTGTTTTTTTGCCCTGTAAGAAGAGCCTGGGCATTTCTGTTCTCCCTTTGCTCACCAGCAATATTGTGCAGTGTTTCAAATCTAATGATTTCTCCTGATTATGCCAGAGGCAGAGTAGATTACATCTTTCACACATTGATGGTTACAGTGATGCTGCACAAGTTGGGGTGTGCACGGTGCATCACACTGCAGTAAGCAGGTAGCATTGCTGTGTGGCAGTGCTCAAGTCAGAGCTGCGCTGCAGAAGGAAGTCTAAGAGCTCCAGTCCCATAAAATTATTTTCATTGTCTGTAGAATGGGCCCAAATAATTCCTTTTTCTAGGAAAGAACATTTTGTAGCCTATCTCACTCTACAGGCAAAGGCAGAATACATAAAGCAGACCAAAATATGAGGGATCAGGCTGACAGGGCAGTAGGTGTTTGAATGAAGACACTGGGTATACACATCAGTCTCTCTTTTCTGGAGGAAGTGAACTATAGAGCAAGGTGAAATACAGGAGAACTGAGCAACCATCTCATAAATGTCACCGTATGATGTGAAGTAGGATGAAGTAAGTTCTGGAGATGAGAGTTTTAAGTAGGAAATGTACTTTTCTTCAGCTGAAGACTTGAGGTTTTTCTTGTTAAACCTTTTGTAACTTTCTGTTGGAGATGGAAATCTATTAAAAGAAAAAAAGATATACATTGCAGATTTATTGATTTTTAATTGTTACCTCACAGAAACCTCTTTAAAGCCAATGCATTTGTGTATCCATGTATATGCATATACATATAATTTTTTAATCTGTATGAGGACTACAAGAACAGATCCTGTTTCAGCCCTTAGTTTCTTTTTGAACCATCTCATTTTATGTGGGATGTTTCATTGTTGCTGCCTTCTCTGTTAAAGCACACGCTGCTCAGAAGTTTAAAACTCTTGTTGTAGGCACTAAGACCCAGGTGCCCAAAGATACATAGGTTGCTGCAGTGGGCAGAGTCACAGCTTTTGCTGAAGGCACCTGGTTTGAAGAAACATGAAGAGGTTCAGAGAAGCACCCAACTGCAGCATGTGCTTCATTGTGTAAGCAGAACATGCCCTTATTCTCCCTCCAGGCTGGGGCTACCTCCAAGAGTCATAACAAGTTAGTGTCTGTTTGTTACTGATTAAAACCCTGCCTTGGTGAAGCAAAATATAAACTCTCTGCCGAGGCTTGAGTACTCACAGGTTATTTTCAAGTGTGGTAGGTATGGACTGAGTAAGTCTGAGTGAGGACCTAGAAGAGCAGATTAGGAGTAATCGTGTTGTCTCCTTCCTGCACTGCCTGTTTAATAACCTGCAGGTGGCACCTGTGCCACCCTAATACCTACAGATCTTTCTAAATATATCTTTTCAGTGGATACTTCTTGTGCTGGCCACTATAATTTTTCAGGATATTCTAAACCACATGGTAACTTTTGAACATGTCAAGTGGTTCTCTGCAAAGCGAGGAGGCTGCTCTGTCCTTCTGTCTTATGCTCTCCCCAGGCATGAGGAACATTGCAGAGCATGAGGCTGTTGCTGGGAGTCACTTTTGGGGCCACCGCTGCCAAGTGTCCCATCAAGCGCAGGACAAATGGTTCTACTTTTCAGGACTTTCTAAGAAAGCCAATTCTTTTTTTCCTGAAGTATGTGATTTATATTCATGCTTGAGCAGTGAATTGGCTTACTATGCAGGGAAATGAGAGGTAGTCTTCCCAAAGGTTAATTACCATATGTCTAAAACCCACAGTGTGTAACTGAGAAAAGAGAGCTTTTCTCACACAGTGTTTGTACATACAGATTAATATATTCTGGGGGTTAAAGTGAACACTTAGTCCAATGAACTCATCATGTTTGTTTGCTGGTGTTATAGACCTTACAATGTGCATGGGTTTACATTTGGGAAACAAAAGCAGCAATCAGCAGCTCTTGGCTTTCTTGTATCAGATCTTTCCTAAATCAAATGTAAATGCACTTTTGTAATATTTAGCTTTGTGTTGACATTATTTATTATATTCTTTCCTATCCATCGGTGCTGGTCACATTAATAAAATAAAAGTGTAGGGGCAAAGTAATTTTTTCTTCTTTAACCACTATTGCTGTAACTCATTACCTGCAGCTGTTAAAGCTTCACTTTATTCCCTGTTTACAGAGTAATGAAAGTAACTCACTTCACATCTTATTGATTTTGAACATTTTCATGTTCATATTGATTTGAGTAATTTTCACTTTTCTTTCTGAACCTCTAGTATTCCTATAGGCAGGTTATATAAACTGCAAAGCTCCCATGCACCAGAATAATATTTGATTTGCAGCCATGCAGACACAGCTTGATTAAACCATTTTTCTTTTCTGCTTCTCAAGAAAATATTTCCATTCCTACTAGGCTCTTACTAAAACCATATTTATATAGAAAGTCAAGATTTTCTTGGACCTAACACCAGCTGGTAGTGTTCATCTAGGTATGCTGATTTGCACTTTAGGAGTTTTAAAATCTCTTATTGTATTCTGGTTCTACAATCCTCAACAAGAGCACTGGGTGGAGTTTGTCACATTGTAATTTTTATGATTTTAACATACATATAGCTGAACCAGAGTTTCACAACTGTCTTCAGTAGGAACTGACAGATCTTAAGATTTCACAGAATCACAGAATGGTGGAGGCTGGCAGGGACCTCTGGAGGTCATCTTGCCCAACCTCCCTGCTCAGTTAGGGCCTCCTAGAGCTGGTTGCCCAGGACCATGTCCAGAGGGCTTTTGAATATCTCCAAGGATGGGCAGTGGGTTCAAATCCATCAAGATTACCCTTGCCTGCTGAGGTAACATGCTTCTTGCCTTTTGAAGGGCTGCCTGCAGCTCCCACCTTCTGCTGGGGGGCCATCTCCAGGGTCATGCCACCTGGGCTCCTCTCTGTGGTTGTGCCAGCTGCTTAGGGCTGTGTGCCATTGCAGCACGGGTGCAGACAATTTAAGGGGCTGCAATGGGGCTGTGCATGGCCCCATAGGCTCTGTAGCACTGTGCCATGCTCTTGTACAGCCAGCGTGACCTGTGCTACAGGGTGCTGAAATGTGTTGTTCCCTGGTGCTGAGTTCTGCTCTACACAGCTGTGTCCCTGCTGAAGGGAGGTGATGTTCCGAGCTGCCAGCCCATATGCCGCTTGGAGATTTTCCCTTTTCTTGCTGCAGTAGGGACAGTGTGAAAGCATGTGTATGCCCCAATTATTATTGCATGCAGAAGCCTACAAAGCCACCCTGGACATTGCAGGGTGTTGGTTCTGGCCACAGCAGTGCTGGGAAAGGGTTCATCCCTAATGCCAGGTTGTATGAACATGGCTGCCCTGCTGAGCCTTTGGTGCTTGCTGGGTGCTAAATAACTACTGACAGCAGAGATCTGCCCATGTTCACTGCTATCAATTCTCTGTGTTTATGAACCAGCATAAAAGCACACAGAACAAAGGAAGAGAAGCAAACTGGAAGCAAAATGGATAGGAAGGCAGAGAAACAGGCTTTTCTTTGTGCAAGGTTTGTAGGAAAAGTTTTAAAAACCCTGAATACCTGGCATTAGTCCACCTCAGAGGTGGTCCTTTTGCACATGAAACTGCTCTCCAGGGTCTAGATATGAGATAGTACTCTGTTGTCAGGAGTGCAAGAATTAATCCTTAGAGAGCAGGAAAGGGGGAGAAATGGTCTTTGGAAAGAACTGTGTAACCCATGTCCAGAAGAGTGGTACCAGCTGCCGAGCATGATCACTTTCAGATTATGGAGAAAAAGGTGGATGTCTCTAGGATTCCTTCAGGTTCTTGAAAGTTTAACTGCAAACAGAGGAATGTTTTTGCCAAGACAAATAAGCAAGTGGATATTTAGGAAAATAAAACAAAACAAAAACCTTCTGGAGTTTGGGAAAAAGCTTATGAATGGTTGGAATCAGCATCAGGTGAAAAGCTTGTGTGTTAGTGGTAGTGCCTAAAGACCTGGTAATGACTGGTAATAACACTCTTCAGAGAAGGGAGAGGGGAGAACTACTGCCTCCCCACAGCTTGCAACCATTTATTCAGGGCATAAGTCCCTGGAATTAAGAACATGAGGAATTTTGTGTGCAGGATGTGCCACTTGAAAACAGCACCAGTGTCTGACCTGAAATACTGGATATTGTACAAATGGAAGAAGTGCAAAAGTATCTGGGAGGACAAACACATTAGCTCTGCATTTCTGCTGTGCCAGGGCATGAAGAAAATCAACCTTTCTGACATCCCTGCACATCTTTTTCCCATTTTTCATAGAATACACCATCAAAACAGAGTCAACTCCAGGGTACGTATCATCTTCAAAGTGAGGAGGTAGGTACTTCCCACCAGATATACGCATGTATGGGCAAGTGGAGTCAAAGTGACCACTCATGTGTGTGCTGGAGTTGGTGGTGGAATTGGAGATGGAGATTTTTCTGCTGGCACCTGGGCCTCTCTGCGGGGTTTGCTGTGGGTTTGAAGTACCATTAGCTGATGCTGGGGAACATTGCCAGGTAAATTGGCCTGTGTATTTATTATTCCCATTGTTCCTGTTCCAATGGGTTTTATCTTGCTTAAGTAGTGTGGTAGTTTTAGCTACTTTCCTTCTGGTTTCCAGTGTGACTCTGGCCAACTGTCCTGTGGTAACTCAGTTGCATACCCCTGGCTTATAAAGCCTATAAACCTTCCTTTTCACAGTGCAGGTAAGATTGTGATTAAATCTTTCTGCTTATTCAAATGTACTTACAAAAGTGAGCTATTTTCACATTTTTCTGAGCAGTCCTTAATATAATGTTAGCAGTTGTACAGTGTTACTATTCATATCTCTGTAAGATGGCTCTATTTTATATAGCAGTGGAATGGAGTGGAAAACAGGCAGCAAGTTATTTCCCCAGCCATGCTGGTCTCCTCTCCTGTTGTGCACTCTTTGGAAACAGGTCAGAATATCCTGGATCACTTTATTTTTTTTGTGAACATCTTTAAAATCTGGATAGATTTGCACAGAACTATTAGTATTAATTAGGCCAGCAAGAAAAGGAGAGATCTGAGTTTTTAGGAGTTAAGGTATAGAAAAGATGGAAAAAAACCAGGTGGGAATTCTTCTAATAGACATGTATTTGATGCTCTGAGAACTGTGTAGGGGAACCAGTGCCCTGCATAACTCTCTGCCAGCTCCCTTCCATCACAGTCAATCAGATGTGCATGCAAATTAATAATCCCATTTTCAAAGAAGTCCTTAATCAGGAACTGGTGCTGTAATAATTACATCCTAGTTCCTTGAGGACTTGTTGAAGTAGTTACTGATTTAAGGACATCTTTGGCTTGAAAGTGCGTATGTATTTGGAAAGCAGTAAGTAGCTCTAAACTTCTCAGAGGCTATGTTTATTTGATTGTAATATAAATCATGTAGCACTGTAAGGTCAGACCCTTCCAACAGCTGGGAAAGGGTGTTCCTTGTGTGTATTCTGGTATAGGCGAGCTACGTTTAGTGTTTGAAGAGGATACACCTTGGGAGGGTTTGCTATATATAAGAGTTGGTGTCAACTTCTAAATCAATAGCTTATTTGGTAGCTCGTGCACAGATTTCATAAAGTGTGTTCCTGCAGAGACTGGGGACAAGCACTGCCCGCATGTGTGGTGTTACCTTCACAGTAAAGCCACACCGCAACAAGATGTACATAATGCATGCAAAAGGTAAAGCTCAGTGATTGGGGTGGAAGATGAGATTTCAGGCAAATGCTAACTGTGAAGAAATCATAGCTCATCAGAAACTGATTAGCTCCAACTGTGCCGGATGTTGTGTTCGATATGTTAATGCTGAAGTTAAATGGCTGATCCTGCACGCCATCTGCTGTATCATAGAAGGACAAGTGCTTTAAATTATTTGCTCATCTGAAATTATTTATCCAAACAATGACAGAACTTCCCCCAGCCTCATTTAACAGAGGCCATTAATGCTCAGGGTGATTTCTTGTTCCTTCAGCTTGCAAGTCTGGCAATGCTGGTTTTGGGGACCTGTGAGAGATGGAGTATTGCCAGCGTCCACCAGAAGGTATAGTTTGCAGGCGGATTACATTTGTTGTACTTGAAGACAATCAACTTTCTTTTGAAACATGGGGAGTGTTTTCCATACCTTAAGTTAAACAAGTTCCATCTACGTCAAACTCTTGATTTCCAGGAAAGATGAAGACTGTTCAGCAGGATTGTATCAACACTGGATTTTTTTTTTAACCTAAACACTATCTGACTAAATGCAAAAGCCCTAGCAGAAACTGCTGACCTTTTGCATGATTACAGCCTCTGCCCTGCTAAGAACCATAAATGAATCATCTTGCAGTGAAATGTAAACAGGATGCTGCCCTTCCATTGCTGCTTTGTTTACCAACATGTGCTCATCTGAACTGCAACGATATTAAATTAGGTGACAACAGCAGTTCATAGCAACACAGGGACCCAGGGTCAGAGCTGTGGGAGGAGGTATTGCTCCCCTTCTTCACCCCCTTCTTCCAAGCACAGACTGAAGTGGAGGAGTTCTCATCCTCTTCTAGCAGGTCTGCATAGTCTTGTTTTGAGACTTGCTAGGATAAAAGTTAGCAGTGATATCTGAAGTGCATGGAGTACATGATTTGGGGCTCTCTTCCTTTTGTTCAGGTTTCACCTGGAACCGCAAAACTCAGCTGAGTCTTACAACAAAATGAGAGTCGTCTCTCTCTTCTCCTGCCAGGTTTCTTACCCACATGAAAGTGAAGTAGCAAGATGCCAAAGCAAGTCCTAAAAGTTCAAAGAACATGAAACAGGGTAGCCAATATAACTATGCTGTTTTGGTTCACATCCATGCAGGTTGGCTGTGTCTCTGCTGTGCTTCCCCATGCTTCTTTTATTTTTTTGCTCAATGTGCGTGAAGCCATGGAAATCCAGCTTTGCCCTCTGTCTTCTGTAATAGCAATAGGAGAGCAACCTGATGGTGGATTGAAGCAAAGCAAGTAATATCTGGGCCAAAATGGTTCAGGAGGGCCTTGGGCAAGTTAATGGAAATAGATTGAATACATAATCTCAGATTCAGCAAAGCCTGTAGGTACAAATTTTAGAAGCTGAGGTAACGTCCTGAGGAATTATCACTATGGTGTGATTCTTCTTGCACCCACACTTCTGTTCCTGCTGGGGGAGGCAGAGTACTCAGGTGGACCTAGTCCAAATATGAAATTGTTCTTATGGGTAGACTTGGTGAGGTTTGGATTCATAACAACAACTTCAGTTTTCTGTGCTGACTTGACTTTATGGTATTTTTGGACACTATCATGCTTGTGATTAGTATTACTGGGCTTTAGAAGGGGGAACTGATTTTTATGCTCTGGGCTTCCTGCCACTATTTCAAAGTCTGAGGTTCTTAAAATGGTTTGCTCAGTATGAAAGCCAGCATCAATACATAGCAAAATTCTAGTACAGTGTGAAGGCAAATAAAGAGGAGAGAGACCAGTGAAGTCTAGGGATGAAAATTATTTGGAGATGCTTTAGGGACTGAAGAGTAAAAGGGTGCAAGGATATGTTGGTGTTTGTAAAAACTGAATTCTCAAATTCAGCTGTAATAATTTCTGGGAGTCTCTATGCCTTTTGCTGCCAGTTTGCTCCGTTTTGGACAGTCTTGTGTTATATTACATCTGTTTTTGTAAGGGGAGATGATTGAAAGGAGATAGAAATCTGATTGTGGGTCCCAAGCCACAGGCCAACCAAAAAGTTCAAGGATTATTAAAGATCATCCTGATTCAAAATAGTTCATGTTTGGTTTGTTTTTTTTAAAATTTAACTTGGATAATCCTGGAGATAGTGCTTTAGGATGGTTGAGTTTGTTTCTTGCCCTGTTACTTTCATCTTTGAACCAAATTTGGCTACAAAGGAAAATGACTCTAATTTCCAACCCAAGCATAGAATTGAAAGGGATGGCAGGAACTGGACACAGGAGTCTGAAATGAATCTGAAGCACAGCATTAGGCCAGCTTGTGTAAGCCAGCGACTTGTGCTGATGAGTCCTTCTCTAGTCCTGCCTGGTCATGTGTATATTGGTTTAGTTATGGACTTCAGTTTGGTTGTTACAGTGGGCACACTGAAAGCTATCTGATCTCTAAAGGTATCATGGAGTGGATATAAACAGCCAGAAATCTTGGCTGTAGAGTTGTCACTTGCTCAGGAGACAGAAAACATGGGAGCAGGAGCACAGAAATGGATCTTTTCTCCACTAGATTTACACAAATGAGCAAATCTCCACAGGATAGTCGAGATTATCTTTTTTTTTTTCTCTGTTGTCCTTCCTGGGATGGTGGGGGATGGGGATCTCTGTTTATTCTGTTTTTCTTTTTTACGTAGGTGGATTCTAGGAGCCACACTGGGTTCTTTGTAAAATATGATCTATGCTGAGGCTTGTTTACTATCTGCAGGATGACGGGAATGAATCTGAAGAGTTTTTACTCAAATTAGGGCTTTTTTCTACATTAGTTTTCAAAGTTCTCATGTTCATATGGACATGTATATGCTGTGGAATCCTGCTAGCAAGTGATGCTCTTGCCATTCATGAGAAGGAAAATAATGTTCAAAAAAAGCTCTTTATGTGACTTACAATGTTCAGTTGCAAAGCACACTCAGACCATGAAGAGGTAAGGTCAAGTCTCATATGCCTATAAAAGGAAAATTTTCAAGTTTTGGATTGAAAAAGTTTAGTGTCTTGTCATGCTATCCTCAAAGACTGATCAGTGAGTCCTAATTTCTGCAACAGTTGAGCTGGGAAAGGAGAGTTCTGCCTTATGCAACTACAAAGATAAATTCAATTGCAGTTACAAAGTGACCTTGTTTTTGTTATGTTAATTTGAGAATTCATAGTGTAATTTTTCCCCTGTTGTCCACATCCAATTCTAGTTTTTGCCACTGTGATTCCTATTGCTTCTACTCCAGGCCTTTTATACCAGAAATCAGGAAAATGACACTGATTTAAACAGTGCGTTACAAAGGGCCATAAGGATTTGAAATCTGATGCTGATAATCATGCACATCACAGACACCTTCAAAAACTTACTGTCCATTTAGTTTTGTCCTTTCATTATTATTTCTCAAAAATGGTATTTTGCTGAAAGGCAGCAAGCATCTTACCTATTGCTGTATGCCTCTACTTTGTGGTAGCAGTTGCTGTGAAGTTACCTGTGTTAAGTACTGTCCAGGAAAATCCTAGCTTTGTGCTGATCCTTCTTCCTGGGAAATTCTGGTGCTGCGTGATTAAGACCCCTCTTGGGTCAGTCAGATGACTCTGTTAGGAAGAAAGCCCCTTATCTTTCATCCTTTCACTGGCCATCTTTATCTTTGCTAACCTGGGCTTCAGATACAAATTAGGGTGAAGTTTCATGGCACTGGCAGAGCCAATCTATCAGGTCGTTGCTATCAGGAAAGTTGCGTGCTGTCTGTGTGGTCCTCCACACTCCAGTCCCCCTTGAATTGGCTCAGATGTTCTTGACCCCTCAGTGAGCTGATTCAGTTCATGAAACTGGGGAAAAAAACCCCAAACCTATTTGATTTTTCCTGAGAGGAGAGTGGAACTGTGTCTTCTGGTGGTTGTGAGCTGTTTGCTTGGCCCATCTTGTGAAATGTCTCCCTGGCTTTCAGACAATCTGTTTACATGCCATTCCTGCTGCAGGTTTTTTTTTTTTTTTTTGGTTGTTGTTGGTTTGTTGGTTTTGGTTTTTTTTTTTTTAGGAAAAAAGATTGTTGGTGTAGCTCTGCAGATGAGACTCTTCAAAGTGTTTTCACGTTAGCATGACCCGTAAGTGTAGCATCTCATAAATCACCAACGTGATCTGAAACTGCCTGAGCCAGAAGGAAGCATACCAAGCACATACAAATAGCGTGATATTTGGAAATTGCGTGGTTGATGGAAATTAAATGGTCTTTAGTGTGCATCTTATCCTGACAAACCTTGTTTGTTTTTTTGCTGTTTTGAGCTCTAATAGGCTCAAACCCAGTCTTTTTAATATTATGCAATGAAGTAGTTAAAAAACATTAAATAAAGCAAAACCAGTTCAACTATTTTGATATGCTCTGCTTTTCCTCTAAATCAGTCAGAGCCCCTTGCAATTTGTGCAGACAGGGTGATTAGGAAAAGTATGTGGACAACATAGGGCAATTTCTTAAATGTAACAACTGTGTTTGTGAAGAGGGAGAAAATGCAGATAGGAGCTTGCTGTCAGCCAGTGGAATGGATCAAGGCTACTTCTATGTTTGCTAGATTTTATTCAGCCTTTGATTTTCTATTATTTCCTTACCAGTTGCCTAGTTCAGTCTATTGTTGTGGGATGTCAGGGCATGGTATGACAACCTCTGGCCCTGCTCAAGCCTTCCAGCATCCATGACTGACCCTAGTGCTGTGCTGGGCAGGAAAGGGAGCATGATGGTGGAGGACGTGCAGGAGTCAGTGCTAGAAATGGGGTCTTTTCTGGATGTAGGATCTGAGTCCTGCTGTCCTGCAGGCTGGTCCTCCATAAAGGAGAACATTGACCTGCAAGCCCTCAGCCTTAGTAGTGAAAATGAAGCATTAGAAATGGTGTTTTCTAAAAGGTTACCTTGTTTTGTAAATATCGCTTGTGCTCATCTCTTATTTTGCTCTGGTTCTGGTGCATACTGGTCTCAATGCAGAGTTTTGGTCCTGCTTTAAAGCTTGCACCCTGCTGAGTCTCTACACTCTTTTTTTTTTTTTTTTTTTTTTGTTGTAAAACACTACTCATGCTGTCTCAGCTACATTTTCATCTTAATGTATCATATCTGAGCCCTTAAATTCACAACAGTAACTTCTGTGACTGCTAGATGGCCCTTACTGCACAACTGTACACTGGAAATTGTTTTCAAGCCTCATTCCAGGTGAACAGACTATTTATGAGTTTCAGGTTTTTGGTAGATAAGGTTTGTGGTCTCAGAATTTCTTGGCACACTTTTATTTTGCAATTGTTGACTTAGTTCATGAAGAAAAGTAGGTCTTTTCCATTTTAGACATGATGAGCTGTTTGGTTCAAATGCATTTCTAATACCCTCCTAAGGTGGAAAAAAAGGTGTGGGAATGAGCAACTTCTGTGGGTGCTTAGCATTGTCTGTGTACTTATCAGCACAGAACTACATAGCTCTTTAATTAAATCAGATAACAACTACTAGCCCAGAGTACTTATTTTTCTTATCTATCACACCCAAGGACACCTTTTAATGAACTTAACAGCAAGTTTTGAAGCTGCTGGAGCAGGCTTGTCTCCTAGCTAGCGCCAGGTCACCAGCCGTGTTGTGGTGTATGTGCTGCTGTATTCCCAGACAAGGGCGGCTGACAGTGGTTTAACCCTTGCCAGATTGCAGAGCTTTCTCCTAATCCTTGTGGGCTGCCATCACATTTTGGCAGGTGCCTGTAAGCCGCTCCTTGAGCAACTTGTGATACAGACAGGCTGCAAGTCTGCCAGTGTCCTGCTGTGCCAGGCATCGCTCTGCTTCTCCAGGTTTCTGTTTCTCCATCCCAGTTTCTGTTTCTCCATCCCAGCCTCTGTCTCTGCAGACTGCCACGGATGCCCTCTGGCTCTGGGCTCTTTTGGTGTCTGGCAGAAAGGGCTGCTCAGAGCAGCTTCAGGCATTGCTGTAGCTTGAGCAGTATCAGCTGTGGGAAACTGAGCTCCTCCAATGTGAGCAGCTCCTATTCTCCTTGGTTACTATGTGCTACTTCTGGGATGCTTCTGTCATTAACTGTTGTACTAAAAGCCACCTAACCCCTGTGACAGGATATTAGGTGACTTGGTAGCAAATGTGGAAATTTCTTTATGTGTTTCCCCGCCTCCTTTTCTGCTTGTCATTTGAAATAAATATTACATCCATGTGGGAGGACAGTAATGCTCTCTCACCTGTGCCATGCACTGGGAGAGGTTGATCTCTTTCCCTTGGGCACTGGTGGACAGCAGTGCAAGAGCCCTGCCTGGTCCTGCCCAGCACATGTCCCCTCCCTGCAGTAATTCCTTTTTTCTACAACACCAGCATGATTTCCAGCTGCTGAACCTGTAGGCAGGTTTTGAAATACGGAGTCTTTGACCTACCCAGGGCCATTGCTTTAAACAATGCATCTCTGGAGTCCGTACCACAAATAATCTCTGCCTATGATGCTTATTTAATTTATAGACTCACTTTAAATGAGAAGGAAATCTTTATCTTGCTGGGGTAAAATATAAGTTAGTTTATATTCCTAAAATCTGTGAACTAAGAATAAATAGAAGTGCTGACATTACTTGCCATGGCTTCTTGGATACCTGAGCTTGCCTTGCAATGGCACAATGAGTTCCTCCACCATAGAGGAGGAGAGTCAGTCAGGCCTTGACCTTTTTTCATGAGACCTGGAATTTGCCTAAAATGTGGGAAGGAACAGGAGAGACTAAAGGAGTGGAAAGATGCACAATAGGCAGGTATGGGGAGAGAGGTAAAAGATGGGAAAACACCTTCTAAGAAGGGGAGTTAGGTTTGTGTTGTAGAAAGTCTGTCTCCTCCTTGAGCAGCAAAAAAAAACCCCATTATTTATTAAGGCTGCTTAATGTTTTCCATTAGAAGACTTTTTAGTTTCTTATTACTTTGACAGACTTAACTGCATGGGCTAAAATTATGTGTGTCAGGAGTCTGTCTCAAGCTGACTTGTGTATGTATTTATTTTTGAAGGGGGTTGGTGGAGCATGGAGAAGGTTTTGCCCACAGCTGCCCGGGAGTGGCAGGCAGGGAATGCTGGATGGGAAGATACACAAATGGCTGGAGACAGCAAACCCAACAAGTGTTGGTTAGCCTGGGCTGGGAAATAAAAATACCCTTGTGATGAGCAGAGAGAAGTGGCTATAAAATGGTGCTAAAGGAAAAGATGTAACTGGGGCAAGAATATGTTGAGTGTGGTGGAGAAGAAGGGGTCACAGCTGGGCAAGGTCGGGCAGAAGGGTTTGGTATACTCCTGGGGAGCCTGGGAAGGGGCAGTGTGGATGAAGAATGCCACAGCAAAGCACAGCAGCAGAGTAGTAATTATGTTGTCTGAGTGCTGTTTGAATACTAGGCGGTAAATAAGACATGAGGTTACGTCCTCCACAAGGAGAATCAGAAATGCTGATCGAGCAAAAACATTTGTAGGGAAAGGGCTGATTCAACAGGACCATCCAATCAGATTGTTCTGGGTAAAAATTTCAAAATTGTCCAGAATTGTCCATTTTTTTTCTTTTCATTTAGAGGCAAACTGTATATTTTTTTTTTTTAGTGCAAAACAATTTTTCACACTGAAGATTTAGTTTATATGAAAGAATTCTTAAAATGAAAAGGGCAAAATCAGAACAAAATGTTCTGAAAATATTAAAAGAAAACAATTACTAAGGCAATAGTAATTTCCAGAATGTCAGCTTTTTACCTGAAATCAAGCTGAGAAGCAATTACAAAGCATCAGACTTGTCTTGGCTAGGAAAAAACATTCGTGTCCCACCTACATTGCAAATGCAACTCTAATTATGGTGCTCTCCACCTTGCACGTACTGACTTTTCAGCCTTAATAATAGTTTTCTCCCACAGCTTGAGCGTGAGCTGGAAGCTCACTGCTCAGGCAGAGGTCCGGGGGCTGTAATTCTGGCTGTGCTGAAATTGCGGGGAGCTCCTTGCAGGTTTTGCTCTGTTTTCCTCTGCATGTTGTCATGCTTGGCTGTCTTGAGCTTTTCACAGCAAAGGTCTGCTTGTCTCTTTTGTCTGTGGAAGAGAGAAACAGATTGGAAACATGGAGCAGAGGTGGAAAACACTGTGTGGGAACCTTTCATCCAGGACAGATGGTAGATAAAAAAGACTTGGCCCTGATGCTTGGCTAACAAGCTCCTCCTGGAAGGGGCAGAGGGACCCGTGAAACTCCCTTGCTGCGCTCACAGCCTGAGCTGAGCAGGGAGGAGACTGTATTCAGGCATATCTGAGGACTTTGTTGTTGCCATCATTGCTTTACAGTAATAATTGGTAACAAAAGAAGTTTCGACTGAACAGAGGGCAATAACTGTATCCAGCCCACTGAACTTGCTTTGGTTTTTTTCATGAAGCACCTTCCCAGGCCACCAAACTATTCCCCTTCATTAATAAGGTCTAAAGCAATAGGCCTGTGGCTTCTTTTATAAGCCTATGTTTATATTTGTTCTCCTGAAAGGACCTAGTTTTGACATATTTAATTAGTGGTAAGAACCCAGAATAAAGGCTTGCACATCTGAAGAGTACATCGGCGCTTTAGATGCAACTAGTAAATATATGCAACTAGTAAATATATGCTCTCAGAAACTTGCTGTTGTTGATTCTGGTTCAGATAATACTTCAGTGTATATGCTTTCATCTGCTGGGCTGCAGTGCCGGGAACCCCTGACCAGGCACACACTTTCTAAATCCCTATATATAATGATTGATTTCTGCTTAACTGCGATGCACTCTTTGCTTGCTTGAAGGTTCACATCTCTTGGGCCAGTGCTGTATAGCTGCTTCTATATAATATGCAAAAAAAATCACTGCACCTTTCTTATATGTAGTCATTCCTGTAATTGTGCACAGCAGCTGCTTAACCTTGTAGAGCACTAAATTTCAAGTTAACATGTGAAAGGAAGAAAAGTAATAAAACTTCAGGAATAATTCTAAGGCAGGATATGATAAATTTGTATCTTGTGTCATTCTAGTGCCTCCTGGGAAGTAATTTTTAGTTAAGGAAGGGATTCTGTTTCCTTTGTAGATTTTCTATTAAATGGAGCATATCTAGGCTGAAGCTGCTGAGATGCAATAAACCCAAACCATAAACAATCAACTTTTATGGAGTTGCTTTTCAAGCTAGGACCACATCTCTGAGGAAAATCTGTTGAAATTCATATTTACCCAATCCATCTGGCTGTGCTGGCATGTCTTGTGGTAACTTTCATTGGAGATTGTTGTGAAATGTTTACTTTATTCTTTCTCTCCTTCTTCCACATATTCCTTCCTAACTCCCGCTCCCCAACTCTGACCTCACAACAAAGATTAACCAGCCTCCACCGCAAGCACTCTGGAACAAAAAGAGAGGACATATTTTCCTTTGTGAGGAGAGAAGATTGGTGATCATCCTTGGCTCTAATTTTGCAAGTGCAGATGAATGTAGTTGGTTTCCTGGGCTTCTTGTATGTATGAAGTTAAAAGAGCTACTCATGTTAATGAAATTAAATGCATACCTCAGTTTACAGAATTGAGGCTATGCTATCAGACCTTTGAATGTTTGTTTGCTTTCAACAATTAATTAAAAATGATGGAAAACTGCTTTTAATGTGCCATTAGGCAAAAAGTCATTAGAATTGGTAATCTATAAAAAGCATTTAGGTCACAGATAATTTCCAGACTGAAATTAATTCTGCAGCATTTTAATGCCTGTGTCCCCAGTGCACATTCTGGCAATTCCACTAATTTTATCAGGGCATTCTTGTTTCCTTGTCTTGCTGCTGCTGTTTCTGAAAAAGACTTCCAGGGTGGTCACAGATGATGCCAATGTGGGCAGAGCTCTGCTGACATGCTCTGTAGATCATTGAGGTAACAGATGGCAAATGTATTTAATTTCCAATAATGGAATAATAAGCATGAGAACAAATAACTCCTACCCAGTAGCCTTGCATTTAACAGATACTCTATCATTCTGCTAGGTTAAAGATTTCTCTTCTGGGAGGGCCAGGGGAGACATGGTAAGATAAATAGCTCTTGTTCCACTAGACTGCTACAGAGGAGGGAAAATGCAGAGTCCTTCTAGACTACATGTAATAAGAAATGAATGCACTAGACTGTAATCAGAGAAGATACCATCATAGCATATGGCTCAGATGAGAGCTCAGCGACAGCACTTTCTTATGGATTGCTGCATTGCTTCCTTATCAGCCTGCAACACAGCAGCATGAACAAATGCACAGACACTGCTGAATAATATCACTTACATATATGTCTTGCCCACAAGAAAAAAAGAGCATGTACAGCTGCCCTGCTATCTTTACCCTATTAAGCACTACTGTTCCAGAGGGAAGCACTCTTCCTGCTTGTGGTGGTTTTTTTCTTTTTAATTAAAAAAATCTCTAAGTGATGAACTGAGACTCAATGAGAAGTGACTAAGGTTTTCCTGTGCTGACCAGTGTTCATACTAAAGTAGGTGCTGCAGAGGTGTAAAATTTTGAGCCACAGGCTTCAGTTCCATATGCAATGAGCTGGAGAAAGGTGTGGAGGAGGATCCTTTCTGTATGTATGTTGTACCTGAAAAGAGTCTCAATCTGAAGGACCAGCACATTTGCAGCTTATATATATCCGGAGCTGTGTTTTTGGATAAGGCCCCAGACCTTGTGGGAGTGGGTAGCTTTTGTGTTTGCATGAGGTATGTAGAAGTGATTCAGTAGAGGGCTTTCATGCTTTTTTGAGAGCAGACAAAAGGATGAACTGTGCTACAAAGGTGCATTTATGTCTTTAGTTTTGTCTGTTAGTAACTGCAGTGATTTTCTTTCTGTGATTTCATGTGTTGTGGTGTATGGAGTGATGTCCCAACACACTGAAAAGACAGAAATCATTGTGCGGATGGGATAGGAAGCTGTCCTAAAGAACTGATGCTTTATAGGCAGAGACATCTTTCTCAGTGCTCCCATTCCCACCTCAGCTAAATCATCTGGGCTTCAGCCAGCACATGGACACCGTGAGGACAGTACAACCACTGACATGTGTTGTGCTCTGTGAACACAAAAGCAATCAAGTCTTTAGGAAAATGGAAAGGTTTAAGACATTTCAATACAGGCTTTGAAAGAGACATTTTCTTGCCAGATGTATAGTCTGGTAGATGCCAAATAACCTGAAGAAGGATGGGCATGCTCAGAAATTTGTCATCTCTTCCCCAACTGTAGTGTTTGACTTAATGAGACATTATCTCTCCCTGCAGACCTTCTATGATTGATCCTGGACAGCCAGCCCCCACTGTCTTTTCCAAGTTGCCTGCCACATGCTGTCCCTCTGTCCCTGTGGGGTGTCATGCTTTTGCGGACCTCTATCATTTTCTTCCTCAGTTGTTTCTTTTTCAGACTGAGGAGTCTGAAACAATAACCAATAAAGATTTTGTTTCTTAGTGGGAAACAATCCACACCTTTGAGCATCTTTGTTCATTCTCTGAACCCTTCCCAATTCTATTAGGTCCTGCTGAAGATGAGAGTAGGGGAACTGAACACACTATTCAATTTGTGGATGAAACCTGGATTTGGACAGGGACATGTGATGTTCTCGGTTTTATTCCCTGTTCCTTTTCCAATAATTCTTAATATTCAGTTTGCTGTTGTGACTGCTACTGAGCAATAAGCTGATGTATTTATGGAACTATTTATCATAACCTCAAAATTTTGCTCTCGAGTGGTAATGGTCAGCTTGGAAACCATCATCTGACATCTGAAATTAGGATTTTTTTTTTTTTCCTTTGGGGCTGACTTTATGTTTATCTGTCCTGAATTTCATCTGTGTGTTATTATCATCATTCAGTCTCATGAGGTCCTCCTGAAATTGTTGAAGATTGCCCTTTTCAACTACCCTGAATAAATAAGCATCAGCAAACTTTGCCACCACATTGCTGTTTCCAGATCACTCTGAATTTATTGAACACCACAAGTCCCAACGCAGACCCTTGAAGAATGCTGCCTGTCACCTCCCTCCATGGCATAAGCTGACTGTTTGCCTCTGATGTTATGGCTTTGGAGTTTGCTTAGAAGCCCTTGGTCGATGACCTTGTTGAAAGTGTTAGAAATGCAGAGAGATTATCTGTCAACCATACATCCTGCTCCACACACTCACTGATCCACCCAGAGAACTCAAAGTGGTTTGCAGAGGAGGACTTGCCTTTGCAAAACTGTGCTGAGTCTTTCCAAGTCTACCCCTCTCATCCCAAGTCTACCCCTCTCATCCCATGTTTGGTTAATGTACCCCTATACTCCTTATTCCAGCTGCTTGGCTGGGAACCCTCTTTTGGATGTTTTCCTGCTTCACAAAAAAGGCAGGCATCTTATTGCTGTGAGGTCAAGGAAGCGCTGAGCTGTCAGTTTTGGTGTGGGAGGCTCAGTGCTTTGCTTAATCCGGCTCTGAGACCTCCTGCTTCTTGAAGTGTATTCTGCTGCTTTTCTCTTTATGCTACTCAGGTTTGTATTGATAGATTTAACCAGTGGGCTCTTACATCCTTTACCCCACGGCCATTAATGAGAATATGAAATAACATGGATGCCCTAAGAAAAATGCAAGGGGACTGTCCCTCCAGATTGACAATTCTCCTTACAGCACAGCTTACTGTCAGCTCTCCTGTAGCTGCTTGCATGCCTTCTTAAGACTACTTGCAATAATCCCTTCTCTGACTGAGCAAGTAATCTTCCACAAGGTGCTAGCTGGTATTTATTAAAATTTGTTTCCTTTGCTTGCTTTTTAAGAAGCTTGTTTTTCTTCCTAGGGAAAAATAATATGTTGGCCTGGCTTTGCCTTTGATGCACTCATGTTCTCCAGTTTCTGCTTCACTCTGTCTTTCATTAGTCTGCTTTTCCTAATTTGCTCTAAAACCTTAAATGTCATTGAGGTTTGGCTAACATAGGTAATTTTGTCTAGTTCACTTTATCTCCCTGTACTTTGAATATGGACATTAATTTCCTATTAACCACTCATACTGTGTCTCCACTAATTAGTGAAGTTTATGGAAACTATTTGTTACCAAAGGTGAGATTTCATGGAGAAGAGCCTTAGAAATTTTGAGATGGAGTTTGTCTGGTTGCTTTAATCAAGAATGCACAAAATCTTTCAGTGCTGCTTCCACTTTATTTGAGGTAATTTTAATTTTCATACACATACTCCCATCTTCCCTTTGCCCCCTCTATTAGCATTTTTCTTAATCAGTGTTTTATTTCTGATTTCAATTAGTTTTAGGTCCTATCTATCCATCCTTGCGGCATTAGAGCTGTTCTGACTTACGTAGCTGAATGTAGCCAATTGTTTAATTTCCATTAAAAAGTCACACTTATCTTAATTCTCAAAAGTTTTCATGTCATCACCGTACTTCTTTACTCCTAAAACACTGCTTCCTCTTCAGTCTTTTCACTTTCTTGCCAGCTTCTTTGACTAACTGTGAAATTATTGATACATAACTCATTATTTTGTGCATGCAAGTGGCATGTTTGGGTGGATGCTGACTCCTGCCCAGTAAACTACTTTACTATGTGTTAAGTTGGTCCAGTAATAGTTTCGTAGAGTATTTGGTCATGCCTCAGGCTAGTTTGTTGAAATTCAGCCCTGAGTAATACACTTACTCAGCCTTTGCAGTATGTAAATATTTCTCTTCAGTGTAACTCTATGAGTCGCTCTGGTGGATGGTGAAATTACACAGAAAATGCGTGGTTTTTCACTTCCATCTAAAAGGACTTAGACTTTATCATAGAATCATGGAATCATTTAGTTTGGAAAAGACCTTTAAGATCATCGAGTCCACCCGTTAACCTAACACTGCCAACTCCACCACTAAACCATGGCCCTAAGCACCACATCTACACATCTTTTAAATACCTCCAGGGATGGGGACTCAACCACTGCCCTGGGCTGTCTGTTCCAATGCTTGACAAGCCTTTTGGTGAAGAATTTTTCCCTAGTATCCAATCTAAACCTCCCCTGGCACAACTTGAGGCCATTTCCTCTTGTGCTATTGCTCATTACTTGGGAGAAGAGACCAACACCCACCTCACTACAACCTCCCTTCAGGTAGTTGTAGAGAATGATAAGGTCTCCCCTCAGCCTCCTTTTCTCCAGACTAAACAGCCCCACTTCCCTCAGCCACTCCTCATAGGACTTGTTCTCTAGACCCTTCACCAGCTTCGTTGCCCTTCTCCAGACATGCTCCAGCACCTCAATGTCTTTCTTGTAGTGAGGGGCCCAAAACTGGACACAGTATTCTAGGTGTGGCCTCACCAGTGCCGAGTACAGGGACACAATCACTTCCCTAGTCCTGCTGGCCACACTATTCCTGATACAAGCCAGGATGCTGTTGGCCTTCTTGGCCACCTGGGCACACTGCTGGCTCATGTTCAGCCGGCTGTCTATCAACACCCCCAGGTCCTTTTTGGCCAGGCAGCTTTCCAGCCACTCCTCCCCAAGCCTGTAGCCTTGCATGGGGTTGTTGTGACCCAAGTGCAGGACCTTGCACTCAGCCTTGTTGAATCTCATACAACTGGCTGCAGCCCATCGGTCCAGCCTGTCCAGATCCCTCTGTAGAGCCTTCATACCCTCAAGCAGAACAACACTCCCACCCAACTTGGTGTGGTCTGCAAACTTACTGAGGGCAAGCCAGGATGCTGTTGGCCTTCTTGGCCACCTGGGCACACTACTGGCTCATGTTCAGCTGGCTGTCTACCAACACCCCCAGATCCTTTTCGGCCAGGCAGCTTTCCAGCCACTTTTCCCCAAGCTTATAGTGTTGCATGGCATTATTGTGACCCAAGTGCAGGACTGCCCGGCACTTGGCTGTGTTAAACCTCATCCAGTTGGCCTTGGCCTATCCATCTAGCCTGTCCAGGTCCCTCTGCAGGGCCATCCTACCCTCCAGCAGATTGACACTCCCACCCAACTTGGTGTGGTCTGCAAACTTACTGAGGGTGCACTCAATCCCCTCATCCAGATCATCAATAAAGATATTAAACAAGGCTGGCCCCAAAACAGAGCCCTGGGGAACACCACTCATGACCGGCTGCCAACTGGACTTAAGTCCATTCACCACTACTCTCTGGGCTCGGCCACCCAGCCAGTTTTTTACCCAGCGAAGAGTACGCCCATCCAAGCCATGAGCTTCCAGCTTCCCAAGGAGAATGCTATGGGAGATTGTGTCAAAAGCTTTGCTGAAGTCCAGGCAGATGACATCCACAGCCTTTCCTTCATCCACCAAGCGGGTCACCAGGTCATAAAAGGAGATCAGGCTGGTCAAGCAGGACATGCCTTTCATGAACCCATGTTGGCTGGGCCTGGTCCCCTGGTTGACCTGCACATGCCTGTTGAGTTCACTCAATATGAACCGCTTCATAATCTTTCCTGGCATTGAGGTCAGGCTGACAGGCCTGTAGTTCCCCGGGTCCTCCTTCCGGCCCTTCTTCTAGATGGGCATCACATTGGCAAGTCTCCAGTCATCAGGGACCTCCCCTGTTAACCAGGACTGCTGATAGATGATGGAAAGTGGCTTGGTGAGCTCCTCTGCCAGCTCCCTCAGTACTCTCGGGTGGATCCCATCTGGTTCCATAGACTTGTGAGCATCCAGGTGGCATAGCAGGTCATTAACTGCTTCCTCCTGGATTATGAGGGCTCCATTCTGGTCCCTGTCTCTGTCTTCCAGCTCAGGGGGCTGAGTACCCTGGGGATGGCTGGTGTGGCTATTAAAGACAGAGGCAAAGAAGGCATTAAGTACCTCAGCCTTTTCCTTGTCCTTGGTGACAATGTTCCCCCCCACATCCAGCACAGGATGGAGATCCCCCTTCACTCTCCTTTTATTGTTGATGTACTTATAAAAACATTTTTTATTATCTTTTACAAGAGTGGCCAGACTGAGTTCTTGCTGGGCTTTTGCCTTTCTAATTTCCTCCCTGCATGACCTAACAAGATCCCTGTACTCTTCCTGATTTGCCCGCCCCTTCTTCCAAAGGCAGTAGACTCTCTTTTTTTCCCTGAGTCCCAGCAAAATCTCCCTGTTCAGCCAGGCCGATCGTCTTCCCCGCCAGTTGGTCTCACGGCACACGGGGATAGCCTGCTCCTGCACCCTTAACATTGGCAACATCCAGGCTTCACCCCGAAGAACCACATTTGGAAGTGTTCTCGGGGATTGTGTACCCTTTCTACCCAACTTCTTCACTCTTTTATAGATTTTTTGTTATTTGCTTATTTTTTTGTTCTAAATCATATCTGCAGATAGAATTGCTAGAAATCTAGAAATGATAGCTTAACATCCGTTTCCTGTGTGTGTGTGTGTGTGTGTGTATAAATAAATTTCTAGTCCTGACATTCTAGGAAGTGTTGTTACAGCATACTGGTCCAGGTGGGATCATTTTGAGCAGTGTATAAAATATATTTTCTTCTAGATCTAGCATGTATGTTGCATTTGTTACTATTAGAATAATGAGTCATTAAGAAAGTCCAGTAATTTGGGTTAATTGCTCTCCACCACTAACTTCAAAAAAAAAAGGCTTTTATTTTCCCCATCAGATCATACAAATCAACCCCATGGCATCAAAAAAGATATTGATTTGACGTCTTTTACCTCAGACTAATTTAAGGTACAAAGCAAAAATATTTGATGTAAGCAGTACCATAGTTGGTACAATGTTTAGACTCAGGCATAAAAAGAGCAAGCATAGAGCAGAACACAGTGAAAAATGTCTGACAGCCAGTATTAATTTAATGGATTCAGGGGATTATACCAAATTAAGCCAGCCAGAGAAAAACTTTTCAAACTGGTGCTTCAGTGGGGATGTTCAGTTCTGCTTGGGGTGAACTGACTGAGTGACAGGCTAATAATTTTCAAACAAGGTCTAATCCCTTCTGCTGCTTTTGCTTAACAGTGAAGGCCTCTGTTCTCTTGTAGCACCAAGCTTAGGAGCAAGACCCGTTCTCTTCTGTCCATGCTTTACAGATTACAACCAAACCCCCAAAATTAAAGTTAACAGGCATCCATGCTAGAGAAATGACAACCTCATCCCATGGTATTTCTCAGGTAATTAATGCTTTGCTTCTCTTTTATTTATATATAATAGTCCACCAACACAAAAACTATGTAGAAAGGAGATATTAGGAGATATTAGGGTTGCAAGATTAAGTATCTGTAATGTAAGGAATGCCAAAATGACAGTGTTTTGAGCAGCCTTATTTAGCATATGTATTGCAACATCATCTCTAATTACAGGATGATGTATCCTGCTTCTGGACCAGGCCCTCTGCCTTCTCCAGCACTGCGAGCCGAGCTGCTCTGAAGCCTCACTGAAGCTGAAGAGCAGATGAGGCTCCTTTCTCTAGGAGCAGCCTTATTTATGTTGCTTTTGGAGGTGCCTAATAAGCAAGCCCGGGAAGAGTCCTCATCCCAGTCAGGTCTCCTACCTCTCATCTGATGGGGCTCTTACCTCTCCTACTGGCTAGTCCAAACCACGCTTCTTCCAGGCCATGTGAAAATCAGCAAGGTGGTCCATTGGTGGCTCCTGCACGTGGTGCTTAGTGCCTGCCCCCACCTGCCCCTGTGTGCTTGAGAGCCCAACTCAGTGGCCGGCCCAAGCAATGCTCCATTGTTGAAAGCTGCAGAAAGGCTCTGCTGCTCCTGGGACACCAGCTGGAGCTCTGAGCAGCCGAACATATGCAGCAAGCCCCTGGTGTGTAAGTTGCCCTAGTCTGGACAGATTTTTATGGGAATTGCAAAGACATTTTAAATGAGTAGGGTTGATCCTCCCTCCCTTCCCCTGTCTCGTATTTTGCTCTGATCCTAGACGTGTTCCAAGAAGGATTCACAGATTTCAAGTGATCTCTTTTTTTCCTGACTTCCTTTTCCAATAAATGTAACTGACTTTGCTAAAAAATTCCCAAAAGGTTGTCTGAAACAGACATCTAGTATGGAGCACTTCAGCTGGAGCAGTCTGTCTGGGAAAGCTGAAATGGGGAGTGTAACGATTTAGTTGCATAAGCATGTATGGATTTCTAGAGGAGGGTTAGTAAGGTAATTAAGCACACGGTGTGCTAGTAGTCATCTATGATGTCTTCTGAGAAGAGGAATGGCAGCTGATAGAATATTGGGATTGCTGTATAAACAGTGGTGATGCATTCTTTCCGTTCACATAAGGATTTTTCTAACACCTCATTAATTTATTAAAACCAGACAGCAAATCTTGAATAAAATAATGGCAATGATCCCAGAATAATTAACCACAGATGGTGAAGTCTATTTAGTTTAAAAACACACACACAAAACAGGGTACCATTTATTGTGACTGTTGCTGTCATCTCTGAATGTGCATGTTGACTTATTAATGATTTTGGGGCACAGTGAATGGTTATATTTTCCTGCTATAATTAGTATTTGTTTTCAGCAGCTGTTGAATGTTGTTGTTTTGTGATACTGAATACATTTTTTTAGAAACAGGAAACATTAACTGTGAACCATCTGTTTTGGGATACATTAAGTTCTCATTTAAAGATGAATTCTGAATATCACTTTCTCATTTTGAACTTTCGAAAGCTGAACTTAGTTTTTAAACCACTGATGGCTCATGTTAATGTTTTGTGTGTTCCCCCCTTACAGATTCAATAGTGTTTCTCTGCAAAAGAAAAGGATGCTAATAATGCCAAGGTCACGGGTTCAATCCCTGCTCACTGCAGGGGGGTTGGGCTAGATGATCTCTCAAGGTCCCTTCCAACCCAAAGCATTATATGATTCTATGATTCTGTCACTTTGATGTTTTGTAGACTTTCAACCTTCCCTAAATCACACATACTCCTCCAATCCCTACAACATGAGGTAATACACTGAGAAGGATTGTAATGGGCAGGTGATTAAGTTTTTCAAAGTATCCTTATAATCCTATTACTTTAAAGTAAATTTGATAAAGTAGTTATAAAAATGTAATGCATACTTTTATAAGCCAGATGTTCCCCTTTGTTAGAGGGTAGGATAACTCTCAGGCTTTCCTTCTCATCTGAGCTTGTTCTCCAACAGATGAAGCCAATAGGAGTCTCTCTGTTGCTGCAGGAGTGGCACAGTGTCCAAAGCCTCTGAAAGCCATTCTGTGCAGATATTAGAGCTGTGAAATCTTTATATATCACGCGTGTCCTGTGCACAACATATCTGAATGTACTGACAAAGCATAAACCAATGCCTGGTAAGCTTTAAGTACTCCAGATGGACCTGTGTGTCCTGCAATTCTGGAGGAACCAAGTGGCAAGTGAATTGCATAGACGAAGGTACAACAAACAGGAATCAACTGAAAGTTAGGTTTTCAGCCTATGCAGATCATCTTAAGTTCCCTTTGTTGCCAGTACACGATTCTGTAAGTTAATTAGTTCTTCTTAAGATAAGTAGACTGAACTGGCCTTTGAAGGTCCATATCCCTTTTCACTAACTGTGGAGGAAGCCTAGGTAACCCTGTTAGACTGGACACATACGTTTTAGGTGCCTGTAGGCAAAATGAGTGTCTCCCAACACAGAGTTGCTCCACAGCTTTCGCCTGTGCAGGCTGATTACCATGTGTTGTTTGGTTTAACTTGAAGGGCAATTGATTCTGGTCTTTTTATGTACCCTTGGAAAAAAACCCCACACACTGATCTGAACAGGCAGAGTACCTGTTATCTTATGCTCTCTATAGAGGAGACAAGTACCTTCAATGTACAGTGATCTCTGTGTACTACATTTCTATGTTGCATCCTATTGTGTGTCTCATACATGGAAAGTAATAACTGAAATGAAATTTTTGCTATTTACATAATATCTATAGATATGATAATGTAGGGAGTGCTCCACAGCTATGATTATCCATCTCTTCAGTATTTAGACTACAGCAAAGAGCAAAAGACAACTCCATTTGATTGATGATAATAAGGACCATACCAAACTTTCTTCTTTTGCTCCACAAGATACATAGTTTTCAGATAAATTGATTTCATAAACAATTTTGGACCAGGGAGATTTAATCTGTTTTCTCTTTCAAGACATCAGAATGGTGGCTGATGTATTTCAACTAACTACCAGGAAATGCTATTCTTAATCTACCCTAAATATTTTAAGAACCAAATGTCTCTCATAATTCCCAGGGTAATACCACATATTTCCAAAGAAGATTAGCTGTACGTGCTCACTTGAGTCCTATAATATTTCATCATCTGTGGGAAGCAAAGAGTCAAGAAGGTTTGTGACAGATTTTGAGATAATTTAATCTCCAAAAAATGGAAGTAGTCTGCTTTGAACAAAATCTCTTACAGGTACAAATATTTTTCAGCAGTTGCTCCCTCTCAAGCTATATCTACGTGGTAGTTTTGATTAAAGTCTCCATGTATAGACTGTGTGGGAAGAAAATATGCAGTTTTCTTAGTCAGAAGTAATGGGGAAGCCCTGGCTGTGCCCAAGGTATGCCTACTATCCTGGGTGGGTGAGGATAATATCACTGGCTTTATCCTCTGATGTTCATCCCCTCCAGGGAATGGATTGGCTTTCTTATAACCAGCTAAAAGAAAATCTGAGACTTTGACTAGCTCAATAAAAATTATGCCTGGTGTCCTCCAACACACAGATTACTCCAGGAACAGAAGACACAGCCTTCCCCACGCTAGCATCTGGGGAACCTCCAGTGCCTTGGTGCCAGTTGCACATGATAACTATGTAGTATAAACCTACCCTTACTAATGCTTTAAGGTACAATTACCATTGAACGTGGTTAGAGATGGCTAGTAAGCACTGAAGCAAACCTGGGTAGTTCTTTGAAATAACAGACCTTATTTCTAAGTAGAGACGGGACAACAAATCAGCAGATTTGTGCAGCAGATCACTTCCTGCAAAATAGCAGTCAGTTCACTTGAACTTTGAGCAGAGAGCTAAAGCTGTACCAAAATTATTTCTTTAAAATGCCAAAAACCTCTTTATTAAACCAGAACATTTTCAAACTGAAAAGATTAAGTAAATTCTTGCTGGATTACTTTTTATTGTGAAATACTATTAAATCACAGTAATACATTGTGAATAAACACTTTGCTATCAAACTTTTGTGAATAAATGTTAGGGGAAAAAAGTTATTTATACTGTCCCCCTGACATCTTTTGAAAAATGTAGTTTTGGAATTTAAAACCACATATTCTTCTGGTCAGAAAGACAGTGTGTTTTCAGTAAATGGAAGATACAGGAATTAGAAAATCTGTAGTATACATATTTTAATAAATTGATGCTGGAAATTACATAGCTGCAAGATCAAAACTTAGAAGATTTACTTAACTAAAGTATAAATAAGGACAAAATTTGGCCACTGAATGCAGATATAAAGAAAACTACATTACTGCATACTGATCTAATCAGTACAGGAGACCTCAGCTTGGAACCCAGTGTACCAAGACATGCTGTCTTTAGAAATAAACTTATCAGTCTTACAGTTATAGATTGGTCAACACTCCATTCAGAAGTGATCCACACAATCATAAGATGTTTTTAAGCTTTGTACATGCAAGCCAAAAATGGAAAGTGGCATGCAAGCCAAAAATGGAAAGTTATTAGAAGATGCTTTCATACATACAGTGCCGGAGAAGTCTGATAGCCCTTTTTATGTCTCTTCAGTCTTTGCAGTCTTATTTTTCTTCCACTGTTGTATTTTAAATATCAGGTTTCCCATGAGGTTTTTGAAAAAGAGTAATTTTCTTAATGCTGTTATTTCCTTATGGAATTCAATTGTTACACCTGAACTTTTCCTTTAAATGGAAAAGGCTTTTGTCTTTGCAATGAGTTAATTATATGCAATTTTCTCTGTCTTGCACTTATAATTTATAGTGCTGAGGGAAAAAAGTCCCATTTTGGAAAATGAAGAGACTTTCAACCATCAGACAACCCCACCCCCCCCCCCCCCCCAACCTGAACATTATTTTGGAACAAAAAAAAAGGCTAATGTTTTCCAGATATAACAAATTGGCAAAGCTTGAAAAACTGTCAGTTTGACAATTTTTTTTTCTTTAATGAGCTCACCCTTAACTGGTGCTTTTTCAGTAGCCTGCGTCACCCTGCAAGCATGGTCTCCAGCTGTGTCAGCTCTTACTATACCACTATGCCTATGCTTCTCACTTTGGCACCGTCATTAAGGGTACCTAGAAAATGCATCTTGCAAAGGCTGCACAAAGCCTTTAAGATTTTCAGAATCAGTTTAATTATTCATGAATCAAATCCAGGTTTGCAAAAGTGTTTCAGGCAGTTAGAAGCCCTGAAAGCGATCTCCATGTGTTTAGAGACCCCAGGCTAGCCAAGAGCAAGAGAGATCAATCTGTAATTGCCCCATTTTTTAAGCATCTATCACTAGCATTGCTCAAAATGGGTTACTAAGCAAGATGGATTCTTACTTTGACCTAGTATTCATGCCAACATTTGGTGTAGTTCAGTGCTATGCAGCATAACTAGCTCAGGTCTTGGGAGCAGCATTTTAGCTTTTCCTTCCCTGCTGTACTGATTCTGCTTTGTTTTTGATTCTTAGCATAATTTGGTGAAAACCAACCCTTTGTTGTCCTGGCTTTCTATGACACACAAGGTTTGAAGTCACTTATGAAGTGCTAATTAGCCTTTCACATTGCTTTTGAACTTTTAGTGTGATGTCAGAATTTTCTAATTGTGTGTAAGGCCTATTTTGCAAGTGCTGAGCTGGGGTCAGGAGGAGTTGCAAATGTTTAGCACCATGGAATACCTTCACATTTCATAGACAGTAAATAAAAATTAATGATGTAAGCATCCAACGAAATGATGGGATTCTCATTGCATGCATATTGATGCTACTGAAATAGGTGTGTGAAAAAAGTATCCAATCTGCTTTATTGGATTTATCAGAAATTACACTGAGAAATCAGGTGACTTGCCCAAGGCCATAAAGAAACTCTGCAGAAATATCAGGAACAGATCCTAAGTCATCTGACAGCTGCACATTCTTCCTTAAAGATGGGAGTATCCCTCCTTTTCCATGTACTGCGTAGGGGAGCTCACCTCACTGTCTGAATGAGTAAAACCTCAAAAATTGCCTGAGAAACCATAAGATGATAAGAATCCACACTTACTTTCTCCTTTCTCCAGCTGATGTGGTTCTTCTTAAATCCCCAAGGTAGTAGATGCAGAAAGTTTATACTTTGTACACAAGGGTCTGCTCTCTTCTTCCAAAGAAAATTTCTCCTCTTGCAAAGAATATTGTAAGCACAAAGATTGCTGGTTTTTAAAATAAATTTTAAAAGTTTTGAGCCTGTGCATTTTGTATCTAAGCCCTGATCTTCCCTTAGGGTTAACACTTCTTACCTATCTCTCAGAAACCAAAAGACAGCTGATCTACTTGATAGAGGAGTGAAAAATTTTTGCTCCAAGAACAATGGACAAATTTGCATGTGTGTGCATGAATGTGTGTGTGTGTGTACTGAAAGTCCTTATGCCATGTAGTTAAGAGCCTGCTCTCTAAGGTGCAGAGCTTTGCAGTCTCTGAAGCCCACAATTTATTGGTCTATAAGTCTGTCCTAATGACCAGCTTGTCACAGTTAGGAGTTAGCCCTTGGTAGGTTTCTGTTGAGGTTGTAAAGCCCATTGAGGGGAGCCCCTTTTTTGTGGGAAAGGTTTACCACAACCACTAAAGTGTGAAAGATTTTGCTTAGACCAAGTGGTCTGTTTTTTTGCAATGGCCTCATGTACTACTTCCTTGAAATTATAGTGAGTGCTGAACAATTTGGGTTAAAAATGCACCACAACTTCTCCTGTTAGAGAGTAGCATTTTCCTCAAAATAGCTCAAACCTATAATCTCTCATTATCATGCTAATGATACTGCTTAGGGCCTAGGGGGGTGCAATGTCATTGCTAAAGAAATTTTAGGTAGAGGTGGAGGACCCTAATTTCTAGGATTACAAGCAAATTGTGGTCTGTATGTGTGACTTTGTAATTCTGTTTGGATTAATTTCTTCCATTTAGAGATTTTTAGTTGAGAGGATAGATTTTTATCAAATCAATCAAGGCTGAATTTGTATTTCTTCTTTTGGAGATAAGTAGGTATTTGTGAATTAAACATCCTTCTTTCACACATTAGGGACTGTCCAACAAATAAAGAGGCACTAGAAACAATGTATGTGTTTCCAGGATTTAAGCTGTAATGAGTCTGTAAGGAAGTGATGGGTATTATGTATTGTTTTATGACAGCTTTTGTGTGATGATAAGGAAGTCATCTCACACACTTCATAGGAAATGTTTACAAGCTGTCCTGTTATTCTTTACAAAGTAGACGAGAACATGGTTCTAAACAATATTTTTCACTTCTACTGCTGAATTATTAATGTTGAAGTTTTGAAGTGTATGTGCTTATTTGTCTTCTGTTGGACAATTATAAAGATTGATCAGATTTATTTTAAATAAAAAAAATTAAAAATGTCTTCAAAGCTTCAGCTAGACTTTTTTTTCACAAAGCATCTGTGTCATGCTTTATTTCTGGCAAAAATCTTAGAAATAATGGGAGAAAACCCTGCCTTTTTTTTTTTTTTTTTTTTTTTTTTTACCAGCAGTCATAAATCTATTAATATCTGATCTGGCTTATAACCCATCTTTTCTAAAAGATAAGGGCAAAGATAAAGGTAACAGTACAGTTCTAAAAATTGAACCAGAAAGTTTTTTTTTTTTTAAAAAAAAATTAGGAGAAGGCTAAGCTTCATTTTTATCTGAGCCACCAAAATTTAGGCCTGACTTGAAGTCTGAAATTCTCATTCTGTTTCTTCCCTATAATGAAGAAACATGAATGATGGCAGTCTGTAAAAATCTTTGATAAAAGTGTTTGTCTTCAGAAAACTAAATGAAGTGTAATTGGATCTGGGTTGTTAGGGTAGCACTTTTGATCAAGTGTTCCACTTTTGAGCCAACTCTAAAAATGTGTGAAGAAGAGGTTCTTCTTTCCAGCCTGGAGTCAATGGGCAGAAAGGTTTGACTGAAGGAGGTCATGGCGGTGGCATTAAGGATTCAGTTCAGTGTGAAAGCAGGGTGCAAATAGGGGCTGCGGGACGCTTGTGTGTGCACAGAGGAGTGGAGGGCAGGAGTGTGAATGGGAAGGTGCTGGAGGGGACCTCGAGAGTGAGGGTGAGAAGCTGAGCAAGATAGAAGGGGAAAGATGGTGAGGAGAATCAGAAATGGAAAGACCTGGCTGTGGGGACAGCGGAGGGTTGGGACCACAGGGACACTGTGCCGTAATGGCACTTCTGGGACACAGCTGTCTGGCTGCAGCACGCAGCTCTCTGGGGTGGCTCACCTGCTGAAGGCTGGCGTGTCTACCTTAGAGGCTTCTGGCAGTGAAGGTTGTAACTATGAAGAGCCTTGTAGCGAGAGGTAAGACCTCCCCTGCTTGCCACCAAAGCCATCTGCAGAGGGGTCTGTCTCAACCTGTTTATCTGGTAGCTGTGTGGGACAAGCAGACTGAATGCACCAGCCTTCAGAAGTGATAAAAGCTATGTTCTGGCCATGACCATGAAACAGTCAAGATTTTGGAACCAAAGTCTGCGACAGAGTTGTGTGTGCTCCTACTCGGAATGTGAAAATAAATATTTATAAGTTAATTTCCATTAGGACACAGAAGAGCCAGTAAGCTGAATGCTTTGGACGTCAAGCTTGAAAACAGCCTGTTAACTTGCAGTTAGTCCTTGCCATGTGATTTTTCCTAATATAATATGTTCTCTTGGGAACTATTGCATCATCTCCACTTTGCAGTAGTATAAACTTAGGAGATAACAGAAAATGCAGGAGTGCCGAGTTGCTCACAACTCTGATTTTGTAATAAAGAGGTGGTATTATTATTTACAAAACAACAGATTCATTCAGACACTCTCATCATTTGGAATATGACACACCATATGTTCAGTGATTCAGTTTCTATTGTTTCCATTGTGCTGCCTCAGATGTCTTACTTGGTTCATTAAAATCTTGTATTCTGCTTCCACTGCATCAGTTTTTTTGTTGCTTGTCTACATAAAGTATTGAAAGTAGTATTTTGGAGGCAGCTGTAAGCCAAATTGCTGACAATAAGAATAAGACTTGACATCCCATAAGCCACCATCCCCAAGATTTTCAGCCAGGGTGAATGATCTGACTTTTGTGTGGTTAAAAACTTTACGGATCCAGCTGCCACTGGAGTCAGCAGGAGGCTTTTCCAAAGAGGGTTGCAGAGTGCCCTCTGCCCTCTTTAGGTATTGGTCTTCATAATGGAGGATTTTACCCCTCAAACCAGAAATAAGCAAAGCATTTTGATTTTGACTGAGCAAAACCATAATGAGAAGGGCTGCTGATTTCAAAGCTGTTCTGCTTGATCCAGCTTTTGTCTGAAACTCTCAATCTGTAAAGTAACAGTCATTTAAAATAACTTCATAGCAGGAGCTTGGCTGTTGTACCTGTGTGGTTGTGCAGGGGCTGTGATGCAGTGGGAGAAGACTGATCATGCATCCCTGGTCTCTAGAGGCCAGGAAAGAACTTCCGCTGCCTCTCTCCTCCCTTCCCATTGCCAGGCATTCATCCTGAAGTGAGCAGAGAACTAGTTTTCTGATAAAATATATCAGCCACTTAGTATTTGGGGCAACAAATACATTAAATAAAGAGAAACATTAAAGTAAGTTTTTCAATCAATAACTATTAATTGCAGTTCCTTTTTAAAAGGTCCATTGCACATGCTCACAGTTTGCAGCATTTTGTGCAAGCAGGGGGTGTTATACCTTCTTGCTGGCTAGGAGGATTAAAGTATAAAATGTTGCTGTTTTATGAAATGTGCCACTGACAAACTTATGGCCAATATCCTTCTACTCTTTTAGTTAGTCATCCCTAACTTTAATGATGATGTTTAAATGTCAGCACTGTTTATTTTACTGGAAAATTCTGGCTGTTTATCCTCTTTGTTTGGGCTCAGGTATCAGAGGCAGAAACACATTGCTAGCTCATATTTTTCCTCTGTTGCCGAAGGCAACTGCAGGAGCAGGTAACGTCCCATCAGCATTAACTTTCAAGCCATGACATTCTGCTCCCAGCCACCATGGGAGAGTTTATTATGGTGAACACATGGATGTACAAGGACGTAAGAGTGCTGTGTCAAAGCCAGGCATCAAATGGGATTGGAAAAGATTTTTTGCATGGGTTTTGGAAGTTATACATCCTGTTTCCACTCTCGGCCCATCAAAAGCAAACCCCTAAGGGGGTTCATAAAGTACCCTGTGGCCTGCATGCAGGCACCTGCTGTTGAAGTGGCTTAAGAGCGTATTGTCCTCAGCTGTCTTCCCTGCCCCACTGCAAGATGTTATTGCAGGGGCTGTGGGGTGGGACATGCACACTGTGCTCCAGCTGGCAGTCAGAGCGAAGTTCAAGCTATTGCACAGATGTAGCCTGGGGCAGGGGTAGTCTGGATCTGCCTGATAGCATCTCTCTCCCTGTCCCTACCTCAAGAGTAGTGATCATGGGAGGGGGGCTGCAGGCATCATGTGGGTGGGTGGTATCTAAAATGGTATGTGAGGAAATATGGCACATTGCATGCCCTGAAGGACTTGAGAGGTAAGCAGTAGTTTAGGAATTGGCCTGTGCAATGTTATTTTGTGCCAGCAGCTGTGAATCAGCAAATCCAAGAGCGAAGGTTGGTCTGTGCCATCTATGTGGCTCTCTGGGGAATTGTGTCCCAACAGACCACACAGTGGTTAAGGAAAACATTTGCTAAAATATTGTTTTCTTAAGTGTGGTTATACAGAATGTCGTATTTTCAAAACTGTGCTTTGTTTAATAGCAGTTTTGAGGACAGCAATTTGGCATGTGGCTTTGAAGCTAGGAACAACGTCACATGAAACATTAGGCTCTGACTTCACTTTAGCAGCCCTTGCTCTGCTGCCCACTACACTGAGAGCTCTGAAGCTGTTTCATTATAATCCCTTCTTACAGCAGCTCCATTCAGCTGTTTGAAGTCTGGGACTAAATTCTGCTGTATAAACTTTTTAGCCTAAGGCCAGGCTTTTCCTTCTTCAAAAGGAAGAATAAGGGGAGTAGCATTTTAATGGGCTGTGTTTGTTCGTGGTGCAATTTGATATCAGTGGGATTGTACTAAGCTTGTCTCTGACATAAAGATGCAAGACAAGTGATACTTGAGGTGGCTTTCAAACTGTGATTTCTTAAAAAAAAAATAAACTTGTATTTGGACTGATCCTAGGAAGTGTTACTTACTGCTTAAAAACAAGTTTAACTGACAGGGAGTTGGGCTGGTTTCTAGGTATAATTATGGAGGAGTGGAAAGTGGCACCAACATACTGATTGTGAATTAGAGTGGAGGCAGACTAGATAAATACATGTATAGGTGCATATAGTCCATATAGGAGGTAGTGTTGATCCTTAGAGATCTCAGAGGTGGAGATGATGACATGGAAGTTGTAATTTCCTTTTGTGTCTCTGTGCAGGACATAACTCATTAGCAATTTTTTCCTGTTACAGCGTATATCTTCTTCGGTATATTACTACTCCTTGGGACATAAGGGTGGTGGTGTTGTGTTTGCTTGCTCCCACACAAGGAACTGGAGACAACAGGTCTGTGCAACTTGCTCCCTTTCCCCCCATATCTGCCCTATGTTAACCTTGGCAGGAGAAGGTATAAAGGGCTGCTTGTTTTATGGGGTTGCTGTATAGGCTGTTCCCAGGCAGGTTACAGGACCGGTGGCCCCTCTTGGTGTGGTCCCATAGCTCATGCCTGTCCCTCTGGAGAGCCAAGCATGCAGCTCCCTCTGCAAGGCTGTGCCTTGTGTGTGCACCCCAGGCAGGGCCTTTAGACTCGCTGCTAAAGCCTGTCTCAAAACTTGCCTGCCACTCACTCAACACCTCTGTTAGCAGGCATGCTAAATACCTGGCAGCACCATGAGCTTAGGTTGCACCCATACTGTGTATCTTAAGGATCTTAAGCTTCCCACAAGACCAGAGTTCCTGTCTTCAATGGAGCTGAAATGAAAGACCACAGTGTTGACTGCTTTGGCTCTGGTTTAATTTTAGTGAGCCCTCTCCCGCCCCCCCAAACATTAGGCCCATCTGTGTGAAAACAAATATGCACAACACTAATAAAAATGTATTTTGTCTGGACAGCTTGACAGAAATTCTTAGAGTGTTTTTGATCTTTGTTTTTTTTTTCTATAATCTAAGTCAAAATTGTCATCCTAAAAAAAGAAAAAAAACCCCCAAACCCTAAGGGATAAAAAACTCCTGGAATACATGAGGAGCCCAGTTCCTTTATTAAGAGTTAATTATTGGGCTTGCACAAGCAATAATTTTATTCAGTCTCTCCAGCTCTCAGGCCCTGAATGTGGGGCCCTCTGGGAGACGGTGTGTGCCCGCAGCTGGGTCTCTTCGGTTTGCATTGTTTCACCTGGCCACCAACATGGGACCCTGGCTGCCAGCTCGACTCGCCACACAGCTTGTGCCAGGGTGTGGTGCTATTTCACTTCCCACCCCTCTGAGTGGATGATATGGATTTCTCATGTTTTATTTTCTTTCCATTTCCACTTACTCAAAACCATGGTTAGTCAGAAGCTAAAGGTATTATTATTTCATGATACTGATCTACATACATAAATAGTAGATCTAAGGAGCTAAAACTGGAAAGGTATTAAAAAGGTCACCTAGTTTCTTGATCAGTTCTTGCTTCTTTTTGAAGTTATTAGGAATTTTGCCACTGTGTCACAGTGGGAATAGTAACAATTTCTTTTATGATCAAATAAGACTGGCTTTCATGTAATTAATGTCTGAGATCTGAAAATCTTGTACAAATAGTGAGTATGTATACATACCAAAACTCTGTAAATGCACATATACTGCTCATAAGGAAACCCTGCATGTACCGCTTGTAATGAAAGCATGTATTACACTTACCATTTCCCTTTTCTGTCTAATGGCCATAACTGTAGTTAAAATTATCTTCTTGACACATGCAACTTGCTAGCTGCAATGCGCACCTTCTTGAGAAAAGACCTTTTTTCTTCTGTAATACAAACTACTGAAAGGTGGGATTCACATCTCCCCAGCTCTTTGGTGGCTTTGTATTGTCTGCACAGCAGTATAGTCATATCAGTAAGTATGTAATGGTTTTCAACTAAAAGAGGGTAGATTTAGACTAGATATAAGGAACAAACACTAGAACGGGTTGCCCAGAGAGGTCATAAATGCCCCATTGCTGGAAACATTCAAGGTCAGGTTCGATGGGGCTCTGAGCAACCTGATCTTGTTGAAGATATCTCTGCTCATCGCAGGGGTTTGGACTAGATGACCTTTAAAGGTCCCTTCCAACCCAAGATATTCTATGATTTTGTGATTCTATGATAAATCTATAGTGCAGACTTGAACTCTCAAACTTGCATAAAATGTGTTAATTTTAAGGTAGTTACAACCTGTTTTACTCTCATGCAGCTGTGGTGGTGCTTTTCTGTGAGAGCAGGGAGCTGTCAGACTGGCTCCTGGTCTTCAGTGATATTATGGTATCCACATCAGGGCTCGCGTACCTGTAATCGTGTGGGTAAAACCTCATGCTTGCAGTGACATTGTTAGACTACTGCAAATTTTCGCTGTAGACCAAGGTACCCGTAGACATGGAGTATGCTAAAGATCAATCCCTCTGCTGGGGTGAATCTGGGTAACTCCACTTTCATAAGGAGATTCTGTACAACAGAGGCTGTAGCTGGGTCCTCATGAAGGGAGGGTGTGTAACATAAAAAGAAAATATGTGGAAATAAACTTCCTTACAATCACTTACAATTAAAAAACCCAAACACCTGGCCATTTACATTTTTATTATATTTCTTAGAGTATCTAATCCATATGTACTGAACAATACAAAAGGTGGTTGCTGAGGGACGGAAATTTCTCCATGGTAAAAAGGGAATAAACCCATTTTCTACCCTTAGCTCTCTAGAAAATACCTGCACAGTTTCTTCTTTTGTCTTCTGTCAGCCTATTCACCTGTCAAGCAAAAAAGAAAGGAAATGTAATACTAGAATCAGCTTTAACACAAGGTGGTAAATATAGACCACCCTCAAAGATATAACACCCCCAGACTTTGGTAAAGATGGCAGTCAGGTTCACATGTCACAGCTTAGACTCATTTTTGCTTAGTACGTTTCTTAACTCCCACATCATAGAATTCTGCATATTCGTTTCCTGTATTTCTGTTTTCAGTTCTTCCTATTATCAAGCCCTTTTAAATTTGAATTTTATTACAATATATCATAGCAATACCATTCACTTGATGACAGATTTTTTTAAATCACTTAATTATTTTTTTTCTGATCAAAGAGCCACCACAGGAAATCCGATAAACTATCAGAGATTCCTTCCCCTGGAGCCAGTAGCACATTAATATTTTTCATATTCGTATTTGCTGTCATCAGCCACAATTCTGTTTCAGATCAAGGGAAAAGGAGCCTTTTTTTATGTGGGAGGGTAGGATTGAACCCAGCAAGCTTAAAAAGGGTACCATTTGTCTTCCTTTAAATCATCCTGGTTTTAAAAATCCTTTAAAGCTTTTCATTTTCTGTATGACCAGAAAACATCCAGTTCATCTCCATGTTCAAAGTGATGAACTTTGGAAGAAGAAAATTATCATGTGTTGTTAATTCTCTATAAACAATCACATTTCCAGCAGTCAGCTGGCTTGAATTAAGGCGTTATTAAGCTTTCATGTCTAGAAAATGTTATGTGCACTGCTTTGAAAGCGTAGAATAAACCCAGCAGCTTTTTATTTTTCTTGAATATAAATGCCTTTCCTGTATGCCTATATATGATTCTTTTTTTTAGATACAAAGAGATTAAAAAAAGGGAAAGGTTGGGGGAGCCTGCTCAGTCCTACCAGTCTTTACTTACCCTTCACTACACTGTGCCAGGCACCCAATGCAGCTTCTGGAGCAGGTTTTTGCACCCCTGGGTGTGTGTACTAGCACCATCAGTCTGATGCTTTTTGCAGCAGAGTGATTGCTGAGGTGGGATTTACAAGCTCCCAGCTCTGTCTTCAAAGGAACAGAATGTCCTGGTTTTGGCTGGAATAGAGTTAATTTTCTTCCTAGTAACAGGCACAGTGCTGTGTTTTGGGTTTAGTAGGAGAAGAATGTTGATAACACACTGATGTTTTAGTTGTTGCTGAGTACTGCTTATGCTAGTCAAGGACTTTTCAGCTTCCCATTCTCTGCCAGGTACACAAGAAACTGGGAAGGGGCACAGCCAGAATAGTTGATCCAAACTGACCAAAGAGGTATTCCATATGTGACATTATGCTCAGTATATAAACTGGGGGGGGGTTGGCTGGGGAGCGGCGATTGCTGCTCGGGAACTGTCTGGGTATCGGTCGGCGGGTGGTGAGCAATTGCATTGTGCATCACTTGCTTTGTATATTATTATTATAATCATTATTATATTGTTATTATTATAATTACTATTTTACTTTATTTCAGTTGTTAAACTGTTCTTATCTCAACCCAGGAGTGTTTCTCACTCTTACTCCTCCAATTCTCTCCCCCATCCCATCGGGGTAGGGGGAGTGAGTGAGCTGCTGCGTGGTGCTTAGTTCCTGGCTGGGGCTAAATGACACAAAATGAGCTATTGGAAAGTGAATTCAACTTCTTTGGGCACTATGCATATGCTGAGGTGAAAAGAGGAGCAATCAATATCCTCTGTATCTCTGGACCATTCCACCACATATTTAGCTTCACAAGATACTTCTAAATTAAGACAGCACAAAGAAGAGCTTGTACCCCCTTGGTCTGAAGAGCTGGGGGAACACTCCTTGGGGAGATAAGGGCTATTTTCCAACTCAGCTGACATCAATGGGCTCAAGAAAGCTACCCTGCTTTGGTTAGCTTGTTTACTCTTACCTCTATTTTGGGAGAAACCCTAATTTATAAACCTTCATACTGCAATTGAGTGAAATTTTATTTCAGCTCCTCTTTTATTCCAAACCATCTACTCCATCTCCATTTACTTGTCTTTCAGTGTTTTTAATGTTGAGCAACAAACATGGTCTTATTGCTCTTTGCTGCAGTTGCACTAGAGGGTTTGGTGTGACCATTATCCTAACCTCATGCCACATCTAGCAAGGCCTCTTTTGTTTATACTTTTAGCCACTGCACCATAGCAGGAGTAATTTTTTTGACCTGATGTGCATTTGACTGGTCTGGCAAGAGCTTAACAGCCTTTGAGAAGCCAATCCAGATTTTCTTTTTGCAGTGCCTGAGGTCTGTCTGCTCAGCTAGTGTGGTGGCTTCTGCTGTTCCTTTCACACTGCAAGGAGAAGTGAATGCTGGTTGATTTGTTAAATTATTTATTGTAAAAAGAATTTGTTTGCTTCCCCTCTCTTCCTCTGTGCTCCACTTATTCCGACTGCTTGTTTATTCCTATGGGTGAATTTCCTGGTTATGTTTCAGGAGCCTCTAATGCCTCCTGATCACAAAGGCCAATTTTATTATCAGTGATGTGTTTTGTTCATGGTGACTCTGTTTAGCGGTGGTTACACAATTTTTTGTTGTTTTGTTACTTGAGGTTCAAGTCATAGGCTTGAGAGGAATTTCAAAACTGCTGTACCTGGGGAATTGTTAAACAGTTAAGAAAGAAAAATGGAGCAGTATGGCATAAATAAGCACACAGAATGATGGTGAGACATTCCAGAGCGTTCATCTGGGCTCTACCATCAAGGTTTCTCTGTGGCTCACAGCAACTTGTTTCAGCTCCTTGACTTTCTTTGCCACCTGTAAAACAAAAATTTGAATGGCAAAGCCTATTCTGCCAACTCTTATCAATACCTGGAAGTCACTGAAATGACTCAGGAACACAATATATATTTGAACTACAGAATTAGGTCTTTGTTGACCTCACCATTTTCAATTGGCTCTGCCCAACTTTTGGCTTCCTAACACTACTCCAAATAAAAATAGTTAAAAATGATTTTTTGATGATAATATCATCAGGACGTAAGGTGAGTACATACAAAAAGTCAGTTAAGCGAGAAGGCTTTATTGGTATGTAATTGCTTTTCAGAGCAAACCCACACTTACTCATTTTCAAGCGCCATTTATGTCTGCTTTTAATTTTCTGGAAACATATCCATATCTCTTAAAAATACAGTATTTGTTTTCATTGTTTTCTAAGGGGAGTTGTAGGTTCCTTTGCTCTCATTCAGCTGTGCTCAGCGTTGCTACCTCTGCAGTGTTCCAGGCTTTCATTCGAATATGTCACCGCTCTTCATAAACTGCTGCTGGGAACTTCATTTATTCACAGGACACTAATGTATTAATTCACATCACAACTGTTTTTCCTCAGGAGCTTGCTAGTTGCTGAAGGATAACTGCAGTGATTACATTTCCTAACTCAGTTACTTGTCTTCCTGTTGGTTATGGAAATGCATTTTTATTAGGCCCCCTGTACAGCAAAACTCAAAACTATTGCTGTTCTTGAACTAACTGTGATTTATAACTTGTTATATTACTATCACTCATGAGCTAATAGGGTTAGCAATGAGTCCTTCCTTCAGCTCTAAGTGTTTATTTAAGGCATTTCCTGAGGATAAGACATAATGACAATCCACAGCAAGTTAATTTGATTATTATATGGACCATTAATTGGGCTTTAAACTGATGCAGCAATGAACAGTATGGGGCTTTGCTAAGTATCATTTGGGACCCTCATGTGCTGTAACTCTCCCATGCACCAGTAACTGACTAGTTGCCATTCATTATTACCACCAAAATTAGGATGCACTAGCTATGCTTCAGTAACGAGAAAGGTTTTCCTTTGCTGATTTTAGGTGGTGGATGATGCCCAAACCCATGTAATGAAAGTACTTGAACAGAAACCAGTACTTCTGTTTCCCAACTCTGAATGATTTAATGGCTAAACTGAGGACTTGGGGATGAAATTAATTCCATTTCATTCTGGAGCAGAACAGATACAATACATGTTGTTACTGAGGGTGACTACAAACCTAAAGAGGGAGATTTTCAGCAGTTGATTTTTTCCTCTTTCTGTCCATGCTGTTATGAGCTAAGTACTGAAAGATGTCACATTGCTATCTCTTCTCTATGCTGTAGTAGAAGATGCTGATGATGAGGTTTGCTAGCCACAGTTTATTTATGATAGTTAATTGTGTGCTCCTGTTAGTTTTGCTCCCTTGCTAGGTGTTACAGATCCTGAACATGCACTTGGTATGCTACAGTATTGTGAATAAATACAGGACTTTATTGTGGCATTTGGATTTGATGAGGGGGACATGGGTTTAATTCAAGTCAGTCTTGCAAAATCTTTGAGTCTGAAAATACTTGCAAAAGAGTAAAACACTAAATTTTCCTTTTGTTGTTTGCCCAGTGACTCCTTGTGAAGTCTGGTGCAGCAGGATCCAACCCTGTTACTATGCTGTCTCGCATTATTGCCTTGAAGGTAAAATGTCGTGGCCTTGCCTGCACCCTGCCCCAGACAGATGGGTGATGTTGCTCCCCTTAGTGATGTGAGGTGGGCCACGTGATGGGCTGCATCTGCAGTTTCCAGTCCCATGAATCTCCTACTCTTCTCATGCTCCTGTCATGAGGCTGGAAGTGAAACTGTAGAGCAGGACGTGTGCCATGTGTTTTTCTGAGGGCAGGGCCACAGGGTGTTTGGGAAAGAGGCAGTGTGGCATGGGCGGGTGAGTTTTCCCGATGGCCTGAACTCAAATCCCCACCTGTGTTACTGCAGCTGCTGGATCAGATGAACATGCTGAGAGCAGAAATGGAGCTGCAACAACCAAGCTTAATCTGGTGTAAATGTATTGAATGGCGGCTTGCTGCCTTGTCTGCAGACATGGGTCTGCCACTGCAGACAGGAGTACAGTTCCTCTGCAGTATGGGAGCCTGAAGTGTTATCACTGCTAAAAATGCTGCTGTCTCACTCCCAGAAAACTGTTGTGCACCCTTTTCCCTGGTTGCATGAGGTGGGTCAGAGTGAAGGTCCTCTAGCCCAGAGTCCTGTCTCCCAGGCTCACCTTTGGTGGGTGCTCAGGTAGATAAAAAGTTGGTCATGTACCGAGTACTGAGTACTCTCAGTTGTGTAGTTCTTATGTAGATTAGTTTCATTAAAATAATGAAGAAACCTTTACTGGAAGCTGCACCTCCACTGACTAATTTCACTTCACAGTTTTTATTTCAGCCTCTGTGTGGCAAAGTTAAAGGACATTATTTCTTTTCAGTAGATTCCCAGTGGGTATCAGTCGGCAGAGCTCTGTGGGATCAGTATGCGCTACGTGAGCATCTCTCCCTGGAAATTAAAAATGTGGTGGAGCTCCAAGGCCTGTACAAGATTTCAAGAACAGTTTCTCCAGTCCTGAGTGACATGTCAGATTGCCTAGTCCAACTTCACAGACAGTGCTACATAGCAAAATAATCAACTTAATCTTGTTAGGACCAGTGTGAATCTGTATGATTGTACCATGCTGATGTCTGTGCTCACTGATTATCAGAGTGGAGCAGACAAAGTGAGTACAGATAAGATTCTGCTTCCATGCACTGCTGCTGTATCATTGCTGCAGAAGCTTGTTATCCACATCCTCTGAAGGCAGGGGCCCTAATTAATTTAAATTGCACTTAGTTGCCATGAACATTTTTTATTGTTGACAGCCTAAGCTATTTGAAAGCTTTGGGCTTTGCTGTTCTTTTTACAAACATTTGTAGCAGTTGTTTGACACTCCATTGCTCACAGCTTTTAATGGACTGGTGGAGCTGATCCTCAGGTGGCAGAAGTCATTATAGTATTTACTAAATCAGTGAAGCTGTAGTGACTTATGCTAGCTGACTATCTGTCTTTTTTTTAACATTAGACTGGATGAAAAACCTTCTGGGGTATCTCAAGCATACACTTGATTCTGTTTCTTTTTGAGTAAACTCTTTGAGTTACATCCCTTTTTAGACACAAATTTCACTCCCAAATTATGTTGGCATTAGTATATTCCTTGCTGGCTGAGTTTAGGCAAATCCAGCCAGATTTTTTTCCCCTATTAGCCTTTTTTTTTATCAGAATGGCAAGCTTTTCTCTCCAGTGACTGACTGCTCCTGCTGTAACAGTAACAGTCATGCTCTACAGTGTGAAGGACTGAAAGAAATAACATAGCTGTATTGTAAGGCTATTGGTAAGGATCATCAAAATACACAGGTATTGGACTGTGTACCATGCCTGTGCAAAGGAAAGTGGAGAAGCTACTAGTGTTGTTGAGGTCTTTCTTATCTGTAGCCTTCTCCTAGAGCAGGGGGAAGGTATAGAGGTAAAGGGGTTGTTGATGACACTTGCAGGATGCAACATGCCTTTGTGGTCCTGGCTGTCCACAGGCCCTGGTGGTGCAGTGGGGGTATTTAGAAGGAAGAAAAGGGAGATGGCAGCCATGGTGGCTTGAAAAGGGCAGAGGGATTCCAGCAGGAAGCACCAAGAAAGTAGTTTGTGTAGCTGGCTGTTTTGGGCTTCTCGCTGTCTTTATCCTAGCAGCCGTGCATACTGTCAGAAGCTAACAGCAACAGGCTAATACCCTCAGTAAGTCCAGTGTTTTCCATTCATGTGTCATCCTTTTTCACTACATCTCCACACACAGTAACATGGACTTGAAATATTACAAGACTTTCCAAACTTGACTGGAGGTGACCCTGAGAAGCTTGAACTGACTCTGAAGTTGGTTCTGCCTTGAGCAGGGCACAGAAATGACAACCTCCAGAGGTCCTCTCCAACTTCAGATGCCAAAGACTTCACAACCAGAGAAGGAGCAGCAGTTTTCTTTCCACTCTGCAGAACTTCACTAAAATATAAAGAATATTGGACTATTAGACACTCATCTGACTTGTGAAGTTCTGAAAAAACTAGCCTGCCTCCTCTGTGCAGTCAGGAGCCCTGCACAGTCTACTTTCCCTTTCATTTTGATGTTGAGGTCCTAAAGGGTGTACAGGGTATGTGCCTCGATGGCTCTGGACTTGAGTCCAGTTTGGAGGGGGTCGGGGTTAGGAGCGGGTCTGGGTTGGGTGGATGCCGAAACATGGTGCTGTCTCCAGACAGCACAGCAGCCGTGGAGTTGGTAGTGTGGCAGGAGATATGGTACACATGATGCTTCTACCAGGGACTGGCAGCTCATCTGAGCTGTCAAACAGGACCCATCTGCTAATCTGTCTTTCCTTGCCAGGTCACATATATGACTATAATGTCCCTGACTGTTGTACTGATGAGTTTCTACATGGACCTGGCTAGTTTCTGTGTCTCGGGACACCTGGCTTTAAAAATAATTGCATTCAGTCTGGAGTCTTATGAAACAAAATACTTCAGAACTTCCATGAAACTCATGAAAAGCTACCTCACAACTTAAAAATCACAGTGTCTTACTATAACGACTGAAATGCCTTCGGTTACCTTTTTTTAGAATGCTAAGCTTCAGTGGACTATGAATTGTGGGTTTTTTTACCACGTACTCAGTGCTAGCATCTCAATGAAATAAGATTTTATAAAGCAAAAATCTTTAGCTGAAATGTGGTGGAGCAGCAGTGGTCATAATCTGTAAGGCATAAGTAAATAGCACCCAGAAAATGTGTTTAGAGGTAGACAAGGATAATGGATTTCATCCTATCATCCACCTATAATCTCCAAAACCCCAGGAACCATCCTGTGTTCCAGGCACCTCAGCTGATGAAAGAGGGGGAAAGTTTTCATACTATTTTTATAATGTTTTTACTTTCCTCTGTCTTAACATTTTCTCAAATTTCAAAAAGCAAAATTCTCCTGCAATGAAAATGTGTTCCAGACCCACCAACTTTAACTTTATGATGCAAGTTTAGGTAAAAGGATTTCACAGATATTACAACACCATAGTCATCACAGCTTTCTGGTACTTCACTTGTTTCTGCTTATTTCAGAGCAATTCTGTTAATTCCTTAATTTCTCCAATAATTGCCAGATTTCATTTTGAGAGAGTGTAAAAGACGCATTCTGCATCTTCATGTACCAAAGCAAGGATGTGTCATTCATATCCTTCTACCTACCTCATATATAAGATAACTGCTCTGGACCTATAGGATATCTACTTTCACACTATAATTTTTCCTTTAGTTTCTACTAAGCAAGTTGGTTTGCATGGTACTGCATGTTATCTCAGCTGTTTGAAATAGTATCATGTTGAAACTTGGCATAGAAATTGCCAACTTGGAATCACATTAAAAAAAAAAAAAAGGAGAGTATTGCTTTGATCCCTTTGCAAACTTGATATATCGCCTTAGGGTGGATTAACATTCTCATGTTCAAATTTGAGATCCGCCCCCAACTCCTCCAAATCTTCCAAACTCCAAAGAGCTTTGTGGCCTTTTGATATTCTAAAAAAAAGTTCTGATATGGGATGAGCAATATAATATTTGAATGGTACAATCTCTTCCTATGTGGTGGTAACTAGTGCCTAGCGAAAGCAGAGCTTTGTTTCACTGATTGTTTTGCAGAAACATCCAGCATCTCAGATTAGTCCAAATTATCTCTGAACTTCTTAGGGCTGCAAAATTAGCCTAGATAATCTTGCAAGGATAAATTGCCCTTAATGTTTCCAGTAATTTCTGGTTAGGCTTGAATGACTCCGTTAAGTGGTTTTCTCTGAGCACTGTCTTGAAACTCCCAAATCAAAGGCATATGAAAATGAGTAATAATTTATTACAATAATAAAAGTGGGTAACTGCTGACTGTGTCTGACAGTGTTGTGTATCCACAAACATTCCTTGTCCCAGGAGGTAGCTTAGCTTCTGCTAGGAGATGCGAGCAGTGCTATCATCTGGCAGAAGATGGCCAACCCATATCCTACAGCAGCTGGTGGTAGCTCACCAGTAAAGGGGAAGTGACACTGCATAACATCTTTCTCATACTGATACTGACTTTATTTTTATATATCTGAATTTTGTATCTCTTCCTGTGTGAAGGCTTTGACAAATTTATTTATATTGACTTCTGTGAAAAGATAGTGGGTTTCTACATACCTACCAGGTTTCAGAGGGATTGCCTGTGACAGAAAAAACATACACTCATGGTCTGTACAGTGCTTTGAAAGAAAATAGAAGCAGGGTCAGATTTTGATCCTGCTTGCAAAATGGAAATAAAAGAACCAGTGATGTGCAGCTTGCTTATCTGAGGCCTGGTGCCTGAACCTGTATTGAGAGTTCAGTAATGAATCAAATGATCTTTGGCAGTCAGCAAATTTAATGCCATCAGTGGTCCCGTGTTACAGCATGTGCTTGGGTTGCAAGGGAAACTGCCTGTGCCCCGTCATGGACATCACCCTGAGGACTGCTGGCTGAAATCACTAGAATAATCCAGATTTTTCTCTTGGCATCTAGGATTAGATTTACTGAGGGTTCCAACCCAACTCTTCAAGTATTTGTGAAAATATAGGTAGCAAAGATTTTGCAAGGTGACTGGGGAGTTCTCTTCAGAAGTCCTCTGCGAGTTTTTCCAGATGAAGGAAATTTTGCATCTTGGCTTTTGCAAAGTGTTGTCCCTACTGTATGGTCGCACTTTGTCCTGATCTCAGAACCCAAATCTCTCCAGGTCCTTGGTGAGGTGGTAGGAGGGACCATAATGATCAAAATTCATGCTCTGTCTGAGCTTTCTTATGCTTGGCAGCTGCTTCCAGACCTCATTTTAATCACTTTTTGTAGAGGTCTCTGGAGTTGTTTTCAGCCAGATTTATTTTTGGATGAAGGAAAGATTTTCTTTTTAGAAGTATCTTTGATGAAATAAATGATGGAAAGGAACTGAAAAGCTGTAATTCAGTCAAGACATTCACTTATGGCATAGCCTGTGATAGCAGCTTGGTGGAATTAAGTTTTTTCTGTTCAGTCTAGAAGCAGGTATTTTTATGTCAAGCAAAAACAATTTTTTTTTTTTTAGTAATGACAAGAGGATTTACATTTTTTTTCCAATAAATATAATGTAGAAAATAATTTGTTTCTAAATACAGATGAAAAAATAACATATTCTTAATTCAGATATGGAATACATAGTTTCATTATTTATATTCTTTTGGTTTTGTGTCAGTGGTTTTGGCAGTACATCTGAAAATGAAATGTTAGGAAGAAAATTAAAATCAGAGATCCTTTAAAACTTTATTTATAGTGGCAGGATACAAACAATTATTGTGATTGAAGAAATGAGGTTGCTATATCAGAGATGATCTGGCTGGAAACATCTGACCCATCTTTGGTAGGGAGAGTAGGAATAAAGAAAGCTCTGGCCAACTGCCATTAACCATCACCAGGCCATTTTGTGGTAGTTGTGCTCCTCCACTGCTCTGGGTACGCTTGCAATTTCTGAATTCCTTTCTGCTCCTGCACAGATAGTCCCTTTATTTAAAGCACAGATGATGCAGGGCTCTTCAGCAGCACAGGGAAAATCTGGTTTTGCTGTCCCAATGTGTGTAGGCTAGCCAACTTCATCTGGGCAGAAGGTCTGCAGACCTGCATGTGCTGCTGTGGTTGGTGCTGGGCTGGTGGTGCATGATGTGCTGCTCCTCACCGAGGTCCATACTCCCTTTTTACTTGCTCTCTAGTTCCTTCCCTGGGTGGCCAGCACTCTGGTGTGGAAAAAATGCCTGTTTCCGTCACCCCAGCAAGCTGCTGCCTGTAGCAGTTGGCTGCTTTGTGCATGCACTGTCAATCCTGATATAAAATCACATTTGGCATGATTTCTCTATTACAGTAGATACCCACTGGCTTGGATCTGCTTACAAGTACTTGATTGCTCCATCTCCTAACCTTAGATGATCAGCCATTGGGTTTGGCTTGCAAGTCCCCAAATAAATGCTTCAAGTGAAAAGAAAGCACAGAGGCCCACCCTATAATCAGGAATGGATTGAAGAAGAGATCCAATTCTGTCTTCCTTACACCAGCTTTATACTTAATAAAGATTCACCAGAGGCCACAGATATTGAATTCCCGAGGTAGAGTTTTGTATGGGCCAGTACATTGGTAAACTAGAATAAATCAAAAACTAGTAAAGTATGATATGGATTACATTTCATTTTTGCTGCTGGAATGCTAAATTTCTTCAGTTAATCCTTTGGTTTGCCTTTTCATGACAGTAAGTTTCTGCATTTACTCTAATGCCTCTGTGTCTCGTACCTCATGTCCTAGATAATCCTGACAATGTGGCTAATTACTTTTTAATTTTGATAGACGATAGATTATGTCAATCTGTCGCATATAGAAACAACTGGTTTCTTTTATCTCCCATGGTCTCTGACCAGATAGATTTTGGATGGAGTGGGCAGCTAGCTTGTATCCGGCAGAACTACACAGTTGATACTGCTGGGGTATAATATATATTAAAGAATGGTTACACTCACTGCTGCTCATCATAACGTTGTAAGTAACTGAAATCCCTTCACATCATTACATCTGGGCAGAGGAACAGATGAGAGAATTGTTGTTGGAAACTTCCTGAAATCGTGGTCAAATTAGATGTATTTCAGTAAGAACACACTCATTCTTGGTTGAATCCAACCCACGGACATCTAGCCAATCTCTGTGGATTTGGCAGGGAAGCCCCACTGTTGTGGCCATGTGTGGACCAGCCTCCCAGATGGAAAGCAACAGTGCCAAACCTTAGGTTATGTTGATTCTGCAGTTGTCCTGAAGGCAACACAAAGCTGGCTTTGAAATGGAACTACTGACCTGTCAGCCTCATCTAAGTGCCTGGGAAGATCATGGAACAGATCCTCCTAGAAGCTATGCTAAGGCACATGGAGGACAGGAAGGTGATACAAGGCAACCAGCACTGATTCACCAAGGGCAAGTCTTGCCTGACCAACCTATTGGCCTCCTGTGATGGAGTGACTACCTCAGTAGAGAAAGGAAGAGCTACAGATGCCATCTATCTGGACTTCTGTAAGGCCTTTGACATGGTCCTGCACAACATCCTTCCCTCTAAATTGGAGAGATATGGATTTGATGGATGGCCTGTTCAGTGGATAAGGAATTGGTTGGATGGTTGTATCCAGAGAGTAGTGGTCAACAGCTCAATGAGATCAGTGATGAGTGGTGTCCCTCAGTGGTCCCTATTGGAACGAGTACTGTTTAATATCTTCATCAATGACCGAGACAGTGGGATCAAGTGCACCATCAGCAAATTTGCAGATGACACCAAGCTGAGTGATGTGGTTGACATGCCTGAGGGGTGGGATGACATTCAGAAGGACCTGGACAAGCTTGAGAAGTAGGCCCATGTGAACCTCATGAGGTTTAACAAGGCCAAGTGCAAGGTACCGCACCTGGGATGGGGCAACTCCCAATATCAATACAGGCTGGGGGATGAAGGGATTGAGAGCAGCCCTGTGGAGAAGGACTTGTGGGTATTGGTGGATGAAAAGCTGGACATGAGCCAACAATGTGTGCTCACAGTCCAGAAAGCCAACTGTATCCTGGGCTCCATCAAAAGAAGGGTGGCCAGCAGGTCGAGGGAGGTGATTCTGCCCCTCTACTCTGCTCTGGTGAGACCCCACCTGGAATACTGTGTCCAGATCTGGAGCCCTCAGCACAAGAAGGACATGGACCTGTTGGAGTAGGTCCAGAGGAGGGCTACAATAAATGATCTGAGGGCTGGAACACCTCTCCTATGAGGACAGGCTGAGAGAGTTGGGGTTGTTCAGCATGGAGAAGAGAAGGCTGAGAGGAGACCTTATTGTGGCCTTTCAGTACTTAAAGGGGGCCTACAGGAAAGATAGGGACAATCTTTTTAGCAAGGCCTGTTGTGACAGGACAAGGAGTAATGGATTTAAACTAAAGAAGAATAGATTTAGACTAGATATAAGGAATAAAGTTTTTACGCTGAGGGTGGTGAAGCACTGGAACAGGTTGCCCAGAGAGGCAGTGGAGGCCCCATCCCTGGCAACATTCAAGGTCAGGCTGGATGGGGCTCTGAGCACTCTGATCTGGTTAAAGCTGTCCCTGCTCACTGCAGGGGGGTTGGGCTAGACAACCTCTAAGGTTTCTTTCCAACCCAAGACATTCTATGATTCTATGATATGATTCTATCACAAGGGGTAATGGTTTTCAATTAAAGGAGGGTAGACTTAGACTAGATATAAGGAAGAAATTTTTTACAATGAGGGTGGTGAAACACTGGACCAGGTTTCCCAAAAAGGTTGCAGAGCCCAGTCCCTGGAAATACTTAAGGTCATGTTGGACGGGGCTCTGAGCAACCTTATCTGGTTGAAGATGTCCCTCCTTATTGCAGGGGGGTTGGACGAAATGACCTTTAAAGGTCCCTTCCAACCCAAACCATTCTATGATTCTATGATGGGGAAAATGGTTCAGAGACATTCTGGGTTGCATTTCGTATTGGTCAGACCTGTAGCCCACAAGGTGTCACACTCTGACCCTGCTCCTTCGCCTGCCTTAGAATGAAGTGTAAAAGCAGCACTGATGGCAGGCAGGGGAAATCCCACTCTATGCAGAAAAAGCTCCTTATGTGACAAACAGAAGGCTTTCCATTGCTGGAATATCAGGATTAAGACTGCAGCATGTTAAAATTAATTCAAACAATTCTAACAATCTTTGTACCCATAAACCAGTTACTTGTTGTTTTGTAAGTTTTATAAATTTTAGCTCACTTTAAAGACTATTCTCTGCAAGATAAGAATTACAAACTATATTGTTGATTGATCAGCACCTATTTCTGGTGCTTGTTGAATGACAAAATAAGTCTTCTCCAAAGAATTTTGGTATATTTTACTTAAAGAAAAAGATCAAAAGTTGTTTTTTTCATTACAAGCTCATTTCCAAATGTCTGAACAATATACAGGGAATATTTTTTTTATTTAGTTACTTCTACCAAATGTCCAGTAATAAATACCTGGAAAAAGTCCATTATTTGTATGCTGGTATGTAACACATAACTTATGCATGATACCAGAGTCAAAAGGCAAAATAAATTATATTTGATATGTGGCACCCTTTGCTTAAGTAAATTCCTATCAGTATGCTCCACTCACCTCTTGTTTTCATGAATATGGGGGATTGTTCTTATTCAGGCAACCTTGAGGCAAATGGTGTTGGGCACACCATTTTCCTCTTCATTTTGAACATCTATATCCCTTGTTTTATGCTTACTTTTTTAAATCCCTTGGTTCCCTTCCAACTCACAGATGGGCACAAAGCCTCTTGGCTTTCCACCTCCTCCTTTGCTATTGCTTAAGTACGTTATCCTTGTTGCATTCTAATTAATGAGGATATCACTAGCAGAGGGACAGATAGCAGAACTGGAGATAAAGTAGTCTTTCACATCAAACTCTGAGTGTTAATAGATGTAAATATATTGATGAATATTCTTAAAACTTTTGTGCCAGTGAAAGACTTGCTGCCTCTTTCCTGGTGGAGTTGTTATGTGTCCATCAAATCAATCTAGGCAGCTGATGTGATTTGAAGTCCTTTGGCAGATACAAAATGAATTAGGGAATATTTACATACATACACCTTAGATGGTAGAAACAGGGGAGGAGGAGAAACCTTTGGCAAAGGAGGTAATGGTAATGTGGGGGTTACCTGGCTTCAGTACCTCTGATGTGTTGGGTGCTCTGAAGAGGAATTCAGTGGTAATGAAGATTTCACAGTGCACTGAGGTGCTGTTGGGGAGGGATTAGCAAACTTAGGCCTGAGTTTACAACCTTGGATCCACTGTGAGGCAGAAAGTCTTGGCTGTGCTTTCTCAGCCATCTGTGCTCATTTATTAACCCCTGGAGAGGCTTGCAGCTGCTATAATTTATTTTACCATTCATCATGAAAAAAATTCCAATTCCCAGAAGCTATAGGGGAAGATGGAAGACAGAGCTTATATTGCCATCCGTTTATGATAATTTTCTGTTATCTTTCTATATAAGTTACAGGAAACATATGTTGTCTTTTTTAAAAGGTTATGGAACTGGAGAGTCAAACCATCAATTTAAAACAGGGGCAGGTATACTAGGTATCAAGTGCATCTGAAGAGGCTGGATAAATAATTTACCTTGGGAGGCTGATGGCATTTTTTCTTTCTCAACCCATTCATACATTTGCTTTCCCCGCTTCTAATGGCTTAATATTTTCCCTCTTTCTCCCTTCTGGTAGTCCCCTAGAGCCAGCTCTTTCAGATGCAATTTGTGTTTCCAATCAGTTGCCATTAACGTACCATATGAACAAAAATACAGGCTTTGAATGAAGTCTGTCTACCTTCTGCAGTAAAGAGCTGGTTGAAAGTAGGCTTTCTGGAGGGGTATCTTGGCCTGACAGGGAAGAATCCTATTTGAACTGTCATTTTCTCTTTCAGGATGTTGCTTCTTTTCCCTTCTTCTCTCCCCAAGTGATTCAGTACCTCTTTTTTTTTTCATTCTTCACAGCTGTCTGAGCTTGACACAGCATTAAAAGCATTTTCTCTTTGTCTATAGCAATAAACATCAGCAAAATTGCCACAAATGCTCCTGTGATACATTGCCATTAAATACAGCTGCACCTTTTTGGATGTGGGAGGGAGGATGCTACAGCTCTCATCCGATCCGAGGATAAGCCCATTTGCTTGTGCAGAAGCAAGATGAGGGACCAGATTTGCTCAGCTGTGTTTATCCTCCCGCCCACACATGTGCCCATACAAGCACCCCACCAGCCGAACGTTAGGCTAATCAAAACAACATAAAGCTGGCCGAATCCCAAACCAGCTGCGACAAGGCTTGTCACGCTTATACCATTATTGTTGTTGTTTCAGTTTGTAAAATTAGCCTCTGCTGATGACCCTGCCTGCAGCTGCCTCTCCTCTAGCCTCTCTGCAGCTCCCGTGTCTCTGGGCTGTCCCACATGCAATAGCTGTGCACTCCCACCCTGGTGTCCACTGCAGCCCCTTGTGGGACCCTGGGCTCTGAAGGTGGGTTCCTACCCAGCCTCCTGCCACTGGGGTCCGCTCTTTGAGCTGCAAATGAATTCAAGAACCTCCCAGGGAACAGAAAGGCTTTTCAGCTGATCAAATGGCTGAAAAGGAAAACATAACCATATGATGTTGTGTGAGCTTGTTGGGGCTATGCAGGTCCCTTTGTTAAAATTTCTGTGCCCTGCCTGGCTCCAGCTGGAGGGATGGAGGGGTTTTACCCAATTGACCCCACACCTCGTAGCCCTGCAGGGCTTGGCAGTGGCTGCTGTGGGACCCTCCACCTAAATTGTGGGCATCTCTGTCTTCCCCTCTTGTGCAGTGTCGTCCTGATGGGCTGCTACTGGATTCTCCCAGTACTAGAAAATAACAGTGTTTCTTGATGGTCCTGTGTTGATTTTTGGTGAACTAACTCGGCCTATGGAGTTCAAAGGTGATGGTATGACTTTTCCTCTTGCTATGAGAAACAGGGAGCATGGTTTGGGGTTTTGAGTACAGAGACCAATTTGGTCTGCTGTGGCAAGCACACTTCAAAACTCATGCCAGCCTTTTGAAATGTGTTGATTAGTTTACAGAGGAAAAAAAGAGTGAGAAGTGAAAAATATGGCGTGCTGACATGGGAACCAGGTGGTGCCCCAAGCAGCTTAATCAGAACCTGTGAATGTCCCTCCCTCAGGCAGGGCTGCTGCTGCATGCAGCGTGTGGTCTGTTTGCTGGTCTTTTGGAGTGGGAAAGAAGGTGCCAGTCCTGCTGTCAGGACCACCACACACTGCAGTCCCTGCTCCTGCTTTTGAAAGAAGGGAAAGAAGTGTGAACAGGGAGAAATCTCACTCTCCTGGTGCTTCCAGGATGAGAGGTGCTGCTTGTTCATGCTGGCTTAGCCAGACAGGTGGCCTGGTGTTCAGGTCCTGGTGCTTAGCTCTGCTATGCACACAGCATCAGCCTTGTCTGGCCAGTCTCCATAGGCTGGGTGGTGCCCAGGGAAATAATCGCAACATGCTCTGATCTCAGGTTCTGCTGAAAAGCTGAAAAAAAAAGTCATGAGAAGAGGAAGGTGGTAGGGGAAGGTACCTGGAGGGGGCTGTGGCAGGGCCTCTGCTGGCTCAGATGTGATGGTCTGGCACCCTGTGTGCCTGCCAGTGGTTTGTCCTGATCCTGATGAGCCTCTGCAGCATCCTGGCTCACCAAAGAGTGAGGTCTGCATGGCTTACTAGCTTTTCAACAGGGGATCCTACAACGCTGCTGCACACTTGAAGTCTTAGAGGAAAGGAGAATGGTGTGTAGTAGGAATAGACATTAATGCTATAAACACAAGCACGGAAATAACTGATTAATCTAAATGATTGCCTCACTTCTGGCTCCTGTGTACCTAGCACAGTTGCCCGTGGGTGTTGCAGCCCCTTTCTTCTCTTCCACAACTCTCCATACCCCTCTCCCACCTGTTTCCCACTGCTGAGCTCCCAGCTAGTGCTGCGAATAGACCTCAACCATTACCCCATGAAGGCAATGTGAAATTATGCCCAATGCTTCCCTGCCCCCAAAGCCTCAGCCATTAAATATCATTGAAGTAAAGCTCTTTCTGACCCCCTGTACACTCCTGTACAGTTCCAGCATGTGGGGCTATTCTGGTCAAGGGTCTGGCCTTCTCACCTGTATAACCCATATAAGAAGTGAGAGGGTACAGTAAAAAATAATTTATTCCTCCCGGTTTGATCTTGTGCTGGTTTTACACTAGAATAACTGTGCTTCCTCAATGCTATTCTTTGTGAGAGGTTAATTGGTGTATATGAAATAAGCATGATGATCCTTCACTTAAAAGCACACTTGGGAAGTTGCTAATCTCCCTGGAGGTTTGGCCAGGTTTCATCTATGTGCTCCTGGTTTGCATCTGATTTTTATTTCAGACATATGCTGCAGAACCCTCTGGATGCTGCTTACAAAGCTACCTTTAATAAAACCATCCATCTAATATACACCTCATTCTGGAGAGGATTGAAAATATTTCTTCTCTTCCCATGATTTTTTTTGTTTGTTTATCTTTGAAAATATGCTTTTTAATCCTGTTTTTCTATTTTCTAATTATCGCGTGAACTGGATCTGTTGAAACTTTTTCCTTTTCCCGCTTCCTTTTCTACTCCCATTTTATGTGGGTGGTGGTAGTGCTGTGCGGTGCTGCTGATAGCTCTGCCAGTGAGTCCTGCCGTCTGAGGATGCCCTGGCCACTACTGCTTCCCATGGCTCTAGCGAGGCTGGTGATGGGCTTTCCTCTGAGCAGCTATTTAGGAGAAGGGTTAAACTGGCAGGTAGAGCAGGACCTTCTTGGTGATGGACTCAAAACTGTTTTTGTGAGCTGCCTCTGAGAGATTTGTGAAGGTAAGCTTTCACCTGTGGCTGCACCAGGACTTACTGAAGTCACCAAGTAATAAAACTACTACTAAAAATCCCAGTCTTGTTGATGGGCTTGGAATACTCTTTCAGCAACAAAAGGAGAGCCAAGGAGGATCTCCATCCTTTGCTGGATGTGGGGGGGAACGTTGTCACCAAGGACAAGGAAAAGGCTGAGGTACTTAATGCCTTCTTTGCCTCTGTCTTTAATAGCCAGACCAGTCATCCCCAGGGTACTCAGGCCCTTGAGCTAGAGGATAGGGATGGGGACCAGAATGGAGCCCTCATAATCCAGGAGGAAGCAGTTAATGACCTGCTATGCCACCTGGATGCTCACAAGTCTATTGGGCCAGATGGGATCCACCCGAGAGTATTGAGGGAGCTGGCAGAGGAGCTCACCAAGCCACTTTCCATCATCTATCAGCAGTCCTGGTTAACAGGGGAGGTCCCTGATGACTGGAGACTTGCCAATGTGATGCCCATCTAGAAGAAGGGCCGGAAGGAGGACCGGGGAAACTACAGGCCTGTCAGCCTGACCTCAATGCCGGGAAAGATTATGGAGCAGTTCATATTAAGTGAACTCAACAGACAAGTGCAGGTCAACCAGGAGATTGGGCCCAGCCAACATGGGTTCATGAAAGGCATGTCCTGCTTGACCAACCTGATCTCCTTCTGTGACCTGGTGACCCACCTGGTGGATGAAGGAAAGGCTGTGGATGTCATTTACCTGGACTTTAGCAAAGCTTTTGACACCATCTCCCATAATATTCTCCTTGGGAAGCTGGCAGCTCATGGCTTGGATGGGCATAGTCTTCTCTGGGTAAAAAACTGGTTGGGTGGCTGATCCCAGAGAGTAGTGGTGAATGGACTTAAGTCCAGTTGGCAGCCAGTCATGAGTGGTGTTCCCCAGGGCTCTGTTTTGGGGCCAGCCTTGTTTAATATCTTTATTGATGATCTGGATGAGGGGATTGAGTGCACCCTCAGTAAGTTTGCAGACGACAGCAAACTGGGTGGGAATTTTGATCTGCAGAGGGACCTGGACAGGCTGGACCGATGGGCTGAGGCCAACTGTATGAGGTTTAACAAGGCCAAGTGTCAGGTCCTGCACTTCAGTCACAACAACCCCATGCAGTGCTACAGGCTTGGGGAAGAGTGGTTGGAAAGCTGCCTGGCCGAAAAGGATCTGGGGGTGTTGGTAGACAGCCAGCTGAACATGAGCCAGCAGTGTGCCCAGGTGGCCAAAAGGGCCAACAGCATCCTGGCTTGTATCAGGAATAGTGTGGCCAGCAGGAGCAGGGAGGTGATTGTTCCCCTGTACTCGGCGCTGGTGAGGCCGCACCTGGAATACTGTGTCCAGTTTTGGGCCCCTCACTACAAGAAGGACATTGAGGTGCTGGAGCGTGTCCAGAGAAGGGCAACAAAGCTGGTGAAGGGTCTGGAGCACAGGCCTTGTGAGGAGTGGCTGAGGGAACTGGGGTTGTTCAGCCTGGAGAAGAGGAGGCTGAGGGGAGACCTTATTGCTCTCTACAACTACCTGAAAGGAGGTTGTAGTGAGGTGGGTGTTGGTCTCTTCTCCCATGTAGTTAGTGATAGGCCAAGAGGAAATGGGCGCAAGCTGCACCAGGGGAGGTTTATGTTGGAAATTAGGAAAAATTTCTTGATGGAAAGGGTAGTCAAGCATTGGAAGAGGGTGCCCAGAGAGGTGGTGGAGTCACCAACCCTGGAAGTGTTCAAAAAACGGGTAGACATGGCACTTGGGACATGGTTTAGTCTAGTCTACCCTTGATTGGTTTAGTGTGGATTTGGTAGTGTAGGTTAATGGTTGGACTGGATGATCTTAAAGGTCTTTTCCAACCTAAACGATTCTATGATTCATTTGCAGACCTGGGCCCAGAGATGCAATATGTCTGTATGCTGCCAATGGTCCTGAGGTGGGGTTGGAGGGCGTCAGTCTCCCCTTCAAGCTATGCTGTCCTTGTCTTGCCTGTGCAGATGATGTGGAGAGCAAGGCCAATGCTCACTCATGCTTTTCTGCTGACCATGCAGTCTGCTGCCCGCAACAGATGTCTCAGCCGCTGTTGCCTGCAGCTGGGTCCCTGGAGGCTTGTTCCTCAGCAGGGATTTTCTCTACAGGACAGGAGATGGTATCTCCTGATGTCCATGGATTCAGTTAGTGCTGAACTTCAAACCTGCATTTCAAAGATATATTTGGATGTACTTAGCTTATTTTTATCCTTCCTCCCATTTTTTATAATACTTATTCTTTAGCTATATATATCAAAGGATAGTGTTCATAGTCAGAGCAGCCACACCTTGCTGAGAAAGCTTGCTCTTGGGTTATTTATAGAATTAAAGTTCTTAGTATCGCTTTCTCTCTTTGTACAAAGCTAGGTCACACGGGGATGCAAACATGATTTTAACCTTTGAGTATGCAGACTGGTAATTTTTTTAACAGAGCTTGTGTTCCAAAAGGACTAATTGTAATTTGCAGCTACAAATTTCTCAATTCCTTGTGTCTGGTTGGGTTGGTGTGATAAATACATGCACAGTTCAGGGGGCTTTTGTTAAATCTTGTAGTAGTTGCACATGTTCCCCATCAATATCATTATACTACTGCTTCATGATCTCTTCTGAGGCACAGAGTTGTTAGGATTTTCAAACAATCAGGCTTTGTAGCCTTTTGGGTTGTGAAGGCAACATGGCCTATCAATATGCAACAGCTATAAAACAATGGCTACAGGTGGTTTGATCATGCATCTAAACAATGTATTTTCATTGAAACTTAATATTAGCATAGATGTCATATAATTGATTAAAACTAATAGTTATTTTAATTAAAATATCCACCTACTATGAACAGTCTGTAATACCCCCATGGCTCTTGCCAGATGACAGAAACTTGAAATACCTCCTACCTGTCTGCTAGCCTTCCCCTCCTCCCAAGTCTTTCCCAGTTTCTACAGCACCAGTCTTCAAGACTTATCATTAAAAATCTTCCAGCCCCTTAAAATAACAAAGACCAATGGGCATAGCACAAAATTAATTTTTGTATCAACTGAAAAGACCTTAGGACCACTAACTTCAGTCTGTCATTCACAGTGTATTATATTCAAAGAGAATTGTCCAAAATTTCACTTACATGAGAAGGCCACCAACGTTTGCAAGAAAAAATGTTGCATGGAAATCTGATTGCTCTGGGTCTTAGGTCAGTCTTGGTGCATTGTACACAAGCCCTTTATTAAAAAGTGTTTAATGATCTATTGTGAAAGGGAGTTAGGTTCATTACATAGACAAGCTTGATGCATCCTTTTCCTGGACATTGGGTCAACAGTGATAGCACATACTGTTATAAGTATTGTGCGCCACAGACTGACATACTTTTCTATGAAAATTTAAAATGAATGTTAAATACAGTCAGCAGGTAAAGCAAATAATCCCTTTGCACCAAAAAAAAAAAAAAAAAAAAAAAAAAAAAAGCTTCCAAAACCTTTCATCCAGAGGGAGTTAAATCTTCTTATGACAAGACACTGCAGAACTCCCCAAAACTGGTATCTGCACTAGGAGCTGGAGCAGTCATCAACACTCTTGGTAACTGCACAACAGACCTACTTGCATATGAAAAGCTTTCTGTAAAATTAATAGCCCACATTAATTCCTGGTGTGACTCCAACTGAAATCAATGATGTTACACTGTTGATGAATATGGACAAATTGTTTTAATAATTACCTACTAAGTAGCAGATTAGTGAAAATCACTTTGCAGAGCAGGCAAATCCAGTCAGTGGAACGTGGCTAGAAATCATTGCTGAAGGAGAGGGGATTTGAGGAAAGGTGGAAAGAGTGGAGACAAGAGAAAGAGCAAAAAGGTTCTTGTTTTACATTGGCAGAGTGTAGTTTTCAAGGGTGGTTTTTTTTTTGGTCTGACCTAAGGAACAGATGCAAAGATATAAAAATGAAGAACCACTGCAAAGATATAGAAATGGGAAAACTTTATTGTCCAAAGTGGTTGGGGGAAAGCAAGTAAGCCTTATAGGTCCCAAATCAGCAATGGACAAATTTTGCTTACCTACACTTGGGGTTAGTAATACCAATCTTCAGGAAGATTGAGAGAGGAAAAATGGAGAATCTGTAAAGAGGAAAGAAAGTGCACAGCAATTAAATCACCATTTTTGAACCTGAATTAATAACTTGGCAATTGGCCTTGAGTTCTCAGACATACTTTATTGTTAGTAGAGTTTTAGCAGAGTGGAGAAGTTTTACTCCACTGAACACACCAGTGTCCCATTATGCCCTGCAACTGTAAATTGGAAGGGGCCCTCAAATACAATACGGTGCAGTTAAAAAAGACACCCCCCACCAAAGTGCTTTATTCCAAGTCCATTGTATGTAGCAATGAAACCTGAGATCAACACTTATCTCCCTTCCTATCCATGGAAGTTGATTTTCTGTTTCTTTACTGGTGCATGTACATGTGTGTGATTTTAAGCTTATCCTGCAGTTGGGAGTGGAGATGTCTGTCTGATGGACTTGAAAAGTAAAGAACCTACAAATAAGAGAGGAAAGATACAGAAAATACTGGGATGAACGTTACATAGTATCATAGAGGAGATAAATTAAAAATTCCTAGAAAGTGCAGTATAACTGGAAATAATGCCTGATTACTTTTATGCTAAAGACCTCAAAGGCCAGACAAAACAAAAGATGATGGAAAGTAGTCTAAATACCAGTGGAGTGAAGTGAATGGTGGTTGAATGATTTCCTTTAAGGATATCAGTGATTTTATTACTTTTTTGGAAATGGTGGTTATGTTCAGAATTGCAGAATCAGATCATAGTTATGCAGGTCAGAAGGGACCTCTGGGGCTTTCTAATCCAAAATCCTGCTCAAAGCAGGTCCAGCTGAAGGAGGTTGTTCATGGTATGTCTCCAGGGATGGAGATTTACGGCATCTATTTCAGCATTTGACCATCCTCAGGGTGCAATTTTTTCCCCTTATATTAAGTCACCATTTCCTATATTCCAGCAATAGGCCTCTTGTCCTTCCAGTGAGCACATATGAGAAGAGTCTGACTCCATCATCTCTACACTCTCCATTAGGTGGCTGGTGACAGCAAAAAGGTTCCCCCTGAAGCCTTGCCTTTTCCAGGCTGGACGGCCTCTCCTTGTGGGACATGTGTCCTGAGTATCCTGGTGGTCCTCCGCTGGGCTTGCTGCTGTTTGGCAATATCTCTCTGTGCCAAACGCTATGGACAGGCTGACTGATGGCTGCACTGTGACACATGTGCTGCCATGTGCCTTTGGGGCAAGTGATGAGGTACTACCTGAGATTTCATTATGTGGACATTAGGAGAAGTAGCTCTTCTGGAATCATATTCCCCACTTTTACCAAAATATGGAATTGCACATCTACTGGCTTATTTTTACTAGATTACAGTGATTAATGTAACTGTTTCCATGTTGTCAATAAACTTGAAAAGAAGAAAACAAGAAAACTTGAGTACTTCCTTCTTGAGCTGGGGATCTCCTGGTCCATCTCCTCCCACGGTCAGTGGCCTGCTCAGATCTGCTTGTAGAGTTACAGTACTTCTCCAAACTCCAGCAAGCACCAGATGTTCCAGGCTCTTGGAATGTGAAGGCAAATTGATTTCCATGTCTCTATGAACCACTCTGGCAGATAGAACAGGACTATTATCTTTGCATCTTGCTGCTACAGGTTCAGCTTAAATTTGTGGTGCTAAATCATGTAAGGTATCAGTGAGCATCTGCAGATCTGCACTCACCTCTTGTGACTGCTTCTTGGGAAAACATTGTGCTGTATATTTGATCTTACCATAAAATAAACCTGTTTCACATTAAATTATCAATATTTTTGGTCATCTTCACTGTGCTTATCATTCAAAGGGCTTCCTGGTTTCTTCTGCACTACTCATCTGTTCCCCGTTTCCTCCCAGGAAGTCTCTGCATGCAGCCCCAGCTGCTCCTCCCTGCCCACACCAGGCATCTGGTGAGGCTTGTCAGTGCTGGGGTGGCTGTGTCCCTGGGAAGCCCACATGTGCAACCTCAATGGCACAGGCATCAGGCTGCACGCTAGGGTGCCTAATCTATCTGCATCTCTACTCCACCTATGCACTTTCAAGGATTTTTCTATCACAGAATCTTGCAGGCTTTAAAACTGAGTAAATGTGATCTATTGTTTTTTACATTTTCAGTTATTACATTTTGGGCTCTTAGACATGGTCACATTATGTTTGAATCATGCTGGTAACTACAGATGAGGGAACTAAACAATTGTTCATCTGCCAGCAGTGGCTTTTCTTACAGCACACCAACTGCTTCTAACTTTATAGAAGATTAAAGTAACTACTTGTACATTTTTTTGTGGTTAGGAAACCCCTTCCTATTCACTTAAAGTCATTGCCAAATCTTGAAATAGTTGTATTTGTGGAGACATGAAATGTCTAATTTCAGTCTAACAAGCAGATCCAGACTTTTCACCAATGTGCCTAAAACAACATGCTTCATTTTAGGGAGTGTAACAAAAGTAAACAACTTTAGAAAATTAAATTGTTCCTTTGCTGAAAGCTTTCTGTAAAAGGGACATGGCAGGAGGTCATGGGGTGGATAATGAATAACATACTGTTCTTTGATAGCACCTTTAGCAAATGTTATAGGAAAGGATCATATTTGCAGTGGGCCAGAGCAGAACTGTGACCAGAACTCACAGAATTTTCTCCTCTCCCTGTGACAGTCTCCCTCACTTACTTCACCTAACTTTTCAATTGTATCTGTAAGTAAAAAGGTTTCCTTGTAGAAGTTTTTGTAAGCATAAGTATCTAAATTTTATACTGTATTTGGACCCTCAAGGTTAAACATGGCACAGATACATTAAGGAGTATGAACAGGTCCCCATGTTTCTGGCTTCTCATTGTCTTTCAGCAGCTGTCTTGCTTTAAGATCATTTTTGAAACCAGTAGAAACCCCACTCATTCTCATTCAGTTTTGCTCTACTTTGTACTTGTATTGACTAGATAAATGTGGCATGTAGCAAAAGGGAGTTGTGCTCCATGTTAAGAGAATGGACAAAAATACCCCTAACTGATTCACATAACTTAGGCCCCCAAAATCAAACTAGAGCTCTTAAAAGGGCCAAAATTTTCCAAAATGTAAATATATTTTTGTTTTAGCAATGCTTGAAATGTTGTGAGAGTAATTTTTCTCATGGCTTTTTGGCCTTTCTACTTCTAGGAGCAACCAAAACAGAAGTGCAGAGACAAGAAAACTGATTGCTCAAATTCAGCAACATGTGGAAAATATACTGCTCTATAGCTTTTCTGCAGAAGAAGAAAGGAGCAGAGAAGATAAAACATGCTTAGAGAGGAAAAGATCTTTGTAGGAGTATGCCCTGTCTTGCAGACCAGCTTCACTCTCCTCACTGCCCTACTGTGCAGGCAGTAAACACCAGCCTCCTAGGGACTGGTATGTCTGAGGGCACAGGAACGGCTGCACTGCACTCCAGATTAATTGTCTTATCCTGAGTGAAAAAGTAATACAGAAGAGCTTGGAAACAGCACTGTATTGCTTGGCTAAGAGGTGAAGATAAGGCATGATGGATGCTCTCGACAGCCGGAGTGCCCAGCTCAGGAGGGAATGCACTGACAAATGGCAGAGGCTCCAGCATCCTCAACCTTTTCTTCCAGGTGTTTAGAAAAAAAAGAAAGAAACATACTGAGCAATGACTACAATGCATACTTAAATTGTAAGGAAAAGAGACTGCTTTCAGGCTCTGTACTTGTCTAGCAGCAGTACAGTTTCACACTTGTCTGTTGCTGGGGCTCCTAGGTGTTGCCAAGAAACTGAACAGAATTTATGTGACTAGCTGCTTGAGGGATTAGCTGTTTTACTGGGGCTATGTACAGGAGTTACTCTTTTCCAAAATGTAAATGCACATTTCAAAATGAACACCTTTTAAAATCCTTTTACAGCAATTAGGACTTAGAGATGAAGAAAACACAGTGATTTCTCCTACAAGAAGATTGATATTGATGTAAGTGAAGGCCATTAAGCAACTTCTGAGAGGGATTTAAAGATTTGTATTCAAAATGTGCCCTCCTTTTCCCCCCTGCATTCTTCTGTCACATACTGTTTTATTTTAATTAATATTAGATGCTGCAGGAGCAACATGGAGGCTGAATTTAAAGGCAAAGAAGAGGTGTCTTTTCAACACACCACATTTCTCAGAAAGAAATTCATGGCTTATGGTGTCCTTGCTCGGATCTTTCTTTTCATCCTTCTGTTTGTTACAAACAGGGTCCAGAATTCTTAAATGACTCCCTCTCACATGGTTTCATTATTTTGCTTTAACATTCCCATGCTTAGTCCTGTCTGCTCATTTATTCTTCTGGCTGTGCTTCAGGCTGTATGCTTGTATAACCAAAATGATCCCTTGCCTGTTTTGTTCTTGTTTTTATTTCCTCTGCTTGTGTCAGCAGGGTGTAGTGTTTTTTTTTCCTTTTTAACTGAAATCTTCAAGTCAAAGTCAGTTGCAAAGAGGAGAGGAAAACTGTCACAGATTCAATTTCTCTCCAGGACAGTTTCCAGTGTGACCTGTTAGGAAGAGAGTAGAAGCACAGACAAAAATCCTCTGACAGTGTTACAGATTTCCTCTTAACAACAATTGCATTTTGCATATGGGAGGTAACTAAAGAAGTAAGTGATGAAACAAAGTATCAGGGAGAGGGGCTGAGGCAGCTGTTTAAATACATCTGCTCCAATGTCTGCTTTTCAATGATGTCCCAGTAAGAAAGGAGGCTCACATGAGTCCATTCTGGAGCCAATGACTCTCCCAGTAAATGAGCCCTGCTGTAGCTTTACACGACTCCTTTTCATCCAGCAGCAGACAGTCCCCAGAATCCCCCACCACTGCAGTTGCCCCTTGAGCTGCCTGCACCTGCTGTTGCAGACACTGAGCCACTTCAGATTTGGGTTTGTAACCTCACTAAGCCCCCTTTATTCTCTCTTGTTGGCTCCACTCTGCACACCTAGGTAATTGATTTTGGATATTTTCCCATTCAATTTTGGAATACAGGTTCTTTGGAAGTATTTAAAAAAAATTTTTTTTTAATTACTCCCACATTTTTTTCTCTTGAAACCATTCAGCCATGATGTTCAAATTGCCAGGGAATGCCATGAACCAGCAGTCCTACACAGAAGTGTTTTTTTCTGTGTTGCAAAAAAAGTGTTGGTATTTTTTTTGTTTGTTTGTTTGTTTTTTCCCCTGCAACTCCAATTTAAACATATTGTTTTGGTGAATTCTTATTAGTTTGCACTTCAGAAAGACCCCAATTCTTAAACAGCTATGTGTACCAGCAGTCTCATATTGTAGACTCTTGTGAGGTCTATCTTATTATTATGTACATGAACAACAGCTAGTACTGACACTTGATTAATAGTCCAATATTGGCACCATCACAGCAATTAAAAAAGTTCCATCAGCAGCAAATTAACCTCAGGTTGCATATATTTAAATTAATTAAAGAATTTAAAGCAAAGTAATACTTTTTCTGCCAGTGCTTTCCATAGTCCTGCAGGGACAGGCATTATGTGAAGGATAGGAGGAATCTTCTCTCTCTTCTTCCTTACACTGACTTTATCTAAGCTCCCAAATAGCCTCCACTATGGTAGTTTTTGGGTGCTCATCTGCCAGTTTATGTGTGTTCAGGGAATGGTGGAGAGTGAGTAGTGATCAGTATATACAGGTAAATGGCAACATCCAAGTTTGTAAAAAAAGAGCTGTAGGAAAGAAAAGGTTAAGGAATTCACCTGGCATCACACCAAAAGTGAAAGGTAGTGGATTAAATCACTACCTCATGGATCTTAAGTTATCACCTGAATCAGCAGCATTGAGTCTTCCTCTTGGTAGGGATTTTGCCATCATTCAATTGGAGGTAATGTGGTGGGAGTAAGAAAAGCAACCCACACTGTATTAAATGTCTCTTAAGTAGTTTTTAAAGGCATGAGATCTTCCTTTTGTAAAAGAAGGGTGGCTTTTTAGCACAGTGTTGCCATGACTGATCAGGGCCAGTGCAGTACCTGAAAGAGGCTGTCCTGTTGCAAGACAGTGGTGCTAGGTTTCAGTGAGAATTTCTTAGTCTTTTTTCAATAGGCATGCAGTGCCCCTATTCAGCATCTGTACTCTGTGTATTCTCCTTTGTGTCTGAGCCAGAGGATCAGAAGCTGAATGTAGAAGTCTAATATTTAGTCAACAATTACTTTCTCAGAAACAACATTATTAGCTTCTCCTTAATTTTATATGTCTTAAATTTTCTGCCAGTGAGCTGACTTAGCAAGGTGTGACCCTCTTTGGAGTATCTGCTTACAATGCCAGAAGAAGATGAAGGCTCTGGTGCAGGATTCCCAAGCTCACTGTTCCCATGCCTGTGGCACCAAGACCCTGAGCTCTCAGGCAGCAACTGTGTATCTGGGATTTATGTAACCAAGAACACAGGTGAAGATATGTTGGTCTTTCAATGCACACAGACAGGGTACGCACAGCCTTCATTCAAGTCCTTGTTCCACTTGAACAGAAACCTGAACCAAGTGTTTTATTCACTAGGGTTCATCATCTAGTAGATCTATCTTCTTGGGTAGGAAACCGGGGTGAACTGGGTTAGGTGTCCTACTCCAGGTTTATGGTTGAAAATCCAAAGCAGAGACGAAAGATAGTTTAGAAGCCAAATTCGGCACTTTGATGCTTGCTGGTGTATAAGAATTTCATACTTTTGCAGCTCTACTCTTGTGTCCAGCTTTAACTCAGTTTGTAGATTCCTGGGCTCTTGGCTGTGAACATCAGAATATTAATCCTAGGCAACGACTAAAGTACATTGTATTATGAAGACAGGAAAGATCAGACCCCAACTTGTGATCATCTGGATGCAATTACGAACCTCCAGAATGGCTTCTCAGATGTGGATTTCTTCTGCACAATGAGGAAAGATACAAAGTAGCCACATCCTCCGGAATACAAAGACAACATTGCGTGTCATTCCATCTTCAGCTGTCCTTCATTTAGAAGAGCAGAGGAAACAGACTTTTATAATACCAGCTACTGTCAGTTTTCTGAGTAATGGCTGTCCAGCTAGCAGCAGTGTTAGCACAGAGACTTTGCATTGCAGGAATCTGTCTTCAAATCATGTATGCATACTCTGCTAATTTTTCAGTATTTAGGGTGCTTTGTTCTTTATTTCTCCACTTTCATTCTGCACCTCAAAATGCATCACTTTTGAGCTGTATTTTTTCTCAGGAGACACAGGTACCAATCCTGCCTTGAAAACTTTAGGAAATACGATTAGCTCCACTCTCCTCCTCCTGCTCTGAGTAATTTTTTAACACATCCTGGCTAAATTCTTTGCTGAGAGCACAAAGCCAGAGTAGATACATGCAGTTGGTAGTGTATAGCCAGGATTAAAAATGTCAAGGGCAATTTTAATACAGTGCAGTCAAACTTTGTAACTAACACATGTTTTTATGATGCTGCCATTCAATTATGAGCAACGTGTGTTCCACATCTAAAAGTAAACAGAAAAATTCTTGGTGATTTCCTGTTCACTGTAGGTTGTGAAATTTCAGCATGACAGAAGCAAGCAAATCTTGAGATGACATAGCATGGAGTATTTGAAGTAATAAAGCTACAAGAAACACACATTTCTGTCTCCTTCCTCTTTCATATTCCAGATACAGAAATTAAAATAACACCTCATGGCATATTGTGTTGAATCAGAACAAAGCTGTCTGGCTTTTCATTACGGCTGCTAAGCAGGACTGCTCCATGGGTTTTGTCCAGAACAGAGATGGATACCCTCCTAGATGCAACAGGACAGAAAGTGAGTGAGTTTTGGACATCCTTAGCATAAAAATGTGCATCTTTGGGCTCCTGAGGCAAACACCTTGCACCAAAATTCAGTTCTATGTACATGTATTGACAAGCATCTATGCATCTATGGCAGTTTTCAAACAAAGGAGAGGAAAAAAATAAACAGTTAAAAAGAGTGGAAGGTAACATCCTCACCAGAAGGGAAGGCAAGGACATATACAATGAATCATTCCTCCTAATGCCATCAACAAGATGTGTGTGTGCTTTCTTTAGAGGTTTCACTACCGTTCCTGCACTCATGCAGTTAGCTTTGCCACAGCTGAGTGTACAAGGTAGTAAGTATACAAAGCCTCTCAGGTAGCCTAAAGCAGTCTTCAAAGGAGCTTTGGTGTACATTTTCAGTGACACATCTAGGAATTCTTGTGCAATTGTAATAATCACTTTCTCTTTGCAACTTGCTAATACCAGTAAGTAGTACAAGTAGTACAAGTAAAGGCTTGTTCGCACACAGGTTGTATTTTTGTAATTGTAAGACCACAGTTAGCGTGTTATATATGTTTTCTGTCCCACTATCTTGCATGGATTCAGCTATATGATGTGAAGGTACCTAGTGCTGGCAGACATGTTCATATGGATAATGAGAGAAATAAGTTACTGCAGTGTATGACACAAAGCTACTTGCATCTGTATCCACACGGGGACAGTGCAGTTCTACCAGACAGAGAGCCTAAGCAACTGCTTCATCCTAGCAAAGGTGGAAGATGTTCCCTGCCTTGGCCCTCCAAGCCTCACTGTAACCTGTACAGACCTAGCTCTTTCTGAACATTCTCCCACGCATCAGTTCAACTCACGGAATAGAAAATCTTTGGCTGGTTTTGGTAGATTTTTTTCTGCCAGGGTATTAAGTTTAGCTGGGTTATTGAGAGGTACAACAAGACGCCAGACTGGAGAAAAGTGCAGCATCTTGTGCTGTTATTTGTGTTAGGTCAGTTCATCCCACCATATCTTGCTTCGCCCTTGAAGAAATGTACTCTTTACTCATTTGGGAGTTGTTTTTGTGTGTGTAGGGAGGAGCTCAGTATTTAAATTCATAAGTTAAATCAGTGCCAACCAGAAAAGAGATGTAGAAAAGCATGGGGACTGTGAAAAGGCAAATACCTACAAATATTTTAGAGGTTAAATGGGCAATATGTTGAGAATTTTGTGAGACAAATTGGAAGCTTGTTTATCCCTTGCCCTAACATGTTTAGCATTTTCTTTTACCTTGACCATATTATCCACCTCCCAAACCTTTACACCCCCCAGCAGGGAGTTTTCAAACAAACAAACAAAAAAATCCATGAAAAAGCTTTTTGTTAAACTTTTCTGCTGTCCTGAATAGCATGTGGTGTTCTATAGGAAGGCATTCTCAATTGCACTCTAAGACTAGGTATATGCTAAATAAAGAGAAGTGTTTGCCTCTATTCAAGCAAATACAAGAGACTCTTGCTTTCCTTGATGGTTTTAGAAGATAGTGTGGTGGTGTTCTCTTCTCTTGGAGCTGGTACGCTTGCTCATGAGGGAGTGTTAGACATTAGTGAGATAGATATTAGGGCTAAACTTCCACGAATAGTTAAGTGGTTTCTGTTTTCCAGGAATGTAACTAAATACTGAATTGAATTACTTCTTTCCTACTGTTTGTTATGAGACTACCAATCCAAACAATCCCCAGAAACTTTGCCCTCCCTTTCTTGTTTTCTTTGGTGCCTTAAGGCTTAAATGACCCATAGCATCTGAAGAGTCAGAGAGGGATGCTGTCAATACGAGAGCTGCAATGAACCTTTAAGAGCACCTACGTGCCTGATGCACCTTGTGAACTTTTGTCCATGTACCCTATTTCAAAACAGAAAACTGTAGTGGGAATAAGGTATTTCAGTCCTCAGGATATTGTAGGGTGAGCCTTGTGCAGAATCAGGAGAGACTAATATACCACAGATACTGTGTATCTGCTCCCCCCAGGGCAAAACACACTGAAATATCTTAGCCACATCATGTTGCTGATCCTTTTTATGCTCCTTTCCAAGGCAACCCAGGGGGCACTTCTCACCTCATATCTGCTATCTATACAGCCCTGAGAAAAACTCTCCTGCCCGGTGTCTGAGAGGATTTTTCACGCTGCCTCCAAGCGAAGCTGCAGGGCAGCTAGAGACAGGCTGTCCTCTGTGCTCCTCCTGGCCAGAGGGGAAGGGAGAGAGGTCTTGTTACACAGCAGAGACATCATTTCTTTCCTCACCACCACTGACCTGAAAGGGAGCAGTAAACTTGGAAAGATGAGTGTGGACCATGGCCCTCATCAAAGGGATGTGAGATCCCAGAGAATAAATAGGGAGGTAAGAAGTGTTGGACCACCCTCCTCAGCCTGTTGTGGAGGGTGCCATTCAGTGACTTGGGTCCTTCCACTTCACTAGGTCCCGATGGACTTCTTCCTGGCAGGTAGAGACCATCCCCGGAGAGCCAAATCACCTCCCCATTATAATCTTCAAGCAAACAGGAGTTGGAAGCCACTATACTGCTAGAAAGCTACAACCCAGTTGCCATTACTGAAACTTGATGGGATGAATCCCATGACTGGAGCACAGCTATTGATGGCTACAGGATGTTCAGAAGGGACAGGCAAGGAAGGAGGGGCAGGGGGGGTTGAACTCTACGTCAAGAAATGTATAGAGTGTGAAGACCTGTCTCTGAAGAATAGCCATGAGCAGGTTGAAAGCTTATGAGTAAGAATTAGAGATCAAGACAACAAAGGGAACCTTGTGGTTGGTGTTTACTAGAGGCCGCCTGATCAAGGGAAGTCTATGCACAAAGCCTTCGTACTCCAGCTACAGGACGCATCATGCTCACAGGCTCTTGTCCTGCTGGGGGACTTCAACCACCCCGACAACTGCTGGAAAAGTAGGTACTAGGAAGAGTATAGGAACAGTGCCTGGGTGAGGGTGGTGAAACACTGGACCAGGTTGCCCAAAGAGGTTGTAGATGCCCAATCCCTGGAAATATTTAAGGTCAGGTTGGACAGGGCTCTGAGCAACCTGATCTAGTTGAAGATGTCTCTGCTCACTGCAGGCAGGCTAGACTAGATAATCTTTTGTCCTGGTTTTGGCTGGGATAGAGTTAATTTTCTTCCTAGTAACTGGTATAGTGCTGTGGTTTGGATTTAGTATGAGAATACTGCTGATAACACGCTGATGTTTCAGTTGTTGCGAAGTAGTGCTTACACTAGTCAAGGACTTTTTCGGTTTCCCATGCTCTGCCGGGTTCACAAGATGCTGGGAGGGGGCACAGCCAAGAAAGTTGATCCAAACTGACCAAAGGGCTATTCCATACCATATGATGTCATGCTTAGTATATAAACTGGGGGCAGTTGGCCTGGGGGCAGTGATCATTGCCCTGGGATGGGCTGGGAGTTGGTCAGCAGGTAGTGAAGAGTTGCATCACTTGTTTTTCCTGGGTTTTGTTTTCTCTCTCTCTCTCTCTCATTCTCCTTTTCATTACATTTTTTTAAACTATTTTTATTACCATTTGATTACTCCTCCTTCTCCTTCCCCTTCTCCTTCTCCTTCTCCTTCTCCTTCTCCTTCTCCTTCTCCTTCTCCTTCTCCTTCTCCTTCTCCTTCTCCTTCTCCTTCCTTCCTTCTTCTTCTTCTTCTTCTTCTTCTTCTTCTTCTTCTTCTTCTATTTCAATTATTAAACTGTTCTTATCTCAACCCATGAGTTTTCTTACTTTTGCCCTTCTGATTTTCTCCACCATCCCACTAGGAGGGGAGGGTGAGCAAGCAGCCATGTGGTCCTTGGTTGTGACTGGGGCTAAACCACAACACCTTTAAAGGTCCCTTCTAACCCAAACCATTTTATGATTCTGTGATCCTGTTCTATGATCTTGTTGTGTTCAGCAGTTGGAAGAGGTAAGACTGGGAAACAACTCTGAGGTTTGATCTCATTAAGATGCGTTTTAATTTTTTTTTCCTCCTGTGTGAGTAGGACTTTGTCAGGTGTCCTGAGTGAAACATGGCTTCTGTAACCAGTGTAGTCCATGCAAATATCCAAAGTTAGTGGGGCAGTTAGCTAAGTAGACATCAAATACAGGCTTCGGGCAGTAATGCTGCAGAAGACATCACTTGGGCAGTCACCTTGCACTGTAACCATGTCCCATGTACCAGGACCCCACTAATACTGTGGATGGGAGCCGGGAGGGTAGACCTGAAGTTATTTTTGTGACTAGGGTCTCAGTGAACCTTGCCCTAAAAAACAGCCCTGAGTTTAGTCTTTTCCTTGAAACAGGAATGTATACCTGACCCTTCAATGCCCACATAGACTTGCCCTGGAGCAACTGTGATGTCTAGAACACTATTTTTTGCGTAAGTGGATTATGATCAGTAAAGCTAATTATGCTAATAGCTAATTGCAGTTGAAGTCATCACAGTCACCTGCATTTCAGATTTTCAAGTGTTGTTGAAGTGTTTTCCTAGAGACTGGAGAAGTAAGTTTGTTTCAGATGTGCTGCACCAGATCTGCCTGGAGAAAAGTGCTGTTTCTGGATGTGAAATACAGAAAGTTCCAGTACTGTCTGGCATGGATGGGACAGGAACTTGCATTTAATAGGAGTGGAATGTTTTCTGCTTATTTGCAGAGTTTCATTTCAGCCCAAATGGGGTTTCATATGGTGGAGAGCTAGCCCAGACTATTTTATGTTCCCATAAAGCAGGACTCTGATGGACTGTTTTCCACCACCAGTGCAGAAGAGGAACTCTGATTAAATTTGAGCTCTTTGATTGCTTTAAAAGGAGCTCTGATTTAAAAGAATGCTACTCCTGCAAGAAAGAGCATGCTACTCTGTAAGTAGATCAAAATTTATGATTGGAGAGCTGCCTGCTATTCTTAAATAAATTTGAGACCTATTTTAATCTCTTGTCTTAAGCTTACAGCTACACACTTATGCAGTGAGTGGGTAATGAGTACTACATGATAGCAGATACTAACATTAGAGCAAAATGATTTAATTGACTCTATCTTTTTTGCTTTATGGAAAACATGAACTCAAAACCACTCTAAATTGCTAATTTACAATAAATTACAACTTACAAGGACCAAAGGGTCCTTACAGCATTAACAGATGCGGTCTTCAAAATACACAAGTAGCTAAAAAGTATGCTTTTTATGCATTCAACTAATATACTGATATTAGTCAAATCTGGCCTATTCATATTGCTAGTGAACAGTGTTTCATAGGGAAAAAAGCTTACCCTGGCATTTCTCCCCTGACTTCCCTGGACATTCAGACTAGTAAGAAGATTAAAATGCTTTTCTCCTCCTTTAACACAAGCAGTTTTGTTTCAGTTGTTGAAGTCAAATCTCAGATTTCATTACAAAGCAAATGTAACTGTGGGAAAACAAGAGCCTATTGAATCTACACAGAGCCGGAGGAGTTTCCGAAGAGACCCCGCATATTCTGGAACCCCAGAACCACTTTCTAAGAAGCTGTTCAGTAAACTTTACAGGTTCTTGTTACCAGATACATCTCGTTACCAGATACATTTTGAAACGTGCCTGAAGAAGGCAGTAATTTAAAGGAGGTGTCTTTAAACTATATGTATAGGTCATAGACCCTACTTTTGCAGGAAGAGATGTTGTGTATCACTGGTCAGGACATTGCATGAGGAGGAAAGCAAAGAAAGCAAGTCATAAGCCTTGTAGAGTAGTTACTATTTTTCTATGAGGAGGAACATTGTTCTGGAGGATGCAAATGTAGTTTGATATGATAGGTACTTTAATCATACCATAGTTAGCATGAATGTTCTTTTAGAATTGTCTTTTTATGTGCAAGATAGGAGCCAGATTTCTCACGCATACTGTATGTGCTAAACCAGTCCACTGGAAAGTGGAAGAGATGCTAGAAAGGAGATGTCAGTCTAAATCAAATACTTGTGCCAAGGTGGGAAAACTTGTGGATCTTGGTATCAGAGGCAGAATCTGTGAAGTCTGTAGGCATGGCTGAATCAGTGCTGCCCCCACATAGTGCCTTGTTTCTAGGTAAGTCCTTGCAGATGCTTGTGCTACAATTTGTGGTGAAATTGTGCTTGTCTCATGGATGCTACAGGGCTTGGTGGTGAGATCAAGCCTGGGGGAAGCAGGCTGCTCACTTCTGTGAGGAAGCCTGTACTTCTGCTGCATGGAGGCACTGGCAGCAGTGGCCTTTTCTTGCTCAGAGTCCAGCACAGCACAGCAGTTTATTGTGTCACATGCCAGTCTCTACCACATATGTTGTGGCATAGCCATAAGAACTTTTAATGAAGATTTCATAAGATAATGAGAGAATAATATGGGGAAGCCCAAAGGACTGTGAAGTTGACCCTGTCACCAGAGACCATCATACTACCAAGGTGATTATTATGTTGAAAATGATATTTCAGACTCAGGACACCTCTTATGCTTTTGGATCTTGACTTATCTAAGTTATCTGTTTTGACCTACCCCAACTGCACCCTCCCTGTGCCTGTTGTGCTCCAGAAGAGAGGGGAAGAACAGCAGCTGGGGCTGGGTCTTGCACTTGCCTAAGCTACTGTATGCAACTGGAGATTTGATTTTTTTCCTTAGCTTTTGATATGAGAAGTTGGTACCACTAAGTCATGGATTCCCAGAATGTTGTTGTTGGAAGAAATAATAACACGGTCTTGATGAACCCCAGCCACTGAAGAACAACACATGTTGTTTTTTTGGAAATCATCCCTTTGGGTTTTCTGCCTGTAACTAGTCCCCCTGACCATGCTGCCTCTCCACTGTTGGCTGCAGTCACGGTAGAGCCATTTGCCTCAGCAAGATGATTTAATCTATTCCTCTGAACTACAATCAGATACTTCCAGTGTCACATGGAAAAGTTTTGGGGAGGACACAGAAAAGAGACAAAAGTTCTTTTTTGCAATAAGTGAATAAAGACGGATAAGTAAGCACCTCTGCAGCACTAGAGAGGGTAAGCACATCCAAATACCATGTTGTCAGAGGCAACGTAAACCTTGACCCTTTGATGCATCAGCTGATGAAAGCACCTCTGACAGGAGCCATCAGGGGCAACCAAACTCTTACATCCACCCACTTCTCTCCTTACCTGTAGCACAGTTTATTGCCCCAAGCTGTGCATGGTGATTAGCTAAGGAGAAGAGGCAGATAACCCTGCACCTGCTGAATTTGTGACCCTGAAAATATTTTATTCACTCCCTTGAAAGCCTGGTTGTTTGGAAAATTGTGAAGGTGAGATATGGGGACCATTTTTCTTGTGTTGACTTAGAAAATAAAAGATTGCAAGAGAGACAATAAGTTTAAGTCATTTATTTACTCCTGTCCTATGAAAAATTGTGCTGATATCTCCAGCGATGGCCATTTTATGATATTCAGCTGGTACCTGCATTTAGATGTAGGCTTTTCTGTGTCCCAGTGCTCAAGCGCTATTGTGTTTATAAATAGCTGGGGGCTAGGGTCTATTTCTTGGTTAGTGTGGTCTGTGTTATTGCTGCTGTAGTGTTTTCTGTTTTTAGCTGTGCTTTCGAAAGGTGCATGGAAATTATGGCTGCACTTAATTTCCCTTTTAAGTGATACTTAAGAATGTGTTTGTGTTGGCACTGCAATGATATGGACAAAATGTACTCTGACATAAAAAGAGAAAATGGTGCATTCTTTAAATTCAGATCAAGTGAAAAACACGTGTCCAACTAATTAACAGTCTTACACTTGGCTTTTCTGCTGGTTTGGGCCTGCAAGTGCAACTAAAATACAGGAGAAGTGGAGAGATGGTTTATCTCTTTCCTTATTAAATAAAATGTTCTAAAAAGTTTTCAGATAAATTTTAATCTAGGCTATAAAAAAAATCTATACTTTGCATTAAAATCTGTTTTGTTGTCAGTGAAAAATATTTTTGTTTTTTTCTGTGAACACCAAAGCTTACTGTGCTATCACGTGGATGTCAGCACATCTATTTTTCAGGGACTGATATGCCACTTTACTGGCAATTATCATAACTGCATGAGTTTTAACTCTTTGTACTGAAATACTGTGCACTGGATGTCTGTCTTGATCTGGCTTTTTGGCCAGGGATTGGCAAGGGGAGAGTTTTGAAATGAAACAATGAAGCTATTTCAAAGTATGAATCAGAGGAAAAAGCTGTCCTTGACACTATAGCAATTTTTATTTTAAAACACCTTTAAGGTTTCCATGCTTCAGAGAATAAGCTTTGCAATTTGGTAGTAAGTAGTTTTTTTAACACAGGACTTGTGCTTCTGCTGTTTTCGGGACAATTTTTCTTACCCAGGTCCAGCTTATTGTATTCACTTCATACTAAAATCCTGTGCCGGGTTGATGAACAGCAAAAACCCTGGACCCTGTTCTTAATGAGCACACCTAAACCTGAGGGAAAGAGAAGTACTGTGAATAAACACAGTACCAAAACCCCGAACTGTGAGGCATATAGCTGGTGTATGTTAATGTTGAAGTGCTTGACAGCAGCTCCCATTGTGTGAGGACTACACTTTGACAGCTTTTTTTTTTTTTTTAAAGGAGAAGTAAAACCTTATTCCTGGTGGAAAGATTATCTACCATTATGTTTCAAGCTCTTTACCCGCCTACCCTCCCACCTCTAAATTGAGTGTAAAGAAATGTGTGAGCAGAAATAAAAGAAGAAATGTAAAATGACTTGCTGAAGGCCATGCAATAATTAAGCGGCAAACTGGAATGAGATTCATGATGTTATAGCTGCAGCTTAGGATTTGCGTGGGACACCATGCCACTTCTCACTGAAGTCTATTGCAATGTGTTGTCCCATTTGATGAGTAGTTTTGAAATGCTGAGAATGGTTTCCCTAAGCAGTATTCATGAAACATTGTATACTGTACACCTCTGTAAAACACAAATCCTAAGACAGATAGTTCTTCAAATATTACTTTCTACTAGCTGGAAGATTCTTTTTTCTTTTTGCTAGTGTAGGAAGCTGGAAAAAAACTTGTGTTCAAAAGGATTTTTTTCTGTCTTCTCCTGATAAGACCAAATGGAATAAGGGTGTCTGATGTCATCTGGAGCAGTTAATTTACATAAACAATTTCTCCCTCACAAATAAATATTAACAGATGGCACCTTGTTGTGCTATCTACTCAGCTTCTAGCATCTGAGGAGAATGTACCAGTGCCTCTCCTGTCATGAAGTTTAATTATTTGTGTTATGGATATTTTACCGTGAACTTTATTCTCATCTTATTAGAAAGTGCACGTGTCCTGGTTTCAGCTGGAATAGAGTTAATTTTCTTCCTAGTAGCAGGCATAGTGCTAGGTTTTGGATTTAGTAGGAGAAGAATGCTGATAACAGACTGATGTTTTTAGTTGTTGCTAAGTACTGCCTATGCTAGTCAAGGACTTTTCAGCTTCCCATGCTCTGCCAGGTACACAAGAAACTGGGAGGGGGCACAGCCAGAAGAGTTGATCCAAACTGACCAAAGGGCTATTCCATACCATATGACGTCATGCTCAGTATATAAACTGGGGGGGGAGGTGGCCAGGGGGCAGCGATCGCTGCTTGGGAACTGTCTGGGTATTGGTCGGTGGGTGGTGAGCAATTGCACTGTGCATCACTTGTTTTGTATATTATTATTATTATAATTGTTATTATATTGTTATTGCTATCATTACTGTTATACTTTATTTCAATTATGAAACTGTTCTTATGTCAACCCAGGAGTGTTTCTCACTCTTACTCCTCCAATTCTCTCCCCCATCCCATCGGGGTAGGGGGAGTGAGCGAGCAGCTGCGTGGTGCTTAGTTCCTGGCTGGGGCTAAACCATGACTACATGAAATAGGAAAGCACTGCATGCATTCAGTTAGTATTCAAAATAACATAGTTTAATATTGGGAATTATTATTCATGTTGAAATAAAATGGAAATAGTGTTCACATATAGTCCAGACAAAAGATAAATTACACTGGATATAAATATAAATGCAAGGTCTTGGTGGCTTTTTAGTAAACAGAAACATCCTGATTAAGACCACATATAAGCTTTGCTTTTCAAATTGTTGATTTTGACAGGGTTGGTGGGTTGACACAAATTTTTCAAGTGAGAGAGAGGCTGGAGAGAAAAGGTTTGAGATCTGACAGTAAGCCAGGTTATCTTTATGTGACTTCTCTTGAGGACTTAGGCTGTGTTTTAGCTTAAAGATTAACACTTGCAGAAAATGTATCTCACTTATTTTTCTGGTCTTCTGTTTTGTTTTGACATATCTTTCAAAATAGGTGTACGAAAATAAAGCGAACTGGGGCAATGTTAGCAGTATCTGTTCGCTGCTTTCCCTGGCAGAGCTTGTATAACTCTGTGCCCGTTTAACCAGTTCTTGCAATGTCTCAGTGGTGTGTCTTCACAGTTCCATTTCACGTAGTGAATTTTCACCCAGGCTAGATGTAGGTTTGGGCAGTGGGAGGTTGTTTCTGGAAGGTCTGTCATTGCTAAAAATGAGTGTAGCATCGCAACCTGAAAGGGTCTCCTCTCTTGCTGGAGAAGGGCTCTTCCTGTCTGACTAGTGCCTGGCCAATGGTCTTCATAGGACATGGTAGTCCAACAGCTTGTAAACTATTATACTGTGACAAGACCTGCATATTAAGTGCATTTTTAAGCAGTTTCTGAGATGAGAATGGTGAGCATAGTTTTGGCTTATTTTGGCAGGGATTTGCTAGGTGGGAGTTCAGATACCCTCTGCTTCCTCACTGAGAGCTTCACCTGGATTGCAGCTTTTGTTCCTCTCTTTAACATACTTACATTTCTATATGTGTGATGCAGGCGCAGCCCAGGTTGCCTGCTTTTGGTGTGTTCGCAGTACAATTAGGACCATGCTACACCCCTACATTTGGGTGCAGTATGGGGCAATGGCCCACCTCCCCAGTTGGGGAGCCACAGGATACTCCTGGCTATTCATGTACAAACTTACTGGGTACCCTTTGCATGTCCAAAATTAGGATTACAAAGGCAAGTCTCTTTTTCAACTGTTTTCTGCTGTTCTTGGATCTAGCCACCTGGAGACCAGCAGCCCTGGGCAGCAGCTCTGCTTGCCAGTGGCACTAGTGTTTTGTCCCTGCCTGCCTAGCAGCAGTGGGAGAAAATGCCAAAATGCCTGTAACCAATGACTATTTAGTAGTGTGACTGCACGCAGGTTTGGAGCTAATGTGCAGCATGATGTACCTAACTGCTCTGGTGTGGCTTTGGTGTCTTCCCTACAAGCAGCAGTGTTCAACTGCTTGGCTCGTGCAGCTCCTTGCTTTTGGGATTCACAGTGGGGCAACTCTGCACAGAGGTAGGCTGGGGCTGGCAGGCAGCAGAGAGGGACGTCAACATATGGACCTACCCATGTAGTACAGACACATGTGAAGGTCTCATCAAAATTAAAATTGAAAAAAAATTGTGAAATTAGCAGACAGGTTTGTACCAGCCCCGGAGCATTGTGCCACTGTATGTTTCCCCAGCCTGCTTTTCCAATGTAAGTTATGGTACAGCTCAGCGTTTCCATGTCACTGGAGCCAAACTGGTGCAGGAGCTCGGTTCCCCCAGCTATGCCACCATGTTTACAAAGCTGTTCATTTAAACAGGTTGGTGAGTTGATCTGGATTAACCTTTCTCATCTCTTTCCTTTCTGGAAAAGGAAGGGGTGTGCATGTGTGCCTTTTTGTTTCTTTTTTCAATTTAACCTAGCTAGTTTCACTGGCTGTGCTTACACTATGAGCCTCAACTTGCTTGCATAAACCCAACTTGGGGATCAGGGACAAGAAGTGGGCAGAAGAAACTGGCAATCTCTTGAACTGGTTTAGTTGCCAGAGATAGTGACGTGAAAAGATTCATCTTTTGCTGCTGATGAATTCAAACAAATCCCTACTCTTTAACCCTTTTAAGTGTCTACAGCTGAATTCAAAGGGTATGTCTATGTATGCACATTTAAAAGTAAAAAGAATCATTTAAATCCACAGAAGGCACACAAAAATAATGCATAGATGTGATGATAATGTGATGATAATTGTTCTGTGTGCACTTTTACCTGTTCTTTGTATTTAACAAGCACCTACCTGGAGATTTTCATCTCCCAAGTGCTGCTTAGATTTAACACTGTGCCTCTTTCACATAGATACATGAATCTTACAGGTGGGGAAACTGAGACACAAGAGAGATTTCATAATTTGTCTGAACAAATCAATGTTGTAACAAATGTTTCTGAACCAAGCAGTAACTCATACCCTTCTGTGGAGATAAGCCCAATTCCTGTGCCAGGACCCTCTTCATTCACACGTGGGAAATGTGGGCCGTGTTTTCCCCACAGCGCCCTGAGGAGTGGTGGATAGCTCCAGCACTGAGAAAAAACTGACCTGTTCACCATCAAGGAGCATTGGAGGCTGTGTGCGTGTTGGTGGGTGTGAGCTCCTCTGTCGTGCGGTGCAGCACAGGGGTCTCTGGGAGAAGCTGCGTTACAGTGCAGCGCTTGTGTCCACATGGTGTGTGGCCAGGTCTTGGCTGCCCTCCAGGTCAATGCTGAAGCCAGTTGTGCTTGCCTGTGCAGGCAGATGTGCACATAGCAGTCTTGGGGTTTGTTGCTAAGTCTGCTTTTTAGCTGTTTGTGATATTTTGTGTCCTGTGATTGAAATTGTGATTGCAGCAAGTACAGCGGTACGTGAGCTAGCTTTAATTTAACTCACCTGGATATTAATAGCTACAAAATTGTACTCTAAGCTATAGACGTTCTCCAGGGAACCTGGCAGTTTACAGAGTATTGAAATTTATGTAGGTGTGTGTCTTTGCTGCTAACTCCACTGATGATAGCTTGAGTACAGCTACAGATGCTGCAGCTCTATCTCCAGTTGGGGAATAAACATTGCCTTAGTCTGAGCAGGGTTTTTGAGCTTTAGCAGTAATGTATGGGTTGTCCTAATTTCTGAAGTGAGGTATAGTATATTTATTCTGTATAGGGTTCTATACACCAGTAACAAGCACGGGATCTTGAGTATCTTCTGGTCATGTCTAAAGCAATTGCCTCATCAAGGGTAAAGTGTGCCATGCAGATCTGCTGCTATGTGCACTATGCTGTGCTGAACCTGAAAAAGGGGAGATCAAAGAGATGTGCCTTCACCCTGGAGCAGAGATCACAAGGTTGTGATGATATGAAATACCTGGCAAGTTCATGCCACTCACTTGGACTAATTCCTGGGAAAGTTTGTCCTTGTTCTGTGTTTAATGTTTGTGCTAGAAAAGCTATGTGTCCTTGAGAAAAAAAGCTGTCAACTATGGGCTTTTAGATATTGCCTAGACCTTTTGTGTCTTGATAGTTAAGATTTTGAGTCTGATAGACTCCCTCTTTATGGAAGAGAGCAGAGGACAGGCTTGATGTGTTAGTGATGGCTGGTGATACTAAGGGGACACTGGTATCGCAAAATTTTTGTCACTAACATTTTCATGCCCTGGGTACATGACATTGCTGGTTTTGACAGCGGCCTGGAAGTACAAATAATCAATGCCTGATTGTGATTTACCAGGATGGAAAAGGATGATGCCTTTCTCAGGCAAATAAGCATTACTTGCAAAAGCTAATAAGAGGGAATATGGTATCCCAAGAAGTACAAAAATGCTCTTAAAAAATAAACTGCATTGACCTTTGTTGGACATGTGCTTCTAGTAAGAAGAGACTGATCCCTTGGTTTGAAAAATTGGCTGTAATCCTTTTCTGTGTCTTCAAGTTTGAACCTCACTTTGCTCATCCCAGTCCTCTTTTGCCTTTTGTAAATCAAATGTCATAGCCAAATAATGAAAAGCAAAGGTCCAGATATTCTAAGCCAACTGTTCCTCCTTTCTTACATAGCATGTTTTTTCTCCAATTTTTAGACTTTTTACTTATGATACAGTTGTCCAACACCAAATTTCTAGCATGTAGAAAGGAAGAAAAAGTAAACATAAAATCTGAAGTTGTAGATGTCAAAGACCATGCCTATAGAAGCATTTCTGGGCCCAGATGAATATCTTTCATTTCTACATTTTCAAGGTAAGTGAATTGGTAAAAACAATAATAATTTCAGAGTATAAGCAATACACTTAAAGTATTTGTGTGGCAAACTACGGCAGAACTTACTCAAGTAGAAAAGCAGTTGGCATACAAACTTTTTTTGTGGTAAATAGGACACATCGCTCCAGAAATCAGAGAAGCAGTCAGCAGATCCATGCTCCCCGTGCTAAGGTCATTTCTCCTCCTAGGAAAGGAACCACCAAACCTCCCTGCTTTATTTTCTCAATGTCTGAGGTAAATGGAAGAGGATACCTCTGAAATGATCATCTCTACTCTGTGCTGTGCACCGTGCTGCACTTCCCACAAGACCGAGTAGGAAGAGGGAGCCAGGGACAGGGTAATGGTCACAGCCGTGAGGGAGCTGACTGAGAACACGATCCAGATTTCTGTTCAGAGCACATGAATATGGAAATAGGATGTAATGAATGAAGCAGACTGTTTGCAGGGTCTATAAAACAACGCAGCAGAAGGATCTCTTTTTATTACTGTGGAATACCTCTACTGGTAAAATTTAGCACAAGAAATTCAAGCTGAGAGCCCAAGCTAGTTTTCCTAAATGAGAACACATGATACTACTAACTAGATAACTAAATACATATATACATAGCTGTGGACATAAAATTACTTTTTTTTAAAATATTTGCTGGAGTCAGTTGTTTCTTTAATGTGCTTTCCTCTGCCATCTCCATCTGATGCCATCTGTTGCCTGTTTTTGTGTGTGAGGTTGATTTTTGAAACACTTCAGGCAGTTATGCATATACATATGCAGAATAATAGAGCAAAATAAAGTTATTGCCTTTTGCTGTTGGTAAAACTGTATTCTGTCAGTGTTATTGTATTTGCTCAAACAAATCTAATCCTTCTGTTACAGTCAAGAGGGTTGTGGGAGAAGAAGCTTAATGAGTATTTTCCTCCTATTAAGCAGTATGTGGAATCTCAGTAGTTCCCACTTAGGGTAACCCTGTGTCTCCTTTTATACTGCATCAGTAACTCTTTCTAGCTAAGTGTTTTAGGAAGAGAAGCCCATGGGCTGGAATAAACTCAACATTAAAAATACATGTGCTATTGATGGATTAAAGCTAAAAGGAGATGAGTTTTAAATTAGTCTAATTGCAAATTGTGGAAGCACTAGAACTCCCTCTTTCATATGGATATGACCCCCTTTTCATGAAGCCCCATATTGTCATGAAAAACATTGTTATCAGGAATGGGTGCTTAAGCTGTTTTGAGGGTAAGTGACATTGGGCCCAAAGAATTGTCTGTAATGTTTGCTGAAAAATAATTGAATTTTCTCACTATGCTTGTCTTCTTAGCCCTTTTTTTTTTTCTTAATGTTGGGGAGCAGGGACCAAAAGCAGCAGTAAGTTAACACTAAGAAGTCACTAGTCAACTTCGTGGCTGGAAGATCAAGATCTTACTGCAGCTGATATATGCAAACCTCGCCAAGCCTACTTTAAAAAGTCCTCGTAGTTGTTTAAATGTTCCTTTTTTTCCCCTCTTTTTTTTCCTTCATTGCCTAACAGAGTGAAACATTTTGTTTGTATCCTAACAGTCCACCTTTGGATGCTGTTTCCTCATGTAATAAGTATGGGCACCCTAAATTAATAAACTAGCTTTAACATGATTATTTTCATAAGGAAAATCAATCAGTTACAAGGTCTTTGGAAGAAAACCAATGACTACCACTTTTACCAGGGCATTAACCTTACTTTTTAATGTGAAAAACTACTCTTAAGTTTATTGCCAATATTTATCCATTTCTTTGCATAACATTAGTTTCTGTTTGTCTGTGGCCTTTCTAAAATGGCCTGAGTTGACTCTTACACTGTTCACTTTTAGACCTTTGCTTATAATTGCCTGTTCTGCCCTCCCAGCCCCACCCCCTCTCCCCCGTCATCTCCTCCTCTTTAAACTCTGTGACTAATTACTGCAATTTTATGTGTACTTCTCCTTGGACTCTTGCTTTTCATTACAAATATGAGTCTCTCACTGAAATTGGCAGCCTGTGACTGAGTGTTCTTAATGAACAGTAAATGCTACTGGAGGTCTTTCAGTTTCTTTCAGACTGGAGCTGATGAAGACCTGCAACTCCCATCTTTCTCAGCTGGTGCAAGTCCTCAGTTGATCTCTTAGGGGATATGTGTTCTACATAAAAACCTACAAACGTTTAACCCACAGCACGCACAGCCTACCTGTGTGTTTGTCATCATTAGTCTCCTTCATGCATGTGCTCCTGCAGCAAGGGCAGGCTTGCAGAAGGTTATAGTGGCCAATGAAAAACCCAATAGAATCATAGAATCATAGAATGCTTTGGATTGGAAGGAACCTTTAGACGTCATCTAGCCCAACCCCCCTGCAGTGAGCAGGGACAGCTTTCACCAGATCAGGGTGCTCAGAGCTCTGTCCAACCTGACCTTGAATGTTTCCAGGGATGGGGTCTCCACGACCTCTTTGGGCAACCTGTTCCAGTGCTTCACCACCCTCAGCGTAAAAAATTTCTTCCTTATGTCTAGTCTAAATCTATTCTTCTTTAGTTTAAATCCATTATTCCTTGTCCTGTCACAACAGGCCTTGCTAAAAAGATTGTCCCCATCCTTCCTATGGGCCCCCTTTAAGTACTGAAAGTCCACAATAAGGTCTCCCTGGAGCCTTCTCTTCTCCATGCTGAACAACCCCAACTCTCTCAGCCTGTCCTCATAGGAGAGGTGTTCCAGCCCTCGGATCATTTTTGTGGCCTTCCTCTGGACCTACTCCAACAGGTCCATGTCCTTCTTGTGCAGAGGGCTCCAGATCTGGACACAGTATTCCAGGTGGGGTCTCACCAGAGCAGAGTAGAGGGGCAGAATCACCTCCCTCGACCTGCTGGCCACGCTGCTTTTGATGCAGCCCAGGATACGGTTGGCTTTCTGGGCTGCAAGTACACATCATTGGCTCATGTCCAGCTTTTCCTACACCAGTACCTCCAAGTCCTTCTCCACAGGGTGGCTCTCAATCCCTTCATCCCCCAGCCTGTATTGATATTGGGAGTTGCCCCATCCCAGGTGCGGTACCTTGCACTTGGCCTTGTTGAACCTCATGAGGTTCACACAGACCCACCTCTCCAGCTTGTCCAGGTCCCTTTGGATGACATCTTGTCCTTCTGGCATGTCAACCACACCACTCAGCTTGGTGTCGTCTGCAATAGTCAGCTTGCAGTCTCAGGTTGGAGTTTAACAACTGCGTCTGGAAAACTCAGTCATGTGCAAGAGTGGTTACTGTGAGGTCTGGGTAGCCTCATGTGCTATTGATGCAGAGAGCCATTGGTCTCCATGTATGCATGTTGCCATCTGTGGTGTTTGGGTGCCCGAAGGGTCATATTCTTGTCACAGCCTAGTGAAATCTGGAATGGGTGCTGCTGCATTACTGATGCAAAGCTGAGTCCAAAGTTAGGCAAAAATGCCTTTCCCAAAGTCTTGAGCTGTGGTCACCTGGATTTCAGTGTGGTGTCTCATGGATTGCCACTGTATCTCCAACACCATGCCATGTTACATCTTGAAAGAAAACTAAGGGGAGGAATAATTAAAAAAAAAGGCTAGATTTCTCAAATTATTTAGTAAGGTAATGCTGGAACCAAAGAAACAAACTGAGGCATACTTCCTTTCCAGATGGATTGGAGAGCCCAGGGTGGGTGTTACTGTGGGTGTGACTGAATGTGACTGAGTGGGTTGCTCTTTTTTAAAAATTGCTTTCATTAATTGCTTGGGCTTTTCAGTTCAGACCAAGGACCTGTTATCTTTTGTGTCCATTTGCATATGTGCTTCCAGGATTTTCTCCTAAACTTGAGCTGCCTTTTCTGGAGCTGTCCTGTGTCACCAGTACGAGTTGTTTGAATGGAAAACAGAGGATTGGCTCAAGCCTTTTATTTTTGCTAGCTCTCTGTTTAGGGCTTGCCACAGTCACAAAGGCACTGGCCATGTTGCTGTATTTAAAGAAGGGTTAACATTTGGGTTGTGTAGCACCAGGAAATATGAAATATGTGCCTTTAGCCCACAGCCCCAATGCCAGAACTGTGCAGATTGTCTGGGCAGAGAAGCATAGGATGCAACTTGCAGCCACCACTGCATCGTGTAAGAGGGAGTTAACTGGAAAACATGAACAGATGCATAAAGCTGGATGAGGAAATTGGGGAAGGGTTCCTTGCTAAGGAACCCTTTCTCTGAGGTCATTGCAGAAGAGGAACTGTGTCATTCCCATGTGCAGTTACTTCCGCTTTAAGTAAAGCAAGTAATTTTGCTTCTTTGTAAGATTTCACTCCTTTTGAAATACATTACATTTCCACATCCCTTTCTTTTTCAGATGAGTCTTTGTGAAGGAGTTTCTGTTGAATGCAGCTGAAGCAAACACAGCCTGGTACCATCACACAAAAACCCAAAAGCCCCATTATGACTATTGCTAGAGGTAGTTCATTTGCCTTGAAGAGGAGGTGGAGAGAAAGAGGCAGAAAAATTACTATCTATTTCAGTTTTCATTGTTTTTCTTCAGTCTCAGGGAAAGGGAAAAACCCAGCAGCAACCTTTTTTCTTTGTATTCTTGCCCATGTTACATTAAGTTCAGATTCTTTGTTTTAAACAAGAAACAAACAGTCAAATTTAAGCTGTTATTGCATCAAAGACCTGGCTAGTTGACAATTTATTTATTAATAAGCAGTATTTATTTTAATTATGACCCAAGTCCTAACTGTCTATGCCACACTACTAATTACTATTCTGGTTTATAGCTGTGGTAAATTTCACAAAGGAATTTTAATTAAAAAGATGTTTGAACAGTGAGTATGTTTGCTTGTTATTTCAGATAACTAACACTGCAACGCTGCCTGATGATGTTTATTAGTCTATTATTTGAGAAAGATGGTCCCACTGGAACTTTGGGGTTTCAGCTCCTCAGGTGCAAAGTCAAGTTAATTGCAGACTTTCAGGCTCAGGACAATGAGATGACAGTGGTAGCAGCACAAATATTTATGTTCTAGTGAATAATAATATCTTCCTGACCATTCAAGACTTGGCATGCTTGAGAAGTACAAGTTTCAGATTTTACTTAATAGATTTTTTTTAAAATAAGTGATAAGATCAGCTAGAGTTACTGCTGTATGAAAAACTTACAGGAACCCCCTTTTAGAAGGGAAAATAAAACAGGAGCAATGTAGATAAAATGATTCACTAAGGGATAGATGATGACAGCTGAGTGCAAACTACCACCAGCCAAGGCAAGATGAGCTTTCTAGAAAAGACATGGAACAAGGACCAAGGTCTGGGGAATTTTGCTTTTTCTCACTTTCTTTGCATTGTAATATCGCACATAGAAATAACTAACACAAAGAGGAGAATGGAACAGTATAGAACTGCTCATTATCCCTGTATTTACTAATGATTTTTCTTTCTCTCTCTCCCTCTCCAAGGCTGCTCCAACTCTCTACCTTTCATGGGGGACATCCACCTCTTCCAGGACAGCCCAAGGACAACTCGCTCAGCAGGCTGGGCCATGCTGGTCACTGGCTGTGGCTAGGATCCCTCCCATCTGAGGAATGATTGTCCATGTCTGTATCCACCTGTGAATGAAGTGGTAAGTGAGAGGTGAGTCGGTGCTGTGGACACAAGGAAACATTTCTGAGACATATGGGGTAGTTCTGGTCTTGGCTCTGTGGTTAGAAACCACAGTCTTGCAGCACTACTCTTTAGTGGGTTTAATCTGCTCCCAGCATCAGTGGTTGTTCAGCTATTCCATCTGCCCCGGCACTGGGGATAGTCCCAATATTGTAAATAAGATTATATTATTTACAAGAATCCTAGCACACTGCTTTGTCCAGCTCAGACACACATGTGGAGGCTGCTTAGGGCTTGGTGGAGTAGGTAGGTGGTTCCAAGAGTCTGCACACAGACGGCTGTGTGACGAGTAGGGCAATGGAGCTGCACCGCTCCTGGAGGACAGCAGAGCGAGTGGCAGTGTGGTGTGAGGGAATGACTCCTGGGACATCTGGGGGAGGATGGCTATGAGGAAGGTCTCTTTGGTGCTGTATCTGCTCAGTGCTCTAGCCCCACTGCCAGGCGCAAGATGGCAGCTCCTTGAGTATGCCTGTATGTGCCAGAGGCTGGCCATGGACATGGGGAGCCGCACCGCGCTCTGCACCGTGGGCTGGACCTGCCCTGGGGTTTATGGCAGAAGAATGTGGCAGTGTGGGCAGAGACCAGTGTCATTTCCTGTGTTTTCACGTTGCACCAAGCTCCATTAAATCTATTTTCCTGTGGGGCCTCTGGGGGTTGCTGCTCTCTTTTAATGCTCCTATCAAGAGCTTGGGCTGCAGGCTCAGGCGAAATATCTCAGGTAGGTATTTTGGAATTTTTTGAATGGACAGTTTAGAAAAAAACTTTCTCCTAAGAGTGCCTTTCCCCTTCACCTTTTAAAGCTAGAGGAAGCCAGGTTCACTTAACCAGAGCTAGTCACAGAAGAAATACTTATGTTAATAAAGTAATTATTTTACATATACATCTAGTTATGCATTCAGATGATGACACATTTGCAGTGTCAGGCTTCTTGGAGGTGGCTGCCTTTGTCTATAAAAGAGGACAGACTGAAATAAGAGTTTGTTTCCCACATACGTTTAGAATCGTAGAGATGTCTGAAGTCCTTCTAAATTGTGGGTGCTGGCCTCTCTGAGATAACAGGGGATAAAAAATGCTGCCTGAATTGTACAGTGCTGCAAAATGCTGAAGATGGAATGGAGGAAAACTTACAGTTATTCTTTGCTTTCATTATATTTAGTAGCCTTTTTTAAGGGAAATGAGAAATTCACTAAGCAGGGGCAATTGTTTGGTGCTCTGAAAATCTTTAAATTAGACTTGCTTTAGCAGACTCTTTTTCTTGGATTGAAAGAAGAGCTGGACTCTACTGGGAAACTACATAGCTCTGTCTTCTGGGGTAAAAGAGGAGGGGTGCTGAGAACTAGGGGAAATTCTCAAAGGTGGGAGGAGATTCTTTCCATAGCTTACCTGGAGGAAAAAAAAGATGGTTTCAAAGAAAAACAGTGAGTAGATTTACCTCTTATTTTTCTTTTTACTAGAACTGGAAATCTTCAGATTTGTTGAGGGACTACTGATGACAGTTTCTTCTCAGGGCACTCCAAGACACTTTTATAGCAAGTTCATAAAATGCTACAAGAAAGTACTGTATTGGTCCAATCCAATTTTCCTTTGTGATCTCTCCTACAAGCTGTTTATTTTTTTTTTATTTCCTTTGAGGCTGTCTTTCTAGATATCTTTACTGGAGTAAGTTTTTATGGTTTCCTGGGCTGGAGGCAGGCTGCACACTGTTTCACCACAAATAATGAGCTTTACCAGCTGCAAGGCAGATCCCTTGAGGATGTGTAAATGTTAACCCTTCCCAGAGCATCTGAGGACAGTTTGTTTTGGGTTTGTGGTTTATTCCCCCCCGCCTGCCCCCACCCCCCTTAACATTTCTACTTTTACCCTGGTTGAAGGAGCCATTCTTCCTCTGAGCTGATTTTGGAAAGTACTGGTCTGTCCTGAAGTCCCAGTTCATTAGCAAAATGTGAATTTGGTGTTATGTGGAGAGGAAAACCCTGTTGTTGCATGGCCATCTGGACTGGAGACGATATACAGAGAATGCGTTAAACCTGATACATGCATAGGAGAGAGGGTAGATGTGAGGAAGGAGTGAGTGGGGTGCAGCTTTCCACTACAAGAAGTCTCCCAACTCATCTGAGAGAACAGCAAGTGTATGGTTGCTCTTGTCTGTTCTCTAAGGGCCTGGATGGGTATAACCTCTGTGGCTGGATAGGAGCATTTGTTTTGGGTTTAATATTGATTGCCTTTACACTAGTTTGAAATCCAGCAAAGCCTATTAGTGGCTGACACAGAACCCTCTCCTTCATGCCTGGTGGTCTGCATAAAATAGTCCCCCCTCCCACTTCTTGTTTTAGTGCAGTTATTTCATCAGCAGCACCATTAGGAAAAAGCATCACCACAGCTGATATTGACTGGCCTCTGTGTTGCCTATCTCATGGGGTGCCTGTAAGCCATGCTGTCTTCACATGACTGAGGGCAGAGCAGGCAGTCACACTTACCCTGGACCCTTGTCCACTGATGCAGTCACTCCTTCATAGAAAGCCACTAGGTTGGTCAAGCAGGACTTGCCCTTGGTGAAGCCCTGCTGGCTGTCTTGAATCACCTCCCTGTCCTCCATGTGCTTGAGTACAGCTTCTAGGAGGATCTGTGCCATGATCTTCCCAGGCACAGAGGTGAGGCTGACAGGTCAATAGTTCCCAGGGTCCTCCTTTCTTCCCTTTTTAAAAATGGGCACAACATTCCCCTTCTTCCAGTCAGCAGGGACTTCACCTGACTGCCATGACTTTTCAAATGTCATGGAGAGTGGCTTGACAACTACGTCAGCCAATTGCCTCAGGACTCTGGGATGCATCTCATCAGGTCCCATAGACTTGTGTACATTGAGGTTCCTCAGGTGGTCTGGAACCTGATCTTCCCTTACAGTGGGAGGGGCTTTATCCCCCTGGTCCCCATCTTGTGGTCCATCGATTTGGGAGGGGTGAGGAGAGAGGTTGCTGGTGAAGACAGAGGCAAAGAAATTGCTGAGTACCTCCGCTTTCTCCTCGTCTGTTGATACTAGGTCACCGTTCTTGTTCATCGGGGGGGTACGCTTTCTTTAACCTTCTTTTTCTGTTTGACATACCTGTAGAAGCCCTTCTTGTTATTCTTGACATCCCTTGCCAAATTCAGCTCCAGCTGTGCCTTGGCCTTCCTGACCCCCTCCCTACACAACTGGGCGACTTCCCTGTACTCTTCCCAGGACACCCGTCCCTGCTTCCACTGCTTGTGCAGTTTGCTCTTACTCTTTCATTTGACCAGCAGGTCTTGACTCAGCCATGCTGGTCTCTTCCCTTCCTTGCCTGATTTCTTACACTTGGTGACTGATAGCTCTTGTGCTCTATGGAAGGTGTCCCTAAAGATCTGCCAACTCCATTCCATTCCCCTGTCCCTGAGGACCATTTCCCAGGGGGTCCTCCTGACTAACTCCTTGAAGAGCTGGAATTTTGCTTTCCTAAAGTTTAGGGTCCTGACTGTACTCCTCACTTTTCCCATGTCCCTCAGGAGTGCGAACTCCACCAGCGCATGATCACTGCAGTTCAGGCTGCCTCCAGTCTTGACATCACCGATGAGCTCACTTGCATTGGTGACCATGAGGTCCAGTATTGCATCCCCTGGGGTAGATGTGTCTATTTCCTGGCTTAGGAAGTTATCCTCAATGCATTCCAGGAATCTCCTGGATTGCCTATAGCTCACCGTGTTGCTTTTCCAGCAAATGTTGGTGTGGTTGAAGTCCCCCAGCAGGACAAGAGTCTGCAAGCGTGAAGGCTCCCGGAGCTGGAGGAAGAAGGCTTCATCAGCAGGCTCCCCTTGATCAGGCGGCCTGTAGTAGACACCAACCACAAGGTTCCATTTGTTGTCTCAGTCTCTAGTTCTTACTGTCGTGGTTTAGCCCCAGCCAGGAACTAAGCACCACACAGTCGCTCGCTCACTCCCCCTGCCCTGATTGGATGGGGGAGAGAATCGGAGGAGTAAGAGTGAGAAACACTCCTGGGTTGAGATAAGAACAGTTTAATAATTGAAACAAAGTAAAACATAATGATAATAATAACAATATAATAACAATAATAATAATATACAAAGCAAGTGATGCACAATGCAATTGCTCACCACCTGCCGACCGATACCCAGACAGTTCCTGAGCAGTGAACACTGCCCCCAGCCAACCCCCCCCCCCACCCCCCCCAGTTTATATACTGAGCATGATGTCACATGGTATGGAATAGCCCTTTGGTCAGTTTGGATCAACTATTCTGGCTGTGCCCCCTCCCAGTTTCTTGTGCAGCTGGCAGAGCATGGGAAGCTGAAAAGTCCTTGACTAGCATAAGCAGTACTTAGCAACAACTGAAACATCAGTGTGTTATCAACATTCTTCTCATACTAAATCCAAAACCTAGCACTATGCCTGCTACTAGGAAGAAAATTAACTCTATTCCAGCTGAAACCAGGACACTTACCCATAAGCTTTCAACCTGCTCATGGCTATTCTTCAGAGACAGCTCTTCACACTCTATACATTTCTTGACGTAGAGTTCAACCCCTCTGCCCCTCCTTCCTTGCCTGTCGCTTCTGAACATCCTGTAGCCATCGATAGCTGTGCTCCAGTCATGGGATTCATCCCACCAAGTTTCAGTTACGGCAATCAGGTCGTAGCTTTCTAGTAGCACAGTAGCTTCCAACTCCTCCTGTTTGTTCCCCATGCTGTGTGCATTCATGTAGAGACATTTCATCTGGGCTGTTGGCCGTGTTGCCTTCTAAGTGGAACATCCCTTGTTTCCCTTGAGGTGTTTCACAGAGGTTTCCTTGTTAACTCCTACTACCTCAGGAGCCCCCAGCTCATCTCTGCAAGACTTCGACTGCGCTGCAGCATCCTCAGCATGCCTTTGGGCAACAGGTTCAGGGTTCATACTAGCACCCCATCCCTCTAACCATTGTGTACCATCCCACAGCTTGTCACAGGCAAGCCTGGTATGTTCACCCTCCCCCTTCACATCTAGTTTAAAGCCCTGTCAACGAGCCCTGCAAGCTCCTGAGCAAAGACTATCTTTCCCCTTTGAGAAAGGTGGTTCCCATTTGACGCCAGCAAGCCTGGTGCATGTAGGCCGTCCCATTGTCAAAAAAACCAAAGTTGTGATGGTGGCACCAGCCACAGAGCCATGTATTAAGGGACTGGGTCTGCCTGTCCATTCCCATTCAACTAAATTTTGTTAAATAAAAGAATGAGCACTTATAACAGCTGAGAATAGGTGACAGCATTCCCTTTTGCTTGCACTGATGATTGCAGTTAGAATCATAGAATCACAGAATTGTTTAGTTTGGAAAAGATCATTGAGCCCAACCATTAACCTAACACTGCCAAGTCCACCACTAAACCATGGCACTAAGTGCCACATCTATACGTCTTTTAAATACCTCCAGGGATGGGGACTCAACCGCTTCCCTGGGCAGTCTGTTCCAATGCTTGACAAGCCTTTCAGTGAAGAAATTTTTCCTAATATCCAATCTAAACCTCCCCTGGCACAACTTGAGGCCATTTCCTCTTGTCCTGTCACTTGTTACTTGGGAGAAGAGACCAACACCCACCTCACTACAACCTCCCTTCAGGTAGTTGTAGAGAGTAATAAGGTCTCCCCTCAGCCTCCTTTTCTCCAGACTAAACAGCCCCAGTTCCCTCAGCCACTCCTCATAAGGCCTGTGCTCCAGACCCTTCACCAGCTTTGTTGCCCTTCTCTGAACACGCTCCAGCACCTCAATGTCTTCTTGTACTGAGGGGCCCAAAACTGAACACAGTATTCGAGGTGGGGCCTCACCAGTGCTGAGTACAGGGGGATATTCACTTCCCTAGTTCTGGATAATGTTTTACATTAGTCATTGCTATCTTTTAGAAAAAGTTGGTATTAACTGTTTTTTATTTCCAAGTTCCATAATCCTTTTAATGAGCCTTGGGGAGGTACAGAAGCAAATTTGTTCACACTTTGCAGAATGGAGTTTCTGTGCCCAGTGAAAATATAGAGTGGTCTGGGAAATATTGATACAGGAAAATTTCCATTTTCATAAGAAACCTGGACCAAGTGAAAAATGAAACCTCTCCTCTGGGCATCATCCTAAAAATTTCCTGTACATATGCAAGAGGCAGATGTCTTTTCTTCTAGATAAATGGCTAAGGAATTCCTGGGTTTTTTTTGTTTTTGTGTTTTTGTGAGTGTTTTTTGTTGTTGTTTTTTTTTGTTTTGTTTTGTTTTTTTAAAAAAAGCATGTACCTTGCCAGTACTTGGCAACGTACTTTGTCATTTAACAAAGCTGGACCCTCCTTGGCTGTATAGTGCTGGTCATTATGGCTGTGATCAGCAAGGACAGTCAACAATACAGGACATGTTGGTCTCTGTTGATCATTGCTGTATATGGGTCAAAGCCCTTGGGTTTTTTTGGTTTTTTTTTTTAATCTTATGCTGTCTGAGTTCGTTCATGCTTGATTACTCTTCTTCATTTTGACCTATAGCCTGGAAAAATGACAATAAAAAGAAAAAACCCTCAAGCAAATCACCAATAAAAAGCAAATCATCAATAAAGTGCAATCTTCATTTTTTTTTTTTTTAAAAAGAAAATCTATGGAAAGGCAAGTGTGCCTGCATGACCTTGGACAACTATCAATACATCTTGCTTGGGTAGCTGTCAGCTGTATTTCTTTCACTCCAGACAAGCATTAGACTGCAAGCTGAAATGGTTCAGAGGTTCTTTCCATCATGTGTGGATTTACCCCTCCTTTTATTAAATATTCCAACTGCTTTGTGTTGATATACAGGGGTGAGGGGAGAGATGGCCTCTTGCCTGCTGGGTGGACAGAGGTTGTGGGGGGTGCCTGGGGCTGACCTCTGCAGCTCTCTGAGCCCCTCTGCTCTGAGTCAGGGCTGCAGGAGTGAGAGGGCAGGCATGACCCGGAATACAGTTTTCACATAGAATTCTAATTCCTGTCTATTTAACAAAAAAAGAGAAGCTTCATATGATAAGCGCATGTGAGCAGCCAGCCCTCTGCATCTCTAAGGGCTGCTGCTGGTGGCACCTCTCTGCCTGAAGAAGATCAGGCAGAAATGTGCAGGCTGCTGATGTTGGCAGTGTGTGTGTGCACGTGTAAGTGTTTGTGTGTGTCCCCTACTGAGGCACTCACTGCCCAGCATTACCAACTGCCTGTGCTTTCTTCTCCTCTCAAGACCTGTTTGTCAGTGACCCCTCTCTCCTTTCATGAATATTACATTGTCCTAGAATCATAGAATCATAGAATCGTTTAGGTTGGAAAAGACCTTTAAGATCATCCAGTCCAACCATTAACCTACACTACCAAGTCCATACTAAACCAATTAAGGGTAGACTAGACTAAACCATGTCCCAAAGTGCCACATCTACCCATTTTTTGAACACTTCCAGGGATGGTGACTCCACCACCTCTCTGGGCAGCCTGTTCCAATGCTTGACTACCCTTCCCATCAAGAAATTTTTCCTAATTTCCAACATAAACCTCCCCTGGCGCAGCTTGAGCCCATTTCCTCTCGTCTTATCGCTAACTACATGGGAGAAGAGACCAACACCCACCTCACTACAACCTCCTTTCAGGTAGTTGTAGAGAGCGATAAGGTCTCCCCTCAGCCTCCTCTTCTCCAGGCTGAACAACCCCAGTTCCCTCAGCCACTCCTCACAAGGCCTGTGCTCCAGACCCTTCACCAGCTTTGTTGCCCTTCTCTGGACATGCTCCAGCACCTCAATGTCTTTCTTGTACTGAGGGGCCCAAAACTGGACACAGTATTCCAGGTGCGGCCTCACCAGTGCCGAGTACAGGGGAACAATCACCTCCCTGCTCCTGCTGGCCACACTATTCCTGATACAAATAAAAATATTCCTGATACAAAATTGTCCTGGGGCAATATGGTGTTATGCAGAGAGGAGAGCGCAGTTTTGAAAGGTCCATTTAGGTGGTTGAATTCAGTCAGACATGTTGGCATGATGCTTTTGGGCTGGTTTAGCCTACTTTTAATACCTGAGCTCTATCAAAGCTTGCCTGGATATTTTTGCACAGTGCTGTTTTCTGCTGTGTGGACTTACTTTGCACTGACAAGCACAAGGGCATTTTGTTAAAGAGCAACAAGAAATGTTTATCCCCGCAGGACTGTGCCTGTGTGAGAGAGATGAATATGAACCACACACAGACATTTGAGAGCATGCTTCAGCTTTACATTTGATATGGGGCCATGTGGCATGAGGGCAGTGGGTACTGCTGTCCCTGGGATGCCCTTGTGGGTGGGTACCAGCTCTGCAGCATGAGCCTCAGGCGAAGGAGTGCAGTGCACACTGCTAACACACTTGTGCTCTAGGGGGGCAAGAAGCCACCTGGTGGTTTTCACCGTCTCCCTCTCTGTTTGTAAGCACTTGTCGCCGTCTCTACCTGCCCTGGGAAACAGGATGTAATCCTGCCTGCATGTCCAGGCATACACCTTTGCTGAAGTACTTCCCCTCTCAAAAAAATTTTGAGACATGTAGTGCCTCTTTAGATTTCCGCAGGAGTGTTGTGGGGAGGAAGATGGTCACTGGGGTGGAAGTGTGTCCCCTATGTACTAGCTGTAGGAATAGTGAGAGGTCTCTGAATATGTGTGTGAACTTCAAAATATTGGAAAAAAAACCTGCAGTGCACCTAGGTTTCAAAGTAAATTCTTCTGATAGTATTAGACTGACTTGTGACTGAGCACAGCTGAAAGGGCTCACCCCTACTGCTGGCAACAGAGCTTTTGCAACTGCAACTTTAACTGAACCAGCCTCCTGATGGAGCTGAACACTCATTTCTAGCCCTTGGTCAACTTAGCCAACAAAGGAGCAAGGGCTGAGGGTAAAGACATCCTCTCTGGAGACAGCACTGTCTTAGAGAGGCTTGTGCTGCCCATAGAATAGCATTGCAGACTTTCCTTGTTGATTTCTCTTTGCTGGAGCAGTAATGAAATCTCAACTTGGCTGGTGTTACACCAGGCAGAAAGAGACCCAGCAGCTGCTTGGTGCTTCTTGTAGTTCTGTTTCATCATTCCCAAGGGTCCAATATTGTATGCAAGCAGCATTAGTAACTTGTACCTGTTTGTCTGTCTCCACCTCTCTGTGACTAGAATCAAAGAGTGGGGACCGAGTGGGAGAGCCACAGACAGCCATCATTGCATCGCACCAACTTCAAGCCAAGTCACACAGTCAGGAAACAGCTTCTGCTTGTTGGAGGGTCACTCTCATTGAAACAATATAATATCTAGGGTAGTGCCTTTTCTGGTGGAGAAAAATTATGTTTTAACCCAGCATAGTTGTTATGCTGCCCAAGAAACTTCTCTGTCCTCTTGCTTATGGTATTAAGTAAAAACACACATGGGTCTGGGCTGGTGCCCCATCACTGTTGAAGGACTGGGGTTGTGCTCTGCATTGCTCAGGCCACAGCACTGCTTTAAACAGTGAGCAGCACAAATTAAGATGGGATGAGCATGGCAATGAGCACAGAGGAGAAAACTTGCTGAAGTAAGGCTCTGCTGTCTAAAGGTTAGCCAATGCTGTATCCTCTGGAAAATGCTGTCTTTTCCTTTAGTCTTTTTGCAAGTTTGTGACACTGAGATAAATGTCTTATCATCTGCCTCCTGCCCCCTCCTCCAGTAAGGTAAAGCTACCTTTACTTTCAAAGCTGGTCAAATTGATACATACCAAATAAAACCATGATAGTTTGCTCTCAGCTTGTACTTGCATTTGCAAACTTATACTTCTGTTTCAGATAGCAAAAGGAGCTTGTCTAGTCTTTGAGCTGTACAACTTAGTGCAACAGAAGTTACCACCAGTACTGCAATGCTTTACTGAGAACCTCATTCACCTGAATTCCACAGGGGCTGAGCCTTGTTCTCTCTTCTTTTTGGTCACAGCTAAAGTAAGTCCTTCATTTGAGTAATCTACATTGAAATGGAAAGAAACAAGTCAAGCACAACCTGCTGCAAACCACTTAACTCTATTGGCAGTTTGAAATGACGGGGCCACAGCCCTTTGAGTTCCTGTGCTTGGTGCCTGGCAGCAATGCATTGACAGCCTGAATAATTGCTATGAGCCTTGAATGTTTTTTTAGAAAAATCCACTGTAACTGAATTGACTTTGGTTTGATGTGTTAAACTACTTGCTGCCCTGCTGTGGTTCACGGGGCCCTGGTGGGATTTCTGAGAGCTGACTAATAAAATATAGAGTCGATGAGATGATAGGTTTGCATGTATGTGGGGGTGTGTATATAAACACATTTAATCACAAAGAGGGAAGAAAAAAGTGACAGAGAGGATAGTTTTTCATTCTCTACCGTGTGGCCATAGTATGTATTGTGTATCACACATACTGTCTGGCACCTGAGGAGAACAGCAAAGATGACAGCTGTTTTAGGACCTTGGCTGCAGAGCCCAGGCCTCTGTTCTGACCAGGGCTCTGTTCCAGCCTGTGGGCTCACAGCTGCCTGGGTGTCAGAAAACTGCAGCCGGTAGCTAAAATGTCACAGTAATGGGATCGACCTACAAGATGCTCTTTCCTAAGGTGTCCAAGATTGCATCTGCACAGTCAAACATTACACCAACTCTGGTTTGGAAGCTGTCTGCCACACTGGCATAGCATTGGATCTGAGCCAGCAAGTTGCTCCATGGGGCTGTTTTCTAATGGGGTGTGCTGCATTTTGATGACTGGGGCTGGCTTATGTTTGTCTTTCCAGCAAACAGTAGAGAGGCATTCAGATCTGTCTGCACTTGTTGGAGTAGATGGACATGCCCGAAGGCTGTGACTGAGCAGGAGACTGCCTTTTCCCTATAAGTCTTGCTCTGTCAGATTAAAAAAATTTCCTTTCTCACATGGAGCTCTGCTTTATTCTTCTTTTAGCTTAAGATAAAATCTGGTTTTGGAGTAGGCTAGCTGAGAGTCCCTCCAGCTGTACAGCCAGTTCCTCTGCCTGATCCCCTCTTCATGTCCTGTTCTAGTCTGTAAATGAAATTACAGTATACCGAACACTACACTAACACAAGGCTCCCTAAGTAAGTAAAGCTGGAGTAATGCTTACCTCTGTCTAAATGGTACATGGGTTGTGAGGCAGCTCTTGTAAGAGCCATGTTGCTGGTTTCAGTTTCAATGAATCCACAGGGCTCTTTTTAATTCCTATTTCATAACATTTCTCCTTCCCCAGAGTCTCAGCAGCTCAGCTCCAGGAGGGCTGACTGGGCGTGATCTGCCATATAGGCTGCCTGCAAAGTGGGAGCTGCTAAATAACCTACATAAGGCTTTTGACAGATTTCTTATATTAAATTTCAGGGATATCTTAAAATAGGGATCAATGGCTTTAAAGCTGTAGGGTGATGTAGTGTGTGGCCTGGATGTGGTGTTGGAATTCACATGCTGGATGAGTCCTCCGGTGTTGGTAAAGACTGGAGGCCAATGATGAATACAACCACTCCATGACCTTAGGGGAAACGTTTCCAGGCAGCTTCTGAAATGTCTGCTCCAATATCCAGCTGCTAAAAGGTATCCTTGGGCCTGGCTGCCCTGTGTGCATATCCAAACACAAAACCATGTCTCCTCTCTGTTGCTTTTCTCAGTTTCTTAGAGCTGAGCAAACTTCAAGGCTGCAGTTGACAACTTGTGACTTATTTCCTTTGCCACTGAAATACAGCTGTCTCTGACAAGTTTATTTCATATTCACAACTGAATTGTGAGGGTGGAGGTGGAGTGCTGCTTTCTCTTGATTTCATATTTGTAAACTTCTGTTGTAGTCATGGATACGTCCCCATGTGCCATAAGACCAACTGGTGGGGAAAATGACTGGTCTGGCTGAATAGGGAGCTTTTGCGGGGACTCAGGGAAAAAAGGAGAATCTACTGCCTTTGGAAGAAGGGGCGGGCAAATCAGGAGGAGTACAGGGATCTTGTTAGGTCATGCAGGGAGGAAATTAGAAAAGCAAAAGCCCAGCAAGAACTCAATGTGGCCACTGTTGTAAAAGATAATAAAAAATGCTTTTATAAGTACATCAGCAATAAAAGGAGATCCAAGGAGAATCTCCATCCTTTGCTGGGTGTTGGGGGGAACGTTGTCACCAAGGACAAGGAAAAGGCTGAGGTACTTAATGCCTTCTTTGCTTCTGTGTTTAACAGTCAGACCGGTCATCCCCAGGGTACTCAGGCCCCTGAGCTAGAAGATAGGGACGGGGACCAGAATGGAGCCCTCATAGTCCAGGAGGAAGCAGTTAATGACCTGCTATGCCACCTGGACACTCACAAGTCTATTGGGCCAGATGGGATCCACCCGAGAGTATTGAGGGAGCTGGCAGAGGAGCTCACCAAGCCACTTTCCATCATCTATCAGCAGTCCTGGTTAACAGGGGAGGTCCCTGATGACTGGAGACTTGCCAATGTGATGCCCATCCAGAAGAAGGGCCAGAAGGAGGACCCGGGAAACTACAGGCCTGTCAGCCTGACCTCAATGCTGGGAAAGATTATGGAGAGGTTCATCTTGAGTGAACTCAACAGGGATGTGCAGGTCAACCAGGGGATCGGGCCCAGCCAACATGGGTTCATGAAAGGCTTGACCAACCTGATCTCCTTCTGTGACCTGGTGACCCACCTGGTGGATGAAGGAAAGGTTGTGGACGTCATTTACCTGGACTTTAGCAAAGCCTTTGACACAATCTCCCATAATATTCTCCTTGGGAAGCTGGAAGCTCATGGCTTGGATGGGCATACTCTTTGCTGGATAAAAAACTGGTTGGGTGGCCAAGCCCAGAGAGTAGTGGTAAATGGAGTTAAGTCCAGTTGGCAGCCAGTCACGAGCGGTGTTCCCCAGGGCTCTGTTTTGGGGCCAGCCTTGTTTAATATATTTATCAACGATCTGGATGAGGGGATTGAGTGCACCCTCAGTAAGTTTGCAGATGACACCAAGTTGGGTGGGAGTGTCGATCTGCTGGAGGGTAGGATGGCCCTGCAGAGGGACCTGGACAGGCTGGACTGATGGGCCGAGGCCAACTGTATGAGGTTTAACAAGGCCAAGTGCCGGGTCCTGCGCTTCAGTCACAACAACCCCATGCAGTGTTACAGGCTTGGGGAAAAGTGGCTGGAAAGCTGCCTGGCAGAAAAGGACCTAGGGGTCTTGGTCAACAGCTGGCTGAACATGAGCCAGCAGTGTGCCCAGGTAGCCAAGGCGGCCAACAGTATCCTGGCTTGTATCAGGAATAGTGTGGCCAGCAGGAGCAGGGAGGTGATTGTTCCCCTGTACTCAGCGCTGGTGAGGCTGCACCTGGAATACTGTGTCCAGTTTTGGGCCCCTCACTACAAGAAGGACATTGAGGTGCTGGAGCATGTCCAGAGAAGGGCAACAAAGCTGGTGAAGGGTCTGGAGCACAGGCCTTGTGAGGAGTGGCTGAGGGAACTGGGGTTGTTCAGCCTGGAGAAGAGGAGGCTGAGGGGAGACCTTATCGCTCTCTACAACTACCTGAAAGGAGGTTGTAGTGAGGTGGGTGTTGGTCTCTTCTCCCAAGTAGTTAGCAATAGGACAAGAGAAAATGGGCTCAAGCTGCGCCAGGGGAGGTTTAGCTTGGAAATTAGGAAAAATTTCTTGATGGAAAGGGTAGTCAAGCATTGGAAGAGGGTGCCCAGAGAGGTGGTGGAGTCACCATCCCTGGAAGTGTTCAAAAAATGGGTAGATGTGGCACTTTGGGACATGGTTTAGTCTAGTCTACCCTTAATTGGTTTAGTATGGACTTGGTAGTGTAGGTTAATGGTTGGACTGGATGATCTTAAAGGTCTTTTCCAACCTAAACGATTCTATGATTCTGTGATTCTATGTGCCAGTGATACCCAGAACTCTGAATGACCACCGGCTCAGGGAGATTTGTAGTATGGAAACCTCATGAGCCAATATATTTAGAGTGACAATGAAAGATAAATTTAAACTGAGATTACAGGGGGAAAGTCCAACAGGAAAGCCAAGACATGAATACTTAGGGGGAATCTTGCTGGGAGAGTGGATTGACTCCACTGTCTTGCAGATAAGATAGTCAAAGGGTGCACGAAGTCAGTTTCTTCTGTTTCGCACCCTTATTTTAAAATCTCCAGCTCTTGTGGTTTCTTTTCCTCTCCTCAGCATATTACTGGAGGGAACAGTTTTGCCTACTCATTTCACATGACCATAGAGATGTCTACTTTGACTGCTTTTTGTGTAGTTGGAGAAAACTACACATCCCTTCAATTTGTAGCATGTTTTTCCTCTTAGCAAATTGTCACTGTGGCAGGATCTTTTGTAAAGTGGCATGTGTGGAAGGACACTTCAGGTCCAGGAAGAGACTCTGCAGGGTCTAAATACAAAGTCACTGCAAAGCTGCTTGTTGTGACACGTGTGGCACACACTGGTTTTGTGTATGTAACAGTGATCCTCCCTGCTTGACAAAGTACTGTTCCCTGAGAAGAAAATCCCTGTAGTTTTGTATTCTACATGGTTAAAAGATAATCCATTCAGCAGTATATGTAAGCTCTCTCTGGGAAGGCAGAATAACATCTTAGCTTCACAGACTTAAAGCCTACCAGCATTACAGTCATCTTCTCCGACTGCTGTGAAGGAGCGGCCACATTTATCCAGCAGTTCCCAATCTGGGCCCATACTTCTGGCTGGACTGAGCAGTGTTACTGACTGTCAGTGCAACACTGTGAGAGGTCTTGAAACGGCAGCAGCAATGCCAGCTTGCTGCAGTGTTGCTTGCTGCTTGCTGCTCTCATTTCAGTGCTAAAGCTGCCCAATGCTTTGGCATGACCATTGCTGAGCTGTATGTGGTGTTTGGCTTCCCAGCTATGCCCAGAAGCCAAGCTGGTGGAGAGGGCAGAGAAGTGAAGCCTTGATGCATTGTTAGATTTGAGATTGAAAGGCCAGGTGTGCCTGTTGCTTCTGCTCCATGGTCAGCCTGTGGGGTGAAGCCAGCTCCTCAAAGAGATGACAGTGCCTGCTGGGTGTGCAGACAACTTCATGTCAGAAGTGATGAAAGAGGAGTGGAGCAACCTGCTCCCTCCCTGCTAGCAGGGGCATACCTAGAGGAGAACGTCCTGCTCCAAAGCACATCAAATGTAGAGCAGGTCTTCAGCCGGGTTTGCTCAAACAGCTCATTTCACTCTACTGTGGTTTTCTTCACCAAAGTAGTGTTTGTCATTTTTTCTCTGCCAACACACAGAAAAGCTGAGTCTTGGCATCTTTTCTGCTGGGCACTACGGGCCATCAGCATGGCCTCACACTGCCCTGCCTCTGGTTAAGCGTTCCTCTCTGCTGAGCTGGCAAGTCATCAGCTAATTGCCAAAGATCTCTGGAAGGGGATCTCCTTCTGTGCTGATATTGCCTCACTTTCCCATTCCTGCTTGTGCTCATCTTGCAGCTGCCTGGTTTCTGTACAGAGACTATGTGTTTTGGCACCTTTGCTTTTGATTGATCCAGTGCTGTGACAGTCCTGGAGGGCCTCCCTGCTGGTCATGGCTGCAGCAGCTTAAGGTTTTGCATGGACGTGGGTTGAATTTTTTTCCTCATTCTCACTTGCTTAAGTGTGAAGAATATAGGATGCTCCAGCCTGCAAACGAGCAGTGGGGTGTACCAACAACTATCATGACAGTAGCACGGAAGCTAAATAATATGTGTGCCCTTCTGTAGGACTGTTTGATATACTATGGTGTACTGGGCTTGTGTGGCAAGGTTTTGGGAGCTGCGGGGCTACAGAGGTGGCTTCTGGGAGAAGCTGCTAGAAGCTTCCCGTGTGTCCAACTGAGCCAATGCCAGCGGGCTCCAGGACAGACCCGCTGCTGGCCAAGGCTGAGCCCATCAGAGACAGTGGTAGCACCTCTGGGATAGTGTCTTTAAGAAGGAGTCAAAAAAATCCCCAAAAAACCCCACAAAAAAGGGAACACAAAACTGCAGCTGGAGTGAGAATATGTGAGAGGAACAACTCTGCAGACACCAGGGTCAGTGAAGAAGGAGGGGGAGGAGGTGCTGCAGGCACCAGAGCAGAGATTCCCCTGCAGCCCCTGGTGCAGCCCATGGTGAGGCAGCTGTGCCCCTGCAGCCCATGGAGGTCCATGGTGGAGCAGATCTCCACCTGTAGCCTGGGGAGGACCCCACGCCAGAGCAGGGGGATGTGCCCGAAGGAGGCTGTGACCCCGTGGGAAGCCTGCGCTGGAGCAGGCTCCTGGCAGGACCTGTGGCCCCGTGGAGAGAGGAGCCCAGGCTGGAGCAGGTTTGCTGGCAGCACTTGTGACCCCGTGGGGGACCCAGGCTGGAGCAGTTCATGAAGAACTGCAGCCCGTAGGAAGGGCCCACACTGGAGAATTTTGTGGAGGACTGTCTCCCATGGGATGGACCCCATGCTGGAGTAGGGGAAGAGTGTGAGGAGTCCTCCCCTGAGGAGGAAGGAGCAGCAGAGACAACGTGTGATGAACTGACTGCAACCCCCAAACCCGGTCTCTCTGTGCTGCTCAGAAAATCGGGAGTGAAGTTGAGCCTGGGAAGAAGGGAGGGGTGGGAAGAAGGTGTTTTAAGATTTAGTTTTTGTTTCTCATTATCCTACTCTAATTTGACTGGTAGTAAATTAAACTGATTGACCCAAGTCAAGTCTGTTTTGCCCGTGACGGTAATTACTGAGTGATCTTTCCCTACCCTTATCTCAACCCATGAGCTTTTTCATTATATTTTCTCTCCCCTGTCCAGTTGAGGCGGGGAGTGATAGAGCAGCTTTGGTGGGCACCTGGCATCCAGTAGGGTCAGCCCACCACACATGGGTTAAAGCATCTTGCTGAACATAGGCAGTAAATCACGTTGTATGAGTAGATATTAAGTAGCACATGTTCAATAGTTTGGTGGAAAACAGGCTCTGTCTTGAACTTTTTAAGACACTACTGCTTATGGATTGTTGCTACTCTGTACATTTTTTAAGATAAATCAGATAAGTTGCTCCTCAGGAGTGTGAACTGGTCCAATGGCTGCATTTGCCCAGGGCTGCTGCTCATCAGGCCTTTGCAATGTAAAGTGGAGGTTGCAGGCAGAACCCTTTTGGCAGCATATTTGTTCTAGCTCTTCCTTCTGCTATCGATTTTAAAGCTTTACCATTAATTGCTTCTAGCGGAGTCTGCGTCCTTTTGTGGTTATAGTAGGATCCTTCAACCACTTAAATGCAGCAGACCAATATTGAGGGAGCAGATTTGCTAAATGATAAAATAATGGCACATTTCAGAGCAGACCAAACAACAGGACACTTGCTGTTACGGACATAGGAGTGTTTTTCCAGGCAAAGTGCATGAGATCGTGGCTCTGCAGTAGAGATGTACGTTACCTTAACTTGACCTTAGGTGCTGGGTGTGGCCTGGAAGTTGGGTGTCTGCTGTCTCTGAATATAAGCAAAACAGTAATGAATTAAAAGGGGGAATAAAATATGTCTTTAGTAGCAAGGGCCTTTGGACACCACTGCTGCTACTTGACTTTAAGCAATGTCTGAACACCTTTTTAAGCACAGTCTAGACTGAAAAAAAAAAGAAGAAGAAGAATTGGAGGACTAATATAGGAGTGACAGGCCAGCAGTGCAAGGTTTTGTGGCTGGGTTGTCTCCAGCTTGCGGACAGAAAAGCTGCACAAACTGATCAAAAGACTGTCTTGTCCTGCCTTTACATTTTCCGTTATTTCTATCTGCAACTTCCCCCTTCCCTCTCCTCTTGTTGTATGTGTGTTTCTTGGGAGGGAAACCAAATGGACTGTATTACTCTCTGCCTCTAGCTAACTCTTAATTGCCCTAATTACTACTGGAGGGCCAGGCATGGAAAGTTTGAAAACAATTGTGAAGAAAAGAAGGGAAAGAAAAAACATTCTTCTGAGGCTGAGGTGTCTTGTGGGGAGAACTTGCTGGACAAAACAAATGGGATAGCAATGCGGCTGGCATATTTTACTTCTGATAGTGTTGCTGTTTTCTTTTGACTGCTTAGAAGACATGTTTATTTTGGGAGTTTTTCCCTTAGATGGCAGACATAAAAGCAAATATTACACCTAGAGAAGAGAAACCCTGATCCTAGGAAAGTCAGACTTGCCCCTGCACTGCAAGGGAGATCTGGACATGCCCTTGGAGTAGTTTTTCCTAGTTCTGGCAACAAAATGATTTCTTTGGCTATAGTCTTGTCTTTCTTTGCAGGAGGTCTATTGGTGGCTTTTTTCCACACTTAATAAAACTCATTTTTTGACATGTCTTTGGGCAACAGTGTCTTCTTGGAATATTGCAGCAGCTGGAGTTCACATCTCTAAGGCTAGGTTTATTTATACTCCTGCCTGGAAAGAAGAAAACCCGTGACAGTTTCCACAGTACATATTTCACTTCACTGAGAATGACATTTTAAAATTGACTTGCCTAAAGTAGCAAAGTAGCACAGGTGGTAGAACAAAGATCATGTTGGAAGAGAGAAGGGAGAAGTGAATCAGCCAACACTCTTAACCCAATGTTTACAAGGTTAGCAGTGACTCAAAATGAAGAAAGTCACTCTGAGAGTTAACTAGGTTTAGGTATTAATCAGGGATGTGTCTTTCTGGTAAGAGAGTCGTAGGTCAAAGTAGATTATAATAAACACTAGATTTTTCTGAATGCTTATGACTAATGTTTCCCAGCACTTCACCTCACTCTTTCAAACATGACCATGTTAAAATCAATACAGAATACTTGGAGAATGCAAGAAGTGGAATAGTTTTCCTATAGTTGTACATAGATACCTATTTAGGACTTTTCAGGATAAAAAGAAAAAAGAAATTATTAAAAAAGGGGTGAGAATTATTGAAAGTTGTGGACATTTGAAGAAGCCATAGCTGGTAATTTATTCAATTACACTATTGGCAGTATATATAGAGAAAAAGAAAAAAATAATCTGGACATAATGATATCTCTGTGCAGGTGTTATAAGGATGGAGACTACAAGTATTACTAGCAATTTAGTACCAGACATGTGGTGAGCAAAATAAGCCTTAGCTCATCCTTATAATCTTTTGTTTGTTGTCATTCTATGGCTACTGCAATTTGGGGTTACTGGTGGAATATAAAGTTGCTTCAATCTATTAATTCTCTGTTTAAATAATACCATCTTGACAAACTTCTGTGGAAGCTTGTAATGGCCAATGTTTGTTAAATATATAAGAAATCAAAATAAAAGAACTGTGCTATACTTTTTAATGTCCTGTTTGTGTGGCTGAATCCAGGCAGACAAATGACCAGGAGGGAAAACTGTTTACTCCTACTAGAGAAAGTGAAACTACCAGGTTTTGTTTAGTACACAGAGCATTTTATGTTAAGAGTATCAGACATCTATGGTATAATCAGCTGTTCTTCCCCATGCAATACCTCCACAGGAACAAAACATTCAGGCTCTAAGTTCCCTGAAAGGTGAAGCTTATATGAGGTTATTTTATATTTGATTAGGATGCAGATTTTTTTTTTTTTTAATCTGAAGGAGACAAAAGCTCTGTTTTTATAAGAATGTGCTTTTTTAAAGCTGCCTGTTTTTAACCAAGATACCCTAGATAAGACTATAATTGTTACAGGGGAAACAATACTGTGCTCTGGAGGTTCGTCTGACTGATAGATGCGGCTAGAAATGAGACTATAGCACCCTGGAAACTGTAAGGCACAGGAGAATGCTATAATGAGGCACTCACACATGCTGGAGTGTGTAATTATTCTGTCTGAATGCAGCTAAAGGATTTGATTAGTATATAGCAGGCAGCATAGCAGTGGAGTCTGCCTGATGACTATTGATTTTTAATAAGCCCAGAATAATGAATTGTCTTCAGGAAAATATTATAAATTTATTTCCTGTGAAGAATTAAGGAATTAAGACAATGTGACCCTGGGACTTTCATTTTAACTTGTTTTAACTCCCTCAAGCCAGAGTCCCTTTTGACTCTTGCCATTTATGGCTTTTTTTTCTTTTTTCTTTTTTTTTGAAGTTTCTTTGCTGTCATTATCAAGACTACTCAACATTTTCACAGATACTCCTCCATTAGCCTTTTTTTGTCATTTGTGCCTGTGGGGCTTTTTTACTGAAGATGCAAAAGTGTACATTCATGTCTTGTGAAGAGTAAAGTGCTGCTCTTTCTGGGAAAGTGCCTCCTCCTTTTCCAGGGAGCAAGAGTAGATTTTACTTTTTGCATTGGTCCAGGGTCATCCCAAGGGTGTGTGGTTGCTGGAAGAGAGGAGGAGCTGGTCTGCATTGGCTCTTAATGCCCACAGCAGTGGGAACGGGTAGTTCCTTTGGACAGCTGCAGTTTGGGTGTCATGGGAAGCACTGGCTCCTTTGCAGGCAGTAAGTGTTTTGTCCCTGTCATGCTGTCATGCTCTGCCAGAGAAACTTGGGGAAGGCTCCAGTGCTCCCTAGATCAGCTCTCAACAGCAGCAAGACAAGGCTGTGTGAAGACATTTGCACTAAGAAAAATAGAAATTAGGTACACAGTAGGAGTCTGAAATTTTTCAGGAACAAAATCCATGGACATTTAGGAATGTGAAATGTCTTTATATTGTTATGGGGAACATAAATCTTCATTCAAACACCAAGAGAAAAAGAAAATAGATAATCTGGTTTCCAAGTTTGCAGAGGATAGAGCAAGAAGTAGTGGGACTCCTGCACTGGGTTGGAGATGCCACGGGACAAAATGCCTGGGGATGTGGTGGATGTTTTTAGGAACTGGTTGGACAAGCACCTATTGGGATCATCATCAGCGTCCTGCCCTGGGCAAGCAGAAAGACGAGATGACCTCTTGCAATCCCTCCCAGCCAAAGAGATGAGATGACCTCTTCTGATCTCTCCTAGCCAAAGAGATGAAATGACCTCTCACAATCCCTCCCAGACTGTCACTGTGTCATCCTAGGATGGGTGGATGCAGGATGGGAGGGAATGCTGCATGTTAGGACAAGAAGAAATGGGCTCAATCTGTGCCAGGGGAGGTTTAGATTGGTTATTAGGAAAAATTTCTTCACGAAAGAGTAGTCAAGCATTGGGACAGGCTGCCTAGAGAGGTGGTGGAGTCACCATCCCTGGAAGAGTTCAAAAAACGTGTAGACGTGGCACTTTGGGACATGGTTTAGTGGACATGGTGGTGTTGGGTTGATGATTGGAATGGTGATCTTAGAGGTCCTTTCCAATCTTAAAGATTCCTAGTATTTACGTTCATTATAAATGATCCAGCTACCAAACCAGGAGGCGTGGGGTCGCTACGCTACCGTGAATTGGTTTAGTGGTGGACTTGGTAATGTTAGGTTAATGGTTGGACTGGATGATCTTAAAGGTCTTTTCCAACCTAAACGATTCTATGATTCTATGATTCTATGATTCTGTCTTGTGGTGGTGGGGAATGCAGGAGTGACTCAGAGTCAGCTTCTTCCCCCTGCAGCGTTGGGTGCTCCATCACCCCATGTAGGACCTGGCAGTCCCATCCTGCAGTTATAAGTTCTTGCAGAGGCTTCCTTAAAGCCTGTGGGACCCCTGGAGCTCCCTGCTGTAGGGAAATGCAGCATAAGGCACGTCCTTCACGTTGCTGGTGAGGAATGTGGGTTTGAGACTATAAGGGTGGAAATCCTGCAAATGCAAGATGTCCAGCAGCAGCAGGGAGGGAAGGGAGCTATAGGGGGAAGAAGCAACTTGTAGCTATTGTACCCCATTTGCTGTTTTGAGCACTTCAGTTGAACAGGACTGGTGAAAAGGCTGTGCTGGTTAATAGGCTCTCAGCAGTGATGGGGGTGAGAAGATGCATGTGCTCTCCTACTGCTATGTAGAGACTTGGTCCAGCTTGTCCATGTCTCTGTATGGGGTTTTGTTATTGTGCTCCTTATGAAGGTACAGGAAGGAATGCCCTTTAAAAATATTTATATTTTCAGGCAAGTAAACTGAAGTTATCTGTGTGCAAAAAAGATGGCTTACCACTCCATGCGCTTGTTTAAAACTTTTGCCATTTGCTATTTTTTGGCATTCATGGACTGCTATGCCAAAAAGTGACTCCTCTGAGGAAACAACTCACAGCCACCCTCACAGTAGAAAACTGCTCCTCTAAGCTATTCAGATGCTGATATTTAGACGAACTTGTGGAACACAGGATCAATTTGTGAAATAATTCACTGAAATAATCCCCATGAAAGACACTGAATACAAGTCATTTTTCATGGCTGTCTTGATGCACCTGGTTTAGTTTGTTACGCACTTGTTAACCTGAAAATAATTTTTTTCTCTGATACTTATGACAGAAAGGAAGTCTCTGTAGTGTTACTCTGTCCGTGGCTGCTCTTTAGACCTACCCACCTCCTGCTGACAGTAACAGCAGGATGCCCGCTGCCTATAAATGCAGAAGGTTTTAGTTCTTCTAAGTCCTATTTTTTTCTATTTTCTTTTCTTCAGGAAACAGTCACAAAACAACCCAACTGAAAACACAAGGCAATAATTTATTAGGAGGCTTCCTGTCAGCTTGATCAGCTGACCAGGTAGCTGTATGCCATCTCTGGCTTTTAGCATTACTTTTCTCTTTTACTTGCCTTCCTAGACAGCAATTTGACATGATGTGACCTCTTAAGAGAGTCACAGCCTGTAAAAACTTATCTTATCCCTTGGGGAATAGAGCTTTACTTTCCCTCCTGCTCCTCCTAAGGGCTCCAGATGTCTGTGAGTGTCAGTGTGAAGTTGAATATTGACTAATATAAATTTTCTTGTTACAGGATGGAATTATTAGTAGTTGGCACGCTTGCTTTTAATCCAAACAAGCCAAACATAAGGAACAGACAGAGAAAAATTCGATTTATTTTCTTGTGATGGATTTGTAAAATCACCAACTCTGGGTACACATAGGGGATTTTTGTGGTCTGCATACGGGAATACATGATTATGCTCCTCTGGACTCACCAAATTGCTGTCAGGGTGTTACCAACAGCTACAGTCAATAGTCAAAGTCTCTCCTGACAGCAGCTCCCTGCTTGCTTCTGGAGATAAGATGGTTTCGTAAGGCTGAAATGCAGCATGTGACAACAGGGACAGGTTGGGCCACTTGTGTCCTGTGGGGAAGATACTGTGTTTCCAGAAAGAGGCAGTTTAAATAGAATTTGCACAATATATACTAATTAATTGCCCTAGAAAGCTAAGTTATGACAAAGACCCATTTGCCTCTGCCAGCCAGCGGGGCAGGAGGTGCCCAAGGAGTCTCTCCTTGGCACTGTGCTGTCACCGCATGACCCTCATGGCCCCCAGCTTGTGGCAGATGTGCAGAAATGTTCCTCTGCATGTGACTCGGCTCTCTGCTTCCATCCAGGCCTCTGCCCATCAGGACTGCCCCTTCATGCTCTCAGATTCATTTAATTGCTTCCAGGCTTTCTTTACTTTCTCTATTTCTCTTGGCAGCACACAGATGCATGCAAACTGTGTTTCAGCCCACTCTAAAAACCTTGTATTTGCAGTTGGTTCCCAGAATAAGACCAAAATCTTTAGTTTGGTTTGAGTTTTTTTTTTTCCTTAGGAGGCTTTTCTTGCTCAGGTCTCAAGTGGTTGGTGATTTGGGCAGTGGATTCCCCTGTTTAAACTACGCTGTTGCACAAAGGAGCTTGTTCTCTCTAAATGGATGGAGGGTTACTAAGAGGCCCCTCTGCTCTCACAAGGCCTTTTGGCTCTCATTGGTGGAAGAGAGCTTGGAGATAGTTACTTTCTGTCACAGTACAAGTATAATTAGCTTCTCCAACTAATCTTGAATGAAATGCTGGATTAATTCTCGCTGCTGTATTTTCTCTACTGCACCAAATAATTTAATATTCCTTTTTAAATAAATGAAGATGTTCCATGTATAAAAGACCTGAGATACATTTTTCCATGAAGGAAAAGTCCTGAATATGGTGATGAAACGTGTCTTCTCTCTTAAATGTTGCTACTATTGCATATGGACTTCAGGAACAGGGTATGTATGTTTGATGAGTGGTGATGACTTGTTTTAGTTTTGGATAAAGTTTACTGAATATATAAAAACATGAAATGGCAACCAAGCCCTATGCCAAAATCTAGTGCAGTTTTTGAATTAAGTTGTTCAATATTTGATGCCGATGACATTTAATTTTTGGCCGTGACCATAAAGGTATGGGCGTTTTCAACTGAATTTTCTGCTGTTCTGTTAAAACCACATTGATTACTGATCTTCTCTAAAAGCTATCACTTTTCTTGACCACTAAGTAGAAGATATTGGCTAGTTTTATTCAATCTGTTATGAGTTCTGTGTTTGTACATGGATAGAAGATATTGCCAAATCACCACTATGATGGTCAAAAATGTAAAGATTAAAATCTTTGCGTCAGTTGTTGCAAGGCATTTTCCTACCTCTGGAAAACCATCAGAGCTGTGTGTACCACTGCTTTAGTGGCAACTTAAAAGCAATCACTGCATCTCGCAGAACCGTTGGCAAGGACACGGACACTTCACATGTAGAGTGATTGTACAATTAAATGAGGATTATACCTGAGATTTACTGAGATTTTACTACTGTTTTATTGGTTACCACTAATTATAATTTGCACTGTATAGTTACAGGATTTTTTTTGAAGACTTAAAATCTGTTTGCAAATATGCTTTACCTGCCATGGTTTTAAGAGAGATCAAACAGGAGGTAGATGTTACCTCTACTGCAGTCTTTTGAAGTTTTGTAGGATAAACCTTATTGAATAACCCATAACATAAATTTAAGGTGGAATAATTGGTGTCTCTCAGCTTGTTCTTAATAGAGTCTGTCTTGACAACAACATAGCAGTTTGTCTTCATATTTCAAAGCTTTGCTCCTCCTCCATATTTGAAATTTGTATTGCATGAGAAAATTCACTAATTGGAATCTGGTAGTTTTCTTCATTGAAAGTACCTACCTGCCTCCAGTGGGGTAGGTGGCATTGCAGTCAGACTGCTGGCACCTCACGCAGGACCTGGGAGCATGTTGGGCTGCATTTGGGATCCCTGGTAGTTGGCATCAGGGCTGCAAATGTCCCATGCTTAGATTTCTCTCCGCAGCCAGAAAGCTGACACCCAGATCTTCCTTTTCTTTTAGAGAAATCACTTTTTTAGGACCTCGTGTCATAAATACTGTTAGTGACTATTTCTGTTGCGTGTCATGATGGGACAGCATTTATCTTGCAGGGAGTGTTGTTTGGTTTGGAAACAAGTGTGTGCAAATAAAGAAGTCACACTTTTTTCCTTTTTTTTTAAATCTGAAAAAAAGAGGATGTTACGCTCTCTCACCCACACCCAGCAATGCTGCTCATGGGCCCCTGGAGCATGCAGTGTTGCGGCAGGGTGAGCAAGCTTCTCCGCTGCCAGCACCTCTCTGCTCCCAGTGCTTGGGGTGGCCCTTTTGGGAGCATTCCTCCTCTGCAAGCCTTGATGGATGATCTGTGTGGTCTTGCACTGAGGCTATGGCCTTCCTGAATGTTGTTCAGTTTAAAGCATAATTTTAGGTTCTTTTTCCTGAGTGGGTGTCACCTTTAGGAGATGACGCTGTGGGAGGTTTCCACTCTCTGTTGTGTTATGGAGGGGTAGGGTAGCTCAGCTGTGCAGCAATCAGCAGTTGTGGTGCACACAGAGACCACAGAAGAGATGCTCTTTCCTTCTGTTTAGAGACTGAAGGCTTTAATGGCATGAAGTGATACAGTTAACATGTGGTCTAAGCTCAAATCTTCCTAAGGTGAGGATCTTTCTGCCTGCTGAAGATTTGTTGCAATAAGTTTTGCCTATCCTGTTTTGCAGCTGATGTGGCAGAATCCATAGTGCATTGAATAACATGGGTTGTGTGTCCTCACCTCTCTCCAGGTTCTGATCTGATGGTCTCAAGCCAGGGAAAAAATACCACTAGTAGGTATGAGTTTTTCCAGAGGCAGAAAGTATGTTACTGAACAGTTTTGTATCATTGGGTCTACATCTTTCTGTGTGAACAATTTAAAGGATAGTAGGCTGGTTTCTGGATATTACCTTTGCAATGGTCTCTGAAGTCTGAAGTGAGACTATCAGCTACCAGCTTCAACTATGCCAAATACTGATTTCACCTTTCTTTTCATAGGTGATGTAGGTAACCGAGGCTCTGAGAAGCTTAATTGAAAAGGAAGTTATTGGCATGAGTTCTTGCTTAAGGACTAGCTAAAAAGAAGAGACATCCTGTGTAGAGATGCTTCCCCACACTTTTGCGGTACGTGGGAAGAGGGAAAACAAGATATGTCTGCTAAACTGGAGATGCTGAATATTTCTAGTGAGTAGATCACCAATATACAATTTCTACAGTAGCAGCAGAACCTGCAGTAAATTTCTGTTTTTGTACAGCCCTCACTGTAATTGAGGGCTCATACATTATTGCCTATGGCTACAGCAACATTTTAGAAAAATTAAAAAAAGTAATAAAATAGGAGCAATGTACATATGAAATAAGAAATGTTCATAGAGCTGTTAGTAGGAACTGGGTGCAAAAGAAATAGAGCAAATGGAAGTCATGCAAATGTATAAAGCAATGATGTCACTGTCCTGGTGGCCAGTGTCTAAAATACGTTGTTCTGGACCAGTTCTATTCTCTGCTTGGCAAAAGAAGGCATATTAGGGTTTCACAGTGTGGTGCAGTTGTAAAAGTGATTCAGGATTTCATCTGCAGGAGAAAAAGCAAACTGCATGTTAAATGGCAGCTCTGCTTCAAATGAATTTCTAGGCCAGGGTAAGTGTGACATGACATACCATGTTATATATGTTGGCAAGATACTTGTCCTTTACCAAACCAGGGTCTTTTTGCAATTGAAATAATTTTCATACATAAAACCAAACAAGCCAGTTCTGATCTGGGTACATGCTGAATACTTTCTGTCAGGTGCTCAGGGCCTTCCACATTATCACCTTGGAGCATCTTCTAATGCCAGGCTCTAATTGGTGTCAAACCAGGGTGAAATGTGGCTTGAGAGAAAGAGTGTAAGCGAGGAAATAGGTTCTTCACTAACCACACCTTTCTCGGTGCTTGCTGAGCATGCAAAAAGCAAGCTTCCCTTCAAAAGTCATAAGATAGGCATTTCCAGTCATAGCTGATCTCTGAAAAGCTTGGCCTATGTATATTTATACTTCTTATACACACACACAAATATATATATAAATGTATATGTATATCACATGACATTTATTTCACCACAACCTCCAAATGAAATATTTTTCCCCCTTTTGTCAGTTTCCCTCTCCCATACCATTCCCCTGTCCCTGGCTGCCTCACCACCTAATCAAACTACATCCTGTCTGGCATGTACTGCCACTTGGGATTTTCTGGACTGAAGCTCAGTCCTGGTTTGTAGGCCCACTTCTTACCCTTTCAAATTTTCATTGATGGCTTGTGGCAGGTCTGTGACCTGTTCTTATCTCCTGAGCTGCTTACTGCTGGAAGAAAGGGATTTTGTGTACTCTGCTTGAGAAACTTCAGGCTGGTGAAGCCAGTACATCTGAACTGAGAGATTTGGGGTGATGTGATGGTGAATGTGAATTGTGGTTGTTTTGGGGTTAAAATGATACTGTTGGATGTGCCTCTGCTCTTTTTTTTAAAAAAAACAACCCTATTATTCCAGTAGTCAGGGACCCTCAGGAGCTACAGCTCCATGTTATTAATTCATACATAGAAGCAAAGGTGAAAACTTGCTCTTCCCTTCCTCTCTGTTGGACTCTGTTTCAGGCTTGTGGAGTGGCACCTCCTGAGTGGACTTTGGTTGCCTTTGCTCCAGCGAAAGCCTGAGCAAAAGCAATTAAATATTGCTTCATTTGGTCTTCAAACCCTGAATTGACCCTGGTTCACTTGACATTCCTTGCAATGCTTTGAGGACTCTTTAGACCTTCAGGCTTGTAATGCAGTTGGCATGAGCTGGGGGCCCCATCTTGTGATGTGAGGAGTACTTTCATCCATGTTCAGCAGAGCACTTGCATACTTATCCTATTTTAAGATTACAAATAGTTCTACTACAGTCGGTGGGACTGTTGGCAGGCAATAAGCTACAGGCGCGCTGCAGGTTTAAAGCCTTTGTGTGGTTTGGAGACTACCATTTCCTGCAGCTTGATAAACATTTTAAGTTTGGATCGAGTTTAGCAGGGTTTGGGTTTTTTTTTTTTACTGTTTTTGTAATATCTCCTTGTAGCAGGAAAAAAGTAGTTACATCAGTTTTTAGTAGTAGAGTCAATACTTGCAGCAATATTTGCAAACTAATACTGGACAGTTATTATTCCAGAAAATGTTTGCATACTTAATAGGTCATGAAGAGGAAAAGAACACAAAAGAAACCCTCTCAAGCTTGCCTTTTCTGGTCTTGTAGCTGTTGAAAGTCCTTCTGGCTGTTAATTGTCTTTATTTTAATCCAACATGCACACACAGATGAAAGTATGGACAGAAGCCCACTGCATTCAATACCGGCTCTGTCAAAGAAGCAATTGCCATAGCACACAGCGGCAAGGCAAACAATTACCCTTTTTTGTTTATATACCAGAAAAGTAAGTTTAAAGGGCTATATGAGTGATAATGATTCTGCTTGAACACCCATGCATTGGCACAAACACTTTGAGGCAAGTCGGGGTGGAAAGGCAAAGAATTTTTTGCTTTTGAGAGCAAAAATGCTACAAATGAGCTAAACTGCCAGCTCCAGATTTTGTGCATTTTTATTTAAGGATTTTTGAAGAAAGGAACATGAATTAAGAGGGAAAGTGAATGTGAAGGGCAATCATATATCATTAATTTTAGGGTGGTTTCCTTTTTCAGGAGGTTCTACAGGATGTAGAAATGTGTCCCATTGTTCTTTATTTATTTTTGTTGTTGTTTAGAGGGACCTGTGCTTTTATATCTTTGAGGCAATTCTGAAGACTATGCCTCTTGTTTTGGGGCAGACTAAATATCTTAGTAAAACATGTAACATTCCGTACTCAAGAACTACCTGAAGCCAGCTGTCAAACTCTGCCTTTTAATTACAGACCATATACCATGTCCATCATGAAGATCATACTAAAGGTCTCAATTGTCCCTTCCCTTTCCATTTAAAATATTAGAGGGCACTTGAATGAAACACTCTTGCCCATTTTCATTCATGTTCCCATAAATTGAATAGAATGATTTTAGCTGTAAAATAAGAGATTACAATCCATACATGAATAATAGTTATTTTGATAGTCAAGTCACCAAAATACAAAAATATAATGATGGATTTAAGAAACCTACAGCTCCTTCTATAGAAGTGAAAAATGCATGCAATATTCTTGTTTTCCATTTAGTGTATAAGAGATAGGAGTGGACAACAGCTGTGGTAGTGTATGCAGTGGTAATACTGGTTGGTGAGACCCCATTTTGTGTCTCAGCTAGAGTGAAATAATTTAAAACTCTATTGGACACCAGTTTTTTCCTTGTCACCAAAGCTGAGATTTTATGTGGAAACAGTTTGCCTTTGGAAAACTTCACTGTGACAAGAACTTTGATCTTGCTTCATGGAAACAAATTATCTCAGGAAAGCCTTCTAAGTTAGGAGCACTAATTCCTTTTATAGGCTGAGAATACTAACTTTTATACTGAGCACTTCACAAAAATCATGCAGTGCTTCATTTTTCTAAGGCACCAGAGTCTGTGAAAGGTCTCTGGAAAATTGTGTAATGATTTAGATGAAAAGTCTGTTTTGTCTCATCCAGCAGGAAGTATGCTTATCAATGTGGCTGTTAAACTGCGAATTTTCTAGGGAGCGCTCCATGTACAAGTTGATGATCTTGATCCATGAAAGTGGGCTCTTAGACGTGACTCATAAACCTGTCTGTGATTCTAATGTTCTCTCCAGTTTTGAAGAAATGAGTTGTCCAATGAGCTAAATAGACCCCGTCATGCTTTTATCTACATCTAATGTATGGTGTTAACCCTGTGGTAGTTACATTGCAGATGGTGGGCAACAAGTCAGCCCTACAGTAGCTGGTTCAGGAGTTGATGTTATAGGAGCAGATACTAATTGCAAAGATTATATTTATTGATATGAATACATATCTTCCACTTTTTTAGTTCTTTGGTTTTCTGGGAAAATTACCACAATGTTATCAAACATAATTTCCCCCATGTGCATGTAGTATGTTGATTAACAGGTTTAATGACTTTCAGTGTTTTTATAGCCATCTAAAGTCTTATCTGTCTTCCTGGCTTTTGTGCGTTTTCTAGTAATTTAGAAAATCATGAAAGGAAGACAAAACAAGGTCTTTGAGACACTGAAGTGAGACAGCTGATTAGTCCTCAGGAAACTTCGAAGCAGATAAGCAGACTAGGTCAGATATGTAGTAAGGACAAAGATAAATAATTTAAAAGCATCATTCATTTGGGGGTACAAAGCATTGGACTGGAAGATTTATGAAACTTTTAAAAAAACATGCTCAGAAACATTTGGATTAATAAATAACGTGGCTGAAACGCCTGGATGTCTTCAGTATATAGTTTGCTCTTGAAAAATGAAGAGTTCACTGAACTACGAAGTTCTGAAAAGAGTTTTTGTTTATCTTCTGCTATCCCTTTCCTTTCCGTGTGTAGGATTTTATTTTCTTTTTGAATAACCTAACCAATTTTTTTTTTTTCAGATTTATGAGCTGCAAAGAATGAAACATGATGATGTTGTCTTCCACAGAGTGCACATGCTTTTCAGCAGTTGATCTGTGTTTGTTCCCATCAATAATATAGTGAATTTGTGGGGTTTATTTCCTCAAACCACATCTCCAGTTGTTCACCCACTGTGGTTAGGCTGCAACCACATTTTTCAAATATTATTGCTGATACATTGCCTCCCCTCACTGCCTTGATGGCCATGAGTGCAGAAAGTGCCAAGCATCTTTCTCTGCAAATCTGGCTTTTCTGAGTGTATCAAGCAGTAAGATGGGCAATGTCTTATCTCATAAGTCGCCTTTCAAAATGCACATCAGCAGGATTTCGCTTAAGGACTTTCCTTTGAATTTAAGGAGCAAGTAGCAGGTACAATTTCACCCTATCCACTGAGGTAGACGCTCTACATAAAACAAGATTTTTGCAATTCTTTTAAAATCAAGTCTTAACTAGAAACTAGATAATTTAATTTTTAAAAGGCAGTTCAATTTGCCAGATGTGATTCCTTCCCTTCCATTCCTCCGTCAGTCCCTAATAATCTAGGTAGATGGATTTTTCTTACTGCAAGATGATCTCCTTATCCCTTGTGCCCTGCCCCCCCCCCCCCCCCCCAAGGGTCCTAAAAACAGACAGCAGATAAATGCATTAAAACCCAGAAATGACTCAACTATCTGAAATCTGAAGGAAAACATATGTGCCACCAGTGACCTTTATTTGCTGTCTACCAAGCAGAATTGTGTATTTTTTCCCTCCCTCGACGACAAATACAGTGTGAGTCATTAAATTGTGCATTGCAGACAGAATTGTGTTTTGTGCAAAGATACTTGCCATGGACAAGCTTTAACATATGTGTTTTCTAAAGGAGTAATGACCTGCACTGAGAACTGTGTCTTTGAAAGGACAGCACTCCCACCTTTTCATAAGTCACTGCACTTCCTTCAGTGATGTTAGATCTCTTCTGTCTTTATTTGAAAAAGATAGTGTCTCTGAGAAAGGTATTAGCTGTGCTTAATCACCACCTGTATGTTTTTTGATGAGGATTACTCAGCACATAACAATAGACGAGGCAAATTATGTTTATGTTAACTGCTGCAGCATCAGCATCAAGTGGGCAACACTTGCCTGATGATCTGTACGTGTACACATGTGCATGTCTGCATCTGAGCTGGTCACGCTGCACTTCTTTTATCATCACTGGAGGAAAACAAGGGCTCAAAGGGTATGGTGACTCCCTAGAATTGATGTCTACAAGAGAGTATTTTTTTTCATTTACTGTAAAAGTAGTCAAGCATGACTAGTGCCTTAGATGTCTAAATTACAGGGAGATTAATCCCATTCTGCGTGTCACTATTACCCAGTAAAATTACACTGGGAATACTGGGGTGTTTCCACAGACTACAGTTCACTGAAATACTTTTGCAGTTTGATATCAGAGTGTTGCTATCACTCCACTACAACAAAACCTTTTCATAAGGTTGCAGCAAAATTATAGTCATAGACATGATGTTCTTCCCTGTGTGAGTCAGACTACTGGATATTGTGTGTAACCTGAGTGAGACCTGACTCTAGGCATAGGTGAAGCAGGCAGTTACAGGCAGCAGTGCTGCCTGCATCACTGAGCAGTGGTTTTGTGTAAGCCAGAGAGAAATGTAGGGGAGTGGGCATGGTTCTGCAGATGGGGCAATGCTGGCCCTCTGACTCGTTCTGGCCAGGCTTTCCCCATGCCTTCTTTCCCACCCTGTCACACTCTGTCCCCTACTCTACTCCCAAAGCCAAGATCTTGCCTCACCACTAAGGTGGCAAAACTAAGTTTTGCTGACAGCAAGCACCTGAGTAAGTTCTTTGAGAGATGAAATGGCTTTTAAATTATTTCCTTCCTGGTGTTATTTCTTGATATTTTTCTGTTTTCCAATATGTATATACCAACTTGCAAAGCATGGGATGTAAGACATTTCTCTGGTAAATCTAGGGCAGCTTTTTTGTTGCTGTTCCTTTAAGGGATGCTGTTGCCCTGATTCACTTTATAAAGAGCATAGTTGAATGGTAATGTACATAACTGTTTTCAGATAACTATCCAGACGTATTTCAAGTGCTTACAAATGCTCTTCAGTGCCTTTTCAGCAGATAGGAGCTGCAGGATGTTAGAAAGCAGGCCAAAAAAGCTTCCTCCTTTGCTCTGCAAACAAGTCAGAGTTTCTGTAAGCTGGCAGGCCTCCTCCTGCTGATAAAAGTGAGGTCATTCAAGCCTGGAAAGGGAGGAATGGTATTTGGTTTACAGTGCTGTTTCTCTATCCAAGCTTGGGTTTTCATTCGCTTGGGTTTTTTAAGTCAAAAGAACTCCTAGCCTTAAAGAAGTCTAAGGTCTCTTTTTATATAGTGTTGTCCTCATGCATTTTTTCTGACAGCTAAACAAGAATGATGTCACCAGTTTTTATTTCTTATACTTAGTCCCCCTCATTTTATTTTCTTGCCACTATATGTGCATTTTGGAGGGAGAGTTGTTGGAGGACTCCTGGCTGCCTTGCAAACAAACCAGCTGTAGTCCAGAGATCACTGCTAGAGAGATAGCATGGATGATCATGCACAGGACTTTTTGTAGTAGTCTGGAATGAATGAATCTCAATTAGTCGGTGGGTTGCAATGTATTTATACAGTGTATCCACACTTAGCAGTGTGCCTGCAAATAACTTTGGGGTGTGAAAAAGGAAGACAGATTTACAGAATAAATTGTTCATTGTGTTCTTCCTCCACTTCCCAGCCCAGAAACAGCAGGCAAATTCAATGTGCATACAATTTCCCTCCCCCACCCCCTTCCTTTCTTTCCTCTGTGATAGCTTGGCTTCTCTTTTATGTTCTTTCTTCATCTTGTAATTTCATACATATGTAGCCAGAAATATTTTATAGCTCACTAGAGGGAGGGAATTCATTGTGCAGCATGTTGGAAAGAGGGAGGGGGAGAAAAGACGAAGAAAGAGGTATTGGAATCTCACCTGTACAAGAAGCTCCAGCTTTCTAAGCTGCTATAGTGGAGACATAAGGAAAAACAGATTGTTGTTGCCTTTTGCCAGCTGCTCAGTATGCCACACATAGCTTTTATCAGCAGGGAGCTATTACCACCAGTTAAAAACCACGGTCTTTTTAAATACTCTCAGGGAAAAAAAAAAAAAAGTATAACAACAGAAAGATAATTTGCAGCACTTAAATACATTTGTATATTTTTCTCCTACTGGGCTGAATTTTTGTGCTTGCAGAAGAGGCTCTGTCCCATGTCACACTCTGGGTTGTCTGTCCATGCCTGCGAGGCATGGTGAGACCTTCTGAGCAGAGCCCAGCCAGCCCACCCAGGCTGGGCAGGGCTTCTGCTGCTCTGTGCCAACACTGCTTGTCTTGAGAAGTGTCTGCACTGGCCTGTGGTGTTGCCACTATATAATTCTGTAGGACTTTGTTTTTATGGCACTCCACCAATCTCTAATTTATGAAGTGAGCCGTGCTGAGATCACCGTGCAGGCACATTTCTGATCCAACCTGTTCTGGAGCTGAAGTTACCAAAAGTGAAAGGCCAAGATTTACGCAATTGAAATGTGCATATATCTGTTCCCTATTTCCTGTTCTTATCACAGCAGCTGCAGCAGTAACACCAGCTGTGATGCATCTCTCCACAGGTACTTCTGTGCCATTTCCCATGAAACGTCCTCTTAATTCCCACCTGTCACAGCAATGCCCGTCTTCATTTTGGGGACCCCAAAATGCTTGACTGCATGCTTTTAGTAAGGCTGCGTATTCATTCCCTGGGACACTAAACTGCACTTGAATGTAGCTCTTCCTCCTGCTGCTCTACATTTTATCTCCCTGGGGCTGTACCCAGCAGCCTGCGTCCAACAGAATATCCTTACACTAGGCACTGACTCCATTTCAAATGAAACTGTTTTTCCCTGCACCAGAAAGTTTTCAGTTTAAGTTCAACTTATTTTCATCTTTGCATATATTATTTCAGGGGCACTGCCCCACCCTGAATTTTTAACTGAATCTCCATGTAAACTTCTCCTACAGCTTTCTTCTTGCTCTCCACATGTGTCCACTAAACTAAGTATATGTGTACTTTAGCCTGTGTACCTTTTAGCAGGTAGGTTCTCTAAAGCAGCTATTGTTTCTTTTCCAATATTGTAAGTTCTGGCCCTAGCCTGTTTGGGGAATTGTACAGTTATAAGTTACATGTTTTTGAATGAAAATTAACTATATAGAAAAAGGAGTAAAACCTGGTATTTGCTAAATTTTTTATAGGACCCTCCAGAGGTCAATTGGTCTCAATTCCATTTATTTTCTCTTGCAGGATGGGACCTTAGACAAGGAAAAAAAGGGAATGTTCATTGCTCCTTGTCCTAACAATCAAGACATGGAAACAAAAAAATATTTCCCTTTGTCTTTGTAAAAATCTTTTATTTAATCTCTTGTACTTGCAGATCAGTCCTCCTTCAGCTCTTTTCTTTTGGGGTGCCCTATACTAGGCATGGGGTTCCAGCCAATAGGGCAGAAAGCAGTCTTCCTTTTTTCCCACCTCTTTATGGTGTTTAGCATTTAAAGAGTAGGAAAGAGGAGGGTTAACATTTTCTGTGCAGAAGATAGCTGAGGGGTAGACAACAGTTCTTGAATGGATCGATGAGGCAGTTTCTGCTGACATGCTTCAGAACATAAAGAAAAGGAAGAGCATGAGAATGAAGAGCTAAAAATGGCATTTAGTTGGGAGAAGGTGGAATAGGTGATGGATCTGTCATGAATGAAGGGACTAGATGAAGAGAAATTTGGTATGGTTTTGTTTGTTGGCTTTTTAGAGAACAGTGATAGTTGCTTTGATCTTATCTATGTGAACTGGATGACTAGAGACCAGTTATACTGTTTGCAAGGGTTTTTTTAAAATGTTAACCCCCCACTCCCCAGTTTAAACACGCAGCCAAAATGAATTTCTATCCTAGTTGGAATCAGTTGGACAGTTCAGTTCTCATAATAACATAGCCCCTGTCCCACTGGAACTGCTTTCCCTGCTAATGCAAACCATAATAGGTACTCTGCAGAGATTTATTTTTGATTGGTCTCCTCTATTCCAGGAATGTCAGCATTGCAGATTTGTGAAGACTTATGAAAACATATATTTATTAGAAACATACTTCTATGCGATAAGGTTTTTAGAGATTTTTACCCCCAGTTATTTTGATTTTTTTTTTTTTTTTGGTGTGGTTACTTATTACTGAATTTGTAAACCAGTGACATTAATTGCCAAATGTGATCTGAATCTTAAGTATATTGACATTAAAATAATACGTTGCTGAGATTATAAATTTGTTTTTGTCCAATTTGTAGGATATGTATATTGGAATACTCTCAAACATCTTATTCATGACTTTTTATAAACATGAAAATAAGATATTTTTGGTTGTGAAATAGTATAAATGAATTATTAAAAATCCTCTTTTGAAGGAAATTCCAGGGTAAGAAGTATGTAATACAGTTAGGTAGAAGGCAAATGTGTTCTGGTTTTGTTTCTTGATTTTGATGCATTTCTGCAGAAGACCAGGACCTGGGTACAAATGAGCACACTCTGAAGGCTACTCCTGTATGGGCAGCATCTGGTACCAGAGTGCCAAGATGGAAGACAGGGATAGTTTTGGAAAAAAAATGCCTTGTCCTTACGCTGGTATGGGATGTGTGAATAAGAAGCTTCCTCCTGTTCATGCAGTGATTCTGTCTGTGATGGATATACAAGTGACTTTGGGGCAACTGATTTGGAGAACCAGGACTTGGCTTTCACAGGGCAGATTTTCTTGATAGTTTTATAGTCTTCAGTCAGAAAGTAGGTGGCTGATCTAAACACTGCCATGTTACTTTTCTGCTCATCTTAGCAGGTGTGATTAATTTATCACATATGACTACCATAGGGGGATTGACACTGAAACAAAACTTTCTCATCATGAATATGGCAATTTGGTGTTATAAAGCGAAAATATTGACCCTGCTTTGGCTAAATGGCATACCAAGGTCATTTCCAGCTTGAAACATTCTATGACTCTTATGTATTTATTTTACTTTGCAAGCCGTAGTGGAAATAGCAAATGCCCTATCTGGCTGTTCTGCTAAGCCAGGCATTTCTTGATTGCACCACTATTTGCTATTTCTGGAGAACCTTTAACCTTGGCTGTAACTTATTCTGATGTTTTCCTTGAGGGTGCTATGAACTTGTGAGCTGTAATTTTCTTCCTTGTTTGTAGTTGTGACTCCTGCAAGGCAGATAGAAATAAAAATTAAAATAGCACTCTGTCTTGTGTCAGTACTGTCTTTGCCAAACTCTGTCCTCCCATTGCACATACACCTGCTACTTCCCATCATCTGCTGATAAGAGCTGCAAGGAGGCTACTGTTGGTCAGGGCCATATGAGACAGTTTCTCTGTACAGTCTCTAAGAAAAAGCTGGTTTGCCTAAGTGGCACGATGTTTTTGTTTAGTTCTTGGGATCCTGTTTTCATATTGTGTTAACAATCAGATTATTATACTACTGGTTTTAGAAGCCATCACACCCACACATACTTAACTGTTATTTTAAGAGTATTTGAGACACATGATTTTTTTCTTCCCCCCTGCATTACAGTCTGTTCTCTCTCTGATTTTTATCTAGTTTTTTTCCATTGACAGTTCCTTTTTTAAATTACACTGTCTCTCAATAGATGCCAGAGGTGGTCACATTATGCAAAACAAACTGAAATATGGCAGCATGCCCCCCTCCTACAAATGAGCAGCAATGATGAGAGCAGATACCTATTCCACTCCACGCTCTTCCCAAATCATAGAACCATAGAATCATTTAGGTTTGAAAAGACCCCTAAGATCATCAAGTCCAACAAATGCTGACCTTTCTCCTGAGTCCCCAGGCTGTTTTGCAGCTGTGTCAGCAACCATGGTCACAGTGCCACTAGGCAGCTAGAACACTGTTTTGGGGCTCACAGCTCAGGTCATTTTAGGACAGGCATTTCAGATCGATTGTGCCAAATGCTGTCTCTTTTTCTGCTAGCATAAAGAACATGTTTTTTCAATAAAGTATTTGTAAGCCAGACTAGATTTTGTCTCCACTTGAGATGCTAAAATATTAATCCTGCCTCTGTGCTGCCAGGTTGAATGTGGCTGTCAAAATCTTCAGGGCAGAGCTGAGGAGAGGGCTGATGCGGAACCTGCCTGTGCAATAGGGAGTCCCTTTGCCCCATGCTGGCATGGACCCAGCAAGGGCTTTCCAAACTCTCATTGGTGTGTCTTGAAGCTGCTTATGTTCCATGTTGTGGCTGTGTCCCTCTGAGGATGGGAATTGTTTTACTGAGAAGTTTGTCCTAATGTAGTTTTAGTAAAATTGCAGCTAAACTAATGTCTTCTCTCTGGTTCTGACATGCCATCACATCTCCTTATTCTGTCTAAACCTTAATGTTAAAACTCATAGAGAGCTGATGTTTATGGCAGCACCCTTGTCTTCAGGTACTTTACATAAGCAGAACCAGGTGTCCCTTGCAGCTTTCATCCTGCCCTGCCATTATGTCTCTGCAGTGCTACTTCTGAATTTGTGTTTTACATACCTCCTACAAAGGAAGAAAAACAGTTCATTAGCTTTTTTTTTTTGGCATAGACCTGACAGGGTTGCTTCTCATCCTAAATCCTGGAACTCTTTCAGGAATGGTAAATGTTGGGTTTGGGCCCCAGGAGAAGAGTTTTGTGCTTTTTAGAGGGATTTCTCAGTTTTGGAGAATGGAGATAATGAAGTAGGAAGAGGAATTACTATCCATATAACATTAACATGTGTAAGTCCACATAAGCATCCAGTCTGCTCAACCAGATGTCAATATTCACACCATCACATCTACCCAGATAAATCTCTGGTGGTTTCTCAGCATATCTGGCAATCTTTGCTGTGCTGCCACTGTTTTCAGGTTTTAGTAATGCCATTCTGCAAAGAAACTTTTGGGCTGTGAAAAGGGAGGACTTGCTCTCAGATACACACCATCATCAATTTCTGGCTGCTATTGTTAGTCTGACTGGCTTTTGACTAGAGAATTTCAGGGAAGATACTTTAAAAATGCCTAAATAAAAGGCTTGTGAAGAGGGAGCCTACAGAGATTTGAAGGAAAGAAAGGGAGGGATGGGTCAGAGGAAAATAAGTTGAAAAAGAAATAATAGAGAGGATTTGCTAGGGGTTATGGGGAAGATTAAAATTAATTTTCAAATAATACCATGACAAAGACCTTCCAGATATTAAGGAGTTTGACTTCAATGGACTAGTATGTGCTTGAGGGAGCAGCAAAACAGCAAGACCTTACCAGATCCTAAAAGTCATTGGAACAGATGTTCAAGCACAAGCCCTAATACCATCAAGTGGTGTCCACCTGACCTGTCCAGTGAGTGCGAACACCTGGGGGGCCAGTGCCTCATGTTGGGGTGTCAGGGAGCACTAGGGGTGTCAGTGGCCCTCCATTTGTCTGCCTTCAGGATGCTGCTCTGAAAGGTCCTGCTCTATTTTGCCCTTTCTGCTTTGTCAGTTTTTGTGGGTGTATTGCGTTAGTGATGCCCTGTGCCATAAATCCAGCGCAACACTGCAACTAGGACCAGGCTTGTAGGAAAGCCCAGTTTCTGCTGAGGGAGAGGTTTTCAGTGGCAGTATTTCTTTGACCGGATTTTCAAAAGGATATGGCACGCTACCTGCTTTTTGTCAGTTGAAAACAGGTCTCAGCTGTATGTGCTGAGCCTGACTGAGAAGGAGACCCTGGGGTCCTGTGTTGTCTTCTCTGGTTCACCTCTGCAAGCCACTGTCCCTGGGCTGACATCTCACCATCTGTGTGTTCTTTACAGTTTTCACCTCCTCATCAGTAGGTGCTTAAACAATAGGCTTCCTGAATTTCACCCTCCTTCTCCCGACACAGGTAGGAAGGGAGAGTTTTCTGTTTAATGTAAAAGCTGAGAAAGCATATCTGAATTACAAAAAAACCATAACCAAGAACTATGGTTTATGTGTGCAGGGGGCAGAAGAGAAACAGATGATCACATGAATGGTTATTATTATACTCATTCTTTTCTTCTGATAATTGTGGGAATAAACAGCCAAAAATAATTCTGGTGCAAGTTGTTGTGCTAGGGTCTATAGCTACTCAATGGAAGCTCTAAAAATCCCTCAGTGAATTTAATGGGGCCAGAATTTTATAAAGTGGAAGAGACTGGTCAAGCTTTCGGCCTTATGGCTGTGATGGGTACAGATCAGGAGGTCCATGCATAGCTGATGTAACAAATCAGTTGCAGGGAGTTGCAAAGTGCTCTTCCCTTTGGCACATGTGATTCTTTTGTCCTGAGCAGCACACTTGTGATGCTTCCCACCAGAAACCCAAGGAGTACCAAACCGGCAAAGGTCTAGAAATAAAAAAAAATGTGGTCTAGCATACTGGTCTAGAAAACTACCCTTAACTCCGTCTCCTGCAATCTCACTGACTGTGGGTCAGTAGGAGCTCCAGACCCTATAGTGCACGGCCACTGCTACTGTTTTAGAGTAATATTACTCCCCATGTTCATCTAACTACTTGCTTGTTTTGTTTAAAGGATTGTCTTGGATTTTTCTTTAACAGCATTCAAGTTTCTGTTGTCATCTAGCTTTGTATTTGAGTTTTTTGCTATGGAGAAGGACTCCACCTGAGTTTTATTTATGCCCTGATTAAAAATGGCTGTTGAATTGGTCATTTAGTACTGCTGATGAACACCACCAGAGTTTTGTTCATCCGAAATTTGTATAGCAAAGCCTGTCCTTCAAAATTGCGTGGATGTACATTTTAGGAGCTTGTATGAGTATGTGGTATGGCAGTGCCAGCCTAAGCATCCTGACCTTTGGGTGCCTCGATAAAGCCCAAAACCTGTGAACAACAGTTTTGGCAGCTCTGTGCCTTGGGACAGATGGTGAGTGTGAAGGGCAAGTTGCTGGTTCAGGAAACTGCAGTGCTGTGGCAGATGAATTCAGTCCCTCTTCAAAAGCGTTGCCAGCCGGCCAGTTCAGACTACAGCCTAAGGAGCTGCTTGCTGCATAAATTAAGCTGTTATCCTTAACCTTTCTGGTTTACGGCCTCTTTTCCAATCCTGCATACCCTTCTTTGCAGCATCCCAGGGGTTACTTGCTTTCCTTGTGCTTTCTTCTTAGACTTTCTTGCACCTTTCCCTAATCACATTTTGCTCCTAGAAGTCTTCCTGACTGCAATAACTGTGAGAATATTAGGCAGCTGCTTGACCAAGCAGGCACTTGTTTACACTAATCTGTGTACCGTTATTCCTCATTAGGTGGTGGTTAATGATCTTAGACATATATGGGATCTGAATTTGCAAAGAAACTCCTTTTAGTTCTGATACTGCTCCTTTGCAACTCCTGGATGAAATCTACTGAATAAGACCTCTGTACCAGTGAAAGACAGCATCTTGTGATTCCTTCAGGAGAGACTTGATGACAATGTTAATTTTCTAAATTAATGTTTAAGTCAGATTTTGGCTTCCTCACTTACCGTGCTAAAATTTTCCTTTGAACATGAGAATGCTTGCAAGCTTATATTTCCTTGGCATGACTTCTTGGTGGTAGCTCTGCCTACAGATCGTATTCTGAAGCTTCAATAATTCATCCCTTAATGTGACACAAACAGATTTATTGTGATGGGAGTGTTGAGACACGTACAGAGAGCTCAGGATCAGAAGCTGGAAAATGAGCATCATGGAGCGTTCCTGGTGGTATGTGTCACCTCTGGGCACTGATAGCAGCATGTTTATCCTGTTTCTTCAGCCCCCATGAAACATTTGACACTTTTTCCCCATGCTCAGACATTGCAGATGAAACACCTTTTTTGTACTTTTTTTTGTCTGGATGGTATCACTACTATGAGAACAATTCAGGGACGTGCCCAATCCCTTCACAGATAACTGGATTTCCTTGCTAACAACTGCCTATTAATGTGCAAAACTGCTTTTGGATGTAAATGGTAAATGGCACAGAAACCTCCTAAAACAAGCTCTGGCCTCGGTGACAACAGCACCCGTGGGACTAGGATATGGATAGGTAGAGAAATGCTGCTTTCTCCTCCAAGTCCCTTAATGTTTCTGCATGGAAAACATAGACTGTCCCATTTTCCTTTAGTGGTTTATGGCTGGTGGTAACTTTGATACATATTTCAATGATAATTTGCCATTCCTATTAATTCAATTAACTTGTAATGCATTAGTGATACCTGTGACAGTCAAATAACACATACTAATAGCTACAGGGTATTTTTTTTCCTGCCAAATACAATACAATTTTATTTTCATAAAAGTACAAAGAATTTACAGCAACTTACCTGGTTTGCATGAATTTGAGTGTTTCAAAAGGTAAAAAAGAAGCCAGTCAAAGACCAATTGAGAATCTCAGACTGGGTCTTATGAGCTCATCCTTAGATGCCAGCAGTGCTCCTACAAACTGTCTCAGTGCAGGTTGGTGCTGTGATGGTCCCTCATCATGGCTGGAGGCACTTGCTGAGCTGAGCATCTTCTGGGGCTGTGTGTCCCCAAAACGCCAGGTGAGCTGGACCTGGCAGCAACTGAGGGCTTTGCTAGAAATGAGCCCATTTCAAAGGGAAGGTGGTAGAGCTGGAGGAAGGAAAGAGAGACTTGTTTAAATGCTGTAGACCTTCAAACTATATTAAGTAGTTAAACAGCCTTATTTAACTGTTTCCTGCCCTCTTCAATAAAAGATGGAGTAGGGTGATAACATTAGCTGTCATATCATGGTGTGTGAGCTACCTCTGGGACTCTGAGGGATTTTCTAGAAGAAACCAGTCATCAATATGTAATGCGACATCTCAGGCTTTGCAGAGACTTCTAAGGAGGAAATTGCTGCCCTTCTCCCTCAGCTGTTTTCTTTGAGATGTTTCCATTCCCTTTTGCTTTTAAGCTAATTAGAAGCATTGCTAGTAGTCTGTTGAAACCTCACTGAAATATAGTGATGTGGTCAGAGAGACTGAGAGACTGATAGGCCTTTTCCCAGAATGAGGTGGCTCTTGAAGTCCCAGAAACATTTCTCCCCCTATAGCAAGAATTTGTGAAAACTAGTGTACACCCAAAAAGGAAGCAGAAAACGAGAAGCAAGAGTATAGCCCAGTCTCCTATAAATGAAGAAATACAGCCCAGACAAGTGTTAGTGATTTGGCCCTGAAAACAAATTAGAAGAAGGGGCTTTTAGGCTCAGCACTGCCAGAAGGGAAGTTGAGCTGTAAGCAGCCAGTTGTTTGACGCTTGCTGCCTTAGAAGGTTATCAGGACTTCTTACATTTTCTATACAGAACTAGGACTGCATGAGTGAAATGCCTTGAATCCATCAGTTTTTATTCCTAAACCAGCAACGTCTCCCATTTAATTATGTCTGAAGGGCTAAAAACAGCAATGTGCAGTCAGGTGTGGGGTGTAGTGGGGAGCTTTCAGACAGAGCTCTGTAAAACTAGCAAAACACTCACCTGCTCTCTTTAGAATAATTAAAAATAAATCATTAAGTCAGGAACTTCTGCTCACCTCCCTCATTTTGCATCACAGCACCTTTCTCAGAGCTGCCTGCACTGTGCCCAGCGTGGAGCATGCCTGGGGTCTGACCCTGTGGGCACTGACGCCGTTCTGGTGCCTTCGGCTAGTGTTGGCCTATCTCAGGGTCTCAGCACTGGGAACAAAGCACCCAGTGGCTGTGACAGATGTTTCTTGTTGCATTGCAGTACAGTATCATCCAGTGTTTAATTTATTTTTAACCCCATGTGGGTTGACTTGCATGAGAACAGAGTGGTGTCAGCACTGCTGCAGTTCTGCCTCATGGGCAAGAGTGTCACCTGGGAGGGTGCATGGATGCTACGTGGAGGCAATGTGCATGGGCTGAGGTTGCTTCCCCTCCTTGGTGTTAATCCCATCAAACCTAGCCCTTGCCAGAATGCTAGGCAGGAGTGGGAGGTGAGGGGATGTTCAGCTTTTAACCTCTGCAAAATTCCCTGTCTGAAAGTTGTCATCTGAGCATCATGCCAAAGTGTGGACTTGCCCTTAAGGAGCTGCATAGACTCAACAGACAAGAAAAAAAGAGGAATCTTGGTCGAATTTGGAGTCTACTGAGTTTTCTGGTGACTCTAAAATATTTAATATGGTAACCCGAAGTGTATGTGGGTCTCATGTCTCACCTGTGCTTTAACTTGCAGCCCAAAGAATTTGCACTTGATAACTGAAACCACATGTGAAAGCAGCTTTTTTACATCCCTATAATCTAAAAATGAGCTATGTATGTATAACATAGTCTTTTCAAATGTTGCTGAAAATACATTGCTTCTGGATTGAGTTTTCTTATGCCAAAGCTTTGGGTCTGAGACGTTTTTTTCAGCCAAAGCTCTAATCTAAACATATTAAAAATTTGTTTTAATATTGGAAACATTGGGCAAACCTAAAGGCAAATGACACTACAGTGCTGCATTTTATTAGGAGATGTTGAAAAGTTTTCTTGGATATGTTTATTTTCATATCAGAATTACATGTGAAATTCTCTATAAGAAAATAGAATTTTTATTTAAACAGAAAAAAAAATTATTCAGGGCAAGGTTGTGCTGTGCTGTCCTTGAAAATCTGAAATTAATGGTATTGCTCTAGAATTGCTCCCCTTGTGTGACAGTTACCCAGCTGTGTGAGCACACAGTTTGTGCTCTATGCATTTCTAGGCAATGTTTCCTAAAAGTTACACATAAATATTCATAATAAAAATATTTCTGGGTTTAATATAGGGATTAAAAAAAAGACAGTTCTCCTTAGGATTTCATGCAAAAGTGGTATGTGTCCATGTATAACTTGTCAAACATTGTATACAGTTCATAGAATGCTTTGGGTTGGAAGGCACCATTAGAGATCATCTAGCTTAATCCCCCTGCCGTGAGCAGGGACAGCTTTAACTAAATCAGGTTGCTCAGAGCCCAATCCAACCTGACCTGGAATGTTGCCAGGGATGGGGCCTCCGCTGCTTCTCTGGGCAACCTGTTCCAGTGCTTCACCACCCTCAGTTATCTATGCATGTGTAATCTTCCAAATGCAGTTTGCTTACAGGCCTAAACACCTATTTTCTCTTAAAAAACCAAAATTTCAAATAAGTTTTTGCAACAAAGCCCTTGATCTCTTGCCTCTTATGGGTCACTTTCAGATTCATTTTTGAAGCTGAAGGACTTTCCAGTTGAGCTGTACTTTGAGAGATCCAGGCACGTTTAGCGACTGATAGTATATACAAACAATTGCAGTGTGTTGTAGAGTTTAAAGGTAATTTGGGCTATAGTTGCTTCAACAAATACATAAATGGACACAGTGCTGGAAATGCAGTGTTTAGTGGTAATTGTTTTCCTGGGTGACTAAACTAGCTAGAGCCTAGCTAGAATGATCTGCAAAAGCTCTGATAAACATAAAGTTAGTTGCTGGATGTTTTTTTCAGCTTGATGATCCACCTTTTCGATTATAGTCCTTTATAAATCATATTACCTTGTGCAGTTCAGTTGTATTTGCTGATACTGTGTTTTGGCTCCTATGGTAGTCATCGGTTTAAGTTCCTGGTTTTTTTTAATGAATATTGAGTTACCACGAAATATTTTCTCTGAGTTAAAACAACTTGCAAAAACCCAATAAAAACCATGTGCCTCTCTAGTCACAAATAAAATTAACCTAGAAATGCCTGTAATTTAGGCAACAGTCTGTCCATATGACCTTTCACCCTGAATTTATGAGATATGATACAAACAACACAAGAGGTAGGCACAAATATAGGGAAGGAGACAGCAAATTTGGGGTGGAAGTGGGGCAACAGAAGCCTGGGGTTGGGGGACAAGTCCTGGAGGACTGAGAGGTGTTTTAATTGAAGAACAAATGCTAATTGTTTTTAGTGGAGATAGCCACATGAATAAAAACACAAGCTCAGGCAAAAGAAGTGACTAAATTAAGATGCAGGGAGTAGGTAGGATGTGCAGTCTGTGATAGAGAAGTGCAGGGGGCACACGGGCAGATTTCCCTTCTCACCCATGTGTGAGAGCGTGAGGGGTGAGTGTGGAGGATGTGCAATGTGCGGGGTGCATGGGGAGACAGTGCTGGTCAGGAAGACATGACCGCTGTGGTGCAGAGCTGAGCTCTGGGCAGAGCTGCAGGTGGTCTGAGCAAGTATTGTGTTTGCGTGGGTGCAGCCCTGTGACTTTTGGGGGCCTGGGGGACAGGCAGGATTAGCTCAAGTCTGCTGCAGATCTCATCACCATAATGGGCTGGTAGGGCACTGATCCAGTATGAGAGAGTTGTTTTCAGCTGTCACTTAAAAAAATAAAATTGTCTTTTAAATACAGGTAGGAAAAAGGGGTAGGGAAAAGTGAGAGGACAGGGGATGCAGCAGGATACCGTAGAGGGAGAGGGAATTGGGTGAATGAATAGAAAAACAGTGGTTGGGGACTGATGCTGAAGAGCAGACCCTACTGTGGACAAAACTGTGGGGCAAGCATTCCTCTATTGTGTGTGCCTGTATTGACTTGCTCTTTTTGTTGAGTTGAACAGAAACACAATGCTAGTCTTTGTGTCTCACTCAAACTATGCATTGGTTTCCTTTAAAAGTGCATTGAAATGGGCAGATATTACGCCAATGAGTTGGGTTGTATTTACTGGAAACAAGTATGCCTTTTTAAATGTGAAGAGTGAGTCTCATACCCTCATCTCTCTGAAAATGATAATGGGGAGAATCTCACCGTGTTGCGTGTCTCGACAGTGTGCAGCCCCACTGGGCAATGTCCAAAGATGGGGGGAGAATGCAAAAATAGGGTTGGTCACACTCTGTGAGTACTTGGAAAAATAACCAGTTTTGAACTGGTCTGGAACACAGCTGAGAGCCCAGAGCTAGAGGGGAAGGCTGCTCTCTGGGCTTTGACAAGCTCTGTATTGTGCATTTTTGGGCTGCGCAGCTTTTCTGCCTGTAGGCTTTCAACAGCCGCTGCTTGCATCCTTCTTCACTGGCTACTTAGTGAAACAAAAAGATGAGATCTTCTCTGCATGATACAAAGAATGAATAAGTCTGTTACATGTGATGGAAATTGTTTCCTGGATGCCTTTGTATTTCCCTGTCCTCTGCTGCTCTGTGTGTGGAGCAACAAACTAAACTCCTGATCAGCCTTCAGTTCTTCTTGGAAAGTAGGGCAAGGGCCAGAGTTAAGGATACATGACAGGGGTACGGAGGGAAAAGTATCAAAATCTTAGAAGGAGAGGTGAGGGCCAGTGCCAAGTGCAGCTAAGAGGGTGTTATATGCAGAAGGAAACAAGTGTCTCAGATCCACCTATGTTGCTGCTGATCCTGAGACTTTCAGTACATTGGCTTCAGAGGGTGAGTGCATAGCCAGAGATGTGGATTGGAAAGGAGGAGAAAAAGGAAAATAAAAAAACAAACAAAAAATTGTGCAATTCAGATGAAGCCCCCAGAGGGCTGAATTCTACAAGTTTTCTTGTTTCCCAGGTTTTCTGGTTTGATTGGAAATGAGGAAAACCACTGGGGGGAGAAGGGGCTGTAGCAATTATGGAAATGTGGTATTAAAGAGGAAAATTGACGTGCACTTAAAGGAATAGTGAGTAATAATAAGTTGTTGTTTATCAAGGACCTTAAAACTGAGGTGTTTGGTTAGAATCGCTGTGGCAGTCCTAAACCTGTACTGTTTCTGCAGGGAAATAGAAATGTGTATGAAATACAGTATCACATATACCTGCCATGTTTCTACAGTATCGCATATACCTGCCATGTTTCATTGCTGTGTATAAGAGAACTGCATTATAGCTGTTCAAAAAAATCACAGATTCTGTATATTTTGACTCTGTGTATTTTAAATTCATCATCTTTAATACAGGGTTTTTTTCACAGTTGTGAATTTTAATGGCTGGATTTTAATGGTGTTGTTCAAAAACCATGAAAGTATAAAACATTTTCATGCTTATTTATCATTATTCAACCATATTTACTTGTTTCCTTCATTTCTTTGTTTGCATCATTATCCATCTGGCTCCTTTTACTCCAGCTTGGACTGCGATTCATATCCAGGGGAGTGAAAATGTTATGTAAAGGACATTTACATTTAAAAACATTCCCTACAGTGGCTGTCATGGCATGTAGCCTAACAAAAGACAGATCTCAAGCATCAGTTAACATCCTCAGATCTCTATCTGTGAAATGGGAGCAATAATGCTTATCATCCCAAGGAGGCTGTGAAAATTACTTAGTATTTGTAAATATGAAGGTTGAATCCCTGCACAAATCTCAAGGGAGTTCTCTGGTATCTGGGTGGGCCCTACATATCTGTAGGTCCCAAACCATTGGAAATGGTTTCTGCACAAGTTTTTTTTTTTCTTTCTATGTCAGTGACTATATACATTTTTTAGAAGTAATAAGTGTTTTCTAAGAACCTAGACATTTAATAATAGCTTTTTTTCTTCTTCCTCTCATGGTTATTTTATTGTTTACAGTTCCCAACACAGTCATCTTGAAACTATGTGGCTTTCACTGTGGACTTAAGGTGTGTTTGTCTTTATGGAAGCAGAAAACCAGGGAGCCAGCAGAATAACCTTTGAATCCAGTATTGAGAATGATTGCCTGTTTCCTTTCCAAAATGATTTTCCAGTAGAGATGGAAAACATCTGGATTTTGATGACTGCTATTTTATACAATGAAGAAAACAAAAAGAAGAGAAAGAAAATGAAAAGAGAACAGGAAAATTTCATTGAAGCCCAGAAGGACAGTATATGATTCTCTCTTCAACTGCTTAAAGTTTTCTGTGGAATATTTTGAGGATGGGAAAAATAATTTTCCCATTACCAGCAACCCCATTACCTCAGGAATAAGCTAGCTGTGGCAGCAGGTATCTTTGCCTTCCAGTTGTGAATTCCATAAAGCAACATAATTTAACCTCAGCTGGTTATTAGTCTAGGATTAAAATAATTCCCCACCTCCACATTCTCAGGCCACAGGTAAAAGCTGGTGCTTTTCATTACTAGTACTAGTCTATACGAAAAAAGAAAATAAAAATGCCCAGAAGTTGGAAAGCTGCTGCTGCATAAACATCCTCCTCTACCAACTTTGTGTCAGCACCAGAAGTAAAGACAAAGTGAGGGTGGCAATTTTGATGGCATTGCCAGCATGGGACGGTGGAGAGCCACCAGCTGGGGCTGGTCCCACAAGCTACCCTGTGTCTGTAGCACACAGGGGTAGATTCAGCCTCCCTTGAGAAGGGAAGCCCTTTCCTTGGGCAGACTGCACTCCCCTGGGCTTTGGCGGCCTTTAATGCTTATCACCACGTGCCACATTTCAGGGTGGCATTTTAGTGTTCATAAAGGCTGTTGATTTCTGTAAAGGAAAAAAATTGTAATTTTTTAATTTGGCATGGGTAAGTTAACATCATAAACTCTATTTTCCAACCCCCCCTTACTTCAGCCAAAGGAGAGTTGGGACTGGCACCTGGAGAAAGGAAGTAAACAGGGGTTGTTTCACATGGGAAGATGGACTGAGAGAGAGGGAGCAGTATGAATGTAGGGAATAATGTGCGCTACAGAGCCAAATGGACAGAAACAGCAGATTGGGCATAGGAATGATAGAAGCATTGTTGGCTGGGTAGTGCTGCAGGGATGGGAGCCCTGAAACCTGCTGGTGTGCACAACCATCCAAAGGAGAATGGTCACCTGTGACCCCGGACCTGGCCTCCGAGAAGGGGAACACATGGTTTTGTCTCTCATCTGCTCAGACAGGTGTGTGCTTGGGATTTTCTCTTGTTCCAATATCCTAGATGGCAAGTTTGTGGAGGCACCAGAGTGCAGAAGCTGCTCCCACGCAGCCTGTGAACATGCCGCTTCCTCCACCATGGCGCTGCCCTGCCCTTTGAAGCTGGGTGGGAAGCAAGTGACAGCAATAACCTGCTCCATGATGCTCTTTGATCTCCTGCTTCAGCTGAAATTTATCCTGGCTGGGGAGGCCTGCAACAAGCTCTCTGCTTCACAAATATTCTTAACATGGTTTTGGGCAGGCTCTGGCCCAGTGGTGAAGGGATCTGCACTGCAGCTGAAGCTAGAAACTCAGGGTTTTAACCTTCCATGAAACAACAGACTTCAGAGAGGAAACTGTAAATTTTGGTCTTATTTTCCCTTCTAGTCTGGAAAAAAAGCATGACTTTAATCACTCAGTTCATTGCTTGGGTCACTTCAGTAGAGTTCAGGAGGATTCATAATTAATGACTCAGAGCAGGCTTTTTTTTTCAGTTCATATTTTTGCTTTGAACTTAGCATTTTTTCCCTATTCCAGACAGCATCATTTACATAATGAACAAATAGCATATTAATCTTTTCATGTGGACTCATGTTGTTTATCGAGTTTCTCAGATTCTTAAACCTGTCTGTCTTGTCATGTTTTTAAAGATATTAATCTTCAGCAGAGAAAAAAAAATGATGCTTTCCCCCCTGAGTCCTCTTATCCCTGTGGAATCACACTACCTACCCATCATAAAATCCTGGTAGGGATAATGCATTATAATTTCCTTATGAGGTAAACTAGTAAATCATAGCGTGTCTAACTGATATGTCGTGGTAGGTTTGCAGATTTCTGTCCCCAGTTATGATTTGATTACTAGATGATAATTAATTGCACAATAGTTTCCTTGTAAAATGCACTACCATTCTGGAAGTGAAAGCAAAGATTAATGTTCATAATGAGAAATACTATAGAAAAGTTTGCATTAAACTAGGAAAAAATTTTGGCTTCAGCCACAGCTTCTCAAATTTGTTTGAATTTTTGGATACTGTTTTTCATGCTGCTCATCCTTCTGCAGCATTTTGGATAAGTATTCTCTTTTTTTCTGTGATGGGCTATCTCCATGTTGTTCTCAGAAATGCGTATTTCCCTCTTTTTGGACAAATGCGTCCGTGCATCAGTGACTTGAGTGGCATGTGCCTGTTTCAAGGAAAGAGGTGTATGCTGTGGTTGGCTATTGTGGCAGTAGCCACCTACCTGTTGTGCCTTAGGTAGGTGAACCCACCTCCACATGAACAGGAATAAGCACCTTTTGGTGACTAAGGCAAAATCCCAGTTTTCTGGAAGCCCAGATCTATAGTTGAGTTTTCGTGTGGATACATGCTATGTAGTCACTTGCTGGCCTGCACTCAGGTATCCTAAGACTGATTTCTCTTGTTGTCTTTGCCTGCAGGATATAGAGTAAATCAAGGAAAAACAAAAGAAAGGAGGGTTTTGTCGTGCCTCCAGCCTGCTTTGGCAAATATCTTCTGTAGGCAGCTCTTCTCTGTTACATGTCTCAGGAAAACAGGCACAGCTGATTACACATGGCCATCAAGGAGGAGAGTAGAAGGAGACGTAATGTGATACTCAGCATCTGGCCAAAGAATAAATAAGGAGGAGCCCAAGGGTTGTTACTATTGCCAAAGCTGGTGATCGATTTAGTCAGCCGGTCCTTTGTGAACAGTGGATACAGCTATTTTTCTTCAGACTAAAGGCTTACCTGCCAGATACCATCCAGCTTCTTTCTGTCCTTAAGCACACAGTGATCACCTTGTGTCATGAGGAACACAGTCTGCTGAGGTCCTTCATCTCTTGTCATTCTCTCAACTTCAAATTTTATTAACAATATTCACATAAAGGTCTACTTTTAAAAATCTTGCATTTGTTTATCTATTTATTTTTCCTCTCCAGCAAGCTGTTTAAAATAAGTCTTCTAGGTCAATTGGTCTTACAAATTCTTAAGCTTGGTTTGTTTTTATGGGTGTTTAAGGTTTGGTCTTTAATTCCAGTACGTTCATTACCAAAGACAGTGAATAGGGAAGTGCTCAGTGACTTTCTCTGTTGTGTATACTATTCTTAATGTAAACTTTTCTCTCCATATATTGCCTACTACTTCCTATCCTTCCTTCCTCACACCCATGCACACACTAGGCCTATCTGCAGGCGACAAGTATGTGGGAGCAGTGGGCTATGTAATGATCTGTGCGCATGTTCAAAGCACAAATATTTCTCCTGTTTCCCACAGAAAAGACAGTGTTGAGACAGATTTTCTTTAGCCATTTTTCTGTTTCTCTAGTTCATTGCACACCACGGATCCTATAGTTTGAACCAGGGTAATGCAATAACTCTAGCACAGATGAAAACAATCCTATCATAGTATTTTTAGTGCTGGTTTATCTCAGTTCTTCATTAAAAACCTCCCTTTCAGTCTTTCAGGCAATACCTTTCCAAAAACCAATGCTCCACCTGCCAAACCAAGGCCAGAAGTGAGGAGTAATTACTTCTGCCACATAAACAGGCTAAGTTATAGCCAGAAATGTCATTGCTGCCATTGTACAAAGCACTCTGGTCTTGGCGGTGGGTGTGCCCTACTCAGCTGTAGACTAGCTGATAAAACAAGAGCTGGTGGGTGTCAGTATGGTTTTGTATAGGGGTTGGTGGAGGAACATAATGAATACTCAAAGAAGAGACTTAATTCTAATATTTAAAGGGCTTAGTGCTGCTGCAAAGATGAAGAAAATATTTTCCTCTTCAGACATTTAACGTTTCTAAAGATCCCCAAAGTACTTAGATATTTTTTGATTTAGGGAGTATTTCAGCGTGCTCAAAATGCTGTTAACAACTGCTTTAGACGTGGCAGCCTTAACTGGGAGTAGGTGTTGCTTTGTTGCTTTACAGCAGAGATGACTAGGATTAGGAAAGAAGAGTTTGATAGATGCTTTGTACAAAGGAAGGTGAGAGGTTGAGTCTCCTACATCTATATTTACATCCATCAAACAGTTGTGAAATATCTGAGCAGTCCCATCAGCCATATTTAAGGATTCTCACGTGCTCACATGTAGTCAGCTGGACTGCACTGAAATAACTGAACACAATAGACCAGTTAGGATGCATACCTGATGTTCTGTGGTATCTGGAGACTAGAGAAAACCCCATGACCATAAGGTTTCTTAAGTTCTTTGGGTCTCTATATGGCTGCAGGACTTGTCCTGATGCCCTCTTTGAATCTTGTAACATCTTGATTAAAATGTCCCTCATGTTAATTTTTTTATATTACGATGATTCTTAAAAATTTTGTTGTGAAATGTTTATTTTTTGTCTTTTGAAAATCCCAGGACAAGACAATATATTTATTGGTACAATGTTTTTCTTTACTGTTATAGCAGAATCCTGTGTTTATTGAAATAAAAGCAAATGTTTGCCACAAAGCTAACTTTTTTTTTTTTCTTTTTTTTTTCTGGGGAATCTATTACAGGCCTATTTTTACCATTGAATGTCATCACAGGGATTTTGTGCCATCCAGATGATTCTGACTAAAATAACTGCCAAAGTAGTATTTTATCTCTTTTGGCAATTCCTAATATCCAAACCCAAAGATTTTCCATAGATAAGACTTTCTGTCTCTGAAGAAGCAGTCAGAGCTCCAGAATGAGGGTTGATTTTTTTTTTTTTTTTTTTTTTTTCCCCCGAAGGTGTGTGTGAGTTTGGGAAGGGATAATCTTCACTGGCTCTTACCTATTCTTTCACTGGAGGGTGTTTCCTAGCAGCTGGAAGGAAAATGCAAACTATAAACCCACCTATCCAGTCCTTATATCTGTAATGCTCTAACCCTGCCAGGTCCTGAAAATCCACAGATTTTTAATTTGCTCCTATGCAAAAACACTTATTTGTCAGACTTGTGTTTAGCTTCAGTAATAGAGCTTTTGGCAGTCTGAGTGCTATGTTTCAAAATTCTTTAAGGTTTTGCTTACTTTGAAACATTCTGTGTTCTTGGTTTTTGTTCAGCTGGTTGTTTGGCTTTGTTTTATAGTAGTTTTGGTCTTCCTGGAACTCAAAGGATGCATGTGGCATTTGTAGACGCCTGAGCAAAAGCAAGGACAGAGGAGGTAGTCAGAAGCCTCTCTCCCTTTCCTTCTCAGGCACCCCTTTCTTCTGGCAGAATGAGGAGGGCAAGATGGGTTTCCCTCACAAGGGAAACCTGCAGGCACGAGCGCCTTCATGCCTTTTCTGCTTTGCCGCGTCTCAAGCTTGCCTTGCCCAGAGGCACCCTGCACTTCCCCTCAGAACTGACAGAAGTTGCAGAAGACATGGAAAGTAAGGCTCTTGCATGGCACTGGTTCAAAAATAACAGCTTTTATGGGAATACAGTAATTACTGGCACCTTGTCAGTAAATGTTACCATTAAAATTCTTCCTGTTGAAGTCACTTCTTCCATCAAAGTAACTTCTTCCACAGTAGTATGGTGATATGATATATTAACCCATTTTTTTTCAGACAATCCCCAGCCATTTTTCACAGGTGCCTGGACTCAGCCCTCTCTCTCCTCCTTGCCTCTCTCTTGCTGACAGTAAGTCCAACATGTGTTAATCCACTCTAGTCCTGTGCTGAATACATTCATGCCTGGAGTAAGTCAGTTTCCTTGCCTAGCTGAATGCCTCGGCTTGGGGAATTAGTGCTGAGAGCTTCCCACTTGCCATTTATGTGTACAGTGGGTAGAGGAAAAAGATGCTGAGGCAGGTTGAGTTCAGGGAAGGTGCAGAGTTGTCACCTGTCATTCATTCCCCACTTGGGTGAAGTCAACAGCTTCCTCTTTGACACAGTGACCCCAGCATTGGGACCAAGTTTGTTTCAGAGTTACTTTGTGGTCTGAGGTCCCAGGTCTCTGCTGTGGTTTTTCCTTACTGCTAAAATGGGCCAATAATCCTTCCTTATCAAGCCTCAGAGGGCATTTAGAGGATTAAGCAAGTATTATCTGTGTAGGGTTGGAGATTGCATACACAGAGGTGTGCAGGCAGCTGGTAGCACTGGATCTGTTGCATAAACTAAGAAAAGGAAGAAAAGGAGTATTTATTATCTAGATGAAAGCAAACACTTAAAAAAATAAAGAGGCCTTAGGAAAGATAAGGAAGTTAAATACCACACAGCCATCCAATACTGACAGGCAATGAAGTGTGCAGCCTGCCAGTCTTCAGGGCAGCGTGTGTCCATGCTGCCTGCTGCAGGTGGTGAGAGCCACTGAGGTAACTCTATGTGAACCCATAGGATAAAAACCTGCAACATGGTGCTGGGTTATCCAAGGACCCAGAAGAGCTAGTGGTCCTGCGCTGGAGAATTAAAGAGGCAGAGAAAACCTGCTGGGTTTTGGACTGTGGGATTGGGAAGGCTTCCAGCCTGGGAGGAAGGGTCTGCTCTTCTCTCCTGGGCAGAAAGATCCTGTTTTGGGGCAGGGAGGGTTGCTGACGGTAGGATGGGATGCCCCCTCCCCTGCTTCCCAAACTTCTGAGGGATGCTTTGAAACTTTACAGGTGAACTGTTATGTCATGCATTATTGTCTTGCAGGTGTGTGCTGAGCCCTCAGTGCCATTCTTGCCACTGAAAATTAGGCTGGATAAGGCATAAGTTAACTCCCTGAGCCCTTATTAGAGTCAGTTTTATTATCTCCAAAGTACTTAGAATTCATATGCTAACAGAAGCTCTCATCTCACACACAGAAGCCTTGTGTGTAGTGCCTGGGGCATCTGAGCATCTGTGTCTGGGGCCAAAATCTGACTTAGTGTGAACAACAGGATTGTAGCATGATTGGTTGTTATATGTTATGCACGTAGACTTGACTTCACGTGGGACTAAATGGCAATTCATGAGGAAATCTATTAAAACAGCCTTTCCCATCTTGCTGATGAGGCTAGGAGGCTGGCACTGGGACAAGACCTATGTCTCTGCATCATTGTCCTGCCCTCAAGAAACCCTGAAGCTGGTTGCTCAAGGCATGGCTACCAGCTCTAGGGCCAGCAGGTGCTTTGACTTGGCTATTCAATATACTGATTACTTACAGGCTTCCTGCGCAGAACTTACGTGGTACAGAGAACTTTGTCCCAGCCTTCTACGTAAAAAGGGAATTAAATTTCAGTGCAAACACAGGTTGCATAGTTGAGCCCTTAAGCCTACAACACACTGTGCAGTTTAATCTTTTGCTGCTGTAGACAAGCTATCCTTGTTAAATAGTTTAAATTTAGCTGGTAGAGCCATTGAGAGATTATTTTTGGGACACATCCTGTTTACTGATCTCCACTAATCCTGTTATCTACTAATTCTGCTGTTTAAGAGCACATGCCTAGACCTTGTACTGTGTTGCTAATTTGTCTCTCTGCTATATGAAGCAGAGACCCAAGAAAATTAGAAAATTACTCTGACTATTTCTACCAATTCTCTTTATTAGTGCTTTGAGCAGTAGGTTGGATCTGCATGTCCAGGCTGAAACCTGGCTGACCTTTTCTTTGCTCTGAGTTTACAAACATGAGAAGGAAGTTTGCTTACTGTAGATACGCAATTTGCTGGATGCACTTGCAAATGTCAGCAGTCTGAGCTCCCTCACTACTGCTGCTCAGAAGTGCTATGCTGTTGAGTGGAAGATGCAGTGCTCAAACTGCGGTGGTCAGGAGCACAACTCTCCCTGTGCTCTTCGTCTCTTGCTGTAGGCCCCCTTATCTGAAAGTGCTTCTTGCTGGAGCAGACTGGTGCTTTTTTTTTTTTTACCTTTCTGCCCTGGCAGGGAACCAAGGCAGCCAAAAGGTGAAGGATTGTCCTGGAAAGCTGGTGAGGATGTCATATACATATTACCAGGTGCAATTTGCTTTAAGGAACTGCTGGGGCACCCAGTGTTTCTGCTCAGGATTTAGGTGTTATAAACTATCCCTGAGATGGGGAGAGTGTTGTTCTTAAACCCTGCTGGTCTGGGAGACAGCATTACATATCAGGGCAGTGCAAGCAAGGCTGATGAGAGTTCGAAGATTAGTTAATACTGAGGATTTAGTTATGAGCTCACAACCTGTCACAGGATAGATAGGCAAGTAAGTGCTGTGGTCATGCTGCTGCTGCTCCAGTTTGTGTGATGTAGCTTCTCCTGGGATGGTCCCTGGAAAAGCCACCATGCAATGTTACATACTTGCATACTATTTGGGAAATTTAATGTAATATACTGTCCCTGCTTAAGCTACCCTGTTAAACATAAGTATGAATTCCCAGTTAGACTATCCCAGCCCTGCTAAAAAAACATCATTCTGGTTTAACGCAGAAAACAAAACACCTTGGAGAATAGTAGTACCGCAGTAAAACTACCTCAAACTCCTCTGTAAGGCCTTTATTCCACTGTTATCATTAACAGCACAATGACAGCAAAAATATATAGGGGGGGAAAGGGAAGAGAGGGACAGAATATATGAGGGGGAAATGCCCTCACATGGCTTTTTAAATGTATGAAAAATATTTCTGTAGGTATATTCTCTTGGCAGTTCCTCTCTGAGTTGTCTGGTGGGCTGTGGAAACAAAACCATCTGGTTTTTAGACAGGGTGCCCAAGTATGTATAGGGATGTGTTGTGTAGTTAGGGCACTGAGGTAGAAGAATCTCCATGGATCTGAGCACCACGTAAAGTAGCTCTCTGAGCAGGACACTGTTGGGAGGGTGGGACCAGGTGTCAGGAAAGCTTCAGTCTGTTTTCTGCTTGCCCTGGGGAAGTTATCTTAGTACAAGTGGTACAAGTGAGACCAATAAAAAGCCTGTCCAACCACTAAATCTATTATTGGATAATATTCCTTTAAATTCTCCTTTTATTATAATTGAGGAAGTTTGTGTTTCTTAAGGGCTGAAGACCAAAGGCATTTTCTATTTGCAGTCACAAAACTTTTATTTTCTTTTCTTTATGTAGCCTCTTGTAAAAGGTTGTTCTAAGAGCGCTTCATGCAAAATTAAAAAGTAACATTAAGCAAATGAGTTTGCACAGATCAGAAAAAGTATAATCCACAGCTTCTTACTGGCTAGGGTATTTTGATGGAAAAACTTTAATTTCTCTCTTCCCCTTCTGTTTTTTTTATTTATGTACTAAACAACTCTCTGTGTAAGATTGTAACTCTCTCAACAGAGCATTTTCTATGGACAGACCTTGATGTTTGCAGAGTATTGTGGTGACCAGTGAAGAACAATAGTGCTAATAGGTGCTATTTTATCTGGAGAGAGAAGTCTTCCTTTCCTCTAGAAGATCTGTCCAACAAATGACAGGGCTTCAGTGGGCTTAATATTAAATTTCCATCATGAAGAAGAATCAGCAGCAGTGCTTCCAGGGACAAATTTTTTCCAACAGCATCATCAGTGAGCTGGGTGAAGGAATGAACAGGGAAGTCTCCATGTCTGTGGGTAGTATTAAACTCTCGCAGGTAATCAAATGTGTGGGTGAAATGGCACTCCAAACGAACCTTGCAAAACTGAGTGAACAAGCAAAAAGGTAGTAGATGAGTTTAAAAGTAGGTTAATATAAGGCCATTCACCTAGGGAAAAACAATCTTAACCATGCCTACGTGATGCTGAACTTGGAAAGAGATCTTGGAGTCACTGTTGAGGGCTCTCTGCAACTATCTTTCAATACATAGCAGCAGCAGCCAAAAAACCCAACAAAATATTGGTGAGCACTAGAAGGGCGATGAGAACAAGGAAAAAGGCATCATTTTACTTGATGTGTGCACATCTTAAGTGCTGTGTGCAATTTGGATCTCTACACCACTAAAAGGACTGAGAAGCCAGCAGTCAAGTTCAAAATATTCTGAAGGGATACTAAAATACTGCATATTAAAAAGACTCTTCATCTTGGAGAGTAAGAAACTGGAGAGCTATGTCTGAAGCCTACAAAATCAGAAAGGAGGTGGACAAGCCTAATGCAGAACTAAATCCCCCAGCACTGGGGCTAGGGACCCTCATTGAGATAGGTAGGAGATCAGTTTAAATCAGATAAAAGCACTCCACTGTGTGGGCAGTGAATTTCTGAATTTGATATTGCAGGAGACTGTAGCAGCAGATGGCATCAGCATTCATATTCAAATACAGATTAGACAATTTCACAGATAATAGGTCTGGAAAAAGGTCTAAGGGACACAAAAAGAGGCATGTATCCTCTAACAAGCCTAACAGCAGCTGAGGGTGCTGGAGGAGGGTGTAGGAGAACAGAGAAGGAGAGCAGCAGGGTTGCATGAGTCACTGGTGTCTCCTGTTGCACTGCTGGACACAGAACGTCAGGCTGAATGCACCTGTGGTCTGACCTCTCAGTTTGTACCCAGCTGTTTGGCTAGTCTGTGTCCAGTTCAAGTCAACAGCTGCAGCCAGCACTTGTAAAAGGGCAATAAGGGATTAGGACCTCACGCAGCTGGCCAACACAAACTGGCTCTGAACTAGCTTTCTGCTTTGAAAGCCACTGGTTGCCACTTAGCACTGCCAGACCACTGCCAGTGCTTAGCTTGGGTGCCAGCCTGGGGAGGTAAGAGATGCCTGACTAGTGCAATGGCTGGACTTCTTATGGATATCTAAATTAAAAGGCAGATAGTTGAGCTAAGCTGCTTTAAACTTATCCTTGTGTACAAGGAAGACGAACTGAGTTTAAGTAGGTCTAAGGCTTACTAAATGAAGGTAAATGAAATCTAAAACATTGCCTTCTCTCTTCACATGAAAAAAATGGGTCACAAGGATTAGGCTACTGCATATTTTATTTATATATTAGTCTTTATTAGAAACATTCAGAGTTTTCCTTTTTTAACAAACCCATATTTTTCTTTTAACAGAAAATACTTGATTTTGTTGCTGAGAATTAGACTTGATGCTTTCGTTTTTTTAATGGAAATGTTTATGTTTTCAAGATTTTTTTTTTTTCTCTTATGAAAGCTTGTGTTTTGTGTTGGAAGTTTTAAGGAAAGGCTTTGGCAGAAGTTTTTGTTGTTGACTGTGTAGGTCATGCTCTTGTCTGAAATGGTTGTTTCCCTCTGACATGCCAAAGCTGAGGACACCTGCCACTGGGACAGAGCTGTGCGTCACATGGAAGCCTCATGGAGAGCTCTGCAGTGCTGGGCATCTACAGCAACTCTTCCCCTCCTATCTGCCCATGGACTTGGGGCTGAGAGATGACGTGCTGAAAGGACTCCATGTGTGCCTGTGCACCCCCACTCCATCCTTAAATGAAGTACTTTAATGAAATAGTCTTCAAGTGGCAGTTTTCAACCAAATGTTGTTTTGTAAATGAAATTAAATGAGGGAAAAATAAAGACAGGGTTAAAAAAACCAAACCCAGTGTCCCAGAAAACTTGGTGACAGCTCTGCTTATTCTGTAATCTACTGTGACTGCCTAGGTGGCCCAAGAGCTCAACAGTGAAGGAGGCAATGGATTTGACTTGAATGTGACACTTTTGGGGAATGACTGAGCAGGAAAAGCAAGGAGCAGTTCTGTCTTTGGCCACAGCATCACCTGAAAAACTTTTCCTATCAAAAACTGGATTGAATGGACACCCTCCTTTTGACTCAGAGGAGTGACTTGTCAACAGAAGGTGGGGTTTTTTTTGTTTGTTTTTTTTGGGTGGTTTTGTTTTTTTGTTTTTTTTTTTTTTTTTTTTTTTTGTTGTGGTTTTTTTTTTTTTTTTTGCCTTAACCTTACTGGAACTGATTGCTATATCATCTCCATCTGCTGTACTGGTCAAGAGCAGACTAAACCTAAGTTAGAAGATGTGGCAAAGGTTTGCGAATAATTGACTTCAGCTTCCAGTTGAGACAGCCTTGTCTTTTGGCATGGACAGGAATGCTAACTTTCCCTCTAATCAAAAACTGTACCTCCAATTTAAAAGATGAAAACTGATATGAGATTTTAGCAAACCTGTCTGTTAAAAGAAATAGTCTTGTTATTTTTTGTGTAACTTTTTTCCTCTTAATTATGATGAAACTGGAATATGTTCTCTTCTACTCTCTACATTTGAACCTCCCTCTAGGAACTTTTGCAGCACCTCTCCTGTTGTAATGCTTCTCCTGCTGTAGCAGCCCCTGTAACATCACATCAGCAGCTGCCTGTCACTTCAACAAACCCTAGACCTTGCAAAATTGACAGAAGTGTGTTTGCCAGAGCAGAAAACCTGGCGGATTCTTCCAGCATTATCTCCTTTCTTTCTGTTTTTAAACTTATTTAATCAGAATTTCTTTTTGTATCCTCATGATGCTGCAGAACAAGAGCTGGCTGGGTGGTACAATCTGTGTCTATTTAGGCATCCACCCATACATCCTTGCCTCGCACTGATTTGTTGCTTCTTTGTCTTCGCTCCAAGCCCACCAGCAGCTTGAATGGGGCCAACATCTCTGTTTCTTCTGTAAAAGTGGCAAAGAAAACAGCAGCAACAGAAAGAAAAAGCTACAGTGGACCCAGTGGACCTGAGTATGACTCAATTGAATTGCTGATTTAATGTAGCCAATATGACAGTGGTTTCACGGCTTTCATCCTGGCATGATCTGTTGGTGCCTGTAGTGGTGTTTTATTTGTTTTGAACCTGTTTCTTGGTGTAGCTCCTAACTGCAACTGCTATGGAAGTGAGCACAAGCTCCTCCTTCACAGGCTCATTAGTGTTCAATAGTGCTTGAAAGAACCCAAACCACACACAGCCAAATATGAAGTGCCAAGCTCTTGCTCTTTTTTTTTTTTTTTTTTAAACCCAGCTAATGATCTTTTTAGCCTAATTATGTTTAAACATAAAAGTGGCTTGGTTTCCTCCTTGTCAGTCAAAGGTGCCCTGATTCACCCATCTTAATCATTATTAAGGAAAATTAGCATAATTTGACTTTATTAAAATAGACCCTGCTAGTCCTGCTATCACTAAAGCTGTACGTATAACTGGGAGAGGTACAGGTCCATCAACACAGGCACAGTTTGCCATTTCCCAGGTTTGAGGCCATGGAGTCACTGACCAATGTCACCACATTTCCTGTAATGCAGGAAGGATGCTGCTGGCATGGTGATACCGAGAGTCACAGAGCAAATGCCCTGTTCTTCTGGTAGCACAGACCACTGGAGGGGTTGTGGTCAGTCTCTTCCCTGCCTAGAGCTTTTCCAGACTCATGTGGTCAAGTGTTGATGTGCTAAGACAAAGCTTTGCTCCCTTGAATGGATGCCACTGGTAGCTAAGGGTCATTTCAAGCTCCTTTCCTCTTCTGCCTTTGCACACAGTGCTCCTTGTAATCTTTGACACTGCTCACCCTTTTTTTTCACCCTTAGTGGTGGGATGTAGAAGACAGTTGAAATGATCTTGGGCAAAGAACAATAAGTATTTGCACAAATATGGAGCTGTTACATTTTCAGCATCAATGTGCCATTACTGATGTGAAAACCTTGGATGCTGTATGTCTCCTAGCTAGCACTCTCCTTCTTTAAACAGTCTTTGTGGCTGGATCATTTTTTTTACTCTCTGGATGAATACGCATTGAGATCATTCTTGGGTAGTAAAAATGTATAAAACTGGGTCCTAAGAGCATAAATACTTTTTTGCTCAGCAGAGCCAAAAATGAGATGTGTGTCACAAATGTTTCTGGAGAGCAATTGTTGAATTTTTGAAACTGTCCTTAAGGCACTGAATGGCACTGTGAGGAGCTCTCTGGGCCACAGTTTAAGATGAAAGCTGTTCTGTGTGCACCATGTCCATGGACATGTATTTTTAGCCTGTACTGAATCTTACAACTTTGGCAAAAAATTAGCTCTGAAGAGGAGTGGCTGTTTGTATCAGCAGGCAGGAAAGAACAGATACACAGAAATATGGTAGCTCTGGAGGTGGCGTGGGTACAGAGAAGAGCAGTATTGCCCTGGTTCTCCCTTAGACCCTACCAAAAACACAACTGGGAGGGCTGAAACTCTTTGGCTCTGGTGTGGAAAGTGCTCCAGGGACTGTTGTATGTGTAATATTCAGACAGAAGCCATGTAGACCAGATGATGAGGTGAGAATACCAAAACTGAGTTTTGCATTCTGCACAGAAAGGTAAATACTTGTCTCTTGTTTTCTTGGAAGAGGGATGCAATGTCAATTTTCAAGGGAAAGTAAAACTCACTTTTTAACACTCTGGATAAAGAATTGTGAACCCTATTAACTTGTGGCAGATAAATTCTGTCCTTTGAGTGTCATGGCACACTGTAATTTTCTACGGAGGCACATTGATTTAAATAATCATTGTTAGTGAATTATTTTTTTTCTGGTATCATTTACCACAGTGACAGGTATTACAGAAAATTGTAAAACACATAGAATAGCTTTAACTTTGGCAGACACGTTTTAGGAGTTTCTTGAAGAATCAATGTTTTTCTTTTTTTTAAGTACCTGATCTTTTATCAAAATGTTTTAAGAACTTTGATAGTAAGAAGTAAAGTAGCAAGAATTGGCTACCATTATATCATGAGGACAGTTCACATTCAGTGTTGCTGGTGTTTGCAGCAAGCTGCTCTGCCTTGTTCTCCACAGCTCATTCTAAGAATATCTGGTACCTGTCATCATCAAATTCACTTCCCTTTCATTGAAGAATAAAATCAAATACATATGCATGGTTTATAATGGCATAATAGGCATGCCTTGCTTGTGGATTTTGGCTCTCTAATTCTCATGTAGGCTTTTGAAAACAGCCAGTCTTCAAAAGTTTTGAAAAGAAACTCCATCTATCCTGGCAACTATGTCTTGTTTTCTTCCTTGATTGTGTCCACTATCAGTCTTTTTTCTCTTCAGATAAAAATACAGATGACAATTCTCCAGTCATTCCCTGCTACTCTCTCTGACTGTGAGTCCCTGAGCAAATAAGATTTCTCATGAGTAGTTTGTAAGGAAGTGGAGGACAAGGGAGAGAAGGGGAGAATTTGTCAGTTTCTAATTGAAATTATTGGTGCGACATCACTGCAGCTGGAAAAGCAATTTGCCAGAGAAACGGCAGTGAAGGTGTCTGCAGAGAAAGTATACCCTGCTTACAAAGGCACTGAAACCTCTGCAGTTGACTGAGGCTGCCATGTACTCCACCTGAGCAGTTCAGTGGGTGGCAGAGCAGTGGGCATTCGTGGCAGCTGGGATGTCTGCAGGAAGGGTCACCTGACATGAGACATCCCAGACATCTCTAATCCCGACAAGAGTAACTTCAGATTATTTTAGCTATTGAAATAGATTCTTGCCCCTCTACTAGGCTCTCATGAGACCCCACCTGGAGTACTGTGTCCAGCTCTGGAATCCTCAGCACAAGAAGGACATGGACCTGTTGGAGCGAGTCCAGAGGAGGGCCACAAAAATGACCCAAGGGGTAGAACACCTCCCCTGTGAGGCCAGGCTGAGAGAGTTGGCCTTGTTCAGCCTGGAGAAGAGAAGGCTCTGGGGAGACCTTATTGGGGCCTTCCAGTACTTGAAGGGGGCCTACAGGAAAGATGGGGAGGGACTCTTTATCAGGGAGTGTAGTGATAGGACAAGGTGTAATGTTTTTAAATGGAAAGAGAATAGATTTAGATTACATATTAAGAAGAAATTCTTTACTGTGAAGGTGGTGAAACACTGGAACAGGTTGCCCAGAGAAGTTGTGGATGCCCCATCCCTGGAAGTGTTCAAGGGGAGGTTGGATGGGGCTTTGAGCAACCTGGTCTGGTCAAAGGTATACCTGCCCATGGCAGCAGAGTTGGAACTAGGTGACCTTTAAGGTGCCTTCCAACCCAAACCATTCTATCATTCTATGATTCTATGATTAATGGAAGGACTTTCTTCTCAGCACTTAAGTCTTGTCCAATGCAAATAGCTGGTAAAATATTTGCTATCTATATAACTTAGATATTGTTTTTTATGGTTGATTGCCTATGGTAATTTTCTCTTAGAACTTTTCTCTAAAGTCCTATTTATTTAAATGAGGCTGAGATCAAAGCCTCTGTATGTAATTCACAGAGCATTTTTTTTTCTGAGTTGTTGAATGAATAAGCCTAGTTGAATGAGATTTAAAAAAAGCTATTTTTTATTTTGTTTGAAAGACTACTGTGTGCTTTTGGAAATTCAGAAGAAAAATACCTTGTCTAAAGAGTTTTAATTTGCAAAATTTTTTTATTCTGAGGATGGCTTTCATTGCCTTTTTTATTTTTTTCTTCTACTAAACAAAAATGACCAAAAAAAATGAGAACAAAACCATTTGAAGACTATTTTAATCTGGAGGGCAATGTGGAGAGAAGGAAGAGAAAGTGTGTATGGAAAGTCAGAGGTAGGGGGTGAGGTAAGGGGAAATAATTTTCTTGTGTCTTTTTCTTTTCCTATCTTTTTCCCATTGCAGGGCAGGGAATGAGATTAGTTATCTGTGAGTAAATTTTCACTTGTTTTTTAAAACCCCTCTCCTTTTTTTCCCCCCCTTCACAATTTTTTTTCAGTGAAAACAAATGTGGAATTAATCTAGCCACTGGAAGAACTGCAGTAAATTTCACTTCTTCCATATTTTCAAATGATGCTGTAGATCAAGATGTTATACACGGCTGTTAGACTACAAGATGTGCAAAAGCTGCCACTAAATGGAAAATATCTTGCTGCCTTTGACTCTCATGGAAATGTTGATGTCAGCAGAGGAATGAGAGGAATCAGGTGGAACTTCTGTTCTATAAGTCGTGGAACCACAGTAAGGAAGAAGGTTGTGTTGTTACAGCAGCTTGGGGAATGCCAGTAGTTCAATATTTACACTAACCTGTGCATTTCTGACCACCTGGCAGCCAGATGGGATCTGAAACAGCAGTAAGCACACAACTGCATCACTGTTGCATTAGCAAGTGTGCATAATGCAGTCTGTGCCAGCTGCTTGCGGGCATGGGTATAGAGGTGATACCTGATATGGCAAGGTGTTCTGGGGGCAGAGTTATCCCTCCAGACATTTGGGAACAAATTCACATTGGCAAGAGTGATTTTGCACCAATTCAGCAACTTACACCATGCAGCTGCAACAGTTTCAAGCTGTGATTATAGATAATGGTCAATATAGTGATCAGAGGTGCCAATATGGGGCTTGCACGTGTCTATGGCTGTAACTGTAACTGTTGATATGGAAGTACTGAGCTGGATAAAAAGCCTCTGTGGAGCTACTGGTGGCAGGGAAGTTCTTTGGATGCTATGTTTCTGCTCTGGATGCCAGAGGATTGCACAGCCTGTGCCGCTGGGGTTTTCTGGATAAAAAAAGGGCTGCTCAGGTGTGTCTCATCTGCTGCAGACCCATGTGGGCAGAGCACAGGCTGCCCTAGGAGACCAGCCCTTGCCTGCATGGGAACAGCTCACAGAGGTTGCATGCACCCTCTGTGCAGGGGAGGGGAGCATTAAAGCACATGAAACTGTTTTGTTTGGGGATTGGTGGAGGAGTGGCCTGTATGAAGTTTGGTCTCATGAGATAGTACAGGTAGGGTGAGTTTTAAAATGAATCTGCTCTTGTCTCATGAAGTAATTGCACCTGTGTAAGGTGTGTTCAGATCCTTATCTGGCTTATTGGATCACATCCGTGTACAAATTTGTCTGGTGGTGTGCATCATACTAGATAGCTGTTTTGCATATCTCGCAGAAATGCATCGGTTCCAGGGCTCTTATTGAAGATTTTGGGGAAATAGTGCAAGTGATTATGGTCTCAAAGGTAGTAAGTCTTACTCCATATATGTAATAAACACACTTACAACATAGATTAATGTCATCTTTTATAATTCTTTCCTGTTTGTGCCATGCACCTCTTAATACATTTTGGATGTAATATGTCTGTGGTTCTAGTAGCAGGTGATGTACCTGGATAGCTGTAGTAAAATCCTTGCTTAATGTGATCCACTGAACTTAGACTTTGTTATAGTTTTACCTCCTTTTGTGGCAAAATGAACACAAATGAACCTAAATATCACTCTCAAAGAGATTCTCTTCCCTTGAAGAGACTTGGTTTGGGCCAGTGCTGATGCCAACCATAAATCCTAATTGCATCCCAACTTTCTAGCAGGTTTCATTTTGTAGCTTTAGTACAGAAAGTATTCCCATTTCCATGTGGAAAGATATTTTTCCAATGAAAAATGTGCTAAGTCCAGAGTTTGATTTGCACTAGTATTTCTGCAGACAAAACCCCTTTCTTTCTTGGGTGTTTGTGGAAAGAAAGAATAATAAAAGGAGTGTGCATGGCAAATCTAAACTTAGGGACAAATTTTTGTGAACTTGTTTGCATTCACTTTTTATTTTCACAGCTTGACTAACCTCAGTGGAGTTGCTTTGTATTTCAATAAAAAGAGAATCATAACTTGTTGACATGATGGTGATTTTATTCTTCATTCATTCGCTCAATTTACAAGTGGCTGAAAAGTCAGCATCTGTGAAGAAAATATGAAAATCATGCATGATTTTTCCTTTTCTCTTGTGTTTTGTGGTTTTGGTATTTTTGCTCTATTTGGAAAAAATCAGGATGATGTATTCAGGTCATAAAGAGGTAGAAAACTGCCTCACAATTTATTGGCAGTGAATGAGGATGTCTGAAAAATGTGTGTTAGAAAATGATTTCTTTTTCCTTTGTTCTAAAATAGGCTGTTCTGGATAAATTAGTCCAAGAATCTTGAAAACACTGGCTTGGTTGGACTTTACTTGACCAGTTGTCTTGAGTTTGTGTGGCAAGGTTTTGGTAGCGACTGGGCTACAGGGGTGGCTTCTGTGAGAAACTGCTAGAAGCTTCCCCTATGTCCAATAGAGCCAATGCCAGCCTTCTCCAAGACGGACCTGCTGCTGGCCAAAGCTCAGCCCATCAACAACAGTGGTAGCACCTCTGGGATAGTGTCTTTAAGGAGTCAAAAAAAAAGAAAAAACCCTGAAACCAACACAAAAAAGGGAATACAAAACTGCAGCTGGAGTGAGGAGTGAGAACATGTGAGAGGAACAACTCTGCAGACACCAAGGTCAGTGAAGAAGGAGGGGGAGGAGGTGTTCCAGGCACCGGAGCAGAGATTCCCCTGCAGCCCCTGGTGCAGCCCATGGTGAGGCAGCTGTGCCTCTGCAGCCCTTGGAGGCCCACGGTGGAGCAGATCTCCACCTGCACCCAGGGAGGACCCCACACCAGAGCAGGGGGATGTGCCCGAAGGAGGCTGTGACCCTGTGGGAAGCCCGTGCTGGAGCAGGTTGCTGGCAGGACCTGTGGCCCCGTGGGGGACCCAGGCTGGAGCAGTCTGCTCCTGAAGGACTGCACCCCGTGGAAGGGACCCACGCTGGAGCAGTTTGTGAAGAACTGTAGCCTGTGGGAAGGATGCATATTGGAGAATTTTGTGGAGGACTGTGTCCCGTGTGAGGGAACCCATGCTGGAGCAGGGGAAGAGTGTGAGGAATCCTCCCCTGAGGAGGAAGGAGCAGCAGAGACAACGTGTGATGAACTGACCACAACCCCCATTCCCCATCCCCCTGCACTGCTCAGGGCAAGGAGGTAGAGAAAATTGGGAGTGAAGTTGGGCCTGGGAAGAAGGGAGGGGTGGGAGGAAGGTGTTTTAAGATTTGGTTTTATTTCTCATTACCCTACACATGTTCTCACTCCTCTCTCCTACGCAGTTTTGATTGGTAATAAATTAAACTAATTTTCCCCAAGTCAAGTCTGTTTTACCTGTGACGGTAATTAGTGAGTGATCTCCCTGTCCTCATCTCCACCGATGAGATTTTTTGTTATATTTTCTCTCCCCTGTCCAGTTGAGGAGGGGAGTGATAGAGTGGCTTTGGTGGGCACTTGGTATCCAGCCAGAGTCAAACCACCACACCTGTGTAAAATGTTCTTTATAGTTATGAAGAAGTCATGCATGTCTTAGTAATTGTTGAGCTACTATTTACTGGAAGTCTGAAGGAGTACTGAAATGTGGAAAAGTCAAGTATAATGTCCAGTGTAACTTATAAATCTGTTGTCTTGTCATCCCTTGCAAGGAAAGAAAAAGGAAATATGGGGGTTCAATGATAAAGAGATTACGGAATATATTTAATGGAAGCCTCTATGATTTTGGAAAAAAATGTGTAAAGAAAACCTAATTTGACTCTGTTTCATTAAAATGCATAAAAATGCAATGACAGTATTAGTTCTGCATAATATTCTAATTTTAAACTAGCACACTATGATATCAGTAAAGCAAGTACTACATGGATTAAAAGCTGCACCAGAAAGGAGACCTCATTAAATGGAAGTATTTCTAGGATGTGCCATGTCCTAGGTTATTACTAAGCCTTACACTATTCTGTGTTTTCATCAATGATCTAGATGCAAATATTCTCATACTGTAATTAGTAGTGGTTTTATGTTATGAAGATTGTTATGAAGAGTTTTAATCAATGATGAGGACATAGGAGCTGAAGGAAGGAATCAGGATGTCTCAGTATAGGATGCCTATTTACACACAGTTTGCTAATACAAATACAAACTTTTCTGTTCAGAACCAGGCAATGAAGGCTGTCCCTCGAATAGAAAATCTGAAGCAGTGAGTCTGGAAAGGCTGTAGGGGCTGGTCTGTCCCTTGCCATGCCCTCCCATTGCAGCCCTGGGGTAAGGGAGGCTGATGCTGTCATGAGAAGAGCAATGAAGATGAGGAGAGAAGGGAGAAGGGGGACTGATACTGCAATATGATATGCACATCCACAGTCTGCCTAAAATGCAGAACGAATTTGAAGATGGTGATGGCAACAGCTACAAAAGCCCTTGCAGGGCTGAAGGGACAGCCTGTCAGTGAACAATTTAAAATAACTCAGTCTCCTTAACTTAGCAAAAGAGGGCTGAGAAGTGATTTATTTAAATTTTGTAAGTATCTTCAAGTAATTTTTACTTGTCTGTATGTTACATACTTTTTTCATGGAAAGCAAATAGCAATAGAATAAATGAAGAAAGTGAGAATGGAAAATTTCATTCAATACACTTTTTTTTTTTCCCAGGAGGTAAGCTTCATCCAGAAAAGTTATGCTTTAGTCAGATGCATGTTGTTGGGTTCAATATAGGGTAACTGAATGAAATTTTATGGTTAGTGTTTTATAAATGAGCAGCCTAGATCCTTGAGTGTGGTTTACTGGTCTTCTGTTTTGTAAATCTAGAAACTGGAAGGACAACCATGGATAGTACAATTGCGTCTTAGCTTCCCTTTGAGTAAGACTGTAATGCGTTGTGGACAGCAGGTTCTATGAACATGTGTGCTACCTTGGCTTTCTTTCAAATTCTGTGAATAGATATTTGACTAAATAAAGCTCATGGAGGTACCGATCTGAAATTCCTATTCCTCCAATACACATAAAAAGTTAATCTTCAATTGATTATTAACCAAATTTCAATAAAGGCAAGTGAAATAAATTCTGAAATGGAAGAGACTTGAGCCTGTTGTTTGCTGCCTTATATTGAAGAGTAAGCAGGGATGACACTGCCTTGGGGAATTTTCCCTTCCCTCTCACCAGTAGAAATCTTCTTCCTTGTGTGCTTGTTCTTTGCTGCCATGCTTCAGAGATTGCTCCAGGTGGTGAGGCTGTGTCCCAGTTCCTCTCTCCATTATGCTGGCTGCCTGGGGGCAGGTCATGGGCCCTGGGGTCAGCGGGGAGGCAAAGACCTCATCCAATCCCTCAGAGCTGATGTGAGGAAGGCAGACACCAGCCATGCCCTCTCCTTGATGTGTGTCCATATTAGCCCAGAAACTGCCTTCCCATGGCCGTTTTGCCAGGTGGCCTGATAAGCTGCCTAGCAGAGCTAGCATAAATTGTGAACTGGCCACAGGGCGTTCTAGAGTGAATGCTGAGCTGGTGCTACTTGCCTGGCCAGGAAATGCAGAGGGTGGGTGTGAAGTGAGGCCATAAGATGACCAACACAAGCAGGGTCTGGGAAGCATGGGATGCTTGTGTCCACTGATTACTAGAGGAAGCCAGTACAGACCATGTCAGTACGGCACTTGAGGCCAAGCTAATTCAACCTGCTAAGAGAGAGAAAATGCAATGGCAGGGTATATTACCTTGGGCTTGGTGCGATGATAACATGGTTACGTTACCCTTTTCAGGCTTGGAGCATGGGCAGAGCTGGCCTGCATCTGCCACAGTTTGTGTTGTAAATATCCCTAAAAGGTGAATGGGCTTGGCCACCTTCATGATGAGAAATCAGCAGTTGGGTGCTGCTCAGAATGCATCAATTCCCTTGTCCAGGGCCAGCATGTCAATGGGAACATGCTTTGAATCCAGACTTTGTGGATAAAGGGTTCTATGCCCAAATGTCTGGGAGCTTTGGGCAACACTGTATAACAAAATAAACTATACCAAATCTTAGAAGTATTCTGTAATCAGGGATTGCTCAAGTCTATAGTCTAACTTGATGTGCTGCTCATCTCTGTGCTGCTCTGTGTGACCTGTATTCAGCAAGGATGGGCACCCACATTAAAGATTATCCTTCTGGGTAAAATATGAAGCCCTATCCTGCAGAAAATATTTGGTAAGTGGATTTTTGCACACTCTTAGAAAGACCATAAGATCTGCAGGTTTTTGGCAAAAGTTCCAGAAGTGAATGCACAGATCATGTTTTATATCAGGAATGAGAGCTCAGATTGTATGACAGAAGAACGCATTTTCTTCCTGTTTTTTCCTCATCTGACAGACATCTAATTTTGTGGCAGAAAGGTCTGGAATAGCATACTGAAACCTGTTCTGCCTGTCAGCTGAGCTGCTATGTTAGTCTCTGATTGTTATATATCAGAGAATACAATAGCAGCCACTCCCATGTAAAATTAGCTCTGTTTGTGTATTGCCTACTAGAAGAGTATAGTATTTAAGCACAAGAACATAATATATCATGAAGGATAAGGATTTCTGTAATCCAGTTCTGCATCTCCTCATTTGACATCCGTGTAGTTTGACTGATTTCAGTGTACTTACACTGGTATAAATAAGATTAGGTCTCTAGTGTAGAATGTATTTGAAATGATGCAGGTTGTTTTTATATCTGTGCTCTTTGGTTGAGCTTTGTCTTTAGATGCGGGATCCATTGCAAAAATAAGACTGTGTCTGCACATGCTTTTTTGTAAGTAGGATGTCTTTGTAACACTGGAAGTCTTAAAATAGCTGAGCAACATGATATCCCCACACATTCTTTTCTAAAGCTGATACATCTGTGGTGGGATCACACATTACTTGGATATAATTTATTAGAAAAGCAGGGAATTTTTTTCTGGAAGTAATCCCTCCCCCCCCCCCCCCCAAAAAAAAAAAAAAAAAAACCAGCCTCGAAATATAGGGAAGTTCCATGGAAAAAAGTCAGTTTTGCAAAACAAACCCCACCTCACCTGATTTTCTTTTCCCCATTAAAAATATTAAACTGGGAATTCCTAGCTCCATTTCTCCTGGGTAGACCATGATGAGGGTAGCCACATCTCTCAGATCTGGGCAGGTCTCCATAGCTGGTATCTAGCACTATGCCACTCAACCCATGTTGCCAAATAGTGCAAGCTACCACCCTTCATTTCCATGCTAAGGCAATGACCTTACACTAGCTTTATTGCATGGGAACTTTCTTCATCAAATATCAAGGAAAATGACAATATTTTTCTCTGTGTTTGTGGGGAGATATGTTGGCTGGGATAGAGTTAATTTTCTTCCTAGTAACAGGCATAGTGCTGTGTTTTGGATTCAGTATGAGAATAACATTGAAAACACACTGATGTTTTAGTTGTTGCTAAGTACTGCTTATGCTAGTCAAGGACTTTTCAGCTTCCCATGCTCTGCCAGGTACACAAGAAACTGGGAGGGACCACAGCCAGAGTAGTTGCTCCAAACTGACCAAAGGGTTATTCCATACCATATGACATCATGCTCAGTATATAAGCTGCTGAGAGTTGGCAGAGGGGCAGTAATTGTTGCTCAGGAACTGTCTGGGTATTGGCTGGCGGGTGGTGAGCAATTGCATTGTGCATCACTTGCTTTGTATATTATTACTATTAGTATGTTGTTATTACTACTACTACTACTACTATTTTACTTTATTTTATTTCAATTATTAAACTGTTCTTATCTCAACCCAGGAGTGTTTCTCACTCTTACTCTTCCAATTCTCTTCCCCATCCCATCGGGGTAGGGGGAGTGAGTGAGCGGCTGCGTGGTGCTTAGTTGCTGGCTGGGGTTAAACCATGACACATGGGTACGTGAGTTGCAAGGAAAAACAGTCACACAAGGGGGTTCTTCCAGGAAAATTGCTGCTCCACTTCCCAGTGGGCAATTTTCCAGGCAGAGTAGAAGGGCTGATCTTACCCCTGATCTCAGTAAAGGGACTTCTGATTCGTATTTACAAGAAGTGAGTAATGAATACTATGACCAGGATTAGAGAGGCCCTGCCTCCAGCCAGGTGGAGGAAAGGGGCAACTGGGTTTACTGGACTGTGTGGATTCAATGGCCTGGCACATCAGACTCACAGGAGTGTAAGGCTGTAGTGGACACTGGTGCACAGTGTACCCTAATGCCATCAAGCTATGAAGAGGCAGAACCTGTCTGTATTTCTGGAGTGACAGGGGGATCCCAACAGCTAACTGTATTGGAGGCTGAAATGAGCCTAAGTGGGCATGAATGTCAAAAGCACCCCATTGTGACTGGCCCAGAGGCTCCATGCATCCTTGGCATAGACTACCTCAGGAGAGGGTATTTCAAGGACCCAGGAGGGTACCAATGGGCTCTTGGTATCACTGCCTTGGAGATGGAAGAAGTCAAACAGTTGTCTACCTTGTCCAGTCTCTCAAAGGACCCTACTGTTGTGGGGTTGCTGAGGGTCAAAGAACAATGGGTGCCAATTGCTACCACAACGGTGCACCGGTGGCAATATCACACCAACTGAGACTCCCTCATTCCCATCCATAAGCTGATTTGTCTACTGGAGAGTCAAGGAGCGATCAGAAAGACACTCTCACCCTTTAACAGTCCCATATGGCCAGTGCAAGTGTCTAATGGAGAGCGGAGACTAACAGTAGACTATTGTGGCCTGAATGAAGTCACGCCATTGCTGAGTGCTGCCATGCCGGACACGCTAGAACTTCAATATGAACTGGAGTTGAAGGCAGCGAAATGGTATGCCACAACTGATATTGCTAATGCATTTTTATCAATCCCTTTGGCAGCGGAGTGCAGGCCATGGTTTGCTTTTACTTGGAGGGGTGTCCAGTTCACCTGGAATCAACTGCTCCAGGGGTGGAAACACAGCCCTACCGTTTGCCATGGACTGATCCAGACTGCACTGGAACAGGGTGAAGCTCCAGAACACCTGCAATACATTGATGACATCATCATATGGGACAGCACAGCAGAAGAGGTTTCTGAGAAAGGGGAGGAAATAGTCCAAATGTTTCTGAAAGCTGGTTTTGCCATAAAACAGAGTAAGGTCAAGGGACCTGCACAGGATATCCAGTTTTTAGGAATAAAATGGCAAGATGGATATCGTCAGATCCCAGTGGATGTGATCAACAAAATAACAGCTATGTCCCTCCCAACTAGCAAAAAGGAAACACAAGCTTTCTTAGGTGTTGTGGGTTTTTGGAGAATGCATATTCCAAATTACAGTCTGACTGTAACCCCTCTCTATCAAGTGACCCAGGAGAACAATTTCAAAAGGGGCTGGCCCTGAGCATGATGAGCCTTTGAATAAATTGAACAGGAGATAGTTCATGCAGTAGCCCTTGGGCCAGTCCAGGCAGGGCAAGATCAAAGAAATATGCTCTACACCGCAGCTGGGGAGAGCGGCCCTATGTGGAGCCGCTGGCAGAAAGCACCAGGGGAGACTTGAGGGTCAACCACTAGGGTTTTGGAGTTGGGGATAGAGAGGATCTGAAGCCTGCTATCCTCCAACTGAGAAAGAGAGATTGGCAGCATACGAAGGAGTCTGAGCTGCTTTGGAAGTGGTTGGTACCGAAGCACAGCTCCTCCTGGCATCCCAGCTGCCGGTGCTGGGCTGGATGTTCAAAGGGAAGGTTCCCTGTACACATCATGCAACTGATGCTACATGGAGTAAGTGGGTTGCACTGATCACACAACGAGCTCAAACAGGAAACCCCAGTTGCCCAGGAATCTTGGAAGTAATCATGGACTGGCCAGAAGACAAAGATTTTGGAATACTGCCAGAGGACGAGGTGACACATATGCTGAAGAGGCCCCACTGTATAATAAACTACCAGAAAATGAGAAGCAATATGCCCTGTTCGCTGATGGGTCCTGTCATCTTGTGGGAAAGCATCGGAGGCAGAAGGCTGCTGTATGGAGTCCTATACAACAGGCTGCAGAAACTGCTGAAGGAGAAGGGGAATCGAGTCAGTCTGAAGAGGTGAAAGCCATCCAGCTTAGATATTGCTGAACAAGAAAAGTGGCCAGTACTCTATCTCTATATTGACTCATGGTTGGTAGCAAGTGCCTTGTGGGGATGACTGCAGCAGTGGAAGCAGAGCAACTGGCAGTACAGAGGCAAACCCATCTGGGCTGCTTCATTGTGGCAAGATATTGCTGCCCAGGTAGAGAATCTGGTTGTAAAAGTACATCACGTAGGTGCTCACTTACCCAGGAGTTGGGCCACTGAAGAACATCAAAACAACCAGCAGGTGGATCAGGCCATGGCTCAGGTGGATCTGGACTGGCAACATAAGGGTGAATTATTTTGTAGCTCAGTGAGCCCATGACACCTCAGGCCAGCAAGGAAGAGATGCAACATATAGATGGGCTCATGATCGACGGGTGGACTTGCCCATGGATACTATTGCACAGGTTATCCATGAATGTGAAACATGCACTGCAATCAAACAGGCCAAGTGGTTCAAGCTTCTCTGGTATGGAGGATGATGGCTGAAATATAAATATGGGGAGGCCTGGCAGGTTGATTATATCACACTCCCACAAACCTGCCAAGGCAAGCACTATGAGTTCACCATGGTGGAAGCAACCACCGGATGGCTGGAAACATACCCTGTGCCCCATGCCACCGCCCGGAACACCATCCTGGGCCTTGAAAAACAAGTCCTGTGGTGACATGGCAGCCCAGAAAGAATCGAGTCAGGCAACAGGACTCATTTCTGAAACAACCTCATAGACACCTGGGCCAAAGAGCATGGCATTGAGTGGTTATATCACATCCCCTATCATGCACCAGCCTCCGCCAAAAACAAATGGTACAATGGGCTGTTAAAGACTGCCCTGAGAGCAATGGGTGCTGGGACATTTAAACATTGGGATACACATTTAGCAAAGGCCACCTGGTTAATCAACACCAGGGGATCTGCCAAGCAAGCTGGTCCTGCCCAATCAAAACTGTTATGCACTGTAGAAGGGGATAAAGTCCCTGTAGTGCACATAAAAAATATGCTGAGGACGACAGTCTGGGTTACTCCTGACTCAGGCAAAGGCAAACCCATTTGTGGGATTGCTTTTGCTCAAGGACCTGGGTGCACTTGGTGGGTAATGCGGAAGAAGGGGGAAGTCTGATGTGTACCTCAAGGGGACTTGATTTTGGGTGAGAATAGCCAATGAACTGAATTGTATGAAGTTAATTGCTATATAATACTGCATGTCATCTGTTTTATGGTTTCAATATGCTGCATCACCCGTTATTTGGGACATGGTTTAGTGGGCATGGTGGTGGTTGGACTGATGATCTTAGGGATCCTTTCCAACCTTAATGATTCCTAGTTCCTACTTTCATTAAAAAATAATCCAGCTACCAAGCCAGGAAACATGAAATTACTACTCTACCCTTCATTGGTTTAGTGTTGGACTTGGTAGTGTTAGTTTAATGGTTGGACTTGATGATCTTAAATGATTCTATGATTACAGTAAGAATCACCCAGATTAATGAAGAATGAACTTTAATAAAACTGAGCAAAGTGCAGCAACGTTGGAACCAGAACTGGCTTCAGCATGCAACAATCCAATATCACACACCATTACTCCTGCCCCAAAAGACTGTTATGACAGATGGAGCCCAAAGTCATGGACTAAATGAACTCAACAGACATTTTAGGAGGATGGCCCACAGACTAAGGGAATGATATCTGTGCATATATATCAAAAGACAGGAAAAGTGGTGGTGATTAATTGGAATTTATTTGAAAGTGTGGGACCTGGGCATGTCATGGATGGTATGGAATAAGGGGTGGATGCTATCCAGGTTTTGGCTGGGATAGAGTTAATTTTCTTCCTAGTAGCAGGCATAGTGCTGTGTTTTGGATTTAGTAGGAGAAGAATGTTGATAACATGCTGATGTTTTTAGTTGTTGCTAAGTACTGCTTATGCTAGTCAAGGACTTTTCAGCTTCCCATGCTCTGCCAGGGGCACAAGAAACTGGGAGGGGGCACAGCCAAGAGTGTTGATCCAAACTGACCAAAGGGCTATTCCATTCCATATGACATCATGCTCAGTATATAAGCTGCTGGGAGGTGGCTGGGAGGCTGTAATCACTGCTCGGGAACTGTCTGGGCATCAGTCAGTGGCTGGTGAGCAATTGCATTGTGCATCACTTGTTTTGTATATTATTATTATTATTATTATTATTATTATTATTATTATTATTATTATTATTATTATTATTATTATTATTATTATTTCCCCTTCCTTTTCTGTCTTATTAAACTGTTTTTATCTCAACCAATAATTTATTTTTTTTTTCAATTCTCTCCCCCATCCCACTGGGGAGGGGTAGAGTGAGCAAATGGCTATGTGGTGTTTAGCCACCTACCAGGTTAAACCACAACAACCTGCAGCTGGAAAATGTTGTCCAAGCTGGGTTTCTGTGTTCTGGTTCTAAATCATTTCATGTAAGTCCCTGCTTGAAAAATAATGTTTTGGTCTGGGTAGACTGGGTTTAAGATCTTTTGTCATGCTATTCCTGCTGCATGTGAAGCATAACAGTTTGTGATCACATGTGGATGATTTCAGACTACAAGGATATTTTAGTTATGACATATGAACATATTCAATAATTTATTCTTTCAAAGGCATGGAGTAACTGACTCAAAATTCAGTTACTACTAGAAATGAACAGTGGAAACAGAAGCAACAAAGGACAAACGTGGTCTTTTGACTACTAGCAGCTGCTACCTTTGGCTGAGGCTATGTGGTGCTCCATGCTTACATATGGCAAAAGGGTTGCTCTCTCTGGTAATATCACCTGGCAATACGTGTCCTCAGAACCTGCTGTGAACATGGTACTTACATGTACTTAAAATTCATAATTTTTCAAAGTTGTCAGAAAACACTGTTAGGCAGGGGTCTTAAAAGAGGAGGGGGTGGGGAGTAATGAAAAAAGTCTGTTTGATGACTATGCTTATACCGCAGAGCCCACATAAATAATGAAGTTCCCCTTTCTTCTGTGCTTTTGGGTAAAGAAATAATTGCAGGCAGCATGAAGGGAAGAGTATTTGCTTTGGTCCCAACACTTCTGGAAGACACTTTGGACATGGGACAGTAGTGCAGTGTTAGAGCAATCTTAGTTCCTGCACCAGAGACTACGCTATAGGTTTGCAAAACGATTTTGATGGGCATGACACCATATGCTCCCTCATATCCCCTGTGAAGAATCAGCTGTACATAGAATTACACTGTTTTTATACCAACATATGAGAATACTTTAAAGCCTTTTGTCATGCCTCAGAGTCAGAAGTTGCCAGGAATCTGTAAGATCTAGTAAAATCATAGAATCATAGAATGGTTTAGGTTGGAAAAGACCTTTAAGATCATCCAGTCCAACCATTAACCTACACTACCAAGTCTACTCTAAGCCAATCAAGGGTAGACTAGACTAAACCATGTCCCAAAGTGCCACATCTACCCGTTTTTTGAACACTTCCAGGGATGGTGACTCCACCACCTCTCTGGGCACCCTCTTCCAATGCTTGACCACCCTTTCCGTCAAGAAATTTTTCCTAATTTCCAACATAAACCTCCCCTGGCGCAGCTTGAGCCCATTTCCTCTCATCCTATCGCTAACTACATGGGAGAAGAGACCAACACCCACCTCACTACAACCTCCTTTCAGGGAGTTGTAGAGAGTGATAAGGTCTCCCCTCAGCCTCCTCTTCCCTAGGCTAAACAACCCCAGTTCCCTCAGCCACTCCTCATAAGGCCTGTGCTCCAGACCCTTCACCAGCTTTGTTGCCCTTCTCTGGACACGCTCCAGCACCTCAATGTCCTTCTTGTAGTGAGGGGCCCAAAAGTGGACACAGTATTCCAGGTGCGGCCTCACCAGCACCGAGTACAGGGGAACAATCACCTCCTTGCTCCTGTTGGCCACACTATTCCTGATACAAGCCAGGATGCTGTTGGCCTTCTTGGCCACCTGGGCACACTGATGGCTCATGTTCAGCTGGCTGTCTACCAACACCCCCAGGTCCTTTTCAGCCAGGCAGCTTTCCAGCCACTCTTCCCCAAGCCTGTAGCGTTGCATGGGGTTGTTGTGACCGAAGTGCAGGACCCGGCACTTGGCCTTGTTGAACCTCATACAGTTGGCCTTGGCCCATCGGTCCAGCCTGTCCAGGTCCCTCTGCAGGGCCATCCTACCCTCCAGCAGATTGACACTCCCACCCAGTTTGGTGTCGTCTGCAAACTTACTGAGGGTGCACTCAATCCCTTCATCCAGATCGTTGATAAATATATTAAACAAGGCTGTCCCCAAAACAGAGCCCTGGGGAACACTGCTCGTGACCGGCTGCCAACTGGACTTAACTCCATTTACCACTACTCTCTGGGCTCAGCCACCCAACCAGTTTTTTACCCAGCAAAGACTACTCCCGTCCAAGCCATGAGCTGCCAGCTTCCCAAGGAGAATATTGTGGGAGATGGTGTCAAAAGCTTTGTTAAAGTCCAGGTAAATGACATCCACAGCTTTTCCATCATCTACCAGGCAGGTCACCAGGTTATAGAAGGAGATCAGGTTGGTCAAGCAGGACCTGCCTTTCATGAACCCATGTTGGCTGGGCCTGATCCCCTGGTTGACCTGCACTTGCCTGTTGAGTTCACTTAAGATGAACCTCTTCATAATCTTCCCTGGCACCGAGGTCAGGCTGACAGGCCTGTAGTTCCCCAGGTCCTCCTTCATAGAATCATAGAATGCTTTGGGTTGGAAGGGACCTTCAGAGGTCATCTAGCCCAACCCCCAAATATCAGTGTCCTTCTTCCCTAATAGTTGCATAATGTTGGCTTCACATATAAGGAATAAGGTTTCCCTCCAGTTTATTATGGCTTTTGCTGGACAAATTTCTAAGCAGTTAAAAATCCTTCATGAAAGAGCAATATATCTGGTAAGGAGTGTGTGGGCAGTGTGCCAGCATGAACTACTTACTTGCATTAACTGCAAGGAAGACAAATAACTGGGGAAGCCATCTATCAAAGCAAAGACATTAGCCTGAAATAGAAATCTTATTTACTTGAAGGGATGAAGGGGTTAAAAGACTCAAGGAAAATATGTGGCATAACATTGAGAGACACTTCACTGCTAAGAGTCATTATAGGTTTTGGGAAACAGTACAGAGAATGTAGAAATTGAAAATAATAGAATTTATTTTTATCTGAGGGGCTGATGGGCAGAGTTTCAAATGAGGTTTCCTTCCCCTTGGCATTTTATAGGGTGTTTAAAGAAGAATTAGAGACCAATGTACACAAAACCTTGGGTCTGTCTGTGATCAAGCAACAGCTTGGCCAAAGGAATGGCTTTTTCTAGAAGTCTGTTTGAAGGTGAACTGAAAAGCCCTCTGAGATGTCATTAGCATCCTGAGTACCACAAACCTGGGGTAGAGGATTATGGCAGGCTTTGTTTATCTTTGATGCAGCAAAGGAAACATGCCTTCCAGACTATTTCTGAGAACTTCATGTGTAAAATAAAACATAAACAGGAATATTAACAGGATTAGGATTTGGGTTATAGCATTCATTGATCGTTAGCATTTATTTTATGCTTCAGCAGAAATAACAAAGGAATAAAAATTCCTTTTGTGCTGTCCACTTCCTGAAGTGCAGAAGCTTGCTGGGTTACTTTGCCTTTAAGGAGAAAGAAGTTGGGCTGTGTCTTTGGTATGACCCATTCTTAATACTTTCTTTTCTGAGAAAGGGTATTTGCTCACAGTATTTGCTACAAGGAGCATTTGCTGGAAAATCGACAGCACACTTATTTTTCAAAGACTGAATTATTAGCCTAGACGCTAGTGAAACCACTTTCTTGCTCTAGTTAGTGATGTGAGGTGGTGACATCACTATGATATCATATCAATATGATATCAGCTCCATGTTAATATCATGCCAGTACCATCCTGGGTTTTGTGTATTGCTGTCTTTAATCTAGATACATTGCTTGGATCTGTTTTTCTTTGATTGTCTACAGCATATTCCTCTGTGAGTGAATTAGAAATACACCAATAAAGTCTTAATGAAAATTTGATTTATAAATTCTTACTTTGCTCTTGGAATATACAGGAAATGACAGATGCAGTTTATATCAGTTCTGAGTTTGTGGAAGGTTCCTTAAGGAGGTGAACCATTTCATTTATGATATAAGCAAGTTCGTGGAGCAGGGAAGCACTTTGGACAAACCCTAGCATCCCTTTAACTCTTTAAATAAAGCCCAAAGGCTGCAGATGTTCCCACTCCTTCTCCCGCCTTCCCTAAAGATGTTCACTGCAGTCTGTTTTTTCTGTTGTAAAGGTGGAGGCTGTCTACTTCATCCCTTAGATATAACATGTCCCAGCATGTGCCAGTGTCCCAGAAGCATGCAAGACAGTGACACAAGGAGCAGGGAGGCTGCAAGCCCTGGGGGAGGGATGCAGCATCTACTTCCAGCTCCAGCCTTTCCCCCTGCATGTTCTTGGCTTAGGTGCAGGATTTGCCCATTGCCATGGCTGCTTGTCCCAACCTCAAATGGTGCACCTGTGTGCCCTTTTGGGGTAGCCCTTGGTGGCGGTGCTCACACCCTGCACACACAAAGCAGAATTGGCCCCCATGTTCTCATCGCAATAAATGCCACCCCAGTGAGTTTTTCAAAGCCCTTTGCCAGCTGGTTGATGCAGATAGCAGAGCTATTTCAGCAACCACTGGAGGCAGGGAGGATGCAGCTGGGTAGTTTCCAGGGCTGGTGGGCCTCCTGGCCCAGGGAAGGGTGTGAGCTCTGGCTGATCTGTCCTCTATCACGGTGAGTTATTGTGAAGGTTTGAAAATCGTGTCATAACAAATGTTCAGGCTTGGGAAAAAGTTTTGAGGTCAGACCTGAAAGGAGGTATAAAGTCCTTTTCCCAAGACTGCCTCTTTCCCACAGGTGCCTGTAGATAACTATAAGATGCTGAAGCTGATAAGATAATTAAGCTGCTAAGGGCAGGCAGCATTTGAGGATAAATCTGGCAGCTGCTCTGTGAAGTGGCTTTGGCTGAAAGCTGTGTCCTGGTGGGGTGGGCTGTACAAATTGTGCTGCAGAGCCAACAAAAACACCTTTTTGGCACAGAGAAGCATGTCAGACTGATCCACAGGATTACAAGTAGGCTGTGGCCTGAGAATCACAGCAAAGCTGTCAAAGCAAGAGCTTGTTTCTTAGGAAGATCAATTGTCTGGATTCAGGTTATATACTGCAGATATGCCAGTCCCAGAGGGTAGGTGTCAGCAGCCCCACAAACAGGTGGGTGGGAAGCCCAGTGAGTTTGCTGGCAGCTGTCTGCCAGGATTTATTTGTAATGCCTAGTCCTATTCAAATCATCTGCACTTTCATAAATAGGGGTTTTCCATCAGGAAAATGTTCTCCCAGAAGTTCTGGGTTGTTTATCCATTGTTATTTAACTAAAATAATTGCTTCTAATAAGGGATAGCCCAAATGTCAGAACTGAGTCAGCACTCCTTCAGGAGCAACAAATAACTCAGTGTTAATTCTTTAAATGTTCTCCACTGCTAATTGGTTCTTCCCACCTGAAATATTTAGTCTGAATAAGAAGAAAAAAACCCATAACATTTCATTTTCTGAGCAAACATTCACGTAACCTAGCAGAAGATGACAGTAACTCTGGGTATTTTTAGGAGTTGCTATTTAAAATTCAGTCCTGTTGTAGAAGGCCAGATTTCATGGTGGTGTTCTTTTAAGAAGACTAGCAGCCAGATGGGAGATGAATGTGTTGAACTGGGACATAACTGCCTAATATGACTAGTTAATCAGCAGTGTAGCTCTGTGTCAAGGTTTGTTTAGATGTTGCCTTTAGACTGATGACGAGAGTTTATGGTTCATTATATAAGCATGCCTAAATCTCAGGCAACTGATATTCTTGAGACTATGGTAGATTGCTCTAGTGCATTGCCTTGCAACTACTTTTCTAAAAGGCATCTTAAGTTGTGCATTAGCTCTGATTTTAAATCTGACTTGTGATTAAAATTAAACATTTATTCTTACTTTGTTGAGCTGGAAAACAGAAAAAATATTGTTGCCTTAGGACTTCTTTTAAATTTTTTTTTAATTATTCAGTGTTATGTTCAGAAACATTTCTAAACTAAGTTATTTTTTAAATGAAAAAATCAAACCATTACTTAATATTTCTCTTCCCTTTTCTCCAGGCTTTCTTATCTGAAACTAATCAATAAATCATGTGCCTGTCTTCAAATAGTTATAGTTGTACCGAAATCTGCATTTTTTCCCAAAAAAAAATTCAACTGAAAAATCTTATCCTGTGCTGTATGAGGTAATTCTGCTTCTTCAACTCTTCAAAAGAAATCTGCACCCCAGTGTAAACACAGAACAGGTTGTGGGACATAATTCTGTGTACTTTTGTAGAAGAAACCATTTCACTGCTAGTCAAAGATAATTTTTCAGACCTGTATGCGTCTGATAAAACTGGAGTTATATACCCTTGACTTTTATTAATTCAAATTATAATTAAATAGAAATGAGTGGGTGCATAAAGGGTATTGATGGAATTAGGATTTCCAAACAAGGTTTTGAAGAACACAAATGTCCAGAGATGCTGCTTGACAGAGCTGCGTGGGACATGCATGAATCACAGCAGGAACAGGGTAGAAAAATCAGTTCCTGTCAGAGAATAGCAGCCTGTTACACTGAGAGGAAAAAATGGTGCACTCGAAACTTGACTTGTTTTATGTGCCATGGAGCCTCCTAGGATCACAGGGTAAAAATGAAGGTGCCTCTGGAAACTCGAAAGATGAGAGGCAAATCCTGACCTTTGGTTGTCCCTTTAGGAGAATAGGGAAAAAGCTGACTGCTGGTGGCTTTGGTGACTGAAAAGAGCATTACTCCTGCGCAGGTTCCACAAAATGATGATTGTTGCATTGATGGGAGGTTCTTAATAGGAAGTTTGTTTATTTTTGGAAATGGTAGGACCAAAAAGAATTAGGAAAGCAGAGGAGGCGGCATTTTTTAAGGTTTCAGTATGGTTCAAATGGTTTCAAGATAGTGGGACTTTCTGAAGTGGCAAACTTGGATTAAACACATTGCATGGAAATCTTGCCATATTCCAAAATCTCTGTCTAAAGGCTCAGCTTTGGTGCATGGTTCCAGGGCAGAAAACCTGGACCTGGTGTTGTGGCATCAGTGTTGGGAGTTGCAGGGATGGTTTTCCTGGGGCGGACATGACAGGGCTCCTTCACAGAGCTGTTTTAACAGGATTACCTGTAACCCTCACCATTTCACCATCTGATCTGTCAGACAGCCCTATATATATGAGGGGCAGAAATGGACAGCTCAAATGGAACGTGTGAGCTGGCTCTGCTGCTGATGGGAAAATGCAGGAGGAGCACTGGTATGGGGTGCAGGAGAGGGGGAGCACAGGAGCCTCAGGAGAGGCCACTGGGCAGGGGGAAGCAAATGGCAAAGGGGGCACTACAGGATGTGGCTAGCCTGGGTGAGGAGTGGTGGGTTTGCTGCCAGTGGAAAATTTGGCCTTTTGCCTTTTCTGCTTGTTTTTGGCAGACCAGCTTGCTTTGACCTCTTGAGCTGAAAGAGACACATAGGAAGGAAAAGCTTTCTTGTGATAAAAGCAGGAGCCTATGCTGCACGTTCCCCCTGTGGATCAAAACAGGAAATGTTTGCCAGCAGCACCCCCTTCTCTGTTGGCATTGTTGCTCTCCCCTGCCCGATATTTTGGAGGTGTGTTTCACTTGACCTCCTCCCTCCAGGTTGTCATGAAGTTAACACAAACTCATTATCCCATCTTTTTTGTGATCGCAAAGGGATTTACACACAGCCTGAAGAACCACGAAATAGATGGAGGGAGGAGGTTAGTGTAAAGAATAATCCTGCCAGGCTTTAGTTTTTCCTCATTTGTCTCTTCAGTCCCTTCTTCCCCTTCTCCTTTTTCTCAGTGGATCAGTATCCAAATTTACTCTTGAACTTGGTGTGACCAATCCAGCTTGAACCCTCAGTATTTTACCTCTCCAAAACCACTTATGGTTTGATCTATGTGTGATTACAGGAAGAACCATACTCTGGATGGGGCTGCAGGAGCACTGACTGGGGAGTTCACCCCTTCCCTTAGCCTGCTGGTGCAGCCCAGCCAGACTGCCTGCTGTGGGGCACTGCCAGCACCTGCCGCTGTCCTCCCCAAAGCTGCTGAGGGTGCACTGTGTCCCACTGCCCAGGTCACTGGGGAGAATTGTCAATAGCACCAGACCCAGCAGGCTTCCCTGAGAAATGTCACCCTTAACTGGTTGTCAGCTGGACTGTGAATTGACCCCTGCTTTTTAATCCTGAACGTCTCTTCATTTTCCCAGCCCACCCTGTGGTTCACTCAGCCTGTCCTTATTTCTAGTTTAGATGCAAAAATACTACATGTCAAAAGCCTTGCAAAAGTCAAGATATCCTTTATAGAATCATAGAATCATTTAGGTTGGAAAAGACCTTTAAGATCATCCAGTCCAATCATTAACCTAACACTACCACATCCACCAATTGCAATTTGCTATTGCTAATCTTGATATTTGTTCTTTTATACATTTTTTTACTTTTTAAAATACCTGAACATTTAAAACCACAAGCAAAACTTATTTTAAGAAAAAAAAAGACTCAAAAAGTAAAGGCTATATCAAACTTTGATAGCTTTCCTGTAAGATACTTTTAAGTACTCTTGCTTGTAATTCTCAGAGGCTTACATTAAAAGTTTGAGACAATAACATCTCTTCATGGTGGCTACTCTTATACCTGCATCACCTAGTGTTACTAAGCAAGGGATAAAACTATTATTATTGTTATCATAATGCAGCCTAGAGACAACCAGGGGAGGTAGGGATCCAAAATAAAATGCAGAATTACTGAGACTTGCTGTTGTTTGTTGTTGGTGATGTTCAGCTGCAGAATGAAAGACAAAATGTGAAATGATATTTTTAACAAAAAAAAAGTAGGCATAATAAAACCAAATCAAGACGAAACAAGAAATTGTTAATATTGATTATAGAGTGTTATGAGCAAGCTTTTTCTTAACAAACTACCAGATGTATAAATATTACATTCAACTTCAGATAACTGGAAAAGCAAACTTTTCAGGTGGGTTTGAGGTAGAGAGCCTGGAGATGACGATAAAAAAAAGAACTTCAGTCTCTTTGTACTTTGTGTCAGCTTCTGTCACACCAGCTTTTCTCGGGTCATTTCTAGCCACATCTGGAACCTTTGGAGGTAAGAATTATTCCTTGTACCACCATTCCTGGGACAGCAGCTCAGGCTTCAGCTCAGGAAAACACATGCCTGGCTTGAAGTCTGCGTTTCTGATCTGCGAGGCATGTGAGTGCTGGCTGGGAAGTGCCTCAAACCTGGGGTTGCCTTAGTCCTGTTATCAGCAGTGCGAGTCTTGGCCACACAGAGGGGAAAATCCCATGTCTCTGGATTGTGGTGAGAGGAAACTGTGAGCAAAGGAAACCTTTCCCTGCATGTGGTGTGAGGAGCCATGGGGAGACCTCCCCTCCTCCTCACCCTCCATCCTGCTGCAACCAGCCAGCGCACAGCTTCAGGGTAACAATGTTGTGCTAACAAAACATGAATGACTACTTGTTGTTTATGTCACCAACATATTTTAAGCTTCAGCCACAGTCAGCACTCCATGCCGTCTGGGTTTTAATCTGCTTTGTTTGTGCTCTCACAGGCAGGTGACAGAGGTCCTCTCCAAGCAAAAATCAACACCTATTGCTACAGTATCTTCCACCGAGCAGTTACATTTTTACTTCAATTCTTTTTTCTTTTTTAAGTCACTTTTGCTTTTGCATTGTTTTTAGTTTTCATTGCATGTTGGTTGCTGCACAGTCTTCTCAAGATCCTTCCTTCTCTCTTTCTCCCTGCCCTCTAGACTGTGTTGTCAATACAAAGCCATATAAATTGACTTGTTAGTCAAAATACATCTTCCAAGCTTTTGGTAAAGCACAGGATGATCCAAGGAGATTTTCTGAGCTTTACAAATATGGCAAATCTATGTTTTGTAGTGTTGTTCAGCATGCCATTTCCACATGTGATCACACAGATTTTCTGCTTCATCATGTAACTGAATAAGAACATTTTAAGTACCCGAGACAAAAACAGGGGGCATTTCTGGAAGGTTGAAATAGGATCATACCAACTGTAACAGGTCAGTGTTGGTTTGCTTGAAGAGGGAAATGTTGGAGCAGTGATTAGGGCTATTCTTAGTGCTAGCTCTTACCGAAGCTCACAGTCAGTCAGGTACAGCTAGGTAAGCGTCAGGAGCAAGTTCTGGCAGATAACACTGAAATCAGTGGCTACTGTCAGTGTTTCCGGCAGCACTGCTGTTTTCTTTACTTCATGGCAAAAGAAACAGGGCTGAGTGGCCACTTTTGTTAAACTGTTTCCTGGCAGTGTGCAGGATAAGCTTATTTGGAAACAAACATATTTTTCTAATCTCTGGCTAAGAAAACTTGACATCTATCCCTATGCATGATATGATTGCTCCAGCAGGCTTTCCTACATGAATTGCAGCCAGACCTGTTACTGCACACAGTGTTGTAAATATATTGTGGTGATGGTGGTCTGTTTCTGGTTTTCTTTCCTTTTTATTTTTCCCTTTCTTTTTTTTTCTCCTTGCTCTAGTGTATGCCTTGCCTGCCTGTAGAGAAGAATACTAAACTGATGCGTGGTGAGAATGAGGTATATACATATATATTTTTTAACATCTGCTGTTTTATTCAGGTCCTTCCTTTCTGACCCCCAGGGAGATCCTCTGTGTGGACACCTGCTTGCACCTGAGAGAGGGTGTATTTTCTGGCACTGACCAGAAAGAACCATGCAATCTGAAAAAAAATTCCTCCTCACTGCCTCCCATGACTAAAACTTTCATTTTCACAGTCATGAAATCAGAAATTGGATTCTACAAGTTTCACTCACAGTGGTAAGATATCATTATGTGGATTAAATGAAGATTCATTTTATCTTCCCCTCTAGGAGCTGGGCTAAAATACCAAAACCAGTAAAAAGGTAGCTAGGGAAAATGCTTCCCTTTGCAATAGCCTGTTCTCACAGCTTTTAATGTGTAAACCTGTAACAGGTACGAGTTTTTGTCTAAGATGCACATTATTGCATCAGTAACATGTCAACATGTTCCTGATGGACTATTTTATTAGCTTATGTTATTGTTGCTTTGTGCTTGATGGCTTGGTAAGAAATACATTTACTGTCTGACTGCATTAGAAATAGTTTTGCAGTGTGGAAGCAAAGATGGCCATCCATGAGCAGCATGAACAAAGGCAACATACAGCAAGCTTTTATACAGGGTAAGAAGCAGAAAGCTGATGGACCATTACCTCTGTGGCACTTGCTTAACAATGTGCTTAAGAATAACCCATTGACTTTAGCTGCTATTGTTTGGTGCAGAATTGGTCAGACTGGCTTTGTTCACCCTGACTACGAGAAAGGTTTGCAAAAAAGTATTCTGGAATTCTACTCCTCTGGCTTAGTTTTGAGGCAAGGTTCATAGAAATGGATGGCCCACCTACAGTCTGATGGATGGGTTTGGGCAGGTCAGCAGTAAAGTGTGGAGCAGGATATCAGAGGCAGGCCTGAAGATGATTGTGTGAGTTTGCCTGCATGATGGAGTCGATGAAAGGAAGTGCCAGCAGGTGCCAGCTCAGCAACGTGGACCGCAGCGCTGGGTGCTTAGGGTTGGGCCAGCGAGCAGTGCTCAGCATTTTTCACTAAAATACACAATGCTTTTTATCTGGAGTATGTCCATCATGAGGAGTAGTTGTGAATGAATTAAAGTGCTCTCTGCTCTTTTTTGTCCAGGTTATCAAGCACTTTCAGATGCAGGAAGGAAAGCAGTATTTAAGAGCTGTTGCTATTGAGTTATCACGCAATACATACTGGTAGCTGGGTGCTCCAATTTCAGCCAGGGCACTCCAAGAATTTGAGGGTTTGTGGGATGCCCGTGTATGTATGTAAATGTGCTTCTCTAATCCTAATCAATCCTTCCCTCTTCTTCATCCGTCAATGTTATTTGAGGTAGCTGTAGTGCAGAGAGGGACCATTTCATAAGCTGTAAGCACTGTGTACATATTCCATATATATACCCAGATCCTCTCTTCTGCATACTCAGCGTTTTGAAGGTCCTGCATCCCCAAACTCCTTGGGGGGTTTCTCTAATGGGAAACGAATCATGGTTAAACTGAAGCACATGCATGAGGCTTATGCTGATCAGCTCTATGTTACACAACCCAGCCAGTGGTGCCGCAAGTATGGGTCAGTCTGTCGTGTCTGATTATGGGCGACTTCATGCTTGGTTGTCCTCTCTGCATGCAATGGCTATTTGCCAAACAACTAACATCCCAAACTGCTGTATGTTTTGAAAACCTTTATATTTCTATGAAAACATGAGAAAAGCTGTGTCCTGTCATGGATGATGAAGAATTTAAACATAAACTACAGGAAACCCCAGACTGGCAATTTCATCAGCAGCTGATGACCCTTCTGAAGTAGAAGCAGTTCAGAGCCCCATTCCTCAAGATGGGGATATGCCTTGCATTATAGCTGCTTGTGGTGCCAGGGAATGGGAGCAAAATTGTGACAAATAGGCATATGATGTATGCATTATTTTTTTGTTCTTGATTTTTTTTCCTGAAAAAATAAATATACAGGGTGAGAGTGTATGCATTTCCATTTAAGAAGAGAAGCACAAAACTTTCTGGCCAGTGTGAGTTTGTGTGAAAGAGGGTATCAGCATAACTTTTGCCTGCCTTGTTAGTGAGCCGTTTTATGATTTTTGACGTATGTTAGGTATACCTAGAGACTTGTATTAAAGTAGTTCATCTGAAGCTACTTGTGGACTGTGGTGCTGTCAGTAGCCCAGGGCCTTTGCTGCCTTCCTGCTTAAAGGATACCCCCTTTCTCAGTGTTCTCTGAAGGGGATTTTCACAGCTTTCTCATGGAGACCATGCCCTTTCCTCTGCAGTCAATTTGCTAAAACTTGAGTGAGCAGTGCATTGCCCATCTCTGCAGACAGCTGTGCCTGGTAATGTGCTCGACAGGTCCTCCCCTGTCCTGGGTTTTCCACATTCATTTTTGCCCACTCTGTTTGACGGACTCTGCAGTGTATTTCTCACTCCCAGAAGCAAGTGCAGATTTTACAAGTGCAATACACAGGTGGTGTTTCCGCATCTTGTTCTCCCTCTGCACAAATAGCTCTTTCCCCAGGAAGGGTGGACAGGACCTGCTGCAGCAGTGGTGGCAGCATGTCCTGGCCGTGGGCTGTGTGCTGAGACACAGCACAAGGTGAGATGTGAGCCTCTAGAGGTCACTGACAAACCAGGGCTGGCGGCAAGAGGGACAGGGCTGCTCTGGGCAGGGTATATACAGCAAGCTGTGCATAAATAACAACAAAGAGCAGAGTAGATTTTGTGCTTGAGATCTGCTGCAAAGATGTGAATGAAATGAGAGGCAATGGCTTGTCCAGAGGAGATGCCTGAGGCTCACAGAGGCACTGTACCGCTCTGTGGCTGATAGCTTAGGCTGCAGGCAAGAATAGTGCTATGAGATGGAGATTTAATTCATCCGGCAGCACAAAATTGCCATGGAAAGGCTGCAGCCATAGGGCCTGGGCATGGGGCTGATGTCCTGAGGAGCGGACAGGGGCAGCGGGATCTTCCTAACCACAGTGACCCATGGGTACCATTGTAAAGGCTGCCAGGTTTGCCATGTAGCCATTTCCCCGACCTCACCTGCCATTTGGTGATACAGAGTGCTGTTGCTACATAAGCAACCCCTGGATTCCCAAAATCACCAATGCATCAGAATAGCGAATGTTTAATTCATTTGTAGAGCACCTTCTTGCTCATCCCTATAAGAAACCCCAAAGGGCTGGGAGAAAATAAAACCCTGCTGACACCAGCCCAGATTTGCCCCGTGTGTGAAACCACACTGTATTGGTATTAACAGAGAAAAGAGAGGAAGATTGTAGTCAGGGAGGGAGCTCTGTGCAGGGATGGAGGAGGGAGCAGTGGTAAGGGGGTATTTGGGCTGGGTAGGACCTGTGGTCCCTTATGACGGCTGTGGGGTGACCATGCGCCTAGCTTGGAAACCTGAAATGTGCTGCAATAACTGCAGGTCTCCTTGGAAAAGAAAAGCTATTGAGGTTACAGGGATGTCAGCCAAGGCATGCCTCGTAGTAATGCATAAAGACTGTTCCCTTTGTAGTTTATCACTGTAAGGTTTAAGCAAATTTTATCTTCTAATGTGTTTCCCCTTGAAGTCACCAAGTCAGACAAGAAAATAAAGTTCCGTAGTTCACAACTGCGAATGTGTAAATGTTATTGAAAAGCCAGGACGTGGTGGGGGATAACACTGGTGGGGGACTGTCTGTCTCTGCTGACCTGGGTGTAGCTGCCCGCCTTTCTCAGCATTGTTCCTTCTGCACTTTGAGCTGGGGGGAGAGGAACTCCCACCCCGCAGCTCCCACTGCCCGCGGCCCCCCCGCCCACCCCTTCTTCCTCACCCACCCCCCACATGAGGCTGGCTGCCTGCAGTCAGAAAATCTGCTGGGCTGTGCACAAACGTCTCCTAATGTAAATATCAGAGCACTATAGAAACCCTCTCTGTTGGTGCCAGTTCTTCTGAGCTGTGCTTTCAAATTGCTGACCATGTTGGTTCTTATCATAAGTCAGCCTCAGCAATTAACTTTCTTTTGATCACTTGGGTGTGTGCTTTTTTTTTTTCCCTTTTAAGTACACTTTTAATAGTAGATGAATGTAGTGACCAAATACACAACCATAAGATTTTTAATTTAAAGGAAATGATAATTAATTGCTTTGTAAACTGACCAGATATTATCATGCTTCTCCATGTAAAAGAATAGTTTTAAACTACAATTTTATAGAGAATAGTAACGAGGATTACTTGAGAATAGACAATCTATGTGCACATGGGAACATGTGAAAATTGGCATACAGATTTTGAGTACAGTGTATTAAATTACATAGTTTACTATGCTGTTTCACATAAACAACTGTATGAGTGATTGATGAAGTTTTTCTGCCCATATAGGTATGGTACCTGGGTGCTGGTGCCCCTGAAAATGTAGGTAATTAGGTATGGGCCAGTCCTGCACCTTGTTTCTAAGGTCTTGTGCTCCTGACAGCCCCATGCTACCATCAGTCTCTGCTATTCAGTCCCAATGAACACAGAAGAGTTCTTCACTCATTAGCAGACAGATGCTCGATGGGACTCACTCACTGAGCTTTTGTGACCTCGACTTCTCTTTGTCCCTCTTGACAGCAATGCATATTGTGGAAAGTTGCTGTACCACCCCAGAAGCATTCTGCTTCATGTGGTATTAGACCCATACTGAGTGAAATATAAGGGAAATGGACCTGTAAACAAAATTTGAGCTTTTTAGTGTGAAGTTTAGTGCTTGCTATTAACAATGTGCATTTTACAAACTCTCAGCAGACTAGAGCATGTCCCATCGCTCACAGTAGTTGGGAATGCCTGTGGTCTGTTTTGTTGAGCAACATTACATTTCTGAGGTTAACCCTCGTGAGTCACAAGACATGATTTTTTTTGCTGCAACCATGAATATTCCAAACAAATCCCTCTCATTTTAGGGAGTTAGATCACATCCTTCTTGCAGCATACACACAGGCTGCATTCTTAACATAGCATGTGACAGAAGTGTTGCTGTAAATTTTTTCATGAAGATGTGACCAGAATGCTCAACTTTTCATGCTGGCAGTGGTAGTGCAAGGACAGCACTGCATTTGCTGGTTCCTACGCCAGTTGGAGCTCTTGGATACATTTGCTTGGTGATGTTTTTGATATGTAGATTAGTATTTTTATTATTTGATGAAGACTAGACATCGTTCAGACTCATGTAATTAAAAGCTACGGGTTATTTATATATAGTACCTCCAGTGCTCCTCCTTGAAGAGCTTTTGGGTGAAGCTGGGCATGTATAACTATGGCAGTTCCATAATTGCTGAGGTTCAACCCAGACATAGGGCTTCACTCAGGTGCTGCTCACTGCGAAAGGAGGTTTCTATCATGCAAAACTCAGGGTTTCCTTTCCATAACATTTCCCTCACAAGCATGTAATTTGTAGTTACTATGGGATTTGTTATTCCATCCTCAGAAAATTGCCTTTCTTGCTTTGGGTAGCTATACAAATTGCAAAATATGATTTGGTAGTGTACTTGATGGTGGCAACTCACAATTGTTCTCATGGTAAATGCAATGTAACTTAAGACCAGAAGAACTTATGTATGAATCAATTAAAGGTCTGGCTGGCCCAGTGTCCTGTTGGAAGCAGTGGCCTGAAATAAGTGCTTAAAGAGGAGGATGAGGAACAGAGGATGTAACAAGTGATTATCCTCACCTCCAGTAATTGATGGTTTAAGAATTTCCTGTGCTGAAGTTTGCATCCGGACCATTGTGTCTAATAGCCACCAGTGGGTTTATCCTCCACAAATCCCCCCCTTTTTTTTTCAATTCCTTTTATGCTGTGGCCTCCACAACTTCCTGTGGTAATGAATTCCACACTTCAATTAAGAAATTTAGTGGAAAAAATATTCCTTTTGTTTAAGCCTGTTCATTTCTTTGGGTGCCTCTTTATTTTTGTATTATGAGAAGACATGAAAAATCATTCTCTACAAACCTTTTTCATGGCATTTATCATTTTGCAGTCTTCTACTATATTCTTTTCATGGTTTGTTTTTATAGTATTTGATTTTCATTTACCTCTCTTCTTGAGCTTTGCCAAGTAGTCCTCTTAAAGAAACCTAAGACTAACATGATTTAATCAGAATGACAAACTAGAAGGGTAAAATGAAAAAAATGAACTCATTTAGTCTCTCCTTTTACAGAAGCTCTTCCAACACCTGCTATCAACCTGGACTCCCCTTTCTGTACTTTTTTAAGCTCTACATATACCATGAGGTGGGTTGGTACGAACTACCTGCAGTGCAGAAAATACATCTGTGTCATTGCTCTGTACAAAAGTGTAATTACATTATCTACTTTGACCCATATTGCTTTCATAAAATTTATTTTATTTGTTTTATGTGATAATCATTGAGCTCTGATGGTTTTTTGTGTACTAGCTTTCCTACATGCCTTTGGCTAACATAGTCTGTCATTATGCATATCTATTTAATGTTATTTTTTCACCCACATATATTATCTTGGACTCACTAGAATTTCATCTGCTACTTTCTTCAGGTCACTCTGCTGTTCTCTGCTTTGATGTTCATCAGCACATCTCCACAGGCAGTTTTAGGCTGGCTAAGCCTATTTCAAATCAGTTTGATTACTTTGAACAAATCAGGTCAGAAAGGCTGTAAACTGGCCTCTTTACTGGTCTGCTGAGTGTACATGGGAGAGGTCAAACATCTAGTTCTGCCCAGCACTGGCTATGAGAAGCTGAAGGTTTGATGGGAAGAAGGATGTTCCTACTTGTCCTTCCACTGAATTCTGTAAACCTTCTGAATGCTATTCACATCCTACCAGCCCATTTTGTTTCTGAGTAATTGTATTAGAGGCGACTGTACCTGAGTTCAGCCCATCATCCTGTCTGCTCTTTTGGGTTATTTTTCATAACACTACCTGTTTCTGCAGGCAGTGCATCCAAACTGGTGATTTTCTGTGCCACTTTCTGTCAAGAACAGAGGACCAAGGACTGCCATTGCAGGAAGACTTCCGATGAAAACAGTAAAGGTAGAAATGAGGTCTTTTAATGCTCACCTGGGGCCCCAAACACAGTTTATATTGCTGTACGAATATGTGCATATGCTGTACAAAAGCATATGGTCTCTTAAAAAGAAAATTGTCTTATGATCTGTGTATTATGATCTTATGATCTCCCCCAGCACAGAGGTCACACTTTTCTACTGTTCCTAAACGTGTTTTTTTAGCCACCCTTCATGTGGAAAGGATTGTTTTCCATAGCTGGGTTAAGTAGTGCATCATGAGAAGTTGATGTCTGTGCATCTGGCCAGCCAAATAGGAGGAGGTGCAAATAGCATGATGACTCTGGCTTTTTTATTTACTTGTTTACAGGTAGCTTTTACAACTCATCATTATGTTTGTGGTTGACTTTTGAGACTATGGGCTTTAATTTACTTCCCTTTATACATGTGGATGAGAGGGTATGGCAGGCACATCCTTTTCTGTAAAACATTACCATATCCCGGAATGGGATGAAGAAGTAGTTCTGTCAATATTAATGCACCTACCTTTCCTCTCCAGAGGCTTGCATGCCTAATAGGTGATTAAATACAGTAAGAGAGAAGCATTGACTTCTTTCTTTTTGAGACCAGCATACAAAATAAGTGATTCTGATCTCTCTGTCATGCTGAGACAGCATGTGCTGTTAGAAGTCAGTATATGTCAACATTAAAAACAATATAGAAAGTACAGCAGCCTACTGAAGATGTATTTCAAGACTTTTTTCCCTTCTAGTGAATATTTACTTTGTTTTAGCTGAGCAGATTTTTAGAGTTCATTATATTTATAGTAACTACCACCAGTCTAGCTCTTGTACTAACATTGCTTTCAGATAAAAAAAAAAACTTGTTTTTTACCATGACAGATGATAAGTGAGGTCACTTATGTATAAGAATGGAGGATCAAAATCCTTCAGATCATTTTTCCATTCCCATGCATATGTTAAAATCCTGAGAACATAAAGTTGTACAAGCTAAAGACAACAAAATCAGACAAGTAATGTACTGAAAAATTCAGGGCATAGCTCTCTTTTTACGGTAATGGTTAAAACTATTTAGTGAGAGCATGACAGCATTAGTGTGACTAATGTAGATTGTCTGTATTGGTGGACATCACCGAAAAGGGAGATTTTTGCAAAAGAGATTTTAATGAAGACAGAGTGGTAGACATTGCATGACTTTCAGCTAGGCAGGTTTTCTAACTGGCCTGTCCAGTACATGCATAATTTGCTTCCAGTCACTTCCCGCTAGAGAAACCTGTTGCTCACTCCTCCAATGATGCTAAGTGTATCAGCAGTCCTGGAAATACCGGTTGCTAAGAATAAGAGAAAATAGAGCCAAAAGGCTTAATGTGTTAATTGTTTGCAAAATGTTCCTGGGGTCAATTTCCTTACTTTCTTCATGAGCTGGGGCTTTTTGTTAAATCCATGGTGATTCTCCTTGCTGTTTCCATAAAATGTAGGTACTTTATCTGAACTGAAACTCCTCTGCAGTTGCAGGATGTGGGTGGCAGAAAACTGAAATGCCTTTCAACTAATCTCCCCAAAATTGTGTTTACAGGATAACGCAATAGACAGTTTTGGAATTACACTTCCAGCATAGCTGTCATGTGGGAAATCTCTAGCTAGAAATATATTTATGGGAATGGGCTAAAGACAGCCAACCAGTGCTGCTGCTGTCTGAAGTCTTCTTTTTGCTAGCTATGGCTCTGCCCAAGAAAAGGGTGTGTGAAGGAGAGAGATGTGGGAAGAAAAATCCTTTGTAGCAATGGTAATGGGGGCCCTGCCAGCTCCAGAGGAAGGCTTGCTTATTTTGTGTAATCAGAAGAAGCTGTAAAAAGATGATGGCAACTGAAAGGATTTTAATGGAAGGGACAAAGCAACTGTTTTTACTAGCTTGTATCTGAAAAGGTGGATCTGTGTGACACTGATGAGACATCTTGTCCCCTTTATAACTTCTCTCAAACTTGAAACTTTCTGCCTTCTAACACTTTGTGTATGCTCCTTAGGCTCTCTGAATGTGACAATATAATAGTGTTATCGACAAGAACTCTGCTGAGTCCCAATTTTAAACAGTCAGTTTTGCTCAACATAAGAAAGCAGAAATTGCTGCTTGGGCTTATTCCTGAGGTTCATTCAATCCAGTTCAGGCTCTCAGTGGCAGTGGTCAGTGCCAGCGGCTCTGAAAGCATAAAAGAAACTGACCCCATTGAAAGATTTGAGATAACGTGTGTTCCTTCTGCCAATAGTTGAACTTAAATGTGGAATCATACCCTTTTACACAGAGTATAAAAGTAATTGCATTTTTAAAAACTGTGGGTTTAGGTTTTTAGTGTTTAGGTTGCTAAGTAAGGCCTTCAGAAGTTAGGATATGGCAAGCTAGTGCTTGCCTGTGAAGTTGTACTTCCACCCCCCACTTTTCAGTACATAGAAGAGGTAGCGGACCTGAAACAGACCACCCGGGTGACGTAAAACTAATGGCACAGGGAATTAAAACTCCAGTCCAAGGCCATGACCTGTAATGGCTGTGCTTGAAATATGGCTTATTTTAAGGCAATCTCATGCCATATACATGAGATTAGTAAAGTGACTTCAGGCTCTTGGAAGTCATCAACTGCAATACCAGGTCATTCAAGGTTTTGCTGTTGTTACTGTTGCTTGTACAAAGCCTCACTTTTTCCTACTTACTTTTAAACCATATTATTTTAAATGAACCTTTTAAACCTTACTTATTTTCTAAGTCAGCTTAAACTTCAGGTGCCAGTAATAAACACTTATCAGAAAGGCAAATCTCGACAAACCATGTTGGCTGCTTCTGCTGGGCTATGGACTCTTTACCAGTGCTGCCTCAGTTGAGGACGGCTATTTGAACAGATCTTTTGTGGCAAACTATCTGGACTCTGTTTGATAGCCTTGTTGTTGTCTGCATGTCCCACATGCATACGCTTATCATGATTACATTTACAGTGACAGTGTAGTTCTTGTCTTGTGTGCATCAAACTCTTTCCCTTGTATCTTCCTGGGAATGAAGCGATTGCCATTATCTGATTCTCCCAGGGAAATGAAGTTGAGATGCAAGAACGCAGCAGTCATATCCACTGACAGGCCTGACAAGAAAATGTAACATAGGCTTAATGTAAAGAGGGACTAAAACTGCATCTGTTACCATTCCTGAGGAAATGTGTTCATTGGGAAAACAGGGCTCAGAAGCTAAGTGAGTATGAGACAGGTCTTTTGGGGGGAAAAAACAAAAGGATTAAGTTGGCTAAGCTATATCCTGTCACTCAGAGAGTATGAAATGAGAGTTTCTTTTTTTTTTTTTTTTCTTTTTTGGTCTGCACACAGCTGGATTGTATTTTTTTTCTTACTTCTGTATCTCCCTCTCCCAGAAGAATTCTAGTCATGTGGCTTCAAGGCTGTTACTGTACTCAACACCAAGGCTGCTCTGTAGACATAGGGCAGCCAAACAAATGATGGTCTTGTTTTTCCATGGAGGACTCACAAAGCACTGGAAGGAAGAAGGTGGGAGAGAGATGTGGTACATGTGTATTGGGGTATTAATACTAAGGCATAACCTTACTTCAAGGTAGTCCAGCAGGAATTGTCATTTTAACTAGGAAAGGCCTAGATTTTGTCCTGATATGATTTTGCACTGAGATAGGTTTACTGGAACAAGAAGAAAGAGAATTTAAAGATCAAGTATTACTGATATCTATGTTGTCTTTGTAAAGATTTTTTGTTTGAGTGTGGCTATGCCTCTCTATCCTTCCTACAAGATCGATATTGTGTTTTTCAGTCACCTCTGTGTCGTGTAGGTTGATAAGGAGCAATGTTTACTAGGTTGCTCAGCCCTGAACAAGCTGTGTTGATGTTGCAAGTCAGTCAGGGCCCGTCCTGGAATGAAAGTCTTGCAGCCCCTCTTAAGAATTAACATTTCTGCATTGGGGGTGAGAGACAAAGGTCATAAAGTAAAAGGGACTTGCCTATATACTTTAGGCAAGTTTGCGTGTGTGTTTGATACTGTTTATTTTGCAGGTGTGTCACACTGAAAGGTGAAAATTATTTGAGTTATAGGTTAGCTGACTTGCATTAATATCTTTTATTTTGTAATCTTCAGTTACCTTGGCAGGTTGGTTGATTCTCTGAGGTCCCAAAAATGCTTACAAAATTTTTCAAGTCCTCTTCTTTACTCATGTTCAATATCCAAGAAATATGTAAGAGTCTAAAAACTTAAGTGCTGTCTGGCTGTTCTACTGGAGACACTGCTCATTCAGTTGCTTGTCAGCTGCCTTGATTAATTTTTAAACTATTTGTGCTCATATGTTCTGTCAGCTCTGAAACTGTTGGCATTGACTTAGTTAATACTTATGAGTTTTTTTCTGGTTGGCTCATTATTCTGTTGCCGTTAAAGGTGACCTACTTGGGTGGTAGCTGCCATATGTGAGAATTATGGACAGTAACTTTTATGCAGAGGTTCATGGCACACAGTAGTGACCAGGCATGGCCTAAAATAACCCTGGGCTGGACTGCTCAGCAAGGAGTTGTCACTTCAGTGCTTCAACAAGTCCTCCTCAGAGAGATGGGCATATGAAGAATTTCCGAGACCTGACAAAACCTGTTCATGGAGGTAATGTTTGAGATAGTCAGCCTCATTTGTGCCCTTGCCATTTTGGCCTTTCAACTTCATTTACAGTCCTGCAGTTTAGTACTTTTGAATTTCCAGTTTAGAATGTATGTTGATGTCTGGCAGAAATTATAGTGGTTTTCAGTGCATTTGAGGAAAAAGCTGAGGTGGGGTTAGGGGGAAATTAATCAATATTTTCATGCAGCAAATGTTTCTTTTGAAGTCAGCACTATAAATGAAAGTGATAGTTAAACCTCAAACACAAGTTTGATAACAAGTTACATAAACCTATCAATAAATCAGCTTCTCTTCTATGAAGATTTTTCCCCTTTGAAATTGTTTTACAAATAGTGTAGTCTTATCTCATATGATAAAAGGATGATAATGTTTATAACAAAAAGTCCACAAGACCTCCTCCCTGAGTGCAGATCAATAGATAAATGGGCTGAAGTACCTTTAGAAAATAGATTTTACATGAAATCATAAAATGTGGGACACCACCCATTCACCACCACCCCCACCCCCACCCCCCCCCTTCCCCCTTATGAAACTGGAATCCTGTTTTATTTTCCAGGGTGAAATATATGCTGGTACTTCACATTAACCTTATTATACTGAGTTTATTGGTCTAATGATCAAGGATGTTTTTGCAAGAGAGCTGTAGAGCTCTAACAAAATATCATGATGTTTTTCAGCCTCAAGTTACTGGGCCAAAGAATGCTCTTTCTTTTATACTTCTGTGAGAGGGTGAAAATGTATAATCTGAACCACGCAGAAATTCAATGTGGTCAGGAAACATGGCCAAAAACCTCTGAAAACTGTGATGGTGTAGGTTAATAGAGAATACTGTCTGAAACAAGGAACAAATTACAGTTTTACCTGAAAAGATGTCCCTAAGCTACCTAATAACTCAGTCTGGCAACCATTGCATGTCTTATGCAAGGCAGCCCCTTGTCTGTATGACATAATTCTTAATTAAATTAGTTTTTCAATGTAACAATCTTTTACCTTGAACACAACTCATTTTGCATTTAACAGCATCCAAAAAGATGTTCTCTTCTTCCACTGAGGGAAGCTGAACCCAAAAGAGATGGGGCTTTGCATTACATCTGTCTGCTCTGAGAACTGTACCAATAAGAACTGGCTCCATGTTTTTGCTGTAGGTGTTTCACATAGAGACCAATTTCTTAATTCCAAATCTTTTTCCTTCAAAAGAGAAAAAGGCAAAACAAAAATTTAATCCTGCCTCTTGGGCTCAAAGCTGTGCAGCTGATTGAAATCATTATGCCATGTCTGAGATCTAAAGTATAAAGAGTACCTCATATAAAAACTAGAATTGTCTGAGTGTCTTTAATGTAGTATAATTACCTGTTTAAAGGGGAGGACCTAATTTTGGCCATTTCATAGCCTGTCACAAGAAAATGCAGGAAAAACTCTTGAAACCCAAATTCTGTCAAAACACAGCTGGCAGTATAACTGTCATGTATTCATCTTAGAGAAATAGCTGCAAAGTTATTTGTTAGCCTGGCAACATAAAACATCCTGCAAGCTCTAGATAGCTCTGAGTATCAGCTTACAGACAGAATCCAAACATTGGGTTTATCCACAGGAACATCCCCTAGGGTGTCCTCAAGGCATGAACCCCTTACTCTTCCCACAGGCCAGGCCTTGCTGTCAATTTTTGGTATTCATGGCAAGTGTTTGTGGGAAGGGATATGTATGCTAGTAGATGACGTTCTTCATTACTGAAGCTCTTTAACTTTATGTTTGGGTTCTTCTCTCTCTTCTCTCTGCTTATGTGAAGCTCCCTTTCTTGTATCCTATTTGGCCCACAAGTCCTCAAGCTCTAGAGAAAGCAAGGCATGTGAGGGATAGAAAACAGGTAGGCAGAGATTGTTCTATATTATTTCCTGTTCTGTAATTTTTTAAGTGACGGAACAAGTTTCAGGTAACAGCTGAAACTGACTGTTTGCTTTTTACTCTATATCATTGTCCGTTGGTAGTTCATTATTCTGTAGGCATTGTTCAGCTTCTCATTTTGATGTATTTTTGAAATGTGGCCTGTTTTTTAATGGCAACCATTTAAGACTGTCTTTGAGGTCTACCTTCCAACCTCTTCAAGTTGCTGAAAGGTTTGTTTGTATAGAAGAACCAATCTTGATCCTTTCACAGCTGTCACAGTCTGTCCATTTTAGACGTTTTTTTAGGTTTGCAGGGATCATCACATTATCTAATTTTTTTTTTTTTAAAATAATTGTTTAGGATCACCTACATGATCAATGCCAAACTCATAGCTATATGGAACTGAAGCATTCTTTTCTTCAGAAAATTGAAACATGCTGTCCTCATAAAAAAGAGAAGGTGCCAGCAGTGCTTGATGCTTCTGCCAGTACAGTGAAGTGTGACTAGGTAACACATGTCTGGATAGTCCAAACCGACAACATAGCCCTACTTTAAAAGAGGGTGAATGATTATCCCCCACTACACTTCCTCCCAAACTGATTTGAAGAATAAATTACTGCTCTCACTCAAATTTCATGGTTAATATAAGTTGGGATAAAATAATTCTATGTTGTCTCAGAGTTCTTGGTAGCTTCCCCAGCTCCAGCTAATTCCAAATGTTTTTAATAGAACCTAAAAAACAAACAAGAGCTAACCAAACAGAAAAAGCAGCTCTCAATCCATTTCTGCCTGATATGCCTTAGTAAAGGTCTATAAAGGAGTCTTCACAATATTTTCCACCATTACTGTCAGTGAAGTTCCTGTGCAATCACCAATTGGTCTTGTTATAGGCTGTGCATATCTTCTCTTGCATTGTAGGGTAGGTTTGCTTTGAGATGCTGAATAGCATCCCTTTGAGAGTTATGTTGGTGAAAAACAACTGGGCTTACTTATAGCTGTCTTTCCAAGAGGAATTACTTGTCACATACCCTATTTTATAGTTTGTCCTCTTTGCTGGAGTACAGAAGGATGAAGCTCAGCAATCATTAGCCTTCAGTACGGTACATAGGCTCTTGGCACATGGGATCTGTAATGTACCCCCTAGCATTCTGGAGCAAAAATTGAAAGCACTATGACTCATATCAGTGAAAGGTGCAGACAGCCTCCCTTCCCTCAGGGAATAAGAGTATGTGTGTGTGTGCATGTTGGGGGGAAAGGGAAGGAGGGCAGGGAGAGAGTACTGAACTTCTGGAGCCATACTGGTTCTTTACTTACTGCTGAAGCTGCCTCTTGCCATTATTGAGCTTTGCAGCAAAGATCACAGAAAATGTTTGATTGATGGGTAGTTTATCTTCATTTCGCCATCTTACTGACCATTTTAGATTTGCACTTGGAGTCTGTGCCTTCATGACTGTCAGTCAAGTAATTCATATCCCATGCTTCTGCGAACAGCCATTGCCACCACTTCCTCAATCTGGCACTGCCCTGTTGTTGTGAGAGTTCAGTATCTCAGACCTGTGTGAGTGCAGAGTAGCCACTTAGGTTTTGCTTTCACAATGCAATTACTAACGTGGCAGATCCCAGGGGAGAAAAGACACGGGTGGTTTTGCACTGGTGAACCTAGGGTAAGTACAGTCAGGCCTCAGTACTTGGAGATTTCCCTGAGTACACTGAAGCATCCTCTTGTCCATGTGGGATTTAAGAGTTCTGCTAACTCCATCTAAGAAACCACTTTTCTATTTAGCAAAGAAATTGCTCTTGGGAGAGAACAGAATATGTTACAAATTTGAGTGGGTTTTGGTCTCTTTTTGTGTTGTGTTTCAGTTCCTTCTTAAGTTGCACAAGGGATGCTAGTCAACTAGGTTGTGTTAAGCAGCATCATTATTTCAAAACAGACCAGGGATGCTCTGTTGCAAGAGGAAGAACCAGCGTAGTTCTGAGACCGTGCATGACTCTACATCCTTTCATTGGTGCAAAAGTAATTTGTTTCCAGTTGTAGTGTTGAAGTAGAGGACTCTCACAGCTGGGAAACTTTATGGTGAACTTGGTGCTCTTCTGTGCTTAGAATGGCTGGAAAAGATACTTCAGACAAAGCTTCAGAATCAGGGAAGCTGCACAGCCACTCTTGGATTTGGGGAAGAAAAAAGCCAGGTGGTAATGAAGAGAAGATACTTTAAACATGTAGAACCCTATGCTGTTTTGTTCCTTCTTATAAAGAACAGTTATTACAGTGTTGAAATGCTTCATTTGTGAGCTGAGAGCTGTGGAATATAAACAGTAACCTGAAATGTTTTAAATGCTTTAAATCTTGGTAGAGTGTCAAGTTCAATACTCACCTTGATAAAAAGATCTGGTAAATGATATGTACCCTGGATACAGATCCTATGTTTTGTAGCAGATTATGTCCCAGATGCAGTAGGTGGAAAAGAAAAGGGATATAATAATGAAGAAAGACAACATTCAGCTACAATTCTAAATGTCTGAATGTGATAAAGATTGTTTTGGTCGCTAGTAATATTAAGATCAGGAACTGTCTGAGGCCATAGGCACATTTTAATTAGTGTGACGTCCTGCCGGATTTGAACTTGAGTTTCTAACATTAGTAAACATGAGCTCTATCACTAACTGTTGGATTTTTTTCCCCTTACTGAAAACCTGGAGAATAATTTGAATATCTGCAATTATATTCAAGGCTCTAGTAGGGCCTACACTCATTTGGCAGGCAAAATTGGAAGCCAGAGTTATGTATGAAATTATGTATTTATATTTGCTGAATATATTTTTCATATGTCTTCCTTTAGATCATGTAATTCCAGTATCAAGAAAATTATATTCAAGTCATAAGCATATTTATTTTGTAGGTAACAGAGCAAGCTGTGCAGTAATGTCCATAGTACTTGTGTATTTGCAGTGACTAAGTAGTGTGCCAGTTTTCTTTCTCACACAAAAGCATCCTTTTTATTATAATCTCCACCCTTGTTTACAATTTGCCTAGCATAATCATTACATTTCTAGCTGAAAGAAAAGGGGGAGCTAGAACCACACAATTGTCTTTCTGTGTCCAATTTTCCTTTTTGCCCCCGGTTACTGCATAGTGTTTTTGAAGAGATGCAGAAATGTTAACAAAAATATCCATAGGCCAAAAGTGTCACTGGAAAGACCACATTTTCTAATGGTTTAGATCTTGCAGGGACTAATTTAAATAATAAGTAGATCAGAACTGTTTGTGATAATGACTACATTTATGATTCAAAGCATCTAGGGAAAGATAGGTAATCAAAAAAGTGGAATAACTTGTTGAGTTTTCTTTGAGTTGGTGGGAGAGTCTCTACTAACCACTGAAGAAACTGGAGGGAGTATTTGCCTTCTTGTATTCAACAGCACTATGGTTTAAATGGGGCCAAGGTTTCACAAGTTTCCACTGCCTGTGTGATACCATGTACTTATTCACATTAAGGCCGGTCTACCCCATTCTGAGGGTGAAATGGCTCTAATGTAGGAGTAAGTGGTATTTTCTCCCATTTTTAAGGCCTTTTTTCAAAACTAGAGCACCATAAGCCATTCTTTAAGTAAACAGGCATCAGGCCCTGGGAATTGAAGCATATCAAATCAAAAACAATAACAATGGTCCTGGTGGTTTTGGCCTGTGCTCAAGATCAAATGTGTGGGAAAAAGAAATAATCTTCAGACTGACTGAAGATGATCTGATGGACCATAATGGGCAGGTAACTCAGTGATTAAATTCTTTATAAATGATATACCTTCCCACGAATGAGTTGCTGGAAGTCCATGACATGAACACATCTATCAGTTCTCCTGGAATGGTTGTGACATGGTGTCTGAACTTGGGACTTTCTTGGTGTGGCATTTTGTCTAGTTTTTGATGGGTATCTTCAGGTTTCCATATTCATTGGAGACTGGCATTATAAAATGGCAACAGGCAAGCCAAAGAGGTGTGTTCTGCTTTGATCATTGCACAGGTTTTGTGGCTGCAGTTTTAGAACTCATTCTAACCCCCTTGAGATGGCTGGTCACCATTCATTTTCTTCTTGTGTCGTGAACAAACCATGAAAAAGAAGGCCTACAGGACTGGAAATGTTCTAACATTGCATAAAAGTTTAAGAAGCACCTTATCTGTCTAAGAATGAGAGGTGCTTAACAGAAATTACATTCCAGTATCAAAATGCTCCTGATGGACCATGGGACTTCAGGTCCCTAATTCAGCAAATAAACTAACAGAAAATAATGTTTTGAGACAAATGTTTGTTTGACTCTTGTTAAGCAGATTTTTTTTTTCCTTATGAGTGAAATACTATAAATGCTTTATTTTTGTTGAATTATTATATTCCTATGTAGGTTTATAGGCATACTACAAAGGATTTTCAGTACATGCCTTTCTAAGGTAAATGAGTCAGTTTTAAGAAATTTTTAACGAGTCATAGTAATATATGCACTGTTCTACATATGAGTCATTAAGAAATATGATCAAACATTATTTTTAAAGTTTAAAAATTTTCTTAAGCAGGAATATTGCAAATATATGACCACTATTGTACATTTCATGGCCTTTTGCCTTCTGGTTATTTACTACTGTTATTATGGCTACTGCTGAAGAATAGGACAGGTGTAGATAAAAAAATTATAAACTATATTTCTCAAATATATGAATAAGAAAATAAGGGGGTTCTTAATTTCAGTTAGTTAGGAATGGCTGCTATTGTATGACACTGAGCAAGTTACTTTGTCTGTTTTGATCACCTCACCTCTCTCTGAAATGCCAGCCAAACCAAACCCCATTATTTAATTTCATTTTTAGGGATTTATTACTGCTGTTGAGTATAAGAATTCAGCATCCCTTTTAGACATAAGCCAAAAGCATTAAATAACCCCAGAGAATACTGTATTACATTTTGAGCCCTCACTCCTTAAGACTGTGGCATTGAAATGATTGTAGCAGCCGGACCTGAGGCTGACAAAAGGAAGGGCTGATTTCTGTAGAAATTACATCCCAACATCCTAATTAAGACCTTCCTTTCTGATATCCAGTGGTATGTGGGGCAGCTTCCTTTCTCCCCTTTCCTTGACACAACTTGTCGAAGAGGAATGTGAAGGCTGGGTGTGATCTTCCCAACATCAGAGTGAAAGGAAGTAACATACCAAACAGATGATGGCATAAGTGCTGCTGAATCTAATTCCACCTCCACCCCTCTGGGTCACCACTCAGCAGTATTTCAAAAGGCTAAAGTCAATAGTAATAACAAAAAGCCCATTCAAGATCTGTCAGTATAAGAAGTGGAGATAGAACAGAGCTAATTAAAAACTGAATTTATTTATATGCTGCATGTTTTATTTTACTGGGTAAGCTTTGCTCAGGCACTTTGCAAGTTCAAAAGGTAAGGACACTTCTGCACCAAGAATGCACTGGGAAGTGCTGACTGCAACCCATCTTTATAGAGCTGGGTAAACCTGTTCAGCATTAATAACAGTGCTTATTTGCCAGACAGGCTTTATTCTAACTCAGTAGTGTGAACGTCCCCATTCCTGATGGTACTTTCTTTGAGGGAGACGATAGAAGTTGAGAGGTTTACATCTTTTAGTAACACTGCCCGCCCTCCCTGCGCCCTCCACCCCCCCCCCCCCAGCTCTCTCACACTTCACATATCTGATGCTGCATTCATTTATGTGTGAAAAACTTACAGCTATCCAGCAGATATTACTTTTTGACACCACCTTCCTGGAAAGGAGTGATTAGTCAAACAACACTCCTGATGCATTCATGGAGGTAGTGATGTGGAGGGAGAGATAACACCAGCTACTCTTCTAGGCAGAGCTACCTCTGCATAGTTTTGTTGGTTTCTGGCTGCACTTCACGCTAAGCACTTCAGACTGCCTTCAAGTTCCCTTAGCATCAGGAACAGCAAGGTGATTAGACTGAGGATTAAATGCATTGTGTGGGCATTGTCTAAATGTACATCTATGTACTTGTAGAAGAAGACGTGCAGGGCTGTCCACCTGGTGGACCCATTCCATATAGTGATGGTATAAATGATGGTATCACTGAGCCAAGGAGCAGGTTTAAATATCTGTCCATGTGGCATAGCCAGTTTTAAATGGAATTATTGTGGCTGTCACAGAAAGTCTCCAAACTCATGCCTGGCAGTGTAAATACACAGACCAGAAAGGCTGCCAGCTCAAGCATCTCACAGTCAAAGTCTAGTCCTTTTGTGCAATGGCAGGGAAGATGTAAGCTGTGGTGAAAATAAAGACACCAAGAAGTTGTTAGGTCTCCATGAACTACCTCCTGAGAGGAGGAGGCCTATCTAGACTCAAGTCAATAGCTCTAAATGATGATCGAGCCATGCTGTGCAAAGAACGTGCAGCTAACTACCCCATGACCGCACACAAGTGTTAGCACTCAGTGCCCTTTCACAACTGCTACCTTCTCTGTATGCTTTGGTACAGTCTTTAATTTCATGGTAATTTGTTCCTCTGCTTCTGAATACATATTTTAGGATCCTGTATACCAAAGTTCAGAACAAAGATTTGTTTTTCACAATGTTACCCAATAAAATTACAGCAGTAGCCATGCATTTTATGAATGCTCAATAGTTTTTTGAAGAAGAAGATTAGCTCTGCTCTCTCGCACAACCTGACTGTAATGATGATGCACTGTGCATGAATGATGAAAGACAACAATTTGGCAAGGAACTAAAAAAAGAAATAAACATTAAAAGTACATTAAATGTTTCATTTCTAATCTTGAGAAGATATATAAACCTAGCAATATTAAGATGATTGCTTTGGGTTACTATAATTTGAATATCATTTAATCTCCATTTTAAATATCTGCATATTTTTGTATGACAAGCTTCAATAGCAAAGTCAGTGATAATGAGAGTTTGATGCTTTACTTATGGACACTTTTGCTCATAGCTCAGTGATGCCACTGTGAGATATCTTGTGATAATTTGTCTGAGAAGGAATTACCCTATAACATTTAATCATTACTTTGATGTGTGGTGTGGTTAACACGCATAACACACCTGATTCAAATAACTTAGCCTTGTTACAGAACTATCTCATTCTTTAAGTCATATTGATTTTTGCCACAGCAAAAAGAGCTTGCACTCCATAATGCAAATATGTAGAACATGCAGACTTATACCTGTCTACAGATATGCTGAAGTTCTCTAGAGATTTGGGACAAATACCGCTATCTAAAATGAAGAATTATGAATTAGAATAAACACTTCATAAACTTGCTGGAAGAAATATAAAGAATAAGAAAACATACCATGAAGGTACAATACACGGTACAAGAGCAGCTGTAAGAAATGCACTCTGTAATTCCTATGGACTGAAATTTCATATCTAAATAACACTATTTTAGAATCTGTTTTACAGCATCATTCAACAGCTAAGGTGATAACAGCAACCATAAAATGGAAGGGAGGCAGGCAAGGTCACAGGAGCACAGAAAACACAGTGTCATCAAAAAATCTCCATAGGAAGAGAAGAAGGAATGACTGAGTTACTTCTGAGCAGTACACACAAGCCCCTTCCAGATGCAAGTAAGATGGCATTAAGGTTTTAAAATTTTTTTAATCAGAGGGAGAACAAAGTCAGTTTGTTTAGCCTTAGATAACCAGGGTCAAAAGGAACACTCAGGAGAAATAGAGTCATTACAGAAAAGCCAGATTAATTGTTTCAACTGGTATTGATCATGGAGAAGGGCTCTTGCCCCACAGTCCATCACTGCAGGAAGAGAGAATCTAGAGTTTTAACTGTCAATTTAGAAGTAAATTTTAAAAAGAAAAGTTTTAGAAGGCATTGATAAAATGAATAGTAAAAAAAGTTGCTGGGATCAAATAGTATTCATGCAAGAATTATAAAAGGACTTTGACAGAAATATTTATGTCTCTTAAACATGGTTCAATAGACATAGAAGATGAATAGCATGCTGCTGGTCTTTAACAAGAGGTGTAGAGAAATATTGTTGAAGGCACAGACTAAAAGGCCTGGTTTCTACACCCTGCAAATTTATAACAACTGTAATAAAACAGTAGAACTGAACATTAACCATAATAAAATAGTAGATACGTATGACTTCTTTTTGGAGTAGGAAGGGTGGTTTTTGCAGGCATGCCTCACAAACCTACTAGAATTCTTTGAGGGGAGCTGAAATTTTGTCTATATGTAGATCCAAAGTATGAATCTGAATACAAAAAAGGCTTTGACATGGTTCTTTACTGAAGAATAATGAACTCAAGTTCTCACAGGAAAAGTGAGCTTATTGTTCTGTTGAAAAGCAACCAATTACCAGATAAGAAATAAACAGTAACTACAAAGAGTCATCTTTCACAGTAAAGAAGATTGCCAGCAATAACGAAGGCCCACCTCAAGTTTCTCTAGTACTGACATGTGCTGACCAGCTTGCTTTTAAATGATCTGGTATGGGGATAAGTTGTGAGTTGGCAAAGTTTGCAGATTACACATGGTTATTGGGACAGTCCAATCAAAAACTGGTGGCACAGGGTTGCAGAAAGATCTTTGAGAACTGAACAACAGGATGATAAAAGGGCAGGTTAAATTTAATGCTGGTAAGTATGAAGTAATGTACATGGGGAAAAAAGCAATTATTGTAAGTACACAACACCCTCTAAATTAGCACTCATGAAAGAGATTTTTGAAAACATTGTTTCACCAGGGGTTAACGCCCCAGTAATACTGTTAGAAATTATTACTGTCTTCTAGTGGTATAGTGTAAGAATATAAGCAAGGGGTAGTTTCCAGGCAGACATACTAGCTTTGTCAGTTACTTAACTGTGAGTGTTCTTAAATATTAACAAAGAAGTAGAGAAGGGGGAAAAAAAAAAAAAGAAAACTGCACTGTGCTACTGCAAAGCCATGGTTTATCCATGCTTTGAATATTGTATGGAAACCTGGTCACCCTATTTCAGAAAGGTATCAATAAGACTAAAACGTAGGTTGAGAAGGTTGTCAAAGCTGAACAGAGGTGTGGAATTACTTCTGTCTGAAGAGAAATAAAGTGAGACTCTTCATCTCAGATAATAATAGGTAACACATGACTGTGGGGGATCTGATAGGAATGTCGAAATCAAAAAAAGCACAGAGAAGGGGAGTAGAGCATAATTTCTCAAAATGCAAGAGATTGATGGGGTCATGTAAAAAGTTATAAACAAATGAAAAGGAAACTACCTCTCCAAAAAGTATATACTCAAATTAAGGTGTCTATTGTAATGGATTTGTTAAAAGTATAAACGGATTAAAAAAGAGCCTGGGCAGCTTCACAGATCATAGTCCATCAATGGCACAAATTCCAGCTTGACAAGTCTCTAAATCACTAACTGAGAGAAGCTGAGAAAGTATATCAGCAGAAAGGTCATACTCTCGTTTCCCTATTTGTCATGTTCCAAAGCACCCATTGTGGGCCACTGTCACAGTCACTGTGGTGGGGTAGACAAACTGGTATCGTAAGCCCAAGTAAGTGAATAATTTTAAAATCCAGCCCTAGATTTTAAATCGAAAAGGCATTATTCTGCCAGTATTCCAGCCATATGACTCACTTTTTATCTAATGCAATCTTCATGACAATTAATCATAAGGGTTTCTGAAAAAATATTTGCATTTTAATAGGAATGATAGAAATTTGTATGTTGAATATGATCTTGATTCTTCCTGTGCTCAAAGGAGCTGACTCACCAGCTGATGCTAATATCCAGTTTGTACTTAATATGCTCAAAATATAAGGGTGTAAAATTACTCATATTGCCACTTCATTAATTTACATGTTAAATGTTCCTCATCCTACTGCTGTGAGTGAACAAATACAGAAAATTACAAATAACAGAGAAGAGACGATGAAACTTTTCTCCTCTATTACTCTATCTAAAACCATGCAGACATAGGGACAAGAAGGTATTCCTTTCACAACAGATATTTTAAGAGAAAAGAATAGGTATTAAGCCAATAGCAAAGACTTTTGTAGTTGGTAAATTTTAAATATTTGCATTTGAAATCACTAAAAAGGTAATTTTGGAGTTGGGAAGGAAATGCGGCTTTCCTCAAAGTGGTTTGCATTTGCCCAGTAAATTTGGTCCTTATAGGTCTAGGTATCGTGAAATCAAAAGTTGCGGTAATGCCATGTCACAATGCCATGCTAGGAAATCACTTGTTTAGTCATTGTCCTCTGGAGATGCAGTGCACAAGCTATCTCCTGGGAAAGTCACAAACCTAGAAAAGCCTGTTTTTTCATAACCTATCTCTAAATGGAAGGAACCTCCCTTGTATTTCCTTGCATACCCACTCAGTCTAGCATGGCATCTTTAGATCAAAGCATCTAATTATTTATCTTTATAGCATACGGGACCATGAAAAGCACCAGGCATGTCCAGAATTAGCCATGCTTTGCAGTAAGTGAAAGGTGTCTCAGTAAGAGGGCGACTTCATTGGGTTTGCCATTGCTGTGTACTCTGCACCACCATTTACAGTAGGATAAATAGAGCTGTGAGTTTGCCAAGAGTTTCTCCTTCTGATGTGGGGACCTTCCAACTTTGCACTGGGCAAGTTTGCAAGGTTCAGAGGCTGTGTGGAATTAAATCCAAAGTGTATGGAGGAGGAATACTAGGAGGAGGAATACTATATATGTACATATATACACTTATGCACCCTCTCTGGACTGCAGAAATCTACAGCCAGAGGGAACCATTTATGCCACCAAACTGCCTGCAGAGTTACAGAGCCATTGATGGCTCTCAGTCTAAAAAGTGGCCAGGGATTTGCTGTTGCTGGGTAGAATAGGGAACAGCCTTGCTCAGGAGAGAAAAATACAGCCCTTCTGTGAGAGGTGAGATGGTGATTCCCAAGATTAAGTCCCTGTGGTAGGGGCTGATGGCTGACTGGTGTCTACCTGCTTGAGCAGAGGTGAGTTTGGTCCTTTCAGATTCACTCTCTTTCCGTGATTACAGTTTTCTGCCTGTGCTGGGTCACTGAGTGCAGGGTGGCAGCTAAGGACAGTTGTGCATGAGAGGGTTGTGGGTATTTCATCTTCTGTCCAGGTCCTTGCCGTGGCATATCAGGCTAAAGAAGTGGGGTGAAACTGTGCCCTTGTGCTAGGATTGCACCAGCTACCACCACCCCTGGAGGAGTGAGAGGGCTAGAAGAGAAACTTATGTACCCTCAGACCATTAGGAATTCTGCAGGTGAACTTTGTGTGTTATATTTTCTTTATATAAGTGTTTGTATGATTTTATATTTTTAGATCCCAGGGTCGAGTATGGGCTGCGATTTTGTAAGACTTCTAAGCAATTTTGGATAGTTTCTGCCAGCTACACTGAAAGCCACTGCTGTTTATAATTCTAGCATGTACCACATACATATTATAGAAGCAGATAAAATTGTCATCTGTTTGCTATGAGAAACCAAGGCAAAGACCTTCAATACCAGGAAATGCCTAAGTTTTCAGTGTGACCTGAAGAAAGAGGCTTATGTCTTGATCTCCAAACCACAGCTCCTGGCTCTCATGAGATGGCTTTCATGTTAATTGTCTCCTCAAGTTTATTTCTCAGGATCCTGGCACTTCTGTTGGCTTCCTTGGCTTGTTACTCAAGCCTGGCATTGTCTTTTGGTTATTCCTGCTATTCATCTTCCTGCTGCTTATCTTGGCCTCTTCACTCTGTTTCTCATCCTCCCTCAACAGAGTTGGCATTACTACCTTCCCAAGGTTTTCTCTTAGAAGCTCTGACAAATTTTTTCATCTCCCAAGGCACATCCATTAATTAGCCTGGTTGTTTCCTTATGTCTACCAAGTTTCTCATCTGTTCATTTCCCCAGAGCTTGGCAGTGTTACAGCACACCTCTTAGTTATTCCAGGACATTTCTTATCCCCCACCATACCTCTGTTTCATTTACTTTGTCATATGTTCCATCTGCCCATGCATTTAGTCTCTCATGATCCATTTCTTCCCTCTCCCAACTGGTATGGGTATAGTGGAGCTGCTATGAGAAACCCTGTTTTGCCAATTGCAGTCAAACAGAGCAACTACTGTTGCAACTGGGGATGGACTACATAGGTACTTATAAGGTCTACCATGTTCAGACAGTCCAATCTCCTGACCTTCAGGGACCACAGATGGGCAAGCAGAATGCCCCAAATTTTGGCCTGTGAACGTCAGTAGGACAGGACATAAGACAGAGTTTCTGGCTATAGTTGTGCACTATATATACAGAGACTTTTTAAAAATGAAAGAAAAATGTATGAAGGTAGATGAAATCATATTTGCAATAGCAACAAAAGAAATCTCTAGCAAGGTTTCATCATCATTTCACTGCTTACTGTATTGACTCTTCCAGACATCCTGTCTCAAAATACACAAAGAAACAAAGAGACATATCTTCCCGTGTCCAGGCATGCACTTTCATTTGTAATTTTACTGGTGTCCTTTGAGAGCTCCAGAGAGTGATGTGCCTCTGCTGAGCCCAGTTCCTCTGGGAGCTGCAGGTTCATGTGCCCTCTGTGCCCTTTCCAGACCTGCTGGTGGTGTTGCCTCTTATGTCTCCAGAACTGTTATCCTTTCACCAGTGACACCAACATCATTAGCACGAGGTTCAGTTACTCTGCAGAAAACCAGCTTGTGACCTGTAAGCCTGAGCGACTCAAGGGCCTCCCTAGGCTGGTAGGCATCACTGCAAGTCAACAACATGGAAACGTGAAGAGTCCGACTTCAGTTTTTGCCTGGGGACTCTGTGAACCTTGTGGTTTCTCTCACTGTCACACTGCATGCTCATGTTGTCCAGAAGAGTGTATGTACTGATCTACTTCTGCTTCCTGCACTGTGAGACCAAAACTCTCTTTACTTTCATCCTTTTCCATTCTGCATTGCAATTCTGTGCTTAGCAATTGTTTCTTATTACCTAATAAAGTCTATATTGAAGATAAAAGGTATATGCCATGAACAAAGGCTGTTAGTTTTAGCTAGCTTCTTTTCAGGCAAGTTAAAGGATTTTCTGCATCATATATTTTTGCTGTAGCGTGTACTGAGTCCTACACATCAGTTTTCCATATTCAGGTAACCTGCTCTTGGAATTTGCGTGAGTCGTGACTTTAATTTGCTTATTAATGAAAAAGCACCAGCACATCAATGGCATTTGTGCAGATGAATCCCTCTCCTACAATGAAAGAATTTGTCTTCATACTCAAAGAATGCAATTGTCCTGAGTCAAGTTCTGCTAATCAGAAACTATAAACAACCCAGCTCTGATGAGCAATACTAAGTGGGGGGAATGCAGGTAATTAAAAGAATGCGGCTTTACAAGTGAAGCGCCTGAAAGTATGTAAGTGCTTCTGTGCAGCATACTGCTGGTCTGCATAAAAATAAATAAATAAAAATAAGAGTATTTTATTTTTATCATGTAGGAGTTGCAAAGCACAGTGACTCAGTGGTATGATTCTTGGAGACAAAAATAACATGCAATCATCCAGCAATAAGAAAAACATTTGAAATCAACCTTTCCTTGGTAATCTCCTATACATTGTCCTTTCTTGCTCTGGGCCATATCAGAAACCTCTTACTAAATGAACCTGTTCTGGAAGAGCAAGCTTTCTATCTGAATAGGAGATCTCAGCCTCCTAAATTAGAGGCAGAGCAATAAACATCCACTTGGAGGCTTTGCTCCACCTTTTCTCTGATAGTACGAGAATAATCAAAGCCATCTCTGAGAAAGAAGCAGAAATTAAACCAGATGGCAGGAGACATCTTCCATGCATCATGGTAATGGTACCACTGCTTTCAGTGATTAGTGTTAGCTGCAACTTGATGCTGTTATTTGTAATTCTGTTTCTTTGGCAATACTAATTGGACCAAAAAAGCAAGCACAAAATCACAGCAAAGCCTCTCAGCATCTGATTCTAGAAGGTTTTGGAGATTTTTTCAAGGGTCCTCCAAAACATTTTATAAGACCTTGCTCCTTCAGTGAATATCCAAATTACAGAAGTCGTGTAGGTATGATAATGCACTGACTTCCTTCCTATAAAGTGTAGGGGGTGATTTTTGTCCTTTAACACCATTTGTAGTCGGGATGGGACAGTGAGATTGTGAAAAAAAAAAAAAAAAAATCAAATTTGCAAATATATTACTCAGTGTTTACAAAGATCTCAAAATAATCAATAAAACAGCAAAAGAAAATGAATTACCTACCTTTTGGATCTAAAGTGCTTCTACTTGTGATACATGTACATCTTCTTAGGCAGTCAGAAGGAATGGGTTAAAATTTTAAGAGATCAGTAATAAATCATTGTCTTAGGCCATTGTTCTCATTGTCCTCTTAGGACATTGTTCAGCAAGTCAGAAAACTTAAACCTTTTGGTGCCTCAGGGGCTAATTTTCCTCACTCACAAACATGAATCGGTTGTCTTAACCAATAACAGTAAGTAGACAAAAAGGGCAACATACTTAATTCAGTATGACATGCAAAACAAATTCCTCAAGTCTATCCATTTCACAGTCCTCAGCTTTGAAGAGGCAGCGGCTGAGCCAGTGTCTTGCTCGCCCTCCTCCAGCCACCCCTTGTCCCAGGGTCCCTGGGCAGGGAGCTTCTCCTGCCACTGTCCTCACAGCAGCTCCCTGCTCACCTGGTTTTCAGAGAGACCTGGCTGGCCCTGCTTCTGGGAGGTGGGGAATTTTAGGCACCAGTGCCCAGATCATATACAGGACAGTATTTTTAATGCTGAACAACACTGCCACAGTATCACAAGGCAGAGGTTTCCTCAACACTCCTCTTCCCCTAAAATCCCTACCACAACAGCAAACTGAGGTCTCTCTTGCAGCAGCCTCCTGGCAGTGCCTGAGCTCCAGACAAAACAACAGCTAGCCACAGCATCATACCTTCTGAGCTCTGTCTCTCAAGCACACACACCCAAAATGCATGTTAGCTCCTAGAACAAACTCTTATGTCATGCTTTAGGTTTCACGGAGGAGTGATTTTGTAGGACTTCCAAGACAGCAAGGTTGGTGGTTTGTTGTTTTGGGTTTGGGTTTCTTTTTTTTTTTTTTTTTTGAACTCTTGACTGGAATGCCTAGACCAGGTTTCTAAATTTCCCAATGATCATAAAATTATCTCAACAAAATGCTGTACAAACACAAAACTCCCTTTCATCTGGAAAGAGGAGTCTGGACTACCGAACTTTTGGCTGCCACTTCTGAATCTTCACATGCAGTGAAATCCGTGATTTCAGCAGTGAGCATTGCACTTAGCAGAAGTACATAGAGGAAACTTGTATTCCTGAACCTATATTTGATCCAAGTGTCTTCCAGCAGTTTACAATGAGCCACCAGTTCCCAAAGTCCTGTCTAAGCTGCAGCAGTGCTTTGGGGAACGATACTGAGTTTTGTGTAGGATTAATGCAGGCAGCATCCAATGCTGCATCTAAATTCTGATGGGGGAGCAGTAAGAGGTATGGTAGACTCACTTGTCTGTGCCTGTCAGTTAAAGGTAGCTGTTAGGGATGTGACATGGTAACACCAACATGGTCTGCATACAGAAAAAAACCTAGCCTGAAAATTTGGACAGTTGAAAGTACCATTTTACATGAGAACTGCTTTTGCCTTCATGTAATCCTTGATCCTGTTTTGGAGTTAATAATACTATTACAACTTTTTCTTAATGAGTAGCTCAGCATGTCCTGGAGTGCTAGGAAGAGCCCTCTGAGCACATGAAATATTTGGCACACTATTTCTCATGAAGGGTATGCTTTTGCCTTTTTTCTGTGTTGAAGGGCTTTGCGATCTCAACCTGGAAAATTCTGTTATTCTTTTTTCAAGAAACAATGTTTTGAAAATTAATAATTCAACAAACTGAAAACCAGGGCTGCAAGGATTGCTCAGTTGTTGCTGTTGTGTTGTGGAGGCAGACTCACATGGGCTGCAAGTTAGCTGCCTTGAGCACAGTTTGCAGATTGGCTGCAGTGGTGTGGGACTCATTTTGGGCTGAAAGAACTCCCTGGAAGCCCAGGTGAAGAGGTGGCTGGTGTCCAATATTAAAACTAACCCTAATATGGGTTTGTTGTAGAGAGACATCAGTGTTGACACATAACCTGAGGGAAGGAGGATGGGCTGGTAAATGCAGTGTGACAATGCAATGTGCTCTTGTGTAGGTGGTAAGGAATATGTTCAGCCCTCAAAAATAGCCATGCAGCCCTTGAAAAGATGATGGGAATTTACACATACAAGTGAGACAGCTGTTGTGAGAGAGTGGTTGAGCTGAGATACTGGAGTTGTGACACCTGCTTTGAGTTTTTCTTCTGCTTGGTTACTCATGATCTTCCATTAAAATTTGTCAGGAGTGTGCACAGTGGGAATGTGAAAGTGGAGCTGAGCAAATCCAATCTTCCTGATGGAGGTGTCAGCCCATGTTGGGCTATGAGGTGGATGGGTCTTCAGCTGAGGACTCCTGCAGTTTTTGCTCAGCACTACTCCTTCTCTGTATTTTTTCTGCACTGGTTTTAACTACTTAGACAACAGGTATGGCATTGTCTTGCAAATGCGCGAGTGCCCAGCACAGGGCAACAGGCGTCTGGGCAGGAGTGAAGCACACTGTTCTGTCTAAACCATTGCTTGAGAAGTAGAAAGGGATTGCTCAACTGCAGAAAAATCCCAAGGACCCCTAGGAGGCTTCTCCAGCAATGTGCAAGGACTCAGACTCCAAGCTCGTGTCCTTGCTGTGTGCAACAGCAGTAGCTTCCTGGCCATTATTTATTTTTGCTGCAGATGTGTGAGGAACTCAATACCTTTTGGATATTGTGGTTTACAACAGCATTATTCATGTCTTTTCCCAGGCCTTTACAAGCTGGGAAAGTCACCTTGTGTTCAACCAATACTGGGTGTATCCCACTTCAGCTATTGTCAGGGAGCCAGCATTTCATCACTCGGCAGGCACATTGCAGCCACATAATGGAGGCAGGAACTCAGCTGAAATAAAGCAATGCTGAGAGCTTGTCAGAAATGTAAATGGTATTGCACCTATTGTCAGCGATGTATCCTCTATTGTTCTCACAGTTGTTTCCCAGCTGAAAAAATGCTGGGGAGCCTGTATGATGAAACCAATACCTGCTTACTCTAACATGCTCCATCAGGAACAGCTAACTGATCTCATGCTGCAAGTAGCGTACATCTGTGGCAAGGAAAATTGAGTACTGAAACGTGGTGTTCATAGCACTGCAAAGCTGCAGCTGCATAGTTTCCAGTGGCTGTGTCAGCATCCTGGGGAAGGCTGGAAACGCACAGTTTACCACTGTCTGGAGGAAAGGTGGTTCCTCTTGACCTATGCTGGAGGTAAAGCTAGAAGGGTCTCACCAGCTTTGGTCCAGAAAAGGAAGGATTGCTCTTCATGGGAAAGTGAAAGAATAGGAATTTAGATGAAAGCCAAGCAAAGAAAAACTCTAGTCCCAGTAAATTCACAACAGATTTCTGCATACAGTTTGTTTAGCTGTCCTTAAAGAAAGAACACCTGAAAGGGTGGAGTTTTTTAGAAACTGAGAATAAATATGCAGGCCTGTCAACAGATGTGTTATTGAGAGAGGTGGAATGCCATTTTCTGCAAGCATGTTACTTTCAGGGACCTTGCTGTATTTTGCTCCGTTTCAATGTGTGATACAAGCATTTCCCATGATGCTTATGACCCAAGCCTTCAGGGCTTGCTCATGAGGAAGCGTTTGCTTGTGTGTATGAATTTGGCTGAGCCTGACCACAGAAGAGGGCCTACCTCAGAATTTTCTTTTTGTGAACTTTGAGATGTTGGAAATACTTCTTATGCTGAATGCAAAGGAAAGTACCTTGATTAACTTACTGAATATGTTTTTGCAATAGTTCTTGTTGAAGCAATAGGTATTTTGACCTTTCATGTTTTCAAACCACTTCAAATAACTCAAATTTCAAATGGGAAATTGCTTTGGAAAGAGAGGTGAAGACTTCATCTTGGAAATGTCAGATCAGTTGGTTTAATAAATATAAATCTCTTAATGAAGATTTCGTTTTAAAAATTGAGAGATCCTTAAATGCCAGTCCCTTCCCACAAGCAGTTTCTGCTTTGATGAATCCTTGCTTTCTGACAACTAAAATATTTTGTCAGAAGACATCCAATCTGTTGTACCTCCATGCAGTTCTTTTGTTTGGAAGTACCTCAAGCGCTCAGTCAGTAGGTCACAGAGAAGAGGATGAGTTAGCATGTCATTGCCCCTTGGACAATTACATTTGGCCAGTGGCTCCTAATGCGAAAGAATTAAGGAAATTTGGCAAAGAGAGAAAAGGGAGAAAAATTTCCCAGTTCTTCTTCTTCTTCATATAGTCATACAATATGAAAAATAATGCCACTTCTTTGGATTTCTTTCCCTACCACTTTTCAAAATTTCTTTCCCTAAAGTTCTCCTCTTCATTCATCCCCAAGTTTCTTTTATGCTTTCTCTCTACTGGTCAGTATTTGAGTCTATTTCAGAAAATTTAGTTCTAGCTATTTCATTAGGACAACAGTAGTGCTAAAGTCAGATGCAAGTAATGACCTCGTGTATGTACATTGCAGAATTACTGCTCATCACTTTTAAGAGGAGTTTCCCATGAGGTAATGGCATGAGTCAGCATGGAGGCTGTGCAGCACAGACACAATGAAACAGGGGTAATTTGCACAGACATAAGTGTGATTTGTTTTGTGTCGTTTTTGACCAATTCTCTGATCATACCAAGACCTCTCTTTTTTCCAGCAGTGGTGCTTGCAAGAGGAATACAAATGTAGGCATACAGTTCTGTGGCTGCACATCCCTGCAAGAAACTGCAAGGACAGCTAAGAAAATTGGTTACTTGTAGGTACCTGCCAGACAGTGAGTGCACAAGGTCAAATTTGGTCTGTGGAAAGTGTGTCTACTACAGGCCGCCTGATCAAGGGGAGCCTGCTGATGAAGCCTTCTTCCTCCAGCTCCGGGAGCCTTCACGCTTGCAGACTCTTGTCCTGCTGGGGGACTTCAACCACACCAACATTTGCTGGAAAAGCAACACGGTGAGTTATAGGCAATCCAGGAGATTCCTGGAATGCATTGGGGATAACTTCCTAAGCCAGGAAATAGACACATCTACCCCAGGGGATGCAATACTGGACCTCATGGTCACCAATGCAAGTGAGCTCATCGGTGATGTCAAGACTGGAGGCAGCCTGAGCTGCAGTGATCACGCATTGGTGAAGTTCACGCTCCTGAGGGACATGGGAAAAGTGAAGAGTACAGTCAGGACCCTAAACTTTAGGAAAGCAAAATTCCAGCTCTTCAAGGAGTTAATCAGAAGGACCCCCTGGGAGACGGTCCTCAGGGACAGGGGAACAGAACAGAGTAGGCAGATCTTTAAGGACACCTTCCATAGAGCACAAGAGCTATCAGTCACCAAGTGTAAAAAATCAGACAAGGAAGGGAAGAGACCAGCATGGCTGAGTTGAGACGTGCTGGTCAAATGAAAGAGCAAGAGCAAACTGCACAAGCAGTGGAAGCAGGGATAGGTGTCCTGGGGGGAATACAGGGAAACGGCCCAGTTGTGTATGGAGGGGGTCAGGAAGACCAAGGCACAGCTGGAGCTGAATTTGGCAAGGGATGTCAAGAATAACAAGAAGGGCTTCTACAGGTATATCAACCAGAAAAGGAAGGTTAAAGAAAGTGTCCCCCCCGATGAACAAGAAAGGCGAACTTGTAGCAACGGACGAGGAGAAGGCTGAGGTACTCAGCAACTTCTTTGCCTCAGTCTTCACCAGCAACCTCTCTCCTCACCCCTCCCAAATCAATGGACCACAAGATGGGGACCAGGGGGATAAAGCCCCTCCCACTGTAAGGGAAGATCAGGTTCCAGACCACCTGAGGAACCTCAATGTACACAAGTCTATGGGACCTGATGAGATGCATCCCAGAGTCCTGAGGCAATTGGCTGATGGAGTTGCCAAGCCACTCTCCATGATATTTGAAAAGTCATTGGCAGTCAGGTGAAGTCCCTGCTGACTGGAAGAAGGGGAATGTTGTGCCCATTTTTAAAAAGGGAAGAAAGGAGGACCCTGGGAGCTATTGACCTGTCAGCCTCACCTCTGTGCCTGGGAAGATCATGGAGCAGATCCTCCTAGAAGCTGTGCTCAATCACATGGAGGACAGGGAGGTGATTTGAGACAGCCAGCATGGATTCACCAAGGGCAAGTCCTGCTTGACCAACCTAGTGGCTTTCTATGAAGGAGTGACTGCATCAGTGGACAAGGGAAAATCTCTAAATTAGAGAGATATGGGTTTGATGGGTGGCCTGTTCGGTGGATGAGGAATTGGTTAGATGGTCGCATCCAGAGGGTCGTGGTCAATGGCTCGATGTCCACATGGAGACCGGTGACAAGTGGAGTCCCTCAGGGGTCTGTAGTGGGACCAGTGCTGTTTAACATCTTCATCAGTGACCGAGACAGTGGAATTGAGTGCACCCTCAGCAAGTTTGCAGATGACACCAAGCTGAGTGGTGCAGCTGACATGCCCGAAGGACGAGATGTCATCCAAAGGGACCTGGACAAGCTGGAGAGGTGCGTCTGTGTGAACCTCATGAGGTTCAACAAGACCAAGTGCAAGGTCCTGCACCTGGGACGGGGCAACCCCCGATATCAATACAGGCCGGGGGATGAAGGGATTGAGAGCCGCCCTGCGGAGAAGGACTTGGGGGTACTGGTGGATGAAAAGCTGGACATGAGCCAATGATGTGTACTTGCAGCCCAGAAAGCCAACCGTATCCTGGGCTGCATCAAAAGCAGCATGGCCAGCAGGTCGAGGGAGGTGATTCTGCCCCTCTACTCTGCTCTGGTGAGACCCCACCTGGAGCCCTGTGTCCAGCTCTGGGGCCCTCAGCACAAGAAGGGCATGGACCTGCTGGAGTGGGTCCAGAGGAGGTCACAAAAATGATCCGAGGGCTGGAGCACCTCTCCTATGAGGACAGGCTGAGAGAGTTGGAGTTGTTCAGCCTGGAGAAGAGAAGGCTGCAGGGAGACCTTATTGTGGCCTTTCAGTACTTAAAGGGGGCCTATAGGAAGGATGGGGAGAATCTTTTTAGCAAGGCCTGTTGTGAGAGGACAAGGAGTAATGGATTTAAAGTAAAGAAGAATAGATTTAGACTAGATATAAGGAAGAAATTTTTTACGCTGAGGGTGGTGAAACACTGGAACAGGTTGCCCAGAGAAGCAGTGGAGGCCCCATCCCTGGCAACATTCCAGGTCATGTTGGACGGGGCTCTGAGCACCCTGATCTGGTTAAAGCTGTCCCTGCTCACTGCAGGGGGGTTGGGCTGATGATCTCTAAAGGTCCCTTCCATCCCACAGAATTCTATGATTCTATGAACTTGTAGCAGCCTTGGTAGAGGTGACATATTTGTTCCTCGTTTGGTAGGAGCTCGCCTCGACAAATAAAAATACTTTATTGTAAGAAGAATCCTTTTTTTTAATCAGAAATACCTCCTCAATCTAATAATAATAATACAACACATGCAAAAATACCCTGTATATCAGTGAGGTCGTTTTTCCTTTCCATTTGACTCCCTTTAGCCTTGCTAGGTGTGAACGGAGCCATTCTCCTCTGAGTCACCCTCCACTTCTGGTCCTTGGAGGCAGGAGAACAAAATGCAAGGTCTTGATTTCACATCAGGTTGGTCTCAATCTTCCTGATCCCTTGCCTTTCACCTGCCAATAACACCATGATAAAACGTAGCAACTATTTATTGTATGGTAGATTTTCTGTGCCATTCATCTTAAGCCTGAATAGCAGAGACACAATGCAGACATGTACTTTTCTTATTCACAAAACCTCACTGCAGGTTACCTCGTGATATCACAACATTGTTTTTTTTTGATTTAAAGCACATTATTCTACTTCTTTCTAGAACCCTGCCCTGTAATGGGTCACTTGTCTGTAATTTGCATTTTAAACCTGTCATGAGAGAACTGCTTAGCAATACCTGTTGCAGGTATCTTTGTGCCTCCATCTCATCTGCCTTTAATCCACTGAGTGGGTGTTTGCCTTTGATTGTAAGAAGGTTCCCAGATGTATCACCTTTCATTTCCAAACACCTGGAAGGTATCTTCCAGTCATTTGACCAGTTTACCCATCCTGTCCAAACTTAAAACCAGGTCTAGAAAAAGAGATTCTGCAGTGTTCCAATGATGATAGGATTTGGGGGGCATTTCTTGACCTGGTGAGACCACATAAGAAATTCAACAAAGAGATTTCCCTTTTGCTTGTGTGGATGAAATTGCCAGGTCAGGAAACTATAAACTCAAGAAGATGTGAGAGTTTATGTCAGTGTTTGAGCTAAGAAATAAATCCCCAGTCCCTTGAAGAACTGGTAATTAAGTCAAATTGCTTAAGGTTTTGCTAAACACAACTTTTTCCACATTAAAAAATACAAAGTCACAATTTTTTTTTGGTTAGGTGAACATTATTTATGTGATTAGAACTTTTGGTATATGATGGATGGAAGAAAGGAGGAAAATGACCACAGCAAACACAGAAGCATGTGAGTACACAATAGCAGTCAACACTTTTGGTTAAATGTGCCTGGGTTTGGATTCATGTCCTTGACCAAACCCAACACATAGTCCTTTTAATTCTGGTAAAAATTATCCTTTTTATCTAGACTGAGTGGAAGTGAATGTTATTAATTGAACATAGATTAAGTTTTCTTACATGATCTAGAGTAAAAAAGGAAAGAAAAAAAGGGCTATTTAATTACTTTGAAAATTACCTTAAATATTTTTCTCATTCTTTACACAAACAGCTAACCTCACTACTGTGTTCTTTCATGAAATTAAAAAAAAAAACCCAATGTAATTGTGGGTGCCATGGAGCTGCAGGCTAGCAGTGCTGAGATCTCCTGTTCAGCTCTCATCTGACTTTTTGCAGCATTGAAGAGCTCGCTTTGTGCCACAGCCAGCCCAAATGTGAGAGAAAAGCTGCATTGTGCCAACTGCATCTGCCAATGGGTAGGTTCATGATTCAAGTACTGAACATGCTTGTATTTAAAAACAAACAAACAGCTTACAAAGAGAAGCAGGGAAGAGTATTTTAAAAATATATTTACTGCAAACATGCCTTTCAGCCTCCCATTGAAGTGTGTGTGTTGGGATTTGTTCATCTCCAGTTGCTATGCAATGTTTTCTTCAGACTGGGAGATGAGGGGTTTCTTTTCATGCCATTGGGCCTGGATCCCATGCGGGAATGTGATTATGTTAAAAATCTGATCAATAAAGCAAAACTCCACTTGAACCTGAAAGAACAAAACCGCGGGTATCTGATTGCAGCTCGGGGCACAGAGTCGTCGGGGCTCTTTGAACCCTGGTACAACATAAGATATGTAAGGGATTGCACAGACTCATGAATTTTGGACTTTTGTACTTCATCTGTTGACACTGGAATAATTTACAAGCCAGAATTAGAGTTCATCCCCCACGTTGGGGTGAGCATCGCTATGCCGTGCATGACACCCGCCATGCGAGGGATGTACCCATCATGTGAGAGGTCCAAGCGGCGTCTTTCTAGTCCCCTCACAGCACCTGCATCTCCTCCCTCCTCGCCCAAGGGTCCCTTGCTGCTGCCTTGCCCTCTCTGCTGTCCTGAGGGAGCATCCCCTCTCCTTCCCTGTCCCACAAACACCCCACTTCTCGTCCCCATGATGCAGGAGCAGGGCTCGTGCTGCCATGTGCATTCAAAAGGAGAATATGCTCATGCCAGTGTGGCAGAGGGCGCTGTTAAACTGGCTCACCCTCACTGTCAGTGAGGTTTCAGAGGTTTCAGAGGAAGGCCAGCGTGAGGGACAGCAGGCCCCCTGCTTGCACTGGGCAGGAGCTGGACGCATGCAGTGATTCTCAGCATGAGCTCTGATGAGCAGATTGCAGTGCTCCTGCCACAAAGAGGCACTGGCTGGTGAGAACAGCCACACAAAAAATTATGCAAAGACTTAGAGAAGAGTTTTTGCAAATAAAATTGCAGGCAAGATGTTGTGATTTGCACTGGCCCTGAACTGCAGTGTACGTCTGCCTCACATTTTCCCTTGAAAGTAATCAACCTAATGAATTCTGCAGTGGTGTTTACCTTGTTATGAAAATGATAGAGCAAAGCCCAAATGAATGCCATCCTCTGTTCCACTGTTTCTACACCTGTGGTGCAAAGAACATTGAAAGGTGGTCCATAGAGTGCTTTCCAAAACTGTAAATAAAGCACCATACTCTGGCTTTGAATTTTAATTTATTGTACTTACTTTAATGCTTTCATTTTCTTTGATTGCTTGTATATGAGGAAGAGAGAGAGAGCGCAAAAATTGTGAATGTGATATTAGAATATATCCATACATTCTTTTCTCTTTCCTTTTTCACATAAGTTGTGAAATGAATAAAACGAGGTCAAATAAACTGAATAAAATTCAAAGTTAACCCTAAATTCTACTAGCAGCAGCATACACATCTCTCCCTTTATGCCCATGGATTTTTTCCCTCAGAAAAATTAGACTATTTTAAGAGTTACGTAGAGCTGATAAACATTGTTTAAATCATTGCAAGGGGTGGGTAAAGAGATTTTCTCTGGGATACCAGCAGAAACTATTTAAAAGTTCAAGGGAAGAAGCTTCCACAGCTTTCCTGGTGAGACAGTCCTGCGGCTCTTTAGCACTCATTGAGTCTTTCCTGCTCTTTAGGCCCACCCTTCCTTTATTTTCTTATAGTGAGATACTAATTTGTGATAATAAAGTACAACAGGAACTGGTCAAGTTTGCAGCAAGTCAAAACCCTATGCAATTCTGCACACTGCTACTAACATTTTCTGCTATAACATCCAATAATTCGTGCTGACTAAGCCACATTTTTGTCCTGCTTCATATGGCAGGGCTTTCTTAGGGAAATGTAGTTGCCTTACTTGGCTTGAAATATGAATAAAACATAACAGAAACCTTTCCCTGAACCTTTCTTCTCTGTCTAAGCCTACTTGCATGTATAGTAATTCTGTATAAAGGTCATTTCCAATTTTCTTCACCCTGAAGGCTTCCTAGTAAAAACCTCAGAAGATGTCCTGACAAGCTCTGCCTGACATCTTTGCCTCCAGTTTCAAAGCGATGATGACACCACTGTGTTTGCCTCCCTGGGAACCTGGCAAAGGCACAAGTGTGCACAAAGGGAGTCTTCACTCATTAAAATATATAGAGACGTCATACAAAGGAACCTTTTCCCCTTATCTCTAGATAAGATTTTAAAGAACAGAAAGGGGGGAAGAGAGGAGAAGACCTTTAATGCATTGTCTTTTATATTAATGATTTCCATAGGACTTTCATCATAGCAAATCTCAAATTTTTTAAGACCTTATGGATTGTTTACTGTTTAATCACACATGCACATATACCATCACCTGTTAGCTGCATGGAAGTTGGAGACCGAATTAATGCAGGCATACAAAGTTTGCGAGCTGCAATGCTGTGAAGTGCAGTCCTACAGAAACCTGGATGACACAGGTCAAAAAATGCTGGCACTGCTGTCGGGGAGTGAAAGTCATCTGACTTCAGTGGAAATGTGCTGACCTGTTTCCCAAGCCAGTTTTGCCTGGAGCTGGGTTTCTCTGCAGAGTGCACAAACCAGTTTATGCTGTATGAACTGTCCCACGGGAGCAGACAGGTCCTTGCCGCGCTTCCCCCTCCGGACCCCCTGTGCCTGTGTCTCCACCACTGCTCTCGATCACTACAGTCTGGCTTCTGAGGAGTGAAATACATGTTCCACAACTGTTTTTTCATATTCTGTTTAACTCCTTTTTTTTTTTTTTTTTTTCAACAAAGCACCTTGTTACATCAGATTAGCAAAAGGAAACAATTTGCCAGTTGGCCGGTTTTTAGCATATGCTGAACACAGTCTTGAATAGTTCCCATAATATTAATGTATAGTGTCTTTGTCCTCAGGGCATTTGCTATTGCCAGATGTTTCTCCCTTCTCCTGCTTTGTGAAGCTCAAAATTGCAACATATGCTGCAAAACACATTCCTTTGTTTCTTAACTCCTGCACCCACATTTTCACCTGATGTTTATCAGCATAGCTAAAATCAGTCTAGGGCAGATATTCAGCTCTTCTGGAGATACTCTGCCACACACGTGGGTCTGCCTGGTTGGTTGCTCCTAAAGCCCTTGCAACAGGATAGATTTCTGTGCAACCCTTGCTTCTCCTTCTCCACAAGTATGCAGAGCAGCACTTGCATCTTCAGAGTCAGAGATTTAGCAGATGGGGCAAAATCTGCTTAACAACAAAGACAAATAGCAGATAATGAAACACAGGCAAGGGTGGAAAAAAATGCATAAGTTTTACTGTTGTAAAAGGACAAAATTAAAGCTGTACGCACCCATATTCAGTTCCCAAGCCTGCCACTGCTAAAGTGAAGTGGATTTTGTGCACTACAGATACCTGAGCAGCAGGCAGTGAATGTCTGATGTGGTGAGCACACATGGTCTTTTGGACCACTGATGGTCTCTTGGGGAGCTGTGCCCACAGAAGGGGTCACCACTGCCAATGGCTCATCACTACTTTTCTGCCCCATGTTGCTACACAGCACTGGTGGCCCACAGCACAGTTCATGTGCTGCTCCCTCACCTCCCACAGTGACCAGGAAAATTAGGTGGGACAGTTTGATCAGCAGACACTATTGCCTGGCCCATTTTCCCTCATACGAACCCCTCCACCAGCAGAAGACTGGAGGTAGCAACCCTAGGCTGGGTGCTGGAGATCCTCTGAAGGTGATCACCTCTTCCACTGGTATGCCAGGAGCTGGCAGTGTTGACTGATGGCCCTAAAAGCCATCTTAATTGGCTTTTATTCAAGAACACTGCTCTGCAAAGGTTACAACACTGAGAAAGGAAAGTCAGTGGGCTCTGTGGTTGAGTTACGGTCAATGGGTTGCTTCATGTGTGTCCTGTGGCAGAGGGCAGACATGTTTCAGCATTTTCATTTTTTTAAACATCAGATGAACAGTGACTTTTCAGATTTTCTGATGATTTTTGTCTTTGAGAAACCACAGCCTATTAATAATAAGGTATGCTTTCTCCTGCTCTGCAAGTGTTCACTAGCTATTTCAGTCCAGGAGAAAAAATTAATTCCTTTGAGAAAAGTAATGATAACTCCTTCTCTGTGTCTGGATTTCTTACAAGCGCGAGTTTAAAAGCAAGTCCTAACTGTGGTCTCCTTACTATCTGAAAAAGTACTTGCTTTCTTAACCCAGGTGTTTGGTAATAGTAAACAACAGTTTTGCTATTTATTTTTTCCTTTTTGGAGTGTATTGACAGTTTTTTATTGCTAAATAACAAGAGTGTTTTCAGTTCAGCAGACTGACAAATGAGGCATTGGACCAATCTATGCTCATAATCAAAATGAACAGTGCAAAACAGATCTTAGCAGCTCTTGTAATAGCTGTAAGTGCTACATTTTGTAAAGGAGTGATTTTGGTGGTACAATAACACTCCATCATATCTTGAACAAAGCCTGCAGGGTGATATGAGGACAGATAAAATAACACTTTATCTCTGCAAAGACGGTATCCAGGGACCACAGAATATCTATACAACTGAAGCCGTAATGTAAAGACATAGGTAGCTGAAAATGTTAAATTATTTTATGGAGTCTTGATGTTTTTACAATGACATTTTATTTGAGGTAATGGGAATATTGGAAAAACACTACTACAAAGTCTAGCCAGAACTTCAATGAATTTGTCTGAGCTGTGCTCACATCTCTTTCACATTCATTTACAAGGAATGTCAGGACCCCTGACCATATTACTTAAGTCTTCACTGAAACGGTAGGAAGTCATATCCTTCCAAGTCCAAGGGGGCTGAAGTCTAACCCACAGCTGGTTGTAAGGAGTACCTGCTGGGGCTGATGCTGTTAAGCATCCTCCTCCCCCAGAGTGTGCAGATGGTTGAGGCAATGGGAGGCAGTGCACCCTCAGCACGTTTGGGGATGACACCCAGCTGGGGAATGCTGTGGGACACTGGACAGCAAGGACACACAGAGAAAGGGAGGGCAGCATTCTATTTATTGTATTTATTAAATAAAAAAATATGACTCCTCCACTTCGAATTTTTCTGACTGGAAGTCAAACCCCAAAACCATGATTTAAGAGACCAGTCACCATGTAGCAACAGTATACAACTCCTGAGTTCCAGTTACTTCTTGAAAGCTGATGTAATACAATTAAAGGTAATTTAGCCTTGTGTTTGAATAACAATTAGGGAAGTATGTCCTCTTGGAAGATATTTAGGGAGGGAGAAATTGTTCATTGTGAATTATTTGCTTGATACTGTTTAATATTTTATACCTATGTTAAATTTGGGATCATGGAAACTAATACTTTCACCCAAGACCGATTTCTGTTACTGGCAAAAGCCTGTGTGACCGAAAGAAACTTAGCATGAGGAAGGCATGTTGATAGTGGAGTGACAAAGTCTCTCTTGTCCACCCTTGTTGCACTATGCAATCCCATTAATTCCAGTGACATAGCATCAGTAAAACACCCAGTACTGGATTACTTTGACTTGCTTAAGAACCATACCATGCACTAAGGAATGAAGAAGTCAAGAAAAGGAATATTCTGCTCCCCAAACTCCATTCCTTACTGCGTAATTGGCTATAGGTGTAATAGGGAATTATTTATTACCTTCCTCAAGCTATTCTAATAGAACACTTTAATTATATTTGTATAGCTATGTGAATGTGTACTCTTTTTTATTATAAAAGCAGATTTACATGAATTTCAGTAATGCTGGGTCCTTTTTTTCATCCATAATTAAATCAGCATTAACCTCTTCTGTTCTAAAACAGTAATGCTGGCTCAGAGTGAATATTCAATGAACTAAAAAGTGTTTTGATTTTCAGTTTGAAGGTGTGTCAAATCTGTCCCAGGATCAGACATGGGGTGGAACATGCTGTGGTCCCCATGGTAAGTGACATATTCTTCTGTGTGTCCCCAGAGGTGGTGGGTTGTGCTGATTGAGGCTGAGGAGTTCTCTAGACCTAACAGATGCTCTGAACCCCACTCTTCTTTGTATAGTTTAAATTTTTGTCCATGTTGAGATGAAGCATGTTACGCTAATTGAATTATCTTCAGTGAACAGTTATTTCCCAGGTGAACGTGTATAACTGATAGTTGTAAATCAGAGTGTAATTGTTTCCTATTACCCAGCAACTTTTGGTAAATAACCTGACTTGCCACAAAAGGAAAGCCAGTTGAGAGCCATGTGTGGTTTGGGGTTTGCTTCCTTTCCTCCTAATGTGCCCAAATTGGCCTGTTCAGCATGCAGCGACGCTATGTTGCTGTGATGTCTACCTGGACCTGCAGGTAGGACATCCACCTGCAGATGCTGCCAGAACAACTCTCAAATGGGACTGTTACTCTTAGCCACAGTCTGTTGGTGAGTTTGTCTACACTGGTTATGCTTTTGTTTGTATGTTGCTTCTAAGCAATTTAGCCATTAAGAAAATTACTAGTAAGATCATGCTAATTTGTACAGTTGCATAATATTTCTCATGTGCATAATGTAATTCACTGGTTTGGTTTTTTTTTTAATAATTTCACCTTTTTCAGCTAGGGAAATTATTTTATATCAACTGAGATAAGCAAGGTAGAGGCACTGATCACAAGTTACTGCATTTCGAACAAGCCCAGAAATTCTCGGCTTTGTTTTGAAGAAATATGTTTTTGGCCATTTCTTGCCAAAAGTAAGATGACAATGGGTGTTCCTTCTTCCCAACCACACCTCAGCTTCAATGTCCACAATGGCTTCACCCTGCCCAGGAAGACGGTTCTCCAACAGTTCTTTTTTATTTGAGAGCAAATTGTTTAGCAAAAAGTTTCTGCTCTCTGTCCTCATTCACTGGATGAGGTGGAAGTGCGCTTTTTTTTTTTTTTCTGTCAGACAGATCTTATCTTGAAGATCAGGGATGAACTTGTGTTTCTGTTGATTTTCCACTAGAGACCTCCATTAGCCCAAGTAACTAGTTGTTTGGTAGTTATGATTACTGGGCGTTACTCAAACAGCTGAGGAGGATATGGCCTTGCCAGTTGGCCTCAGGGAAAAGGCGGAGTCACAGGTCAAAGGAAAATGTTTCTGTGAATATTTTTTTTTCTCAGAGAAGTTGAGGTTTATCCAAGCAGGTGTGTTGTGAGAACCTGAAGAGAAAGGAATTTTTATGCCTTGAAGCAATGGTGCAGAGATGGCAAGAATGATATGATATAAAGTATGTCTACCATTTTCATAATGCACCCATGAAGAACTTGAAAGGCTTCCTCCTTCTGAAAAGACCAGCTCATGTATATCCAGCCGTCTTACATTGATGAGCATAAGCACAAACATGTTCAATTCCTGTAAACTGAAGAATCTGGAAGTAAGATTCCCGGTTTACAAGAATCACAGCAATAACAGGGGGAGGGTGGTTTTCAGCAGCCAAGGTCAGAGCAGGAGAAGCCTGGACTTCTTGGATTGTTTTGCTGGACTTCTTGTTTAACTTGAGGGCCAAAGCAGTGCTTCCTCTGATGAAACAAAACAGCTAAACCTGCAAGAGCTGCCAGGACTCAGTAAGAATTCTGTTTCTGGTTTTTACAAGTGATTTATCCCTTGAGTTTAAATTCTTCATTTCTTGGGTACACACTCTGAACAGTTAGAATAGATTTGTGCCTTTGTTTTGGCGTGAATCTCATCCGCTATATTATCAACACCAACACTTCCTGTGATTGAAATTATGTTTGCGACATTCTCAACAACACTAGCATTACCTTTAAAACACATTCTGCAGTGTGATAGTGAAACAAAACAGCAGTTATCTTTCACAATCCTTAATTCTCTTGAGTGAAAGTAGCTAGGAAGCTGAAAATACCAGAAATACACTAAAAAAACCCTATGAAGTTGTTAATGCATTATTGCTATAACAGTTTGAGTCTCATTTCCTATCCTTCTTAGTTGCTCCTTGCTTGAAACCATTATTTATCTATTCCCCTAGGAGGCTAAAATAGAGTTAAATGAGAAAGTTATAGCTAAACCAACTGATTTTGTTCAATATATTTCTGGAAATTATACACTCCACTTGCTGCTGGTAGACCTTATTGCAAAATGAATATTTCAACTATTTTACTTGGATTTCAGTTTCATACAGCTCTTTCTGAAAATGTGCAGCACTATTATGGAAAAAAAAGGCTGTATTTCCATTTTTTTTAAACTGCTGTGGTACAGTGTTAACTATATGCTTTATGCTGAGTATGGTGTAGGGATGAAGATGGTCTTTGTATTTACATTTATGCATGGCTGTTGTTCAGCTGTGCTTTCCAGGACTGATTCCATGCTTACACTTAAATACGTGTTTCAGTGAGAAATAGGTGTGATACAGTGGGAATTTGGGACAGGGACTTCTTTAGTCTCATAAGTTCATAATATTGTCTGCTATTTAGACAGCTGTTTGTGTCTTCCATATCCTTTAAAAATCTTTCATGGCTTATCAATCAATAATGATTTGCTTAATATATTACTGGTCCTACCAGGTAAAGATCACTCTTAGTGATCTTAGTGATGGTGGTGAATTGGAAAAATACTTGTTGCCTATTGCACAAGCAAATTTATGATGATGTATTTGAAAGCACAGGACTGAGTATAGAGGAAAGCTCTTTCAAGCAACTTTAAACATCTGCATGATGATGACATACTTTAACCACATATGCTAGGCTTGTATTTAAGTGAAAAGGCAACTGGTAAAAAACCCTCTCAAAATACATTTGTTGTTTCATGGAATACTGTAATACTATATGATTTATTCTCAGAAGCGTTCATGATCTCAGACTGCGAATGATCAGCAAATGTGAGAAACCAGGCTGTTTTGGTTGAAATTCAAGGTTTTTTGCCATGTTTTGCTTAAAAGGCAGGGTGGGCTCTTGACCTCTATAATGTCTTTTCTGAGGGAATGTGTATAATGTTTTAATATAATTTGTTAACTTTGGTCTGGCTCAAAAGAGATTTCAAAGGAATCTTGCTTAAAAGGCACAGTTGCCTGAGGAACAGGAAATAATTTGGTGGGCTCCTTGTCAAGGATTTTTTGGCTGCTTTTGGCCGTAATTAAAACTTCTCTCGAGGCTATTTTAAACAAGGAATTTAAACGCAGGGAATCCAGAAAGTCTGTGTGCATTTCAGTTACAGTTAATAAGCAGGTGCTTCCAATGGTGAGGACCGAGACACATGGTCCAGCACTGCCCAGCTATCACTTATCAAGTCCTTGAATGTTACATTTCCTGACTCTCTGAGGCCCCTGATGTTCAAGTTGTCTTTCAAGAGTGTCTGTAAGGGCCAGAACATGCATCAGTTTGCCTTACACTGATTTTTGTGGGAGTTGGAGGTAATCCGTGTGTGCCAGGGAGAGCTTTATCACCTCTGTGAGGCTGTTGATTGCAAACAGTGCAACATTCCTCTGTCTTGGGAACCATTACTGACTTTGGGAGAGACTGAAACATCAGCAGAACAACAACAAAGAGAATCAGTCAGTGTAAACTTTAAACTGCAATTGAAATTAATCTGGCAGTCTACATCTAGTCCTTGAGAGAGATGGATATTAAAACCTATGAATCATGGCAGAACTCATGCTGTACTAAAAGAAAGTCCTACTAACAATGAAACAGGAGTGATACCAAGAACATGGCTGACAAAAGCCCTTGAAGGTATCAGGTCTTCCTAAAATTCTAACAGTTTAGGGACCTACCAAAATAAGTATGCATGCATGAGTAGGCCTGGCTGAGATAATCTCTTATGAAATAAACACCACTGAGAAGTAGACAAAGGACACTCTCACACACCTGAGGTTCTTTCTTCCCTGTATTTTTATGCTATTTTTTGTAGGATGTCTTAGAAATTTCATAACTATGTGGCATATTGCATAAGACAGGTGCCGATAGCGTGGCCCTGTTTGGTTTGGTCAGTTAAGCTGCACACTTAATATTGCTTGCAATTTTGCTCTCTTACGCATTCATGGCAGTGACAGAAAGCATTTACTTCAAGTTTTCAAATCTGCAGCTGAGATTGCACTCAGTGATACAGGCCGTGATAATAATAGGAAAAGGGTTGTTTACTGTAGGCTATCAACCACTTCATCTTGGCCCAAAAGTTGCAACAGGGTGCCAGTGCTGCCACAGGCTCACACAGCAAGGCAGGAAGTCCTGCCTGCTTGGGCAGGTGGGCAGACAGCCAGTGAGGTGGCCTTTGTCTTGGTGAGAGAGGCTGAACTGGAAAAATTGCTTAAGCAGGCTGCACGTAAAATAGATCGTGTTTTTCTTAGAACTGGCGAATGCACTAAAGTAACCAAGTAATTTCAAAAGCATATGTAAAGCTCCGTGGAGCAGTGGAAGTGCCAGCAGAGGGTGTATTGTATGGGTTTTAATCCTGCAAAATGCAGCCAGATTTTCTGGCAGACTGGCTCTTGGTGGACAATGTAAGTAAAACATTGGGCAGTGCTGTGGTTTTTGCTGTACCCATGATATCTGGCACAGCTGCACTGTCATTTTAACATCTGAGATGTCAGTGGGCAGCCATGCATTATCAGGCCCTCAATGTGCTTTTCAAACTTTCACCTTGGGACTGTTGTTTACAAAACCTGTGCTACCACAGCCAGGGCTCCTGGCTACTTTGGGAACCCCTGACAGAGTGGAGATATGCGTGAATGATGAGATTTCAGGAAATTCTGGGTTTCTCCCATCTCCAGCATGCTGTCTGGTCTGGCACCAAGTATGAACACAGTGTTAGGGCTAAATGTTAAAATCATTTGATAAAGAGCTGGAGATTGCAAAACATTGCTGAGCACCTTTCTCCTGGCTGCCAATGTAAGTTGAGTGTTAAGGTTCTGAGATGAGTTACTTAGACCCTCACCAATCTCTAACTTGTCTAAACCTTTCATATAAAAATGTCCTAGGACTACTAGTGATGTGGAAAATTGTGGTGGCCCTGACCCTATTTCCATGTGCATTTTGTTTAGGAAAATGCCCTAAGTCTTTCAAATGTGATGTTGTACTTGTTTTGTCTGGGATAGAGTTAATTTTCTTTGTAGTAATTAGTATGGGGCTATGTTTTGAATTTGTGCTGAAAACAGTGTTGATAACACAAAGATGTTTTAGTTATTGCTGAGCAGTGCTTACACAAGAGTCAAGGCCTTTTCTGCTTCTCACCCCACCCCACCAGCGAGTAGGCTGGGGGTGCACAAGAAGTTAGGAGGGGACACAGCTGGGACACCTGACCCCAACTGACCAAAGGGGTATCCTACACCATGTGATGTCATGCTCAACATATACAGCTGGGGAAAAAAAAAAAAGAAGGTGGGGGACATTCTGACTGATGATGTTTGTCTTCCCAAGTAACCATTAAGCATGATGGAGCCCTGCTGTCCAGGAGATGGCTGAACACCTGCCTGCCGGTGGGAAGTAGGAAATTAATTCCTTGTTTTGTTTTGCTTGTGCGCATGGCTTTTGCTTTACCTATTAAACTGTCTTTATCTCAACCCATGAGTTTTCTCACTTTTTTTTTTTGGTTGGTGTCTACTACACGCCACCTGATCAAGGGGAGCATGCTGATGAAGCCTTCTTCCTCCAGCTCCGGGAGGCTTCGCGCTTGCAGACTCTTGTCCTGCTGGGGGACTTCAACCACACCAACATTTGCTGGAAAAGCAACACGGTGAGTTATAGGCAATCCAGGAGATTCCTGGAATGCATTGGGGATAACTTCCTAAGCCAGGAAATAGACACACCTACCCCAGGGGATGCAATACTGGACCTCATGGTCACCAATGCAAGTGAGCTCATCGGTGATGTCAAGACTGGAGGCAGCTTGGGCTGCAGTGATCACGCGTTAGTGGAGTTCACACTCCTGAGGGACATGGGAAAAGCGAGGAGTGCAGTCAGGACCCTAAATTTTAGGAAAGCAAAATTCCAGCTCTTCAAGGAGTTAGTCAGAAGGACCCCCTGGGAGACGGTCCTCAGGGACAGGGGAACAGAACAGAGTAGGCAGATCTTTAAGGACACCTTCCATAGAGCACAAGAGCTATCAGTCACCAAGTGTAAAAAATCAGACAAGGAAGGGAAGAGACCAGCATGGCTGAGTTGAGACGTGCTGGTCAAATGAAAGAGTAAGAGCAAACTGCACAAGCAGTGGAAGCAGGGACAGGTGTCTTGGGGGGAATACAGGGAAACGGCCCGGTTGTGTATGGAGGGGGTCAGGAAGACCAAGGCACAGCTGGAGCTGAATTTGGCAAGGGATGTCAAGAATAACAAGAAGGGCTTCTACAGGTATATCAACCAGAAAAGGAAGGTTAAAGAAAGTGTCCCCCCCGATGAACAAGAAAGGCGAACTTGTAGCAACGGACGAGGAGAAGGCTGAGGTACTCAGCAACTTCTTTGCCTCAGTCTTCACCAGCAACCTCTCTCCTCACCCCTCCCAAATCAATGGACCACAAGATGGGGACCAGGGGGATAAAGCCCCTCCCACTGTAAGGGAAGATCAGGTTCCAGACCACCTGAGGAACCTCAATGTACACAAGTCTATGGGACCTGATGAGATGCATCCCAGAGTCCTGAGGCAATTGGCTGATGGAGTTGCCAAGCCACTCTCCATGATATTTGAAAAGTCATTGGCAGTCAGGTGAAGTCCCTGCTGACTGGAAGAAGGGGAATGTTGTGCCCATTTTTAAAAAGGGAAGAAAGGAGGACCCTGGGAGCTATTGACCTGTCAGCCTCACCTCTGTGCCTGGGAAGATCATGGAGCAGATCCTCCTAGAAGCTGTGCTCAATCACATGGAGGACAGGGAGGTGATTTGAGACAGCCAGCATGGATTCACCAAGGGCAAGTCCTGCTTGACCAACCTAGTGGCTTTCTATGAAGGAGTGACTGCATCAGTGGACAAGGGAAAATCTCTAAATTAGAGAGATATGGGTTTGATGGGTGGCCTGTTCGGTGGATGAGGAATTGGTTAGATGGTCGCATCCAGAGGGTCGTGGTCAATGGCTCGATGTCCACATGGAGACCGGTGACAAGTGGAGTCCCTCAGGGGTCTGTAGTGGGACCAGTGCTGTTTAACATCTTCATCAGTGACCGAGACAGTGGAATTGAGTGCACCCTCAGCAAGTTTGCAGATGACACCAAGCTGAGTGGTGCAGCTGACATGCCCGAAGGACGAGATGTCATCCAAAGGGACCTGGACAAGCTGGAGAGGTGCGTCTGTGTGAACCTCATGAGGTTCAACAAGACCAAGTGCAAGGTCCTGCACCTGGGACGGGGCAACCCCCGATATCAATACAGGCCGGGGGATGAAGGGATTGAGAGCCGCCCTGCGGAGAAGGACTTGGGGGTACTGGTGGATGAAAAGCTGGACATGAGCCAATGATGTGTACTTGCAGCCCAGAAAGCCAACCGTACCCTGGGCTGCATCAAAAGTAGCATGGCCAGCAGGTCGAGGGAGGTGATTCTGCCCCTCTGCTCTGCTCTGGTGAGACCCCACCTGGAGCCCTGTGTCCAGCTCTGGGGCCCTCAGCACAAGAAGGGCATGGACCTGCTGGAGTGGGTCCAGAGGAGGTCACAAAAATGATCCGAGGGCTGGAGCACCTCTCCTACGAGGACAGGCTGAGAGAGTTGGGGTTGTTCAGCATGGAGAAGAGAAGGCTGAGGGGAGGCCTTATTGTGGCCTTTCAGTACTTAAAGGGGGCCTATAGGAAGGATGGGGGCAATCTTTTTAGCAAGGCCTGTTGTGAGAGGACAAGGAGTAATGGATTTAAAGTAAAGAAGAATAGATTTAGACTAGATATAAGGAAGAAATTTTTTACGCTGAGGGTGGTGAAACACTGGAACAGGTTGCCCAGAGAAGCAGCGGAGGCCCCATCCCTGGCAACATTCCAGGTCATGTTGGACGGGGCTCTGAGCACCCTGATCTGGTTAAAGCTGTCCCTGCTCACTGCAGGGGGGTTGGGCTAGATGACCTCTAAAGGTCCCTTCCAACCCAAAGCATTCTATAATTCTATGATTCTATGATTTACTCTTCCGATTCTCTGCCCCATCCCCCCAAGGGGGAGTAAGAGAGGCTGTGTGGCGCTTAGTTGCTGGCTGAGGTTAAACTATCACAGATTTGTAACAAAGGTCCTTCTTTTTTGGTTTGAATTATTTTCAGATTTTTTTTTTTTTTTTTTTAATAAGAAAAGTAAGAAACTGCTGAGACTGGTTAGCTGCTTTACACAATATGAAGGGATTAGGAGAGGGAAACAGGTACAAATTAAGCCAGCCAGAAGGGTCTCCTAAGGACTGAGCCATGGACATGTCAGGCACAGCCCGCTCTGGTCAGGCTGCTCAGCTCTGGGTGGGCTCAGAACTCCCGACATTTGTGTATAACGTCACTGCGTGTCAAATGCAGCGTCAGCATCACTTGGCAGAGCCGCTGAGCAGACAGGGCCAGCTGCCTCTGCCGCCGCTCTTCCTTCAGCTCTGCCAGGTTTTTGCGGAAAGGTTGCCTCTTACTGGGTCTAACCATGATCACCTGGTGGGTGAATGACTGCCTGTGAACTCTCTTTCCTCTTCTGCCCATGCAGCTTGTGCACGTGCTGGGTGCTGGCACCCTGGCAATGTGAGCATGCTGGTCACTGCAGTGTCCAGCTGGGTCTTCATTTAACTTAGTTTTCAGCTTCTGGAATTTGAAAGACACTGAAGTATTTGGACTTCAAACAGTAAAAACCTCCTCAATTAGCAATTATGCAACATTTCTTGTTTGCACTTTTGAAGCCACCAGTAAAGCATGATTAAGTGGGGTGAAGAGAGCAGTCCACCACCTACCCCTTGGGGGTTCAGTTGGGGTTCCGGTGCCTCAGGGCTGCAGGCGATGAGCAGTGAGAGCAAGCCTCTGCCCGAGGGGCAGCTTGGGGAACATGAATTAAGCACCTCGCGTGAAGGAGATGATTTCTGGGGACTGATTAATTGGACTTCTCAGGAAATTATGCTTCTAACCTATGCTATTACCAGATAGTATAACTACCTCCTGTTTCCCAGTCTTTTTTTAAGAAATCAAGGAAACAGAAAAATTACTCATTTGACCTGTCCAAAGATCTCATGGAGAATGTGGGGTGGACTCTGCTTTTTGCTCTATAATCACATTCCTGCCTCTCTTCTCTTCAGTGACGCTAAGACTCAAAAAACCCACCCATTTTCTTTAGTGTCCTTTTTGCCTTCCTTCTGGTATTCTGCTCTGTGAAAACAAATTTTAAAGACCTTGAATTTTTAAAATCAGGTCTCCCTAGCCCTCATTCTGGAAGTTCCCAGGCTTTTCTCTTTCCATACAGATTTTTTTTTGTTTCTCTTGAACATAACTTCTGTATTTCAGTCTTTGCATGTTTATCATAGTGTTATAACTTGATGGCACATAAAAGATATGCAGCGTACTATTCTGTAGAAGTACAGAAACATTTTCTGAAAATCACATTCCTAGGTTACTCCAAACTATCACAATATTCCTTCTGATAAATCTTGCATTTGTTCCAAACATGGGATCTAAATTTCACTGTGATACAAATGTTTCCACACTGAGCCGTGAATCCTATTCAGTAATAAATGTTTTCTAACATTAAAATTAGCTCAATTCTTTGCACATCTTACTAGAAGGCAATACGTTTTAAAATGTAAATGATCAAAAGGAGAAATATGGATTATTTTTCTGCAGCTTAAGGGTATGTTATAAAAAAAAATTATTAAATGACATCAATCTTTCTATATTTTTTCAATACGCTATTAAAGGATAAGTTTTAGTAATATGGCAATTTTTTTTTCAGCATTGAAGAAAGAAAGTTTATATAATAGATAAGTGTGGATGTGCATTACTTTCAAAAAGTGAGGTTACTGCTGATTGAACCTGTCAAACATATTCTTGCTCATGTTTTTGACTTCAGATTTTGAGTCATTCTTAAAATGTGAGTCCAAACAGGTATGTTTCTAACCAGAAGTAAAATATACCATTTACAGAAGAAACTGCAGAATCCTTCACTCTCACCTAAGTCCATCAAGTGTTTCAGCAGCACAAGGAAGGAAAACTTTAAATGATGGAGCTGTCATGTCTAAGTATTTTTTTTTCCAGAAACAGAAGCCATCTCTATTTTCAACAGATTGCTGAAGTTCTGTGAAATGAAAGGTTTCAAGCACTTTTTGAAAACCTATCATTGTGACCAAATTTGGTTAATGATACTACCTTTTTGCTGTACTGTGGTGTTTTCCCTCCCATGCTAGAACTCTGAGAAATAACTTTGTAGAAGTTTTACTACCAGAAAATGCCACTTTTATATGCAGGAATTTCTGAAAGAAACACACTGCCTGTTTATTCAGCGTACAGCAGGTCTTCGTTTGCTGCTGGAAAGTATTCCATAACTGGTGTTCTCTTTTGGAGAATTGGGAAGTCAGAAAGTTCTATAAAACACTTATGCTTAAATGTCATCAATTTGAATGCTTATTTGCACCAGAATAAATGAATTGGTAGAATGAAACGAGGAATGTTACCATCTGACTAGCTTATTTAGTTTTTTAAAGTGTACAAGTTAAAAGAATCAGTTTAGACTTACCCAGAAATATTACTTCCCATTCTCCTAATTAAACAAATACTGAAAAAACATTGTGAATGAAGAATTTAATTAATCTTTTTGCCCCCACTAAGTCTAAACTCTGTATTTTGGGATTTTTCCTCCATTCTTCCCCATATCAATACCTGAAGAGTTTCTGACAATGCAAATATGTGATTTCGATTAATTTAAAAAATTGTTCATTCTCATGAGGAAATCTGCTGAAGTTGTTCCAAAAGACTCTCCCAAAACTATTGATTTTGGGCACAGTGGCACATTTAGGGTCAGTGGTATCATTACCTGCGTAAATAGATTGATACAGCAGTAACAGCTGCAATCAATGTTGCATCTTAATTGAGGCTTCTATCTGAGTGGGAACAACTGACAATCTATCTCAGGGTAACCTGGTATGGATTTTGTAATTTGCTTTGCTCCAGTGCTGCCTCCATGTGCCTGGAGTCTTTCAGAGCAATACACAGGATTACTTCCCTGGAAGAACCTCCTTGCCATTATCTAAAGTGAAGAGCATCTTGCATTGTTTCATGGTTAACTGCCTACAGAAGCTTAGTGTGGGAAGGATATTGGAAAACCAAGTACATTGTAAAATCTATGACTTTTGGTTTTCATCCTTTCTTTCATAAAAACTACCATGGAGCACAAACGAGCTCTTATTTTTAGAAACTGAGGCAACTGAGAGTGCTATTGATCAGTCTCACTCTTTCTCTCTGTCTGTCATCCCAGGTAACACTGGATCTATCTCTGGCTCAAGAGATATCTTGATATTGTTTCTGATTAAATATTTAAGAATAAAAATCCAAGACTCACTGAATTTGCTCATTTGTTCATGCTCAAACATGAGTTTGCTCATTTGCTTCACTTAGGCATTTCCAGCGATTTATAAGTCTCCAGAGAGGAGTTCAGACAGAAAGCACCTGTCGGTGCCAGAGCACTGCGTGAGTTCAACCATGAAGCTGTCTCTTCTCCAACTCTTGTGCCTTCATGAAGTAGGTCCATACCTTGCAGTCTGCATCCATGCTGGCTTTGGACAGAAAACTCCTCCTGTCCTTCCTACTATTGTGCAAAAGTAAACTTTCTGCCCAAAGAGCAGACCTAACCACAGCCATGTGTCTGAAGGTGCTCACGTCCCTTGGCACACTGCTCACCTCTGCACATTTGTCACAGCATGAAAATAATGGTTGATCATGACTGTGTTACCCAGGTGACTATATCCACAGATGCTGTGGAATATCTTGTTTGTACAATATGTGCAAAAGATGAAAAGGAAGAAGTTTTGATATATTAGGATGATGTAATGTATGTCCCTACAGGCATGTGCACAGCAAAATAGGTAGTGCAGGAGAAACATAACAGTCTACACATTGCATTATTTTGTAGGTGTGGTGTGACCAATAATTGTTCTATAGCATTCATGTGAGCAACCAGCTCATCCTTGGCCAGGTGGGATGCCTGACTGGTGTCTGAGGGCTCCAGAATATAAACAAGGGACCTTACAAGACTCACAGAAATGAGTTGTTAGTTTTGTCACCAAATTGCTCAACATTGATCTGTAATGTGTTTTAACACTGGAAGATCAGCTGTCAAGGTAATGATGGAGGAGGTATGTAATAAAAACTGCCATAGTTAGTAACTTGATTATCAGGCTGTGCTGAAGGTAAGAGCTGGCTTTCAGGTTTTGCTGTTCTCAGAGCATCTAGGATATCAAAGACATTGATGGTGCACATATGCTTGCAATACCCTTGAAATAGCCTGCCAAAATGTTTTCATGCAGGAGTTGGTCAGTCCCAAAGGCAGATTGATTGATGTGAGACAGTACACCACAGGATCCTGAGTAAACATGGCACTGATCAGCCTGGACAAGGCAGGACCTTATTCTCACCTGATAATTTGGTTGCCAAAAATTATACATACTTTTTGTCATTTGGAGACTCTGTCTTCTCTTTTCACTATTTCTGAAGCCAAAGCCAGGCAGGCACCTTTACTTATAGCAATTGTATTGTGGCTGCTGGCAGGGTGCAACCTGCAGACCAAAGGCTGGGGAGATGCAGCTGTGGTCTTGTGTGGTGGGACCTGGACATGAAAGACCTTACCTGACTCTCACAAATGGAGATTACCCCCAGAGCAACCTGCCTGATGTTTAAGGGAGGGCAGGGAAATTACTAATCTGTATGTGTTCCCATTTATTCCACCTGTGGCAATTCCCATGATGTTTGCCTGCCAGTTCCCATAGTGAGCTGTGGATTGGGAGAAACCTTAAAACATGTTGCCTCAACTTGCTACAGGTTTGGAATTGCCTGATGCTGTCTGATGTATTTTGCTCCTGATGAGTTTTATAGATTGTGCTGTGTGAAGTTTTGATATTTCTTCTGAATTAAGTATTGATTTATAAATAGCTTTCTCTACTTCCTAGCTTGAGTTGGTAGATGGTCTTGATGATTTCTTTTACAAATATTTCAATAAAATCTTTCTATGTGGTGGCATTTCCACTTCATTCCAGCTGGGTTGGCAGTCATAAGGTTTTTATCCAGCACAAAGCATTATAAAATTGCAAATCTCTACAATGTGAAACTTAACAAGCTCATGGTCAGAGCTGCCAAGTGCTAACAATAAGTGGGGGTTTTGGACTTTTTTAAAATTCAGAACAGTGTGGGAACAAATATCAGTGTGCACATGAAAACCAGCTTTATTTCTAAAAGGGTATTTGGATTTTAATTGCAGTTTGAAAGACAGGAGAAGATATCAGGCAGTACTGGTGACAGAGATCTGCGGCTTGCTTTCTCCCTCCTGATCTTTTTCCTGCTTCTGACTGTGCAGGCAGCAACATGTGGGAGGAGAATAATTTGCCTGGACCTTCCAGCTCTGGATCTGTTTGCAGCCCATGACTTCCACTTCTTGCTCTGTCTTCAGGTTGCAGTTACTCTCAGGGCAAATGGAAAAGGAGGCAAGTGGACGTCCTGAACCTTTGACTAAATATTTGGAGAGAGAATTGCAAGAGAAAAGAACATACAATCTTACACTGAACAGTTTTACACTGAGCACGGTGCAGCGCTGTGAGTGTGCTGGAAGTCTGGAGCTGACCATGAAGAAAACATGGAATAAATATAGAACAGCTGCAAGGCAGGATAGCGTACCACCTTGCCAGGAGATACGGGACCAAAACAATGCATCTTTAATCCAACTGGGAGTTACCGATGAGATCAAATGAACCTTGCATGCTCTTGATTCTCATAAGTCTGTCATTTGGTTAATTCATGAATGGCTTTGAAAAGAACTAGCTAGAAACTGATTTGAAACATTTTAGCATTTGAAAATGTCTATTTTTTTCTTTGCTTTTTATTCTAACAAAGATTTTCGGCAATTTCTATCTACCTGGGGAATATTCTTTCCACCATGTCAAATCCTTTATAGTAAAAATTAGATTCTGTATTTTTTTCCTGTTCTTTTCACAAGAAAATGGACTTGGTTTTGCTAGTTATATATTTGGAGTAAGATCCAAGTTTCCTTCCCTCAAAGAGGAATTTGAATCTTGGAAGAGAACACACGTGGAAGTTTTATATTGCTCCAAATAATTTTTTCCCCATCAGCTTAATTATTTGTACAAAAAAGTTTTATAGACCACATCACACTGGCTTTTTTTAAGCATGTTTTTTGCTCCAGTGCCTGAATGGGCATACCCTAAGGTTTTCTTCTCATGCCTTCTTTTGTTAAAGAGTGCTTAAAGCCATACAGCCTACTCCCTCTATATTTTGTATTAAATGTGGAAAACACTGCTCTGGCAGAAAACCACAGCAAGATATTTTGGCATCTGGAGCAGAATGTGGAGATGAACCATTCCCCTCAGTCTCCTCCACCCCCACAATCCTCACATTTATCCACCTCAGAAGGACTCTGTTGAATACAAATCCACATGGGGAATCACACATGGCTGGCCTTCCAGTGGAAATGCTTATAAAAAAATGAAACTCGATTTCATCAAGCGGTGGGTCACCTTTTGATGATGCCCAAAGATATTGTTTGCTACCCCTGAACACCCTTGCAGCACCCAGAGTTCTGGCGCAATACTGGGAATATGACGTATGACATTTATTTCAGTAAGTGTGGATGGGTGCTTTAATATAAAAAACCTTGGGTCGATATTTAATCAACAGTAGCTTTGAGAATCTGATTTCAGTTAGGCTATATTTAGATGTTTCTTTACAGTCACAAAGGGGATTAGAAATACCTATTCATATGTTGATGTGGGAAAGTATAAGTAGTGGGTTTAAGCTGGCAGGAAGACAGAAAATAGAACAAAAGGTCTAACACAGGCAGCAGAAGGAAGAGGCCTGAAGGAAAATCCAAGACAATGTCATAAGCTTCTTCAAAGAACAACTGAAAAACAAGCTATTAGGAGAAATGGTACATGAAATACCTGGCAATGCTGCAGTGAAGTTCATGTCTCTTTGTTCCTTGATTTAATAGTAACAGAGCATGAGAGGACAGCAAAGCTTGACCACTGATCTTATGGAGGCTTGTCTCCCCACTGGTCTTGTGGGGCAGCGATGATGGATGGTGCCAACAGACGAGTTGGTGGGAGGCCTTGCCCATACCAGCAGCATCCAGCACCCTCCTCCATTTTGGTGCTTCCCAGCAGTGCCTGGCTTATGCGGATGTGTGCAGGTCTAAGGGTGAGGTGCCTTGACCCAAAAAAGAGGACCTGAGAGTGGGCTGCTGCCTAAGCAATTGCTGAAGCACTCTCACAGCTTCTTCTCCAGCTCTTTACCCATCAGACGATTAGATGTCATTTGGTGGCAGAAGAATCTATAGGACCTTTTAGGAAGAAAAGGTGCTTTCAGATTCAGGTAAATTCATGTGTTTCATCAGTTACCCACAGCAGGTCTTACAGCAAGGAGACTGAATGTGTGCTGTGGCCCATAAGTTGTGTTTCTTGTGCTACAGCTTGTAACATAATATAAGGTTATAAAATTTAAATGAAAACCAGTCTATATTTTTTATCATCTGGAAGAGGTCCTCAAAATAGTGTAATTTGTAACAGTCTTCTTATTGCTTCATAGTACAATTTCCCTAGCGTTGTGATCCTGCCATACATGCTTAGTGTGATTTATTATTGTGCACTAAGAGTCCAGCACTTTTTAAAAGCCATTTAGGAAAGTCTGAAATTCCAAAAACTCTCAGTTTCAACTTGTTAAGTGCAATTGCATGTGTGGTAGAGAATCTGGCTGATCTGCTGTTATCTGAATATGCTCTATACATGTGGCTCTGCAGGCTGGGTCTTTGCTGGTGGCGTAGGATTGATTAGAAGGAAACCAGGTGTGTATTTCTGCCTTCAGCGCTTTGTGTACAGAAAGAGCTTGCTGTCATATTCACACTGACAGTTCGTTGTGGAGCCCGTTGATAAACCCAGCAAACTCTATTAGGGGCATGTTTGAAGGAAAAAACTTTCATAACCATATCCAGCCCTTACTTTCACTTTCTACAAGTCCTCTGAGGTATTCACACAGTATATAAGCATAAAACATAAATTAGACTTTAGTTTGATGAAGTAATGAGCAAACATCAAAGTTTGAAGAGTTCACTTCAGTTCAGGCAAGTGCTGAAAAATCCAGAGGTTTGCTTAGATCTTCTCTGAGCAGGCCTGGAGTTGAATGGGAAATGTAAAAGAACCTACTTTCTTTTCCTCCTGAGATTTTATACATGCTGTCTTCTCAGCTGCTCTGGGAACACGAAGTGCTGAAGCACTCAGAAAAGAAAAACAACTCTAAAGTATTGAATCCGACTTTTTCAAACCTCAGGAAAGGTTATTGGCTTTCAAGTGGTCATTTGAATCTGTTTATCTGATCCTAATAAATACCCTGCACAACTGTGATGATATATCTTGAAGACCTTCTCTTCTTTTCAAGAAGATGATATCAAAGGGGAGAAATGGTAGCTTTTACAGGTGTTAAGGAGGGTTTGCTTGACTTGTATTTTTTGTTATTCATTGCCTTTTGGCAGTATCATTGTAGCAGAGTGTCAGGGCTCTGGCCAGGTGACTCAGTGCCCTGCTGAGGGTACCCGCAGTCCAGGATCCCCAGCCCTGGCCTGAGCTATGTTGTAGGTCTGCCTGCCCCCAGCCCTGGTCCCTGCTGCTCCCAAACTGTTGTTGGGATCCCCCTGAGAGGTAGCAGACCTGCCTTGTTGCCTTATTGCCTTCCCCTTGCCCTCAGCTCCCGGCTTACCTTCCCTGGTGGAGCAGCCAGGGAAGTCTGTGGACCTTTCATGAGTACGTTGAGCTGTGCTGCTAACCTTGCTGCTGTATGTTTTCTCAGTTGGGGTGAACTTTTAGGACCAGCAAAGTCAACAATATCACCAAGATCTTTCAGCTTTTCAAGTGAAACATCTTGCATTATCTTTTAGCAAATGAATCTGAGTGGAGTCCCTGATTTGCTCGCTGTATGGGTCTTTGTATTTTCAATCTGTAGTTGCTTTTTTGTTCTTTTTTTTTTTTTTTCATTTTGATTTTTTTGAGTGTGGGTACAGGATGAATCCTTGAACAGAGGCTAAAATGGAAAAAGTAAAAGCAGTACCTTCATTTATTCATGAAATGCAAACTTAGCTGAGAAACTGATTAGTTTCGTATAAGGTAATTCCCTGACTAGAGAAAAGAATCTGTTCCCTGGATGTAGTGATGCAATGCAGCATTAACTGTTTTAAACAGTGAAATTATTACCTCTTTTGGAATCATCAGTCAACATAATGTTGTTAGGGAGGCTTTTTCTCGTAGTCGGTCTGTTTTGAGTCTCATAATTTCACCTTCTTGCACAGATGCGTGAAACCCTCATGTTAGTGGACTGATTAGTAAGGCCCAGCTCTTCGGTGAATGCTTTTTCCTCATACACATTTACATTTGTGCTTGTGCAATTCAAATATTCACAAACACTACACTAATAAACATATAATACATATATATGTTATTATACAAACATTATAATTAATTTCCGCCTTACTTTCTAGTGAGTTCATCAGTGCTAGGTGATGAAGTCAAGCCATGAGGAAGACCCTGATTTTGTAAAACATCTTTTCCTGTTTTAATGATGCCAAGAACTTGAGAAAATATGGCAAATTCAAACACAAGAAACTCATATGGAGAACCATAGGCTATGAAGCCCTAACTTGCACTGATACTTTTTTGCCAAGGTCATATGAAAAAAAGCCAATTTAATTAGCTTTCTAGCATCATGCTATGGCTTCTTTGTGGGTTGCCATTCTAAAAGTAAAATGGATTTACTTCAGCTCACCCCTGCTGAAATACTCTATCCCTTTATTACTGCGTATTTCATAGATTATTAGAAAATAAGAGCAGAAGGAGCCTGAGAGTACTTCCTCTGCCCCTCACTGGTTCCATTATAACTCCTGAGAGGCATCTTCTGAACTCGGTCTAGAAGATGTTGGTTGATTTCTGCCAGAGACCCTAATCACTGTAGGCCCTTTGCGCTGCATCCATGTTCAGGTGTTTGACACTCCTGCTGCTGAGTGTCTCATTTGAAAGTCACTGATAGCTTTAGGCTCAGTCCTTTCCATTCACTAATGAGCAGGCTGCAGATGGGAATAGCAGCAATCCCTGCAGTATTGGACAGATGCAGTGGTAAGATTCAAGAGAAAAAGGCTCTGAAACATTTCTTACAGATCATCTCTGGATCACAAAGACATCTTTTGTATCTTTTCCATGTTTTTATCAATCGATGTAATAACTTATCTCTTTGGAAGAAAGCATAATCAAATACTGCTTTCCTGGCATATTCAGCAACATTTTACTCACTCTCCTGAATTTTAAGTCTGCAGAAAATATCTGCATGATTTTGTTTTTTCTTTATTTTGTTAAACAATCTGATTTTTCTTCAATACGTTTTGTTTACAGATGCTGTTTTGTTAGAATTATTTTAAAAGTCTCATCACGAGTGCTAGTGATGGATCTTCTCTTCCCTTTCAGTAAATTTGTATGTGTCTGTAAAACAAGTGTTCCAGCAGCAAGAGTTTTCCTGCTGGCTTCCTGTGATGTACAATGGACCATAAACACCACCACTGAGCATTTCTTTTTGCTTCTGTGAACAGATAGCAGATTCTGTACTAAATTGTGCTGTCTGAATTCAGGGAAGTTTAAAGCAGATGAATCCAGCCATTTGCAACACAAATACAACAAGCAAATATTAAGACCTACAGTTTTATTAAGATTGCAATATCTTGTTTTTATAAGGAAGTCCAGGTTGTGCACATGCAAAAATGCGATAGATTAGCCCAGAGTAAAAAATGTAGTGTCTGTTTTAACAGGTGACACGTATATATATTTTCCAGTTCATGCTTTAACAAAATCAGGCTCCCAAACTCATTGGGTTCTCATGTTCTTCTGTAACACTCTTGGTTGCACTGTGTATTAATACTGAGAGAGGATATATAAGACAGGTCTGTAGAGGTAGGAGATTTGAGTAATAGTATGACCTAGTTGAATCAGCCTCTTATATATTCCTGTATTGTCCCTTTTATTCAAAATCAATCTTTTGAACTTTATTCAACTGTGCTGCTTTCAAAAATTCTCATTGATGAAAATAGTAGCTCATCAGGTGAAGAAAGGAGGATGGCTGTGATCTTAAAAAGTCAAATCAGATCCAAGTAATTTGAAATTTGAAGTTACGAGAGCTGAGACTGCTCTGAAGAATCAACGGACATGACCCAGGTGGTTCAAAGCTTTTTAGCTGATGGGGACCTTAGTAGAAAATTTTGTAGCAGAAGTTTGTGTGAACATATGCATACATAGGAGTTTTAAAGTGAAAAATGTAATACAAGCCAAGGTCATTATTTATTGTCATGATAATTATTTATTATCCATATTAATTATTCATCACCAAGACAATGTTAACAACATGAAAATACTCAGTTGTAATATGAAAAAATTAGCTACTCCTTTGTAAAATACCATTACATGCCCATCTCTGTGAACTTAGAGATAGTCACAGACATCCCCGCTGTGGGCTTCTGCTTGAGCATACAAAGGCACAGGTAGAATGTAACACATTTAATAATCAGTTTTAAATAGGATCTGTGGGAACATGTTTCATTTTGGAGATTTCGCTGCTCATCCACAAGCTTGCAGTGGTGGGCGTGTAGCAACGTGGCTGAGTGCGAGAAGGGCAAAGGCAGGAGAAAGTTATAAAGTCCTTTACAAGAGTAGGGCTATTTTTTCCTCAAGGTGTAACAAACAAATAATCTTATTTTATTAGTATTATTTTGATAATGAATAACCTATACTGTCCTTGTTTTGTTCTCTTAAGCCTCTGTTGTGTTGCGCTGATACTTCATGTCACTGTTGAGACAGAAACACAAAGAAAACCCTTAAAGAAGTGGTAAAATTCCGGTGGAGATGGACTCCCATGATAAGTAAGGTAAGAGCTTCTTACTTTACCTCAAGGTTAAGTCCAAATTCTCGTCCTGTCTTGTTAAGTACCAATTCTGGTCACATTCCTACAAGTCTGAACTCACATGTGCTCTGCGGAAATCAATAGAAACACTTCAGCTTAAAATTGGTATAAATGTTCATGTTTAAAGCTGGTATCTGTTATGTTTTATATTCCATTCATTTCACATTTTGCCTTTGAGGAAAAATTAATGCCTTCCCTTTTCTTCCTGTTAATGAATTTATTTTAATAAGAAGAACAAAAAAGGTAATGAAGCTCATCTATTTTCTGCAGAATAATGAAAGGTTCATTGGGGAGAGGGAAGAATGGTGGAGCCCACTGGCTAGGAGATTCACAAAGAAAATTAAAAAACAGAATTTCAAACTCTAGTCAAATTAATATTTATATGTTTTATGACAAAAGGAACAACTCCCACTGGAGAAAGCCCTATTTTAGACTATTCATTAGTTTTGCAGAGCTGTTAAGTCCCTGCAGGTATCTAAGCTATTTGGACCTGAAGTCATAGAATCATAGAATCGTTTAGGTTGGAAAAGATCTTTAAGATCATCCAGTCCAACCATTAACCTAACATTACCAAGTCCACACTAAACCAGTTAAGGGTAGACTAGACTAAACCATGTCCCAGAGTGCCACATCTACCTGTTTCTTGAATGCTTCCAGGGATGGTGACTCCACCACCTCTCTGGGCACCCTCTTCCAATGCTTGACTACTCTTTCCATGAAGGAATTTTTCCTAATATCCAACCTAAACCTCGCTAACTACTTGGGAGAAGAGACCAACACCCACCTCACTACAACCTCCTTTCAGGGAGTTGTAGAGAGCAATAAGGTCTCCCCTCAGCCTCCTCTTCTCCAGTCTAAAGAACCGCAGCTCCCTCAGCTGCTCCTCCTAAGACCTGTGCTCCACACTCTTCACCAATTTTGTTGCCCTTCTCTGGACACGCTCCAGCACCTCAATGTCCTTCTTGTAGTGAGGGGCCCAAAACTGGACACAGTATTCCAGGTGTGGCCTCACCAGTGCCGAGTACAGGGACACAATCACTTCCCTAGTCCTGCTGGCCACACTGTTCCTGATACAAACCAGGATGCTGTTGGCCTTCTTGGCCACCTGGGCACACTGATGGCTCATGTTCAGCTGGCTGTCTACCAACACCCCCAGGTCCTTTTTGGCCAGGCAGCTTTCCAGCCACTCTTCCCCAAGCCTGTAGCATTGCATGGGGTTGTTGTGACTGAAGCGCAGGACCCGGCACTTGGCCTTGTTAAACCTCATACAGTTGGCCTTGGCCCATCGGTCCAGCCTGTCCAGGTCCCTCTGCAGGGCCATCCTTCCCCTCAGATGAGTAAATTCACTTTGGATTAAACAGTTTAAGTAAGTGGTCTGCAGTAGATGCATCCTGGATTAAACAGTTTAAGTAAGTGGACTGCAGTAGGTGCATCCTTTTGAGCTGTTTTACCAGACCAAGTCCCGAATGGCTTTGTAACAGAGTTGTATTGGCTGCACTGGTGCTTTGAGCCCCTTCCCACAGAGACCCCTCTGCCTTGCACTCCTCCTGGTTTTGCTGGCTGCTCAGTGATGCTGAGCAGTGACCTGGGGAAAGCCCCTAGGCCTTTCCTTGGGGTCCTTTGGTGCCAGGATTAATGACAGTGAAGTCTGGAGCAGCTTTGGTGAACTGGCTGCCTGGTGAAGGCCTCCCCACAGTTTTAGGGTTGGTCTCACTTGCCACCCTGGTCTCTGCAGATATCCTTCAGCCAAACACCACACACAGATGGACAGGGAAAGCAGAAACGTCCATTCTGCTGCCTTCTTCCTCATCACTCAGAGACTTACAGAAATATATAGGGAAGCAAAGGGGTGGTTTGAATATAATTGAAATAAATTCCTTGATTTTCTGTCCTTGTGCTTGTCCTCATCTGTACAGAACTGCAAAAGAGAATCTCTGAACTGAGTAATAAACACCTCCTCAGCATCCCTTCATTCATCTGGATACCAGGATGCCAGCAGCCTCCTCAGAGATGAGGTGTGAGCTTTGAAGTTGACCATAGCTGGTTTTAAATGCAGGTATATAATGCTACATGAATCTGAAAGGCTGCATTGTGGATTACTTTATTAATTTAATGATAAATTTGCCTACCTTGTGAGTAGAAGGAATTTTTTTCCCGATCTGCTAGTGCTGAAAATCAAGGATCTGAAGTTCAAATGGATGTTTTTTCTACCTTAGTAATAAAGGTCAATACTTTACAGTCAGTACTTACTTGGTGTAACATGATACATGAAACAGAAGAAGACAGTCTATGCAGAAAGTTTTTGGCTTTTCTGGAGAAAATGTTTCTTTTGTTTGCAAGGCAAAGAGATGAAATACTTGTAAGAAATGTGTTGGCAGAGCTGAAGGGTTGCTATTTTTACATAACCACTTTGAGTGAATCAGATTTTTAAATTCCAGAGAATGCATGGATGTATGTACAGGTTAGAAAGACAAATAGATACATTTAAAACAGGTTTTCAAGTCTTACAAGTTTTCCTGCCTGAGATACTGAGGACTTAGGAGACCCAGGGATACAGCTTGAAACACCTTTTCAGCTCATGTTCTTACATTTGTGTAGAACTTTATAGCTCTGAGTCAACTCAAAAGTTCCTATTCTCTACACATTGAATAGATGTATGCGGGACTAACCTCTGCTGCACCATCTGGGATGGTTAAATATTATGTTGCTACACCAGTTTTACACCAGATCAAAATCTAACCCTTGGCATTTTCAAAAAAACCATTTACATATTTATACAGGCTCAAAGAAATGTCTTTACAGCATGAGTCACAGTCTACAGCTTGATAATGACAAAATATCTGGTAATTTAGTCACCCTGAAACATTTGCCATCTTCATTGTGTGTTTTCTCATGGTTTTAAGAGCTTCCAAGGTTAGTATCCGAGCCTTGCTCCCTATTATTTGAGAACATTATGGGCAAAATTGTCAAAATCTATAGTCTAAACTAATTTATAGATTAAAAGTAATCCTGGAATTTTGCTGCTGCAAATGAACATTTTATTAACAATGTTTGTTACCTTTAGACTTCAGGTAGTAATAAAACACATTCTCATTTTTAAATTTCATTTTGGCAGTGTCACTCTGGTGTACAGTGGATGCTGGTAACAAGTCAACACTTGCCGGTTGTTGCCATCTAGCAGGATCTTAGATAACACAGATATTTCCTGTTCGGTCAGGGATGCCATTGTGTGGGAACTGCTCATGAATGCTGGCTTGTGATGCCAATCATTCCGACCACTTTTCAGTCTGGTATTTGAGATGCCTCTCATAGGCTGGGTCCTGCTGAAGGTTCCCTCATTCTATTTCTGGCTTTTCCATTGACTCAGGGACAAGGAAGTTGGTTAGTTTTTTCTGCCCTTCTTTATCTCTAAGTAGATTTAGTAGTTAAAACCACTCAGTAACTTTTTACTAAAAATATCATTTGTCTGGAAATACTGATCTTGCATGCAAAAAGAATTCATGGGTGTTAATCATTTTTTGTTTGCCAAAGCTTTTACTGGAAAAAGAAGCCACTTTTGCCAAAACTTTTATTAGAAAAAAAAAAACATTTATCCTCTAAAACAGAATTTCTGATAAGAGAAATAAGTCTTGCAGTTAGGGTACTCCTTTGGGCTTTAATATTCAATTACTTATGCAAACTGTAAATGCTCCAGAAGAAGAGGCAGAGAGAGCATAAACTTCCATGTAGGTTTAATGCCATTTTGTGCAAGATCTGGTCATGGGTTTGTATCTCTTTGTGTCTATATGAGTGTGAAAGAATATGAAAGCCCTCAGCGGAATCAAAACTGAAAAGTGGAAATACCAAAAATGTGAAGTTTCAGAGGGTGGAAGGACCATTTGCTTCCACCTACTTTAAATACTTATTTTGAGAGGTAATTAGTGAATGAATTTCTGATGAGATGTGTTCAAAGTGCCAGGGGCCTGATTACCACATGCATTATTACCATAATACTACTAGAGTAAACTACAGGTTTTGGTGTTAAAATGATTTTAGAAATGATAACAGCATCTTTTGTCACCTGCAGCCTGAAGTAGGAACTGTTCCCCCATGCACATAATTGAGAAATAGGACCGTAAATTTAAAAGTCGGTGCCTAGTGGGAAGCCAAACACCTTGTAAGCCCAATGAGAATTAGATTCCTGGTCATCAAAAATCTACATGGTTTCTTGTGTTGTGTCATCTATAATATTTTAGTGAATTTCTCAGTCAGTGCAGAAATCTGTTGGAAATAAATCTATCTGAAGGACTCATATCCACAAGCTAACTTGCCAAAGGATTGACAAAATGACTTTAAAAGTCATTAAGCACTTGTGTGATCCTAGGGCAGACACTGGTTTTTTTATAGTGAGTAAGTTTGATGCTTTAGGAGCTGCCAGAAATTTTGCTGGAGCAAGAGTAGGGTCTGATGATGAACTGGAGAAGAATCTTTGCATTATTCTCAAGGATGAAGTAACAGATGCCATGGGATCGACCAAGCCATGCTAGATGGGCTGCCAGGGTCTGAGGCATGTGTGAGAGATTCCCACTCCTCCCAGACTGCGGAAGCTGGCTGGACGGGCCTTCACACTCCTCCCCATGCCACTGTTGCTGCTGTAGGGTGGGGTGCTGGCCAGGGACATTTTCCATCTGGGCATGAACAGACACAGCTCATGCTGAAAATAGAGCTGAGCAACAATTTTTATCACAGTGTTTAATGGAGAGCAAAATACCTTTCTTGTATAATTGAAGATTTCTACAGTGAAATACCGATTTCCCTGAAGATTTTGCTTTCCACAAAAAAAAAAAAAAAAAAAAAAAGAAACTATTACAATATTCCTGAGAAGGCATATTTTAAAGTTTTGAGTGGATCAAAGATATTTTCTGCTATTCACTTTAAAAAACTCTTCCTGTCATTTCTTATTGCCATATGTGGTTTAATGTTGTCTCCCATTCACTCTTCCATAATGCAAACCCATCTAAACTGTGTAGTGATATGCTGAGTGAAGAAAACTAAAGAAAAATTGCAGATAGCAGTACAAACAAGTGATGTATGATGATGTTGAATTAACTTAAATGGTTCAGTAAGCTGAAAACGAAGAATGACTAATTACATAATTGCATTAAAAATGGTGTGATGTTCCCATACTTTGAAACCCACATTTTGCAGAATATCTATTTTGCCACATTTTTTAGGGTTTTTTAAAACTTTTTTCCTGGTACAAAGCTAAATGTTAAAACACTCATATGGATTCATTGTTTTAAGAAAGAAATGGTTAACAGATTAGAAGTGCCACCATAATTAATAAACTTGCTTTGCATTATGCTGATGTGAGAGCTATTCCCTTGGGTACTTTACAGCTGAATGTTCAAGTGTCTTCAATTACAGTTAATGGTCCAGGGCTCTCTGGCTCTTCATGGCAGCCCTGGTGCTTGAGCAGAGAGATGAGGCAGCAGGTTATGCCAGTCTAATTTGGGAGCAATGTCATTCTGAGTAACACCAGGGACAGAACTGTTGCTGTGGCATTTCAGCACAATTCACCTTTCAGCAGGAAAGCTGAGTGTTGGTGCTGAAGCTGGCCCAGGACAGCATGCCTAGGTGACAAGCCCAACCCCTTCTCAGTGTACTCCCCATGCCCCTTGTGTAGCAGTGTGCCCACTACGGGCTGCTTTGGGGATGCTGCTGCCCAGCTGCCCTCTGCCTAACAGCAGTGTGGCAGCTATCAGCAGTGCTCATTTCTCCCAGCTTCGTGTTCACGGTGCAGTCTTCTTTCCTTCATGTTCAATGCCTTCTGTATTTTCTATCATGCTGCATGAAGCATAGTTGCTGGCCACCCGCGGTGAGAGCGTTGCACCATGAGTATTTAAACAAGCGCTTATTTACATGCCATGAGCACAGCATCCCTATTAAACCCTATGGAGGAGGGGCAGAGTTTTTCTGTGTCATTTTAGATAATTGCAACTATTCAGCAGTTCAAAATGGCTCAACAAATATTCTTGCTGTTCTATAGCAATCTTTATGTCCATTTTCACATCCACACATCTGAGTGGGAAGAAAATGATTTCATTCTCATTCAGAATAATTTACCCGTCACTATGCCTATCTCACACTTGGATAATAAAACCGGGGTTCAGAGTGGAATGCAAGTAGGGGGTTTCTGCAAATGAAGCCATTCATTCAACAACAAAAAGTGGAATACGAGGTTATTTTGCTAGAATCTTGCACCACATAAAACCAGACAGTGAGAGAATAAATAGTTCTGTGTGCCTTTACCAATGGTGTTTTTTTGACATCATTGTTTTTTTTTTTTCTTGCAAACAAAACCCATCAAAGAAGAAAAGCAAGGTTAAATGGAAGAGAATGAATTTCCCTCTACAAATGTTTTATCAGTTACAGACTGTTCAGATAGTTATAAGAAAGTACAATACAATAAAAAAAGGAGAATTAGCTTGCCTTTAACAAGGCAAATTTTAACTGGGAACAATGGGCTTGTGTTGCAGCAAACACTCAGAGAGAAGTTGACAGTAACACTCAAAGGTAAGCAGAGAAGATGATTGCAGATGTAGGAGGAAAGTGGCAGGCTAGGAGGAGTTCTGTCTTTGCTCTCCAGGTGTGAGAGATTTGTGTTGGGTTAGGCCACCCCAGGGTTGTCTCACCATACAGTGGTTCAGAGTAACATTTCTAAGGAGGTGTTGTGTTGGTGTCACCAGCATTGCAGCAAAGGTATTTTGGAAGTGTTTGACACTGGACTAATTCAGCCTTCACTTGTGCATGCTGAGACTCATACACAGAGATTTTGCATATTAATTTCAGCCTGCTCTGAGTCTGACCATGAAGATCCCAGAGGTTCAATTTCTATCATTATTAATATTTTGTGTGCTTTTTTTCCAGTTCGTGGAACCTGACCTAATGAGAGACCTGTGTCACACCTACCAAGGCAGTGCTCAGTGGCTTGTGGCCTCCAGGAACAGTACTGAAAGTGGTGTGCAGAGAGGGACCCCTGCACTGACTTATCCATAGTGCCCCTCCGGAGGAAAGTATTTCCCACAGTACGTTTTGGATTCACTGTGGAGCACACTGGTGTGGAAGACCAGGGACCAGAAACTGACAATGAAAAGAAAGGAGCTAACCTGATTGTCTTACTGGTAGTCCCCTCTGTCAGTTCACATCCTCCTGTGACCTGGTGTCATGTTGCACATACGTGGAAAACTCTTATTTTGGTTTCCAGCAGTGGCCTTTCAGTTTTTTGCCCTTGCATGTCATTTGAACAAAGACTTCTGTTTCCTGTGGTGACTCTCTGTCAGAATTACCAGACCTCAATTCAAATTTAAAAAGCTACAGTCAGCTCTGTGCACAACTTCTACCTCTTTACTGATCAGGCATCAAGACCTTATGCCACAGCCTATCAACAAGAAGTAGTATCTGTATGGGGTCAGTACAGCAGCATTGGTAACACTTTCATCATCATGAGCTGCTTGTAGCGTAATTGTTATCCCAACTGCTTTTTGTGAACAACCACTTTAAACTCACTCTTGGAGAGCACAGGAGAATGCTCTTAACTTGGAGCAGGCTTTTGCAATGCAACAGTTCAAGAGACTCATGTGAGCAGGAGCAGGTAGATGGATATGACAGGATCTCAAATGAAAATCACAGCAAAATCTTTCAGGAAATTGCTCCAGACCTTTCTGCTTAAATCAGATGAGAACCTCTTGGCTGTGAGGTAGTACAGGATATGCATAGGCTGCAAGGAGATGTAAGCATTGACTAGAAGTGGATGAGTGTGGATTCTGTAGGCCCCCTGAAGCAAGAGGCACAGTCTCAGCACAGGCAGCAATGCATTTAAAAAAGGACAATTTGGTGATGGCTTGGGATAGGGTTTTTAATCTCCTACCCAACTTTTATTACTGTAAGGAAAACAAACCATATAGATTTAACTCGCTGTTTCTTAAAATGCCTAAAAAAACTGCAAGTACTTACCAAAAAAACAATGCCAATGTTTTCTTTGATCTATTCTCACAAGGGTGGACAATTGGTTCTCTGAATGGGAGCTGCCAACTTCAGCTTCAGGTATCACAACAGAAAAGAAACCTGTAGGTAATTCATTGACATGAACAAGGCAGTTGGTCTGCTAATGACATTTAACCAAGCTCACCGGAGAAATAAGCCACTATATTACCTCTACTCTCTTTTGCAGTGCTGCTGTTATATCTATATTTGTTCCAGCCACTGCTTCAGCTAGGTTATTTGCCAGAAATGGGCTCTCATTTTTCTCAGAACACTGGAGCTGAACATCGCCATAGCAGTTCCTGCTCTGTTTTATATTAGTATTACATAATGTCATCTTTATTCGTTTATACATGTGTATAATACAATGGCATTCAGTGAGGCTATAAAAGAGAGTCTAGCAAACACATCTTTTACATTTACTGCTCACTTCAAAAATGTAATGGCAGAAGAAGTAGGAAAAGGACCTCTGAATGTTAACAGCTCAATATCACTTATAAAATTGCTTGTATTTTTCCAAAAGTGTATTAATTTCCTACACTTTATGTAGATCATGTGAACTCTACATGACCCTTCAGCATCCTGCAAATGCAGTACACTGTGGAAAAATACTAACTCTCTCCAGCTCATTAGCACAGGTAGCTAGATGCCCATTCAGTGTTCAGTGTGACATTTTGTTAATGATGCCAGAAGCATTCTATGTTTTAAGTTGTATATTTTTCCCTAGTACCTTTTAAAAAGTATCCTTTGTTTTTTGACAAAATGCAGCAACTGAAACTGGAAATAATTGTTAGCAGCTCTGGAAAATAACTTGTCAAAATGTCCTTGGTACAATTCTTAGGAGTCTTAAAGTTATGATTACAAAGATATTTTCAAGAACACAGAGCTCATGAATATAAATGTGAAGTACAGCTGGTTTTGTTTTAGATATTCATTGGTTATTTATTCAGATCTTCTTTACTGACTTACATGAAAAAGGTGTCTGTCCCTCTGTTTTCTAGCCCTGGGGTTAGACTGACTCTTGAGAGACACATAGTAGAAATCACAAGTACAAGACATGAGCACAGTAATGCCTTTAAAGAATACAGGGTTGTCAGCAAATGTTTAGTAATTACAGCTGTTAGACCAGTTACATACATCAGATAATATTCTTTTCAGAAGTATTGACTATTGGAAATACACATCCTACTTGCTAATAGAATAATACATCTGTGAAACCCAGGGGGTGAAAGTATAAGAGAAATTTAAAATCCCTATAAAAAAAATATGACCTGCTAGTCTGCTGAGTTTTACTATTAGTGCAATGGCAGCTTCTATTATTTCAGAAATGTGCCAGTCTGCTGGTAAGAGCCTTTGTTAGTTCCTCTTATCAATTATTTACCAAATCTGCAGACTTCTGAAACATCGGTTTCCTAAACTGATGGGGATTTCTGGGCTGGTACTCTAAATCTGAAGAAAGATACTAAGTGCTCAGGCACTGACACTGACCCCAAGTGTGTTGAAAGTAACTTTGAGGGAACCCCCCTCACACACACAGAGTATCAACCTATAGTACAGAAAGTTCAGATAAGTGCATTTTGCACAGTAACACAAAGACATGTGGATAAAGGAGAGCTACCATACGTAATGACCTTTGTATTTAAATGGAGATGTGCCTGATAATACACAAAATGCTCAAATGCCTCTCTGCCTTTAAGTTTACAGTGGGGTGATTATGACAGGTTTTTAACAGTTTCCGTAAATTATAAAATAACCTAAAATATTTGGAAAAGAGACCTGGCCAGAACAATTCCAGAGCAATGCAGTGTTGTTGAAAGCACTATTTTGTGCTAGCTGAAATGCTTTTCTGGACCAAGCTTATTTTGGTGCAGTTTTGGATTAGGAAACCCTGAGCTCTGTAGCTGGAGGGGAAAGAATGGCTGTGCTTTATTATCTCCATGCCTGTCATAGAAATGTAGTGATGGACTCTGAGAGAGCCTCTGGCTTGATCGTGTACAGAGGCATGATCAGAGCTGGAGGAAGATCTTGTGTTTGCAACACCAGTTTAAAAAACACTATTTCATGAAAACGCCCAGAGGTGGCAGTGAATCTGAAATGAAGGGGTCTCAGCTGTTGGCCAGGAACAGGCTTCTCTGTTTGACACCTAAGATTAAGCAAAAGCAGTACTCCTACAAAAGAGCTCATAGGGCCCAAACCACCAGTCAGATTCACAACATGATATTTGGTGATACAAAGTTTCACCATGAAGGAACTAGCTTGTGTGGGAAGGTACTAATGCTTATTCATGAAAGAAGTTATTTCCCTGCGTTGAATGTTGGGTATTTTTAAAGATGAGCTATTCTGGGTTTTTTTCGTGGATACACTTTTAAGCCAAGTTCTACACAGGATTTTGTCAAATGTGAATTTCATGAGCTGTTCGTCTGCACTTCATCAGGTAAATTACTTACTTAAAATTTATTTATAGTCAATAGTTACCTATCACAGTCATTAGTAAAAGCTGGTGTAATTAAAATATATAAATCCAGACACTGCAAAGACTCCTTCCTCCTCTCTTTGGTGTTTCGCTGTAGCTTTATTTTTAAGTCACTCTGAATTTATTGCATAATCATACAACGTGGCAATAAAGTTCTGGTTTGCTCTGTCCGTCTCATTTTAATTTTTAATTGTGTTAGTTTCCAAAATGTTAAGGGAGTATTTAAATAGAGGTGGCACCCAGATGGAGTATTGAGATCTACATCTGAATTCTTAACATGCTAGCATTAAGAGCATCATGGCATCTTGGCATTTGGTGAGGAAATTAAAAAAAACCCAACCTCTCAGTTGCTGGTATGAAATCAAAATGTTAAATCTCCTCTCATGCATCCAACTGCACCAACAAGTGAAAAGGTGTTAATAAGGAAGAGTATTGAGCAGGGTGACTTTTCTAGCTGAGAAAAACAGGATGTATTTATGCATCATTTTCCAAATGTAGTTCTAGAGAAAGAGTAGGTAGCAAAAGGACCATATGTTCAAAAAAAGAGCTGTGAGATCCTGCATGGCATAATGACAAGTGTGGGAAGGCATATTTATTAGAAAAAAAGTGTGAGTAAATATTCGTGGAAAAGAGTGGATTGGAACTGTTTTAAAAGTTATAACAATACTCCTTAGGCTATTTGTCTTGATTTCTCTCTGTAGCCATTTGCCTTTGAAACGCAAGGTGTCATTTGTCTCATTGGACTTTCTGACTGCGTTGGACCCGAGTTCAAGAGAGAGTCACTGGTAGGTCACTCACAACATAGGTGAGCCTGCCAGAGAAGAGAGGGGTTTGGTTGGCAGTACTTCTGAGCAACTAATTTGACTGATTCACTCCTAAGCATTAACATTTTTATTCTCATTGCTGGAGAGAGGGATTGGCATGACAGTGTGCTCTGAATGCAGAATGATGAACACAACTTCAGACTGTGTCATTATGTGCATTCCCATCAGGGAGAATAAAAATTACTTTCTTGCATGAATTGTGGAATTGAAAGCCTCAGTTTTTAGTGACACAAATGGACACAAACTTTAATCTTGAGCAGCATTATTAACCCTTGTGAATTGGCTTTGCTATCCTATTCCTGTCCCTTGGGAAGACTTCATACTTCTTTGGCAATCTTGGCAAGAAGTGAAAGCATAAATGACAGCAGACAATGGGCAATGCAGAGGGTTGGTCTGAGGGACTGTGAAGTATTACTAGGCTACTCTGTACAAGTTTGCGTTGCAGTTACTTGTGTTCTGTTGCCTTTGGACATAAATGTAAATGTATGCCTTCTGTTTCTTTTCCACTCCTTATTTATCACCAACATTAAAATTCTAGGAGGGCAAATTCTGATGCCTACCTTAAGACAATAAAACAATTATACAGCAAACTGTGCAGTCCCCAGGATTTTAGTGCTTTTTCACTGATGAAACACCAAAACTTAAACCTAGTTAGTTAGCCTGCTAATTCAATTCAGGAGAGGATGCCAACCTATTTATACAGAATTGTATTTATGACAACAAACTATTTTGGAGACAGAGAAGCTCATCACAGTGCATGCCTTCAGTATAGCAAAGCCACTGTCCTTAACTAGCCCTCCTGAATCCAAAACAAGCCAAACATCACCATCATCTTTTCAAACTAGATTTCCCAGAATAGACAGCCTGTTTGTTTACACGAAGTGCAGACCAAAAGTCTTTTAATGTACATTAATGAGAAAGTAGAAGTAGCAGAGAGTTCTGGGATCCTGACCTAATTAAGATAAAATGAAAAGATTCCCTTGGGTACCTGGATTGTATGTAGGTTAGACATTCATTCACATTCCTTCATGTCTCTTTCCATGGGGGAAGACTATGAAATGATGCACAGACTTGAGTTTTGAAACTGCTAAGATCTGAGCTCACAGAAGAGGCAAACTCCTTTGACCCTTTACAGGTGAGGGGTGCTCACTGAGCTGCTGACAATTCACGATATATCAAGCACTAGGGACCACATCCATCTCTTTTGTAGTAATACTCTTTCTGCCAGCTGTGAAACTGGCTTTTGATTAGTCAGTTGAACAGAAAAGACTGAAAACACAGCAAGAGTTGAAGTTGGCATCTGCAAGGCTACAGAATAATAATTTCTGTTCTAATTATATGTAATGGGTTGGGTAAAGCTCAGCCTTTCCTTGCAAGTATTCCTTCAGAAGACTTACTTCTGAAAATGTTCCCAATATTGTTTTCTTCCTGTTGTTCCTTCATTTCATGAAATGTTTTTTGTGAAATATAAAAACTGTTTTGAAGATATGCTTCATGTTCAGCCCTACCCATTGGAACAAAGGAGGGATGCAAAGTTCATACCATTTGCCTTATTAAGCCTCTTTCAACAAACTGGAACTTCTTCCAAATATTCATATTTTTACTTAGGTTAGTTCTAAATATTCTTTGATCATGGATATGAGTCTGAGCCTATGAGAAGTAAACTTCCTGTCCTAGACACAGTGTTCATTCTAAGTAGTAGAAAGGCTTCCTACCATGTCCAGTGAGTTTTTATTCTGGCCTCCAGTTTCCCGCAGAGCAGATGCTGGCCTCTAAGGCCAGTCCAATAATGGAGACATGCTTGTCACTTGTCAGGCAATATGGGATAATACTACCAGTTAGTTCTTCCAGCTACTTGGCAAAACATGTTTGTGAACTTTGTAGAGATGTTTCGTAAAATAAGGTGATGTTTGTCAAAAAATCATTGTAACAAATGTTGGATAATTTGACATTTTTCAGCTGCTCTTGTACTTGACACATTAGGTTTTATTGTTAGTTTTTGATTTGAATTGTGGATTGAGGAACACATAGGGAGCTTTAATATTTCAGCACTGTTACCAGCTCTTTAATGGAAGTCCTGTGAGGATATGTTTTGTTAACGGCCTGGGGAGCAAAAGGCAATTGTAGTTAGTCTATTCCTTGTACTGAATGTTCTTCTTGTAATACCAGTATATTTTCTACCTTGTGACAGCTCTTCCAGCTTCTGTACACACCACGGTACCAAAGCAAAAAAGAATACTGTGGCAAGAGCCAGTAAAAACTTTCTGATGCTCAGGTGACAAATATACGATGACAGAATTTGGTTTTAAGCCAACCTCATATAACATTGCAATGCTTAACCTTTACCCACTAAGATATAGGTAGGCTCTTCTAAAGTGCTAACAGAAGATAACCTTGTAGGTAAGTTACTTAATATGTTGCAATTGGAACAATCAGTTAGGATCATTTTTAATGGAGAACTAGGGCCTTTCAAGATTAATCTGTGACGAAGTGTCTTTCTTTTGAAATGTCAATGTTTTTTTAAGTGAAAAAAGAACATCCCCACATTGAAATACTATAGTTGGATATGCTTCAGTGGTGACTCACCAGAGCTACTGTTCAGTTACATCATGTCCTTGTTCTCTCACATGCACTGGATTCCCCATCGGGGCTTCAGCTTCCATAGTGCAGCAGAAGCTGGAAGGCTCCTACATATTTCTAGATATTACTCATAGGAAAGCTTATGAGTTGTCATAGGACATGGAGTCTGAGTAGGAACATGAAGCTTCTGTACTGTAACTCATATGAAACACCCAAGAGTTCTGAATAAAAATATTTGGATTTTAGCTGGAGTGTTTCAGCTTTTGAGTCATCATCAAAAAGTTTGGGATTTCAAGAGACACAAAAGAGTATTGCTCATACAAATGCAACCACTTCTCTTCTTTTTAAGTCTGCTTTTATCACAGCAGCTCACTGTGGTCCAGGCTGGTAGCTCTGTGCAAAAGGCAGCTGTGGACATACTGCTGACCTACCATTGCAACATGTGTGGTATGTCTACTTGTTTTTACTGCTCTGCTTGTCACTACTGAATAGGACACAAGGGTGCTTTCATCCTGACCAGTTTTGCGAACACACAGCCATTACTGTACAACTCTCTACTTCCTATTGTGACTCCCTATAAGGGTGTGAGGGCTACAGAGGATATAAAGTTCCTGTATGAAAGTATGGGGACCTTCTGTAAAATAGACTAAACTGTTCAGCTGTAGCTAGGGCACCTTTTGTTTACATATTATTGAGAATGTTTTTAAGCAACAAGTATCAGGGAAAAAATTTAATGATGGAGGCAACTTATTCATAAGAGATTCTCTGGATAACTGCTGGTACTAAAGATGGGATTCATCTGACCCATTTTACAAGTACTTTGATGGGATGAATTGTGCCCTGAAAGTGCTTCTTTCTCTACACTGAGCATAAAAAGAACCTAGTATGACTATTTCAGATGTAAGCCTCTATATTTGTTCAACTGAATCTCACTGTCATGTGTGAATGCTTAAGATTTTATTTAACGGGGAATGGGAGAGAATAAGCACTCAGGGGTTGTCTAGATACATATAGATATAGATATATAAATGGAGAGAAATAACAAGCTGAGAACCGATGTGGGCTATAGAGAGAAAACCAGTAGTTTTTCTTAGAAAGGAAACAAAGCTAAATCACACCGACCAGATTGTGAACAGCCTCCACTAATGAGCAGTCACATTAGCTATTACTAATGACAATGGGAATGTTTCTCTGAGCAAGAGCTCACAATCTGCCCCTGAGATTTAAAGTGAATGCTGCAGGGAAAAAAAATGAAAGAATAAATGGGTCTAGGATGGGTGAAAGTAAAAGGAAAGAGAAGAAAATTGGGAAAAAGAATAGAGCAAAAGGTTTGAACAAATGGTAAGGCTGAATGCTGAATTTCACTCTTACGATCCTTAAGAGGTTATGAGGCTCAGCTGAGATGGGAATGGATGGTAAAACAGAGTAGATTGGTTGAAATTTTGTGCGTATAATGGACCAGAGTACAAGTTAGGAAAATTCTTTACTATTTTATTATTTGTAAAAATGACAGACATGCTTTTCATTGAGCCATGTCTAAATAAAACCTTTTTAAAGATTTTTCTGAATTACAGGACAGACTTTCTGATCAAAATATATATAGAGAGACTACTTACTGCTTAACACTTACCTTCTTCTTAATTCATATTAGTATTTAAACCTATGCCACCTTCATGTGTGCCTTGACAAGATGATTTGGTTATTCTGACACAGGACACTTAGGGGTATTCGTATGGTTTGACTAAGGTAGAAGTATGCACACGTCTTCATGTGATCCATGGAGAAAGACCCTACTTCAAAGGAAGGTTCAGGGTAGAAAACTAATACAAAACTTTGAATTACCTTCCAGAAGGGCCTGTTTTCACCCCTGACTATAGAGGAAGACTAGCAGGATAAGCTGCCTGGGAATGGGTGTCTCTCTCCACAAGGAACACCTCCACTTCAGGATGAACAAGTGACAGAACAGCATCTCCAGGCTGGGTCTGAAACATCACTAATTACTGTCTCACTACAGAGCAGCTCCATTGGGAGACCCCAATGTGGTTGCACAGGGGACGACGGCTCAGTCTCTGCTTCTGTGGTAGCTGATTTGAAGGAAAGACTTAAAGTCAGGTTTTGCTATACTGTGTGACTACTGTCACTAGAATACAGGGTCTTATTCTGATCCTCCTGTATTTAATTCCATAGATGAATTGGAACAGTTCTTATAAGGAAAATCTGCATCATTATTTGGTGGGCAGGTATCCCCCTTGCAAAGTCAGCCCCCCTCATTGATTATATGTAAAACAGGGATTTGAAACTGTCAAGCATATTCTAACAGATTGCCTAGACACCATTCAATATACTTGCCTTTTAAAACCTTCAGAAAACCTTGATTCAGTTCAAAATAAACCAGGATAATGCTGGAAATTGCAAATAGTACCATCAGATGTGAAAAGTATTTGTTACATTGCTTCTCTCAGTAGATTTTTTTTTAAACAGTTTGTCATCAATGTGTAGGAAACTACCTGTGACTGATAAAATCCATAACTAAATAACGGTATAGCTTAATTAGTGGCATGAGTATAACCAAACAACTGAAAATAGTATCATAGTTGCAGGGTGCCTTTGATTGTGTATTTCACCCTGCAAACAGATTTCTAGTAACATACATCAGTGGATCTGGGCTCTAAGTTGATTTTTTTTTTCCCTTGCAGCATGTGCAATAACATCATAACACTTTGACCTTGCAGTACTTCACTAAAGTAGCAGGATTTGGACCCCAATGTTTTAAAAATCCTGAGTATTTAGGGTCTTAGCTTCCTACTGAAATGGACTGAATTCAACCAATTTAAATGAGAATACACATTGTACTGCATATGGGACCAGTGATTTTGGAGAATAGATACATAAAAAAAAAAATCTGTAAGAATTGTATTTTCGGTCATTTAGGAGACTTTGAAAAACTCACTAAATGATTAGTGAATTTTGCTATTAAGGTTTTGATATTAAGGTTGCAGTAGATCCCCTAATATTCGGCTTATAAAAGTCATTTTTTGGGTATTAAATGCTCCATTCCCAAATTCTGTTCAGAAATGAACTGGATCAGAAAGCAAAAGCAAAGTGTCTTACCCTAGAAAGCATCGACTTGGTTTAAAATGTATTGTTTGATACTCCTGGTGTCATCCTTGTGTGCTTATATCTGCTTCAGCATATTCTTGCTGAGTGTGACCACTCAAAGTGATGTTTGCGCTGGTTGAACTGCTCCCCTATGTTTTACCCAGGCTGTGGTCATCCCACAGTAAGAGGAATTGCTCCCCATCAGTTGGGCTGGCAACATTTATTTGGATCCTTGTTGTCAACTGAATAAGATAAAAAAAGATACAATAATACTTGCTCCTCAAAAATACAGAAAAGTCGGGAGGGAGGAGGATCACTTCAGCAGCCTTTATCGCACGGCCTTAAATCAGCCAGGCTGGCTTAATGCAGAAGCAGAGAATTGCACTGGGACAGGAAAAAGCAGATCTGGGGAAACACAGCTTTCATGATGCCAGCATATTATGAAATTACAACTTTGTTTTTCTTGATCAGACTTGAAATTGGAAATTCAAAGGGACATGTCTGAACGTATCGTAAATGCAGTGCTCTCTTTCCTAATCTGCAGCAAGTACCCTAAGCTTCTGCTGGACTCCAAGGGATGTCACCAGGACAAGTCCAAGAACATGAGTTCCCTGGCTCTTCCAGTCCTGTGTTTCTCAGCCTTGGCATTAAGTGTTTCTTGCTCTTCATGGAGGATGCTTGTGGCTGTGTTTCCCAAAGGGACTGTCTCTTGGGGACCCTGTGATCAGACAACATCTGTGGAGGCTTGCTGCAACTTCTTTGCAACAAAATGCTTTTAAATCAACAGAAAAACACAGTCAGAGAAGCTAAAGAAAGAAAGAAGGTCTGTATACATGAATTTTGCCTAAATAGAGGATTCTGGCACCATTTTCTCAGTTTTTCTCTGTACCACTTACTTTCATTTTGATTACATTGCCTGTCAGCTGTCCAGACCAGGTCTTCTCTCCCAGTGCACCATATTTACCTTGGATTGAGCCAACAAGGGGGCACTTCTAGTTAAGAGTTTCCATATCATTATCTACAACCCTATGTGACTACTCACAGAGGATGGCTTCTCTTTGCTGTTGTTTCTCTTCATCCTCCCACGGCTCTTGAAGACTTGCAACCATGCAATACACTAAACTGCAGTATGTGCAATACTCATGGAACTAATGCAGAGGTCCCCAGTGTTCAGTATGTGCCACCAGTAATTGCTGTACTCAATCTACTCACTGTTTCTAGGAAAATACATTTCAATAATTCACTATAAATTTGTCTTATAAGCACTTTAATCTAATGGCTGTTGTGGACCACAGGGTATGAATCAGATGTGTGCATGTATAAATCAAGAGTGATTCAGCTAAAGGAAGTGGTGCTGGTGTAAGACCAGCAAAATGAGGCCCACTATAGCAAAGGAATTTACAGATCTTTCTCTCAATTAAAACGGGGTATGGGCAAATGTCTTAGTAACTGACAGGTACAAATCCTGTGAGGTGCACCACTGTAGTTGTGTCATGGTTTAGCCCCAGCCAGCAACTAAACACCACGCAGCCGCTCACTCACTCCCCCTACCCCGATGGGATAGGGGAGAGAATTGGAGGAGTAAGAGTGAGAAACACTCCTGGGTTGAGATAAGAACAGTTTAATAATTGAAATAAAGTAAAACAGTAATGATGATAATAATAATATAATAATGATAATAATAATAATAATATACAAAGCAAGTGATGCACAATGCAATTGCTCACCACTCGCCAACTGATACCCAGACAGTTCCCGAGCAGCCATCGCTGCTCCCCAGCCAACCGCCCCCCAGCTTATATACTGAGCATGACATAATATGGTATGGAATAGCCCTTTGGGCAGTTTGGATCAACTATTCTGGCTGTACCCCCTCCCAGTTTCTCGTGTACCTGGCAGAGCATGGGAAGCTGAAAAGTCCTTGACTAGCATAAGCAGCACTTAGCAACAACTAAAAACATCAGTGTGTTATCAACATTCTTCTCCTACTAAATCCAAAACACAGCACTATGCCTGCTGCTAGGAAGAAAATTAACTCTATCCCAACCAAAACCAGGACAGTACTAGTCTGGAGTCCCTATATTTTTGCAGGTGAATTTGACCATTTTGTGATAAATACTGAAAAAAAAGTTAATAGCAAAAGACCAAGTCAAACAAACAGAAACCAAACAAAATTGACTTTCCTCCAAATCCTAAGTCACTTTTAGATTAAATAACATTGATATCAAAGTATGGATTTTAATGCATAAAATGGTATAGACGCAATAACAAGATGCAAACTACAGCACTAGCAAATCATAAATAGTCTTAATGTATTATCATGGCAAATGGTCATTATGAGACTGGATGGTCATACTTTTACATAGTAAATTAAATGAACAATTGTTCTGGAAGGGTTGAAATAATTTGTAAATATGGGTCAATCTAGTGACAGTTTTGGATGAAGTATTTTTTAAAAATTCAAACAACATATTTCAGCCTTTTTCTTTAGAAAAAAGAACCTGAAAGAGGTTCTTTCATTTTAAATGTTTAATATTCATCTGGATTTATTTTTCCATCATTATGAGCACTCTCCCAACATCTTTGGTCTGACGTGGTTTTTTCTCCATTATTTCCTGCTCTCTTTGCCCTCCTCAAGCAGTCTGAGCAATGAAATTTTAAAAAATGTTATTTTCCTAGATTTAGCCAATACCTGATGTTTCTGAGAAGGGAAATCCGTATTTAGCCTCACCAGCTGCATAAAGAATTTGGAAATTGAGTGCAGTATATCAGGAATGTGGCCCTGAATGCAGGTCCCAGTGTTCCTAGATATTTATGGTCAGGCTTCTGGCCTGTGAGATGTCTGTATTTTAACAACTTCTCCTATCCATATTCAACTGAATTTCAAAACAGACACAAAAGAAGCTGGATAAATATATTAGGTTAGCTTTCTGCCCTCGCTAACTTGACTTTCTTTTTTTTTTTTTTTTTTAAATTTCTGAGGGCGTGAAGCCTGTCAGAACTGAAATGCAGTTGGCGATCATTGATTCAAGTCAATCTACCACGTCAGGGTGTCAGCCAGATCCACCTGGTAAGGCACCTCACCTCTACACTGTGTGACTGATGTAAATTCATGCTAGTTGCATTTGCTTCCTTGCTTCACCTTGCACAATTTCATCTGGAATAGAACAAAACAGGGTATTTCCTGTAATGTCACCTTTTTCTGTGAAGCATGTTGGATGCAGATGAAGCTTAACAAGGTATTGTCATATATCCATCACACAGTGGCTGCAGCATCAATTTACCTTTCTTCAGGGAGAGCTAAAAAGAGCAGCATGGAGGATTCACAGCGTACAACAATGTACAAGTAAGATAAAGGTTTCTCTAAAGCACTAGAGTTAACTGGCTTCTGTGATGGTTATTTTTGCAAGAGTTCATCCTTTTGGCATCAGTTTCTCACATTTCTTACTGAAAACTGAATTAAAATTTTATTGAATATTACCTCATTTTAAGTTATTGGCTTTTTTGCTTATTTTAGTACCTACAAGGACATGCACAACAATGAACACATCTTCTACACCTAATTACTTTCTAACAACAAAGATCAAAAAGAGGTTTTAGAGATAGCATTTGATTTCTAGCAAGAAAGAAAAAATCATGAAAGAACTTTAACTCCACAATTCATTTATTTCTGAGTTCCTTACGACTGTGTCTTCCCAGACTGAACAAAACCATTGTCTTTTAGTCAGACATTGAGCACTAGAGAAACACTTTTTTAAATATGTCATAGTTTTTCATTTTATCAAGAGTGAATTTATTCTTTTTCTGGGTTTTGTTTTAACCAACTAGAATTTTGTTAAATTTTGCCTAAGAAATGCCCCTTTGTTTTTTCTCTTAATGTGTTCCCATGCAAAAAGCTGCAGTCTTCTGCAGATTCTGAGCAGAGTTTAGAAATATATGAGTAACGGAAACTAGGTGGAAGCAAGTTGTAACTACAGACCATGAACTTCCATAAGTGAATGTATGGATGGAGGGATTTGGGTTCACTAATCAATAACATGAGTCTCCTGCTAGTCCTCCTTTAGGCCATTTATTTTTCTCAGGGACCTGGAAGACCTGCAGGCCTTGGCTTCACAGTTCTGCATAAACCAGACTTCCACAGTCAAGCCAGTTGGCGTACAGGCATAAGACCCTTGCAATCACAATGAAAATTGAGTAATGTGAAAAAAAAGGGCTGAAGAAGATACAGATCATCACAACTCAAGGTAGATGTTTGAACACTCTGTTCTTCGCTCCCTTACTTCTCCGAAAAGACAATCACTGCCAAAAGGATGTGATTCTTTAGACACCATACAAGAGATGCAAGGCCTCAGAGTACTAGATTTTTTTTCTGCCAGTATATTTAATGGAATGTTTTTAAATTATAAGAGAAAAGTGTGTACACCTATCATTTGATTTGATAGTTAAAATCAGGTTTCAGTTTTATTTGTCATGGCAAGGAGGAGAAAGGAAGTTGCAATGGGAGCTGAAGCAGCTAAATTCTCAAAGTATAATGCGTAGCAAGCAAAGGAGAAAGAGAAGGGACACGAGTATCTTGCCTGCAGATGAGTTCAGCAAGTGGAAGAGATGCTCTCTGAAGGGGCCAGAAACAAACACAGAAAAGTAGCATAGCTTGAACTGAGCCTCCAGCATTTGAACAGGTGCTCAAAGAGTAAAGACGAGTTCAGACAAAAACTTTGAATCAGAAGTTCACCGTGAAGCATAAATATTGGCATCCAGAATTTCATCTATACTAAATAAAACATGACAAATATCATGAAACTTCAAACACAGCACAACATTTCATGAAGGTTGTTGAAACTAATGTTAACATTTGGAAGGAAAATAAAATAATAGGTCTCTTATTAATGCACTGGATGATTAGCAGTGATAGAATTTGTTTGATTTGTTTGGCAGTATCAGCTTTTGTGTGATCTTTAACTACATAAACTGGGTAACAACTATAAAACAGTGTTCTTGATTTCATAGTACAATCATCAGTGACTTCTTTTATCGGCATCCCATGGTGACTTAAAGATTCTTCATCAATCTGTCCTTTACTATGCAGAGGAGAGGTGCCTTTCTAAATTAATTTTCAGCTTTTATAAAATTAAATATCTGATTTGGAATTTATTTATATGACATCCCTCAATACTGTGACACTCCAGGTACAAAGGCATACTAGAAACTCTGCTTTTGATAACTAACTAAAATCCTATTTCGTCTTCACTGTACTTAACTGGTACAAAAATAAGTTTATTAAAGAAGAGCATAGGTAGAATCTGATTTTTACAGTACAGGAGAAGGTAGGGGTCCCCTCCGCAACTTGACTCAGCTGTGCCTGAATTATATTGCATGTATGTGCAGAAGATACCACTACTCTTTGGAGAGGTTGTGTGCTTGCTAGGCACAGGAGATTGGATTAAAGACTGACCTGTTCAGACTGCATTTCCATTAATTTGAGGGTAGAAAAGGTCTTTAAAATGTTACCTCTCCCAGCATGGAAACACCAACAACAACGCTCCTGGCATGTGTGCATGATAGGGTGAGAAGGAGCTCTGCAGGGCAATGGCTACTGGTTCATTCTGCAAGCCTCTGGGAAGGCTTTTCCAACATGCAGAAGCAGTCTTGCAGTGGTTCAGTGCCACAGCCTGGGCTCATGTCAGGGCTCGAGGAAAGCTTGCACAAAGCAGGTGAAAGTGTGAAAAGAGGGACAAAAATAAGAATTACCAGAGAAGAGATAAAGAGGTGAAAAGTGTTAATGAAAAAACGAGGAAACCTGCAGGGACAGGGACTCCAGCTTAAACTTTTTTCATGTTTAAATCAGTAAAAAGCCAAAACAAAACAATCTTCCGCTCACCAAAGTGGAGCCAAATTTTGGCCAAATTGAAGAATCATCCTTACAGTGTCAGAAAAAACAAGAATTAAAGAATTGTTATGCTACTGTCTCTGTGGAGGAGAAGATGATAAACCTCTATTTTGACCGACTTCTGTTTTCTGTTCCAGGCCATATCCTCTGTTCACACACAACAGCAGCAGCTGCCTTTTGATCCTCTCAGTGACAAGTCAAGATGAAATGACTGGTAAAGTTGACAGTTAATAAAATAGATTTTAATTTTAATCCCATTAAATGTAACTTGATTCAATAACCAGAAAAGATTCTTCAGGAACTCATGATAGGACATAACTTATGATAGGACATAGGTTTGGGAAATTATGATAGCGCATAGTCCCAGTCACAGAATTTATGAGCTGGTTTAGAGAATCTTGTAATTATTCCAAGACTTAAAATTCTTTATTGAATAACTTCTGTAAATAGTCATAAGTAATTTGTAGCAAGTAATTCATACTGAAACCTGAACCTTGCTTGGAAATCATTACATTTTTTTCTGTTCACTGGATGGGTCAGGACAGAATATAGGCTGAAAAACCCATTCTAAGTGATTCTAAAATCAACATTCTCTTGCAAATTGTCTCTAGTGTTCACTTAAACCACTAGCTTTTGCAAATGTTTCTGCCAGTAAACTGACTCAGTAGTATATTTATAGAAAATAGATTTTTTTTTTTTTTAATTGGGGTGAATATCCACAGGCATTTTGAAACAGACAGCTAGTGCATTGCAATTTTCCTTACAGAAAAAAAAAAAAACCACCAAAAAAAACACAAAAAAAACAAAAAACCCAAACCAAGAGAGTGTGACCAGGTGTGAAAGTTATGTGGTGGATTTCTCACATTGCAGCAATTCAAGGGATTAATAGTGTGGATGAGAGTTTTTTCTAATGAATTTACATTCTGTCAACTCATTTGAAATATTTGAATATGACTGGCCCAATTATTGTGCAGGAACACGCTCTGCTATTGCCTGATATGATACTTGGCAGAGTTTGAACACATACCATGGCACATATTTTTTATTACTTAAGAAACCGAGAAGTGCCTAAAAATAATGAAGAAGGAGTATATTTATTCATACATTTTCAAGTGTTTGACAGCTTTCCAAAGCCATATGCTCAGAAAGCAATCCTGCAAAGCCTTATTTGGTATATCTGATTAGCACTGTCTGAGAGATTTCTTTAAAATATAGCTCAGATTTTATAACTAGGAGACACCATTGTGTGGTCTGATTTTCTGCCCAGGATGTTCTTGAGGAAACTACTGCTCTTTGCCCACTAAAGCATGTTTAAGAAAAATGTGCTGCAGTAAGTGACAAATGTATATGATCAAATTATTCACTGCTGTTTTGTGAAGTTGCTTTCACGTACTATTTAACAGGTCATTTAAGCCAAACATAACTGAAGTTCAGGAAGAAGAGAAACAGTGCAAAGAAATAAATTTTCTTTGTTATTAATCCAATCTCAGTCTTTAGTATTTTTATGTAAAAATCAAGGTAAACAGTAGAAATCAAACTGGTTCCTCTACTTTTCTGAACATTTTAATGCAATTTCCACTTTCAGTAACCTCAAGAGGACTAGAAGAATTCTTAGTCAAATGAAGGGTATGTAACAAACCCCTGTTCTCATTTACTGATTCTCCTCTCAGAGCAGAGAGCATACACTTTTCTGCAGTCATGCTAAGCTCTTATAATGACTAGAGTAGTTAGAGAAAAAGCAAATTCAAAAGCTTACATGCAGAGTCTCCAGATATTAAGACCAATACTGTATTGTTCTTTAAGCAGGGCAGTCCTTGAACCTCATGCTACAGATCAAAGACTGTTAAAAATATAACCCTTTTTCTTAGATTTTAAAATCTGCAAATAGACTCCCTTTCCTGAAACATTCGGAAAGTCACCTGCAGAAATCATTCTGTCAAAAACTTGTAAATCAATATCTGTAAGCAAAAACCAATTGGTTTGAATAAAATAGCATATTTCAACAGAAACATTTTGCTGAAAATATTCTGAGTAGCTCTTCATGGTATGTCTATAAAAATAGCGCACTGCCACTAGAAATCAACTTAATTAAATTAATAAATATAGTATGTGACACCTGCAAGCAAAGTGAAACCTGACACTGCTGGGAAATATTTTCTGAGCCATTGGATAATGAAGAAGTTCCTTTCTGACTGTTTTAGGGATCATTTATATTACTGTTGATAATATTAGACAGGCATACTCACATCTTTAGGCAATGTGATCCATGCTGTGTCTTTCTGTTACTTGCTTGTTCTTTAAGAGTTACAACTTGCAGTACAGACAGCAATGTATATTTTCAGAGCTGATGTTCCCTAAGTGCCAAAACATAGAGTCAAAGTTACATAAAAAAATGAAACCTATAAATTTTTCACCAAGAAGGAAATTTAATGCTCTGCAATTTGAAGAGAAGCACAAAACTGAAGTACACTCAAAATATTCTAAAGACAATCTCCTCATCCCAGCTCCTCCAATTTGCAAAGCATCATGCATTTCTGAGGAACTTCAGCTTACTCTTGGAAGTCTATGTCAAGAAGGCCCTCCAAAAAGCTTCTGAACAAACACTCCTTTACGGAGCTTTTGCAAGATTTCTATACCCTCTTGGTATGACAAAGTGAAAAAGGAGATTTGATCCTGGCCTAGCTGCCAGGTGGTATAATTTAGTTGAGAGCTTACACTGCTTTAAAAGGCAGTAACTTGCACAAGTCATGCATGATGCAGTTATGGGTTACATCGCCAGGGTCTTTTTATGCTAGTTTTACTCAGCACAGATCAGCTTTCATTCTGCCATCACTTCCTTAATATGAAGGCATGCACTTCACCTCCCCCTACCAAGACATCATGCAGTACATTCTCCTTTTCCTTTTTGAAAAAAAAAACCCACAATCTTTTCTTCTCCTAGTTAAATTGAATTGTAATTGGCAATATGTTTTGAGTATTCAGTGGTGCTCAGGGCACCCTATTCCCTGAGATATTCAGAATATTGCAGAACTCCTTAGTTTAAGGAGAAAAAACATCTTGGTACTTGACAAAAAAAGAAAGGAGAAACAAGACGTGAAATGTCACACTGCCTAAAATACATCAGAAATCTCCTAAAAAGGGCAGACTTAATAAAGACAGAGAGACTAACATTTTTTTTAACTGAAAAAATATGATTTTTCTATATATTTAAAATCTTACTTAGAAATTCAGCAACACTTCACTGTTGAAATTTTATTTAATAATCACAGAAGAGATCTGCAGAATACAGTGGGATCACATAGGGTGAATTAGGAAAGCTGAGGCTGAGTGGCTGCAGGATTCTTTTAAAATAAATCCTAACTCTGGACCTCTGATAACAGTCATGTGTAGCAGCCTATGCTGTTTGCTGATGAAGCCAAAGGTGTAAAGTTCTGCTTGGGCTACCAGCACATTAACAAAAGGCAGATAAAACATAACTATGCAGTTATAAATGATTTCCTGGGCAGAGACACCAGCAGCACAAGAAGTAGAGAAGGAAATAAAAAATGACGTAGTGCAGACATTGTAGATTAAGCCAGACACAAATCAAATGAAGGTTACTTTTTTGCTGTCTGGGTTGTAAAGTAGATTAATCAATTCACAGTAACGTTTGAGCTGCCTTAATTCATACTTGGTAAAAGTACTGAAAAGCCTGCAATTACAGCTGGAAAAAGCAAAACTTTCAGAAAAGAAAAATGCTGCTTTGGCAATGGCAAGGCCTAAGTTATAGAATCTGAAAAAGAACAAATGTTGAAGATGGTGAGGGTGGGGATGGGGGGAGGAATAACCACTGGCTTGTTGCACGTGGGCTTTGGTACCTTTCACTCCTTCCCTTCATTTCTTTGAAGCTAATCACAGATTCCTTTTCTAGCAAAGCCAGCTTTAAATACAACTTTTGCTGAAGTGTCCCTCTTAAAAGAAAACCTAATCATTACTGTAAAAAGTAAAACAGCAAGAAAATTACCCTAATATTTGCATTATCAAAATCATGGCTATGGGTCCCTGGGACTTTCTGTGCAGAACTTGCTGAATATCTGACTCGTGTTGATGGATTCCTGTGGGCTCAGGGGACAGCAGGGCCCACAATAGTAAGAGAAAAGGGCAGTCCAGCAGTCTTATTCTCTTTATCCTTTAGCAAGTCAGTATTCAGTGGGTTTCAGATTGAAACAGTCCTTAGAGTGAAGGGAAAACACAAAGAAATTGGACAGAGAGAAGACCATTAAGGTAGAGGAAAGTCATAATTAATTTTATGAAAAAGCGCAGTCAATCACTAAGAGAGACTGGTTAGAAGATGAGATCAAGAAGAAAGGCAATTTTGTTTCATATATTTCCTTTTTTTACTGCTGAAATGGCAGCAGGAAAATGAACCAATGATTTATTTTAAAAATAAATGGGGAAAACTGTGGAGATTGATAGGCTGAGTCAGAGATCTCTGGGAACAACATGGGTGAAGAAGTGAAAGAAGAGTACAACATGCAAGAAATTACTTTCCTAGTGGCAAAATAGTTTGCCTGTATGCTCAACTGCTTGTTGACATTCCAGGAGTGTTCTGCATCTCTGGACACATTGTGAGGGAGATGAAAGAAAGTTTTTCTGTGCACAGAAGGTATTTTGCATTAATAGACAAACTATTCTTTGTATTGAACAGAAAGCTTTTGGAAGAAAAAAACAGGAGAAGAAAGAAGAATTGGGCTAAAATTAATAAAAAGGCACATTGAAGATTCAGATCTTTGCAGGACTATACTACATATGTAGTTACAAATAGATGCAACACTTAGATCAATATGGTGCATGTTCCCAAAATGACCTGTGAAGAGCTGAGTATATAGGAACTAATTAAAAATAAAAATTGCTGGCAAATATACTGAATGAACAGAATTATAATGTTTTAGTGGAACAAAACAAACACTGCATTATCAAATATTAGCATTATCTTAATATACAGCCTATTCTGTATAGTAAACTAAAACTACTACTGTTCATTCTATACAGCTAAGCAATGTTCTTCATGTCAATACATAGCATAAAAATTATCCCAAACTAAATAACATTTTCTAACGGAAAATTTTGCTCACAAACCTGGGAGAGTGAACATAAACAAAAAATGAACAGCAGAAATCTTGCATTACTTTCAGGCTGTTCATTCTGCTGTAACATCTTTACCTCCGAATCTCAGAAGCACAGAATGGTGGAGGCTGGAAGGGACCTTTGGAGATCATATTGTACAGGCCTCTGCTCAAGCAGAGCCACCTAGAGCAGGTTGCCTGGGAACATGTCCAGACAGCTTTTGAAGATCTTCAAGGATGGAGACTCCACAACCTCCCTGGACAACCTGTGCTGGTACTCCATCGCTCTCGCAGTAAAAAAATGTTTCCGGATATTCAAAGGGAACCTCTGTGTTTCAGTTTGTGCCCATCACCTCTTGTCCTGTCACTGGGCACCACTGGAAAAAGACTGGCTCTGCCTTCTTTACACTGGTCCCATTCTTGTTTTATTCTTTGTTCCCAGATTTGAATAATAGTTTTCAAAAATGTATATTTGCTGTTCTTTCTGTCTTTGTTTCTTGTTCACTTTGATTTTCCAGCTTGTTTGCCCTGAAATTACTTTTTGAAGAGTCGTTTTTTGCTAGATGCTTCTTGCATCACGGTCACTATACTCTGCATGGCCATGATATTCATAACCTAATATTTTCAAGAGTTTTTCAAAAAAGATATATTGGGATTGTATGATCTTCTAAATGTTCTATGGATGCAATTTTGCTGTTGCTTAATTGTGACCACCTATTAGAACTGAATGCTGAGCACACTGTATTTTAATAAAACACATTCTTATCAAGCAAACAAAAGTCCTCAATTCTGCAATTTTCCTTCTGTTGTGTGATGATCAGAACTGAATCACTGTAAGTGGGGAGGAGAAGGAGGAGGAGGGAGAGAAGCTGAAAGTAATCAGACTAATTCTGATTAGACTTGCAGTTGAAATAATAGAAAATTACCATCTTTGTTGTTTTTAGGAAAAAACATTGCAGCACTGGAGTCTGTCATTAACATTACTGTGAATTACTTCAATGCACAGTGTATTTAACTGTGGTCTTAAATAGGAAAATGTGCAAAATACAAAGCAACAGACCCTAACATGAATAGATGTGTTATATCCACAGAGAGGCATGCTAGCATTTGGTGTAGGCACTGTTTCTCTGATCTCCAGCATGACCATTCCGAAACTGTTCAAGTTAGTGGTCTCAGTTTATTAAAACAAGTAAATGGATGTGGTGACCTGAGAGGCCTTTCCTTTTTTGTTTAAAACTGTACTTATTTGGATAGCTTCCTGTTCACAGGTCTCCCTCCAACTGGAAGGAAGGCTCATCCTCTTCTCCATTAACTGTCATTTAGTACTTTAGTCCTTCCTAGTTGTCCTGGTTTTGGCTGGGATAGAGTTAATTTTCTTCCTAGTAGCAGGCATAGTGCTAGGTTTTGGATTTAGTAGGAGAAGAATGTTGATAACATGCTGATGTTTTAGTTGTTGCTAAGTACTGCTCATGCTAGTCAAGGACTTTTCAGCTTCCCATGCTCTGCCAGGTGCACAAGAAACTGGGAGGGGGCACAGCCAGAATAGTTGATCCAAACTGACCAAAAGGCTATTCCATACCATATGACGTCATGCTCAGTATATAAACTGGGGGGGGTGGGGGGGGTTGGCCGGGGAGCCGCGATGGCTGCTCGGGAACTGTCTGGGTATCGGTCGGCGGGTGGTGAGCAATTGCATTGTGCATCACTTGCTTTGTATATTGTTATTATTATATTGTTACTATTGTTATTACTATTTTACTTTATTTCAATTATTAAACTGTTCTTATCTCAACCCAGGAGTGGGTTTTTTTCACCTTACTCTTCTGATTCTCTCCCCCATCCCATCGGGTTAGGGGGAGTGAGTGAGCGGCTGCATGGTGCTTAGTTGCTGGCTGGGGCTAAACCACGACACTACTAAATCACTCCTTCTAGCTACTTTTCCTTCTTCAAATTCTTTCCATTTGTTTCTCAAATAATTAAGCATATGGACTTCTCAATAGAAGATGCTTATTTTAAGGATTACATGCCAAGATTCTTAAATCCAGAGTGTAGACAGTGGGAGCAGAAAGGGTGTACTTTCCAAAAATAGACAAGTACTCTTTCTTCCTATTTTACAGCAGTACGTGATAAATAACTTCTAGAACAAAGGCAATTGAATAAGGTGTGGGCAAACTTCAACACTTCTGAAATACTCTGAAACACAGGAGTCCTAATAAAAGATCTTAAACAAGCCTGTGAGCAACAGGACAGAGATTGGCAGTTGCATTATCTAGAAAACAGAAACACACTCTTCAAATTTTGATTTATCCAAAGAAAACTAGTGTGTATTAGACTAGAGACACCAATCTGGGAATAATAACTATAGATCAATTCATTAGTAATTGATGCTGCAGAGAGAAAACACTTCTGGTCCCTTCATCAACTAAATCCTGTGTCATCAAGCCATAATATCTGAAAAGTCATCCAGTGCTGTTATCAAGGATGGTGGATTGACAAGGATTTTTTTTAATTTATTGATTACATTCAAATTTAAAAATAGGCATTAAACCTTAATATATCTAACTACATTTTCAACTGTTAGATGCCAATAGGTCTGTTCCTTTTAAAGAGTTTCTTCTCCTGCTGGTAAATAGATTGTGATGAGAACATCTCAAGTTTTTCTTCCATTTGCTTTGAACAAGGTTTATTTAATCTTTTCTTGGAATGCATGTTTCAGTACTTGTTTGTAGCTCCTTGTTATTCAATAAGAGACAAACACGTGTGTTTTTGAAGGACTGTGAAAACCCTTCTAGTTAAAGGAGCAAAAAGACAGAGAAGGAATCTGTGTCTTTCAAATAGTTCAGAATGGGGAATTGATAGCTAGGTGTTAAAAATAACAAATCAAGAGATACCTCCAACCTTGGGTAAGCAAAAGCAGTATATTGCAGCAGTTGCCAGGTCTTGTCATCTCCATGTGATCTATATGCTAGAAAGAAAAAATCCCAGTCACAGCAGTTTGGACAAACACTGGCCAAGAAAAAAAAATGTTCTATTTACAAGAACATGGGTAAGAAAAAGGGTCATAAACTAGTCTGAAAGTAAAATCAGACACATGTTTTTCTTGTAGACATTAGAAAAACTCCAGATGGGTAACATTTGCACCAGTCCTTAGACAGGCAATGCAGAAAGAATAAAATACTCAGCTCCTTGAAAAGAGAAGGGGTCCTCATTATCCATGATTGTACAGTGCTTGGCAGCAGAAGTTTAATGAGGCCTAACCAGGCATTTCCTTCTCTCTCATTTTTTTTTCTTAGGGAGTAAAAGTTCAAGAGTTGATTTGCTACACAAAGGATTAACAAGGAGATGAGTTGCCTTTGCTCAGTGAAACCTACAGTCCATCTGGTGTTGATCCCAAGGAAGAAAACAGGTGTTAGCTGTGATGCATTTTAGCACAGTTACACAAGTTTTGTGCAAAACACCGACCACACAGACACTTTCGTTGTCTTTACACTCACTCTGAGCCAGAAGTCAGGAAATCTACACTGGTCAGGGCTATCAGCTGTAGTGGATAACTGAGGCGGCAGTAAAGAGTATTTTCCTGGCTTATTCTTTGTTTTCAGTATTCATCTGGGATCAGATGGGGAAAAAAATCAATGGTTCTAATGATGGTTCAAAACAGGACAAGCATGGCCCAACTGTTGTTGCAAATAAAATCACTAAGGTTTGACTTCTTCCTGTCAGTTACCTGTGCTGAACTATTAGTTGCCTATAAGTTCCCTGCATGCGCCAGTAAAACTAAAATATACACTGCCAAAATGCAGCTGTGTTGCATGCCAAGGGGAAATAAGTCAGAGACTGAAATTCAAACTTGGACTTGGGGACGTGAGGTATTTTTTTCTCTGTATTTGCCATTGGTTTCCTTTGTGACGCCTGCAACTTCTTCCTCAAAGTTTTCAGAAAACCCCACCTAACACAAAATTAACCAGATTACAGGGATTTCAGTGAACATTAAAAATGTGGTTCCTAGGCCTATTGGTGTTCTCAAGCTGGGATGAGAGACATGCTCTTCCTGCGACCCTGAATGCTGTGACTATGGTGTGCCCTGCTGCTTTACAGCTGAGCAAGAAACCAGATACAGACTGCAATGAAAAGCCATGTCCAGTTTGTCAATATTATATTTTTTCCCTCAGAGAGACATTCCATTTCCTGAGTGGAAAATGGAAGAACTCCCTCCCTCCCTCCACAAATGATCAATAGCTCAAGGGTTAGTGCATCCGTGTGACACATGGAAGGTTCAAACATATGTCCTGCATAGACTAACGAGTTTATTGATAGATCTTTTCTGCTGGAACTGTTTTGTTATGTGGAAATGTAAATGTTATGTAAAAAATATTTGGCTAGAGAGAAGGTGGCTTTGGGTTTGTGAGATGGACATTAAAGATCCTGCTGTGATGAATGTTTGTGCATAAAGGTGTGTGTCCAAGAAGAGTCTGAGAAAGGCTCACCACTGAACAGCCAACAGATGAACAGACTCAGGCACCACAGGGATGTGAACCTGAGTCTTCCACTCCTAAACAAGTTTACTGCCCTTCATACTGGTCAGAGTGAAACATCTTTGTATGCCTAAGAATTTAATCATGTGGGATTTTAACCAAAAGCTCATACAGCCTGATACTTGATTTACCATGGCAGACTGCTATTAGTAGTGTGTTAGTACCTGTCAGATTTCTAGACATCAATCAAACCCCATGAACACCCAAATAAATATGTATTGTGCATGAAATATTCAATTGCTGTGTCAGTGAAGGGCGTTGGAATTGTATGTGTCCAGCTGGACTACAGGGAGGTATGTTGGTCCTACCATTCATAAACCTTCTCTTCTGCAGGTCTCCAAGGGACGGATCTGAAGAAACAGAGAATTGATAACGCCCAGAACTCTTCAGCATTCTCCAATGTTTTCTCACCCTTGCATAACCAGAAAAGAGACTCACATTATCTGGATCTTTATGTAAAATAACTAATCAGTAGGAAGATGAGTTGGCATGCCCAAAGTACATACAATATTGGTCCTGATATGGAATTAAAGTTCTACATAAGCTGAAATTCATCCAGCACTTTGCTCAAAATAGAAATCAGGTTTGGAATTGGCAAAAAAATTCAGACTGGATTTCTTTCAAATTTGGATGGTGTCAACAATGCATAAAATCAAACTTTACCTCAGGAACAGTATAAGCAAATAAAAGGAGTATGAAATAGAGAAAAAAGGAAACATATGGAAGTTAAATTTAGTGTACAGGAAGTAACTCCTCATGTGTCGTTCCATTATTGCTGTAACAAATTGGAATATGAGGAAATGCACGTACTGCATAACAATTACAACAGTCTGTAATTCCTAGCAGTTCAGCTTCAGCCTGCTCAAACTTTTCAGCAGAGGATAAAATAATTAGATCTTTGCTGCCTGATCATTACCTCCTATCAATATTTATGTCTACCCAACCTATAGGACATGTCCTCAGAGTGCATCCAGAAACAAGGACCAGAGCACTGAAAGAGTATCTCATATACTGCTGTTTCAGTTCCTCCATATCCCTGAAGAGCCCTAACTTAGCACCTAGAAATCCTCAGAGAAATTCAAAGCAACCTCTCCATCTGAATAGCACAGGGGCAGAGACTGCTGCACTTACAGAGCATATATTGTTGCAACTGCCTCCAGGCTGGGACTGCACAGGGCAGGGTTTCCAGACCCAGCTTGTGTATTCCTCAAGTCTTAAGGTGGAGATTTTCAGGATTTTGTGGTCAGCACGGTAAAGAAAACATACCTGGTTTGAACCTTAGCATACTCTGCTGTGCAGGCCCAGGTATCTGGTGACAAGACCTAGGACATGATGTATCAGACCCCAAATGGCAGCCTAGGCACCCATGGGGCTGGCACTGAGCCTCTGGCTGCCAGATTGTACCCATGGCAGGGGGGACTCCTGAGAGCTGCAAACGCTCACTATCCCCATGCGGCTCTGGGAAACTGCTGCCACTTACTCAGTTTCACTTGGCTCCTGTGGAACCTAGGATATACAGTTATGGAGGGTCTCTGGCAGTATATTTAGGTGGGAGGGAAAAAAAAAAAAAAAAAGAACAACATGGAAAAGGTAGGTTGTGGTAGCTTCTTTTTTTTTGGAAAGGAAAGGGGTTTTTTTGGGCAGGGGGGAGAGGAGGGTGAGGGTAGGAAGCCTATGAAGCACAAATCCTCCGCTGCAGTCATATGTAGTTAAAAATGCTGGATACCTTGCTCATTTAATCTCTAACTGGGATTGAAAAGTAGAGATAAATTTCTGTGGAAGGTGTACTTGTGTTAGGATGGAAATTTTAGCCTTTTTATTTGAATTTAGTGTTAAATCGTCATCTAACGAACTCCATCCTGTAGAAGGCAGAAAATATTGGCTCTAATCCAGCAGGCCACTTCAGCACATTTATTTTTGCTAGGTCAGTGGTGCCCCTGGCTCTGATGTGATCCCAGAACTTAATGCTAAGTATACATCCCAGGGCTTCATGGGGTTGGAACCAAAAATTTCAGCATCTTACTGTTTTTATCTTACCATTTTTATCTTACCATGACAGGTGAAGTCCCTTCCAAACACTTTCTTTTTGAAAGGAAAGAGGAAACAAATCCCAACTCTATTACTTGTGTGAGTTTCCTTATATATGCAGGCTGTGTGCCAAATCTTCTCAGGTATTTTATCATTAAAACCTTTGTAACAATAATTAGAAGATTTTCCAGTATAGAGAAATTTAGATAAGGGAAATCAAAGTAAGCTGAGCTCTCATAAAGTCTAAAATAATTACCATCTAATTGTGGCCTCTTCCATTTTTAAATTACCACAATGTAATAAGATGTGCTGGTTTTGAGAATACTATCAACTTCAGAAAATACTACAAAGTGTAACTCCCAAGAAGCAAAAAAAGTATAAATTCTGAGCATGAAATGTCAGAAACGAGTATTATGAGTATTGAGAGGAAGAATAATAAATCTTGAGATTCAAGATTCAATAATACATCTATTTTTCCCTTAAGTAATAGAGATGAATATATGATTGGCAAGTCTTGTGATATGCTAGAAAACACCATGTGACTTACTATTTGATCAACTTTGCATTCAATATAGAAAAAAGCATTTCCATTTCTGCTTCATGGTAGACAGTTTGCATTATTTATGAAAGTATTATTAGCTTTGCAGTACCAAAAAAAAAAAAAGTTGTTTTATCAGTTGCATGGCTGACCATCTGCCTACTTCTAGTTTAAGGATTAAATGTTTATCATCAACAGCTTTTGAAGTGTCAAAATGCACTAATTTTTATTCTCTGCTTTAATTCTGTTGTTTGCTTGATATATTTTTCAGCACATATGGAAGGGTTAAATGAAAAGTATATTTAATACTTTCTTCAACAACAATACAAACAAGGTTTGACAGTTTTTAATTTTCTAGGTGGTACCAACAAAACCTTGGGAATTCCTACTTCATTCTCTTGCTCCATAACAAGAGCAGCCTGGCCAGAATATTTATCTGAACAGAAAAAGCTTCTTGTTTGCACCCAAAGGTTGAATCCCTGTACTTGTTCTTCCCATGACATTCAGTTGATTAGAAGTTAATCAACGTCTTAGTTGATTAACTAAGAATCCTTATTTGCTCTTCAGTTTCTCCCCTTTTTCTTTCTTGGTTATTGTGGCTTCTCTGTATCCCTTACCCACAACAGATAAGTTGTTTTCTACCTTGGTATCACTACATCCCCACCTGCAATACTGGCTGCCTTTTCAACACATCATCCCTCTCCATGTGAAGAGGAAGAGACATGTGGAGATGAGAATTCTGCCATGTTAGTCTAAAAGTATTTTTTTAAAAAAATTATAAAGCCTGACATGAGCTTTCCCCTTCTCGTTCCCTGTGACTGTAGCCTTCTACTTCCAGTGCACCCATGGTACCCACTATTCCCAAATTTCATGTTTCTCAGTAAGTCCTTCCTTGCTTTTTTCATACTGTCCCTAATACATGGAAGAATGTCCTTGCAAAAAAAAAAAAAAAATATTTATTTTATGCTTCCTCCTTAAATACTCCTTTGCCAAAATGCACAGTAAGAATCTTGAAAAAACCCTGATACCCTGAAGACTGACTGCCTCTTCTGCTGACCAGCATCATCTCACCATCTTGTCCCTTGCCTGGACCTAGCTGCTGTCTTGTGTAGTGGTCCTTCTCAAGTGGATGTCATGAACACTCATTGCATTAACTGAATGGAGGCTGTGAACCCTCAGCTACCAATGGAAATGGGACCTGGTTGCAAAAAGATATTTGGGAGCCACTTGTTTTAAACTGTAAATTTTGTGGACAGGTTATCTTATGTGTACATTAACATTCAGTGTGGTATTTGTGACTATTTGCCACCTTCATTTAGCTTCAATGCCATTTTTTAAATTAGTGATTGTGATCACTAATGAGGATAATTTTATAACTGCTGTGAATAAGCAGGCATAAGCCTAAGGTATTTAGGCCAGAACTGACAAAACTTTTTGGGGTCACGTCCCACATGAATTCTAAAGATCACTGTGGATCCATGTTGATGTCAAGTTTGGGATCTGTGCCAATGCTATACCACCACCAGGCATTTCCTTAGCAGAAGCAGAACTGCCTGGACAGTTTGACATCCCATGACTGGGAGCACGTACACAGGACCACGTAGTCCTAGTTGCACAAGGAAGGGTAGGACATCCCTTTGATAAATTGTGTCCATCAAAGAGATTGGGAGGCTATATAATATCCCTTATCTGACCAACCACTAGCAGAGGAGGTGGAATCGAAGGAAATGGCTCATGGCTTGGATGTATCATTACATCCTGATGAGGAAGCTGTGAGCAAACCAGAATGGCTCTTGATCTGCTGTGAGGGAGAAAGCAGCCCACGGTCAGTGACTGGTCACCTCAGTTTCCTGAAGCTGTGATGATGGCTGCTCTCCAACCTTGCACTAAGCATTGCTTGAACACGCAGAGGAAATGAGGGTCCACAGGGAACAACTCTCATCTACTTAGATCTTATAAATAATCCTGCAGAAATTTCATGTACTTTTTCTTGTATGTTCAAGCAAATGTGGCAAATATCTATCTGGATAGTACTGATATCAGAAAATCCCTGAAATGTCTGTTGAACCTTTCACCTGTTGCTGGGACATATTTTTATCAAATGCTCTTTAATTTTGCAACAAAAGGAGAACAGAACTAAAATCATTCTGCACTGATGTAAACAAGCATAGATCTTACTGGATAAATATAACACATTTTGAAGTTACTTTGATGTATTTATTTGCTATGTATTTATCAATTCATGTGGCCAAAATTCTGTTCTGTTTGTGGCAAATTGTGTTATAATGTGGTATTAGACCACACTTTGCCTGTTTACAAAGCTGTGGCCATTACTTCCAATTTTCATATTACATCTAAATAGGCTGTTATAAATGAAATTTCCAAATTGCTAAAAATATCCCATGTGAAATGAACTTAGTAAGCTGACCTGGGAATGTCACTCTGCTGTAAGTCATTTTGAATTTAGTCTGTTCAGCTCCTCCCCTGACTTTTTGTTATGTTCTTATTCAAATATGGTATGTCTTGTCTACCTACAGTGTTGATTTCAGTCATAAAATTGGTTGAATCAAATACCTAAGACTGCCAGAATTACATGCAAATCTGCTAAGACAAAACTTTCCTCATTAAGCAACTGCTACGTTAATATTCTTACCAACATACAAAATTAATACATGCTTCATTTGCATGGACCATATGGGTAAGAGGAGTTTGACTGCATTATAACAATAAACTAATTAGACTAGACTTGAAACTGAATAATCCAGATTTTATATGGAAAATCATTGATACCAAGAAAAAATGCAAATTCCAGACAGATTCAAACCTTATTTTATTTGCCCTTACTGAAAACGATATGCAGGCATGGCACACTATATAAAGATATATTATTATAAACATCATTTTTTGGTCTACATCTTCAAAATAACCTAAGTGCACAGTTTAGATCTGCAGTTGCTACAACTTCATGTGCAAACACAAAAAAGCATCACAACCACCTTCTCGGTGAAAATGCAAAGGGGCTAAAGGTACATTTTGATAGCTTGTGAGACCTGGGATACACCAACAGGCTATGTCTAAGGACTTCAGCTTTCCTGCATTCTAAGTTACTTTACTTTATTTTAGTAACAAGTGCCTTTAAATGCTTCATCAGAGTCACATGATTCCGCTTTCCTGTAAGCTTCCTTTACTTGCACATCCTCCAGGTTAATCACATTTTATCTCTGACAAAAGATGCTACATGCCGTTTCCTTCCTACCTGGGGTTTCAGTCCAGGACCTTTCAAGGTAGCAACACTCTCAACTCTCACCCAAAGAGGACACAAAGCAGTACAGTAAGACTGAGGGAAAAGAGGCTTCTGCTGCCAAGGGTCACAGGGCATTGCTTAGCAGGAAACAGACACTCTACATATGACGTTTCTGCAGGATATATTTGGCAGGTGGGAGTCCACACTGCAACAGTACAAGTGTAGGGACAAGTTTCCTCAAACAAATCAGTGCCATATCATTCACAGTCACTTACTGTGCCCTAAGTCTACTTTTGTATCTATCCTCTCCTGAAAGACAGAAGTAAGGAGATGTGCTTTGAAATCGGGTCACCTCCAGATGTGGTCTGGAGACCATATTGCAACCTCCCTCTGTTCCCTTCCTTCATATATTTGTTTGAATTGGTGTTTGCAGAAGGAGCAGTGAGTTTCATTTTTTATGTAGGTTGGTTTCAGGGTATGTATTAATGTAAGTCAATACCTGGATGAGTAGGATTAGAACAACTCAGAAGAATGTGAATGTCCTGGTCTCATTTATTTCCAAGAACCCTTGTTTGCTGTGTGTCTTACACATAGATACCTGCTGACAGTGAGATAACTGGCAGGCTGAGATTTGTCATCCATCTGAAAGCAGGCTTTTGCTCTCTAAGTACCTCTCTTACCTGCTCATGCCATGAGTAAGGAGTATGGTGATCTGGTCTCCTGAGATGGTGAAGCTATTTCTTGCTTCATGAATAGCAGAAGGGATTGCACTGAACTTATCACAGAGGAATTCCCAATTTCTTCTTTTGTTTCATCCACTTTCTCCTGCATCCACATTCTCCTGGGAACTGGCACCTTTTTGAAGAGACTCTGTCAAAGAAACCACTGCACCTTTTGTGATAATTAGAACAAGTGGAGATTAAACCCTGCCTTCAACTCAACTGCTCCCCACTACTAGCACCCACCCATGGGGAATCTAGATCAGCTCCTGCTGAAAAATTATTCCCTTTACTGCTCTCCAAGCAGTTGCTATTGGACAGTTACAGTGGCTGTAGGAGATTAAAAACTTTGGAAATGGCAGCTTCATGAAATACGTAGAAGTACATTAAAAGAGAAAAGGGAAAGTTAAGAAAACATTAAAACTTTAAGTCATGCCACACACACAAGTGGTTTGCTTAGCCCTCACGTTGTCCCCTTGTGTACACACATCATGAGATAAGACATAGTCCAGGATTCAGAGAAATACTATACCTCCTTTGTAGCTTCTCCTGCTTATCAAGATTTAAGGACTGCTTTCACCCTTACAGGAAGCTTTTGAAGCCTACAAGTTCTTTGTCTGTTCAGACATCTCCTTTTAAGGCTAAGAGGAGGGATGGTGAAGATCTACTGTTAGAAATAACCAAAAGCAGACAGCACACTTAGACAGATGCTGGACACACAGCCCACATCATTAGTAGAATATCCCACTGAGGCAAAAAACAGAAAAAAAAAAGTTGTCGTGTGAAGTTATACAATATGATGCTTGACAAGCAGCTTCTGCCACTTAAGAGTGGTAAACCATAAAGGGGGCATTGTTTAGTAGTGGACAGTTGCATTTCATCCTTAGCTAGTAGAAATTGGGATGAATCCATTGACTTCAAAAGAACTAAATCCATTTGCACTGGCTTAAAATCTGACTTATTGCTATTTTCTCTTTTGTCTGACCAAAAGTAATTTTGGCTGAAGGAAGCTAGTTTATTTTTAACAAAATCACCATAAGAGAACAATGCAAACCTGGTTAGTGTCTTTATAAAACCACTTTGAAAAGTCAGTTTCTCATGGATGTTATGTTTCAGATTTTTCAGAGCTTTGCTTTCTAGTTTCATTAAAGTAGCATTACAATGCAGAATCAGCTGTGACTTTAGTTCCTCTCAGTGAAAAGATCAGGTGTCCTTTTTAATATAATATTTAGACATTTGACTTCATTTTTCAGGAAATAAGGCCCTGTCCTAAAAATTAAAATTGCTGTTTCGTAGGTTTTGTTTTGAAAAGAAAAAAAAAAAAAATAGCATGATTGGTCTTTAATGGAAACTAGAAACCTAAAGAGTTATTTTCATGCTACCAGGTGTTATTGTCCTGACTGGAAAATTTAGTATTCTAGTGTGGGAGATGTGACAGACGACAATTAGAATCAAGCCTGTATTTCACAATACCTCAATGCTAGTGCAAGTTGCCAGAAAAATCATCACTGGGCAGATACTTATCTTCTGGCACATTTCAGGATCTCAGAAGTCATGCTTAAAAATTGGCACAGCAAACTGTACAGAAATACGAGCTACTCCATAGTGCCCAGCCAACAAGACTATATTATTTTGGAAGGACCTTTTTTAGTGATAAGAAAGGCACTGAGTCATTATGCTAAATAAGCAATTGCTAATGAATTTCCAGAACTAGGATCAGCTTATGATTCAGGAGATCTTTTTAAAGACACAGAAATTCTAACAGATCTCTTGCAGACAGTGTGCTGTGCTCTGATGTTCTCTCCTTGAGTCTAAGGGGGGCCACTGTAAAGCTACTTTGTGACCCCTGTGGAGTAATGAAAGAATCCAGATGTTCAGAATATGCACCCACAAATGAGACACTCAGCACAAAATGACCAAATGACATACTAGTGCTCATTTTTGTACACATAATCACTGTACACATATTGTATTAATTCATAAATGGGATGAAAGAAGAATGAGCATATTTTTTCTTAATCTCCCTATATCACATAACATTGAATTTCTCTCCCTTATCCCTGCTCAGAGCCTGTTAACATGCACTTCCGTGACATATACCTTGTATATGTTAAAATACATGCCAGAAAAACAGTCTGTGCTTGAAGATAACAAGAAATGGAGCATTTATCACTTTACCTGAAATGTTGCTCCAGTGGTTAAATGTTCTCACTGTTTAAAAGATGAGCTCAATGTTTAAAAATGTGTCTAATTTCAGTTTATGTGGGTTTACCTCCCAGCCACTGGTTTCTCTTACGCCATTCTCCTGGCTGTGCTGGTGGTTGGTGCAGCGCTAGAATGGGTTTGCCTAGAGATTTTGTGGAATTGCCATCGTTGTCTCACAAAGGGAGTTTGTTGCCTGGTGTGCAACAATCCAATTCAAACACTGAGTTGAGATATCAATTTTATTTCATTTCTGTGCAGAGGTGGGTACTAGGTGGTAATTCCACAAAGCTAGCACACTGAACGAGACTTTCTGCACCTTATGTATATATGCAAAACCTACAGAGTTAGTAATTATCCTTTTTACGATGATTGGTTAGTAACTACCATCCTGTTTGCTATTGGTCAACTATATTCTAATTAGCTTTGCTTGCTGTGTAAAATACCACACATGGTCCTTACAGATGTGGGGCAACAAATCCTTTTGGCCCTAAATGGAGTCAGTGGTTGCGATCTCCCCCTGCCACAATTACCTTTCCCCCACCTACGGTTTCATGGCAATCATCCAGTTTTTCCAGCACCTTCTGGGGTAAGATGTTCCCTTATCAGTTTCTCAGTACTTCTTCAAGGTCTAGTGGCTCCAGGATGTCTTTGATTAAAGGATACTGAATGTTTGTTCTTCTGATTAGGGACGATTTAAGCGTACTTTACTCGTCAGCTTACAAAAACATCTTGGCCTGATACAATGTTAGCTAAGTTTCAGAGTTAGCCTTCAACACCATCACATCTAGATAGTGCTATGGCTGATCTGACCTGGTGTTGAACACAACCTTGCTTTGAACTGGAGGTAAGACTAGATGATCTCTCAAGGTCCCTTCCAACCCAAAGCATTCTATGATTGACCAACCTGATTTCCTGCTTGACCAACCTGATCTCCTTTTATGACCTGGTGACCCACCTGGTATATGATGGAAAGGCTGTGGATGTCATTTACCTGGACTTTAGCAAAGCTTTTGACACTGTCTCCCACATTATTCTCCTTGGGAAGCTGGCAGCTCATGGCTTGGATGGGCATACTCTTCCCTGGATAAAAAACTGGTTGGGTGGCTGATCCCAGAGAATAGTTGTAAATGGAGTTAAGTCCACTTGGCAGCCGGTCACGAGCAGTGTTCCCCAGGGCTCTGTTTTGGGGACAGTCTTGTTCAATATCTTTATCAATGATCTGGATGAGGGGATTGAGTGCACCCTCAGTAAGTTTGCAGACGACACCAAACTGGGTGGGAGTGTCGATCTGCTGGAGGGTAGGATGGCTCTGCAGAGGCACCTGGACAGGCTGGACCGATGGGCCAAGGCCAACTGTATGAGATTCAACAAGGCCAGGTGCCAGGTCCTGCACTTCGGTCACAACAACCCCATGCAAGGCTACAGGCTTGGGGAAGAGCGGCTGGAAAGCTGCCTGGCTGAAAAGGAAATGGGGGTGTTGGTTGACAGCCGGCTGAACATGAGCCATCAGTGTGCCCAGGTGGCCAAGAAGGCCAACAGCATCCTGGCTTGTATCAGGAATAGTGTGGCCAGCAGGAGCAGGGAGGTGATTGTCCCCCTGTACTCAGCGCTGGTGAGGCCGCACCTGGAATAGTGTGTCCACTTTTGGGCCTCTCAATACAAGAAAGACATTGAGGTGCTGGAGCGTGTCCAGAGAAGGGCAACAAAGCTGGTGAAAGGTCTGGAGCACAGGTCTTATGAGGAGCGACTGAGGGAACTGGGGTTGTTTAGCCTGGAGAAGAGGAGGCTGAAGGGAGACCTTCTTGCTCTCTACAACTCCCTGAAAGGAGGTTGTAGTGAGGTGGGTGTTGGTCTCTTCTCCCAAGTAGTTAGTGATAGGACGAGAGGAAATGTGCTCAAGCTGCGCCAGGGGAGGTTTAGATTGGAAATTAGGAAAAATTTCTTTACAGAAAGGGTGGTCAAGCATTGGAAGAGGGTGCCCAGAGAGGTGGTGGAGTCACCATCCCTGGAAGTGTTCAAAAAATGGGTAGATGTGACACTTCGGGACATGGTTTAGTCTAGTCTACCCTTAATTGGTTTACAGTGGACTTGGTAGTGTAGGTTAATGGTTGGACTGGATGATCTTAAAGGTCTTTTCCAACCTAAACGATTCTATGATTCTATGATTCTAAGGTGTCTGTGATTAAGAAGTATCCAGTACCCAGTAGGTCATTACAAGGAAAGAACAAATACACAGCAATTAAATTTCAGTCTCCTTCTCCTCTACTAAAATCCTCAGACTTACTCTGATACCTCCTCATAAAGATCTTGCCAAAAGCTCAAACTGAGACCTGGCAAGCTATTTCTCAGACACTGTGGAAAAATCTATCCACTTAAATTCAAAACACGGAGCTTTATCCTCCCCCGCAACCCAAACCTAAAGTACTCTTTGACACATTTCCTAAAACTGCTAGATTCTTTTTGTGGGGTGCCTTTACTTAACAACTTCTGTATTAATCTTTCTCATGCAAAAAATGTTGGTTTGCTCCTTCAAACAGTACATTATCCCATTGCAAATATTCATCAGGAGATACTACTGCAAAAATATATTAGCCTGTCACATTGGTCATGCCAACTCTTTGTTTGTCCTGTTTCCCAGCTTTATCTTTTGCTTCTAACATTTGAAGCAAACATATCTGAGCTATACACTCTCTCATGTTTAGTTTATAAGCTCCTGTAGGTAGTACCCATCTTGTTGGTCATCAGTGCTATAAGACAGAGCAGCTGATGTGTGGTTAGCACTTCTGGTATTGTTATACACATAATAATAAAAGGCTGAATTTTTGACATGGATATAATCCTGACTGACAAGTGTCCAAGGCATTTTTGTTTCAGAGGGAGCAACTTTGACTTTCAGATTGGTAAATGTCTTTTTCATCAGATCCTGACAAAGAAATCAATAAGAAAATAAATATTTCTAAAGTGACCACTATAGGTAATAAACTTATTGTGTGTAGGACATTTCAGAAGTAGTCAACAAATATTTTTATTCTCTACACAACAAAGAAACTTGCAGCTATTGAGATTTCTAGGCACGTCTGTGAGAAGCACTGTAATTACTTGAAAATAATTGACTAAAGAGAAAATAACAATGAAAGCTTTTTCAACAAGAACTTGAGGGACTGTGGGAAGGGAGAAAGGAGGTGATGTGCAGGTGGAACTGCCCTTGCAACCCCTGGGAGCAGCACACAGTCAGAGCAAAGCTCAGGTGGCCAAAAGCAGGAGCCTGCCATGGGGCTGGTCACCAGTGGGTGTCCCCCCAGGTCTTGGGGCAAGAGGGGGCTTGGAAGCATTTCAGCTCAAGTCCTGGTTCCACTGAAAAGGATGGGAATACTGTCACTGCTTCAGATGCAGCACTCTTAATTCTGCTACACAATGTAGAGCTCTTAAATTTATATTTTAAATATCTGAATACCTGATATTCTATTTGGAAAAGTGTTCCCAATTTTAAAATTGGTTGGGAAACTAAAGAAAATATTGTGAAACAGAATGAGAATATGAGAGTCAGGGGAAGGAGTTGCTCTGAAGACTCATTTGGGTCAGTGGTGTCATTGTGGAGCAGAAGGAATTTTTCGTTTGGAAAGACTGAAATTAAACTCTTTAGAAAACTGCAACATTCAGAAACCCCACGTTTGCATTTCAAAAGTTATGTCAAATTCAGTTTCTAGGCAAGCTGTGCCACTTTTCATCCAGATTTCTAGGAGGAAACAATGGAGTGGCGTTATTTATGGAGTTCCTTGGCAGAATCTACAATTCCTGGAGAAAACCCAGTAGACCAAGCTCAGTCCTGATTACTTATGTATTCACGAAGGTATATTGAACTTATGATGGCATACTGCACCCTGACTTTTTTCCTAGTAGCTTGCTGCCTTTATTAGTAACTTTCTACTCTTTCACTTTCCTTCTCTCAGTACAGTAGTAGAAAAAGCATTTGAACTATTCAGAGTCTTGTTTCCTTGGGAAATTAGGGTAATGAGAACAAGCTACCTATTCTGTCTCTTTCTCTAATAACTTCAGAACCCTGTAGCCAATTTTAACCAAATTTAAAAGTTACTGAGACTTTATAGGAGTCTCAGTGAAGGATCCTACAGATATAAGAACTAAATACTGAGTATGAGAGATACACTTAAGTATTTGGCATGAGTTCAGCTGTCACTAGATAGCAAAGATATTCACAGGACAAAGGTATTGGAAGCCAGAAAGTCACAACACTACTTGTTTAGCTGTACCTGCCTGGTACTCCTCTTCTCTGGGGAGGGAGGAGAAGAATGTGGAAGTGCTGAATGTGGGGTTTAGGGAATGGAGGAGACAAGGATTGCCCTAATAGCAGCAGTTATCAAGCCTTGAATAACTTTGAAATTTGAGGTAAAGACTAAAATATTTTCATTTTTTATGGTTCTGACCAAAAAGAAGACAAACTGTGTATTTTCAGTTGTTTATGTTTATATTTGCATGACCATGGGCCCTAGAACTGATAGCATGGTTCAGGAGAGAAAAAACAAAGTGTTGTCTGCTATGGTGGTTCCCATGTGCAGGTAGGAGTCAGTTTTGCATTTTACATTGAAGCTAATTGTAGCCCACATACTGTTTAATCAACAGTCATGGCAAGCTTGAGGGGGAAAAAAAAAGCAATGCAATCATTGTGCTTCATAGTATGAATAGCATTTGATGACACATTGCAGAAACAGCCAGAAATAACATGAAAAAAGATGTTTCACAGAACAGATTGCATCATGAGCTCCAGCTATCAAGCTTAGGAGGCTGCAGTTCAACGGTTATCCATCTGACTATGTTCCCTACTCAAACCATGTGTTTTTGCCCTTTCTCTGTTTGGAAGATATCAGACAGCTAGAGGCAAGAAGTAGGAGGAAGTCTTTTTGCACCTGCCACTCTCAGCAGCAGCATGAGTATGTGATAGGGGCAGACCTATGGGGGGGAGTGATGGTGCTCAAGTGGTGAAATTCTGCTTGGAGACAGGCTGCTCACCTGGTTGCAGGGACCATCCCTTTGGGGGAGGAAAATCTCAGCACCTCTTCTGTCTGCCCTTCTGCATCCAAGCAGTAGACTCAATTGGTTTTTCTTTTTGGAAGTTAAATGTGTTTTAGTATTTTTTTCTATCCTTTCTTAAAGTGTGTGTGGGGGGGTTGTGCATGGCTTTTTGTTCCCACACTTTTTATGTGCTTTAAATAGCATAACACATAATGTTGATATTTTTTGAAGATTTTTATTCTCCATTCACTGTCACAACTTTTATATGAAATGCTCAAATGGTGACTGAATAGAAGTCAGTCTGGAAAGTCACCCCCAATAGACATGTAGCTCATACTTATATTTTGATATAAAGGGAATAAAACAAGATTCAACTGAAGTGATTTGCCATAGCTGCAGGTAAACCCATAAGATAAATTACAAATTCAGTTTGTGGCAGAGGATATTTGATAATTTAAGTTATTGTGCATCCCAGTATCCTAGTAGTTTTAATTACTAGGGTTCTGTAATTTTCTGTTACTTATTTGGAAATGGCAGTCATTTTGGCAGCTATTGACACCTGAAAGTGTAATAGTGATCATGGTAGAGCATAAAACCTTAATTTTACTGTTAAATAAATAGTAAGTTAGTACTGCTTACATACACTTACTTAAGTATTTGCAGCAATGATCAATTTTATAGAGAGTTATATGTGAGATAACTCTGGGCAATACCACACCTGCTTTGGTTTAGTCATTTGAATTCAACAAGCTGAAAATCAGCTCTGCAAAGAAGGACCCGGTGGTGCTGGTGGACCTGAAGGGGAACATGAGCCCACAGTGTGCCCTTTGGG